>NC_047537.1:6362014-7671611 GCF_012275295.1 Melopsittacus undulatus
AGTGATGGGATGGTGACAGTGCACATAAAGTCCCTGTATACCCAGAGGACAGATCCTTCCTGCCTGTGGTCTCTCCAGTGAGCAAGAACTGGGATTCCCTGAGGTTACTGCTTACAGGGACTTGTGTTTTAAAAGGGTAGGTCCTGGTGTAGAATGCACATTGCATCTTTGAAGAAATACCCTGATAAAGGTTATCAAAAGAGCACTAACAGTAAAGTTTCAATCTGTTTCCTTTTGCTTAGGAAGGGTTTGCCCCCCTCCACCTCCCAATCCACCAAGCAGCCTCCCCTTATACACACTCCTGATTGCTGCCCTGCCACAGGAAGCAGACAATCTGTGCTCAGTTATGCAGGCTGAAAGGGTTAACGGGTCGAGAAGCCAGATCTCCGTTTGTTTTTGTACTCACAATGAGTCCAAGGACTCCAGGAGGACCTGGGGCTCCCAATTCTCCCTAAAAGGAAAGACAAACGGACATGGTTACAGGCGCACTGTGTACAGGCTGACAGCAGCTCCGTGTTCCCAGAGCTGGAGGGAAGGGAAAAGACCATCCCTCCCCTTTCCATGTCCCCCCATAGCCCCTTCCCCAGCTGAAATGACAGAGAGCTTCCCTGTGAGAGAGCACATCCTCTCCATGCACAGGGCTGGTTGTTGCTCCACAGTTGTGTGCATCTCCCAAGAGCAGGATGGAGCAGGAGGGAGCCTGCCCCAGGTGAGGTGAAGTCATGGGCAGGGAGAAGGACCAGGGTAGGGGACAGCAAAGCTAAGGCGGGAAGGGAAGGAAAGGAAAGCTGCTGCTTGGGAAAGGGGAAGGGGTTTTGGGAGTGGTTAAAGAGCAGTAAAACCCGTAAGGATGAAAATGAAATTGGATAGTTTGGGAAGAGGGTATGATGGGTATGGAGAGCTTCTGGTGCTGGTTGATGGGTCCTGGAGATGTGACTGGAACACGCGGTGCTCTGAGTATCTAAGAGCTGGTTAAGGTGGGGAGCCAGCAGCATCCTCTGCACTCTGCCTCATCCATCAACCAGCCATAGATTTCATCTTCAGAAAAAGCCCTTATCCTTCGGGCTGCAGCTTGTCCACAGGGATGTGGCTCACACCTCTGTCCCTGGAGCAGGCAGCTCTCTGCACTCACTTGGAGGATGAATCACTTGCAACCACACTGCGGACAGGAGGAGAGAGACTACAGAGATTCCATCTTGGGCTCTGTGCCCATTTGCCGTCTCTTACAGACTGCTCCCAAGCAGGGCACTTGGGAAAGCACCAACTCCTCTTAGAGGCTTTCCAAGAGCACCTCCCAGCTCACTGCTCCAAGGACAGGTTGCTCTCTAGGTCTGTGGGCTGCTTTGAGTTCTCAGCTTCACAAACTCCCTCTGCTCCGGCTTTCCAAAGCCATGCAGGTGCCTGATGGTATTTCCAGGCGATGTGTGGCTGGGAAGCTGTGTCAGACCCACGCAGGTCAGCTCCTTAGGTCCCCAGTACTACATCAATGATGTGATGCTCACTTGTCCCCATGTCTGCTGCACTGACAGTGCTTGTAGGGCAAGGACCTGCTCTTACATGCTCCCATCTCCAACAGAGCCTCTCAAAACAAGTGCATTGGAAACACTGAGCTCCCTGTTGGCTCAGACAGCCCTACCCGTGCTCTGGATCACGCTGCCTACTTGCTTTGACCGAGCAGCTCAGTTTATGGTGCACATCTGGTGGAGTCCCCCCTTCAGTGCAATAAAGCTCCCCTTTTATGGAAAGCTTTTCCTAGTGAAAGAATGAAAGAGAAGGGGTCGTAATGTGACCAAACGCGCTCAGCCTCCTTGGGGAAAGGGTTCTGTGTGTTTATTTAATGGGAAGTGGTGTAAAGGACTATTGGGCAAGCGCACACAGAAAGCATTTCATAATCTCAACCAGCCTAAAATGGCTTTTTTTTTATGGCCGGTGCCTTTCCTGCATACTTGGGACATCTGTGGAGCAATTGTTCCTCACGGGTGGGATTTCTGCATCCTCGGAGCTGCTGTAATAAGGTCAGCATCAAACTTTAAGTCAAGGCCTGGCATTACTATGCTTAGCAAGGAGAGGGAATAAGCCCTGGAATACTGAGCACAGGAGCTGCACGGTTTCCCAGTAAGGCTCCTGGGATGCAGACAGGGTGGATGGGCAGCTCTTGGTCCAGGAGGGACTGCCTGGATCTCTGAGTTATGCCGTGTGGCATTCCTCAAGAGAAGGGAAATGTGGAAACTCACAGCCTCACATCTAGCACAAGAGGATTTCCTCTTGGAAAAGGAGGGGGTGGACTCCCCAGGGAGATGTGGGCAGGAATAGCTTTTAATTTGAGCCATTCCCTGGCCTGGGAAATGAAGGATTTGCAGGTGCTCCTTCCTGGTTATCAGTAATGACAGCCTGGGCCCTGACCTGCGAGGGAAATCGGGCTCTATTCTCCTTTCCCCAGTGCATGAACCGGGCACTGGGACAAGAGACAAGGAGATGAATCAACAGCCCTTTCCCATGTCTAATTCCTGTGATTAAGAGACTAATTGGAGTGGCTAAAGCGCTCCAGGAGCAGGGATGTGGAATGTGATGGCTCAACAGTTCTCAGCAAGTTGGTAGGAGGGAAAAACGCCCCTGTGGTTGGAAGAGCCTTTGCTCCGTCTGGAGGGGATGGAAAGAAGATCAGAGACAGTCGGCTTCAGCCATCCCCATGCGACAGCAGCAGCAGCAGCAGTGAGTGCTCAGTGGATCAAACAGAGCATGTGGCAGTCCAGGACCTATGGCAGCCTGCCCACAACTGAGCTGCATTACCCCACCTAGCAAAGCCATGCTCCACAAACAGACTTCCTGGCATTTCTCTGTGTCTGTGACTCCGCTTGTGACCCTGTGAACCTCCCTCCAAGGCAGCTGAAGCAGTCTGTTTCCATTCTACAATCTCCAAGGCACATTAATATTTAAAAGCCTTTGATAAGATGAAAGAAGGAGCAATCCTTCTGGATGAATTAACAGGAGGGACGTTTGCTTCTTCTCCGATGCTCTGGGAACTGGCATTCAGCTGACACTGAGCGCATCTTCTGAATGGGGCTTGGACAACTTGCAGATGTGAAAGAAAACAAAACAAGCTATTTGGGGAACAAAAACCTCTTTCTGACCTCCAGGATTCTGCTCTTCCTGGCTAGAAATAGCAATACAATCCAGAAAGACTTCTGCTTTGGGATCACTGATTCTACTCTGACCCATGGCTTAAGTCAACTGAAGGATGGGAAAAGTCCTGCAACAAGTGTTCCTTGGGAATCTCACTCTTTCAGTTCACTGCATTTGTGACTCCTATGCTCAATTCCCACAAAGGCTGGAGTGTGGCTGGGCTTGGCCTGGCAATCAGAGCTGCTCGTGAAGAGAACTTTTACTTCACAGATATGATGAATGGCAACTTGAAGACACACTGAAATCACTCCATCAAACACCAAGAGCAGCGCTGAGATTATGTGTGAATAACCAAGGCAGCAGGAATCTGACAGATGAATCAGTTCTGCTCACATGCTAATTGAGGGAGAACCAAGAAAGCCATTCAGAAAATAACTTGGAATAATTACTACAGTGAGAACTTTTGCAATGCACAAGGGCCTGTTTTGTGAGGAGAGGAAAACAGCGCACACCCAACTGGTTGGTATTAAGTGCTACAAAAGCAGAGCCAAATAAACCTTACCGGCATCCTGCTGCTTAAATGGTCTCTGTGACCATCCTGACCCAATTCCCAGGAGTCACATCCCATTCTTAGAAAGCCAGCAGGGATCTGATGGAGACCAGAGAGAAGCCAAGAAACTCAGGAGCCTGGAGACTTGTCCCACTGCAGTCCTGGGAGCAGGGCAGCAGAAGCCTGGGCTATTGCGTCTGTCTCTTGGTGCTCCCAAACACTGGAATGGGCAATCTGGTGCTTCCTACACTGGTATTAGCCTTCATCTTGGATGAGAAAAGGTGCAGAGCTTGGAGTACTTTAGAAGCTTAATTCTACAGGCTAGAGAGATGCAAACCAAGTGGTACCAGCTTGTTAACCTACATCACAAAACACGATGTAATGAAAAGGAGAGGAACGTGCCTCTTTATGTATCTCAGACCTCTATACAACTGAGTATGTGGCCTGCTCCTCCGAGAGCTCACATGCACTCAAGTAGCTGTCTCTGGTACCTTATGATAATAGGACCTTCTGCCTATCAGCCCATGTCTCTCTGCTATATTCATACAATGCTTCATGCAAAGCACCCCAGTCAACAAGATGGTTCCTGTGGCTGTCACAGGCTTTGCATCAGCCTCTGTGGTACAACACTCTCCAACCACTGCCCGCTCGTCAGAAGCAACATCCCTGTCTTTTCTCTCATGATTTTCCTTCTAGTGATATCCTCCTCAGGATAAGGAAGCATCTGTCAAGACCAAGGTGTGAGAAAGGCAATAGATGGAGATGGAAATGGCAGTGTAATGACCTTGCAGTTACAGGATGTTGAGTTGAACATGGCAATTCACAGCATGCTGGAGCAGGGCAGGGACGTACATTTGTTCTTCAGGAGAGTCAAAACCAAAATGCAAGCAGCTGGCAGCAAACTCATGGACTTCTATCAGTCTAACCAGTGTGATGCAGAACAGAGCAATTGAGAGAAAATCCATCAACTTACCGGGTTCCCATCGATGCCTGGAGGTCCTCGTTCCCCAAAATCACCAGGAAAACCCTGAGGAAAGGAGGTAAACATGATTGTTAGTTATTGTTGCACCTTAGTGTAAAGACAGTCAGCTTAAACACTGCTCCCCCTGTGCCCAGTGCTGCGCTTTGGTACCCAGCAGGTCACAAGGAACCGTGGGCCTGCCTGGCCTTATCCAAACTGTTCTTGCTCCACATCCTGAGCACATCCACTCAGCAAGAACCTCTACAGGGCCAAAAGCTCTGATTCACTGCTCCCTCCTGGGGCCAATGAAGGGTAACTGGCAACATCATTTACAAGGCTCAGCCATGAGCTGCACATGAACTAATGGGAGCCTTGAGAGGAAGAGTCAGCGAGGAGACAGGAAGGCTTTTTCCTTGGCCAAGCTATGAAAAGCACCCAATGCTGAGGCTGCTGGACCTGACTTGCTCACTCCTTGTCTTGCAGGCTATGTCCAGCCTCTCGTAGATGTCATATGGTGGGCAAGGCTTTTGCAGTGCTGGATAGAAAGACAACATGAGTGTACACAGCAGAAAGAAGGGGTGGAAATCAGTGCTTCCGTCCTCCCTTTGGTTCACTTCATTATGCCCAACAAGGAATATGCAGCTCTGAAGATTAGGTTGTGTATATACATACGAAGTGTCAATCCCACGTTTGGAAGATGAAGTGCTGTGTTTAATAATACAGTGCTTCTTATCCTCTTTCAGGAAGGAATACTTTACTAATAGGATCCTTCCTTAAAAATCAATACTTCCTTTAAAGTCACTCCCAAATCTCTCATGTTCTGGAAGATTATAAACCTCACTACAATGACTATCCTAGAAAATGGATTGTCAATCCGAGTTATTTCATCCTGTCTACTAACATCATCGCTCTGTTGGAGCCTATGCAGATGCTTAATGGAGCTGATCAAAGATGCCTAGTGAATTCACTCCAACGCATTCACAACCTTTCAGCTTGCCAGAGGAACAAACAGTTCCAAGCTCATTACAGTCCACACCCCAGAGCTCTGGGAGACCATGTTTACTACACGAAAAAGTCACTACAAAAAACTTCATCATCATCTCATTATATCCGAGATAAATCCACAAGACTTCAAACATAGAGAAAGGAGAGGAGGTGCTGAGCCAGAACCAGGACATGATGGTGTACACATGTTCTCTTGTGCCCTTGGACAGATCCCGTGCCCAGGACCCTAAGTCTCCCCAGTTCCCTATTACAAACCATACAGTAGTTTGCTCTCCCCTGTCCTGCTGTTCTCTGTCTCCCTTTGGAAGAGCTCAGCAGAGGGGTACACAACCTCTGTGCTTAGCAAACCCTCTTGGTTACTACACTGATAGTTTCAAGGAGGAAGCAGTTGAGTTTAAGATGGATTGGACTCAATTTTCCCCTGGGTTTGAACTCCATTTGGCAAAGGACTGGCAGGAAGCAGACTGCCAAGGGCTATCAAGGACCACTCAGACATCAGCAGCTTCAGGGCTACTCCAAACTTCATCTGCAGTTGGAGCTGCTTTGAGGAGGCTGTGACACCAAGTGCTGTGATTCTCCACTTGCTTTTCTTGCATGGCCTTTAAGATGGAGTGAGATAAAACATGACACACCATCCACCTCTTTTGACTGTGGGCCAAAAGGGGAGCTGTGTCTGCTAGAGGAGGTCCCCATGGACCCAGCACACACAGAACCTAAGCCCAGGCTCTCTCCTAGACTTGGTGAGCTCAGCCAGGGCTAAAATATTGCTTTATCTTCCACACTATTCTGACTGTAGCCACCAGGATGGAAAACTAAGGAGTGTATTTGAATATATCAGGCTTCCCAACCAGAGCATCTACCTTAGTGCTTCAGTTCAGAGTGGGAACTTGCAAAGCAAAGCTCCAACCACCCCTGCTTCCTATTCTGCTTATTGTGGAGCAGTCTTGGGGAGTAAACAGCATTGCTTAGGTGAGGCTACAGCAGAAGATGTGCTCCAGAGACAACACCAACAAATTGCAGCTGCTAATGGGTATGCTGCTTCTGACTCAGACTAGGACTTACAGTAACAAAGGACAGCACAACCATGTTCTGAGCTGGGTAAGAGCTTAAGAGGCAGGGATGGAACAGACAGGGAAAAGATGGTCCTTGTTGAGCCAGAAGGATGCTCTCGCTTCCTGCCTGCTCCCCTGGGTGCTACAAACACTGGTTACCTTGGAAAAGTGAACCCGAGGGAAGCAAAACGAGACAGCAAACAGCAGCACACCTTCTGGTGTTGACAACCATCAGTAGCACTGAAACCTCAGCAATAGATCACAGCAGATAGAACAGGAAAACTACACTGGGAAGCTCTGCAGTCAGATGTTGCCCAAGACCTCCCTTTACCATTGAGGGTTTACAACCCCTGGTCAACCCAACTGAGTAAAAAGACACTTCTTCAAATGGGAGACCTGTTTAAGACGAGCAAAATCCCATTTCACCTCTATTGTAGCAGTTCCCTACAGTGTTCAATACACACTCCTGAACAGACACAAGCTATTACTTACTTGCTTGGATTCAATACTCTAGTTTATGGGCATCACTGCAAAAGGGAAAGTTGTCTGCCTTTTTCCAGCTGGGCACTACATCCCTCAAGCCTGTGCACATGCCAAGAAGCTGTGGTAAGCAACCACTGGAAACAGCCTTCTGCCATCTAGAGACAAAGACGTCAAATATAACAAGGAGAGGGGGGGACTACAATCTTCTTTAATGAGAAAAAGGGGAAAAATAGCTCTGCTACATGCTGAAGCAATAAGACCAAGACAGAAATGTGTAGGGAAAACTCATTGCTTGGGCAAGGAAAGGAAAAAGAAGCCTGTGTTGGAATATTTTGCTGTTTACAGTCAGACAACTTGCCAAGGAAAATATGAGCGTTCACAGACTGATACTGTACTTACACTGCTGCAGATTTCAATCACAGCCTTCAACTGCATCTTTCCTTTCTCAGAGGGCAGGACTGGGCACAGAGTGACCCATGGATACCATTGGGCAGCCTGGGGCTGCTGGGGCGTCTTCTGCCAAGCTGAGGTCTTGCCAATGTGAAAAGGTTTTACTCCTTTGACTACTACCATTAAATCAGCAGCATAATATCATCTAGAGGAATGCTTGCTCCAGACTAAAAGCATTTGCTAAATTTGATTTAAATCACTTCCAAAGCAATTAAAAAATACTCATGCCAGGATAAAAATGTCCAGATAAGGAACTACTGAAATTCTTAAGTTTCCCACTAATCTCCTTTTATGCCTCAATTTCTCATATTAACCTCACTGCTTAGGAGATTTGAGGCACTTGGAAATAGAGTTAATAAAAACACAGCTTTTATGCAGGCTTTCCAACAGCAGATGTTCAAGTATTTAAAAAAGCAGATTATTCCTGTATAGTGAAGGTACAGAGCTGAGCATCTGGGGTCACTTGGCCAATGCTACCCATTAAGCAAGAGATTCATCAATACAACTCTTTTACAGCACACTGTGACTCTCCCTGCAGATGTAGGGTTTCTGCACATCCTTGAGATGGGGTGGAAAAGGAGTGGAAAAGGGTGGAAAAGGGGTGGAAAATCCAGAACAGTGAGGACTGGCCCCACTGCTCCAACAGCCAGGCCCAAGACAACACTCAGCAATAGTACTCAGGCTCATAATAGCCAACACCTGATTGCCCATAACACACCATGTGCTCTGCTGGCACGAGCACCCCATCTCTGGGGTTGTGGGTGGTCCCTTGGTGCTTTGTGGCCCAATGCACCAAAAAACCCCAGAGGAGGAGACAAACGGAAAGAGCAGCTTTGATTCAAGCAATCCCAGGCATCCCAGCTCAAGATCTGAGCTTGGCAACACAGCAGTCTTGTGCACACTAAATGAGACCAAGGCTAGTGGCTGTGGCATGAATAAGGATATTCCAGCATCCATAGAACCTCCAAAGACCCAAACCAGGTTGTGAAAGCTATCCCAACACAGTCCAGTGCACAGCAGGAAGCAATCAACCCTCTAAGCCCCTAACAAAACAGAAAGCACTTTCTTTCCATGGGGTAAGCAGTAGCAGTTTAAACCACAATAACAGTTCCAGTGACCACAGCATCCTAATTTATTGGCCATCATATATCTGTAGAAGCTATTTTTCCAATGCTTCTCCCCTCCTGTCTGAGCCTAAAGGACAGAGATGCTCCCCAGGAACAAAACCAGCACTATTCAACAGAAACAAGTGGACTTTGTTATCCCATTTGGTTCACTCCTGTAAGTGGCACTGCCTCTCCTCTCCTATGCACTGCTTCAGCAGCCTGAAAAGCCCAAACTAAGGGAGAACACATGGGGCAGGAAGCTTGTTTTATGATGCTGGTGGGCAGGCAAGTTGCAACTGGCAGCACCTTACAGAAGAAACCTTACTTGTGAAACAGATTAAAGAGCCCAGCACATTCAGAGCCTCCTGACCTTCCCAAAGTGAGTGCAGAGGGGGTTTGGTACAGAAAATCCACTGGTTTTTGAGGTGCAGCCTTTTTTCCCTGGAAATTATGTACAAGAATTGGGATGGCAAAGAAAAACACCCTATTGAAAACCTACTGAGACATGCACCCTGCCTGTTCTGTAGGAGGGAGAACACATGAAGAGAAGGACCAGGATGGGGAAGGGATGGCAAATGGCAGCAGAGCTAAGAGGAAAATGCTTGACTAACAAATCGTGAAGAACCACTGGGGTGCTGCTCTGCAGGTAATGACAAAGCTTTTATCTCTATCTCACAGCTGGGAAATACAGAGAGGAGGAGGGGGGAAAAGTCCAGCTGAATGGATTTCACATTGTCTGAAGGAGAAGTTCAATGAAAGAAGCAAGATGAAGCTTAAAGAGGAGTTGGAGAAAGAGCACACAAGCAGATGCTCTGCACTCAGCAAGACTGAGGTGAAGCTGAGGAATCACTGTTAGAGAGGGAGCTGAGGAGAGATGCAAACTGATTTATCCCAGGTTACACTCAGAAGTCCAAAGCTGGACCAGTAACTAAATCTCTATTTTTGAGATCCTATAGCACTGCCTTAACTCCTTTCCATCCACACTCCCTGCAAAGGGCATCCTTTCATGCACCAGGACACACACAAACTAAGAGCAACCAGACCTAGACAGGCACTGGAACTGGTTCCTCCTGCATAAGGGGATTACATCCTCCTACACCTCCCCTTCCTTTCTTCCTCTGCTTAAAACAGAGTGGCCTGCCCCTTCTTGCTGTTGTCAGCCAAAGGGCTGCTCCTTGTCTGAAAAGACACCATCACTTCTTGTCTCCTGTCCCTGAAAGCCACTATCCTCAGGGAAGCAGAACCCGGTGTAACACCATGTCCATCACTTCCCAAAGGCCTTTCCAGGTGTGCACACGCGGGCGGGTGTGTTGTATGCACGCAACATCTGATTCAGTTTAAACCACTTTCCCTGATGGAGTAAGGGAGGCAAGTCTGGCAGCAGCTGCTCCGAGGAATCCTGGCAGGTCTTCAGGCCAGCAGGATCCTTCTCCAAAAATAGGATTTTATTTTCCTGTTGGCTGAAGGTGAAGCTGCTCAAACCAACCAGCCCTCCTGTCCTGTCTGTGAAAGGCTCTGCTTGCCAGCTGGCTCCAGCCAGGTGAATCACTGCCCAGCACTCTCCCCAGGGATGGAGATTGCAAGGCAAACAATTCAGACCAAAAGACAGAGGAGGTGGTGGTGGGGAAGGAGGGCTGAGGGCGAGAGAAGGCAGTCACTGGAAAAGAAGGAGAGTAAAATAAACAAGTGTAGCTTATGTTGGCAGCTGACACCTCTGAGAGCATTCTTGGTGCAGAGAGCAGACGTGAGCTCCTCCGCAGGTGGGCTGAAGGCAAAGTGGGTTGACTGAACCCAGCGCTGGTCCCTAGAGCAGCAAGAGTCACCTCAAAGGGAGCTGAGCAAACCTGATTCCTGCTCAGTTTACACAGCCCTACAGGAGCCTTTGCCATCTGCTCAGTGTAGACGTGGGATGGTGACAGCTTCCATCCCTGTGAAGAAGAGAGATGCTATCCTCAACTGATGGTCCCACTGTGGCTCCGCTCCTTTGTCACCCAAACCGGAGGTTCTCTCTCTCTTCCCAAGAGACTTCACAGCTCCAGGTCACATCCTCTTTGGATAAAGATTTCACAGCATTTTAAAGCATAGCTATGCCTCCAGGTGTGGGAGAACAGCACCCCAGGGCATCCCATTCCACCAGAGCATGAGCAAACGTCCCTTGAAGCCTCTTCAGCCGAGCATCCCTGAAGTTAACTGACAGCCCCTCCACACTCTTGCCCATTTGCTTTGTTCCTTTTATGCTTGTAAATGCTTTCTTCCCCCATCTCTGGGGCTCTAACAGAGTGCAGACAACACAGACCCCACTACCTAATGCTGAAGAGCACTGAATCTGCCACTGCTCCTAATAATTTATGGGCAAGATTTCCAAATCAAGCATCCTCCTATTTAGGAAAGCTTTGGAGATGGAAATATTCTCAGACTTTAAAGTGATACTTGCATTATTTTTCCCTTATCATTTCTAAAGAGGATCTTTTTGGGGCTTTGATCTGATTTATCAATGAACATTTCCCTGGAAGAAGAAAGATGCTCTTGTTCTCAGGAAACCTTGGTTCAATTCTCATGTGTTTTAGAATGAGAAATACAAGTCACTTAGGGACATACTTAGAAATAAACCATCTGTGGGTTTGTTTCTTTTCTCTCAGTGGAAGTTACGAGCTTTGGCACCTTTCAAACCCTTTTCCCTGAGTTTTCAGTACTTTTTTTTTTTGCCCATTCTTTAACAAAAATGAAATATGTGCTAATATTGTCCACCTTGCCAGGTTATGTTGTTGATGTCAGCATGAACAGACACATATGCTGATATCGGAATGATAAGTAACCATGCAAGCACCTCACCATGGAGATCTGGGAAACTCCAGACATGTGAAACAGCTGAGGCCAAAAAGGGGTGGTGACATTTGCTCTGGGCTCGTGCCTGCATTTCAGAGTGATGAACCAGGCCCAGAGGGGAGGAGAGATCGGTGTCCACTTCCAGTGTCCAACCTCAGTGTTAAGAAAGTCACTGATTGCTCAAACCAAATCTGTTTTAAAAATCTAAGTTAATAAGGAATGATTATAGCAAAGGATTAACTTAGGTGACTAACAAGAAAAACTCAATTCATGGGCTAAAGCTGTCTCGTAACAGAGGAGTTTTGTTGATTCTGATTTCCAGAGCCTCTACTTGATTTTTCATCCAAACAGAATGATTAACATCATATTTTATTAATGTTTTTAAATCAAGCAGTTCCTGAAGAAGGAAACGAACTTTTTGGTGCTCTGCTGGGGTATTGGCACAAGGCAGAGGAGTCACCCAAGTCCTGTCCATCAGCTCCTGCAGTGCTCCTCCCTGCAGCTCATCTTGGGGATGTACCTGTACAAACAGGTCCTCAACCTGTGCATTTCTCCACTGACTTTACCTGTCCACATCTGGAAGTGCATCTCTATCCGCACACAGCCTACAGGTGAACCTGAACTGTGACACCAGCTGGGAAGGAATGCTGTGTCTGTTGGATAAGTCCAACCCATCCAACTTGGTGGATGAGTCCACTGAGTGCTCAGGTGAATCAGACCTGAGCTGTGAAGCTGTGTGGAAGAGAAACATTAATTTTCTGAGGATGTATATGGATAACACCATCTAAGATCAGTTAAAATACCATCCCCATTTCTTTCAGACCTGAAGAAATGTCTTGTGGACCAACACACTGCAATTACCACCCAGCTAAGCGGAAAACCACAGTTTATCCCTCCTTCCTCAGAATTTTTGCCATTTTAATTACAGTATTTCTTTAAAATGCTTCTCAATATTTAAAGAGAAGAACAGCTCCGTTCTTTCTTCTTTTTCTTTGGAAAATAACAGCATCTCAGTGACACAAGAGACATGGCTGGATCCTCAGCAGCCCACGTGCGCCATGGTACTCAGTAGGTGAGAGCCTTTAAGCTCTTATGCTTACAACCTTACGCTTAGGTCCTGTTTTTCTCATGAGAAAATCCATATGGGCTGCCCCTTTGCAGGCCAAGGGAGCCCACTCAAGTCAACTGGAGCTTGGAAACTATTTGTTAAAGAAGAGGTACTTGGAATGCTGTTAGCAGTTTCCCAAATCTCAGCTTGTCTGGTGCAGGAGACTCCTGCTTGGTTCACTCCAAATGCAAGGAAGAGCCTGAGTCGCATCCAAAGCAAAGACTGGAGCAAGAAGAGAGGAGCTGTTTATGATCTTATTTCCTACAGAGAAGAGCAAAATCTACTTTCCCAGTAATTTGTGGTTATGCCAGCCTTTCCAGACACATGGCAAAACATGGCCCTATTGTTTGCATGGACAACAGATGAGAGTGTGTAACTTGGCAAAGCCCCATGCACTTATGTTCACCACTAAGTTATCTTAGCCGTATATCAACAGGTTGGGGGAAGCTGTGAAACAAAACCTCCCTAACCCAAAGGCAGCCCTGCTTTTTGCACTCTAGTGTCTCCTACAAGGCAATGCCTTTTCATGTGATGCCCATATCAGTGGGGAGCACAGGGGTATCACACGCACATCCAACATCTGACAAAGATGAAGAGAAAGGACTTGAAGCAGGAGCTAAGATGCTAACTTCCTAAGTCAACATGGAAGAAGACAGCAAACATGAAAAACAGCCTGGCAAGACAGCACCACCGCGTTACAAGCTGAGAGCTGGCAAAGGGGACCCTGCCTGTGGTCTGCTCATGGAAAGCTGATGCCAGATTCGGCAGCTTGCCACCGCGTTGATGCTCACAGCCACTACTGAGGCTGGGCTGGAGTGGCTGCCAGATCACTGCTGGCTCTCACAGCCTCCACACTGTGGCTGACAGGCAGAGGGAAGGGAGACTTCTGGACTTGCCAATGCACTGATCCCCAATACTCAGAATCCACGTGCCACTTCATAACACCTCTCCCTTGACACCTGAGCAGTATAATCCTTACTATTTACATGCCAAGTTGCAGCTACTGAGCTCAATGGAGAGCTCATTGTGTTATCCTTTTTGTGCCTGCAGTCAAGAAGCTGCTTGTCTGAAGTTGCCACAGGATAAACCAGGTCCCACATCCTCTTCCTCCTCCTGTGCAGCCACCAAGCAACACATCTCCCCACCTTGCCTTGCACACTCCAGCCATTCTCACAGGCTGTGTCAGCTTTTCTGGCCACACATCTGAGCACAAACCCTCCCTCTGGGCCTGTTGCTAACACAGCAGTAATTGACTCTACCTGTCAAGCTGTATCCTCAGAGCTGCACTTCAGCAACATGCTGGCACTTGCCAAAGGCTGTGCAAAGCCTGATGCCTGTCAGGATGTGTTATCCTCCCTTGCTTGAGGCTAACAGGACACAGGAACCCCCATCACACACCCAGCAGCTGATGGGACGTGGCTGCCTATCATCACACACATAAGCAGCTTGGTCTAATGGAAGGTGTCCTTGCCAATAGCAGGGGGTTGGAACTGGATGAGCTTTAAAGTCCCAAACTGATGGACCCTTTGGTCCAGGGCTTTTCTTTCACAAGGTGTTTGTTCTGATGGGATGCTCCAAGGATTCAGCTGAGCCACAGGCATGGGACCAGTAACACCAGCAGGTTCTCAGGAAACTATAAGGAAACCTCAGCTGTGTTTGGCTAAATCGTGAGTAGACCTCAGACAAACCCAAGTATGTCTTGGAACTAAACTTTGCTCCTTCCTTTCTATCTCTGTTAAAATCATGCCACTAATAAAACGTATTTCAAGCAAACATCAGGCATGACAGCGCAGTATCAGTACTGATACTCTATGTGAAAAAAGAGATACAAGCATGCGTCAGTAACAAAGATGAACAACAAGAGAGCTAAAAGCTCTTTGGGTCTATTTCCTGGAAAAATGCCTTTCTTTCTCCAACAGGCCTTGAGAACTTCTGAAAACATTACACTCTGTTTGAAGGTTCATACAATCTGCAGTGCAGTCATTTCTGATTGCGGCTACTCATCTCCCACAGCATTAAGGAAACCCTATCACTTCCAGCTTCGCACTTCTTGAATGATCACTACCTATAGCACCTCTTCCTGTGGGTCACATCCTTCAGTGATAGCCCATCTCCTTTCCAAAGGTCAACTAGGATTGGAACATTGGTTCTGCATGCCAGTCTAGCACGTAACAACAGCTTCCCTCATTCCTTTTCCTCCAGCACCATGCAGACCACAACCCACAGCAATGGGGCCTTTCTTATTCTCCTTTTATTTATTAATTTTCCCCAGCTGCTCAACTGAACACCCGAAAAATCCACAAAACCACCATAAAAAGCCATTCTTTTCAGCCACCGCACTGGCAAGATTGAAGGCTTAAGTGACCGCCTGCTTCAGCTCCATGCCTCCAGCCTACATCTAAACCAGGCAGCAGATCCAGGCGCATACAGGCTCATGTTATTTCAGTCTCCCCAGTGCATTGTACTTTAATCACAGCTCTCCATGTGGCCCACCAGAGTTCAGCAGGGCCCATGTGTTAGAAATGCACTGCAGGGAGAGCAGAGCGGGAGGTGGAGTCAGTTGGTTCCACGACACATTCACTATGTCCCTCCTAGCTCTGCAAAACTTAACTTCCCTGGAAGGGTTTCAAGATCTGACTCATGTCCAGTTCTTCTATTTTAATCATTCCCTCTTACATCATTCTCGGAGGCCCACGGTGTCACATGCAAACTCCCCCAGCCCCCTGCTCCTCCTCTGCCGAGCACTTAATCCGCTGCCATTTCTCATCCCAAACAAAACTAGGTAGAGAAACATATTTGATACCAACTTCTTCCCTACCCTCCAGAGCATTCACCAGCTTTGGATGGCAGCTTTCAGGAGCTCTCTTTTGCAATAACACTGAAATAGAGCAGGAACAGTAGCCACGCCAGCAAACCGAGTGGCGTGGGGATGAGAGAGACCAGAAACATATCACAGCAGGCTCACTAACACTGCAAACCAGCTGGGAGACAGCACAGGCCAGGAGATAAGTATTGGGAAAGGAACCAGGGAATGGTTCCTACTCTCCATTCTCCCAGTGACTTCCTGAATAACTCTGGATTGTCACTTAATCTTTTCGTTCACGCTCAGAGTACAAATCATCACCATCAGCCCATTCAAGATTTCTTATTAATCCTGATATCATGAAACAGGGATGGAGCCAGAACTCTCTGAAGGAGCCGGGTAGAACAAAGGTGCTGATGCTCAGCCATTTAATCCCTTTCTCTAGATCCCAGCCTGAATGCCTCCACGGTTGAGAGATTCCCTGCTCATCTCAAGGGAGCCCCTTGTTTGTAACAGTGACCTCCAAACAAAAACCTCTTGCCTGGAAGATTCCAAACGCTAGCCAAACAACAGCTGGAATGCTTTGAGCCTCCAGTGTGCTCGGTGCAGAAACAAGGCAGAGAGCAGAAACCCTGCACCTAACGACAGTTGCTTTGTTTGTTCTACTCTGGTCAATGAGTCACCGTCCCATCGATGGGCCCTTTGCAGTTGTTCATCACAAAGGTTTCTGGTACAACCAGGGGCTTTACAGAGCTGTCAGATCTGGTACAAATTTCCACCAGCCTTCCCCAAAAGAATCTGCTCAACCTCCCCTCCATCCCAAGGAAAGAGGAAGAGGCAGGAGTGATGAACGTGGCACTGTTGGGATGCTTGCATGGCTTTGACTATGAGAACACCAGTGAGGGTGGGACTGTGCAAAGCAGGTGTTTACATGAGAGGGTGACAAGGAAAATCATTGGGTTTTTCCCTGTGTGGGTGAGTGGACATCTCACAATGAGCCTGTGAGTGCAGCAGTGTCAGGGGATCAAGGGAAACTCAGGCTAACGTGAAAGACAAAGTTCAAAGGCAACGAGACATGGAGTAAAAACCATTCTGCTAAAGGCACACACAGAATTGCTTGTAAGAAGGCTGCTGTGGACAATGCTTTCCTTTCTGTCCTTTCCCTCTTGCTTCTACTCATGTCAGTACTTTTCCCACCTGCTTTCAATTTGCTTTTTGCCACAGTCAGCACAAACCCCATTCTTCTCCTATGCAGCTTTCAGTTTCCCCCTTGTATTTGGTGCTACTTGCAAGCACCGATTCCTCCTGGCCAAGCTCTCAAATCTACCTGGTCTCTTTGCTCTGTAAGCTTCATCTGATCTGTAGCTGCATTACCTCTGTACCACCACCATGGACAAAAAGGTTTCTATGCAGAAGTGCACTAGAATTATGCAAACCAGGATGGCACAAGGGTTGGGGAGAGTCACAGCAAAGAGGCAGCAAACACGATGGGAGTGATGGAGCATAGAGCAGGCACAGGCACCTGAGATGCTGCAGTCACAGTGGCGAGTTAGAAGTGAATTCATGGAAGGGGATGGTCAGAGGGAGGACAGAGGGGAAGACATTACAGAAAAGAATCTGAGAAATGTCAGATCTAAGACAGCATAGAGACAGTGCAAAAAAACAGGCAGAGAATAGAAGAAAGGAAGAGAACACCATTTGTATCTTCAGGGTTCTTCCTGCTAGAGAAAATAGATATGGAAAGATTTGTTTGATCTTCCCCTTCAGTTCCCATCAGAAGATATGAAAGGCCCCAGCCAAAAGCCAGATGCTTTGTTTCCAGTTTCATTCAACAAGGTCTGCATAATAGACGAGGAAAAACTTTACCGGCCTACCCATCTTGCCCCTCTTCCCAGGAACTCCAGGGATCCCCTGCAAGAAAAACACACAGAGAAAGAAGAAAAAATAACAGGTCTGCTTGAGAAAGCAAACAGGCAACCACCAATACAAACCAAAGCTAGAAGAGAAAGGGGAACGCAAACCAGGCTAATGACTGCGGCATTGTTCAGGAATCAAAACGTCAGCTGCGAGAGCAGAAGACAATTAACCTTCACCCATTAGCTATAGCCCTCCCTGAGGACACACACACAGGCAGCATCCACACCCAGGGCAAGAGGCTGGAGCTGTGCTTAGCAGGAGCAGTCATTAAGCTACTGGTCTGGAAGTGACTGAAGGCCACCGCGAAGGGAGAACTTGTGTTTATGTTTCTTATTTAGTTATACAAGCATTAAATCAGCGACTCTAGAGCACAGGGTAGTCCCCTCCCAGGCAGGCACACACACACATGCTCACTCCCACATGCTCTCGGGACACCGCTTGTTTCTGGAGCTTCCATTGGAAGGAGAAAGAGCTGGAATCAAACAGTCTTCATCGTGCAGTGACCTTCCTTAGGAGCTCTTGCAGGGAAGAGGGGGTCTTGGATGGGCAGGGATCAGACAAGTGGGGAGATGTGGGAGCAAAAAAGCAAGGGAGGTCCTGCAAAGCTCTGAATATGTGGGATTGGAGGAGGTATGATGGAAAGGATGGAGGGAAAGGAGGACACATGGGAACAGCAGCCATAGCTGCCCATCCACAGGCCCCAGTCTTGACTGCTCAACTTGATGCAACTGGAAGGAAAGGCATTGTCAGAAAACCCCTTCCAAGAGCCAGGTTCTTTCCAGACATCTCTAGTTGGACAGCCAAAACGCTGGGATGCTGTGGGTGGGACGTTACTGCTGTGGGAGCAGGGAATTTCCACATATATCCTTATTCCCACCCCACCCCACTAAGATGAACTAGTAAGGGTAAAGAGGAAGGCAGGGAATTAAGTGAAGGAAAGCCTCCCCTCTCTACTCAACAGTGACGTGTATTGACCCTGTTTGAAGCCTATTTTTTTCCTGACATGAATGTCAGTATTATACAGAGACACAAATCTTCATGCAGGGGTAGAAACAGGCTAAAGAAGGCATGGGAAAACTTTAGGGATGCTTGCTTTTTCCATCCAGAACAAGGGATAAAGAAGATTACAAGATTCAAACTGTATTCAAACAAGGTTTTCTCCACAAAATACTCACTCGTTCTCCATCAGCCCCTGGTAGCCCAAATAATCCTGGAAGGCCAATGTATCCCTAAAGAAAAGAGGAAACAAGTAGTCAAATACATTTCTCCCTTAGTAACCAGTCAGTCTTCTCTGAACAGCAGAGCATCCTCCAGCGTTGGTCAATGGCAGCCGTGATGAAATAAACCTTGAGGCAAGTGTATATGCCCATGGACTGCATGGTGCTGGCTTCCACGATGTAGTCCAAGGGCACATACCCTCACACCAGGGATCATGAGGACTCCAGGCAGGGAGAGGCCAGCAAGAAGAAACCTTACCTGGGCTGGCACTAAGTGAACCTGGGGGAAACGGAGCTTGGTTCAAGGTTAGCAAGAGTGAAAGCAGAAATAATCCACATGCTTACACCTCCTTTCATGGCTCTTTCCCTGCCTTGGGCACTCATTCCCAGCTGTGTTGGGGGAGCATCCTATTGTACCAAGCCCTTTCTGCTTGTCCTCTACCACATGGTGGTCAACCACTGCAGCTCTTTCCTATGCAAACACCACCACTTCCTGGCATTCAAAGCTGCTGACCACATCCTTGCTGAGAGAGGCTCTGCCTAAAGCCTTTCCATGCCAGCCATTGCATCACCAAAGCCTTGTGCAAACTCTTGTCAACCCAAGCACCAAAGCTGGGTCTAGGCAGAGAGAGGCTGAACGTGCGACTTCAGGCTCACCCTGTAGATACAGACACCAACTGTAAAGAAGCCTCCTTTGCACCAATGTGTTTAGCACAAAATCTGCTCCTTTCACACTCATCCTTTTCAAGTATGTGGCCTTGGGATCCTGCTCAGACAAGACACACTGCATCAAAAGCCACATTTTCCTTCCCTTCAACAATTGAAGCCTTGTGTTTAATCCTCTCTGCTCAGCACTTAGCACAAAGTTACCTTGTGCAAAGGACTAATTTCTGCCAAACATGCAGAATCAAAAGGAGGTGAATTTCAGCAGGGAGCCCCTTCAGTGGCACCTCTCTGTTACAGAAGCCAAGTGTTAACACTGATTTTCTCTCATCTTTCTTCCTCCATCATCACTACTTCTCTTACTGTCAACCCCACCAAACTTTTTCACCGCTCCCTTCAGCTCATGCTTCCTTTAGGGATAATACCTAGCTGGAAAATGTGGCTACATTAAAATGGTGCTGTCTGCCTTTGCCTCCTGAATCCCAAGTCAAACCACATAACTACTTTCTGCAGGAGATACAAAGAGGTAGTGGATGGAGAGGAGCCCATAGTTGGCTCCCTGAATGCACAAAAATGCTGATATATTTAGTACCCAGTTGTGATTGACTACAACTGAACTGAGAAATGGCTTTCTTGAGTAGGGATGAGTATTTCAGTCCTCGGCACTCAGGAGTGCAAAGTGGAAAATAGTTTTCAAGCCTCACATTCCGCACATCCACCATATGATAGTTATGGTCCAGTGGCATAGAATAATGATTGAATATAATAATAATAATAATAAATAGAATAATAATAATAAATGTCCAGTGACAAAGAACTCCATCACTTGCAGAAGTCAGGGAGCAAGTTGGGCTATCATAGGATAGTTAGGGTTGGAAAGGACCTTAAGGTCATCTAGTTCCAACTCTGAGATCTTCCCCTTTCCTGCAGGACACTGAACATGCCACCTCCCTTCCCAGCTCAGGAATAGCTACAGGGTCAGCATTTGTTTATTCCTTGCAGTTTTCCTAGTGATGAAAGCCAGCTGCTTGAATTTATTGCACACAGAGAAAGCATCGCGTTGGAGAAACTGGGGATTTTATTGGGTCTGAATCTCATTGTGAATTGATAATTGCAGGAAAAGAACAAAATGTGATTAATGAGAAACTTCAGTGGTAAAAAATACATAAAAATAACCCTCTGCAATGAGAATGAACCTCCAGCAATTCAATTTGATGAGCAAACCCAGGCAGAACAGAGATACTGTTTGTATTTGCACATGGCTTCAAGATGCTGGCTTGCTACTTGGCATAATGATATAAATCACTCCCAAACCCAGGGTTATACCCAAAAGAGTCCATATTCAGCATGGTCAAAGACCACTGAACAACACTTATTGAAACTAAAGATGCCTTTGGGAGATGGGGCTTGTAGAAAGGCCAGACTTTGGTCTTTGGTAGGAATTTGTTTGCCATTCTTTGCTCTCCTGCAACGTGAGCTCTGACTTTGTATCATCAGTGCTGTTATTGAACTTTGATCTTGGTGCATTCCATGTTTAATATAAAAAGTGGAGCAGTGGTTCAATAAACAAGCCATGCATGGTTGAAACCCTCAGAATCCAACAAATAAAAACAAATACTTTCAGGATTGCAAAATTAAGCATAAGGTTTCTTGAGAAGCTTTTGGTAAAAACAAGTAGGGAAAAGACAATGAAAGGCTGCTTACCCGACTGCCTTTTGGGCCAGCTTCCCCTATGGGGCCAGGTAAACCCTAGAACAGAAGGGAAAAAAACAAAGACAAATGTGGACAAGCTTTAACTTAACCTATCGAGCAGTGCCAAATCCCCAGCACTATCCCTGCGTGGTTCTGCTTTCGGTGCCCAGTTCAAGGCATAGCAACAAAGGAGAAAACAAGGACAAAACATACAAATAACAGATCTCCCATTGTTGAGGAGCTAGGACTCTGCAGAACCTGAGACTGCTGCACATAGTGAGCCTTCCCTGGGGCTGGAGTAGAGATTTCTGATCAAAAAGGCTAATGCAGCAGGGTGCACAGAGCTTGTGTTACACTTGAGATGCGATGGACAGTGATGCTCTGTACCCAATAGCCCTTGATTCATTTTCCTGCCTAACTGAACACATGCATAGCAATCACAAATGTATTTCAACACCTGTTTAGGGAACACAGGCAGACCCTGGTGCAGTGAGAAAGCCTCTCTAATTCCTGCAGCCTAGAAAACCACTTAGCAGTGCGGGTACCACAATCTCTCTAACCTTTTGCAGCATCGACAGCTATGGGAAGAGATGAAAATACTTATGTATAAATTCCTTATTCTACTTCTATGCCTATTGCTGCTCATTTAAACTGCTGTGGAAATGAACCCTGTAAAAATGCATAATGGGTTTTCATGTTTATTGTCTTCTAGCAAGCTCCCAGATCAATTTTTTTTTCTGGTTACAAATGTTGTTAGGCTTTTTTGGAAGGGTAATGAGAAAAAGAGAAGGCAAAGTCCCTATTTTCTTTATCTGGCAGCACTGCACACACAGCCTGGGATGTGAAAGTCAGGTTGTGCTCTCTTGTACGACTGCCAAAGACTTCAGCCATGGGGGTGAGGTTCACAGTCCTGCCTCCGATGTGCAAATCACAGCAGAGCCAAGCTCCCTTTCCCATACTGCTGCAGAGCCAGCAGAGCTGACAGGAGTAACAAGTAGTAAAATCTCAGCAAAGTAAACAGCTCCAATGCTGGGTACACATTTCAGATAGGCTCAAAAAGCTGCCTGAAGAAAAAGTCTCTTTCCTGACCCAAAGCCCATTTTAAGAAAGCATTTTTGTTCTTCATATGTCAATGGCCAAGTTTTCACCTTGCTTATCAGATGGGCAGAAGGCTGCTGTGAATTGCGTTCATTAACCTTGTATGTCCAAAATAGCTTGGACCTCTTCTTACTGGTCATCTAACACACCTTCACACCTAGGAGCTTCTTTGGCATGCAAATCTCTAAGAGCCTTTCAGAGTATGAATGGAGCATTTAGTCAGGTGCATAAAGCTCTTTATCCAGTTCTACCATCTACACTCTCCAGTGTGCTAAGCAAGGTATCCGTCTAATTTTCAATTTAAAATGGAACATTCATTATTGATAGTCCAAGGCAGGGGATGTAGAGGAGTTCTGTGCATTGACATCCTGTTTAGTCCAATAACCTGCACACATATGAGCTCATGACAAGCCTGATGGACTCATAACACACTGCCTGGGGTTCTCTGACACCTCCCTGCCTCTTGGCATAGACTTAATGTGGCTAAATCCAACGTTAATGTGTCTATTAGAAGGACAAACTCTTTTCACTGTAGAGTGTTACAGGGCCAGGTCTTCTGCCTTCCAACAGATTTCATTTAGGGTCTTACAGTTCTTTCACCTTAATTTTCTTCCTACTACTCAGCATCTTACATCAGTAAGAAACAAAGTGTCCAATCCTGATCTATTTTCCTTTGAAAACAAAGGTTTGGTTTTCTTTCATCATCATTTTTTTGGCAACTGGATGATCTTTGTATGTAACTTATGGTCCACACATAGTTTTATATATGTGTATATATATGATTCTGCTAGTGAATTTTACCAGTGAGAATCCATCTGAATAATTTCTTACAGTCATATGCCTTTTTCTGTCCCAGGTTCCTAACTTGTCCAATATGAGATGCAAAATGTGCCTAATACTCAGGCATACTCCAGAAGTCTGCACTGTCTTTAGTGGGGCACGTATGCAGCAGGGCACACATTTGGCTACCTGCACACCCAAATCCCTAGTCTGTGCACAGCACGATGAGATTTACTGCACCTGCCTGCCAGGATAACCTTTGGCTCCTGGACTTCCATCCGGTCCTCGTTCGCCCTTTGGGAAGAGAAAAGAAAGGGCACATCAGGTAAGGTGGATGTCACACTTGTGGAGCCTTTTTAGCTGCTTTATTCTCCGAGCTGGGGAGGGAAAGGGGGATGGAATGGATAAACCTGATGCAAACTTATAGAGAGGAAGAAAATATTCAGGGTAAACAGTGGGATAAATAAATGAGGAGGGAGAAAAACATGGAAGCCAAGTCAGTAGGATCCATGCGTCAAGCAAGTGTTGCTATTCCTCCTTCTCTCCCCATCTGCAGTGAAAGCAGCAGATAGTTTGAAACAAGGAGGCTAAGAGAAGGTGTAAGGCTGCATCTATATCTGGCATATGGAACCGTTTTACTGGGGTGGAAGCACTGCCAAAATTCTTCCAAACTAAATGGATTCATGTATAATATCCTTTAACATCACTGCTAACAGGGCCTGCTATTCATTGCCTTTTTTTTTCTTCCTGAACTGCAAACATCAGGCTTAACCAAATAAAGAGGGGGGGAGAAAAGGGGAGAACAGGAATGGGCTTTGGGAGGGGAATTACATGTTAGTATTTATACGATGTGGTTAGTAAACTCCAGGTGAAGTTAATGTAAAAGGAAACGTAAAGGGGGAGTAGGGAGCTGGTGTTTCTTCCACCACCACGTACGCTTGGTATTGGTCGAGCAATGAAAATGAGAAAACAAATGGAAACTCCTTCCAACCTGCTGGTGCTTGGTCAGTGTATGTGTACAGCTGGAGTTCACTGCACATCCCTATATGTACTACATTAGCCTGGGAAGGAGCTGGCTGGCCACACTGAGCAGGCTGTACAGCATCCAAAGTAGCAGCAGAGTCAGCAAATCCATCCCCCTCTCTAAAGGTCCAGTGTTGGAAAGTGGGAAGACTCACCTGGTCTCCAGGGTGACCTGGTGGTCCAGGGTAGCCTTTATATCCCTGTTGAAATAGGAGGGAAGAGATGAAGAAGAAGGAAAAAAGTAAGAATAATAAAATAACCTGGTTTTGGTTTGAATTTCTGCAGGTTTTGGTTTGAGATTTCTTTTGCAGTTCTAAGAAGCAGCAAAGTTTTAGGTATGGGATAACACTGCACCATCACACACACTTTTACCTGCTTTGTGCTGCAAGCGTTCCCAGACAACAACCTGCACCCACTGGGGTCTGGCCTGGTGGTTACTCAAAGACTTGCTCTGTGAACAGACTTTAAGCAGTATCTACACTCAGATCAGTCTATTTGTAACCTACACCTTTAGCAAAGCCATTAGAAAACTACAGGCTGAAATGTTGGCTTAGGGCAATATGAGTCACTCCCATTTTTGAGCGCTCGGTTTTGCTTTAGGACTTGAAATGCCATAGAAAACACCAAAATAACCTTTTACTATTATGGGAAATTTCAGGTTGATTGTTTAGCTTGGATTTGTCAAGCTTCCAGCTTTTCTAATTTAATTACTACAAGGCACAGCACAATCCAGAGTCCTTCATTATGAAGCTACCTAAAATGGTGAGCATCTCTCTCTTAACCTGCTCTCTCTGCTGGATTAATGCGAAGGAGTTTCTTAGTCCAGCTTGCTAGCTGGCAAGCACTGCAGGCTTCAAATCATTCTCACAGGTCATCTATAAACCTGCTTCAGGACAAAGGCAGCCTGTTCGGCTGCAGACTGATCACTGTGTATTTGAAGAGTTTGCTTTCTCCAGGGTTTACCTAGAGCCCTTTTCAAACACTGAGTAAATCCTGCAAGCGACAGGCACTTCAGGTACATTTTTTGCCCCCTTCTCCTTTGTTATTTTGCTTCAGCTATTTACGACAAACTTATTTCCACTGAGTGGAGTCAGAGCAGATGAGAAGATGAAATCCAGTTACTGTTTAGCTGGGTGACCAGCAGGATTTATAACAAAAAAGGGTAGAAAATTTAACTTGAAACAAATGGTGAGAGAGAATAAACAAGAAACATCCCTGCAGAAATAGCAGGATGCTTTCAGGGTGGGTTACAACTGCTTGTTGTAACTCAGTCTCTGCTCCTCACTGTCCCCAGCCAGAGCTCACAGCCACATTGCCTGTCTGTGAGACCCTCAGGGGAGCATCCCCCTGCTCTGGAAGTCATAACCAACCCTTGGTTTGGCCGAGGGCTTGGCCTTTTGCTTCACTCACAGATGAACCCAAGCCTGTTTCTGCTCCCAGGTCCACACCTCTTCTTAATGGCTTTTTTATCCTTCCCATGAGCTAGTGTAGACCCACAGCCTAAGCCTTCGCTGGCAGAGGGATGTGATGCTCTCAGCCATCCCCACTGCTACCCACTCCCCTTTGCATTCCTCTTTGCTCATAATTCAGACATTCTGGCCTGGAAACATGTTGGTTCTCTTTTCACCAGTTCTCTCCTGCTTGACCTTGCTGGTGTATCATGGTCTGCTCTTTTGACTGAGCTGTATCTCCTAAGGAGGTGGTAGCTGACCTGAAAGACCATTTGGCTACTGGCTGGCCCTTATGTGAACCACCTTGAGGGCCCTTTCTCTGTATTTCAACCACTGGAAGTGCTTTAGCAGCTCTTGGAGCAGGACCAGCCGACAGGACTCCCTGCCCCTCTCCAGGAATCTGCTCCATGAGATCCTTTCTCTCCCTGGCTCCTTGACAGAGGCTCAGCATCAGAAAGGAGAGAGGATGCTACACCCTGGTTGGGTGTCTGGCCTGAAGGTGAAGGCATGTTGTGAAGGTCCAGACCCACCCAGTATCAGTATTAGCCATCTCTGGAGCGTGAACCAGCAGGGTGTTGTATGGACAGAGAGCATCTGTTTTGGCCCCGTGATCACCTCCTCCAGAGGGAGCTGCCAACAGAAACAGTTCTGGGTTCAGCATCTCCAGACATGCCCTGGGATTTACACAAAGCCCATGGGGTTTCCTCTGTCCAGCTCCTCCAGCTCCAGCCTGGAGCATGAACCACCTTTGTCTGCAGGCAGCTGGAGCACCTATTTCCATGGATACAACACTTAGAGATACCTGCTCCCTCCACTGATAAGAAATAAGTGCCTAGCTTGGCTGCTCTGAATCCTATTCTGATTGGGATCCTGCAGGATAGGGATGCTAAAAGTATGTCCTGAGCTAAAGACTGCACCAAACACTGCACTGCTATCTTTATAATAGTAAGTAAAGAGCACGTAAGTTAAATATGGAGACACTCTACTACTAAATCCTATTGCATCCTATATATATATACACACATATATATACACACACAATATATATATATCATGAGTTCTGAGAAGCTTTGTATGTGTGTTTCTTCATAGTATCCTGCCATTATTTCTGTCTCAGGTTAATTATAGCAATGAGAAAACTAAAAAGGTTGTGAATGCTAAAGCTGACTGCAACGTGGAAGTATTTACCTGCTAAAATCCTCTTTAAATAGCACTAAAATGACAGGGCAGAGGGCATGAAAACAACTGCATTTTCCCTTTTATCCAAACACTTCCTGATGATTATAGGGTGCTCAACACAAAGGGCTGTGATTCAGAAAGGAAATTGCGCTCCAGTGAAGGATTTACTCATCTGTGGTGATATTTATAATCTACTGTCTGCTAGCTAAAAAGGATTATCCTGCACTTCGATAGGAAATGTGAAGAGTAAAGAGGCCAGCGAATGAGATCTGCCTGACAGGATGTGTTTTGGAGCACTGACCAATTCCCAGCTGTCTTTACTCTCCGAGTGACTTAAACAAAGCTTTTTCTCCCTCACTGCTGCTGTCTTCTATGATTCCCGGCTTTGCTACAACCATTTTTCTCCTGCAGAGCATTTGAGGCTGGGAGCAATGTGTGCTCTGCTGAGATTTAGCTGCAAGGTATAGTAGTCTGCAGCCCCCAGCCAAAAATCAAAGCCCACAGACACCCAAGGGAACAACCAAGTCCCACCACCATTCCCAAATGTTAAAGCATCCCATTGTGTGGAGAGGATGAGAATTACATCTGCTGTTTGAATGCAGTTCTGTATATTCCTAAGATGGGTGCAAGGCAGAATGAGTGCTCCGAGGTCAGACTCTCTGATCCTACACACAGCAAAGGTCCGCATTCACCCCATGAGCTTCACTATCCAAAACCATATGCTACTTGGTTGTGGTTCCTGCTCCTGCTGCCTGAGCCAGTTGTTTCATTTAATGGGAAAAGTATTTTATTCCCCCTTGTGAAATATTTTCCCTGTTTCAAAGTTCCTACATGGCGTTTTCAGATCAAAGCCTTTCGAGCTCTTTTCACATGGGGTGAGCAGGAGGGATGTCCATTCCCAAGGCGTTGCTTTTTCCTGGTAGCCAAGATGTGTTGCCCACCATCAGCCAAACACCCTGGCATATTTTCACTGGGATAATGCCAACAGGGAATCCAGAGTCAAAAAAAGGGGGATATTTTTCCAAACATTTCTCCAACAGCTGTAAAGTTTTTCTTAATGCAGGATGCTAATAAAAGCCAGGTTACACCAAAGCCACTGCCAGAGCAGTGCTACTGGGAGGTGGGGTTATCTTTAAGCTGCACCAAAGGAAGAGATTCAACATCCAGCTTGCTCATTATTTGAGGAAACAGAACCATACCCCTTCCTTTACCCTGTCTTGGGGAGCTGAGATCAGATATAAAGGTCATGTGCTGAACTCAGGGAATGTTTGTTCAATCTCCTGTTCCTTCTCCGCTTTTTCCACTACAAGCCCTTGCACTCCTGATGTTGCATTTTGCTGATCACAACCACAAGGTTTTGGTTTAGGAGTTGTCACAGCAGGAAAATGCCATTCTTAGCACCCAATTTGTTAGAACTCTTTGTGACAGCAAAAGATCAGCAATTAATCACTCTGCTGCTCCCAGTTCCACACAGCACCCCAAGCATGACCAGCCTTGAGAGCTTAAAAATGAACCCAGCCCCTACTCTTTGCAATATGATTCCCATATAAAGCATATAACAAACAATCAAGGAGAGGGAAGGTTTCTTTCAGCCTCCTCCACACCTTCTTTCTTCCCCCAGAGGCTTAAAGCATACTTGAGTAGGTGTCTGTGTGCAGCTCATTGGCCTGAGGATCAGTACATCTTCAATGGCCCATTGACTGATGAAGTGATTGAAACAAGATGCCAATTTGAAGTGTTCAGCTTAGCTATGCCAATGTTGGCTTGTTGGGAAGGGGAGTCCACTGAGCCCAACTATCAAACAGCTCCCTGCACCAGAACCAGCTTCCAAAAACCAACCTACCAGCACAGACTGGAATGAGAAGGACAATTGAAATATCCTTGATACATAAAACACATGAGCTTAAAGTATTATTATTAATATATAATTGTATATAATATATAATCCACTTATGGATTGCCAAAGGTATTGCTGTGCAGATGTGAATGCATGAATACAAGCACACACACTGCAGCAACATGAAGGCAGGGATGGATCTTGTGTTCTACCTCTACATAACCTTTTCTAGGCATAGGTATGTTGTTATTGATGTTCAGTAATCAATATGGAAGCAAATACAGTAAAACCTGTCTAGTGCTGTTAGTCTCCATGCAAAATAGAAGGAAGCAATACAGATATTCTGTTTGAAATGAACTTTACCAGGAGAGACAGTCAAGCTTTCCTTGGAATATCGAAACCTGTCCTGAACCCAGCCTCTGAGCATCGATCACAGCTGTAGATCCATTTAGTTATCATGTTGGCTGAACCAGACCTAAATTCAGCTTGCTGATGAAGACCCAGTGTCAGGGTGCAGAGGGATGATGTGGTGCAGTAGGACATGGAATACTAAGAAGGAACAGATACCTGGATCCAGAATTCCATTTCATAATCTTGCTGATACAACCTTTAGGCTATGTTTCAGTTCATAGACCTGTGGAATGGGCATGAGATCTATTTGCTGGGCACTAGGACTTAACTACATCCTTTAGGCAGAGAAGAAAACTCAAAGATGCTGCTCTAATTCACTAGTAAATAATACTCTTACCTTCCTACCAGGCGGTCCAGGGAACCCAGTCAAACCAGGTAAGCCCACGTCTCCCTGTAGGAATCAGTTGAATTAGATTTTCACCAACATTTTCCTTATGTCTAGCATATGGTAACTGAAATTATCTGCCAATAGTAGCACCCAATATTGATATTTCTAATTGCAATGCTTCAAAACATGATAGATAAGAAGCACAGATTTAAACAACATCTCTATTAGCTGGCTCGTATAAATCATAACCCCAGTTAACTAGTGGCAGATGCTGCTGGAGTCCAGCTTTTTGCCAGCAGAATGAATGTTTCCCCCTCCCCAGTGATCTCAATCACTCACAACCTTTATTCTCCTTTTGATAGACATTTAAACCATCAAGGCAAGAAAATGCTATATTTTAAAGGCAATAAGAGCAACAGGTACCTCCTGCCAAATCCCATGATTTGCTCACACTCAGCTACTGCACTGTCTCAGCCTACAGCTCCAGTGCAGACGATGGGATAGTTATTTAACCTGTCTATTTGACATGGGTTGAACCTTTGCAGGCTGCTGGTGAGGAAGTTTCTTCAGTGGCCTGTGCTTTTGGAAAGGGTTTGTATCACATCCCAGCTGGCATCCCTTAACCATCATAGGAATGGATAAGCGCGTTGCTGTGAGACCTCTCTAGCATCCAATCCATTTGTAGGAGCCCATTTTAGCCTCCTCCGATTAGGACCAAAAACCCCTTCAGAGTGTCTAACACTCTGCTGTGCCTGCTTCCTAAATCAGCATTTAGAGTATCTAGCTCAAAAATTAGGCATCACTCCAAACTCCTGCTGGAAACTCCTTGTTTCTATTACTGCTAACAGGAATAAAAGCCTTGTTAACATGAGCTAAAAGCAATCTGGATCTCTCCCTTTCTTACCCTGAGCATGCTTGTGAGAAAACAGTTCCAGACTGCGGGGGGATGATTCCCATGCGATGCCATTCCCATGTAGTGTAATGGGAATTTCAAAAGGCATCTCGTGCTGTTAAGTTAAAAGCATCGTTTCAGACTGAGCCTTCCAAGTGTTTTGCAGCATCGCCCTCCATCTTGCATCTCTGTGGCTTGCTGTGCTTCACGGAGGCATCTGGTTTCAGATGAAGGGCTCATGTTCTTCATGGCTGATGCTTTCTATTAGCTGTGCATTTATAGCAAGGCTCATGATGAAAGGAAGAGAATCAGGCTTAGTGCCCTGGATGTGAGTTATAAAGCATTGTGAGGCACGCCACTGAAGGAACTAATTGAGGTGGATGCTGTGGAGCCATGATCACTCCACCATTCATTTTTAGACTTCTGTGAGGCCTTGTTGCCTCAGTAAAAGCTTTTCACAGCTGTGAAACTGCAAAGATGGGAGCTGTAACTGATGGAAATGAATTAGCACAACTCCGATCCTTAGCAATTGGTAAATTCAGCAACCAGCTACACTTCCAGTTGTGTGCTCTGTGCCCATTGGAGTAGACCTTGGGGGAAAGGCCCCTTGTTATCACACAGCAGGGACCACTCATTGGCAATGGAATAGCTTGGAAGGCTGCTCTCCCAGTGGTGATCTGCTGTGGGCTGTGTATGTGACCTAATGCAAACCACAGTTCTCTCAGCTCCTTGGCATGAGCATCCTTTCCTTTGCTTTCAAGGTTTTTATTACACTGGGATTGCCTCTTTCCGCAGCTGCATGCCCAGAGCTGGCTCTATCTCATATAGGCTGGTTTAAATGCTTCAGTAGCCACTTTCCTGCTGCAGAAGGGACTAAAATTTGGGCTGCAGATTGGGCATAAAACAGATAAACCCTTAGACAACAAGAACCTGTGGCAGGAGGCACCTCAGTGCATTGTGGTCAATACCTCAGCTACCTCTCTTTAATCCTGAATCCATGGTCTAAGTCCTCATTTTCAGTCCTAAATCTACTTGAATAGCTGTGATGCTTGTGACTGCAGCATGGACCCCTCCATGTGTATGCACAGGGCTTAAATCACACCCTGCTCTTGCTGCCTGTGCATGGGCAGCATCTTACCTTCTGTCCATTGCGAGCTTTTCCAGGCGACAGCCCAGGATCACCTTTCTGACCCTGAAATGATAAGCTTACATTAATGACAAAGTCCAAGGACCCAGCCCATGGATGTGCTTCTGCTCCTCCAGGCTTCCAAATCAGAGAAACATTTGGTTTTATCTCTGTCTTTCTCTGACATCCCAAATGTATTAAGTTCCTGGGTATAGCTGTTTTGCTCGAGGTGGTTTTGGCAAGTTCCTGCTGCTGTTAAAGCATTGAGTTTTAAATAGTATTTGACAGTATTAAATTGACTAAAGAAAGGATAGCTGGAAGAAGGCAATGTCAGGACTTTTGATGCTCATTAGAGTAGACAGCTGTGATTTCTTCCTTGTCTACAGCTACCATCACAAAAATAATTACCAAGCCTATTACTGTGGCTAAGCCATCCTTCTTCACAACTTGCGAGATGCTGTTGCTTTTTTAACTGTGGGGAACAGATGAGACTGCAGAGAAAGTTACCCTAATTAGACTCTGTGAACAGCCAGAGCAATTGTGAGGCTTCCAAGGCTGGCAGAAACAAGAGGCACACTTTGTCCTAAGTGGCAGTATTCTTGGTTTTCCTCTTTAACAACCATGAGGGGAGAAATAGCACTTTAAGGCTGTGATCTTCCCATGAGCAGAGGCTGGAATTCCAGCAGCACTTGAGCATCTATTCCTTTGAAAATCCCAGTTCAGACTCTTAAAAAGAGAGGTAACGTCTGCACCTAACGGGGTGAGAGATAGAAGTAGGGAAAAGCTAGAAGAGATTTGAAGTCTGCCAGGTTCTTTCGGCAGGGGAGAGGAAAGGTTTGCCACACTAAGCAGCTTAGGTCTGTCTCACATTAATGACACAGGTATCAGCCACTGGCTATTCAACACCCCTGGGACCATAAACAAGTTGTAACCCCTCTGTGTCACATCAGCAGCAAGAGATCCAGCACCAACTGCCCAGCACAGGATAATTGTGAGGGTTAATGAACGGTGTCAAGTGAAGTGATTGGAGGGAAGGTGAGACCCTACAAAGGAATACTAGTATTTATTAGCTGGTATTTCTCATGAGCAGCACAAAGGTCAGGTTTCAGCCAGCTGAGCCTCACTGAGACAACATTCACCATGTTGTTCTCACCTTGCACGGGGTGTAAATCTCCCTTTCTCCTCCTCTACCATCCACCACACGCTGCAAGGCTCACAGGGAGCGAGACTGCTTGGCTGCGGACTGTAGGGAGCAGTGCTGATTCAAGGCAGATGCATCTGCACAAGCTCTGAATGAAGGCTGCCTGGTTTCCAGACACTAAATGAAGTCATGCAGATAATCCTGCTTTGCGTGCAGCTGTTATCAGGGCAATGCCCTCTGAGCTTTGGAGGTGTTGGTGGGTGCTACAACCGCTTGGAACCGATTAGAACAGCCCCCAGGATCACAGGGTGTTCATTTACTGCAGCAGGCAGACAGCCACCACTCTTCCTAAATCCTGCCATGTGCTCAGTGCAATGACATTGAGCCATGCAAAGGAATACAAGCCTCTTACATTGTACCATGGGAGCTGCAGATCACATTAACTCAAAAGACTGCGTGGTTTCGTGTTCAACACTGCTGAGACCATCACACGGAACTGTAGCCACAAGTAGGATCACACATCCCTAAGATTAATCAGCAAGATGGCATCAGGGCCAGAGGGAATGGGTGCTTGGATGTGAGGGCTGGAATTGTGGATTAATTGCCCAGCTCTTCTTGTGCAGCACCCACAACATGGGAATTAGCCCAAGCCTTGTCCATCACTAAGCCACATCACTTGCCCACAAGCTTCTCTGTTTCCCATCCCAAATGAGTGAGCAAACTACTTCTTGTAAAGGAAGAAATTGTGTTCTTCTGGTTTTTCCCTACGTGGGAGAAGCCTGGAGCTGCACCACTGAAACACCTCAGCTTTGCAATCCCACTAATAGTATTTTAAACAGCAGCGAGCCAAACTGATGAGCTCTCTTGGAGCCAAACCATTCACTAAAAGGAAAAATCAGATTTTCCTAGTGCTATAACAAGAGAGGTTCATCCAGAGCAGCTAACTAAGCAAACCATATTCATGTCTGATGCCAAAAGCCTCCAGATGAGAGATGCAAACCCATCTCTTGTAATGGCTTTTAAAAACACACCCTGACAGCTAACCCTCCTCCCAGTCCCAAACTCTATTAGGGCATCCTCAGTGCTACACTTACTTGCTAGCAACACCCCTCCTGTGCCTCTTCCAGCAGCTTACAGGTTACACAGCCAGACACAACCCTAGCCCACATATGTCTACAGACATTTAAGAGGTTATCTGCTATAATCAGTCTTTGCTAACTAGATGTAATTGCACTTCTGCAGCTGCCAAGGACAACACAGAGAATGCAAATAGTGGCAAGAAGCCCCTTTAAGCAATTGCACATTATAAGTGGATGTGAAAAGCACTATGGGCTAAATTCTCAGGTAACAGAAGTGGGTGCAATGCCATTGAAATCAGTGCAACTTGGAGCTCCAGCTCTAAGCAGGAATTCCAAGCAGGAATTCCAACCAGGAACTTGACTCACCAGCTACAATCTGCGCAAGAGATCAGTAATAAGGTGGACCCTGCACAGGATAGATTCAGAAACACAGCAGCTCAATAATACAGCACTAGTGATCACCAGCACAACCGGACAAGAGATGGGCACAAACACACATCTCTACCATGCCACATCACATCCCTTGTACTGCCTGACCTTATGAGTGCTTTACTAATTCAGCTGATAAAAATTATGCTCCTGGGTTACTTCCTAAGTGACAATGCCTTGGTGTTAGTCATTGTTTCCAAGCTGTATCTATCTGGGAAACTTCAGTTTCCTTTCTTGCATTGCTTGTTTTTTCCATGGTATTATCTATCTAGGGAAGATCCAGCCCAAAAACCACTTGAAGGCTCTCGGCAAGAGAAGTCCTAGTTGAGGCTGACAGGTTCTGTTGCCCAGGTTTGGCTTTCAAAGTCCATAATGTCAGACATGGGTTGGGTCTGTTAAGAAGGTATTAGGTCCCAGGTCCACAAGCCTGGTGAAGAGTTGAGGCATTTAAAATGTAAGAGAGTGAAATAAAACCTTTTTTTTTGTGCAAAGTCCGTATTTTGGGACTGGTGTCAGAGAAATGAAGGGAAGGAGGGAAAACAAAACTCTTGGATCTGATACACACCTTCCAAAACATGCTTCTTATGCAAAGATCTTGCAACTGTGGCTTACCAAGCTCTTCCTTCTAGAGATGAAGTTATGTCCAGTCCTGTTCTGAGCTGCAGTTCTCATCTCCCACTGCAAACTTAATACTCCTTTTGACACAGCATCACATAGAACACCCTGATCCTGCAAATGGTGTCTGGCCAAACTGCAGTATATCACACAGACTGATGACACTGGATCTCTGCTGCAGACTGTTACATCCATCCATCCTCTGAGGGCTTCCCGCTGCCAGAGCACGCATTGAGATGGAGGGAAAATGCTTACAGGAAGTTTTATTTCTAGTAGGAGATTGACTGAAAACAGCTTTACAGCCAAAAGATGATTTCTGACCAGGCATTAGGCTAAAAGTGTTTTAAAAGTAGTCCTATGGCATAGAAACATCATTTGACTCTATAGATTGGACGAGACTGAATTTGCAGGTCTGGAAGTTAGATAGAAGAACTTTGACTTGAATTATAGAACTCAACAAGTGTGATCTGGAAGTCATTGTTGGATAATAAATGCAGAACACTAAAATGCAGAGCTTTTACAGCCTCACTTTTCAGGCCATATAACTACAGTGTAGAATTTAAACCAGCTGCTGTTCACCAGCATGTCTCCAGTGCCTAAGTTTTAATCACATAGAGGCACCTTGCCAAGTTTCCAGAATCTTTTTCCCAGAGCATCAATAGTGCACACAGCATCTCTGCCTACTGATGAGAGTGAAAGATCATCCTTTCATGCATGGGACTCTTGCTTGTACCTTTGTGTTTGGCTGAGACAGCTTTCCTTGGTAAGCGAAAACCTCTATTAAGCATCACCTTTCAAAACTCAACTGTCCTTTAGTCCCAGATTGGTGGTATTAAGCTGTTTCTGTGTAAACAAGGACATCAAAACAATCCAAACTGGTTTCCCAGGAACTTCCCAGTCTTTAGGTAACACAATGCCTCACACAGAGGAATAACATGGGAACTAAAGCATCTTTCTAAGTGCAGCTTAGTGGCACAGTGGCTTAGCTCCCCTCTGGAGCCACATCTGTTCCAAAGTCTCATGCAAAGAGAGGAGGATGCCTCAGCACCCTGGAGGGAATGTGTGTGCAGGAGGAAAGGACCAAAGAGTATCTGGAAGGAAGCAATGGGATCCGTTTGGGAGGACTGATGGATGTCAGGGATCCCAGAAACTGGAGAGGGAAGGAGAGACAAAGGAGTTTCAGGATGAGGAAGGCAGAGGAAGAAGCCGGGTGCTGCCACTCACCCCACTGATGTCAAGACCCAAAGGTGGAGGAGTAGGATGCAAAATCCAGAGGAGAGGAATCAAACAGCAAAGAAACCCAGACCTGGTGAGGCTCTGGAGTGGAAGGATTCCACTGCCCTCATCTCAATATAGAAGTTAAGGCATAGTTTAATAAGGCAGTCTTGGAACTAAAGGAGAACCAAGGCACACAGCAGGGTCTCAAAGCACAGGAAAAGGCTTTGGCTGTGCTGCTGGGGGCCTGTGTGTGAGCAGAGGGGGGAAATTCAGCTCCTTGTTTTGTACAAGTGGGACCAAGAAAAGCCACAGTTCCTCCACTGAAACAGGAAGGCAAAATCACCTTATGCCAATGAATACTCACTTTCAGGCCGGGGGGTCCAGGTGAGCCGGGGTTTCCGTGGGGACCTGGGGGACCCTAAAAAACACAACAGACACAAAGCAGAGTCAGGAGGAGTCAAAGAGCATCTGTGTTAGTCCCAGGAGCTGCAGAAAGTCATGAGTGATGTGACAAGAGGAGAGCATCCACAGTACATGGCCCAGCCCAGAGGCAGCGGGACACACACACTGGAATGGTGAAACCTGGCTGCCAGCTCCTACCTACCTCTATGGAACAGGATGCGTGTCTATCACCACAGGATGTGTGGTGACAATGAGATTAGTTGGGTGCACCAAATATTCCACAACCATTAATAGAAACTACCTTGTGGTCAAGGGAATCAGAGCTCTGCAAGGAGCCCCAGCAGAAAGAGATGGAGGGAGGCAGAAGGGAGCAGAAGTGTGATGGGGTGCTGCTTTTTTTGGCCAAAATGAAAGAGAACAGAAGGAATTACTACAGGGAAAATGTTCAGCTATTTGGAATGAACTTATTTCCATTCCAAGTCAACCAGGCTTTTGCCTTTAGAGGTTAGAAAGAGAATGGATTGCTGGACGGTAGAACAGAAGTCAGGGGAGCAGGAGTCAGTCCCTTTAAACCATTTAAGCCTGTGTTTTTTGTATAGGTCTCATAAGCTAATGACACTGTGAGAGGATCTGCATCAGGTCACAAACATCAGTATCTACTTTCATCTCATATTTTAAACCCACCCTGTGTATTTTCCAAAGACTATTTAAGGAGTTATCTGGAATAAGCAGCCAAGGATAGTTTATCTCAGGATTGTATACAGCACAGAAGATCTGTTAACCTTTCAGGCAGAAGTAATAACAATTGCAAGTCCTCTCGAGCACGTTCCTGGGAGATGAAACACCCTGAAGATTCAATTCCAAGGGCTACTGTGCTGCCAAGACTGTGTATGAGCTTTACACCACCACGAGCAGCACTTTAACATACCCTCTAGTTACAAGGAGTACAGTTCTGTGGATAAAAAGCCACTCTGACACTAAGCTGCAGGATTTCCAATGAGCATTTCAGCACAGAATTACAGAATCATAGAATAGTTAGGGTTGGAAAGGACCTTAAGATCATCCAGTTCCAACCCCCCTGCCATGGGCAGGGACACCTCACACTAAACCATATCACCCAAGGCTTCATCCAACCTGGTCTTGAACACTGCCAGGGATAGAGCATTCACAACCTCCTTGGGCAACCCATTCCAGTACCTCACTACCCTAACAGTAAAGAATTTCTTCCTTATATCCAATCTAAACCCCTGCTGTTTAAGTTTCAACCCGTTATCTCTTGTCCTGTCACTACCATCCCTAATGAATAGTCCCTCACCAGCATCCCTGTAGGCCCCCAGGATCTTCAGGGTCTGATTTCCAAGGGAAATCACTGCATGTGACTGCCATCCAAGTTCAGTGCCCTTGCTCTCTTCTATGAGAGCATCAGGGTGTTGATGTCTATTCAGTTTTATTTTTACTGCACTGTAATAGAAAATAATGTCTTTTTTTTCATGCAGCTATTGTATCTTGTGGTATAGACAGTTGTTGAATGCTCAGTGCTATTTCCCAACACATGCTGGTCTGCTGTAAGAGCCATTAAGAGGCCGAGGCTGAACTTTGCAAATGGCATTTTTTTTTACCCAAATAAATTCTATGTCCCATTCTTAAATTCCTTCAGATTTTCAGCCTGAAACCAAATACATTTATTGGCCCATTCTTCATTCCCATCCACATTTTCAGCCTGAGATTCTCGGATACATTAGCCTGGCTGTGAATTTCCAATGAAACTGAGACAACTGTAAAATAAAGGTGTTTGAATATCAACTTGTCATTTGAAAACCAATAGAGCTGCTGAAGTCACAGAAACTGAGCACCAAGGAATCTTAAATAAATCCATATTCCCAGCAAACTATGGCATCATCTGTTCATCCCATTGGGTAGGACACTGAAACACAGATTTAATGTGCTGCTTAAGTTAATGCAATGAGTTTGTGGTAGCAGAAACACTTCAACCCCAGTCTTCCAAGTCACAAACATGTATGAAGATGCATATTAAGTGGCAGAAGTCAGAACAGTAAAGGCTCTATAAAAGGTGAGTTCCTAAAAAGCTCTTACACGTAAGCAATAATCTGGGTAGCTCTGACCAGGGTTCATAAATCCAGATTGCTGCTGGGTTTGGGGAGGGAATTCAGCTGTTACTCAACTCTGGAGGCAGGAAGTTTGGCTCAAAGCCTATTTCAGTGCAGTTGGTTGAAATCCATGCTCCACCATAGCCTGAAGCGGGCTTAAGACAGTGTCAGACTGGAGGGAACAGCATGGCTTGGTGTGACTTCTAGCTGAGAATGAGAGTTTCCAGGAGGAAACCTGGAACATAGGAAGCTCAGCTGCCGGTTCTCCTGGCTAAGAGACCAGTCACACCTTCAGCATAATTTGGTGAAGGTTCTTCCAGAGCTAAACCAAAGCACAGCAAGAAAATCATAAAGAGCTTTAACCAGTAGGAGGGAATAGGGAGAATCTAATCCTAGTATCCAGTGACAAAACATGGTTATGAAATACAGGCTCTTGACCACTAAATTCAATGACACTCATAGCGTGTAATCCCAGCAAAGGAAGGTCAGAGATCCATCCTGCTCCTAAAGACCAATGTGGTCTTATTCTAGTGAGAAGTGGCCACATCCTGCTGATGAAGTGACAGTGGGAAGAGTCCAATCTGGCACGCAAGAAACGTCTGTTAACCCAGTGTGGGGCTTGTGCTAGGTTTTTTAAGCTGCTCCCATAACACGGGGAGAAAAGGGTGTAATCTGGCAGCGGTCCTAAAGAAGGGGAAAAAACTGATCTTGATGTGTTCCAACACGGTTAGTCCCGAATCTGTGATTACACCCACATTCTTGGCAGAGGAGAAGGATGCGGTGTGGTACAGCTTGATGGGCTGAGTAAGAAAAGGTACAGGACAGCATCCACCTCGAGAGCTGTTAGCAATGCAAAATCTGAACAGGCAGGCCTTACGCATTAATCCATACACTAAGCTGGAAGCCCCAGTAACAGTCATTGTGCCCCCAAGCTGTCATCCCTTGGTTTATTAAACCCAGTCCAATGTTCATTCCTCTTCTACTGCACCCAGAATTACCCATCCCCAACCAGTGCTCTCAGAAATAACCTTCGCATGGAGAAGTAACTCAAGAGATAATGGCTTTGTAGTGCTGTATTTTACCCATGTTATCCTGAGTTAAATTCAATTTCCTATTCCTATCTAAAAATCAGGATCCTCCCAAATATATTTATCATCAATGCATTAGTTTCATTCCTCTTTTCCACTCATAGGATGGGACAATGCTGACCCCACTGAATAACAAAGTCCCACAACATGTATTACCATTTGCATCTGTGCCTGTTTAGCTACCTGCTTTGGGTCCCTTATAACTGCGAAACAATCCAATCTATTCCAAATGCCAGCTTGCATCCGAGATCTTCCAAGCCTTGCACCACAGATTCCATGGAAAATTTTACCGTGGGACAGCACAGAGACTAGAACAATCCCTGAATGTGTTCTGCAAGTGAGGGGAGGGGATTCCCATCTCCATGGAATGTCTTCTACGTGAATGATGCTACTTGAGAACCGCACTGTGCCACCCAGTTCATCTCAGTGACGTGCCTGGAGATGGGACCCTGCTCACAGAAGCTCTTTTATGCGTAATGGTTCAGAGCCCTCAAGTATTAACAAAAGTGTAACTGTGCACAACACCCCCATCCCTCCAGCATTCACAGGGAGGGGGGAAAATCCTCCAAACTCCTGCTAAATGCTGGAAAGCTTCGGTCGGAGCAATGACGACTCATTCAAAACTCACTATGTCTTGGGGTTTCTCTGTGTAAAGCAGCTTTTTCTGCTCCTGACCTACAGATCCCACTCTGACCTCTGGCTTGCTGAAAAAAACGAGCTAAATATTTGAGGTGAAGCCAAACAAACTGTTTCTTTAAACACTTCTATTCAGAAATCGGAAAGTCTTCCTTGTGGAATGAGGGTGTCGAGGAACCTCTGCAGCTGAGTGAAGTTCTTGCTTGTTTTAGGAGGGAAGCCCTGCATTTTGAAGGAAAGGGAGATTTTTTGCAACCACAGACCAAATGTAACAGGGACGTGTTACACCGGGACCCTGCAACCTTTCAGGCTGCTGAGATTCACAGGAGGATGGTAAGAGATTCCCGAAGCAGGGAATGTATCTGTATTATATTCACCCATCCATTTGGATTTCTCCTGTGTTGTATCAGAGAGGTTAAATATGAGCAATTACAGCACACCAGGTTTTTTATTCCCAGTTCTGCCTGTGACCTATTGCATGGCCATGGGTTAAACGCTTTTCTTGTACCTGAGTTTTCTCACCTATTACAGATGGAGATCAACTTCCAATGGGACCTGGCTTCCTAAATTAAAGTGTTTTGGCTTTCCCACTATTGTTGTCCTGGGAGTGAAGACAACCATCAGATTCCTGTCTGTCGTGTGTCAGCTTGCTGTTTCCTCCATGTAGAAGAGGAGCAGATAACTAGGATTGCCATAGAGCATTCAAGACCAAGCATGATGCTTCTCAGCACTTCTGTGCAGACTAGTTTGCTGCACTGGAATGAGTCACAGGTTGTGATCAATACGGATGTGGTGGCAAAAGCCCCTCATGCAGACTGCATGAGGATGAAGCTAACTGAGCCCGGGCGAGGCAGGGATAAGCCATAATGGTGCAGAAGTTATTGCTCCATCGGGAGCCCTTTGCTGACAGTTCCTTGTTGAGCTTGTTAGCACAGCTCTGCGAGCAAAACCCAGCCTCTGTCACTGCCTCCCCATTCAACCTTCATGTTTGAACCAATGCAAAGGTCACAGAAGCATAGAACAGTGAGGGTTGGAGTGCAACACACATCCTTTACAGGGAACTGTTGTACTTGTACCCAAGTGCCACCACTCACACACAAAGCCATGGGAAAGCTGTCCCACTACATGCCACATACTGGGGAAACCCTTCATTGCTGGAACTGCCCTTCCCTACAAGATGTGCCTCAGATCTTACACAGATGCCTGACAAGGTACATTTACTTAAGGAGAAGTAGTGTGGACAGATCTCTTGCTTATGCCTATTTCTTTAATACAGACATAAAAGCTGAAAACAATCCTAGCCGGATATGGAGAGGAAACCTGCTATAAAGCATATGGCCAATACAGCAATATCTATACAGGTTTACAGAGCTCCTGAGAAACTCATTTCCCATCATTTCCCGTCACCAGAAACGCAATGTATTTACACCTTCTCCTTGGAGTCACTTAGGCAATAAGAAGAAACACCCAGTTTTCGTTTGTTATATACCTTTGCCTTCCTAGTTGCAGAGAGCAGAGCACTGGTATAGTCTGAACCTGATTCCATGGATCCCTGATGCTAAGTACAAAATGAATTCAATGCTTCTAAAGAGGGGACTGGCTTTTCAAAATCAATAAATGGTCATTTTCAAGAAGACTGCGCTATCCACTGCCTTGAAATGCACTTGAATGGGAGACGTGTCCTGGACACAACCTCCTTCATACTACTACAAAGACTGGCGTTTGTTACTGCAAACCAGGAGGCATTGCTTACATGACGAGCAGCACTCAGACTGCACAGGCAAGCCTAGTTGATCTGCTGGTTTATTTATTTATCCACTGAAAACACAGAGAAAGAACCATGGGATCAGGCAGCTTTGCTTACCAATTGCCACTGACCACAGCCTCAAAGCAGAAGCTTGTCAGGGCTTTCATTTTACCCTGACCAGTACAGGGGAAGAAAGGGAAACAAACCAGAGACAGTACAGGATTCAAAGGACTGGAAATATTGCATTACATCAGCAACAGAGCAACTTTATGGGCTTCACAGCTACAGAAGGTCAGGAGTCAGAGGCTGCTACTAGATTTTCACATGAGCCAACTAATTATATAAGCATTAATAATGCAGAAATTGTGCAAGCTACAAGAGCCATTGCACCTCATGCTTTAGATCATTCACTGCATTGGTGACAAACAATCCATCCTTTCTCCTGGCATCCAGCACTGCAAAGCTGCACATAATATCCACCTCCCCTCAGGAGCTCCAGTCTTGAGCTGGAGCCTCCTTGGACACCTCATGGGTTACCCATGGGCTGTATAAGAGCTCTGCAACTGGCTTGCCTGAGGATCAGGTTGGGCAGAGGTAGAACATAACCCCTGCAGCGTTGCACATCTCTTTTCAAGTGCCTCATGCACAACGAAAGCAAAAGATGCAAGAATTCCCCTAAAACTGTCTTAGTTTCTGGCAGCTTTTCTCTGCAATGAAACAAAGCCCAAAGAGCCACAGGAAAGACAAATACTAGAAGAAACACGTTGCAAAGCCAAAACAACGGATGCAGGGAGCAGTTGTCTCCAGTGCTCCAGGCCAGGCATTCACAGATTGACCCTTCTGCCCCTTCCCAAAATTAGCACAGCCTCTTTGCAGAGGTCCAAGCCAAGCCAGGCTCAGCTGTGCTGAGTGCTTCCTAACTGGGAACTCTTTCCTAGGGTGATTCTCAGCACCTCTGGCAGGGGCTGAGCTCCAAAATGCTCTGTTGCTTATTGTCTGTTACAGGATCATCTTAAATATAGGATGGAGCTTGCCACAGCTGGGGAATAACACAGAAAGTCAGAACAAGGCAAGTTTTGATAGCAGAATTTGGATGCAGAGGTGTAATTTGGTCATTCACACAGGGGATGCAGCTGGGGTCTCCAGACAGGGAGAGTAGTTTGTACACCACAGGACGGCAGGAAGTAACACCAAACACCCCTCATGAGTGAGACATGAACAACCTTCAGCTTAATGGGGACTTGCTGAGAACTGGATAATTTGTTGATGTGGTTGCAGCTCAGAAGACATCAGAGCTGCATGACCAGTCATCCTGGTGTTTCACTGTAGGACTTACCTACTCATAGAATGGTTCATGTTGGAAGGGACCTTAAATCTCATCCAGTTCCAAACCCATGGGCAGGGCCATCTTCCACTATAGCAGCTTGCCCCAAGCCCTGACCAGCCTGGCCTTGAACACTGCCATTATCCTGTCTATAAAACACATGAGCTTGGTGCTTGCCTTACACTTACGGCCCAAATCAATGCTTGGGTCTATTGATATCCATGTCCAGGCTGCAGGGGCATTTATCTTTACTGATTACTGCAAGATCTCACAGGACTGTAACAAGTGTCCTCAGGGAATGCACAGCCCTCCAGCTTTTAACCTCTCAGATGTTCTTTAAAGACATTACATGGGGTTGAGTTTTAGCCAAGTATGTGTGAGGAAATCTCCTATTGCTGCCAGGCCAGGATGCTGCCTGGATCATGGATCCAAATATTCCCTTCTTCCAGCCTCAGACACTTGCATCTTTTGATTCCTGACCCACAACAGTTCAGTGCTCAAGAAATGGACTCCATGACCATACCTTGCGGGACAGCACCATGTTAACATGAATATGATGCCAACAGTTAACTGCATCCAGGTCAGGCACTTTGCCCAGCTTTGGAATACTACTTTTGCAGCTAGGTCAATGCAGAAAGCTTTGCTCACAGCTATTTACAGCACTCAGCACCAGATGTGGCCTCAGCATAACATTTAATGCTCAAAGATCTGCCTCAGAAGTTAATGTGGGGAGGAAGAAATTGAGGAGTTTACAATGGATCTTGTTGAATAGCTAAGACATTTTGCTCTAGATCTTGGAAAGCAGACAGAAAGCAGGTCTCAATCTGAGGAACACAAAAGCTCATCCCTGTGTGCTGAGCGCTTGGTTCTAGACCATGGTCCCATTAGTGAAGACATAGTGATGGTGAAGGACCTCGAAGCAACCACTTTGGGAAGCTGGGAAGAGTGAAGGACAGAACAAAAGCAGCCAAAGCTCACGTTCAGCACTGGGTTTGCAAGAAGAAATGGATATTGGAAACAAAATGAGACAGACAGAGCTCATTCTTCTGACAGCCATTTGGAAACATTCATCCCCAGCCTTTTCAATGCCAAACCTTAGCTCAGGGAGGCTGCAAATCACCAGTGTGGCCTCCTGAAAACCTTGAACAGGGAATGAGAGAAAGGAGGAAGGCCAGACCTCAACAGCAGGACTTGAAGCAATCATTACTCAGCCACAGGAGCATACAACAGCCCTTGGAACAGTAGGACATGCAGGTTCAAGTGCAAATGGATAGGAATTTAACATCACTTACTCGAGAACCTCTCTTTCCAGGTGGTCCTGGTAAGCCCGGCAGACCTGGTGGGCCCTAGGAGAATAAAAATAGGAATTAATAAGGATTCTATAACAGGATGATGCTTCTATTTCTCTTCAACTTATGCTATTACTATAAGGGGATAAAACACCACACACAGTAACACCTGCAGAAGCATGTATTTCCATAGATGAGGGACTGAGCCTTCACATCTTTTTACTGTGGATGACATTCCCATGTTCACAGCTGTGTTTCCACCTTCCTGAAACCATGCTGTAACACAGGGGTAACACAACTGTCTCTCAGCTTTGGAGTTTCCTGCTATGTGCTAGCACACAAGTAACGTGTTAACACCTTGGCAAGGGAAGAACATTGGGTGTTCTAATATACATCAGCTGAGGGTGTACAGCTCTTGGTACTATAGGCTTCTACATGAATTACAACTTCATTGCACGCCATCACTTTGTATTTTGAAGTGGCATGTGATAAATGTAATAGAAGTGGTGTCAGTGTTGGATATTCTTAAGTATGTAATACAGGAGAGGTCAACTCATACATTCTTCTTGGCAGAAGGTGAGAAGAAAGTGGAGTTGTCAGGCACCCAGCTGGGCACTGATGTGAAACAGGTTAGGAAAAAACACTCAGTAATGTACTGAGTTTGAATTTGTTCATTTATGTATTCATTTTTTTCAATGCACTGGAGAATTCAGCTTTCTGGAAAGCCATTTGCAGCCCCTAATAACTCCTCAAAGCTTCTTTTCCCCCGAGCCAAACATGTCAAACAAGAATAACTGTTAATGAAGTGTCTCCCAGAGGATTTATATCCAAGTAGCTTGTTCTAAAAGATGAGCTTTCATTGCATCCAGGGGAGAGACAGATACACAGCAGCAGGCTGAAGGACATTTGGAAGGCAGCCTGAGCTCTCCAACTGTGTGGCAGGCAGGGGATGATGGGTGCATTGCACTGAGTGGGTACCACACTCTGGTTCCACTCCCTTCCCACTGGGATCAGCACTGTAGGACCTCACATGTGCCATCACCCCAAGCAGAGCCTGCTGCTGAAGGAGGCCAGGCAGAGCTGCTCAGGCTCTGCAGCATGTGTCTGGCCGTGAGGAGGAATGGAAAGTTCATGATCGCTAACACAGTTTTCAGGAGTCATCAAGTGTGTGATTTGGTAACAAAACCCTTGGAGATCCCTACCCTAAATCTCATGCCTAGGATAAGATTTTGAACAGAGAAAACTCCCCTGAACCATAGAGGTAACTGATGAATAAACTCTAATACTACCAACCCTCCCATTACCATATTAGCCCATAGGATTCAATGATTCTCATAAGCAGCAAATTAATTAGTATAAAAGCAATCTTTTAAAGTCATGCAGACAGATCTGATACCGTAGAAAGAAATCAGGGGAGGAATAAACAAAGCCCCAAGTACACCTGTCTGCAATACTGATTTGCCAGGACAACAACTCAATCACAATGTGTTTTTTCTGTAGTTAGTTCTACCTGTAGTAAAGGTGACAAGTAAAAGATTGTCCTATAGTGTAAGAGGCTACACAGCACAGAATAGTTGATGCCCACACTGAGACAACACATGGATGGACTTTAACACCGTATCACACTCCGCTACCACCCAGCAATGTAGCCTGCACTGAGATTTCCAGTCTCAATAGCCTGGGACACTTCATCTGACCCCTCTGTAAGGTGCTCATTGCTGGTAACACGGTATTACTGGTCTTTGTAGTAACAACCCCTATTGGTAGAGCTGACCCTCACTTCAGCAGCATACACAACACGTAACCTGCCATCGTGCCAGCTCAGGGCCCTGTGTGTAGTGCAATTATACAGCTGTGCAAATAGACACATGGTTATGTGGGGTTTAAGCCTTGTGTATAATTGTGCTCCAGAATCCAAGCTTTATTAATAAAATCCCCTTAGCTCCTTAATTCTCTTTAGTTAGGAAGATAACTATCAAAACATGAATCCAATGCAACTGATGCAGCAACAACTAACGGGGTTTGGCAAAGATCAATTCAAGTGCTTGATGTCTTTTCCATCAAGACTCATTCCCATTTACCCCTAAATGAAGAAGTAAAAGAGAAGATACCATGCTTGTACTGCACTCCCTGTGTACCAGAGCCGAGGGGACCTTTTCCACCTTCTTGTTAACAGCAGCTGCAATTGCACTTGGCCACTTGAACAAAATACATCTCAAAAAATGGGGACTGTTCACAATAAGCTGGAGCTAGCCAAAATGAGAAGAGAGTTAATGCCTGCACTGGGATGGGAACGTGGAGTTAAGGGAAAGGCATCTGGCTGGAGCAGCACAGAAAGAGCAGCACATAATTCAGGAGTCCCCTATCACTTTGCTTTGGTTTAATTTGCCTTTCGGTCTTTTCTTATTCTCCTTCTAAAGAGCAAAAGGAATAAGGTGACTGTGGGATGAGTGGCTGAAAGGTGCCAGACACTATGGAAACTGCATAAGGCAAGAGTGTGACACACATAAACCAGAAGCAAGCCAAAGTGAAAGAGAACTGGGGTAGCTGAATGAACTGGGAAATAGCTGGGAAACATGACAACTGCAAGACCACCTTCTGTCTTTAAGGTCCCTTCCAATGCTCTCCATTCTCACATGGTTCCTGGGTAGCTGGATTGGATGGGATGCGTACTATGCCTTCCCAGTGACTCATTTCTCCTGCCCCTTACACATGCCCCTATCATTCAACTCAAGTTCTCGAGCAAGAGGCCCACGTCAGACAACTGGGTCTGCCTGGGGAGAGCAATGCTGAAACACACAGGGAGACAAATGCACATCCGGAGAGGCAGCCAGAGAAGAATGAGACTGGATCAGAGCCCAGCTACTTACGGATGATGGATATGGTCCCACTTCCATCGTAAGGCTCTGAGACATGGAGAGTAAGAGATGTCTATCAACGAAGCACCATGCAGGGAGCTGCCAGGAGTCTGTCCTTAATGCCTGTGCAGTCCCTATGCTCCCAAGAGAGACATCTTCACTTTCACCCTTGGTGCAGGGAAGAGTTAAACTGATCACACAGAGCCTGTGTGGACCTTTCCATCATGCCCTTTAACAGCATCCTTAGGGAATTCCATAAGAAGCAGAGGGAAGTGCTCCGCAAGGCAAAATGTTTTCCTTTTCCTGGCATTTTTCTGCTCCTGCCCTCCCATTGCATGAACACCTCACAAGATCAGCAAAGCTGACAGCCTCCTGCAGTGAGCTGCTGCTCCTAGCACTTTGCTTCTTGCCTCTCTGGCCTCTTGCCTGCTCTGCTCTGCAAACTGATGGCAGAGAACACACACACTCTGTTATCACACAAAGCAAAATCAGAGATCAAGGAGAAACAGGGCAGAAGCAGATACTCACTCTCTTCTCAAGCCAAACAGCTGAATTGTTAACCAGCCTGAACAGCTCTGCGAAGCAGCTAATAGCAGCCACATAAAAGTTTAACCCTTCTCAGTTTCCCACGGTAGCATTAGGAACGATGACTGATCCCACCAAATGATTATAGGATTTATTCTAAGCTGCTGCTGGGAAACTTCCTGGCGCAAAAGGAACCTCTCTTTTTACTTCACTTTTGGAGCTTCAAATTGCAAATGGAAAATTAAGCTGAGTTGTCTGAAAGGGAAATGCATTGGGCCCTGAGGACAGCAGAAATCTCGCTGCTTCCTCTTGCTGCTGAGATCAGCCAGTGCATATCTCTGACCCTCCTCACACTTCCCTCTGCCTGCAGCACTGCCCCTGGGAGCTTGTGCCTTTAGATCTCACAACCTGAGCAAGGCTGAACCTGCTGGGAGAGGGCTTGGAGGGAAGCGTAATCACTGCAGGAACTGGTGCTGTTGATGTGGGAAATGACTCCCTTCCTTTTCAATGCCTACTGAATCAACTTGCGCAGATAGCAAAGTATTCCCATTATCATTCCCCTAGGAGTGAATTACCCAGGACACAATCCAGCTCATATTCTAGTGCACACTGAAGGGCTGACGCATCTATAGTCGAGGTCTCTCTGATGTATTTCTGCCTCCCATGTTCTGTACCCCATTAATAGCATAGTTCTCCTTTATCCCGCACAAGGCTGTGTTTCAGGGGTGGGCATCCTGCACTGCGCAAAACACTGCAAGGACTGAAGGGAGAACATTCTTTCTCAGATGCTAATGCATGTGGTAAAAGCCAACTTAAAAGGGAGTTCAGAAAACACATCAAAAGCTTCTCCCCACATTGGCATTGAGTTCTGAGCAGTGACGTTAGCCCTGCAGATAAGAGAACCTGTCTTGTTTTCTTCCCAGAGGAAGATGAGGCACATTTCATATGCAAGGCCATTGCCACAATACTGTTTAGCCTTGTATATCTGGAAAGCACCAGCACAGAGGGACTGAGCAGCTACAACACCAGAATGAAAATCCCCTGCTCAGGAGAAGGGAAGGGGAAGAGAAGATCTCATCTTCAGAAGAAGCACCAACCCTTCCTTACCTTTCCATCCTGCACAGAGAGGGAGACAGGACCTACACTAAAACCCAGCTTGAAATACTGCCTAAAGCAAATCTAGAGGGTTTTATGGATGAAAAAATCCAGCATTTTGGTTATTTCTTCTCCAGGGCAGGCTTATCATGTTAAATTTGAGCACATCTGGGTTTCAACCAGTCTAGAAAGAAAAAAGCCTCTCATAATTCTGGCAGGAGCAGAGGTGTTGGTGGGAAGCCAGTCTTGTAATACGAGTTCTGCAATAGACACAGATGTTTATTCTGGGTCTGTACAACACCTATCAGAGACAAATCCTTGTCCACAGCTCGATTCTGAGCAAAGCAGCAGCGCAATGCATACCACAATGTTAGTATTCCAGCTTGATGAGCACAGCTTTTCTATAGAGACATTGCAGAAGCAATCTCTGCAGGAGGCACTTCAGACTTGAGTAATGTCAGACCTTGGAAAGAAGTCTGAAGGGGTGTGAAAAAACAGAGGGATCTCATGCTCTATCACTTATAAAAATACCTGCATGTATTTCCACAACGCATCCTTACATCCTTTGCAGCACATTTATCTCAATCACCCTTTCAACTGCTGCTCTTTAAAATCAACTTTGTTTTACACAAATAGAGCTCTCGGATTCTTAGTCTTTTGCCTGCAAGATGATTTCCCTTTGGGGATAGTTCTGGTTAAATTAGCGAAAAAAACACGGATCCAACTGTGTGAGCAAGGCTGAAACTTTTCCCATGAATTATACAAAGCATGTGATTCTCTCTCTTTTTTTATATTAATATGACTCATTCATTAGGAGACATTCAAACACATTGTGTGTTCCTCCATTTATCACAGACTATCGGCTTGAGCAGCCTTTTCTGGTACAAGGAGGACTGGAAATAAGCACTTCACATTTTATCAGCGTTCCCAATCACCTCTCTCTCTTCCCCTATTCGCTGATTGATTTGGCAGGGATTGCTTCTCTAGCAAAGGAACCAGGCTCCAAGACAAACTGCTCCTGCAGAAGATGGAGCAGTCTAGACTGGGGATGCGCTTAGAAGCACATCTGCTGGTGGAAGAAGGCTGCCTGCAAGATACCTCCATGTCTCAGGCTGGGATTGAACCTAGGGCTCCTGACTGCACCACAGCATGTGGAGGAGAGCTGAAGGTTGCTCATCCTTCCGCCTAGGGACTTTTCTGACTTGGGTACATGTTCCTTCCACCCCCACTCCTCTTGTGTTACTCAGTGCTTCCACTGCCTCTTAGTGAACTCAGCCCACTCTGTGCCAGAGGTTTTCTTCCTCTAAAAATAACCCTCAGACACTTCTCATAGTCAATATATTTGGGTTCTTCTGTTTACCAGGGACAAAAAGATGTGGAATTACAGCTTCATTATATAGGAGGAGAAAGGTCTAACTTGGGGCACACTGTGGAACACTCAGTAGACCCCATCTGCACCAGGGGCAAGGGGTTTGCTGCAGCTCTACCATATGACACAGCACATGGACATCCCACAGGCAGTGCTGGTGGTTGGGGATGATGCTCCCCCTAAGTCTCCCCATTAAACCTGCTGTTGGTATAGACAAGCAAATGCTACCCTGTCCACCAGATGATTCAAACACCCATCACACCACAGCCTCGAGGGCACGACGTGTTGGCAACAAAATGCTGTTTTCCTGTATCTCTTTTGCTTTCATGGGTGTCCAAATTGAGCCATGTGCTTGGGGTCACATCACTCTGCAAGCTGACTGAAGGGCCCTGTGCTTGCATAGGAGATCTTAAGCAAGGCTCTGCCGCGGTGCTGCGGGCAGCAATGGGGATGATCCAGAGGGAGCTTTGCCAGCTGCTGAGTCAGTGCTGCCTTCCTGACTGAGCACAATGTTTGGGTGGTTTGTGCTATTTCCCCCCCCACCAGAAGAAATGCAGAGCTAAGATCCCAAATGCTTGTGGTTATTAATGGTTCCCAAGAAATTCTTTTTTAAGAACATCCCTTCCCCTCCTCCAGCTGCCCCCCAAACCCAACATTCCTGAAGAATTAATGCACTGCCACTAGTTGCATGTGGGATGCAGTAGCTCCGTTTCCTGTTGCGCAGCACTCTGGTGGTCTTGCAGGATTAATCCATGGAGGGTGCTGCCTTTTATTGCTAGGTGAACGGATCGTTTTAGTGCTTGCACTCCTCTAACCATGCAAACTCCTCAATTATGGGGATGGGGCCCTGCTGCACAGCTAAAATTATACCACAGTTATTTTGGTGGCATTCACAAAGCCAGAATTGCAGTGACCGCACTGAATCATCATTGCCTTGCGCTGTGACTGTCATTCACATCCTGATTTTGGGATGAGCAGGATGAAAGATGGTCCCTTCCCTGTAAGTGGAAGGGGACAAGCAGGGTGCTACTGGCTGGCAGCCTGCCCCTGTCCATAAACCATAGAATCATAATCATATATAGAATCACAGAATGGTTTGCATTGGAAAGAACCTTATGATCATTCAGTTCAACCCCCCTGCCATGGGCAGGGACACCTCACACTAAACCATGTCACCCAAGGCTCTGGTCCAACCTGGCCTTGAACACTGCCAGGGATGGAGCATTTACTTCTTTGGGCACCCTGTGCCAGTGCCTCAGCACCCTCACAGTAAAGAACTTCCTATATCTAATCATTGCCAAGGTGGTCCCAATCCTTGCTGAACAGGTAGAAGGCCATTCCCTACACACGCTTCTCTGTCCAGAGTGACATTTCACTTGTAGAGACCTTGTACCAGACAACACAAGTGGGAAAACTATTTAATAATCTTATCCCTCCATCCATGCGCCAGACTCCATCAATGACATTCCCAGCCCCATCCAGGGAAAGCACTGGGCAGTGATATCACACAGCAGAGCAGGAAGGGCTGCACTGACCTCATCAGAAATGCCTGCCCAATAGCACAAGGCAGGCGCCAGGTAATTACTCAAGCACAGACCATTTATCAGCACTTGCTCTGAAACATGCTCATCTGGCTATGGAAGTGCTCTATTAGCTTCCCAACATGTCATCCCCATTCCAGTCTTTTCTCCTCTTTCCCTTCCCACGTCAGAGACATCCAGTGCAGCGTGGTACAAAGATCTCCGAGTGAGTCACAGGAGCTATCGAGCACTGCACGCAGCCAAGCCATAACCTTTCCCTCCCAAAGTGCCGACTATGTTTCCAGCAGTCAAAGAGGAAAAGGCCAGACAGAGCCTCAAAATGTTCTCCTTTCCCTCAATTCAGGACTCCAGTTGTTCTCAGACGGGATGGAAAAAATCCTGCCGTCTCTTCCCTCAGCCCTTCACAGCCTGAATCTGTTTCTGTGCTATGATTCACAAGCTGAAAGGGATTTTCCACTCCAGCTCAATAATAAGCTCTTTACATGGCAGGGAGAAGTGGGGGCTTGGAGCTCCGTCACCCTCATGACACTTGCATGGGAATAAGGTGGGAAAGGTCAGGATTCCACTGAGCAGCCCATGAGGTTTAGCTCTTCCAGGTAAGCAGTGTTTTAGGAGAAGCTCAGCATTGCTTCATTTCTCCTCTTGGAAACATGCCTGAAATGACTCTCCATGAAGCACAGAAGGAAAAACCACTGAGACTCATTCTGTCTACTCAGGGATTTCAGCAGAACTCAAGCACAAAGGCTGCATCAGGGATATGTGCCTGTAAAGTCAGGCAGGAGTGCAGTGCTGCATCTGCACCTCTCAAAGGGGGAACCTTAGAACAAAACACACCTGATGGTGACTCCCCATCCAAAGGATAAGGAGAGAAAACACTCCATTGCTCTGAAACGGGACAGGCAGGAAATGCAGGCCTTGAAGGTAAGCACTCATCAGTGCCTCAGCGATACAACCATTATCACTTTAGGTGTCACTCAAGACATCAGCCTATCTGCAAGCACAAGTGCTGTTGACTGTGCTCCTTCAAGCCAGCCTCAACATTTCCATTGTCAACCCTTCTCTCCCTATTTTAAGAAGTCAGCTGTAATAATTTGCTCTAGGCTGGAACTTGGCAACCCAAAACTCTGTCTGGGAGAAACTTCTTGTACATGTACAACCCCTCATATACACAACATAGTGAAAGGCTGGGGTTGGAACACCAAATCCTCCTAAAAGCTGTCCAGTTTAAAGATCCTGCTTGCATTCTTGCACTTAAAGAAAAGGCAGCTAGCAGATAATTAGTGTGGCCTGACTGCTTTTAGCATTACAAAATGTGTGTATACTTTTACTATGGCCAAGATACACACCCTGAGAGTGGTTATTGTGTGTGGAATGCAGTAGTTAAAGCTATAAAGGAAGCTCTTTGCACGTTTTCAATGAAGGCTCTGAGAAATAATAAGAAATTAACTTACACCAGAAAAATAGAGGAGGGTTTGTTTAAAAAAACATAAATCCTGGAGCAATCTCTGCACTTGCATTTACTGGAATGGGGCACTTTTGGAAATGGGAATTTTGGGTACATAAGAAATGAGTAACCAGTGTTAAGTAATAGATAATCTGTGGCATGTTTCTGAGGCTCTGGGGTTTTATTTGGAAGGTGACCAGCAGTTCTGCTGAGAAAAACCAGGGGTGAGGAACAGAGCCCCAGCTTAACCATCAAATTTTAAGCAGCAGCTCTAGGAAGGAAGGTGGGAATTGGGTACGAAGCAGTACCTTTAAGCACAAACTTAGGGAGCATCCACCATCACAGAGCACTCAAGTTTACAGCAATTTAAGTGCTAAAATTGTGATAATCACGAATATAATAGTGCTTGGCTGCTATTTTGGGCTGTCACACAGTGCTAAAAGCTTTAGAGAAACCCTTGTAGGTTACGGTGTGCCAGCCATACAGTTGAGCTGTGACTGGGAATAGTCAGTGACTAGGAATAACTGTGACTAGGAATAATCAAGAGCTTGAACTTACCTGAGGTCCTCTCTCTCCTTTCACTCCTGGATATCCCAGTAAAAATGGAAACGGAGTGGGTCCGAGGGGGTCAAAGATATGATAGCCATCAGTGGCAGCAGGGGTTGTGAGGTTGGAGGCCTGTGCCCTGGCTCTGGAGATGGGACGGGTAGACCCGGGGGGTGGTTTGGTGTACACCAGAGGGATGTTACTAGGATCCACTTTCATGGTGGGGGACGGCACGTGCTTCTTTGGAACAGGCCCACTGCTTGGGTTCTGTCTTAGGGTGACAAAGTGGACGTTGTTGGTTGTGTTATCAGTCACCCTCCTCGCTGGCTTTACAGTACTGGGTGCTCTAGAGGGCTCAATGGTTGGGGTTTGGTTGATCTTCTTTTTGGTCTCTTGCTTGGACTCCTTCCCCCTGGCCATGGCAGGGCTCTGGCTTGTTGGTGGGGCCTTTTTGGCAGTGGGAAGAGGAGTTTTCTCCATGCGTGTACTGGGGGTGGGATGGGACACCCTGATGGTTGTCACTGTGCCCTGAGGGATCGAACGAGTGGGTGACTGTGATTCAGTACTCAATGGAACAGATGGGGCCACTGTGACCTTTGTGGCTTTGGTTGTCAGTCTTGGCAGTGATGGTGGGGTTGATACCCACGTGATGGTTGTACTTGAACCCTGAGCCTTGAGGGGTGCAGTGACCCTGCCAAGCTCCAAGAATGGGGCAGCAGTGGTCAAGTTTCTTAAACCCTGCAACGAGGGCTCCATACGCCGTGGGGTACTGGGGGAGGCATTGGGATCCCTGGGAAGGAGGGGGATGAGAGGGGGCAGGTTTGGCCGGTAGGTATCTGCTTGCCTGCACTGTTTCTTCAGGTATTTACAGTAATGATGAGCTGCCTTGGCAGAAGGATAAATATCAAACTGGCAGATGGCTCCTTCAAACTGCACCGAGTGCTGGTTTATCTTCCCAAAGAGGAAAGATCCGTGTGGATCCAATGCCTCGTCCTTTTTATAATGCAAATCCGCATGTAGTCTGCGCTTCCCACAAGAAGTAAATAAAGTGACTGTCTGGCCACGGATGTTGATGGCCAGATTGTGCCATTGGCCATCGTGGACATTGTAATCAAAATATACAGAGCGCTTGTGGCCCACATAGACTATGATCTTCCCAGGCACAAACTGGATGCCCAGCTGCAGTTTCCTCTTTTTGCTCTTGACAGCAAAGAGAAAAGCGTTATTGATGCGGTGGGAGCAGAGGCTCAGCACCAGAAGCAGGTCTGTGCTGGAGCCTGCGGGAAGGATGGCGCTGAGCGGCGCTTCGATGCGTGCTCGCTGAGTGAAGATGACCCCTGATTTAAAAGGAATGACTCCTTGAGGAACTGTACGTGATGAGGGCCATCCGCTCGATGGCCTTTTCCCTGACAGGCCCAGTCTTTGAAGAACATCCACATCTGAAAGGGAAGCGCAAAGACAATGAGAGGTGCTGGGTATCCCAAGGGCTGGGTGGGTATGGGAAGCATCAAACCAATCCATGCTAAAACGCAACAGGATGAAGGAAACCCAACCGTCCTCTTACACATATACATTCCAACGCTCAGAATGGAGAGCGCATAACTCTTCAGCACATCATGTTAGGAGCAAGAGCATGTTCAACTTGGTCCCATCAGGGACCAGCTCCAGTTGTTCTGGAGGGAGCTGACCTCGTTACAAGGAAATGTCTCACTGAGCACCAATAGTCCAGTTCTCTGGGATACAATTCCGAGTGCTGACCACACGGCTGGAAAGGAATTTGAACAACAGACTGATTGCAACATTTTATATCCCCAGAAGGCAAGAAACAGAACCTTCAAAGGGAGCAAAGCCTTATATCTGTGTCTCCAAATTAGTAGGAAGCAGCTTTTGATCTCCGAGGCTCTAAAGGGTTTAGGGAAGCAAAGGTGCCTCCCAGCATGAAAAGATTGCACCTAGATTGCACTGAACTACTTCAGGTTCTCAAAGCAGTATATTTTCCAAGCAGATCATCTTACAGTCTTATTTTAATAGGTTGGAGGAACCAGACTTGGTTTGTGCAGGGATGAGAAATGAGTTATGGAGGCCACTGAGCAGAAGAGATAAGACTTGCCTCCAGCATTTGCCATCTAGGAGCAAGACAGGATGAGAAGGATTGAAGTCCTTTCTCTACCAACCCCAGGAGAAGTCCACAGTGGACAGACAAGTAGAATTCACTTGGTTTTAGCTCAAAAATCTAACAAGCGTCACATACAGCTCTGAGTTCAAGGCAAATTATCAGGCAAAAGCAATACAGACTGGAGTCAGCTGATGGCAGTCTCAGCTGAACTATTCAACTGGGGAAGATGCTGAGGTCTATGTGAAGTAAATGTGCCCAGACCTGAAAACGCTCATGCACCCAAAAGCATGTTCTTTTACTCCAGCTCCATCATTCGGTCTAATAAAAGAGGTTACTTACATGTGTCAGCACTAGTGTGACCAGCAGGACAGTGATTGTCCCCCTGTACCCAGCACTAATGAGGCCATACCTCAAATACCATGTTCAGTTCTGGGCCCCTCACTACAAGAGAGACATTGAGATGCTGGAGCATGTCCAAAGAAGAACAACAAAGCTGATGCAGGGCCTGGAGCACCAGTGTGATGAGGAATGGCTGAGAGACCTGAGGGGGTTTAATCTGGAGATAAGGAGGCTCAGGGGGGACCTTACTGCTCTCCACAACTACCTGAAAGGAGGATGCAGTGAGGTGGGGGTCAGTCTCTTCTCCATGTAACAAGTGACAGGACAAAAGGAAATGGCCTCAAGTTGTACCAGGAGAGGTTTAGATTGGACATTAAGTGTCTTCACTGGATGTCAAGCATTGGAACAGGCTGTCCAGGGCAGTAAGGGTTCACCATCCCTGGAGGTATTTAAAGCACATGCAAATGTGTCACTTAGAGACATGGATCGGTGATGGCCTTGGCAGGGTTACATCAACAGTTGGACTTGATCATCTTAAAGGTCTTTTCCAACCTTAAAGATTCTATGTTAAAGAAAGCCTGTAGCGATTACCATTACACTACCACTGTTGAAAATGAGCTAGGATAACTATTTCCTTCCTTTTTCCCTGTCCAAATGCGATCCCCATTACTCTACGACTCTCACGTTTAAATGCTCTTTGGGGAAGTTCACTTGGGCTGTATAATCTAAATGCTGATCTTGCAAGTTAAGCATTTAACTATGAAATGCACTAGTGTCAATCATGGCTGCACATGACCTGACACCCTGGGACTGCAGCTTTCCTTGATTAAAAGAAGTAAATCAGAGGTTGTCCAAAGAAAAAGTAAGCTCCTTCACTAAAGAGACTTTGGAATTTGGCTTATTTTGCCCTTAACTATTAAATATTCATCACAATGTCCAACATTTGGAGAACTGGCACTTAAGAAAGATCCTCAATGTCAGCCAGAAGGGTTGTAGACTGAACCAATCTGAGGCCTGTAATGCTGCTGGCCAGGAAGGGAGAAGAATAATGAGGAAACCTCTGTTCCTTAACTTTGGCAGAAACCTTGGCCATTTTTGCAAGAAGAAGTCAATCAATATTTACTTTGTCTGGGATCAGCTTCATTCCCACCTTCCTTTTTTAAGGCAGCTTGACTCATTTCTAGCAGAGACTGCCATGGAGAAGATGTGTCAGATGTGAAAGAAGATGGAAATATTCCCATTCCATGCAAAGCAAATAATTCACTGCACAGCATGTGCAAGTGTTAATAATGATGCTTCTCCCATATTATGACATCCTTGGTCCCCCACTGTTTTCCTGTCGTACTGCCCAATGGGGCTGTCCCTCAGCAAAGCAAAGGTAAAGCCTTCCCCACTCTACACTGGATGGAGGAATCACAGCAGTATCTTCATACTGGATAATCTCCAGAGTCCACAAAATAGTAAAGGCCAAAGCCTGGGTTTAACAAAGTCAAGTGGGACCCTTGCCACAGACTTCAAAGGCAGCAGGATTTAGCCATAAGGAAATACATTTACCACTTAAACTAGGTGATAGGCTCCTCCAACTTCTACATGTCGTTTTAGAGACAGTGGTGTCTCTATTGGCAGAGATGCTTTACACTATTCATTTGGTAGCTGCTCTGCAAAGACATAAGGATGCATCCCTGCTCAGAGGATGCTGCTGCTATTTGCAATACCAATCCAACTGCATCCAACAGGGCTTAAAGGAAAAACAGCACAACCCAAGTGCTCCTTCCCTCAAAACCTACTAAGGTACAGCCAAGTTCTAGATGCCTACGCAAAACCTGATGAAAAAGAGACCTCATAAAGGACATGAATGTGGACTTTCCAGCACCAGATCCAGACACACAGCTCAGGTCTCCAGTGCACCCAGCCCATCTCCCTCTCCATCCCATGCCGACTGTCTTTGGGGCCTGTCCCCTGGGACGAGGGGATGTCATCAGCTCCCATAAAACACAAGGTAATTCTTGGCTTCCTTAAACAGCTCCAAGTTTAGCAAAGGATTTTTTCCCCTTCAATTTTTTCCCTCTGTAGATTTTTCCATCAAAACACATATTGAAAAACACATTTACTTCGAGCCGCCTGGTCCCAGGTGCCTTCAAGCTAGTTACAAGCATTCCTGTTGCAACACAAAGTGAGATGCACAGAGATTCCTGAACAACCACACGATCATCTCTGAAAGAGGGGATAAAATGTTTTATTGCTCTCCCTCCCATCACTCTCTTTCCCTCCCTTTTTCCCCATGCAAAAAGCTTTACAAGAGCCAAAAGACAGGAGGAATGACTTGGAGCTTCCTAGATTCCAGCAGCTGAGATGTGATGCCCACAGCTAAAATTGGGTTGAATAAACAATACGCTTCCAAAAGTTACTGCCCAGACCCTTAGTCAGTGCACATCAGATGAACTCACTAACCTCATGATGTTTTGGATTTGTAACGCTTATGGAAAAGCCATCCTCTGCATTCCCTGATTTTCCAGTGTGTGAGAAGACCCCTAAGCCTTATAGTAAAACTACAGTGTTTTCAAAAGCCCATGGCATTGGCTCAATTTCATCCTCACACAGATCTACAAACCAGCTCTTGTTGCTTTTGTAAATCTCATGTTTGGAAGTCCTGAGTGAGAATACAGCCTCAAGCCACCAGTGTTTCCTTACAGCCTGTGCTTCCGTGGAAGTGTTGGCTTTCTGGTACCCCAAGGAAGAGCCTGAGTGTGGGGAAACCAAGCACATCACAGAGAAAGCACCTCAGAGGGGAGTTATCCACCACACTAAGGTAATGCTATAGGAGCCAAGCAAGTTTCCTTTAGGTTCATGGTAACAATCAAAAGCTGTGGCACCACCCATAATTATCATGGGATTAAAATGATGGATAGAGATGAGTCTAAACAGCATTTTAATAATCGCCTTGAAAAGAAAGATGCCAAGACACACTATTTGTTCTGCCTCTTTATGAGCTGACATAAAACTCGCTCTGAAAACTGCTTGACTAAGTGATTCAGCCAGATGTTCACCTCTTCTGCATTGAGGCACAAGTTGGAAAATATGACACTTTTCAGCATTGCTGATGGCAGGGATGGATTTTCCTTTTTCCCCTGTAAAAAAGTGCTCCATGGACTGAGCATTGACCAACTTGCTGTTTTTCCTTCATGTTTTACCGACTAAGAGGAGAGCCCTGGAGCCTGCTAGTCCACTTATTGTTGTCTGCTGCTTGCAGAGGAAGCTGTTCAGTTCCAACATGTACCCGTGTAAAACATCCATATGGAAGAGGTGTTACTATTTTAAGAGGAGATGGCTCCTTGACAAACAGAAGCTGCAGAGATGCTCAGCTCCTGCTATCAACTGTAAAAGACAATTGTTTCTGTTGGCTCTGAAGCTTTTCATACCCCATCTTTTTATACTGTCCTAAGCAGCACTAGGAAGGTGATGCCTGGAGAAGGGATGCAAAGACAGGGTGAAGGTGTGTGATCCCTCCCTTACAGAATACTCCCACTGCAGCACAGAGACCGAACCATCATCATTCTACTATTAACCAACCCGGTGACATTTTTCTTCCTTAAATTTGCTTTTACTTTTAGAACTCACATCATCTCTATATGCACAGCATCCCATGTGCCTGCAGAGGCAGGGCTGGGTTGCAAGGAAAAACCTGTCTGCCAGAGATGCTTAATTCCTTAAAGCCCTGGCCTCAAGGGGCACTTTCTGAAAGCTGTTAAGTCCCAGCAAGTGCAGGTAGATGCCAATGGCATTTTAGTGCCTCAATCCCACCAGTTCCACCAGACAGAGAGGTACTTCTGGAACCCCTGGGAGGCACGTAATCACCTGTAAACCCTGGTTCTTTTGCCAGCTGTTAACTGCATCATCTATAGCACCAGTACTGCAAAGGATCAGCAATAAATGCATCTAATTCTGTGCATTAGGTTCAGAGACTACTAAATGATGGACCTGAACTGAGACCAAAGCATTTGGCTTTTACTTTGGTTGAAAAGAGGAAGAAAAGTGTATTTACCTTCAGAATTTCCCTGTGTGAATCCCAGGAACCAGGTAAAACATAAAACAGTCCAGAGAAAGCAGAATCCCCTAGAAATGGAAGAGAAAATAATGAGTTTATACAATATTAGTAACGAAAAGCAGCCCCCCTGTTAAGGGTCTTCTCCTTGATCACAAGTCTAGTAGAGTCAGTGCCCACATGCCTTTGGGAGGTGGAGGATGAATGCTCAGCAGAACTGCACTTTCTTCCCAGTGAGATCTCATTTTACTACATAAAAGTCATCTAAAACCTGCTGAATTCAGTGAAGTATTTTCTTACTAGTATTAAGGGCCATTGATCAAGCCTTGAACTAGGACCAGATTGGCGCTTTGAGATGCAGGGACATCAGTGCCAGGCCAGCAGTCACCATTGCTACCCTTTGGCGCTAACCCCATCTAAGGCAGAACATCCTAAAAGCAAGATGAAGGAATAACTCCAAACTGAGAGACTGAAAGATGTGTCAGGAGTATGTGATGTTTATAAGGGTATGGGTAGGAAACGCAGTGACAAGTTGCCTGCATGTCAGCAAAAAACTCCGAGTCTTAATGCTTAAAAATACTCTAAATGTACAAAAGCCTTCATGGATCTATTCCTTATTTTACACCCAGATACAAAGATGGGAGCAGCTTAAAACCTCTCAGCACTTTGCTGTTGCCGCTGATGACTTTCTCATTAGCTTGGTAGAGCTGCAGACTCCCAGAGCACAGTGCCCCCACAGACCCCTTCATGCCTGAGAGAGAATTGATCAAACCTTTCTGTTAGCTCCACTTTAAGCCTTGAAGTGCCATTGGAAACAGCAGCAGAGAGGAAAGCTTTTACCAGAAAGGTAGCTGAAGTCCCCCCCATCCCTCCCCAACTACTTTGATTTGCAGCCAAATAATGAACATAGGAAACTCCTTGGGTTCAGCTCACTTAAAGCTGACAGTGGAAAGTTTGAAGATTGAATTCCCTCCTCTTCTAGAGATGATATTTAACAGCTTGATCAGCAAGGGCTGCTGGAGGGACAGAAATGTAAACTACAGAAAGCCCTCAGCCAGAAGAAAGCAGTGTGGGACATTCGCAGGTTGTTCTTCCTTTCAGCCAAGCCAGCACTAACACTGGGATATGCAAAGCGATGCCAAAGAGCAGCTTGCTCCTGTCTTTGGACCAGACAAAAAGTAATCATTTATCACATGGGATTAGAGACCACTCTCCTGCCATCAAGCTTTAGCACAAGAAAGCATCCTCTGAGACAGTATATTACCCTGGGCCAGATCCTCCCTCAATGCAGGAGACCCTCTTCCCACAGCTAAAATGAAGCCATAGTGATTTACATGTCAGTGGGGAAACCTGGCCTTGAGTGCAAAAATCCATGCAGGAATACAGCCACTAACTCATATTTTAAGGCTTGAAGGGACAAAACACTGGAGCAGCCCTGCATGGGCTGGGAAACAAATGAGATGAACCACATCGTTCTTTGCTCTTTTCCATTACCCTGACACTGGGCTGCTCATTACAGGAGCTCTGGGGCTGCTTTTAGTTTATGCATGAAGGAAAACCAGCTTGGAACAGCCAAATCATGGTATTCTTCTGCCATGTCCCATAGCCAGCCATATGCTAACCAGGAAAACCTCACTGTGCACAAGAGATCTCCAAAAGGAGAGATCTGGATGTCTTCTGCCCACTTCATCCCATGGGACACCGCTGTCAGACTGAAGACACTGCTGGGTCCACAGAGAGCTGTTATTCCAGTTCATTCCATGGATGCAGCAGTGGAAGTAGAACAGGATGAGTCTTCATGGCTGCCTTTAGCAGCCCTTGTATGACTTAAAAGAGGCTAAAATTCACTTTATAGAAAAACCTGCATTTCTATGATCACCTCCAAAGAACAATAGAGTTTTAAGATATGGATGCAATTCTACGTGTGCATTGAGCAAAGATCCTTTCTGGATACCATCAACTGGGTTTGACTGCCCAAAGAGGGCATGGGAAAATAAGGGAAAGGGGGTGACCAACATGACATGAACACCAAGGGCAGCAGGAGCCTCAGGAGCATTAATAACACCTAACAAAGTCCAGATCTCTCTTTGAGGGATACTTTCACAACCCCAATTGGCTCCCAAAGCCCTCCTTGACCAACAACAGTGAAGGGAACAAGCCTGAGAGGAAAATCCAGCACGTAATTTCATTCCAGTGACACTGACGGGGCTTTAGAGGAGACGAATGCTCAGCGTGGGATCCAGCTGGCCTCAGCCCTGCTCCTGGACCCCTCAGCACAGCCAATACTGAAAGAGCAGAGAGCAGGGCTGGGTGCCAGAATGCTGAAGAAAAACACTTTGGCAAAGTTTACCAACTTAATGGAAAAAGCAAAAGCAGGTTCCAAATGGCAGAACTGTGACTGATGGGGCTGGTAATTACAGTAGGGCTTTATAATGCAGGCTCTTCTTCTGTTACAACTCTGCAGTGACAGGATTGCATAAGCAGCTTGAGGAGCAATAATAAAGGGGGATTCTTCGCCTTATATAGAGCAATCAAACTCACCTTGCCTTTATCTCAGCATCATCCCACAGGCAGTGATTTCCACAGAGACTCTATCAAGAGGTACCCACTAAAGGCATTTCTTTTATTGCACAAAACCTATGAATACCAGAATGAGGATCCCATTGCTAGTCGCTAGGTGAAGAACTGTCCCTAAATACGTATTATGCAAGTTCATGTGAGCCCTAAAATTTTCCCAGTGCAAACTCCCTTTATAGCAAACTGAAGCTACTGAATGCAGCTTGAATTTGCTTCACTTCTCTTTGTGAACTTCTGTGATCAGTCCATGGGAACTAAGCAGTGCCAAAAGCACATGGCAAAAGACAACAGAGAGGGATAGAGAAGTGCAAAGACTGGCAATAACACGTCTCAACCTTAATGGCATCTTCCAAGTGAGGAGGTAGCAGCCAAGAATAAGTATCCTGAGGAGCTCCCATTAAAGAAACCAGAAGGTTGAGGCATCACTTCTGGCAGAGCCTCAGGGCAGGAGGTCTCTGTGCATGGTGGTCTGCACTGATACAGACACCTGATGAAATCACAACTGCTCATTAGCACATATCCATGTGTGCTCCATTCACGGCAGTGTTAAGACCAGGCTGAATGGAGCCTTGGGTGACATGGTCTAGTGTGTGGTTGGGACCAGATGATCCTAAGGTCCTTTCCAACCCTAATTATGAGTCTATGAACAGCAAAACCATGCCCTGGGTTTTCAGCTTCCAGGCTCACTTGCTACATTCTCACTGCGCACTCAAAGATCAGATTTCTGAGAGCAGCAAATGGTGACCTGGAGGCTAAAGGAGAGTTATCACCTCTTCAGTTGGCTTGGGCACAGCATGTCTTGCTGCTGCAGCCCCACCAAAATCAAGGTGGCAGCCCCAAGAACAATAGTAAAGGAAAAATCCTGTTGGACAAATCGGTTCTTAGCTGACAACCACTGGAATAAAGCACTGCACTGAACTGAGGTCAGTAGTAAAACAATAGTCCCTAGGGAAGACTTGGTCGGGAATTATCCTCCAAAAGAGTGCAAGTCTGACAAAGCTGAAGCAATCTGTAGAATAGCTGTGATCAGCCAATACTCCACGTTTCTGGAATTGGTTGGAACAACTTCACCTTTTTAAATGAGAAGACTTGCCCCTGTCTTAAAAAAAGAAATCTAAATGACTTTGACATCTTTTTTGCTTAGGTGCTGGGTTGAAGCTGAGGAAAATGCTACATGGGCTTTAGTTGGTTTTCTCCCTCTTCCACAGCGAGGAAATGTCTTTAAAATTGCATTCTTGCAAGGTGGAAAAACAATTCTCCCACCATTCCCCTCCACTCAGGTGCATTCTTTTCTATCCAGAAGACCAGAAAGCCAGCTGGATGCTGAAAATGGGTTTTCAAGAACAGCAAATCTACATTTCTAGCTGTAGATCAGCCAGAACGTCTTATGAGAGAAAACAGCTCTGTTGCTTAAGATCCTTTGCACAAGTCAATATGAACAAAAATCACAGCCTACTTACTGAGGCTTCAAACCTCACCATGGCATCGATTCCACTGCCAGCTTTTGGGGTAGAAGTCTTACTCTGCACTAGTATCATCCTTTGCAGAGCAGACTTCCGGAAACTCTATTTCTCCTCTCACCCTCCATTTCTGGAGAGAGCAATGGGAATATACAGCTACACAGATGTCCCTGTATCAATCCTGCTTAAACCTTCACTGGACCCCTTCTGCAGTATAAACCAGCTATTGATTTATTCCTCGAGCTAAAGAGTTTTGTCTGGTGTACACAGGCCCTGTTGCAAAGCCCTGGTGTGTTAAGGGAGATGACTGCAATGGCGTTCATTTTTAACCCTCATTCAGTATCTCTGCTTTTAAGACACAGAAGAAAGCACACAAGTGAACATGCCCAGAGACGCACATTTCCAGGGTCATTCAAAAAACACTGAGAAACCCAAGGGTGATGGAGAAACTGTCAATATTATGTGGGGAAGAATGAAATTCAACACCATCCAGTATCGAGCACATAAAACATCCAGAATCCATCCTGCTTTATAGATCCAACCTGACTTATAGATGTCACTAGAAATTCATTGCATGTGAAGCCATAAGAAGACGAAGTGAGACATTGGTGCTTTAGCAGTGTTCTGAGCAGAGGGTCAGGAAGATTGCCACACCTTTATTACTAGACACTCCAGTAGCCCAAACAGGGACACTGACTAGGATGGGGAAACTCCTCAGGCTAGGCTGCAACCCATCCTTGTGGTGATCCTGAATGGAAACGTCTGAGCTCCTCCACCCTGTCCCAGTGTTTGGAGCGTGTGTGCAAACCCAGGAATCCCCAGGGTTTCTCTGGACCATTTCTGCCCAATCTAACCTTAATTCCGGAGGGAAAGGCCCTCAGTGCTGTGCCTATGGGGATCTACAACTGCAGCCCAGAAAAAGCTGCTGCTTCCTTCGGAGGCCCCCCAGTAGCGAAGGAGAAACCCATCAGGGGCTGGCAAAAGGGAGCAATCATTTACCAAGGGGAGGGACATTGCTCCTGGCAATGGTACAGTAATGGGTCTCAACTACTGCAAAAGCAGCTCTGCTCTCCTAAAGCCTGCTCATCAGCCAGGTACAGGAGGGTCTGGATGCATAAAGACCTGTTATTTCCTCCCCCATATACATACACCTCCTCTTCATTTTCCCTTCTCCAAAGGGAGACGCAGATCTGTATACACAGAATGGGAAGACATCAGTGTGACCGAACCTCCCTCCCGCAGACAACTTGTTCTTTCGGTGGGTTTATACCCAAAATCTGCAGGCAGAGGGATGATAAGTTTCAAACCACTGGTACTTATCCTCCTAATTGGGAGCTAGAGTTTAGGTATTCATTGCACAAAGCTGGCCCAGAACTACCCAGCTCCTCACCTCCTAGATACAGGACTGACATGATTGTGATAACTGAAACACCCTCCATACACCTCTCAGCAGCTTCCCAATAGGGGATCTTCCCTGACAACCCATTACTCGGTCCTGTCTATGCTGCCCACCCCTCTCTGCCTGTGTTATTGACTTTGCTGCTGTGTGAAGTGACAACACTCACTACCGGCCCCTGCCTTTGTGTTCTCAGTAACTGGAGCCCTCGACAAACAGCAGTGCTAAGCGTGATCTGTCATCTAACTCCTCTTTTTGTCCTTCCAACAAGCGCCTTTGCATTCCTTCATTTTGTGAATGGGGTTTGGCAGAGCCGTATAGAACTCCCCATTGTTTCCATTTGCACTTCACTGAGTGCCCATCGTTTCTACTTATGCCCCCAACAAATTGGCAAAGAAAGAGGGAGGGGGAAGGACCCACATGCTCAGTGCCTGTCTCTGGTCATAGACTTCCTACAAGCCCCTCAACACAAGACCTGGGCAATGGTCAATAACGAAGCCTCCATAAACACTGGCTTCAAGCAGGGCAGATTTTATCCCTCTGGCCCATTGCAGAAAGGGGGTGAAGCTGGAGCTTTGACCTGCTCAGAGATGCACACTGGTACAGCAGGAGGGAGACCTAGGCACTGAACCTCAGCTTGTGGCTGTGACACTGCCCTTCCTTCCTGGGACACAGCTCCAAGAAGCTCTGCAGTTGACTCCCGAGGCACCCAGCACACACACATCATTTGCTTGCCTGTTGCTCCCTTAGCTGAATTTGTCCAGCAGTGCCATAGCATCCCCAGATCCCCTCCTTGGCTTGCATGCAATGGTCTTTTCCACTTGAATCAGTACCTGTGCCTTCCTCCAGGCTTTTCTGGATGCTGTAGCACTATGTGTACAGCTTCCTCACACAGCACGTGGATAAGGCAGCCCAGAGCAGCATCACACCAACAGCTCAGGGCTGTGACAGCAAGCAAGCATCCAAGAGCATCCACAGACCTCCTCCATGGCCAGCATGGAACAGCAGGGCTGGAAGGGACCAAGGTGGCACAACCACAGCTGAGTGCTGCTGCCTGGAGATGTGCTCAGTGCATGGCTTGATGCAAAACCTTCTCCTGTGGTTCAATGAGCCTGTGCACTCCCAAAATGCATCAACAGAAATGATCAAGAAGGGCACTTGGAGCCTGTAAAAACTTTGTGTTCTTCTGGGTTTACAAGCTCTTGATGCTCGAGCCAGGACAAAGCTTCAGCACATGCTGCAACTGCTCCTGCTTCCCATTCCCATCCATGGCTCTCCTGCACATCTGGCAGCTCCTCAGCCACCAGCCCATCTCCAGAGAATGCTGCAGGAGCACTGGGACAAGTTGGACCCCCAATGCCATGTGGGAATGCACCAGAACATTCCGATTACAAGCTGCCCTCAGACAGCACAACCCTCCCTGAGGATGACTCCACGGCACAAGGGTGGCCTGGTGAGCCCCGGCACAAGCCAGCTCTGGGCTCAGAGGACCCTCTCCAAGACTGACAGCCTCAACAGGAACATCCAGGATAGGATGCACAGCACTTCACCAAGCAAATCAAAGCCCAGCACCAAAAAGCCCATCGGGGGATAATGTGAAGGGTAGCAAGCGACCTCTGCTGAGGAGGGAACGGATCAGCAGCACGCTGGTGAGGTACTGGAGCCAGAGGAGATCCTAGGAACAAAAGGCACACGCACTCCGAGTCACCAGAGGAAACCAAAGCTCACATTCCCCATGGCACTGCAGCACGAACCCCGTGCACAGCGCTGGCCTGGGACACAGATGCAAAACCAGATGTAGACCTGCAGCAAGCAAGCAGCAGAGTCCATCATTTCCTAAACCCTTCCTCAGCAGGATCTGATTCTCCTGGGGCTCAAGTAAGACATCCCTGTCTTTATCTGTACCATGACTGTGGTCACCTCCATCCTGCTCACAACCTGAGGCCCTGTGCAGTGTCTGTGCCTTGTGCCAAGTATTCCCCCCAGCACCGGGGCCCTTCACTGCAAAGCTGCTCTTGGTCTTTCAAAGCAATCTTTATCTGTGTGCTCCTCTTTCCACTTCATCTTTGACACACAGATCCCATCACACAGTCCCATGCTGGCACTGCCCTCCACACCATGCTCAGCATCAAAAAGGTGCAACTGGGATATGCAGTTACCAGCATCCCTAAGCATGCCACAGCCACGTCTGCACAAAAACCCACCCTAAAGCACTGAAATCTGGTCCTTGTGAACACAAACCCCCACAAGACCTCGAGGAGAGCTGTTTGCAGCCCCTGGGAGCAGTCCTGCTTCCCTCCACACAACTCCACACTCACAGACACAGGCAGGGAGAGCCTGCCCCAGCCTACAAAGAAAACTGCACATTCATCCACATCCAAGCTGCGGCTGCCGGCAGCGGGGTAACTCCGGGGTGCAAAGGGGGTGGGGGGGTAATTCCCAAACCCCATCACCCCTTTTCCCCCTCCTTTCATCCCATCTCCCAGCCCCGCTTGGCAGGAGCAGAGGGATCCTGCTCACAACTTTCCCCAACTGCCAGGCAGAAGAATCCCAGCCTTTTCCAAGGGAGTGTCGGTAAATCATCATTACATCCGACAACGCAACCAGCAGCGCTTAACCCTTTGCTGCTCGCCGGCAGGAAAACCCAACAACAACAACAGCAGATTTAACAATGGGAATAGTAAAAACGGGTCCTTGTTGGGCGAGGATTGGGGTGTGCGAGCGGTGGTTTTATACACACACGTATACGTGGATGCGAAGAAGCAATCGTGCGCCCGTGGGTGCAGCGGACACGCGGGGAACGTGCCACCAGCACCCTCCGCCTCACCCGCGGTTCTCCCGCTTCCCGGAGGACGATCCCAGGTATTCCTGCCCCCATATCCCCAGGGAACGAGGTCGAGGAGCAGCATCCCAGGAAGGGCTGTGCCCCCCCCCGGTGCCCGGTGGAGGTGTGCGAGGGGAAGCGGGGAGCTGGAATCGCCGCTTCCTGCATCCCGCATGGGGAGAACATCCCCCAGGAGCAGTTCCTGGGCTGGGGGCTCCTATCCCGGGCTCATGGGGACGGGGATAAGGGGTGTTTGGGGGTTCTCCTGCCCTTCCCGGCTCCAAGCTCCCCGCGCTCACCCCTTCCGCACACCGCAGCCCCGCTCCCCCCCTTCCCCTGCTCCAGCAGCGTGGCCTCCCTTCTCCCAGCTCATTCTCCTCTCCAGCCCAGGAGTTTTCACATCATCCCCTGGCAGAGGAATGTCTCCCCCCCAGCCCATTCCCGGGAGCACAGCTCCCTTCCCGACCCCGCTCTTCCCTTCCCGGCTCCCCCGCACCCCCGTCCCGCCCGGGATTCCCTTTCCCCAAGCGCCGGGAGAAGCCGGACTTTGTACTCACCCCCTGCCTGCTGCTGTAGCTCTGAGTCTGGAGACCGGCTCTGATTCCGGCTCCATCACGTTTAGTGCATTGTCTCTTTCGGGCAATTTTTGCAGCAATCCATCAGAAAAAGGGGGTCAGGCCGGTTTGTGGGTACATCCTTCCCAGGAGCTCAGCTCTCTGCCTCTCTAAGGGGCTCAGCTGTGTCAAAGACACCCCCTGGCCCGGACGGCTCACTCCTTCCTCCTTCTCTTCTGGGTCCTTTTGCTTACACAGATCTTTTAATCCCATTTAACTCCCTCTCGGCAGACTGCAATTACCTTGGGAAAAAGGAGAGAGAACACAAAGTACACGCTAGGAAGCCAGGCTGGCCCATGGTCGCTGGATTTCTCGCCTCTTTTCTTTCCCTTCCTTATTAATGGTACAATTTCTGGGAGCTCTGATTTCCAAAAGTCCTTGATTTAAAGTGTTTGGTTGGGATTTCCCCCCCACCTCCCTTAGCTGTTACTTTGTTGTTTGGTTGGTGGTTGTAATTATTGTTTATTTTGCAGTGCAGATGTGCCTCCCACCCCCCCACACCCCCCACCCCCCCTCCAAAGGATCTCTCCTCTGGATTTAAGAGAGAAGAGGAAAAGGCAGATTTGGAGAAATGAAAATGATTTAAGGATGGCTCCGCGGCCTCTCTCTGCTGCCCTCCTCTGTAACAGTGAAGCACTTCCAGAGAGAAGAGTAATACAGAGCAAATAAATAATTAATGGAGAAGAAACCCCTTTTGGGCCATTGAAGCGATGAAGACCCTGCCAGGCACCATGGAGGAAGGCGCAGGCCCCTGCTCTGGGGAGGATGCTGATGGAGGTGGTTGCTCCTCTGCTCTCAATGCTTGGGGGCCATAAGCCTGCAGCCTTTCACCTACTCTGCCATGGATCTCAGTCCCAGGTACCTGACTTGGCTTCTACCTTGGGTTGCTTGGGAGCCTATGGAGGGGGGTTTGAAGGAGGAAATCTCCCCCCTGGCCCTGTCCCCATCCGCACCCTGGTCCCACAGGGAAGGGGATTTAATGGTGGCATCTCCCCCCTTCTCCCAGCACCAAGTGATGGAAGCTGCGGCCAGGAGGGCAGGGAGAGGGAAATGAGTTTTCTTATACAAGTTCCATCAGGGTAAATCAGTTCCCAAGCCCACTTTAGCCAGCTCTGCCAGCAGAGGGGACTTTTGCACTTGGATTAAACCTTCATCCCTGTGCTCCCTCCTCTTCCAGCTCTGGCAAAGTCCCATAGAGCACTGACCCGGCCACTGCACACACCCTGGGGTGACCAACAGGTCCCTTTTATCCACACCAGGACACAGCAAACCCCTCAGCTCCGTGGGGTACACTCAGGGCAACCCATCACACGGAGCCCTCCCACCTCCTCCTTGCACCCTGGGTGCCCCCACAGCCCTGCTCTCTTCCCCTTGCACAGCATCCCTGCCTTGGGCACTTACTTTGCAGCGAGGCAAGAGGCTGGGCAGCATCTCCTCGCAGCCCCATGTTCATTGGCATTCATTTGTCCCAGCAGCTTACAACAATTTCTATTTCTTCAAAGAATAATAATTAAAAAGGAGACAAAAAAGGAGGAAAAAAGCCAAAATGACCTCTTGAACCCCTTCCTCCCTCCTGTCCTACGGTGCCTCCTGTGCTGGGGTTCACGGCCCCCCTGCTTTCTGGCAAGGCTGAGGTCCCCTCAGATTCAACAGATAATCCTTCCCCAGGGCTGGCTCGGGCAGGTCCCCCTCAGGCCGTCGCTCCACTCGTGGGTCATGGATACCGCAGGGATCCAGGACTGAAGAGAGGCTGCGGCCGGGCGCTGGGAGGGACATGGATGTGAAAGAGGTGGGAATTCTAAGGCTGCCCTTGTCCTTTTAAATAGCTGCAGGCAGGGACCCGGCTCCCTGGCGGGGGTGCCCCAGGTATCCGGTTTCAGCAAACAGCAGCTAATGAGCAGAGATCCAGCCTCCGAGGGGCAGGTTCAGCGGCTCTGCGGGGCAGGGGCACCCCGGGTACCGCACAGGGAGGGAATGCGGCCGGGTGATGCTGGAGGAGGGAATGGAAGGCTGCGGGTCACTGCTGCTGCAAGGACAGGTCCTGCGGGGTGCTGAGCATCAAAGCTGCATGAAAGTGTTCTGTATCTTGCCACATATTATCCCCCTCAGTACCTAGGGTAGAACCAGGCAGAACTAAAGCATCTTGGACCTGGGTAAGGGCTTTAAACTTACTCAAATACAGCCACAGGTAGGATCAACATTGACCCATCAAGCACCTGAACTTGAAGCAAAATGGGGTTAGTGTAGGACTGGCCTGACTCAGAAATGCAGGTTTCACTTAGAAAACTGACCTCAGAATGTGGCCAAAATTGAGGTTTCTGCCATAAATCAGATCTCATATACATAACCCCTTCTGTTACCATGCTGAGGGCTTCTCTCCTTAAACACATACAATTCAACTTAGTTGTGGTTTTGCATCTCTCAGTTTCTATAGGCATAAGGCTTTATCCATACCTTTGCTCTGAAGCATCTGTGTTTTGCTTCCTTGCTATAACAGATGAAGTGAGAAACAGCAACAACAAACTTTGCAACAAGCAGTTTTATGACTGGGGTAGGCAATGAACAGCTTCAGGATCTGCTGCCCTCAATGAAACCTCAGTGAGTGCACATCCAGGTACCTGTGAGAAACTCCTATGTCCAAACAAACCTGCCTCCGGTCCCTTGGAAGGGCCTGGAGCTCAGACCACCCATCCAGGCCAGCTCTGGGGATTAGCACTTCCGGGACAAAAGCTTGTCAGAAATCAGATAAAATCTTAATTTCTTTGCTATTTTGTTCTCCAGCTGCTTTTTCCACGTTTCCCAGTCACGCATTCCTCATATTCCAGCCAAGCCAAAGTGTTTAAGATAAAGCTTTCATCTATTAAAAAAGGACTTTGCAAAGAAATGTGTGGAAATTCCTGTGCTGTTGAATACACCTTGTATCCTCCTGCTTTATCTTTCCTCCAAACCCAGGAGGTATTTGATACCCTTCCTTCTCCTCACAAAACCCTGCTCTACAAAGACAAGAACAAGGCCCTGGCTTCCCAAAGTGAGAACCGGAGCAGATGTAGCTCCATCTTTGTGCAGAGATATATGGAAACTGATGCCTATTGGGTAAGGACTGGCAATGCTACAGGTCCAAGGACCACCATAAAACACGCTTAGAGCCCCATCCTCAATACATTTCACATACTTAGATGAACACTTTCAAACTCAACACATGCACAAAAGCTTTGTGAACATGGAGACATAAATGTATTCCAGTGGTAGGGAAAAAGGGAATTAGTTTGAAACAAAAGGAAACCCAAAGTTGCTGAAGCCAAGGCTCGTGCCAAGTGAATTCAGGTTCAAAAATCAGACCTCATTCTTCACGAGGAGAAAAGCCACAATGTACGATGTGAATAGAAATAGATGTGGCAGATTTATTTGTCTTCCCTTCCAAATTTAAATAGAAGCCATTTCAAACCACTAAAACTGAAGGAAATCAGCGCAGCGGTGAAATATGAAACAGGGAGGGGGGAAAAGAGACTTGGAATTGACTGTTCCAGTTTAATTAGCCAAACTAAGGGAAGGGGGGAGGCAATGCTGCCACGCACCACCCAGCGTGGGGAACAGGGAACAGAACACTTGCTTTTGACAAAACACACCTCTCCAAAAAGCAGCCTGTCATTACTGCCTGGATAAACACAGTGTTTAAAACACACAGCCCTATTTAGCTGCGTTCCAGAAGGATCAGTTCCCACCTCTCCAAGGATCCGTAGCTCGGTTCTTGCATCAAGGCTATTTATTAATGTGATTTTGCCCTTCTGCTCCTTTTGGAAAGCCAAGCGTGAAGGCATCTGGGAGCTATGGTGAGGATACATTATAGCTGTGCTGCATCACTCAGTGCCCAGTTTGAAGGACCAGAGGAACCCCAGGCACTAACATGGGTTTGCCCTCCCAGGTTGGTTTGGCCTGAAGAACAACACTGTTCAATCATCTTTCCTTTTGCTCAAGTCAGAGCATCCCACATCATCACCCACTGCCCCCAGAATATGGAATTATAGGGTTATATTTGGATAAATACCTTATTCAGGTTGAAACCCATGGCATGGCCAGGCAGAAGGCAGAGGCAGTGGGAAACCCAAGGCACTGGAAAAATCCTGTGGGAGGGATCAAACAAACATGTGAATAAGGTGGGATAAAGAGCCTTTCACTGCCCTCTGGGCTGAGGATCTGCACCCAGCCCAGATCGGGAACATCTAAACTTGGTGCCTGGCTGAGAGCTGCTGGAACACTAGGGAAAGGGAGCCCACCCTGTGGGAAGGGACATTGCCATGGAGGATGATGGTCCCAGTGGTCATGGGAGAACACAGTTATGTGGCTGTGCTGTGTGGCCCAGGATCACATGGAACAGGGCTGCTGGGAAGGGCTGGATTCACATCCATAACCTCAGTAAGAACAGAGGATGAACCATCCACAGGAATGAGGCTCATCCCCATGTAGCCACTATAATCCAGGCAGAGGCATAGGAGGGATCGCCCATCCTGGATCTCCAGTTCCTGGGGATGTCTTGTTGCAGGCTGACCTGGTACCTTGGCAACAAGAAGCCCCTGGAAAGCTGTAGGCAGGGGGCCTGGTGCTGATCCCTGGCACAAGCATTAATGCCAAAGTGACTGTTTCTATCCCTTCTTGCTCCCTTTGAGAGCAGCCCAGCCCCTCTGCCCCTGTGTGCACCACGCTTTGCTGTAATGCTCTCTCAAGTATGTAGTTCCTTGCACAGGATTCCCTTATCTTTACACAACTGTTTCTGTATTTAACATCACCACACTGGCACTTCTTACACTTATGAGCTCTATTTGAACAACTGCCACTAGTTCAAACCCTGGACTAAAGTCTGCTTTATCCTGTAGGGACTTGGTCATGACCAGAAACCCACTGATGAGCTCCATTGGGTTGCTGAGAACTCTCCACCCATGGCACAGTCAGGATCTCCCTGATGGCAGAGCTGGCCTGGTTGGGGTCCAGATCACTGATGCTCCTATTCCTTTTCTCTCTTCAGCTTAGGCCATCACTCCAAGAACAGGCTATTGCAGCTGAGGAGCAGAACACGCAACACTTCCGACTTCAGGGACCGCTGTTTGACAGCTATTTTGTGGTGCTAAAGCTGCTATGGGTTACATGTTGTTTCCAGCGTGCTATGGAGAGTAATTATACAAGAGATGTTCAGAAAGCTCAAACCCATGTAACCAAACTACAGCCCAATGCTGTTTCCCCCATCCCTAGAGCCTGACACAGCCCATCCCAGGCTGTGCCACAGGGCTAGCAGGGACATGTCTGAGCTTTGCAGCCGTTTGATGTTAAATGCTTTACATTCTTTTCAGGAACACTAAAGGCTTTTGTCTCTTGACCAGTGCTCTGGGGATGCCACGTTGGGCAAAGAGTGATCTTGTGCTTTCCAGCTATACCCTATCACATTGGGCTGCCCGGCCAGCAGAGAGGTAGGAATGACTATTAATCATTAAACGCAGCCTTTTTCCATTGGAATGAAAGGAAACACAATGCAGCGACACAAGTCCAAGCCTACCCTTCCCAAGGAAATGCTGCCTGCTGATTACAACTCCATCATATGTTTCTATTTAGAGAACTACAGCTTACAGGGTAGCTGGAAAGCAAATAGTTCAGGTGATGTTATAAGCAAGCAGGTTGAACTGGCAGGTAAGCTATGATACAGTAATGCGTTGGAATGCTTTGACAGGAGGATAGTACAGCTCCTAAATCCTGACTATATAGAGTATCAGGGAAAAGCTGCCTGGTTTTGCTAACATCCATTAGTTTTCCCTGTTTCTCCATCCGTTCCTAAGCTGTATTCAATCTATCCCTGGTTTAGGATCTATTCAGTCACTGGTGCTACTGGAAAATACAGAAGTCAACAATATTGACAGGAAACCTGGAGAGGGGCTTTGGACAAGGGCCTGTAGGGACAGGCCAAGGGGAATGGCTTGAACCTGCCCAAGGGGAGACTGAGCTGAGCTCTTAGGCAGAAGCTCTTCCCTGTGAGGGTGCTGAGGCGCTGGCACAGGGTGCCCAGAGAAGCTGTGGCTGCCCCATCCCTGGCAGTGTTCAAGGCCAGGTTGGACACAGGGGCTTGGAGCAGCTGCTCCAGTGGAAGGGGTCCCTGCCCATGGCAGGGGTAGGAGCTGGAGGAGCTTTAAGGTCCCTTCCAGCACAAACCAGGCTGGGATTCTGTGATCAAAATCCCCACTGGGCTGTTGCATGGGAAGAAGCAATACTTGCAGCCTGGAGGTTTGTCAGTTAAACACATCAGCAAGTACAAATGCTTTTCCCAAGGACCCTGCCTGGCTGGTGGAGATGGATGTGTGCTGCCCTAGCGAGTGCAGGTTAGCTGATGTTTCTAAAGTAAGAGCACATCTTCCTTCATGAAACAGAACCACCCAGCGAGCCTGACCTGTTCTGAGCACATGAGGCAGCACTGGGGAGCTGCAGGCAACAAACACTGGAGGGTACCAACTACCGGGTCACACCATGTCCTTTCAGAGGAGAGATGCCATTTGCTCTGCGGCTGCATATGCTAAACACAAGGACATGGTGTTTGCTGCTGCTGGAGCTCATTTACACACCCAGCAAACCTCAAGGCTGAGGTCAAAAGGGAGACAGAAATCAGTGCAAGACCGTGGCCTTCAGGAGACAGTGTGTTACAATGCATATGCCTGCTACACAGATTTAGTGCAAGGCAAAATAAGCCTGGGTCAGGTTCTGCGTAGTTTCAGTAGGGAGGGGAAGGGACGAAGAGCTTAGAAAGTATCAAAACAGCTCTTTGTTGCCCAACATTGAAGATAACGCTATTTAAAACAAACAAAAAGCTATTTGTTTTTACAAGTAAAACAAGGTTTATTTGTTTTGCTGGAGGAAAGATACTTTCCTACAGCTGTAGGAAGCACAACCCTGTGCCCTGCTGCTGGTCAAGCCTGTGGGAGCAGTTTATAGGCCAAAGGGAAATCATACCTGCCTTGTGGCAGGAGGAAAATGAGGTAGAAATAGTAAGTCCAGGGCAAAAGGAAGGCAGGGTGACACTAGGCAGAGTTAAGCTCTGGTCATCCTGCACTGGGCTCACTAATGACACTAGAAGATGCTTTTTGAGCAGTGGCAAGGATGAGATACCCCTTGCTTATACATACATTTATACTTACGCAAAAGCTGATACTCCGCTAAGTTGAGGTATCAACACCAAAACATCTGCAATTTGATTTGTATGAGAGTAACTTTAAGATACAAACCAATAGCAAGTGATTGTTTAATCTAAAGTATATTGTACTACTGGGCACCATTTCCTTTAGTAACTGTGTCCAGCTTATTTCTGCAATGGGTTGCTCATCACTGTTGTGATGTAGCTGGAAAGAGCTGCCACCTTGTCACCTCATTTCCAACCAGCTCTTTGGTCCCTGTTGTCTCACACTGAACCAGTCATCTCTCCTCTGCCTGGAGGCAGTGGTGTCCAATGGGTCACACGCTAAGATCTCAGCACAGCTCCGGTTTGGTTTTCACTATTCCATTGACCTGCAGAGCAACCTGAAGCAACTTGAACTACTGCTTTTGTGCCAGTATTTTCTTGTCTCTAGAGAAAGCTTGTGATATAGATCATCTTATGTGTAAAGAGGTTAAAGACCTTCAGACATAAAGCACTGCCAGTGAACTATTACTTTACTATGCAGTTGGCAGCATCCTCTTCTGCAGGGGAAAGTGTAAATCTATTTCCCAACCAGCTTTTATATTCACTCCAACCTGCCATCATCCAGATGCACAGTTCATTAGAGATTGTGCATGGTTTTGTCTGGCTGTAAAATCCCGTGTGAGAAAGCCCTGCTGATTAGACATGCAATTCAAATACATCTTCTGGAGTACAGTAGACAATCCCTAGCACTTTATCTGCACTGACTGAAACGCAATCTGTGCCACTTAGAGCAGAACAATGCTCGATTTCTTCATACTTTGCTTGAATTGTTAACACATAAAGCAGAAACACAGCCCGTTTTCACAGTGAAGGTCTCTTCTGACACACTCAGTATGTTAACTGAGAGTATACAAATCTGCTTCAAAGCTAATAGGCTTCTTTTTTCCTCCAGCAAGCACACTTCTTCATATCTACGTGCTCTCTCTTTCCACTTCAAGAGCAATAGTATTTGGTAAAGCTCTCAAAAATGGAGCCACTGCAGAAAGACTGTATTTACTGATGTTTGGGTAAGAACTAATAAGAGACCTGGTTGTGTCTCTGCTCCTCCAGTTAAAAAAATCAAGTCAATATTTATACACCCACTGGTGAAATAAATCCCCTCCTCCCCAAAGCAGAAGGAAATAAAATGAATTGATTGAAATGGGATTTCATGGAAGCAGGCTTGGCTTGTTTGCTTTCAGAGTTTGGGAAGTGCTGTCTTATGTTATTGTCATTTCAACGCAGTTGTACAGTACAGGGTGCATCAAAGCAGCTTCACTGTGGGACCTTTCCTTCGGGACCAAAAGCTCAGGAGTCCTTGAATGCTGCTAAAGTCATCACTGATGCAGGGGACACAAAGCACAGGTATGACGGGGGTTGGACCAGCTCCGTTCCCTCTAAACCCCCTCTGATGGGCCCAAACATGCATAATGAGAAGCAGTGATGTTCCAGCAAGTTAGATACAGTATAAACAACTTAATCAGCATTGTTCCAACTCTCCCAGCATGAGGATGCAGTCTAAATCCTGTTAGGGCAAATGGAAAGACTTGTGTTGACTTCTCTGGCCTCCAGAACATGCTCTGACTTCACTGAGACTTCTTGCCTGTACAGACCCACAGCCTTGCTGGTGCAAGATAGAAAACTTGTGTTGAGGGCATTGGATAATGAGACCACCTTTTTACCTTGGGATGAAAGCCAGGAGGGGAAAGGGGAGCCACAGCCCACTCTCAAGTTGGGCTGCTTGTGACAAGGGGCTTTTGGGTCTTCTATTATTGGTAAGGCTTTCTAAACCCAGTTTTCATTAATATAATGGAAATAAAGCTCTTAATCTCAGGTTGTAAGCACAGATGAAGGCTAATACACTAATGCCAAGGATTGTGAAAATGACTGGTTCAAGGTGCTTCCACTTTTGTAACTCCAGAACAAACCCCATTGTTTCAACAGCTTGATTTTCTAAAAGCACTCCATATCTGCCCCAGGAATCTCATAGGAAAGGGTTTCCTGCACTCAAAATATTAATTTGATATCCTAACACTTTCTATTCATCATCTGTTGTTTCCTTCTGACTGTAAAATATTGATTGACAAGCACCGAACATCATTTTAACAACCTTATGATTTGTGATTCCTCATTTTAATACTATGTGCAACAGGCACCAAATCTCAGTGCTCAGACACAAGATAACTGCAATTTCCAAGACTGCTGCCAAGATGCTGCTCCATCCCCTCTCTACAAATCCCTAACCATCCTTAAGACAACTGGATGCTCCCCCTGGCTTGACTGGGGTGGTGTTAACCCAGCCAAGGCAGTGATGAGAAGATCCCTGCTCCCTTCCTGTCCTCCCTTTTAGCCACCAAACACAGGCTCTGGAATGAGACTTTCACACAAAGCAGCAAACCTTTGTGTTAACTCTATTATATACATCTTTTCCCCACATCCTTTGAGTGGCAACAGATGATTAACGTCCTTTTACATCATACACATCAACAGAAGTTATTGGTTTCCTTAGAACATGTGTTTGTACACAGCAAATATACCCCCTCTGTATTGTACTGAAAGAAACCTGGTCACGTCCAACCTCCTCCTGTTATTTGCTGTGTAATAGAAACCCCAGGCCCCCAACTGGGGCCCTCATTGTGCTCAAGCTGGACAAGTGCAAGGAAAACATCCCAGCACTGAAGACACCGCACTTGAGAGGGAGAAAAGAATTGCCCCAAGGGCACACTAACCCCACATCACATAAGCCACGGATTTCACATCCTACCTCAATTCCCTTATGGATGAAGCAAACTGAGAAACAACCCAAGACTTGGACAAGCTGAGCAAGCCCTGCCCAGCACATTTCCCTTTCAGTGCACTGAGCTGTAAGGAACACACATTACAACTTTCTCAGGCTGCTCAAGAGTATCACATCACAGCATCTATTCCCTGTTTTAACATCATTAGGCTGTAGGCATGCAAGGCTGGCATGGGTTTACACACATCATCCATGTGCTGAAGATAATGAGTCACCACAGATTTGTCAGTTCCTTCTTGGGAAGTGTCTGATGGAAGTTGATGGTTCCATCATTGACCCACTGTCCCAGAGAAAACCTTATTCACAGGAGCCAGAGTATTTAAAGAAGACCAACAAAAAGAGGTACTAAAAGTCTATGCATAGAATTCATGCCATCACCCTAAAAACAAAGCCGCTGTGGATGTGAGAGGGGAAAGCCCTAGTGCTATGGACAGCAAACATGCCATAAAGCTGCAGGTAATAACTGCACCTTCCTCCAGCCCTTGTGATGGTGCTTTTGGCTTCACCACAGGTTCATTTGTGGAGACAAGCATGGAGTTCCTCCATGCTTCCTTGCCCATCACACGTTCCTCTCCCACTGTTCCAAATGCATGAGGGTTGCTTTGCAAACAGGGCAATTGAGAACCTCTGCTTTTGCTGGGCTTCTTCAGGTGAGGACAACAGTGAGAGGACAGAGATAGGGCTGTGCATTCTCCATGAATCCAACTTCTACAGCAAGTGGCAAGCACCAGGGTTTCTCCCCCACACACCACCTTCTCCAGGCTCATTTACCTTGTGCAGACCCCCTTAGCAGCAGTCTTTAGCTGTCTGAGTCTGGGGCTGTCTCTATGGAAGCCCCCTCCTGCTCCCTGGTGTATGCAGCAGAGCCCATTCGTTTGCTCAGGCTTTCCTGATCCAAAGTGGGAAAAGCTCTTCCCATTCTTGATGCAGGGAAAAGAATGACCATTGCTGTTGGCATTGCAAGCCAAAACAGCTTGTCTTTAGTTTGTGGAGCTTCTAAAGCTACAGTTTTAAGGATTTAAGGAAAACTCAACATTGCTGGAAGGAAACACTAATGCAGGTGTGGAAACAGCACAGAGCGGAGAAAGGGGAGAAGGCTGGGAAAGGCAGCCAGGATCTCAATCCAGCTTTCCATTTTAGGAGTGCAGAACACCATATTTCTTACTGAAGGACATGGGGAGATAAAAGGTGTTTGGCAATTTTGAGAGCTAATTGCAAACAGAAGAATTCAGACAATAACTCGATCCACAGGGAAGTACCAGCTTACACTGGGGTATTCTAACATCTTTATACAACTGTGAAAACCTCTAGGATTCCAGATTGCTCCATAAACATCATAGGAAAATCAGTAGAAAATTTCACTCTTATCCCAGAAATCCAATTCCACCCTTAAACTATAAACCTGTCTTTAATTATAAAGGACTGTCTCTTGAGAGTGCAGCAGTCGGTGCTGAACTTACCACGCACTAAGGATTCAGACATTGTCAGGAGACGAAAGTAAAGCAAAATGCCTCAAAGGATCATTTTAATGGTCCTACCTTAATATTTCATACCTGTAGCAGAATTCAGTTAAACCTCCAGACAAAGGGAAGGGTTCTAGGGCTCCTCCTCTATTCCCTATGAAAAGGAACTGGGAGTTTTCCCACCTTGCCAAGACTCAGTTCCTGACTTCCCTCCTAACTGCAGCCCAGCCGTGGGGCACACAAAGGCTCTCAGGTCTTAATGGATAGCTTAAGGGAAAGCTTTAGCCATGGGTGCCCCCTTGTGACTTGGTGAGTAATTAAGCACAACGGATAGAGCCCATCATGGCATATCATGGAATGATGGGGGCTTATCTGAGACTCCCCCCCAGCCAATACACCAGTACTTCCCAGCGAGCAGACCCTGAGTACCCATTGCTTTGCTGCCAGATTTAGAGGAAGGGCTGCCTGTGACATCCCTTGGGATGTGTCGGAGACAGGGAGCAAAGGAGCCGGTTCCATGCAGAAGGGACCTTGCCAGGCTGTGCAATGGGCAACAGCATGGCCTGGACATAAGGATGTAGACCTGGTGGAGTGGGTCCAGAGGCCATAAAGATGCAGCCAGGCTGAGAGAGCTGGGCTGGGTCAGCCTGGAGAAGAGGAGGCTCCTTAAGGGGGAGACCTTAGAGCAGCTCCAGTGCCTAAAGGGCTGCAGGAAACCTGGAGGAGTTTGGAACTGGATGAGCTTTAAGGTCCTTTCAACCCAAACTACTCTGTGATTTTATAAACCTCCTCAAATGTTGGTTTTGCTCCAGCAGATGCATAGAAGCAACCTTTGGTTTAAGTCCCCCTCAGGCAGCCTGAGAACCACAGTGGTCCCAACGGCAGCACAGGCAGATGCCTTTAATCCAGGCTTCACCACATGCATCCACCCTAACACAATCCCCACCTAAACCCATCAGTGCCTGACAGCATCCAGGACATCATGTTTCCTGAAGATCAGTCGTGTTCAAAGCAGATGCTGGGCTGAGGTCTTGCCTCATGGGATGAGGATGTAGAGAGCTGCAGCAGGCAACCTCCCACCACAGAGCATCTCATCTCCCACAGCTACACCGCTCCATTTCCCTGCTGTCCATTCACTTCCTTCCCTCTGCCAGCTGTTTACTGGTCCTCCTACTTCATCCCCCCATGGACAACGAATGTCTCTAAGAAACAACCCACATGTTTGCAGGCACAAAACTCCACTCCTGAGGCAATGCAGGAGGGGCTTGCTGCCATGAGACATCTCCAACTGAGACAACAGACTGCCATACACTCAAAAGCATTCAGACATCACCAGAATACAAAAATAAAGCAAAATGTCCCTTTGTGGGCAGTTTCCTAAATTTCAACTGCCTAAACTGGTTCTTTTATTTGTTTTTCCACCTATTATCTCTCTTTAACAACTTGGGAAAGCCAAGCATCCACAGCACAACATCAGGGTGAAGATGAGCCACGTCCACCCTCATCCTGCTCTGGGACTACACAAGGGCTGTGCTGAACCCCTGCCTTTCTCACAGCAGCATCATTCAAGGTCTCTGGCATTTTGGCACAACTAAACATGGACTTTTCATTCCCACTCCTTGGCAGCTCATGCCCTGGGGGTATTTGTCTCTGCTCTGATATTTCTGCTGCAGAAGGGACAGTACTTGCCCTTCTAATTTGTTCTGCTTTGAATATCACAGCAGAGAGGGGCAGAGTCACACTGTGCCTCTAAACCAACAACAGTCACTTCAGTGCTGAGCCTCAATCCATGCTTTAGTAGCAGTAATTTTCTAGCATTTGATCAAAATGTCCTTAAAGCAGATATTGCCCCTGGGCTTTGAAAACAAGCAGAAAGAACAGGATGACCCTTGTGGTACTCCGCTCCCTATCATCTACAGCCAAATCTATGCAACCTCCTTTTAGTATCTCCTTAGCCCAGCCTAGTACATGAAAGCTGAGCAAAGCTCAATGTGAAGTGGCTCCCTAACAATGCAAACCTCTCAATGTGTTATATCATTTGGGGAAGGCACAGCAGCTCCTTCATCTTAGGAAATATCAATGGCTATCTTGTCTCTGAAAACAAGCAAATTCAACATCTGAGATCTGAAGTCCAAGCTGGATTGAGATGTGACAAATTACACAGTTCCAGTGGTCCAGCTTTGGTACTTCAAAGAAGGCAGCTCCTCAGGATGGCACCAGAAATATAAAACCACTCTAAACCCCAAACTATGCCCCTGCTCTTTGAACCCCTCAGTACAGACAAATCTGAGAGTATTAGGGAATCTCAGCTTGTTTTTATAGTATATGAAAGTGTATATGTATCTATGTATATTAGCATATACATAGAATATATAAAAGTATATATCATATTCATTTACAGTGTTAAACAAACAGGCTTTATGTCATTGCTAGAAATACTAAAATAATGTTCAGAGTAACTTACAAAGTTGAAGTCTATTGAATGTTGAGTTTAAGATGGATTTAGTTCTCTGTTTCATCACCAAAGTTGTTGCATGTGTACATGGTTTTAGCTGCTATAGGACTTGGCAGAACCTCACCATGCTTTACTGCTTTGGTGCCAAAGGTGCACTGAGAAGTCCTGAGAGCCTAGTTTCAAGCTCATACCAGCCATCATCCTATAGGATGCTTGCTTCCATAAGCAGATAAACTGCTTCCCCTTTAGAAACACGGAAATGCCAATGGAAAAGATCTCTAGGGGTTTGCACTGGGTCTATAGCTCAGTCAAGGCTGTTGCTGTAGCCAGCACTGATGCCAAGAACAGACAATACTGTGGGTACCATAAAGCCCTGAGTATTTAAATGATGAGCCAGGTATTTCTGATCACTTTTCAAAGGTTGAAGAAAAAGAAACCTTTCAGTGTGCAAATGCTGGGGAAAACTTCCTGGAATTGCTTCAACTTTTCCTTCTCCAGCAGAAAAGTCCTTAGGGTTGGGCCAGACTCACAAATACCTTTGGTTGACCTGAAGTGAACAACTTTTAGCATCTGAGTGATCCATCTAGAGCTCTTTGCCCAGTTCCAAAGTTACACTTCCAAGGTAGTTTCACAGTGCAGGTGGGCCACAGCTAGGCAGAAACCTCTGTGCTGGGGCATTTACTACTTACATATAAGACTCTAGATCTTCATTATCAGCAGAATCATTTCCCTGTTGCTTTGGCTTCAGCTTAGAGTCAATTCCTAAGGTGAAACTGGCACCTGAAGCCCAAGAAATGCTTTTAGGCTAGAAATCATGCCTGTTTGCATGCATCTCCTGTTTGGTGGGAACATCAAAGCCACCCAAATCAGTCCACATCACAGGTTCCTCTTCCTTAAAGGAAGCAAACCTTGCTTTGACATTTGCTATTACTCTCAACATCAGCTCAGGAGACTGATATCAAAGGGGTGACAGGCTTGTTCACACATTAACAGTGAAGTATTTTGAAGCAGTTCTGGAGATGTACACACAGATTTCTGGTCCTCATTAAAATTAATGAAAGGTTTGCGTTCAAATGACTCTGCTGCCTCAGAAACCTCAGTCATTATGGTTCAGAAGCTGTCTCTGTCATACAAACCCTCCCACGATGATTTATGAAGTTGTACATGAGCTATTATATTTAAAGTCATGATTATCTTTTAAGGTTAAGTTGTATATTAGGAAGACGAGAGAGAAAAGTCTTCAGGAGAGATTGATGGAATAGAGTCAGTAAAAGGGGAGCTCAGTATATTAGGGACTGAAGCATCAATAGCACACGGGCATTAAAAGCAGAGAGCAAAACCAGCTGGACCGAGTGCAGAAGCAGACAAACAGGGACTCTTCAGATGTGAGTGTTCAGATTGGCTTAATACTCACAAAACCAAGAGAGAAATGAAAGAATAAGAGGAGTGATAGTGCAGCGAGTCCCTCTTACACTCAAGGACAGAAAGCCCATCCCCAAAGATTTCTATTAACCTTGTGCTTGAATATATAGAAACCCCATTCCTTATATTTTCATAGTAATCTTTTCACTGCCTGAGTTGCCAAAAGCTTCTGTTTTGCACCAAGTTTCTGCCTTCAGAGGTATTGCAGTGTGGAACTTGAGTGAAACAACTACTAGGCAGAGTCAAACCCCAAAGATTGCCATTACCTAATCCTGCACCATTACACAGCTTTGTGAGGAATATTCCAAGGTTTTGGGAAAAGGCTTTCAACAGCTCACAGTGTTCCTGCTGCCCACCACGAACACTGCCTTTATCCATCCTGGAACCACACTTGCACTCCTCCGTGGAAAAAGACAGGGAATTACAGTGAACCTCAGAAATGTTGAGGAAATATTCCTTCAACCTCCAACAAGACTGGCTTATTCTGTTATTACAATTCCCTGGAAATTGCTACGTAGCCATCATTGGAGCATAAAATTGCATCGGGAACCTCCAAAGCATTCCTATATGAACATTCCAGGAGATGCTTGACAAAGCCTAATGTACACGGAGGATCACAGAAACCCCATTACCCATCTGCAGCACCGGAGGACCGATCTCTCAACACAGAGCATCGCAGCCACCCGCTAAATGGGTTTTTGATTAGCTACGTTGTTTAAACCAACCACAAAGTTCCATAGCAAACATTGGGCTGCCAGGCAAAGGGTCAGTCCCAAGGCTCAGCCTGGCTTCATGGAATTCTTCCACTGGTTCTGGGCTGAAGTTCAAGTGAACCTCTAGATGGGGAGATGGGTTTAAAATTGGCAACCCTGCCTGATTTAATCAAGAGTCTCATGATGCTTGGCACATGGCTCAAAACCCCAGCTCTTGGAATCTAGTGCAAGAAATCCAATTGCTGCTTGAAAACCCCAAGCCTTCTGTTCCATGTAAGCATTCTGCAAACCTGAGACGTAAGTTCTACAGACCTTTGTAAGAAGAACATGACATACCATGTAAGTCTCCTTAGTTTTGGGAAACATGTTTATGACTTTTACAACCATCTGATATTAATAGCTTGTGTTTCCAGAATCACAACAGGAAAAATCTTTCTCAAAACTGTGGCTCACTCATTCACATTGACATTTTAGATCTATTAATTCAAAGAAAAATGCAAAAAGAGAGAAAGGGAAATGAAACATTCCCTTTCTCTAAACATTCAAACAGCATTCAAACCAGAATGAGCCATTTCCTCTCTCTAACTTATTCTGCTGTATATATTTGCCATACAAAAGTTATTCAAGATACTCCTGACTGACCTATAGCCTCTAGAACATGGTGTTGTGCAGGGCATAGAGCAGGACCTCAGAGTAACTCCATCTCTAAATCCTAGTCAATGGTCTGCTTTCAAAGTGTAGATTGACTCCAAATAATCCCCCATAATCTGCACCAGCAACCATACCTGAAGCCAGTTTATGAACAGTGACTGCAATTTAGGGTCCAACAGAGCTCTACCTGTGATCTTCTGGCTTCTAACACCATTTACTTTCCAGCACTGGTATTATCTTTCTCTTTGCATCCCTCACATCTCCCCCTCCCTTCTTCCTCTCACACAGTAGCTCTTTCATCTGCTCTCAGTAGGTGCTGCTCTACCTAATTAATTGAGGACTTAACAAATGCACTTTCTAATTCATGTAAATAAGCCCATGCTTGGAACAGGGGCTCACAGTGTTACCCAGCACTCCTTCCTCAGCAACAGGATATTATGGGCTCCACCTCCTCTGTGCTAAATTAATGCACGAAACTAATAGAGCAGGAGCAAAAGAGAGTCACTTAAAGCATCATTTAGAAGAATGATTCTGAACTAAAGTGGTTCCAGCCTTGAGTCTCAGAAGCCAGAGAGATCTGTAATGTTTGGTGATGCTCAGGCTTTAGGAACAGAGGAAAAAGGAATGGATCTAGATTTCAAACCCAAGCTGCCATTCTGTGCTTCCAGTGCTCTTTCAGAGGTGACTTTGTACATGGGAGGAGGCTAGAGGAAGAAGCAAGGGAATAGTCACTGGGGGTATATCTGATACCTCCTACAGCACCTAAATGACACTAAGTCTATCCCATAACACTACCCAATATTAAGACTGCTCTCCTTCCATGCTATGAACCTGAAGTGAAGACTTCGGGGGCCTGTTTGAAAAATTCCCATCTGTTCTCACCCTTATTCCCTACCTGAAACCATATGCAGGTCTCCATCTCCATTGTTAAACTGTTGCCATCCCTAATGCACAGAAATGACTGATGAGAGATGCATTTAAAAGTGAACTGATTACTAAATTACACCACTCCCTCCCATTAGGTTAAACAGGGGCATTCACTGCCTCTCTTATGGAAGAAGTCAGGCTGTGGGAGCATCTGCAAAAGCTAAAGGAGAAAGGCTTTATATGTGACGGAGCTATTTGATGAGAGACAGCAGGACCAGCTTCATACACTGGAGCAGGCCAGAATATAGAGGCCAAATACATCAGGCAGTGTTTTGACAGGGAGGAAAAACACTCTATTTCATTCCCCCCACAGCAACTACTTAAATCAAGCAGCAGGGATGCTGCAGGTGGTTGGCATCCAGCTCAAAGGCCTCTCATACACTGGGAATAGGGCATCGGCTGCATCAGCTGCAATGATCCAGGCAAAAAGATTCCTGAAGCAAATCAAACCCACCACCATCTTCCTCTATAGCTGAAGACTTTGCTGTAACACTAAGGTTAAAAACCAAAACCTTGATGCTTTCAAAGTGTTCTATAAAAGGGGAAAAAGAAACATTTCCAAACCAGCATTTGAGTTTGTGTCTGAGTTTGTTTCCACGGATAGGTTGGGAGCAAGACTGTGTTAGTTTAGGCCTAATGTACCAAAAGTTCATTAAGTCACAAGAAAGCTTTGTGCCTTTTAGTGGTTTTTGGATGAGCTTACGGGTTTCAATAGGCTGGCCAGGGCTACGGGAAGGACTAACAGGAAAGAAGGAACAGAGGTGTGTGGAGCAATGAGGAGTGTGAAAACAGGGTGACAGACTTGTAGTTTGCACCAGGTTATTCTCAGCCTGTTGTAAGCTCCTGGCTTTCAGCAATTAGCCCAGAAATAAAGATTTGTTTGTGTTTTTCACAGTCCCTCCCTGTTGTGGAAACCAGAGAGAAAGCCAACAAAAATTGTGCTCTTCCCACTGCATTTCCTTCAGCAATAAACACCTCCTTCATTTATATATGCTTAAGAAAAACACACACGCACAAAGAGCCAGGAAACTGGAGCTTAAATCTTATTTAGATATATGCAAAACCAGCCTGTGTCAAAGCAGAACAGCTGGGCAGAGCCAGGTTCAGTCTCTAGTCTTTAATATCCATTTCACCCCAAACTTCTTGCATGCTTTTGCATGAAAGAGATCCCTCAAAAACTGGGTGAAGTTTGGATCAGTGTAGGCAGGAGTGCTCATCTGTATGCCAGGCACACAGCCCTTGGTACAACTGCTTCTCCCTTATGCCATACATACACCCTGGCTGTTGCTGATCAACAGTTAGAAGCACAGATGCATCCACTGAAGTAACTGTGGTTTTTTACATTATATGTAAGAAATTGGGAGTTGTTTTCTATGCACGAGGCTGTTACACTCAGTTTTCCAGAGGAAAACTGCTGGTTTACAGTAGGTCCAAAGCCTCAAGTTACCTCTTCAAATATGCATCCCCTTCCCTTTCTGTTGGCTGGAATTGAAGCCAATGGAGAAATGATAGCTCTGACATCCCGAGCTGTGAGAGGAAGAGGGGAAGCAGCCGAGCAGGGAGTCCAGTTACACTCAGACTAATGAGCAGCAGCCCCATCAAATCACTGCGCTTTGTTATTGTGTTAGCACTCAAAGCATTACACAGAAAGCAACATTTCAGTTGCATTATGTTATTAATTTGGCTACAAGCCATTGCCTTTTCTCGATTGTCTTAAAATAACTGTTTCCTACTGAAAACAGCTTCCTTTCTCCCCAGCCAAATAATAAAAGTAGTCGGGTTTGGGGATGCTGGGGAGAAACCCCAGGTTGTTTCCAGTTTTTAGGTCTATGGAAACTTAGCAGAGCAGGCACTAAAGTGATGAAAGTCTAAAGAGCCCGAGTGTTTAGTGCTTGTTTTTGCTCCCTCCCTGCCAAAGCAGCAGCACTTGCCCATTCTTTCCTTTATGCCTGGCAACACAACCACTGGTAGGACAACCCTCTGGTCTTGGTACCCACGACGGGCGTCGGCATCCAGTCACTGCTCTGCTGTCCTGAGCTGATCCTTTTATTCCATGGCGTTCACCTCAGCTGTGTTTCAGCTGGCTTAATGGCCTTGCTATGAAACTGAAAAACCTGGATGAATCACCTTCAGTTTATACAGTCACAAGTTTACTGCTCCTGTTTGCCACTGTTTGTCCCACATGCCAAAATATCCACCCTCTTCTGGGTGTTTCAGCCACTGGAGTCACCAAAAAAAACCCTTTTTCAACAGGGTGGGTGCTTTCAAAGTTTACTTTAGCCTGTAAAAAATAATCCTAACTTCTTGGAGCAATCTCTTCACTGGTTTTATTGTCCATTTCCAAATCATGGCTTCTTGGAAGTCTTTTCTGTTCATTTAATGCTGAAGCAGAAAAGCCTGAGGTTATTTTGGTTCTGTCAAGACTGACGTTTGCTCTTGTATTGACCTGAAGTGGAAGGATCTGCTTTTCAGTGAAAAGAGGGTCAGGTAAGGATGGGAACTCCAGATATAATTCAGATTGTGTTTGAGGCATCCTCACCAAACCCAGGACAGGAGCTGTTTTGTTGTTACTACCTAAAGCCTGGCAGATTCCTTGAGTCTGATCCTGTTCACCAGGTAGTTATTCCTGCTGCCACTAAAATACAGCCTTGTGATTATATGGAAACATGGCATAGAGGTGGCTCTGAAACCCCTAAGAGTTGTCATCAGCTTAAACAAATCCCTCTATAGTGGAAATAGAGATTTGTTCTGCTAACAGTGGGGCTTGAGGCTGGTAGAAGTAAAGAGGATTATCAGTAACATGTCAACAAAGCCACTGCATTAAACAGTGACACTTGGCCAGGCCCCAGCAGAGGTGAAAACAGAGCAGAATAAGTAGAATAGAGATTCTATGTGAAAGAAACGTTGCGAGCTTGATGTAGGCAACATTCACAGGGTCCTTCCTGCACATTAAACTGCATTAAAGTGTCATACCCAGTATCAGCTTGATGCCATCAACACAGGTCTGCAAGTCAGGCATAGCCCTGGCAAAATGAATGCAGTCAGAGTAGGAGGCAGCCCCACAGTGAAGCACAGCACGTAATTAAACTGGGAAAGCCACCCATTGTTACAGGACATCATGGAAAGCAATTGGGAAAAACATATTGGTGGGTGTTAAATCCAAAAGGCACCATTGGCAGATGAGAAAAACCATGAAGTCACTGGGAAACATCCATAGGGGAATAATTATCACTATATACTGGTCGTTACCCTCTTCCCTAGATAGGGAAACAGGAGCATCAGGCTGGACACTACAAGTCCTCCTATGTTCTCAGGGTCTTTGACCCAAGGACAGAGGTTGCCTTCACTCCAAATTAGCATTGCTGATTTCTCTAAACAAGATGAAGGTCAATGCACAGCTTTGTGCTCATGGCATTTGACTGCAAAACTAAGGCTACTCTGAATGCACTGGGAGCCCAAAGCACAGGGGCAATAGACAGAGGGGATCATTGCCAGGTGAGAGGAGAATCATCATAAGCAGTGCATTTGCACATCATCTGTTAAAGCTTTCTGGGCAGGAACTGTCCTTGCTGGCACACGAATGTCTGACATCTCACATGCACTGCCTGGATGTCTGGCTATAGAATATGTGTATCCCTTCTATTGTGAACAGCCAAATCTAAAAGTGATCTTGCACAGGCCTGCACTTGATGGCTTCTTGTACAAGCTAACAGGAGGTGACCCATAATAGTGAATAAATGCATTGCAGACCATTAAACATGTCACTTAACCCTGGGCAGGGTGATTCGACACCTTTGTGCTCCCACTGGCGGACCCATTCTACCTGCATAAGCAAAAGACTTCTCAGATTGATTCTCCCCTCCCCAGAGTAAGGAATTAGACACACCAGGGACTTTAGGGATGGAAAAGGCCCATTGCAGCAGCCAAGCTGCTGCTTCTGGATGCTTTGTGCCTGGACATCTCTTCCTCCCTTAGTGTGCCCTCTCTGACCAGTTTACCTGACTGATGCATGCTCTTTTCTCCTATTCTCACAACAAGCAACCTTGGGACCCTCAAGCAATTGAAGGATATAAACCAAACCTATTTAGTATGATTTTTAAAGCAGCAAATGAGCCACCACAGCCACCTCCCATGCGGGAGAAAGAAGGAAAGGATCTGAACTCAAGGTCTTGCAAAAACACAAGTCCATCAGTTGAAGGAGGACTTTTATATGTACTTTGTCACCTTAACATGGCACAACAGCTTAAGTGGGTGATGGGATTTGTACCAGTCACCCCTCTTCCTACCACGCTATGGCCAAGAGAAGGATTAATTCTGATGGCTTGTGTACCCTATGCAAAGGTCAGTCCCCCAAGGACCAGTCCCCTCTTCAAGAAGTAATACCCCATGTGCCCTTCCCAAGGTGTTCCATCTCCTAATCTCCTACTTCTCAGAGACCTTTAAATATGTATTTTGAATTCCAACCAGATTCTTGGACTTGGCAGATAAACTGTGGGTCCCATAAGAGTTATATTTTTCTTTGAGAGCCTTGAATGAAGTCTTTATAACAAACTTCATTAATATTGCTACCTATATCCCTGCTCCCCACTTCCTGTGCAAATCCAAACAGATTCTCCACACAGAAAGACTTTTCAAATTCCCATATTTACTTCCCCCAAACAGTGAGAGTGTTACTGAGGAGTCTGTGGTGGAGTCAATCCACATGTGTGCTGCCCTGCTGGGGTTTAAAGAGATGAAGCCCTCTATTCATTGGGGATGAAAAAAACCTGGATGCAAGAGGGGAGGATATAAAGCTGGGATGATGAGGGCTATGAAGAGGCCTGTGCTTTGGCAGAATCCAGCCCAGTTTTGCATGTAGATTATATGGCAATATAAAGTCATTGCAGCTAATGCAGAGCTGGGTGTCCAAGGGTGTTAAAGCTGTTCCTGCCAAAATAGCTACAGTTAGCAAAGGAGGAGTTTAAAAACCATCACAGGCCTTTGTTTTGAGTTTGTTTGTTTAAAGAAATACCCATCTCCTGGATCGTTCAAGCTGCAGGTGGGCACCTCTGGCCCTCAGCACAGCCATCCACTGAGACACAGCCAGCACCTGCCCCATCCTGCTCCCATTGTTGTCAGAGGATGAGCTGTGCTTGCAGAGGCAAACAGGAGTAAAACAGTCCAAGAGAGGACAACATAAACCCAGTACCTTGTCCTATTTGTCTCAAGTCAGCTTCTTCCAGGTTCACTATCAAAGCTTGAATAGCAGCAGGAATTAGCTACAGACAAGGGCACATCCAGGCTGGATAAGACACAGATGGACATCCAGAGAGTGAAACAGTTATTTGGGACATAGCCCCAGCTCTGTCATTTACATCTTAATTTCCCTTTTCCAATGCAAAGCCAAAAGACACGTAACTCTTCTCAAAGAGCCTTGCAAGCTGCAGCCTACATGCCATGACATGCAAGTAATCCCTCTGAAGACTACTTAAATGTTTATTCATGCTTTTAAATATATCTTAGTACAAGAAGCAGCAAGCTAAACCTTTCAGACCTTTACCTACATGCTCAATACAAAGCCATCTATAGGTCTAACCAGCCACGTGTGCTCACTCATAGGACAAACAGCAGCTTTAAGATCTTTAGTATCTTGCTGGAGACAGCACAATTCAAGGAGGAGATCCCCATTTAGACATCAAGCCTCCTGTACATCTAAATGACTTAGTGTTCTCGCTTCCTTTGACCATGGGCACTTTACTGATGGCTTTAGAAACTCTCCTTGGACCAAACCTGTCCAAATGACTGAACCCTTGAGTACACAGCAAGGCTTATATTTGGGAAGGTGTCTGCAAAGGGCCACAGACTTAATCTTTGTTTAAAAAGGATTATAGATGGGGGACGTTTGGGATGTGTCAACAGGACTTCTTTAGAGTAGCTTGTTTTAAACTGGGCTGTTTTAATTGAGAGGTAGCAAAGGAAAATAAAACAGAAAACAAAACCCCATTTGAGCTGCTTCAGTGGAAAAAAAAAAAATCACATTTCTGATTAAAAGTTGTGTGACCAGAAGGAACATCAGAAATTACTGAAAACACCCCAAAACATGAAATCTCATGGGAAATCATAACCATACAGTCAAAATCCCTCTGCTTCTCAACAGGCAGCATTCCCAGCATGAAGCATCCTGCACAACACAACTGCTTGGGGCTCCCATGACACTCAAAGTGAAATGGGAGCGCATCAGAGAACACTTAGTGTGAGCAAGGAGATCTGTTGAAGAGCAGCAAGAACACAACACATTGAAGAACTGGAACATTCTGGATATGAGTTTTCCCTACAAAAAAGTTACTATTGGAAGAACATTTTCCAAGCAGCTCATTTTTAGCTTCTATGTCAAGTTACAGCCCACTCCAGTTTATTTGGCGTAAATAATCAGTTAGAATTGCATCAGATGTTGGCTGCAGAAGGGAGGTGCAGAGAAGCTGTTTCAACACCATGCTGGGGAAGCCATCTCCCATCCTCTTATTCCACTGCTTCAACCAGCTTGAACAGACTTTGGTTTTGCACCATGTGGCTGCAGAAGAGTCACTGGGGAGAGCTGCAGCTCTGTAATGAGCTCTGTTCATTACAGCATGCATATGCTGCAAGCCACAAGGGCAGATGCTGCATCCTCTGAGCAGGGTTGTCATCCCACCAGAAGCCCATAGGAAAGCCACATCCATCCAAGAGCTCTTGGTTTTTAGCATCACTTACATGATGCGCTTCCCCAGGTAGACAAGGAAGTTATTTCCCTGGCACATGGGAAGCAGTCTGACCTTCTGCAATAGAAAGCCCATAGAATTAGAGAAGTTGGGAAGTTGTCCTGAAAACCCTCTTTTTTTCCATAACATCCTCTGTATTTGGGGCTACTTTGGAAGGTGCCAAGCACCTCACTTGAAGGAGAAAGCCTGTCTGAGATGGAGATTCCATCACAAGGAACTCCTCTATCACGGTACCACAATACCTACCTGCAGCACGTGCCATACCCCAACATTTGTAATGGGAAATACCACATTACATTTGAACTACTGCAGCTGTAGATAAGTGTCCAGCTTTTAATGGGAACCCACTGTGATGGGAGAGAAAACCCCAGCACTGACTAAAGGAACAAAGGCCTGTAATATCCCAGCAGAGAGTACAGGAAGGGTAAATATCCCTGTGCCAAGGATCACTGTTTAAAGTCCTTTACAGAACAAATGAAAGGCTGAAACCTTAAGAAGTTTGGGATCTTTTCATTTCTTTTCTAAGGAAGGAAGGAACATCTGTGGGAAATATTTATGAGACATATAATGCACCTCACATAGTACCCTAAGGGCCATCTTTAGAGTGGAAATAAAGCTTCCATAGGAGGAGTTTGTTAACATTGCATTTGGATGCAAACACAAAAGCTCCCTTGTTCTGTAAATGACTTGCCGAGATAAGTGTTCCTTATCAGCAGCACTGTTTTCTTTTGGAAAGGAAAGCTCTCTGTGTGTACAAGCAGGGGATGGAAGTCAATGAAAACAGAAGGCTGGAGAGGTCTGAATGGAGATTTTTGTGCTGTAATTCTAGCTTGGGGCTGCTTTTTTGGGTGTGGAAATATCAAACACTGACCTCCCACCGACGCTCCTTGGCAGTGGGATAAGCCACTCATTTAGTTTAGCTCAGCCACAAAGCTGCTGTGTAACATGGCAAGGTCCTTGCACAGCCACACAGCCACGATGCAGCCCCTGGGCTGCATCCAGCCCTCACATGCCCCTGCTTAAAATACCACCGAGCCCATGCCCACAACCAGGTAACCCCACAGTTCATCAGGCAGCTCCTTCAGATGGCAAAGAAAAGAGGGTTTGTGCACAAGAAGGTTGGGGTAGAGGACACCCAAGGTATCCTGCTATTATAGCCGACAATTCCTTGCTAACAGGAGCTTTTGGTGGCGATGCTCTACTGCTTCTGGCCCAGAAACCCAAAATACACCAACCTGAAGGGACCTGCATGAAAGTACCACACAAAGAAGTGAGGTGTGCAGGAGCTATCTGCTACCCAATGTAGTCACAACGTTTTGTTTCAATCAGAAAGGAAAGGTTTTTAGAGGTGACCATCTCTGATCTGAGACATGCTCAAGAGGTGATGGACTCCTGTGGTCCTTGGCTCAGGCCCGTGGCATCCGCCAGGCATTTTGTCTCGGTTTTGGAGCCACTTTAATATCAGAGGATGCTCTGTTACAGGCTGATGATACATTAATGAAGTGAGAACCTATAGATGAATGCTGGAAGAGCAAGCTCAGAAATTCACATATGGCATCAAGATTCAGGATAATTAAAGTAGAACCATGAGAGCAGGCAGCTCTGGTTGAGTCTGATCAGAACCTGAACACACTTGGCATTTCTGCGCTCAGGAGAACATTTCAGACCTCTCTGCTGCATCAGGGCATTCAGCCAAACTAGCTGAACAGCTCTCCCAAGCCACCACAGCACCTGCAGCAGGCCATAGACCCTGCCATTTCAGGCACCACCACCATTCCATGGCACACAAGCAGCAGCACAGCTTTTGGATGTGCTGCCACCAGCTCACAAGAGGTTTTCCTTCCCCTACATTAAATGCCTCCCAGTGATTTTATTGGCAGGTCTGAATGTGATGTGGAGCTGTACCACAGCCTGGCTAGAAAAGCATGGATCCATCAGCAGGATCCATCAGCAATACTGTGTCAACAGCCAGTGGCAAGTGATGCAGAAACTCATCTGTTCCCAAGCACATCACCTCCCTTACAAGGCACTCGCTATGCCGGGTCACAAGCTGTTCCATTAGACAGAGGGAGGCTGAAAAGTCTGGATTAAGTAAAAGCAAAACAGCTTTGATAACCATCAGTGTATCAGTTAACACAGCATTTCCCTACTGGCTTCAGGCACACAGAGGGGAAAGGGCACAAGGCAAGAGGAGCACTCCACCGTTGTCCTGTCAGACAACAGAAGCCAACCTACTGAATGAAAAACTGTGCTGTCAGGTCCCACAGCCACGTCAACATGGATAACTGGCCAAGATACCATAGCTAAAGCTTTACTTACCATATTTAAGGCTACCCAACTCAGTGCTACTCTACTTCAAAGCAATCCAGGCTGGAGCATCCTCTGAGCGATCAAGATTGTTCTGACCTAGACCAAGTATTGCTCAAAACCCAGTCTGACACCATGATACATTTCTGTTCCTCCATTACTAATTCAGCCACTAATACCTACACAGACTCTGTTCCATAAACAAGTCTAAAACTAGACAAGAGGGATCAAGGGATTTAGCGGGATTCACATGCTACAGCCAAGAAATGCTCCAACACCATCCACCGGAGACAAAACATTAAAAAGACAGGTTCAAGGAAAGCAGTCATGTGCAATGGGGTGGTTTGAGCTTGAAGCAATTGTCACTTTAATACACATTCTCTTCTTCTGCCTTGGATTTAACACTTCTGCTCACCATTAGCCAGCCATGGAAAAGTAATAGGTCATCATGAAAGAACTGGGCTTCAATAACTAATCACCAGCTCTCTGAGATGGAGATCTTCCTACTCAAGCCTAAAAGGTTTCTGCCAAGAGACTGGCAAGCAAGGAAAGAATTAGACCCATCTAGAGCCCCTGATCCAATCCAAACCAGCCAACTGGATGCTAGCAGGAAGCACCCATCTGCAAAGGCAGAGACAGGAGCCACACAATGTTTTACTACACAAGGCACAGCATTTGTGTCTAACAGACAGTTACAGAGCCAGCCCGCACCGCAGATAAGCTAACATTGCAATCTCACACGAAGGCACAAAGGGTCCAACATCACGAAACGCTTGCAGGAACATCATGAGAACCTACATCACTGCAAAGCTGGCTGCAAGCAGACCTTTGATAACACTGTGCAGCACCAGGATGGCATCTCTGCTCATGTTAACAGACACGAAACTAAACAGTAATCTCTCTCGTGATAGGATATGCACAAGACCAGCATGCCCCTGGGTTCTACCAGAACAGTTACTTCTAAAGGTGACCATAATTTGAGTCTTCTTTTGGTGGGAGACTGTATTTTCTTCCTGGAAGAACTGAGAAATAGCATTTCCCTGGAAAACCCATGGAGCCATCTCAGAAACGGAGCTTTCTGCCCCCAAACCACTCAGAACCGATCTAACTAGCAGCAACAGACACACCATACTAACCCGTGGGTGGGAAATGGTCTTATCTGACCTATTATATTTCAGAATACAGCATGGGCTGTTTTGAATCAAGCCTTGTTTAGGTAAGACCTCAGGAAAGGAAAAGAAATGCAGTCTAATCCATTTCAGGTTTCACAAGACAATAAACTACTAATGCACAAAGCAAAACACTCAAGAATTATTACTGTCCTGAAAACCCATCACTTAACATTTACCCTTGCTTGTCTCTGAAGGAAACTTGCTCGATTTAACAGATATAGTTCTTGACAAAGCCTTCTTATCCCTTAGGCAATCATAAGCCATTCCGTTATCCCAGAAACCAGAGGTATGCTACTCTGCTCTGTGGTTCCTGGTTTCTTTTCTCCCCCTAGACTATTTAAAGCCAAGTACTAGGTTTGCCCTTTCAGTCCTATGTAACCTCATTCATCCCCAGGAACCCTCAAAGGGAGCCAAGAACAAACTGGTGCTCAAAAACATCTTCTGGGTACTTCAGGGTGAATTTTATCCCTGCCAATTATCCAAGTACCTCCAGCATGAGCCCATTCCATCAGCAATGCCTGTAGAGCATTAACTGAAATAGCAAATGGCAATCACACAGGTTTGGATGGACATGCTGAAGTTGTGAAGCAGTCTGGCATCTGTCAGCATTAGCTTCCCTCTGCAGTGGGCAGAGGATCTCTGCCTCTTTGGTCCCATTCACAATGATTCTTCCTTGTGATATATTTTGGAGGCATGCCTATTTGTTTGATGTAGCTTCCACTTTGTGTCTTTCCTCTTTGAGTCCCAGGGCACTGAGCAGCTCTCCACTCAGCTGAGCTGGTCTCTTATTATACTCCCTCTGTTTCCTTTGATCAGGATAATTTGTGTCTTTCATAAGTCAGTCTTTAACACATTACAGCAATCAACTGATCTGAGACAAACAAGACAAAAATGGCTGTGTTCTGGGAGGGATGTGAAGATACTGGGGGCCATATGTTCCCGTCCCTAAAGGGTACATCACTTATGCTTTCCGTCATAAGTTGTGCGGTAGAAGCCTCTTTTATCCAGCTTAAACTTCAGTAGTTTAAGTCTCTCTGCTCCCAGCTAGAAGAATGAAGCCAGCTATGATCACTGGGTGTGATCTGTGGTCAGGGAGGAGCAGCTAGGACATGCCATACACACAGCCCACATATCCCCTTCAAACCACAGCCATTCATGCAGAAGTGGTCCTGCAGAGCACAGCCTCTTCCCAAGCCACAAAGGTACCTTTGGAGTGCTGGAGAAGCACCTTGGAGCCACACTGTGCACATGACACTGAGTGCATCCACATCATGCTGCCTCCCATCCCTGCATTTATATCTCTCTCCCAGCTGTGTTTTGAAACCATGCTGCCCACTGACAGAAGGCTTCTATAGCATTGCCTTTTGTGCACCAGATCATGAGAGAACACTGAAGTTGAGCATATTCAACCTGGTCTACGTGTCTGGGTGAAATCCAGCACTACCCCCATCATTTCCCTAGTTCATCATCTCAGTCTTGCACAAAGGCCAAATCCAAACCCACTTACAAGCAGAGTAGCAGTTCATAATAACATCCATTAACATTTAATCTCTAGCATCTTTCTGCCTTTATGAACATGTAAAGGAGTTTTAGGCTACTTTACTGGCTACTTCACTGATTTACCTCCTGCATCCTGCAGTACATGTATAGTCTTCAACCCAGCTTTATTTCAGTTAAAACTCTTCATCTCCCTCTCCACCATGTCTTTGAGTGCAGTGAACCACCACGTTCCCAACAACCTGGCCATTGCTTTGTCTCACTCTGCTTGCTCCCTGCTCCCGAACCAGACCCAAGCGCAATAACTGCACAGGGTTTACCACTCCAAGAACATGGCCTGTTGTATTCCCCCATCCTGCCAAAATCCTGGTCTCCACCCTGCCAAAAATCCCCATCCAGGTCCATGCATTAGCTCATAGTCAGATCCCTGCAACCGCCTCTCCTCTGGCCTTGGCAGGCAGATTTGCTTCAGTGTGTATCTGCCTGGAATGGGACCATAAAGATTCCTTTTAATCTGTTTGCTTTCCTGTTGTAATTCCTCCTTTTGCGTTTATCTTTCAATTTTCCCTGCAACACCAAAGCAAAACCACTTCCCTGTGCTCTCAAGGACCCTTTAGAGCCCCGCTATAAACAACAGCAGAGTGCACCCCTCTCATCCCTTAAAGCTTTTGCATCTATTTCCTCCAATATCTCGATCCCTCTCTCAAAACAGCCAGGGCACTACTGTGCCAAGGCCATTGCAGCTTGTTCCATAGCTCCTGATGCTCCCATGCTCAGTTTGTCCACGTTGTTATCATTGTGTGATTTGATTGCAAACACCATGGCTTTGTTCAAGCAGACCCTATCTGGAAGTAAGAGCTTTCCTTACTGCAGTAACACAGCTGATAAACTACGGTTTAGGAAGGCTTGTGCATCCAAACAAACTGCAGCTTCTTCCACCTTCCTTGTAAAGGAAAAATTCACCCAATGCAATTTCTTTTTATGAGGCCAGCTTTTACAGACCCTCCAGCTCTCGTTATGGAAAATAAGTGGAAACTGCTGGCAGGGAATTATAGTCTTTGTTGTTTTTTTTAATATATGTATATGAGCAAAAACGTATATTATGCTCTGCCTACATAGGCTATGCCAACAAAATGTGCTGATGCTTGCAAAACTATAGGACAGTTGTCCAAATGCCTGCCACTTGCTACTAGTAGACAGTCATGAATTGTCCTTCTTGCTGACAAGTTAATGTTGCATCATAAACTGCCCATATGAAGTTTTGTTGCTATAACACATGACTGAATTCAATATGTCAGGAAAAGATGATTAATTGCCCTAGAGATCAGGATCTTTAAATATAGCAGAAATTCAGAAAACCCAATGTTCTTTCTTCTGATGCTGGTAAAATTTACATCAGTTAATAAATAACAGGCCTCCTTCAGAAATTAGGTCATTAGTCTATTTGCAAACATAGAAACTCAATCAGATGAGACTGGTAATGTCTAGGATACACAGACTAGACAAGAGTGACATCTCAAATGCTTATGGGGAATATGGCAACGAAATCTAGGTCTGACTTTCAAGTGTTTGCAACTTTAAATGCTCCAGTATTAGAGGTAAAATTAAAAGACTATAAAGGTTCTTTACAGCAACTCAAAACTTGAGATTTGTATCTTGAGATACCCCAAAACTGAAGTATCTCCTCAAAACAGAAGAGGCATAACTGGGCTAAGCGATGTAAATCTCACTGTACAAATCAGTGGTGCCCACTCAGCCAAGTCACCTCTGAGGGGCAAATTTAACCCCATGTGCTACCATGTGAGCCAAGGGGATTTATACTCATAACACCTGAGAATGCAATTGGAGGAGGTTCTTCCAACCCATCCACACTGTACAGCATTATTAGTATAAATAAGTTCTGACCTCACCTGTTCTCCACACATTTTGTTGCTTTTTATGTAGCTCTGATGCACAAGAACACCATAATTTAAAAGGGAATTCCAGGCCTAAAGGCATTACAGTGAGCATTCAACTCTGGTGAGCATGGCCATACAGCTCTGCAACAAACCCAGCCTCCACCTTCCCCAGCATAACCAAGTGATTGCACAGTGACTTGGCTATTGAACCATAACCAAGTGACTACAAACTTACCCACCCCAAACCTGATGCACTTCCCCAGCACACCAGAAGCTACCCAGCCATAACAGAGATGACCTTTGCCAGTGCTTGACAGCGAGCCTGCAGAGGGAAATGCTCCTGGTGGGATGCTCAGGCAAACCTAGAGGCAGACAGGGGCCACATTACCCTTCCTGAGCCAATTCTGACCATTTCCACATACCTCCCATGCACAGAGCAGCCTTCCCAGACCCAGCGCCCCACCAGCAGCCTGGGAAGAGCTGCTGTTGCCAGGAGGGAATAGAAAAGCCAATTATAAGTGATGGCTAGGCTGACAGCAAGTACTTTTAATACAACCACCACACACAAACGCCAATACACTGCACTGAATCCCTTTCTCATCAGCCCTTTGTATGCTGCAGGCTGTCAAGGGGAGCATGGCCCCCAGCATGACAGAGCCTGGCCTCAAGATTGCCCTGCTTGGAGTGTGGGAATCAGTGCTCTAAGGCCACAAGAAGCAGATAAAAATCGACTGGGACATCACCAGTTCATTAAGCTGGTACCTTCTGTCCCAGTTTCATTTCTTAGAAGCCCTGGTAATAGGAGAAGAATCAATAGTTCCCTGGTGCTTGAGGATGCTTTGGCCACTTGGAAGAGAACAGGCTGCTTTTACCAATGGCACACCTATTCCCAAGAGCTATGGGGAAATTTAGCACATAAATACAACTGATTGAATGGCTTTGATATAATACAGACCCACACCAGGGGAAGGAGAGGGAAATCCTCAGGAGCCTGCATGAGACCTTGTCTCCTGCAAACAGGCATGGAGCACCCCATGGGAATGTAGGGGAGGCAGACACAGGGCTCTCCATCGCAAGCCTTGATGTAAAACAATGCATCTGTGCCTGTGCTTTAACAGACCTTTATAGCCCAGGATACCAGAAAACAAGACACCAGCACTTTAGGCAGGGGGTTCTTTCCCATTTGCTCTTTATAATGCTCTATGGGCAGAGGAAGGCTGGTCAATAGCCCCCGTGCTCTACAGGAACACAAGCCTGGCTGTACATGGGCTGTTACTGTACAAACTGCTCTCTGCTGAGGCTTTCCTGCTCCCTCCAGTCTCCAGCAGGACCCCGAGCTCTGGCCAAGCCTCTGCTCCTCACACTTCTTTGTTTTCTTAAGTGGACTGAGAACTCCTTTCATCAAGTTCACATGGGGAAAACGCATCCATCCCTTCATCCAAGCAGGTTTTCAGCTCAGCTCCTCCCTCACATCAGCAGTGAGCCCATCTCATGACAATAACCAGGCCTCAAAGCACCACATACACACACACAAACCTCCCTTTCTATGAAGCCTTGTTTTGCCTGCATAGGGCTGCTAGGAATTAAAGCAATTCCTTCACCACAGCTCTCTGGGTGATGGGACACAAATGTGAGGTGCTCCCTCTGCTGACTGTAACCGCTGTGATGTTGGAAAAGCTGGGATTTAAGGTATTTCCCCCCCCTCTATTTTCAAGCCTGGGCACTTAAGTGTGAATGTGCCTGGTTTTGGAAGTGCTCTGGAGGTTTTTCCAGCCTTGGAAAAAGCATTGAAGGCGATGTTTAACAGAAGGGATAGAAGTGCTTCTGTATTGGATTAATGGTTCAGACCCGGGTTATTCTGCATTACAGCTATCCTGCTATAGGATTATTTCCTTCCAACATTTCTGCAAGTCCAAGGAACACTGCAACTCTCGGGATCATCAGACAGAACCATAGAATGGCTTGGGATGGAAATGACCTTAAGACCATACAGTTCCAACCCCTTGCCATGGGCAGGGGTTCCTCACAGTAGACTGTGATACCCAAGGCTCTGAGCATCATTGATTCACATCGATAATTGGGAGGGGAAAAGAAAAACAGGTAGAAAGGATGGTAAGGAGTGAAAACTCAAAACCATCAGCACCTCCTCTACAGGTCTCCAGGATTAGATGCATCATTTTGCAGAGCTTGGTCTTTTGTGTAGATGGGGAGAAGCACAGCAGAAATGCAACCCAACCCTGCCAAACCTTCAACCAGCACTTCTCCGACACCCAGACTGCTTCTTCTTCTTGGGCCCAGCTGAATATAGGAGCAGAACCACCATTAAAAACAAAACCACACCATACCCCACGGCTTTGCAGCTCAAGCTGTGCCTAGAAGATAACCTGGAAAACACAGGAACTGTCAAACACTGCAAATGCTAGTGCGCTGCTGGAGCTCAACCCTGCCTCTAGAAGCAGCCTTAGCTTTCAATAGTGGGGCAACAGGGTTTGCTATGAAGGACAGCTGCCTTGTTAATCAGTTTTAGACCATTATGTGCTTTAAACTACCATTTCTAACACAAACTGATCTCCTTCCCTTTCACCATGTTCAGCCTAGATGCTATAACTGGAAGGATTGCTACTCATAACAGTGAGGTCTCTTCTGAGCGCTCTTCAGCACCTGATCTCACATCTCACTCTGATCTCTTATCCATCAATGCTGTTCCCTTCTTTATTTCTCTTCCCACTTTATTTTCTGAAGAGAAAGGGAGATAGGGACTCCAACACAGGTCCCAGGACTAACTCTGACCCTTCTGCATGGACCTGGACATGCAATATCTCCATGTGTTACGTTAGATTTCCGTCAGGAGTTGGGTACTAAGGAAATGAGGAAGGAGGCAGCAAGGAGATACAGGAACACCTTGAAAACAAACCATTTGCTGCAAAATAATCCAGTAAAGCCACAAATGAGCCCAGTAGAATGAGTTGTCTTTCCTGGCTGTCCAGTCACAGCCACCTCCCATGAGGCACAAAACAGCAGCATGGGATGGAGATGGGTTTCCCAGAAGCCCATGTCCGAAGGGACAGGGTGTGGGTTGCATCCGACGTCCCAGTGGAGCTGCCACATACTGCTCCAAAGCTGACCTTACAGCTCTTACAGCCAAGGGAAGCTTTAACAGGGTCCATGCCAGTTACTAAGAAAAGCAGGGAGATGGGGAAGGGTGGATTTAATGGTATGGGGGGTTCCACTCCAATGGAGACAAGTGGGGATGACAGGACTGAGAAGTGAACACAGACACAGAGGTGGAGTCTGCCTGGGACCTGGCACACTGCATCGCTGGGCTGAAAGATGTCAGTTTTCACATGCTCCGTTTTTCCAGCCCCCAAAAAAGATGACTTTTTCCACAGGAGCAGATGCTTTTCTTGAAAGATTTCTTTGAGGAGAAAAGCCAAAACCTCCATGAGGAAACTGTTCTGATGGAAGCATTTTCAACAAGCCCCGTTTCGAGGTCTATTTCAGGACTGGCCTGAGTCAGTTCTCCAGCTCATCACGGGTTGTTTTTCCTGCCGTTACGTACTTTTGAATTGAGATTGTCTCTGTTTTAACTGAGCTCCTGCTACTGTTTAAACAAGCCCTTATTCTGAGTCAGGTCATGAACATAGCTCAGTCCCAGCCTGGCTCAGCTTGGTGTGACCAAGGGCTACCGGTTTGCAGTCGCCTCCCAGTAGGGAAGCCCATTCCCAGCAGGACTAATGCTGTTGCATAGGGATTGCCCATCCTTTCACAGGCTTTTTCCCAATCCCCCATTGAAAATCCAACCATATTCAGCCTCCTCCACCCATTTCCAAAATGAAGTCGGAGGAGTTTATGAGCAGTCTGTTTCTACAGGATCATTTCCACTCATGTTGCTATTGATGACCTGAGATTCTCAATTGCAGCTCAACACCCTGCTCCATTCATGTTGCATCCCTTGCCCTCCAAGTGCAAGAGGATGGTACAGTGAAGCAGCAGTTGCCACCAGGACAGCAGGGTACAGCATCAAAAAGAGATGCTCCATCCTATTCCCAATTTTTGATTCTGACAAACACCTAATTTCATTTTCCATTGCTATTTGGGCAAGGCAGGCTGCAGGCTGGTCAGGGTCCCCATGTCTCTATCTTGTGCATATGGACTGAAGCCTTCATAGCTATTCTGTAGGGGATAGGGTAAAGCATCTTGGCTGCAGAGTAACCTCAAGCTTCCTTTAAGACCTGCAGCAACAGCACCAGGGTAAGTTCTGCTGGTAAACACACTGTACACCTTTAATTTCAGCCACTTCCCTGCTTTAGATGCTGGCAGACTTTAACTAACAGGGCAGAGTCCCATAACACCAGCTCAGACTGGTGGCAGCAACATCTGCCTTGGTCCACAGGACCAGAGGAGCACCCGGTGGCAATTTAACAGGTATCAAGATGCTCCCCACTGAGAAAGCCACTCGCAATTAGCACTGCTGCAGGCAGCCATGCAAACTCCCACAGAACACGCTGCCACAGCACCCCTGCTCAGCACCAGCTGTGTTTTCCAGCATGTTATCCTTTCCTGATGCTCCCACCAGCTTCCCCAGGCATGAGCAGTGATTTGTGGCCTCGGGTTGCCCTCTTGTGGTGCAGCTCAAGGGAGATACAGCAGCACCCAATACTTCCCCCTCACTATGGAACCACAGATCTCCATCAGCATTCAGGACTATCAACATCCATTCATTCTCCTTAGTCACCTCATCAGAGCACTTCGAAGCAGTGCACAGATTGATGGCTGCGATGAGCTATATGCACTCTGCAGCTTAGAACAATGTCTTCCAGTCAATGCTATTTTTCATAGGAACAACTAAAAAAGCATCTGTGTGTGTAAGGGAATTGGATTCCCAACAAAATTCCAGCCAAAAGCTATTTAAAAAATTGTTAGAAAAACACAAATCAAAACAAGCTCTTCTTTAGCCAAGAACTGAACCAAGAAGTTATTCTTGTCCCTCTACAAATAAGTCCCATAAAACCAAGCCAGAAATGAAAGCTGCACCACAAAGATGATTTGATGTTTAGCATTTACTTTTATCATTTCAGGTTACAAAGACACCTTTTATTGGACAGGCTCTTGGGTTTAAGTTAAAGGTTGTTTTAAATTAGAATTAGTGTTCTCTTCACCCAGCAGTGGGTGCACTATGGTGGGAGATCAATAATGTTAGGCTGTGGGGCTCCCGCAGATCACTGATTTAGGAGCTTAATTCACAGCACTACCCAGAAGCAAGTTAAATACACCTGTACAGGAGATGATAGACACTGCTCCACTGAGTCTTGGGCTTCCTGAGCCAGGTTCCTCACCTTCTAGATGATGTAATACTGCAATCACTGCATTGCATTGGATATCTTGCCTCAAATGTATAGGTGCTTACAGGGAAAGCCTTGGTCATTCACTGCAGCACAGCCTCAAAAGCTGGACCAAAAAGGTCTCTAATTCAGTGTCCTGCCTCCAGCAGATGTGTGGAGAAACCCTGTGAGAACAGGTACATTTGCAGGCATCCTCCTTTAGCCCTCTTCATGGTGTTTTGCTACTTAAAGGCATATGTATACCTCTGAACATGGGGTTCAAGTACAAAAACAAGTAGGGCAAATCACACATCCTTAGAGTTTCACATCCTGCACAGCTTTGTTTGCAAGGCCTCGGAGTAAATCTGCGCATCCATCTGCAGTTCACTGCGTCTCCCCAACTCTAGAAAGCCATGAGCACTCTGGGAACCCAACAAGCCAAGCAGGACATCACTGGACTTAGACAGTCACACTATTGAGTTGGATAACCTTCAGGCAGATCATGCACATCCTTGAGGACACCCTACACCTCACCCATTGTTCCTGCCCTTCACTGGCACCATGAAGGACCAGATTTTCACTCAAGCATCCGCTGTGAGCTCCCACCAACCCAACTGAGAAACACAGGATTAAAAACAAAGGCTGCACATTTCAGTTACAGCTTCAATTTAGTATGAGAGACACTTAAAGAAGCAAATCCATCATAGGAGGTTACCCAGCAGCTTCCCATTCCCAAAGCAGCACAGCCAAAGGCGAAGAGAAACCTGCTTTAATCAAACACGAGCTCAGAACGGTGCCCAAAGGATGGAGCTGCAGGGCGTGTTGTACGGTAGGTAATGATTTAATAGCTGCCTCCAGCTCTCAGATCTGCTCTTTGACTTGCAATTTCAGAACATCAGTCCCTGGAAAATCGATGGAAATGCAGCTTGATGAATGGTTAAGACCTAAAAGCCGATCCGTATTTTGATCAGCACATCACAAGCACATCAAGCACTTTAAAAAGCCGTAAATACTCCAATTTCCGACCAGGCTCAGACACAAAGGGAGGAAAAGCACATTTAAACACCTGAGAGACACGGGAGCAGCGCTCTGCTGCCATCTCCAGTGCACAGAGTAAAAACACACAGAGAAAACCTGCGTGTGCCTCATCCGCTCCATGCGGTTTGCACACAGGAGAACGCCCTTGGTAGTTTGCTAAGGGAGATGAGTTCCCTAAACAGCATCTCCTGCTGTCATTGCCATGGGTTCTTGTCCAGCCCCCTCGGGGTACTTATTGCTCCTCAGATTTGGGCACCGTCCTCTCTGATCACACAGGAGGAGAAGCAACATACGCAAAGAGATGCATGTGATGTGCCATAACAAACTGAACATCAGCAGGCAGCTACCTATGGAGAGAGGTAGAGTTCACCCATACAGATCTACCTATAGAGATCACCCAGCAGCTCCTCTCCTGCACACACAGCACTGAGACCCCAGCAGGACAACACAGGTGGCTCTTCTCTAAGCTTCACCCATGAATCAACCAAACAAGACATCGTGATCAATCACACATGTTTAGACTGAAGCTTCATTCTCTAAAGCTCATTGAGCACATTAATAGGGCTCCAACATGCTCCAGGCATCACACAGGTCAGCACTTTAACCCACAGATGTAGGAGGAGCAGGCAGAACCACTGCATATCCTTCATTATTATCCACCAGGATAGAGCCAAAAGCAAATACAAAACCAACCAATGCGAATTGGTTTCCTGTATCCCCTACCAGGGACATGGCAGCAATCAGAAGCTGCCACCCACCAGGCTGAGCTGATGCTGCCCTATGGGACATCCCTACATCACTGTAGGGACACATCTCACCTGTATCCCTGGTCTCTCTTCCTGAGATTTACACCACAGCTTAAGATCCTCACTGGAATAGCAGCAAACTGAACTGCTACACAGCAATCCACAGCAGGACAAGCCCTCAAGCAGGTATGGCTGAGGCTCAGCACCACCAACATGCACTACTCATGGGACAGGACCACCCAGCCACGAGAGCGGCCCCAGCCTGGCTGCTTTAATTCCTGCCTTCACTCTCATCCCAAAGAGCAGACTGAGGCCAAGTTCTCATTACTGCAGATCATTAGCTGGATGGACAGAGGCCTCCCCTTATCACTTTCCCACATTGACACTGAAGAAGCTCCTAGTTTAGGTTGAGATTAGCCGCTTTGGTCTCAACCTCAACTCAGGAGCATTAACCCTTTCGGCACTGATGCCGTTTCAGACACCAAAGACCCAAGCAACAGCTATCCTCAGAGGGCAACCAAACAGCTTGCAAAGCAGGAGCTTCCACTGGTACAAGCTTTCAGCACTGATGTAGTTAAACCACAGCCAAAAGCCCATCTGGAAGGTGATTTCTGTCAAACAGGGGCCATGTCAGCTGGTGCTTGGGATGCTGCCCAGCTCCTCCATCACCAGCCAGGCCAGGAGCCACAGGGGTTCAAAACAACCAGTGGAAAAGCATTGCTCAGCCCCTACCATGCAGCAGCCCCACAGCCATCGGGGCCATCAGAGCCTAGGGGAAAGAAGTCTGAGAATGCCTCCATTTGCGTCTTTATCGTCAATTGGGTATTGATTTAACATAATGCTCAGAAACATGTTAAACCCCACCTCCAGCTTAACTCAGCTGGTGGCAATTCACCTCTAATCATCACATACAGCTTCAGATCTCCCCTAAAGAGCCCCCACTTCTTCCCCTGTTGCAGGTCTGTTTAATGCTCCCTTTGGGAAGTCTGGTCCTCACCGGAGGATTTGGGATGCTCACAATAAAGGCTTTCCTCCCATTTCTCACTGCTCTCACCCTCCTCAAGGGCACTGTGTCATCCCCTTGTTCCCAGCACCATCTGCTCTCCCTTACAGCTCCCCATACACCACTTTTTCCCCTCCACACACAGGTATTTCCTGTTGCTGCACCTTCTGCTGTTCCAGGCAGCACCCACCATTCAGACCCCGCACAGATTACAGCACTCCCATGGTCTCTGCAGGAGCTGCTTTGCCTCTGGCTGTATCCTGCAAACAATCCACTAATCAGTAATTAATTAGTTGCACATTTCTAATACTCCCTTTCCAGGCTAACAGAGCATTTTACAAGCATCAAGGAAGCAGAACTCATCCTTCCCCAGAGCCATTCAGTGCAACACCAAACACTGCTCAAATCACTGAAGTTTTGGGACCTAAGCCTTGATCCTCATGTGCACCATTTACATCCCTGAGCTATAGATTTCCTATGGCTCCTTGCAGCTTCCCTGCCATCTTCATCCAACACAGACCCCCATTCAGCCACATCTACTAGAAAATAGCAGTAACCCTTCCCTCCCCTGCTTTTTCTTACCCTATAAACCAATATAAACATTACAGTCTCCTTGAGCCACAACTCCAGCATTAAACAACATGATTTAGCAACCTGAACACCAGAAGCCAACACAGTTTTTACACAAACCAATGAAGACAGCAGCATGTCTCTAGCCTGAGCTCCTTGTCTACTGCAGGAGCCTCTCTCTGCTACTAGAGGGGAGAAGCAGGACCCCCACATCAGCAGCAATTGCCAACAACAACAGTGGCATCCTGGCTACAAACAACTGTTTCTCTGCAGCACTGCACTCCCTTGGCCCTCATAAGGGGGGCAAACATTGCCTTGCCAAATCACTGTACATCATAAGTGAGCTGTCAAAACAAAACAACTCTCTTGCTGCTTTTCCCTATGGGATTTAAACTTGGATTTCCGCTTTGATAACACCAGAAGCCTCACCCATGAAGGAAGGGGCAGTATTAACTTCACAGGAGCTTGAGCAGCAGACCCATCACAACCAAACCCCCTTGGCTGGAAATAGCAACCTCCCCCCCTGCTCCAGCATCACACACCCCCAAACACAACCATTCCCTGCACCATATAGAGTGCATTTCACCCCAATCCTAAGGCCCTACCTGGAACCAGGAGAGCAAGAACATCCTTTCCATGATACATACCTCAGGACAAAGAGCAGCCTGAACTTGTAGCTGAAGGAGCTCCCTACAACCCCTCCCAGCCAACACAGCCCTTTCCCATTACATTGATGAGGTCCCAGCTGAGGCCGCTCCACTCATCAGCACCACTGCTGGGTGCAGGACATGGCGTACAAGTCTCTGTTGCATCCATTGACTCTTGTTGGAGCTGTTGCAGGAGCTTGCAGGTCACCATAGGATCATGGATCTTGAGTTGGAAGTGATCCATAAGGATCATTCAACTCCTTGCTCCTCACAGGGCTCCCTAACACTGAACCAAATATCAGCACACTGCTTGCAGTCTGCAGGCTTAGGGGCTTAGGGCTATAGCTGATGGTTTGTACTGGGATGGGGCCCAGTCTGTGCTGGGAAAAGGCCAATGGATCCAGTTTATACTGAAACATCGGCCAGGCTGTACTGAGGCATGGGTAGGGGATCCAGTTTGTCCCATCTTCTTCAGGTCAGGACAGGCCCTTCCCAGTCATTTCATTGCATTTACACTGGTAAAGAAGCTTCCACAAATAAGCTTGTTCTGGGCTTAGCAGAGTTTCACGGGGTTCCTCCAGTGCTCTTGTTCCTCTATTTCTGGGGGGAACCAAACAGGAATTAGCCTGAGGTTGGGGATCCTGAAGCAGGACCTCTTCATACACATGCACAAAGGGAGAATGGGACAGGAGACATCACCACTGCTTCCTGCCCTATTAGAAACCATGACCTCCAGCAGGCACCACAATGGGCTCAACCTACCTGCCAGTCTCTCCTCTTCCAAGCTGACACAAGAGTCATCATCCAAAGCTCCCTGTCCTGAGATTCCCCTTTTCCTCCAGTTCCTGGCCTCATCCCACCTTGCCTGCATCAAGCAGATGGTGCCTGAGCCTCGTGCTGGAAGTGCTCTTGGCCCAAATGAAGCGTAACGTGCCGAATTGTGCCTAACAAAGGGGTCCTCTGTTTGCCTTTCCCCCGAGGGTTATTATAGCTGGCGTTTAGTTTGGACTGGGACCAAGACATGCATCAGTGTTCCTCATCCTGCGGGGTTCTGTGTACGGCTCCAGTGAGTGCAGGGGGCTTCCAGACACTGTGCCAAGCCAGAGGGAAGCTTTTCAGGGGTTTGAAGTCTTCTTCCTATACATACATTGCTTAGAGACATGGGTCTCAGGCCTTTCTGCGTGCTGGGGAGGGTGCAGACCAGCCCCATACATGCTTATCCTTGCCCAGTTTGCTATGGGGCAAGGATGTGTCCCACGGGTCCCAGCTGGGCTGTGCAATGAGTCATTTTGGTTTCTCATACTGGGGTTGCAATACTGAATTCCCTTCATAAAGGTTTCAGGATGTAATGAGAGAAGCAACAGGTTCCCACTGTGCTGGGAGGATGGAGCTGAAATGATGAGATACTCAATTCCCAGTGCATGGAGCTCCTGGAGGGACTTGTTTCTCCGCTCCAGGTGACACACATGCCGTCCCCAACCCTATATATGAGATAACCTGAGGAAGATGCCATCTCTTCCCTGCAAACCTCACTAACACACCTCCTGACCAAGGTCTGGAAGCCCTTAAATTGCATTTTACAGCCTCAAAAGAAGCACCACCAGGATACTGGGCAGCACCAATAGCTTGCATGGGGTGACAGGAGCCCCAGATCAGACGCCCATTCACCCTGTCCTCCATCTCTCTCCTATTAAGCAGTTTGCTCCTCATGTTTTCAGCACATCATTTGCTGAACTGCAGACATCAAAGCATCTGCTGCAGGTGCCATGCTGTAATTAGGAAACAATACTGTTAGACCTAATTCCCATCTCTTTCTTTTCATTTCTCCTCCTTTTTGTTGTTCCTCTGTTCTCTTCCCTTTGCAGTGTGTGGCCTTTGGAGTGCATGCTGGTGAGCTGTTGTTTGGTCTAATCTGCAGCACTTGTTAATGGGGTTGTTAATGTGGTTTTTAACCACCTGCTCTCTGTTGGCTCCTTCCAAGTCCCTGCCACAAAGCTGGTCTGGTTCCTCTCCATCAGAGCCTGTTGCAGAAGTGCTGGGGTTAGTGCTCATCTCTAATCCAGATGTTCATGGGCACAGGCTTCACAACCTGTGTTGATACTCTGCCCAGATTCATGTGCTGCTCTGTGAGGTGCAGACAGGGACCAGTGCAGCTCCATGGAGTGGCCGCGCTGCCGTGATCACTGCATATAAGCATCAAGGCCAGGCTGGATGGGGCTTGGAGCATCCTGCTCTAGTGGAAGGTGTTCCTGCCCATGGCAGGGGTTGGAACTGGATGAGCTTTAAGGTCCCTTCCAACCCAAACCATCCTATGATTCTGTGTTAGTTTTGTACCCATCTATATATCCTTCCCCACAGTTATTTGTTTCCCACAGGAGCTGGACCAGATTTGGCAGCAAACCCTATGCTTTCTCCCACCCAAGACACCCAGCTGCCAGCACTGGATGCTGTGTGCTCACTGTCACACTTTGCAAGGATTTTACCTTCAAATCATGCATTCTACAGTCAATTTTCAAGCCTAAAGTGTGGGCACAACACCCACAAATGCAACTCCCTTTGTCAAATGAGTGGGAAGATGTGGATGGGAGCTGGGGAGAAATGGAGGTAAATGAAGGGACAGGGAGAGTCGGGTGGCCCAAGAACAGAGATGTCCTTGGAGCTGAGATCTTGTGGAGTTATTGGGGTAGAGAAATGGAGTCTCCACTCTGCAAGACAAAGGATGACTTACCCTTCCTTAATATATACTTTGAGCTTAATAGGTGACAGCAGGGCTGTAGGAGTTGAGTTCTATTTATACATGGCACTCCAGAGCATGCCAAGATGCCATTTCAACCTGAATTCAAAGGCAAAGTCCCTTTCCATGCTCTCTGGATCGTAACAGCAACACGGGGTGGAAACCAGCTACGAGTCACTGCTGGGGAAGCAGCTGGAATCAGACAGAGCACATCTGGGGTGTGAGAGTACCATTCCCCTCCGGTCAATGGCCAGATGTTTGGATGGGTCAGACTGACTCCTTCTTGGGAGCAGAGCTCTCTCTGCACAGCAGATGGTTTAGGTTATGTTTAGAAAGGTCTCTCTCATTTTAGTATCATTTCAGGGTAGGAATGGAAGGAATGATCTAGAAGCTGAGGTTACTTTCAAAGAGACAGTTAGTAGTAAGTAAAAAAGCAACAGAAGTGCATTGAAGACATCTGTACCGTATAATGTAAGACATTTCCTACCTAACCTTCTCCTTTTGTCTAGCACTGTGTTTTCGGCTGGATGAGAACCTCTGTCTCCATACCGTGTGCCATCAGCTCAGAGCCAGGTACTAGAAGAGCTGCAGACAGTAATTTGCCAAGCACAATGCTGCCTTTGAACCTAGTAACTTGCAGACAATAATAGTCTTTAACATGCTAATAGATAGTATTGTTCTTCAGATGTCTGGCATTTATAGCAATACAATATCAGCATGCGAGGAATAGGTGAAACTTCCTAAGGCAAGTGCTGGGGAAGTAAAGGGATAAAACGGGAATTAATATATGAGGTTTGTGACCGAATTTCATTTTAGGTTTCCTTCAGTTGCTGCTGGTTCCTTCCTATATTCCAAACCTGATGAGTTCCCTGAAAGGTAATTCACTAAAAAAACCAAACCCAAACAAAAACCCAGCATAAATATGGCAGCAAACGTAGCTGGGCTGTAAATCAGCATCATCCACTGGGAAGCTTTGCTGGCTGGTATCCAAAAGACAAATCAGAATCAGGCCTTAGTGGCCCTGTTTAGCATCAGAGAGGCAATAGGCAGGAATGTCTGCCTGGAGATGTTTGCTTGGAATAGATGAATTATTAATCAACTTATTGTTATTTATCATTGTTCTTAAACAGCCTGCCTCCCTGCGAGTGTTAAAATGGATTTCAGGCTTTCCTTTTTATGCCTAACAAGCATTTGTGCCCAGATGTGTAGGGAGGCAATGTTACTATAAGGAATGGTACCTAAATTCCCCATGTGAGATGCACAGAGGGGAATCTGTGTATATGGGCAGCAGATAAAGATTAGAAACCTCATTTCTGTATGTAACCCTGCCCACCAGAGGATGCTGCTCGTTTCCTTGAGCCAAGCATCTTTCCAATGGCCACCCAACCTGTAATACTGTTGGAAAACCTGCAAGGAGAATGCATGCAGCAACTCTAAAAGGGAAGGCACAGAGTGAGATGGATGCAGAGGTAGAAGGCAGACAGCAGAGCTGGCGTTTGACCCCCAATTCCAAGTGACTCCTTACACAGAGAGTGTCCTCCCATCCAAACAACATCTCTGCTCCATTCCCAATGAAGATGGAGCCTTGAGGAATAGCAAACCTTACATTTTTGCTGCTCGTTCTTGGCTGGGACGGGACCAGAACTGTTGCCACGATGTCTACTGAACAAATATGTGCTACTGCTGCCCTTGCTTGTCTTACAGTTTTGGAAGAGATGCAGATGGCCCTTTAAAGGATGCAGGCAGTAAGGCCTGCAACTTCTCCAGAGTGGTTTTATTCTCCCCCTCTTTTTCCAAGCTACTTGGCTCCCTACAGTAATTAATATTATCTAAGGGGGTGAAAAGCAAAGCGAAGCCTTCATATTTGAGATTATTCACACAAACAGAAATGTAAACAGCTGGCTGAGTGAGAAGGAAGAAATGGGCTCTGAGACAGGACCCTGCAGGAATGAGCTGCCTGGAGCCATAACAAATGCCTCCACTGGGATATTCAGTGCCCGCTGGATACAGACAAATAGGAGATGCTGTGCAGCATCCTCATCAGTGAGGCCACCAGCAGCCTCAGGGGACTCCATCTGGGGATATAATTCTCTGGAGCATCTCAGCTCCCATAGAACCTGCTTCTGTCCACTGCTGTGACTGATCTCCATGCACATCTGTATGGCTTGCTCTAGCTCAAGGACTCATGCAAGCACAAGGAGAAACGGTATACCCCCCCCCCCCCCCCAAACTGCAGCCCTTTAGTTTCATATCTATTCCTAGATAATGGAGAATGGGATCACAAAGGTGGGTGATTTCAGAAAGCATGAAGAGAATAACAGAGGGGCAGATCATTAGCTTGGCTCCATGATGGCAAGTGGCTCTGGTCAAAGGCAGCCCTAAGAGAGGCCCCGGTAGCATATAATAGCTCTGCAATGAACTGGGCTGCAAGCTGATGCATTGTACCATTTTGGAGGAGGCATTAACTTTGAAACCGAGCAGATAACCTCAAGAGGAGTTAATGAAGCATTTCCCTTTGTGTTTCCCTGCCTTTCCCCCTTCACTTGCCCTTTAGGCACAGGATTCCTCTCCTGCAGCTCTGTGTTATTCATCCTGACTTTGCTTAGATCTGGAAACGGGGCTTTTCCTCCTATGGCGTTTATAAAGACTCAGTTGTTTTTTCAAGAGATGGAACAACAAAGGTTTCTGCTGCTGATGCTGAGGGAAAACTTGTGGAGCTGTTTGGCTGGTGCCTGTGTCCTGCTGGGAATGGGGATAGGAGCAGCGGGGTGGGAGCAGATGGGGAAGGCAGAGGAGGAGAAGGTGACCACAGGGAGACCACTCCAAAGGAGCTGGGAAACAGCATGGAACAACATGTGATCCTGTCCACTGCAGAGGAACATGGACAAGGGAGTGGTGGAAATGCTGACAGCTAAAGGGGGAGGTTGGATGTGCTCACAAACATGTGGCTCTGGGTGAATTAACGACTGTAAGCACTGCAAGGGGGTCAAAGGAGGCTGTTACTGCAGAGAGGGGGGATTTCTCTTTGGCTCTGTGGGTTTGAGAAGGATGTTGCTGTTTTTTGGCCAGTGAACATCTGTGCTTATGGCACACCAAGGAGCCTCAGATGCAGGGGAATGGCAGAGCCCTGTGTTTGCATTAAGCAGAGAGACAAAGATGTGGTATTAAGAAGAGAAAGACCCATTTTACTCTTCCCTTTAGGATGGCTCAGCCATCACCAACTCGGTGGCTTGAGTCCCTCAACCACTTGAACACAATAATCAAATAGCTCATTAGTAGTCTTATACTCAGGGTGTTCAGTAACAAGTCTCCTATAGAAGCCAGGGCTATTGCCCTTGCCTTAGACATAAGGCAATAACAATAATAAGGAGCTTAATGGTAGCAGTGGGAAAATCTTGGGAATACCAGCCACGCACTTCTTACTGCATACAGGTTTTGCAGCTAATGATCTTGATGTGAGTTTTGGCTGGAAAAGGGGGCTAATCCTACCCCCCATGCACATTCACAGCTCTTTGGAAATAGCATCTCCTTCTCTTCCTCCAGCCTGGCTCACTGTGTGGTTGGGCATCCATATTAAATGAGTTTCTGAAGTCACAGAGGAAATTTGGGGAGAATCCACATTTTAGGAGGTTTTGCTTCAAGCACAAGGCACTGGAGATGTTTTATGATGAGAAAATCACTTCTGAGCCAGCATCTCCTCTTCGGGTGAATAGATGATGGTGACTCTTGTGCTGCCACCCATCCAAAGCCTTGGTGCCCCATAAGATCTGGTGAGCAAAATGGCTCACATGGCCTGTGCTGATTCTCACAAGGGTGAATTTCATCATATCTCAGCCTCCTCATGGTGAAGTCTTGGTAGCAGAGCCAGAGGATTTCAACACAGTGCTCTGCTGGCTGTATTCTGTATTCATTCACCTTCAGTGTTGTCCGCTATGGACAGAGCAGTTGGGTATCTGAGAGCTGGCAAGGGCTCTTCTTCCAGCTGGGAGGAACATTGGAAAGTTTCAACATTCCCTGTAAAAGTGAGGCCGGAAAAATGATTTTGTGCTTGGTCAACCAGATTTTAATAAATGAAAACATTTCTGTTTTCAGGAGGGTTCATTTTCTGTTCTAAAATTAGAGATGAAAAACGGCTTCAAAATGGAAAAACTCAAGATAAGTCATTCCACAAGTTTGGGAAGAGGAAGTTGTGTTTCTCTTTCTGTCCCTGACACGATGCTCCTGTGAAATGACCATGATCTTTTGGTGTTCTCATTTTGACACACTGGCATTGACTACTCTGTTGTAGTGATTTTTCTGAGCTCTCGCACACATTTTAATCAGTTCCATCTCTGCTGTTGCAGGAGGTAGAGGCGAGACACTGTGGGCACCATCACCATGGATATTCCTTGCATAGACACGATGGTGCCAACAGAGAAGTCGTGCATGGTAGGGAACGTGGTTTATGTAACTTCCTGGCTGTGGGAATATTGCCCAGGTTGATGTTAGAGTCACTGAGCAGATCTCCCGGCTGCACAAAGCTGGGGATGGGAAGCTCAGATCCAGCTTAGTGCAGCCAAAATATGGATGTGATCCTTAAACCCACTCCACAAGCTGTAGGATGGGGCCTCCTGGTTGCTCTCTGTCACCCAGGAGGCAAGTTCATTCCTAACTGCAAATCTCATGCTTATGGGATTCGTGCAGTTCAGTCTCATTGAGGGTTTGGGTGAGGAAGGCTTGCAGGATCCTGCATATGCTGAGGCTCTCCTAGCATCTCCATGGGCTTTCCATGTCTCTCACTTCAACCTCTAGCTCAGCGTGCAGCCCTACACAGCATCCTTCCCTGCTTGCTCATAGCTGTGGTGTGAGTAATCTGCCCCCATGCTCCCTAGCTGGTCATGGGGCTTCTTGTGCCAACAAGAACAGGGTCAGGAATTGCTGCTGCCTTCACAGCTCCAGCTTGATTGCTCCCTGTTGGGTTCAGGCCTGAAGTGAGCCAGGATCTGGCCTTTCTTCTCCCTGGGGAACAGTGGCGTTTTGTGGATACTGCTCCAGTAAATGGGTTTGGAAGAAAAAGGGAGTGGATTAACCCTCTTGTAGCACAGAGTGATGGGGCAATCACAACACTTTCTCTCTAGGGCAATGCCTATGTGAACTGCTGTGCTTTCTCTGCAACAAAAGATGCCACATAACAAGCTATAATAAAACTAAATTTACACATGGAAGTTATCTAGCTGGTAGATCCCAGTCATTCCCCTGAATCCATGTCTGTGTCCCTGATGATGAGCTCATCCCAGGGATGCAGCAGGGCTGATACCACCTGCAGGCACTGGAGATCTCATGAGGATATGTATTAGGGAAATGCTGCCACTAAGCACAAATAAACCCTCAGGATGTGCTCATACAGCTGGGAAGTCTCCCATCTCCTTCTCTTTTGGAGATCAGGAAGCAAAGCATGGTCTAGATGCATTGCTTTGCTGGTCTAGATGATGGCCTCTCCTTTAGAACCCAAAGTTGGGTGTTCAGGATGGAGGGGAGAACATCACCTGAGCTGAACCAGCTCATTTCATGCCTGGTGAAACACCTGAACAAGCCCCCCTGGCTGTTTGCGGGGCTTGGGAAGGCAGCCTTTGAATTCAACACCCTTCTCTCCCCCTAAAACCAACAAGAGCCTTGTTCGCTTCTGGACAGCTGAATTTCCACTCTATAGATGCAGCCCCCGTCCACCCTGACACGAGGCACCACCAGTGCTGTTATTACACTAAATCGGGGCAAAATAGCTCTCTTTTGTTCCCCTTTTCATGAACCCTGTGTGGTTAATCACAGACTTGAACCTGCAGGTGGGAAGCGGGTTGTGTTCCCAGGACAGCGTGATTCCTCTGGTGGCCATGCCACTTTTCACCTTTCCCTTCATACCTTAAGTACACATTTCTTTGAGGTGATGGACACAGGGAAATACGTTACCAAGGCAATGGAAAAACACAGGCTCCAAATTACAGATTTCTTCTCCAGCAGGACTTGGAAGAGATGGAGGGGAGTCAAAAGCAGAAGTTACTATGGAATTCATGAGCTGCATGAGGCTGGTGTGGAGCTTTGTGTACCCTCACTGCTAACTTTGGCAATAATCATTCACCATGTGGGCATTTTGCTCCCTTCTGCATTACTGGATGGTTTCTGTGGGCACAATCCCAGTGGGATGCTCTGCACAACATCCCTTCTGCCCCACGCATTGGTTTGAGGCTGGACACTGGGGAGCCCAGCAGCAGACCCGCAGGTCCTGGCACTGCTGTTCAATGGGGTGACACCAGCAGGACAATGGGGACAAGGGGGATGTCTGGAGCACGCCTGCTCTGTATTCTGCTGCCTTTGACTTCTGAACATGGCACCTATAGGAACCAGGAGTGGGAATGCTAAGTGAACCCTTATCCCGCCTCCTGTCCAGACACCTTCTCTTGGACCAGGGATGTAATTCCCACCCCTTGAGTACTCAGCAGCAGCCAGACACCATTGCCCGGTCATGCCACACAAACAGGACTGTTCCTCTGTCTGGAAACTGCTGTCACATCCTGCTCAGAGCCCCATTCCCCCCCCTATAACACAGAGCCTTCAGTGAGAACACATGGCTGCAGGCAGGAGGCAGATGTTGCACAGCTGTGCGCTGTGTGGAGCAACACTGACATGCAGTGGTCGGCTGCTGCCATCCCTCCCTGCCATCCCACGGGCCATCCACATCAGGGGGATGGACACAGGCCAAGCCTTGCATTGCTTCCCAAGAATTGAGCTGTTTCCCAGTGGAAAAGAGCATCCCAGTAATCTTCCTCACACAAAGTGGTATTTGCCACACAGAAATCACCTGCTGGTCAAAGAGGAGGGAATTGGTAGCAGCAATCCAGGAAGAAGCATTTGTTTGCCAGCATGTTACTTGTATTTCTTTAAAGTTGCCCCATAATGCCTTTATAAGTGACTTGCAGCCCATAGGATGCTGATGGACAGCTATTCCCTGTTGGAAAAGTGTGTGTATATGCTATAGCTGCAACTGGGAAAGGAAATGAATGGGAGAAGAGCTGCAGATGTTTCAGCTCCCAGAAGCTATGGGTGTTATAAGAGCTTGGCCACACCATGGCATGCCAAAACCCAATCCCTTTTGTTAGTGCTGGTTTGCTTTGAAACCTGGGCAGGGAAATGGGATGAGGTTGGGGCTATGCTGTCACTGTGCTGCTCAGCACATGTTCAAGGTAACGTCAGCTCATGTGGTACCTGGGTATGACCCAGGCTGTGGCCAGGTGCCTCAGTCCTCTGCACTGGGGTCTTTAGACTTGAACTCAGGCATGGATGGATGGATGGATGGATAGATGGATGGATGGATGGATGGATGGATGGATGTCTGCCACCCTTGAGCATCAAAAGCCAAGGAGAGCTGATGACACGGAATGGGAGAAAAGGAACATCAGGGAAATTGTAATATCTGATGCCTGAAAGAAATGCCCCTTTTGCCAGGTCAGCATTTAGCAAACCATGTGCTTACAGTAAAAGACCAACAGATGCTGTTATAGCCTGAATACATGTGAAATCAGAGCAGTTCAGTGAGGAACACCTAGGAAGGAAGAAGGAACTTGAGCCTTAGCAGAGAGGCTGCTTTGAGCTGGTCTGGTTCTGTATAAGGATTCAAGGAGGGTTGTGTGATGTTTTAGCCAAAAAACTGAATGAGATTCTTGGATGTGTGAGAAGGGAAATAGTGAGAAGGAACTGGGAGAAGATTTTACCTTATTATGGGACTGAGGAGACTGGTTTGGGAATTCTGCATCCAGTTCAGGTGTCTGCATTTAAGAGAGGGTGATGGAGAGTGTTGAAAAGAGCTACAAAAATGATTGAAGAACTGGAGAAACATCCCGAGAGAGGGAGAACTGAAAGACCTCCATCTGTTTGCATTATTAAGAAGAGAGGTTGAGAGGTGACTTGATGACAGTGTATGAATACCTTCACAGGGAGAAAAGAGCAGGTTCTGTAAGTCTAGCAGGGGAGGGGGAAACACAAACAGATGGCTGGAAGCAAGAGCCAGATGAAGTCAAACTGCAAATTAATCATCTCCAGTGTTAAAAAAGCCCCATCAGGACCAATATTTTGGGACAAATCCATAGGAAAATGGTGGTTTTCTTCATTCTCAGTGTCTTGAAATAAAGACCCGGGTTAGGCAAGGCACAGGCTAGCATGTAATGGCTTAATGGGGAGACCACTGGGTTAAAGTGATTGCATGGACACACTCAGCATTGCAGTGGGATCCAAAAGGATGCATTAGCACATCTGTTTGGGCTTATCCACCAGGCTTCTGAGCAGGGCTAGTGAAGAATGGTAACTGGGGAGCAAGGATGTAGTCAAGAAAAGAAAGGGGGGAAAATCCCTCATGTGGCTTCATTTTGCTTATGGGTTTTAAGAAAAGAAAGCACAAATCAGAGACCAGGAGCCTTGACACCAAGGTCTGAATAACGTTGATGTATGGCTGGACAGAATAAGCCCATGTGAGTGGACAAATAGCTGTCCTGGTTGAACAAAGTCAGGATCAGAAGGGGTTTTGCTGCCCTGGGGTTGGACGCACTCATGATGACAGCCCTGAGGCCCTTTGAGTGGAAACACCAGATCTGCCTTTCGGAGGGTGGGATATTCCCTACCCTGGGCTCACATCTGGTCTTTTGTTCTGGACAATGGGAAGGCCCCTTCCTCTGCTCCCGCTGCTGTGCCTGGCACTGTTCCCACCGGCTCAGCCAATCCCAGTGCCTGCTCCAGGCTCCTTCCATCCAGCCGCTTGCCTGCATCTCTGCTCCTAGCAGCTGGGTATCGTTGGATTTGGGATATGGTGGTGTCTGGTTGTGGCTTCTTCTCTTAGTGATGAAGCTCAGCCCCCAAGCATTGACGGAGAAGCAGAAGTAAGAGGTCTTGCTTTGTTAGCTGATGGATTGTCCAGGGTTAGAGCTGAAACAGGCACTAAATGTCCCATCTGCACCTCTGTGAATATCAAGGACCTTCTGTCCTGCATTCATCCCAAGACTTTCCTAAGTCATGCAAGTGACACACGGCTTGGCAACTGAAATGATCAAATGCTGACAGCATCTTATCCCAAATGTTGCGTTGAGTTGGGCTTCGGTCCAGCCTGATCCCAACTCCAGCTGCATCCCCCATCCCTGCTCCTGGTGTGATGCTGCAGCATTGATCCCCAGCCTTGTTGGAGACTCTTGGGGATGTATTAAAAGGAACCCTATTAAATCAAACCAAAACTGGCCTAGAGTGGTTTGGGACAGACCTTGGGCTCTGGGGAGAGCACTTGGCTCGTGTGGCCAGTCCCTTCCATTAGGTAATGTGGGAATAGCAGTTTCATTTGGACAGCCCCCCCATCCCTTATTCCCTCCAGCCCCATGTCGCAGGCAATAACACTTTCAATATCCAGTGTGGAAAATCCCCAAGCCATGGAGTAAAAGGCATACATATGTCTGTGGCAGAAAGCAAGAGAGATTGAGAGTGTTACTAGTGCTTTAGGGTGGGTAATAGCAGGAGATTTGCAGAAGGGATCGGGAAGAAAAGCCCTTTTTCAAAGGAATTGTATAATCCCTAATAGCTCAGTGTCTCATGCTCAAGGACTTGCCTTCACGATCAGCTGTTGAGCTATGAGAGGATTTGCTGCTCTGTTCTGTGGATGTGCAGTACAGAACCCTTCCTACACTGCTTCTCTAACTGTTATTTAGAGGGATGCTCCTCTGCTCCTACCCAGAGTCAGGGTTGTCTGTGCCCCACGTTCATGGAAATAAAAGGGGAGCAGAATGTACCTGCCATGGAGTGATGCCCCATGGAGTCGAATGCAGCATCCTCAAAGTCAGGGCCTGGGGAGAGGTGTGCAGGGTCATGTTGAGGGCTGCATTGGAGAGGAAACATCCAGAGGCTTGTTTCAGGCTGTATCAAAGGCCAAAAAACCCCTCTGGGTGTGAGACATTGTGTGTGTGGTGGAGAGAGAATTGGTTGGGGTGTCAACACTGTGTGTATCTGGTGTGGGAAAACGTGTGTGTGGTGATGCCTGGGATGGGATGGGATAGGATGGAGACTGGGTGTAAGAGAGAGGGGAGGTGGGAGGGGGTGTGCACACATGTGTACATGTGTGATATGTGTGTGCAAGAGGGGAGAGGGAAGGACAATCTACATGTGGGAGCCTGGAGCTCTTCTGTCAGAGGGAAGGTTAGAAAGGGTTTTATTGGTGAGCACAGATTTGCTGAAATCAAACCATTTTGCAGGAAATTATTGATGGGGAGAAAAATCTGAGCCATTCATTTTGAGAATAATCCTTTTCCCAAAGTGTTTCATCGCAACAAATTGCTCGGTTTAGTTTTGACATTACCACTCAGATGAATTTCATTGCAGCCCTCCATGTGTGTGAGCTGCTGCCTCCTGGGCTGCACCCAGCAGGGTGCTCGCAATGCAGCACTTGAGCTACACTGAAACACTCTCTTTTGATTAACAGGGCAAATGCAATCCTTCCTGATCAATAGGAGTTTGGGATGGACAATGGGATTTGGAGATGAAAACACATTTGAAAGTGCCACAATTGCCCATGGAAAAAGAAATTGTAGTCTCTGAACGATCTGAGTCAGCAACATGGAGCCTGTCCCTTTCCTACTCAGTCCTTTTGGTCCAAACTCTTGGACACGCAATAATAATAAATGCACTAGGCAATTTATTCAGTCTTTTGAATCTCTAGGACCTTTTTGACTCAGAGAAGAGCTTAGCTTTATATTTGTATGACCTTGAAGTGCTTAAAGTTAAGCCGCTCTGTAAGTGTGTGCAGAATTGGGGTCTATCATCGGTGTGCATACCACCACCATGTCCTGCTCCCTGCTTCCTATATTCCCCCACCATGTCCTGCTCCCTGCTTCCTACATTCCCCCCCTGCTTAACAGGGAAGTTTGGCTGCTGATTGCATTTATTTGCAGTGATGACAGCCCTGTGTTAACACTGAGTGTGTTTATGCTCATTGGTAGGAGTGACGGTAGCTGTGGCACAAAGTGTGCTGCAGCCCCATTGGCAAAGGATGTGACTTCTGCTGCTGTCTGGAAGTTGCAAGAAAGATGCTGGATGCTGCTATTCAATCACTGTGGTTGCTGTCTGCAAATGATACAGGTGTGTGAGCCCATGGAGGCTGTGGGTGGCTCACAGCCAGGACTAAGGGATACTCATTCCCTTTCCAAGAGGGTTTGCAGGGAGCAGGAGGTAGGGATGCTCAGGACCACAGTGATGTGGCTATCGGCACCCCATGCCCAGAGCAGTCAGCCAAAGGCACTTTTAAAGCAATGTCAGTGTTTCAGAGACACATATAAGGATAAGTTCCCCAAGAGCACAGTGTATGAAGCAACTGGACCGCAAGGAAAGAGGAATTTGTCACCCCGCAAAGGTTCGGTGATGCTGCCAATGCTCTTCCTGCACATCACAGTGGGGTCCTGGCTGTGCCCACCAAGCCCCACCACCAGCAGCCATATGTATGCCTGCGCAGAGATGAGTCTCCAGGCTCCATTTTTAATTCACTTGCTTTCATTTATATTCAAATCAGAGGATAAATGTAGGCAACGTGTGTGCTCCACCTGAGGCAAGGCGGCTGCTTCAGAGGAACCACATAGAAGGTGCTTTAGACTTAAAATACTTGGAGAAAGATGGAAACACAGAGCTCTGCACTCTAAATGTTGTCTTCATGTTGCCAACACTGGCCTGGTCGTGAAACCAGAAAGATTTAGGAGAATTATCTGCATCCCAACACACGTTGCTGCTTACCTGGCTCCAGCAATGAAAATAAAGCCATTACTTCGGCTTCATGCTTGTGTTTTAAGTCAGTTCCTGCACCTCAAGCCCCGGTCTGTAGAGGTGCTCCTGGGGATCTTGACTCTCAAACACTCTTTATTTGATGATTTAAACGAATTATAAATATGCATGTGGAATAATGAAAACAGTCACTGAGGAGTTTCAAGTGATGCCTAAAGAATATCTTGATATCCCTTAAATCAGGGCAGCACTTGAAAGGGCTCTACAAGGGAATGGAGGGCACATTCCTCAGGGGCAAGTCCTGCAAAGACCCATTGGGTCAGGCTCTGAAATGAAGCTCCCAGCATCGTGTGCAGCTCAGACTTGCATTTAGAGCACAATTGTGTCCTAAAAGGTGATCCTGATGTGCTTAAAACCGGCAGTGCCCTTTTGCAGCCTGCTTTTAAGCATCTGTATGCTAACACCTACATGCACTGGCCAGGCTGTGCCGTACCTTTGCTCCTCAGCCCCCGAGGCAAATTTGTGCATCCCCATCATTTCCAGGCTCTGCCTACCCCAGAGCACATGGGGCTGTCAGCAGTCACCTAATCCAGGTTGACTTAATGGGAGTTGCTGCTGGGTGCTTTGAAAATGAAATCTGTGGAGCAGATTCATTACTCCTTCATTAATGATAATTAAAAACCCCTAAATTTTCCTATGGAGACTTATGCTGGGTGTCAGAATTAACATCTCATTGAATTATCAAAGCTTTCAAGCAGTGGGTGGTTGGAGAGAGCGGCTTGGGGTTTGCAAATAGGTCAGAGAAAGAGCTGGCTGCTAAATATCGGATGGCAACTTTCCACTGGGGAGGAAAATCTTGCTGATGCGATGGAATAGGAACAATTCAGCGTGTGGGGATGTCGGTACCTTTAAAACCTATGCAAAAAGCAGGCATGAGGCTGGGCTGCCTGCTCACAACCTGGGCTTTGCATCAGTCCTCATTCCCCAGGGATCCATCCTGCTCAGACGTGCATTTCTCACCTTCTCATTGCAAAATGAAAGCACATAAAGAAAGGAAGAATGAACCTTTCGGTAGCACGGTGCCGGCACAGGTCTGCTCTGTGCCATTGGCATCCCCAAATGAATACCCCTGAATGCAGCCAAAGGCTTTTTGGGAGCTTCTTTACCTGGGGTGCAGCCAGGGATGGTTTGAGGCCGGTGATGAGGAGCTCTTGCAACTATACTTGACATCAACAGGGGGAGCGGTGAGCCCTGCTGAAGCTGTCCCTGTGCAGGGCCTCGGTCGTGCCCGCATCCTCCATCCCCTTCATCCATCATCTTCCATGGCCATTCCACAGCCTTTCTCACAGGTCAGATTGGCATCTCCGGGGGTTGGTGGTGGCTTCCATCAATGTTAGAATTCACCTTGGGGTTTCCACCCCTGTTGCCACCAGGATGTGGTGTTACCGTGAAGGCTCTGGGTTGTGTGACCACCAACACAGCAGAGACAGTTTCAGTTTTGCAGCTCTTTATAATGATCCTCATGATAAGGCAGCACTGAAATCACCGAGCTGGGCAGAAGGAGCTCTGGTTTTGCATGTGATCCCCCATCCAAGGGGTGGCTGGAGATGGGCTTGGCTGCTGGGGCTGTGTAACTTCCATTTAAAACTAAGGGATCTCTTTGTTCCAGGCAACTCTTCCCTTAACAATCATCCCTCCACTTGGCTTCTCCCTTCCCATTCCCACAGACAATAACCTTATGTGAATCGCTGGATAGAGGCTTGAACAGCAAACCATCCTCCCTCTGTGCCAGCTGGATTCCCCCTGATCAGAGGGACTCTTCACTCCCCATGGGAAGTGACAGGCTGACAATGATCATGAAAAGCAAATCTCGGAAGAGTTTGTCTCCATGGGGGAAATGGCACAGCTTAACTGCTGGGGAATAATAAGTGTATTCTTATGCAGGAATAAAGTCCCGTTTATTTCTGAGAAGGGGATGGATATGTGGGAAGAGCAGTGAGTTGCTGCAGAATAATCAGCCCACAGCAGCTATGCCCTTGCAGACAACCCCTAAATAGAGAAGGACTCTCAGCCCAGACCATGCAATGGGTGAAGGTGGGACTGTCTAATGCTGAAGAGATGCTTGTCAGCAGATGATGTCTATGAGAAGTGATGCAGACACTCACTGCCACACACACCTCTGGGCAGCGATGGGCAGCCCCGAGCCACCATGCCCATAGTGCTCTGCACCATCCCGCCCTGCACCATCCCACAGCAGGATGCATGGGGATGGCAGTTGCCCATAGGGCTCCGTGTTGCTTGGCACACCTCAGCATGTAGCCACGTGCCTTTGTGTTGATCAGAGTACTGTTTTCCATGCTGCCTTCATCTTTCTTCAATGTACATGAACCAGCATCACCCAGTTGGGTACCATAAACAACTGACCTATGTGTCACTGTGCTGCCCATATGGGACTGGGGGGATCTGACCACGGTCACCCCCTGTGCCCATGCCCATCAGGACCACGGGTGGTGGGCAGCCGGGATGCTCCCCAGGTTTCATTGTCCCTATGGATGGATGGGCAGCATGAAGGGGAGTGGGTCATGGAGGTGTGGAGGTGGGCAGGGGATGGAAGTGGTTGCCGGGGGGGATCGTGCTGAGGTTTAGGGGGGTACCCCCGGGCTCTGGTCCCCACCAGGGATCTGGAGCGGTGTGAGCATCCCTCCATTGGGATGGACCCGCTGCAACGGGCTCCCGGCTCGGCCCCATGGATTTGCAAAATGGGGGGGGTGGGGGGGTGTATGTTTAATTTTTAAACTAAAAAATACTAAAAATAATAAAAAATATAAATAGTTAAAAATTATATTGAGAATAGGGAACATGTGCGCACACAGGAACTGGGATGCTCGGGCCGGTCCATGCCCGCTCCCCGGCCTGGCACCAGCTCCGCTGGGCACCGCCCCCCCTCGCCACCCTCACAATGCCAGAGCCCGCCCCGCTCTCCGCTTAGCTCCTCCCCCTTCGGCCTCTGATTGGCTGCGCCGCGCACAAAGAGGTACAAAGTTACCGTCAGGTGGGGCGGGCGCGGCTCTGATTGGCTGTGGCGGGCGAGGGGCGGGGCTGAGCGGGCGCGGCGCTGTCAGCCGGGCCGGGGCGCGGCGGGTGCCGCCTGCGGGGCGCTCGGAGCGGCATGGCCGGGTGAGGCGGAGGGGAGGAGGGACGGAGGGAGCCGGCGCTCCCGGCCCCGCTCGGTGCAGGAAGGAGCCCGTGCATGAATGAATGGGTGCATGGCGGAGCGCCGCGCCGCAGCATGAGGCACCGGCCGAGGACCGCGCCCGGGCTCGCCCTGCTCTGCCTCGCCGCCCTCCTGGCCGCCGCCGCCGCCGGGCTGCCCTCCAGCACCGCGCCGCCCTCCGAGCCCGGCAGCGGCAGCGGCGGCCCCGCTGAGGGCAGCCCCGGTACCGCCGCGCCGCCGGTGCGCACCCGCGGTACCACCGCGCCGGCCCGGGGCAGCCCTCCGCCGCCACCGCCGGAGGAGGAGGAAGAGGAGGCGGCGGCGGCGGTAGCGGAGGAGGAGGAGGAGGAGGAAGAAGAGGAACAGGAGGAGGCGGCCGCGGGCAGCAGCCCCGCAGGTGAGCGGCTCACGCGTGTCCGTGCCCGGGGGGACCGGGACAGGGCTGCCCGCTCGCTCCTTCGCTCCGCCGACGGACAAAGGCTCGGCAGCGGGCGGCGGCTCCTCGGTCCCCCGTTCACCCCCCCCCCACCCCGGCAGCAGCGACCCCCGTGCCGGCAGGAGGAGGCAGCCCCGGAGCTTCCGAGGCCGTGCTTGGAGCGGGGCTGGGTTGAGGGGCAGCGGCCCCCGCACGGGATGAATGGTGTGGGGTGGGTGGGCAGTGCCGGGGGTGCCTTGGGCTGTGCTTGACTTGGTGATGCAGGCGTTAGGGGTGGTTTTGGGGAGCAGCGCGATGGGTGCTGGCTCCGGCTCCCCAGAGCATCCTTTACAGCAGCCATCCCCGGTGTGCGCTGTGCTCCCTGTGGAGGAGGTGAAGCCACATCCTTCCCATCACAGTTGCATCGGGGCAGTGTCCAGCAGGGAGGATGCTGGCTTCGAGCATCACCGGGTAGTATCTCGGAGGCAGAGTTGGTTTGTGGGCATTAAGGCTTCCTTGGTGTCCCACCTCCATGTGCTGGCAGCAGAATGGTGTTAATGATAACTTGGGGTCGTTGGAACCCATGTCCTTACCTGGATCTGGAGGTGTGCTTGTAGCTCAGTGAGTGCTGTGAAGAGCCCAGGCTGATGTGGTACCCAATGAGCATGCAAGGGATGAGAACCAAAGGGCTGCTTCTGTTTTGGGGGATGTGGGTCTTGGAGCTGCCTGCTCAGGGCCTGGTCCTGCTGCTGTTGCTGTCTGGGGTCTTGTATAGACCAGAGGAAAGTGTTAGTGTAGGGGAGAATATATGGAATTGGCAATGGAGAATGTGAGGAGGGATGAGGTAGAGGGTGGACAGGAGGGCTGTGCCCAGGTGAAGACCTCACTGGATGTAGCACTGAATCACTGCTTGCTCACTGGGACCTGAAAACACTGATGGTCTTTGAAGCTAAGATTCCAGTTGACTTGTAGATTAAGCAGCAAAAACTCCTCTGGAGTCCCTGGTTGGAGCTTTGTCCATTTTAGTGGAGAACTCTGCTTCTGTCTGCATTTCCAAAGCTCTGTGTTCCCACACATGCAAATGCTGTTGCACTGATTATTGACTTTTTTGTACTTATTGTTTTCTCCTTGCTGTGAAGATGTTGAGTTTAAGCATGTTGAGCTTCCTCCAGTGTGAAAGGGATGTAATCTGCTGCTCTGGTAGCTTTAGCAGCCTGAACAAGTGGATTACTCAACCTGTTTTATTTGGCTGGAAATACAATCAGCTGAAGATCTGGAGTCTCTTGTTTTCAGGCTTTAATTCCTCTCATTTCCATTGAGGTTTCTGTCTTTACTTTCTCTGGAAGAGAGAATGGCTCAGGATTAGGAATTGCTGATAAAGATAGGAGGGGTTGAGTTTTCTTAAAGCAAAAGCAGTTTGCTCTATAGTGCCATGATCAGACCTCACCAGTGACTCACCTGGCTTGTGTGAAACCCTCTGGGTACCAAACAGGGGATGCACATACCCACCCCGAGTTGTGTTGAGCATGTATTTCACTGTCTGACCTTGTGTGTTGTGTTTGGTGGTGTCAGAAGGCATCTTCTCTCCCACCTTGGGCTCCAGTGGTTTTATAAGAGCATTCCTATCATATGGACCAAGTGACAAGTATTAGGTGAAGGGGCTATTTTAGCAATGGCTTTGGGATGCTCTTGGATGCCAAGGTATGATGCTTAGTCATACATCATCTTTTGCGTCTGGTGCTAAGGATGAGAGTTGGGAGGGTTTGTGTCTAATCCCATCACCTCCATGGATCCCCTGTGGCCTGTCCTCGCTTCTGCATTTCAAATCTCACTTGGGAAATGGGAACACTGATGAGGAAAACTCTTCCCCACCAGCCCTGGGTGTGCTGAGTTTTTATTGTGGAGGACAGCATCACCCTTTGAAGTCTGGAAGTGCTAATTATCAATGGCTACAGCAGCTTGATCTCAAAATTGCTCCCTGGTGCCTTTATGCTGTGGCAGTGGCCAGGGTGTGAATGCATGGGCAGATTATGTCCTCTCATACAGGCTTATTTGTTAGTGTGTCTGGTTGAGGTTAACCTTGGCTGATGGGGGTTGCTGTGTGCTCATGGGTTGCATGGGTTCTGGGGTACCTGGGGGTGAGGTGGCAGCAGGAGGAGATGCTGCATGATGTGAGAGCATCTCCCTGGGTAACATGGGGCTTGTGGGCTTTGCACCAAAGGCACAATAAAGACAATGGGCACCTTGGGTTCAGCTGAAACCCTCCTTTTGCTTCAATTCAAGCATGTTTTCAACATGCCTTTTTCAATTCAATAGGTAATTAATGCATTATATGCCTTATTGCAAGAAACAAACGGGCCTTTTCTCATGCTACGGTATTAGTAAGGCTTCCTTTAATGCTAATGGTGTTAGTACTGATAAGAAACTGGTGTGAGAGTCCTCACATTCTGTGTTTGTTCAGTGCTACCAAGATATAAGTTCCAACTTCAATGCATTTTTCTCATTCTGATTAAGAAGCACTTCAGCCCCCCCTGAGCTCCTGCTCACTCCTCTCACATTCTCTCCCTTTTCCCAGTATCCCTATGTTTATTTTTCTTTCCAAGCCTGTAATCATGTTAAAATCCTGGATTTTGTCTCTAAGAGAAGTAAATGGCTAATCCTCATGTTTGTGGAGACAAGCTTAGGAGTATCCCCTGCCTTATCACCAAAGCCTCTAACACCCGCTGCAGAGACTCTGCCTCTTCCTTTACGTGCAGTGCTTTGGTTTTAAAGCAAAAGCTGGAGCTTTGCTGGGGGAGATGACTTAGGGATGGATGCTCTTTGTATGGATGCTCAGTGTTGGAGCAGATAGGTGGCCACAGTGGTCCTGGTTGGGCTTTCCCTGCCTAAAGAACAGAGCTCCTCTATTCCACCCATGTGTTGAACAATATGGGTCTCTTTGAAGGACATTTTGTCCTGTGCATAGCAGATGGGTGGGCTGAAGAGCCCAAACCTTGACCACCCTCGCTGTCCCCATACAGAAGAGCTGCACCCAAACCCTGCACCTTTAGGCTATACCAAGTGCTTCCCATCCTGACAGCATTGCCTTCAATCCCCTGTGGTTCCTATAGCATTCCACTGAGTCACCAGGTCCCAGATGTGAGCCTGTGTCTGTCTCATCACCTCTGCACCTGATGGGAGGGGACAAGGAGCAGCTCTGCTGTGAGCACCAGGCAGGAAATGCAGGTGGCTGGGAGCAGTTATAACCACGGGAAGGTGTCCTGTGCTGCTGCGGAAATGGGTGAAAGCTGAGTCAGGGTGTGCAGTGATGCCTGATGGCTCCAGCCTCTGGCATGGGGCCACTGCTTGCTGGGATGCTCAGAGCCCAGATGGAGGAGGCGCAGCCAGAGCCCCCCATTGTTGGCTGTGGCTTTGGGTGGGATGAGCTGGTAAAGAGGAGCCTGGCTAATCAGGTAGTGCAGGGAGATGGAGTGAACCCAGTCCTGACCGCTGGCTTCATTGCTGCATCATCCAGCTCAAGTGGAGGGGTTTGATTTAGTGCAGGGTGTATGGAGAAACGTCTGTGCATCCCATGGGGGCAGGTCTCTTGTGGGGGTCCCTACAGCACTAGCTCTATTGAAGGGGAAAGGCTCTGGTCTAAGCCATGGAGCCATCAACAGTCAGACCCTGCCACACTGGGGCTGCACTCCTTGAGGGGCTGGGAGCTCTCTCATCCTGACAGGACAGAAAGAGCCAAGTTGCTGAAGGCAGGTTTGGGACAACTTGCCAGTGCTGGTCCATTTTGCAGCTCTGGGTGACTCCTTCCCATCCATGCATTACATCCTTCAGGAGAGATCTTCCCATCTGGGTTTGCCCCATGATCAGCTCTTCCCCCATGCTCAACATGGCACAGGACTCAGGGATGCACATAAATGCTTCATGCCCATACACCCGGTTGGGTTTCCAAGGGCTGAGCAGCAAGTGAGACTCAATGACTGCAATGGGCTTTTGCAGCCTTAAAAATCTCCATCTCTTTAGATACAAGCTCAGGTCCTGCCTGAATGCCCCTGCTCTGCCACTGACATAGTGGGGTGCAGTAGAGGGGAACTGGGGCTATATTGATGCTCATGGCTTGGGAAGGCAGCTTAAGCTTTCCTTGTTGAGGGCTCAGGGTTGTGCTCAATGTGGTTACTGAGATAGGTTGCTTCTGAGATGTCAGTGGGATTTACATTTGTTAAAGATATGGAAATGAAGCATATAGATGTGAAGGCTGAGGATAAGGAAGATGATCTCAGGACTTGGGATCAGTGCAGGAGCATCCAGGGTGGCGAGTGCCTTTTTTTGCTCAAGTAATAAACTGTGAGGTTTATATCTTTGAGCTTAATATAAAGGGATGTTGCCCACAGCAGAAAATGTCACTCCCTTGCTTCCTCCTGCCTCCACGTTCCTGTCTGAGTCATTCTTGAATCAGATACATCCAACTGTCCTGACTCAAGATTTTGAGCTTCTTGGACTTAGTGATGCTCATGAAAATGGGGATGTTTCTGGGAGGATCTACAGAGCATCCCAGGTCTTGTTTGTTACCTTCCCCTTGCAGGGATTGGTGCTGGGGTTTTGCTGTTTTCCTTTTAAATGATACCCACTTTGGCCTTGATCCTGCCCATTTGCCTGGTATGGACTGGGCTATTGCAGAGGGGCAACACCACTGCAGTTAAGGAGTGATGGCAACAGCGCTCATCTCATGGGCTACGCTGAGTGTGTAACCTCAGCGAGTAAATAACTCCCATCATGAGGGGATGTGGTCCTTGTGCTGCTCCAGTGCATTCTTGGAGGGTGGCTTCAGCATCTTGGGGTCTACCCAGATGGGTGGTGATGGTGAGCTTTGAGTCTGTCCCCATTAGCTTTGTGGGCAGTTCAGGGACATTAGGACATCCACACCCCATGGCAATCAGCACAGAACAAGCTGTCCCCGAGGAACACAGGCCCCGGATGCGAGTCTGCTGAAGTCAGGGGAAAGATCTCAGAGGTTTTCCCTTTGACAAGAGCCTGTGGCCTATAAATACCCAGGGCTAAGTCATTGTGGTGCTGCTGTTTGCAGAGCCAAGGCCAGCTGATTGTCAGGAGGCACTGCTGCGGGTGCGAGGTGCTCGCTGGTGCTTCCAAGCTCTTAGCATCAGAAATAGACTCATGCCTGTGCTGTAGCAGGGATTTCTCTTGCAGCCATCTGGCTAAGGAGGGAAGGCTCCTTCTGCTTTACCTCTAACAAGCACCTGAAGTAAAGCAACAGCATAAAAACAAGTTAAGGAGCTGGAATGCTCTGCAGCACTTAAACCACACCTGAGCCTTGACCGAGCTCTTAAATGTGGTTGCAGAAGGGTTTGGGCTTGCCTTAATGCTCCTGCCCCAGCTCTTGCTGCGTGTCTGAGCTCAGAAGGGCTGCCTTGTGCAGTGAGGCATCGCTCGGTGGGTGGAAGGGACCAGGGGGGCTGAGTCTGGCACCTTATAATTGGTTGGGGATATGAGTATGTGCTATGAGCTAAAGGCTAGATCGCAATCTCGCCATCTGCCCTGCCTTGGGGAGGGGGGGTCTTGTGTCTGCACCACGTCGGGAGACCAGAACCGGTTGTGATTCGGTCTCATTAAACTGGCTCAACCCCAGGGTTTCAGGACCACAGGAAATTGTTTGCTTGCTTTAATTTGACGTTTGGGTTGGGTCAGGCTGAAATGAAGTGGTTGGTTTTGCTTTGCTTCTGCTTCCAGGGAGCTCAAGGTTCCTGCGCCTCGAGGCTGCGCCATAAGATCAATGTCCTTGTGCTTGAGGTTAAATCCATCCCAGTTTGGAGCTGGGGGCTGCCAGAGAATGCTCCCAAAATCCCAGCAGGGTTTGTCTGGAAGGGTCTTTTATTGCATTAAAGCTTGTCAGTCAGGAGGCATTTTGAGCAAGACATTCTGGACTTGGAATAATCGAAGCTTATTTGTTTGGATAGAACTTTGTTCCCCACTAATTCAATAGGAAACTTCCCAGCAGTGCTGGTCCTGGCTCCTCTGCAGCTCCAGGAGCTGTGGAGGATGGGGTCACTCACTCCCCTCATGGCTCTTCTCCCTGCTTCTTTACAAGCAGTGATGCCTGAAAGTGGTCCAGCTCTTCTGCATCCCAGCTGGTTGGGGTTCCATAGCAGAGCGGGTCCGGGCCAGCCTGGCTGGTTCCCCTTTGCTTTCAGCTATTTCATAGCGGCTCGGAATGCGAAGGGGAATGCTGGCTTCACGTGGTTTTCCTGGGTTGTGCCTAGCTGTCTGTGAAGAACAGACCATCCAAACACACTGCTGGAGCACTGATTGGCTGCGGATGGGTTCGGCTCTTTTGTTGGAGGCTGAATTCCTCCTCTGGCTGATGCTCATCCAGATCTTCCCCATGCAAAATTCCTATTGCCCTTTGTCACATCCAATGCAGTGGGGCTGTGATGCCGGCCAGGCTGCCAGCCCTCATGTGTGGCAATAGCTCTGCTCACCCCCCTTTAGGACTTTAATACCCTTTGCTCTGAAAAGAACTTCTGGGGTCTCTGCTCCTGCTTTATGCACACATAAGTCCCTATTCCAGTAAGTGAGGAGCTTCCTTGGAGCTGCATGAACTAATGCAAAGCCTTAGTGCTGCTTCGAGTAGGATTTCTTTCCCTGAACACCTGCTGTATGAATGAAAATTTGCCTTGTAAATGCGACTGATTCAGCCCGAGCATGAGATGGGTGCTTGCTTTCTGCCTGGAAAGAGGGGGGAAAAAGGTAAAACCTCGAAGGTTTTTCCTCTTCAAGCAGCTTGGCCTCAGAGCCAAGGAGAAGCCCAACTCCCTGTTTTCCCCCTTGCCCCCCATCCTTATAAATAAGCCACCAGAAGCATGACGAGGCAAGCATCCCTGCTATTTATAGCTCGTGCTGCTCCACATGCCTGCTTGAAAAAGCAGCCAGCTAAATGGCTCTGCAGCCTTTCAGCAAAAGCCTTGATGACACTGGCATTCTCTATGCATGGGTAGATGTATGTATATTAAAAGGGGGGGTGGGGGTGGTGAGCATTCACACGAAGCAGGCAGGATGGTTTCTGCAGCAAGGATAATGCTACTGAGCAAAAGGGAGTCCCTCTGTGCTGCCCTGGCTCACAGGAAAGGGCTCTGGTTTAGTTGGTAGCCCCATGGCCTTTGGCCAGCGTGGGACTGATGCTGCTGGGGATGCTGTGCTAGGGTTGGTCCTCCCATCTCTCCCCAGCTCTTCAGTGGGGTTATCACTAGACAACACATACACTGGTATTCCCCAAGCTTCTCCAAATATATATGTATTTTGAAGCTGTTTAACCCTTTATTCCTTTTGTATTGTCCTTTTTGGCACCACCTGTGTGTAATGAGGAGGCTGCTGGTAACCTTTACCTGTTCAACTGGTCATGCCACTTCTCAGGTGGATCTGCTTTATTCCTGGCAACTGATACTGCCACTGTTTTCAGGCAGCTTTACTCTATTTTGACTGACTGGCTGACTGTATTAACTGATAGTGCTGCTTGGGCTGCTTTGATCCTGTATTATTTATGGAAATGATGGCATATAACTCTGTGTAGCTGATTAATGCTTGCATGTATTTTTAATGTGCTAGTTCTACTGTTTGATCTGTGTTAAATGATTATTCTCTGATGTGTTCCTTTCGTTCCTTGTGGAAAGGATATTGAAATGGACTGTTTGTTTTGTTGCTTTTTGTTCCTCTCCCACTGCTCTCATCTTGTGCTGGTTTTTAAGCTTTCACAGATCGTTCTCCCAAGCAGGGCTCTGCTGCTGTCATGTGGAGCATTTACACTTTAGTGCTCTTAACTTGAGCCTTTCGTTGGTAGCATCACTCTGGCTTCATCCGTGTGTGTGTAGTACTGGGGAGACAGAAGGTGGAAAAACAACCATTAAGGTGATGCTCAGTCCTTGTGTGCTATTGCTGAATCCCAACGTGGCTGTGGTTCAGGACCAGCAACACCTGAATGAGAAAGAAACTGGTTTGAATTGCTGGAGTATCATTAATGCTTCTGTGGCCGGTCACAGGATGGCAGGGACTGGTCGATATTAAGGAAATGACTTTAATTGCTAGAGAGGGGTGTGTTCAACCCACAGCTTCCTCCCTGTGGTGGGAGATGTGGTTGTGGCTAGGAAGAGACCAGTGGACTAAGGTGATGCTTCACCCACTGCATCCCATGACGTGCGGTGCTCCCAGCACTGCCACTGGGGAGGGAGCCTCATGTCCTTCATCCCTCCTCCACAACCCTTCCCCTCCAGAAGATGTGGCCAATGGGGTGGAAACCAGGAGGTCATTGCGGAAGGACCATCTGTGAGCTGGAGGATCAGCATTTCCCCTCCCTGAGGGCAAAACACACAAGTGGAAGATGATTTTCTTTTTCCCCTTTAATATATATATTTTATCTCCTGCCTTTCATAACACCTCATTTCCATGGGACAGGCCAAGTTTGTCTCCTACCCCCATCCCACACCCAGTGTGTGGTCAGACCCACCTTCTCCCTGGGCACACCACACTCCAGCAATAACAGGTTGTGAGGATGCTTTCATGAGCAGTGCTGTCAAGACGCAAAGCAATGCTAGCTGAAAGCCTCTCGGTGCAGGCTTTTTCCCCTCTTCTGAACAGGGTTTTTTGTCAAAATCAGCAAATTACACATTTCAGCAAAAGATCCTTTTTCCTTTAATGGACTTTTTCCATTGAAAATAGTTGAAACTTGGTGTTTTGTTTCTTTCCTCCACGTTTTTTGAAGCTCCTTGGTCCATGACAAACTTCAATTATTCCCTTTTTCCTCTTGCCTTCTATTTCAAGAAAGATATAAATATATATAATGTATATATTTGTATAGATCTGCTTTTTTTGTTGTTGGCTGTAACTCTTGCCTTTTGTCATCAGGAACAAAGCAAACATCATAGACTGTGTTTTTCCTGCTCTTCCTCTGCTCCAAACCAGAAACAAGCTAACCTGAGCGCTGCAGGGAGCCAGTTATTTAGGGAGGAACATCAGGATGGATGCACCACATCAGGGAATAGGCAGGATTCTTGGATATGGCTCCTACAAACCAAATTGCTTCCCCAAAACATGTCTCACTTGCAGACGTGTGAGTAATAGGGCAGAGGCATCCACACCTTCCTGGTGCTCTTCCTTTGTGGATGTGGAAAGAGGGCACAGTGCTTTGCGCAATGCTGGCACTGGCACAGGCTGTGTGTGTGGGGGGGGGTTGTTTCCATTCACCCTTTCCTACCCCAAACTGCAGCCTGAGGGCTGTGGGGAGCTGCACTGGGATGCAGTTGGGACTCCAGGATACCCAGAGAAGGTGCAGAAGCTGCTCCAGGTTGTTTTGATCCAAACAAAAGTGTTATTGGAATGGAAGCAGAGCATGCTGATCTGTCTGCTCTTGCCTGGGCTGGGTGTTTGCTCACTTTGTGCCAGCACAGGAGAATTCTTTGCTGGTGCCTCCCCCAGCTCTGCCTTTCCCTGCTGTGGCCAGCTGGGTTTTTTCCCCATTCCTAGTGCTTGAGGAAGGATTTTGGGGGGATTTGCCTTGTTTTTAAGCTCCTGGGTGTCTCGGACACAAGCAAATCCATCCCATCTCCTGGCGCTCCCCTCCTTCAGACAACCATGTCATGTTAACTTCTGTCTTGTGGGTTTTCCAGTAATACCCTCCTATTCCCAGGCAGTGCTGGGGGATCCCTCACTGGGGTCAGTGGGCTGCATGGCATCACCACCTCTTGCACAGCATCCCCTCTGCTGTGGGACCAGCTGGTGTGGGGAGCAGATGGGGAGGTGGAGCCGAGCTGCTGGGCTGGGTTACAGGCTCTGATGAAGCAAAGTGATCTAGAAAACTAAATACCTGTTATCAGAGCAAAGCAAACAGAGCCTTCAGCTGCCTGCAGCCCTTCTACCTTCAAGGGCATGGTGTGGAGCTCCCTGTAAAAGATGCTGTATTATTAATTCGCTTGCTTTGGCTTGGCGCTGGTGTTAAGAAAACCAAGCTTGACTCCACATGATGAATAACAAACATTTGTCCACATTTAACTGTTTTATTGGGAGCAGTTCTTCTTTTTCCTCCTGGAAGTTTACAGTGAGCTGTCGACAGCGCGGCCCTTTGACGTGGGTTAGCGCTGATGCCGCACTGTTGAATCTCCCCATTCTTTTCACATCTTGGTGTGGTTCCTTTCCAAGGGAGGATTTTGTGCGTGTCTAATCCATTTAAAAGGGAACATAAACAGGAAAGGGGCTGATCTCAGAGGGGGCAATTGGGTGCAAGGGCAGTGCTGGCTTCCCTGCAGAAGGCAAGCTTTTGGGTGAGATGGAGGGGGCGATGGTCCTGCTATACCTAGGAGAGGATCTGTCCCCCCCCAGCACCCCAGTTTGGTGCCTGGAGCAATGGGTGGCACTGCTTGTTAATTTACAAACCCCTTTAAAGCTTCCCAAGTATGTGTGTAGACAGTGAGTTCAAGCTTATGGGCTGGGGAATCAGTGCTTCCCACTCTGCTTCACAACCTATAGCGTTGTGGTGCCTCTTAGGGATCTCCCTTGTGTCCACTGTTACATACATACATGAGCTAGGCAGGCCTTAGAGGTAATACCTCTCCCCCTATATATATATATATATATACACATATGTAATACCAGGTAATATACTTAAGTATGTGCTGTATCAAAGTAGAGCTTCTCTGTGTTGTGTCAGGTACCTGCAGCTCCTCTGGATTTGGTAGGATTATGGATGCCTCTTTGCAGATGGGACTCAGATGCTCTTTTTGCAGAGCTTCTCTTTGGCAGCAGAGCCGGTGGAAGGGGAGGTACCGCTCCTCCCCCTGCAATGCCAAAACAGTCATTATAAAGCCCTCAAAAATGGGGAACTGGTCAGTATAGGAATGTCAGCAAACCTCTTCTGGCTGACCCTCTGGCTATGGAGGAAGTGCTGTGGTTTGGAGTTTCATTTTTGACTTGGGATCAGGCTTATTTTTGCCAACCCAAGACCATTCTGCCTTGGAGGTAATTCCCCCTTGGTGATGCTGTTCCTGTTGCAAGATGCGAATGGTGCTTCAGGAGGCTTTGAGTGCCCATCAGTCCTTTGGGTTTAGCATCTTGGCTCAGACTTGGTCTTAGCTTAGTGCCCAAGCTGTTGGTGACATGGGGAGTGCTGCACAGCGATTGAAACCCTTGTGCCTCCATCCTTCCCATCACATTCTTAAGGCTTTTGCCTATTTAAAGATGATTTGGCTGCTCTGCAGGACAAGGCTGTTACCTGTTGAGCTCCATTGTATTTATTGTGGAGGTTTCAGAGTATTGGCTTCGACTTTGAGTTATTGTTTGTGGTTGCTGTGCTTGTGCTGTTTAATGGAAACACCTTCCTCTTGAAGGTGAGCTATTGCTGGGAATAAATACAAACCTCTTGGCTAAGGCAGGAGCAACGGTGTCCATCTGTGTCAGCAGCAGCGTGGTGACCAAGGAGATGGCAATGAAAACCTGATGTGCAGCCCTGAATTAAGTCAGGTTAAATTGAAGAGGAGCAGGAGGCAGAACCTGCTGCAGGTGGACTTTGCCCCTGCTCTGTGTGCAAGGGGTGAAATTTGTGCTCTCTAAATGTATGACACTGCTGTGATCAATGAAGAAGGGTTTGGAGCACGGCTCAGACGCACTGAGGTGCCCCTGCCACTGTCTGCTTCCCCTCAGTGATCCCCAGCACAGAATGGATCTGTTTCATTTCCCCTTTTCCACTGATAAGTGACGGCTTTCTCCATCCAGGTGCCTTTTTCCATGACGTGCCCTGGCCCGTATCAGTTCCCTCTTTGAAAGCTCAACTCTTCTTCCATAGGCTTGCCAGCAAATATTGTCTCATTGCAGATCTACGACCCAGTTTGGAAGGTGCTGGATGAAAGCAAAGGTGAAATAATGTTCTTAAAAGGGGAATTAAAGTCGCCCAATGCAAGCTGAAAGGGAATGCATCACTGTCCTATGCAAAGTGTAGGAGGGCAAGCAAAAGGCTGCATTATAAAATACAGGAATAAAACTTATGGAGCAGGAAACCCTTCTTCCCAGCTCACAAGGCATTTTCCTTGCTCTATCCCAGCAGCTTGCTGCACATTAGAACCTAGAGCTCCTTGTTCTGGCAAGAGTTACGGTAACTCCAAGTTAGCCTGTGGCACTGTGTCATCATAACCTTGAAACAATGGCAAAACCTGCCTGAAACCAGCTGTGATTACTCATGCTTCGTGCTATCCCTCGCTCCGGCTGGAGTTTCTGCTATGGTAATTCCACTTATTAAGCAAGGAGGCAGAACGGGGAGCCAAGCTTGGGAGCAATGAGAGATCTGGGACTTGCTGGCTTCAGACTATCAAGTCCCTTCTCCCTTCCTCAGTGCAGCCTTTAAAGTGAATGAGAGAGGAAGAAAGGTACTTTTGCTGTTTGTAATGACTAAAAGTCTGCATTTAAATATGTTTGTTTAGAATAGGGAGGGAAAAAAAACCCAGGGAAGTGTATTGGGAATGAATCCTGTGATGCTGAGGCTTTAGCTCATCTCCAAGCTTGTAAATGCAATGAGCTGAGAGGGACCGGGGTCTTAGCTCAGGCTCTGCAAAGCTTCTTTTGATTAACACTTTCAGTAAGTGTTTATTAACACTGTGGATAAAAGAAGCCTTTGTTAATGGGGCTGTCCCTTTGCTCCTCTGGTGGAGGAGCTGAATCTTAAAAGGAGGAGCCCTGGGCACCTGCTGGAGTTACTGATGGAAGTTTTTCATCCCAGATTTTCTCCACAGGCTGCAGTATAAACCAGCCTCAACCCCTCCAAAGTGGCTCTGCCCTTTCTTCCTCCTTAAACAGGCCCAAAATGGTGTAAAAATGCCTCTTGCCCCTGCCCTGCATCTGCAGAGAGCATCACTTGGTGCTAAACCAGCTGAAGAGACGTGCACGAGCCCCTTCAGTGGCTCTGCTTGGAAGGATTTAAACAGAGTTGCTCCTGATGTTGGCTTTTGTTCATGTGAAGGTGCCATGGGAGAGGGAAGTCTGCCCTGCGGGTGGAAAGGGAGTGCTGTGCTCGATCATGGAAGCTCCTGTGCATCCAGGAGGTTATCCAGTGACACAGGGGGGACATATCTGCCTGGTCCCCTGGTCCATGGGGTGTGATGGAGGAGCAGGAGGTGGGACTCATGGTCTGACCTTGCTGCTTGTCTTGCAGCAATGTGGACCCCCTTGGTCCACATCCACTTCTCTTGGATGTCCAAAGCCTCCCTTTGGATGCATCTCTGGCCATGGGGAATTATTAGAGCAGTTCAAAAAGCGCTCCTGCTCACTTGGATTGAAGCCTGGGCTGCCCCTGAAGGTGAAGACCATCTCCAGAGGTTACGTGTGTGGCAGTCATCTGAGGGAGCATCTGCTGCTTCCAAGAGCTGCAGAGCTGCTCTGCCTCTCACCAACACCTCGCTGCAGGAGGACATGATTCCCAGCATTTTCCTATTGAATTATGGATTGATGGCAACACCGTTGCTGTTAGCATCCCCATGTTCTGTCTTCCCTCACAGTGCTTTAAATGAGAAAGAAAGGGTGACTTCCCATCACATCCATCCTACATTGAACTGAGCTTTGGTAGCTCTGCCTGGTGTCAGTGGCGAGCAGTTAATGGTGAGGACTGAAGAGATGCTGTTGCATCTGCAGGTGCTGTCAGCAGGCAAGGCCCAGAGATGTATTTTGGGTTTAGGTATGTGCAGGCAGGAGGCAGCTGCTGTAGCTGGGCAGATTAGTTCCATGCAAGCTGGACAAGGTCCCTCTGCAGCCTGTGTTAGTGGAGCAAAGGAGTCCTGCCCTGCCTAGCCCTTTGCAGACTGCTGAATGGCAAGGGTAGCACTGCCCCACTGTATCCCATTACTGCATCCACATCCTGCCCTGCAGGGACCATCCTGGCTCGTGTCTGCATTGCAGCAAAGCATCGGCAGTGAAGGCCAAGTAACTTGGGTTTTCATGTGCAAGTCCATGCAGGAGCCTGGCACTGGACTGGAGGAGCCTCACCCAGGCAAGTACCAGCTCTGTATAGTGGGAGCACTAAAACAGGGCTTCATCAGAGCTCATCCTCCAACTCATCCCCTAACCCCTGTTTTCCTGCTGGTGACTTGTGCAACCCAACTTGATACCCCAAATATAAATGGTTGAAAGGATGGTTTTCCCTCAGGATACTTCTCTCTAGTGCCTTTAAAGCCCCTGTACAAATCACTGTGTTCACTCATGAGCTGCAATTCCCTAAAGCACTGGGCAAAGTTGGTGATTTTAATTACTTTTTGCAGGGATCTGAGCACACGGAGACTTCAACTGATGATTATAGTTCAGATTATTCATGCAGCTCTTCCTAATCCCTTTCTCTGCTAGGACATGGTCGGTAGGTACTAAAATTGAAGCCTACTATTAAGTTCCCAGCCCTGTCCCATATGAGCTGCCTGGATCTTTGAATGCAGAAGCATTTTGCTGACTAAAGTACTTACATTTCCTGAGAGGTGCTGCTGAAAGAGGGATGCTGTGTGCTGCTGTGGAGGGACTTGCCAAAGTTCCATTTCATCCTGTTTATCTCTAAGCCCTGAGCCGGGCTGGCTTTGTCGCATGCTGGGTGGTAAGAAATACAGAGATTTTCAATCAGAAACATGGAATATTTATATGGCTGCAGATGCTTGTGGAAATATTAGTGGGAAAAATCAAACCAACACACGTAAAACGCCAACAAAACTATTTCTGCAGTAATTAAAGGGCTCGGATCAGTTTTCTTTCAACTGTTGAGGTTTTAATCCTGCAGCATTTAGCTGGTCTGTTTGAAGTTACTGTAGTTTCTTGTATCGTAAACAGTTTAAGGCCACATTCCTCTTTGTACAGTCTGTTTAGGAAGAGACCCGGAGGGTTTGTCTGCTGGTGGAAGTGTATTGTTATATAGGGGTAATTGTTCAGCTGCAGCTGTGCAATCCCTCCTATGCATTCTTTTACCTTATAACCTGGACCACTCCTGCTTCTCCTGACATCACCTTGTCCCATCGATGGGAGCTCCTCAGCTGTTTTGCTCTGTGGTGGTGCCATGAGCTGTGTATCTCCCAGTGCAGTAGGAATAGGAGGTTAATGAGAATCCAGATTTCCCTTGTTTTTGGCAGGGTTTGATCCTTGAGTCTCCCAAGACAGCTTTACACCTGTGAGCCTGACTTCTTTGATGCGCATTTACATGGGAAGGAGCCTGTTCAAAGCTCACTGTGCAGGTTGGTAACTTGCTCAGCATCAAAAAGGAAGGGAACAAAACGACATTGCTCTGTGCTTGCATTTCACAAGGAGCTTTCAGAAACCAAATGTTTCTGTGTTCAATTGCAGGTGCAGGGAAGGAGTAAAACCCACTAATCCCAAGGAATAAGCAACCTTGGCTTTAATGTGTGGCTGTGGGTTAGCTGGAAAAGAGTGGTTGCTTTATTCATGATTGGTGGGGTAGGAGGGCTGTGAATAAAGGGAGTGATGCTGTGTCCCATTGAGAATGCAGATTAAAGGCAGAGGGGTGACATGGTCTGAGCTGGAGTTTGGCTGAAGCCCCAAGTCTGCCTGCTTCTCGCTGGTAGAAAGTGCTTGTGTGACCCTGGGAGTTGGGACCTTGGCTTTGTCGTTCTTTCCAAGCGATAAGAGAGGTTTAATCTGATGTAATTTTCCTCGACAAATATGTTCAATCTTCTAACAGCATTACAAGTGATGTAAAAGCATTGAGGAATTCCTGCCTTTCTCCCCCTGTTGACCCACACAATCCTTTTATAGAACAGCACAAGTGACTTGTATAAAGCTCTTAACAGCATTAATGTGAATGATGCTGTTCTCTTCATCAGCAGCATGCCTGGCTCTGCAGTGCCTTGAGCCTGATGAAGTCCTTAAGTGCCCTGAATCTGATGCACTCAGTAATAAGATGAATGCAGAATAACAAGACACTTTTCTATGTCTATAAAACATTTTGGGGGTAGGCAGAGATCCTATTCCTACCACTCTGGCTCTGCACTGTAGCCTCAAATGAGAGTAAATGACAGGTCTGAGCACTTGAATGCACCTTGGTAATGCAGGATTTGACTCTTGTGCTCAATGCCATCTAGATGCAACTGAGCTCATCTCTATCCTGTTCCTGCAAAGCTCTTAGCCCATGGCAGATGCTCCTCAGTTCCCTATGGGAGAGCTCAACACTCCTGTACCTTCTCAGATCTGCAAGCCATAGGGTGAAGGCTCACTGCAGTGGTTGGAGGCAAAAGCATCCTTATACTGGAATAGCAGCTTCTGCGTTCATGGTGTCAGCTTGGTTGTACCCAGCTACCCAGGTGAGGAGTGATGGAGTTGAATGGAAAAGCTGCTTGACCACACTGGGGTGGTGGCATCAGAGATGTAGAAGGGATGGGTTGGAGCTCAGTGAGTTGTTTGACAAGGGCTGGGTAAAATAGGGCCTTCTCTTAACAGACAGCAGCTTGTGAGGCTCACAGGTGCTTTCATCCTGCATCCTGTGCTGGGATGGCACTGGCCTGACCTTCATCCAATTGCTGGGGAAGGTTTAGTGCACTGGTGGGTTGTACTGAGGGGATGAAATATCTTCTTGGGGCTAAAGGAAAGAGCCTGTTGAGAGGCAGGGGGAAGGAGCACAGCTGTGCCTTTGGCTGTAATAAGAAAAGATTCCCAGGGGGAATAGCCGTGTCTAACCCTTTAAGGGGGATTTGTGTGTCTGGGGGGAGGACTGGAGCTGTAACCATTCCTGAGCAGTGGAAACGAGGAGATATCAGAGCTGCAGGGTCAGAGCAAAGCTTCACCCATTCAGGGCTGGACAGAAGATGATGCCAAGGGCATAATCCTAACCTTGCAGCCCTTCAGGCTGCTTCTAGATCCCTCTGTTTAATAGCTACCAGTGGACCTATGCTCTGAGCTTATCCAGTCCTCCTTTGAAGCCATAGGTATTTCTGGCTCCCAGAGCATCCCCTGGCAATGAGTTCCACAATATAATTACATAGGGGAAGGAAATGGCCTTGGATGGGTTTTTAAACCTTCTGCCTGATCCCTTTATTCCTGATTAGTCAGAAATGGTGCCTGGAGAGGGATTGGGAGGGGGAAAATGAGGGAGAAGGGAGAGCAGGCAAGGGATTGAATTTAGGAATAAAGTATGGGGAGAGGGGGTGGAGCTGCTACACTTACACCAAAACAGAGCTTTTCAGGGATGGGATGCTGTTGTGTGCAGGAATGCAGTAGCTCCATCCTCTCTGTGCAGATGAATGGGATACTGAGTTGGTGCTGATTTAATATCTGGAAGGTCAGACTGGTGTGAAGTGAGATTTCATTGGGATAAACCCAGTGTAACTACAAGTCTGGCATCTTTACTGCTCTTCTAAGTCCAGCAGGATACCCGATGGGGTATCTGGGAGGTGAGGTTTTCACTGAGCTGTGTCTTTGCATGGTTCATGTGAGGCTGAGAAATTGTGCTGGGGCTGCACCCAAAACCAGAACAGTACCTCCAGGTTAGAACTATCCATCTATTGTCTATCGTCTATCATCTATCTATCATCCATCCATCTATCTATCATCCATCTATCATCTATCCATCTGTTTATCATCCATCCATCTATCTGTCTATCATCCATCCGTCTATCATCCATCTGTACTATTTTTCCTTCATCTATTCCAGAGAATAGGAAATGGCTGTCTCCCTGGGGATATTTTGAAGCAGGACAATAAATAGCATCCCTGGGGCTTGCTCTTTCAGCTGTGTTCTTCTAATAACACGCATGTTGGATTTTCCATACTGGCTCCATGAGTAGGTGACTTTGTTCAGGATTTGCACTGCTCCAGGATGTCTCCAGCAAATATGGTTTCACACAGATACCTTGGTGTGTTTCATAGCGTTTTCTTTTGCTCTTTGTAAATATTTCACCTGTTTTTCAATTATTCATTCATTAAGTGGCTTGGATGGGAGAAGGAATCACACTTAAAAGATGTGTGAACACTTAAACCACTGCAAGACAGAAAGGATGTGAAAACATAATCTGAAACATCATTTTTATACCATTATGAGCCCTACTAAGTACTGCGAGGGGATGGGAGATGAAGGGATGTGGTGTCACACAGGGCATGGGTTATTGATTGTGTTGGTGCTGCTTACATCCAATACATTAAACCCCATAAATAAGTATTCTCTAATTTATTAGTAACCTACAACTAATAGCAATGAATCAATTCAGTGCTGCATTTAAGGGAAGCTGCGCATTAAATCTGTATCTCAACTACATCAGCCTGTCCTTTGCTGTAGCAAACTATAAACCTTTTCTTCTCCTCTAAGCAATGAAAAGTAAAGGTTAAAACGCTGCTCATGAAGGGAGCAGTGTTTGGGTTTTTGGGCTTGAAGGAGTAACATGTGGTGGTGATACGCTCTTTTATAGTGCCTCTATTCTGGGATCTCAAAATGTCATCAAGGCTGTTAAGTAATTAGAACCTGTCAGCACCTTCACAAGCAAAGGTGGTGTTTTTATCACTGATAGCCAAGTGCTTTGAGCTGCTGCATGGTGCTTTATGGGGAAGGAAGGGAAACCTTGGTGTGCTAGAAGTGGCAGAGACAAGCAGGGATTGGAGGCCATGGGGTTTGGGTGCACACCCTGTGGATGGGGAAACTGAGGCAGGGTGAGGGTGACTGTGAGCTGGGAGTCAGAGCTTGGACCAGCATTCCATCCCCAAGGGGTCCTTGCCTTTGCATCCCATTGCTGATGGTGTTATCTTCAACACGATACCTCCAACCATGGATGAGCACCCCAGTATGGGCAGTAGTGGGGTTCACCCGTGTCTGTTCATTCCTTTGTGCTTGCAGAGCTCTGGGTAAGGTGATTTTGAAGGTTACCTTCAACATGTAAAGCATTTGCTGGAGAAAACTGAATAAAGGCTCCAAAAAGCCAGACTCTGGCCAGGAGCCAGGATAATGTTCCGTGATCATCCTCTGCAGTGCTTGTCATCTTTGCTGTGTTCCCAGAGTCGAAGGTAGATGTTTGTTACCACTTTCCTTATTCAGGCTATGGACCCTTTTCTTCTTGAACCCGGCTGCCACTCCGACAACAAAGTGTCTTTAAACTAAGCCTCAGGTTTTCACAGTCTGGAGCATCACCATGTGAAACCTCAATACTGTGCTGGGCAATGCATTTTAATGCTGCTGCTGCCTCTCCGCTGTTGCAACCAAAGGCGCTTTAGGGCATTTTTGGGTTGCATCAGCCAGGCAGATGTGAGATGAGCTGTGTGCAGTGAGGGTGGCTTGGAGGTGGGTAGAGGGTACCACAAGTGATGCTGCTGCCCTGAACCAGGCCACCATCCCTCCCCACCTCTCTGGGCTGGTTTGGGCAATGAAGGGCCTGCAAAGGAAGCATCCCTTTATGGATATATCTTCTCTGTCACCCCCACTGTGTCTTATCACACACTCAGGGATGATTTTGCATCTTCCCAACAGCATCCGCAGCAGACGGGCTCATCCCCGTGCCCCCGCTGGCAGCAGAACCAGCTTCCCCCATTGCTGCTGAGGCAGCTGGAGCCGATGCTCCACCAGCCTGTGAGCACAAAGCTGCTTTTGCCTGTGTTATTTTGGGCTATTGCAGCATTTCTCTTGCTCTCATGGGAAACCGGCAATAGCAGAGCTGGTGGCATCTGCGCTACTGTTGAGTTCGCTGCTGACGCTGAGCTGCTTCCAGGTTTTGACCCAATTTGGTGCAGTTTTGATGGGCAAAGACCTGCAGGAAAAGATAAAAAGGCATCGGGAAGGTGCTGCAGGTTTGGGAAGCATAAAGCTTCCCAGAGGCTTCTCAGTGCACAGTGTTGGAAGGAGAACCCACTTTGGGACTTGGTGCCATTGCCAAGATCAACCCCAAATCAGTTGCTATTGCAAGGCTGTGTTTGCACCCCTTGGATAAGGCAGCAGGGCCTGGCTGGATCCTGCCTTTGCCTCCTGCTGTTGCCTGGCATGTGTGGGGCTTCTGTAGGTAGCAGTGACATTCCCAGTGAATTGCACCATTGCTTGGCAATGGCTGGATACTTTTGATTGATGGTTGAGGCCCTTTGATAAAGGCCAGAAGAAATATAAGGTTCTTGCCAATATATGCAGTAACTCTTCTCTCACTTCTGGTTTCCCCTTGTGTTTTTCCCTTGGCTGATATTCCTGGAAGTATAACTGATATGCCATCAACATCAGTTTTCTCTGCTCCTATCAGCATCATATATATGGGGACATCCCTCTTTTTTCCCCCTAGTGCAAGCACGGCCACAAAACCAAGCTCGTAAAGCTGCTCACCACAGCCCTGGCTCTCTAAAGGCCTTTCATGCCCTGCAGTGGATGAGGCTATTGAATCTCTACAGCAATGTGCCCATGTGTCCTTTTGAGCTCTGATGTCTCCCAGTGAGCTGTGTCCATCGCTCACTGGATGGAGGGGCAGAACTGGGGCAGTGCTTATGAATGGTCCCCAGCAGCATGGAGGGGCTCATTCCAGCTGCATCCACATGGAGCAGCTTCTTGCTCCCATGCTGGACCTCCCCTCATATCACCGTTACAACTGATCTACTACTTGTTGTGTTTGCTTAATGAAGTCTAGCAGGTCTAATGGCACTGCATGTAATGAACTTTGAAAGGTAAATCTGTTTTGATGCATGTTTGATGAACTCCAAAGTGCTTTCTTCTTTGCTCAACAAGTTTTCCTGGCTCCCATCAGCTGGGAGAAGCCCAAGTGCCCAAATCGATCGGGTTCCACTTGGATAATTGCGATGGGGATTTGGTTCATTACATGAAGTGGCTGCTCAAGTGGATAATTGCAGATCTTGAGGTGTTTGTCCTACTTGCTGCTTTAGATTGAAGTGTATTTAGGTGCAATTTCACAGGTGTATAGGTACAAAATGATTCTGTGGGGCCACTGTGCATGCATTGACAGCATCACAAAGCTCAGTAACTGCTATCTCTGTGTGTTGGAAGGAAACAGATGAGAAATCAAAGCACCAGGTGCTATTTCCAGGGTCCCCAGGGATGATGGGTATTGGGGAGCCTTTACAATGCTCCTGCAATGCTGGAGACCTTCTGGCTTGTGTTTCCAATGATACTCAGAGGTCTTCATTGTGGTCTGATTCCAGCAGATGAGTTCTGTATTCATAAACTAATCTTTATCCAGTCACTAAAGCGTGGTTTGCTCCAGGTCATTCCCATTGGACTGGGGCACAATTGGGCAATATAAATGTTAAATTATGTGAAAAACCTGTACTTGTATAGACTTGGGTTGTCTTGGTGTGGTTGCAGTCAAGATTTCTGGGGATAGGGACCTGGCTTCCCTATGGAGTGCGCTGAACGCTGGCTTTTCCCAGGGAATAACAAACAGCAGTGCTTGCGTAAAGCCCCTGATGCTTTCTGCACTGCTTCTGGAAATAATCCTTGTTTATCATTCACTCTTGGCACGAAAAGACCTTTAAATTATTAAGGCACTAAATATTTTGCAGGGAAGGAATGAAGATAAAGCTCTTGGCAGAAACAAATTGCCTGGGAGAGGTTCCCTTCAGTGCGTTCGGTGTTTAAAGTAGGAGAAATAGCATGTGGGGGGACTGGGAATTCCTCACTTGATCACAAGATTTGCTTCTCTTCAAGCAGCTGCTTGGTGTGTGCTTTCCATAGGCCTCTTAGTACGGATTGTCCCTTTAGCACCATATGGGTACCCAAAGCTGTCCCAGCTCACCATGGGGATGAAGGTTGTCCGCTGTGGTTTAAGTGGCTCCATCCTGCCCCTAGCTACACCACATGAGTTTTTAAAGCCATTTCCATGTGCTCAATGCTTCCTTGAGGGCAGTTCTAGTGTGAGCCCTGCCACAGACCTAAATGCCTGAAGCTCCTCTGGCTTCCAGTCATGGGACTCTATCCATTCTTTAGGAGTGGGATATGCTGGTAGTGGTTCATGGTGCAGGTGTGTTGTGTGTCTGGTGTCCTATAACCAGCCTGGTGGTATATCAAGGATGAGATGGAGCATCTGATAAGCAGTGATTCTGTCACCTATTTCTGACTTTATCCTAATATTGCAGGAGCTAGCACTTAGCTCCTGGAGGCGTGTAACCAGACAAGTGTGTATGTATATATGTGTGCGTATCTATGTACAGGCACTATATATAGCTACATAAATATGTATTTAAATAGTTTAACCCATGACCTAGCTCTTCTTTGGGGAAGAAATTTGAAACATGAACCATGGGGTATGAACCCCTTGGTCCACAGCATCCTTTAGGATGCTCACAACAGTTGTTTGTATCATCTCAGCACCTTAAAGCATCTTACAGTGACAATGCTTCCAGCCTGGGGTAAGCAAAGGGAGGGCAGAGACACTGGCCCTGCTCAGTGCATGTCCCCATCACATTGGTTTCAGCTTCTCTTTCCCCTTGCAGGAGATCTGTGCAACTGCAGCACTGTGGGCAGCGCCAGCACGGAATGCAACAGCACCACAGGGCAGTGCCCCTGCCTCGAGGGCTATGCGGGGCTGCGCTGTGAGACCTGTGCCCAGGGCTTCTTCCCGGATCCAGATGTTCAACATCAGTGCCATCCCTGCGGATGCAGCCCCACCGGGTCCCTCAGTGCCCAGTGCGATAGGTGAGTAAGGTTCACTGAGCTGTGTGTGTGGCATCAGGATATGGGGTTATTTTGGGATGCGGAATGCAGATCAGGCAACGATGGATCTTGGCACCTGGTGCTGGTATTTAGGGGGGAAAAAGAGACACAAAAAAGCAGGAAGGAAGCTGAGCTTATAAAAATTCATGAAGCATGTTCTTCCTGTCTTTCAAGAGCTGGAGGATAAAATTATCTATAGCTGTGGCAAAAGCCCTGGCAGCCCACAAGGGAGGTAACTTGCATTTCTGAGTTGTATGGAAGCAGAACATCTCCTCTTGTGCATCCTCTCGTCCTTGCACATCCATTAGTCCCTATTGGATGGGACCGCCTTCATGATCAAGGGGAGGTGGGGTGGAGCACAGCTTTGGAGAGGTTTGTTTTCCATAGGGTTATTTATTACATGGAGGCAAATGAAGCTTTATGCTCTGCCCTTGCCATGCGGCAGCCCGACAGCAGTGTCAGCTCCTGCCTTGCCTGTTGTTTAACCCTGCCACCTCCTCTCCTTGGCTGTGTTAAGAAAGTCACCGCAGCTGATGCTTTGAGCTGTTGTATAATGAATGTATTCCTCTTCATTTCACCTTACCCACCCTCACATTGTTCCTTTTAAAAGCCAGCATGCAATTACCTCCTTTTCCAACCAGTGATCTGTCACTCAGAGATTTGTTGCCAAGTTGAGGGTGTCTCTGTGTTACTGCATGGAATGGGCTGAGCAGCAGCCTGACCCTTTGGCATGCTCCAGCCTTCCTGGGCTCCCTTCTCCTGCTGCCACCAGCAGAGGTGTTCCCAGAGCTCCAGGGCACTGCCAGGGAGGTGATACCTGGGTGTGGATGCAATGAGCTTTTGCTGGCATCAGCCTTATTGTCTTTTAGGGCTTGGTGCAGGCTCAGCCTGTGTTGAACATCTGCACTTCCCTGCCCAGGCTGGGGCTGAGTCAGAAGCGAAATGTGCTGCAGGGACATGCTCTTTGCCATTATTGTATACATGCATTTTGCTTTTCCAAACACCCAAATGCTCTGCTGATGTCCTTCCTTTTTGTTTCCATGCTGTATCTTTCTGCTTCTGTAAGCTCTGAAAAATCAGAACTTCAAGTAATGCTCCAGTTGTCTGGAGTGGCTTTCTTACTAAAAAAGGTGATTCTTGGGGGTGGAAAGCATAGAGTTTCATATGGTTTGTTTAGTGATTGGTATGGGAAGATGTGCCTGGAAGCATCAGGGATTGCCACAGACAAGAGTTTGGTTGGATTTATTAGAAAGGGAAATCGGGCAGAAAAGCAAATGGGGCAAATCTGATCTTCAAGGGCTGGGAGAGGAGGGAGGTGCTGCTGCAGCAACTGGATGAGCTGGGAGGGAGCATTCTGAGTCACTGGGCAACAGTGAAGTGCAGACATGGGTGATGTCTTGCATGGAGCGAGCCAAGAAACATGCTTGGGAGCTTCAGGTGAGAGGCTCAGAGTTGTGAAGGAGAACGAGGTGGAGCTGGTGCTCGTAGTGAGCCATAACTGCAATGTGTACAGACCCAGGAATGGCAGTGGGACCTCCCTGGCTTCTCTTCAGCATCATTATACAGCCTTGAGGGATGTGGGAGATGTGGATCCTCAGGCATTTAGAAGGGGCAGCACAGGGCACAATTTGGAGGAAGGCTGAGGGAGGAGGACTGATGGTAACAGAGATGGCTTTGTGCTTTGCTTCTCTGCTCAGTGGGGTTTGCTGCAGATGGAGATGACCTCTGGGTGCTTAAAAAGAGGGAAATTAGGTCAGTTGTCTGTGGTGTAGGGCTGGGGGCGTCAGTGTGGCTGTGAGTGGGGCAGCCTCGTGCAGTGATCTATATGGGAAAATGAAGTGGGATGCAAAGTCCGACAGGAAAAATGCACCCATTCCTATTGCATCAAAGCATGCAGCTGCAGATGGCAGAAGTATGGGACTAGAGACGTCCGCTGCTGTCAGTGGCTGTGATGGATGCTGGGATGTGGGTACCAGAGCGCATCCCTGTGGAGGGGTCTGTCCCGATGGGTGAGAGAACATCACCTGCATTGCAGGGACGTGTGTGTGTGTGAATCCAGGGATGAAGGTTATGCTGGAAACAGTGGGTCTGGAGCCCTAGGTTTGATGTCTACCTGCTGCTGAGTCCCTGGAGGAGCAGTGCATGTCTCTCCATCCCTCTGGGCAACACCTGCTTAGGATGAGGCACACAAGCATTGCCCAACACCAGTCACCAGCTTCTGTTTCATTGACATTAAAGCACTGTAAGCTGCATTTTAATTTACTCATTCCTCTAGAGCACCAGCCCATCTCCAAGTTGCACAATTGCTGTGTGCTGGCTTCAAACAGAAGCAACTGCTGTTGAGATCAGTGTCTGAGTGAAACAGCAGTGTCATTTTGGACTGTGACCCCCCCGGTTTGAGGGGCAGGCTGAGCTCTCAAGGCACACAAACCATGCCTCAGCCATTTCAATCCGCTTGCCCGGGCTTTTGTCAAACTGCCTTTTAAAGCATCACCATATGATGATGATCAGTGTTATTTCTAGGCATGCTCTGTGGCTGGCCAGATGGCACACCCCAGTACACTGTTTATTAACCAGACCTCAAATGTAGCCCATCAAATACAAATAACAGAAATCCCTTTCCCGAGGCACAGAGTTGATTTTGGGAATGAACATTGACCTGACATGCTGTCACTGTGAATGGGCTCCATGGCCACTAATCAAAGGTCTGTTTTGGTGGTGCTTTAAATGTGATTATCTGGGGAGATCCACATAGATCCCCCTCTGGGATGGCAGAGGGTTTCCGTGCTCTGCTTTGGGTGGGTTTTGTGTTAGATGGAAAGCTGTGTGTAGTTGAAGCTGGAGCTTGCTGTGGGGCTGGATGCAATCCTAGGCTGGCATATCTTGGAGAAGGGGGAGTATGTTGTCCCTATTGCGGTTAACGCCTAGAAACCTCAGATAAAACCACACTGTGCTGGATTGGATGCTGTGTGGATGCTTGCTAAAGATAGCTGTGGCCTGGAAGTGTTCATAGGCCATAGAGGAAGGGTGGAGAAAGAAGCTGGAGTTTCAAGTGCTGTGGTCAAGGTCATGGGGTAGTGGAAAATGACAGTGGCTCACATGGGTGCATGGAAGGGCTGTGCTCCTGCTGCAAAGCCCTGGTGGAGGTCCCAGCCCATGGCAATGTGGCCCCAGCCAGGAGCTGCCCCCCACCAGCTACATCTCTCACCATCCTTTGGTCCCCTCCAGTTGAAAGCTGTGTTGTCCTTTGAGGAAGCAAGAATATCCCTACCTGATGGAGAAGGTGAAGGTGATGCTGCTGGAGAAGGTCACCATACCCAGCCTGGGCAGCCCACATCTCCCAGGCTTGCATCCCTGTGCATTGATTTGTCCATCTTCTTCATTTAAGCGCAGTCCTGTGCCTTGAACTCTTAGCTCCAACTTCCTGTGGCTGGGCAAGGAGCCCCCTTGGGCAGCAATGGGGCTCTTTCTGCAGTCCTAGCACAGCCCTGCCCTCCGTGTCCTGCACTGTGGCTTTGCCCATTGTGTCCCCAGTGACTCATGGCACAGCCCTGGGATGTCGCAGGGCTCTGCCTGGAAGCACAGGGCAAGAGGAAAGTGGTTTGGTCCAGGGGAAGCCTTTCCCCGCTGGAATGACACAAGGAGCTCACAGCTCTTTAACTGCATGCAGAAGTAGTTGTCCTGTGTTAACCTGTCCTCTGGCTGGTCGATTGAAAGGAGTAGGAGTGCAGGCAGGAAGAGGCAGCATGTGGCACCCTCCTGGTGAGCAGGAGACCTCAAATGATGCTGCATTTCACTTACATCTTCATTTGTACTTTCCTAGCAGCACTGAGCAGCCCCGCTCTATGTGCTGCAGGCATAGAATCATTGAATGGTTTGGGCTGGAAGAGACCTTAAAGCTCCTCCAGCTCCAACCCCTGCCACAGGCAGGGGCACCTTCCACTGGAGCAGCTGCTCCAAGCCCCTGTGTCCAACCTGGCCTTGAACACTGCCAGGGATGGGGCAGCCACAGCTTCTCTGGGCACCCTGTGCCAGCGCCTCAGCACCCTCACAGGGAAGAGCTTCTGCCTCAGAGCTCATCTCAGTCTCCCCTCTGGTTAAAGCCATTCCCCTTGGCCTGTCCCTACAGGTCCTTATTTCTCTGAGAGTTGAGCTTAAATACTGCTAGTATATAGTCACGAAAGTGATGGGTTTGAAGCCAAGAGATTGGCATGGTTCAGCCCTCGATTCCCTTTTTCCCTGGGAGGTTTTGGTTTTAAATGAACTCATCCCAGTTTCAGGGAAGAGAAAGTGATGCTTCAGCCTCCAACTTCTTTTGCACTGTACCTGTGCTTGTGAACAAGGGGAGAGCTGCTGTTTGGTGTTTAAGGATTGCCACAGTTTAGCTAAACCTGGATTAACCATCTAAACCAGGTTAGGCTTTTTCAGCTCCCTTGAGCTCTAAACATAGGTAATACACTGTCATTGTCCTTACTGAAAACAGATGCATATTAAATTTTGGTCTTTACGTTGCTCCCTGTGCCTCAGTTTCTCCACAAGCAGGAGGGTGATGGGAAGCAGAGGCCCCAACATACCTGAAGGTAACATTAGCCTTGGTTCATGTCTGATGCTGAAACACACTGCATGCAGCACTCCATTCCCTCCCTAACTGAGCAGTATTTCCTTACTGCTGGCTGGGGACACAGCTTGCAGTGTGGATCCTGGTTCATGCTGCAGGCTCGGCATAAGTCATGTTAGAGAGAACTCCTGTCACTCATTTCTGTTCTAATAGAAAAGATAAAGCACACATGTGAATGCCAAAGTGTTCATTCAGGGATGTTTTGCCCCGTCAAGGGCATCTCATGCTTTGTGTTCGCATTAGAATTAAGGCAAAGGGTCCATGAGAGCATTCATACACTGCTGTCCCCTGGAGTGGGGATGCTGCGGGGCTGAAAGGGAAGCGCTGTTTGCAGAGCAGGCTCCATCCCTCTGTGCCTTCTTTGTAGTGGGCTTCTCTTTGGAGAGGTTGATCTTGTGACCCTCACTCATATGGGGTACTGCTGCTGAGGGTAAGGTCAGCAGCACTGGACAATGCTCTTTGTGAAGGGCTTTGAGTTGGAACCCAAGCCCCCTTGGGCTGGGGCTCCTGAAGGAGCCTGAGGAGCTGGTGGGATGTGAAAGGATGCAAAGAGACCGCAGAGGGGAGAAGGAATAAGGAATGTCAGTCCTGATGGTGTTGGGAAGTACCCAGGTGGGTTGCAGATTGAGCATCACGTGGTGTGAAGCCACATGTGGCAGAATTTGGGGGTTTTGGTAGTCATAAAGTGCAGATTCCATTGAAATTCAAGGTTTTTGTGGAGCCTCATCAGCCTGTGTGGGAAGGGTGCTCATGGCAATGGTTTGAGATGAGACCTCGTATTCCCAGAGCTTCTGCACATCGCAACCACAGGAGGTTATCTGGGGGAAGGCAGTGGAGTTCTCATTTTGCATTGAGAAGGATCTTCATCTCCTGTCTCTAGGCTGTCATCACACTTCTGCAATGGCTCTGCTTTGCGTGGGAGCCGCATTTCCATTCCAATTAGCAGTCCAGCAGACCACAGTGGGCACTGCTCCCCTTAGGAGAGAGACCCTGGGAGCCCAGCTCCTCAAGAACTTTATTTTTAAACCCCAAAATGAGCCTCCCCCTTTCCTCCTATTTTAAATGACTTCTCTAGATCGGCTGAGCACAAGCGGAGGCTCATCATCTCCCACTAATGCCTTGTCAGCAACACACTGCAGAGAACAGGGCTTTTTTTGTAGCGGAAGCAGTTACATGTGGACATCAGAAGAAGAGAATCATAGAGTGGTTTGGGTTGGAAAGGACCTTAAGCTCATCCAGTTCCAACCCCCTGCCATGGGCAGGGGTGCCTCACACTAAACCAGGTCACCCAAGGCTCTGTCCAATGTGGCCTTGATCAGTGCTCTCTTAGAGCATATTTTTGTGTGTTTTAAATATCTAAACCTCTCTTCTATTATAGACTCTTATATCCTTTACATCCAATTTGCCCCACAATATTGTACCTGCACCCATGTTCACTCTCTTGCAGGCAGGGATGGGGAATGAGTGACCGGACACAGCGGCAGGGAAAGGCAGATTGTTATCATCTCTCCTGCAGGAGCTGTGGCTTCTCTGAAGTCCTGTTTAATGATTTTCCAGCAGGCTTTGCTGTTCCTGTGTTGTCTGGTGCAGACTTGTAAACACTGCCTGCCCTCAACAAACATATTGGCTCCTTTTTTTAAGCTCTTATGGCTAAATTCTGGTTTAGGAGAGGTGGTGCCTAGCCTGACCTTGAGCAATGTGTGTTGCCTATGGCTTTTTCTGCTGCATGGAAGGAGGCATCAGTTGAGATCTGATGGAGGGATTGGGTAAAACTGAGTCCAGTGGGGACCAGTCCCATCTCCCTGCCTTCCCCACTGATGCATCCTCTGCGTTGATGTTACCCATCCCATCCCCATAGCGCTGTGATCTCCAGGGATGCTCTGAGAAGCTGGCACCCCTCCCATTGGGGTTGAGATGTTGTGGTTAATTAGGCTTTTGCTGCTTCTCCTCATGCTAAGCCATAGAGGACCCTATCCAACCTCCCTCTCTATTATGATCTTCCTATCGCTTCCTCCCTCCCCAGCTCTGACAGCAGAGCCCTGGGATGGAGATTCCCAGCTTTCCCATCTGCACAGGGCATCCTTAGCGGGGGAGATGGGGCCGTGGAGGCGGCGGTGGCCAGACAAGGTGCCCCTTTGACACTCACAGAGTGGCCTTTCAGAGCTGTGAAGTGTCCCCGCTCTGTCAAGAGCTGCCATATAAACAGATGCCATCCCCCAGCAGGGAGCGAGGAATGCGGAGCACAATGGCCCAATGTTCCTCACAATAAAGCTCCGCTTCTTCTGCCCTCCACAAAGGCGGCTCTGAGCAGGGATCACCCATGGGCGCACTAACCCTTCCTCTCGAGTGGTTTGAGCTGATGGAGCAGGGAGGTGAAACCCAACATGGAGCTTTTTCCTGCTCTCTGCTTCGCCGTGTGCTGATAGTCAATGGATCTAAAGGAAGATCGATATGTGGGTCACGAGGGTTTCTCTGTTTGGGATGAGCGTCAACAGCATTGGTTCTCTATGGAAGTGGCTTGGAGCGTTTAGCTTTCAGATGTTAACTTCCCTTTGTTGCCCAAAGAGATTCATCCCCTGCTGCTGTCAGACATCACAGCAAATCAGCACAAAAGGATCCGGGCTTGCTGGTGAAATGCACTGCTCTTGCTGACATCTCTTCTGAACCCACCTCATCTCACAGCATCCTTTTGTCTTACTCCATCAGAGTGTGACAGAGCCTTTTCACGAGGGCTGTTTTACAGATGCTCGCGGTTCAGCAGCCTGTTCCCCCTCGTTCATACCGAGTCCTGTCATTGCTGGTAATTGTGTATGTTACAGGAGCACCTCTGGGTGTTGCTGGGATGGATGATGGGCTTGTGTGTCATCAGAGGTTTACAAGGCGGTGGCTGGGAGGGGATATGCTTTAAATATAAAGGCACAGAAGATTGGTGCTGAACTGTTTTGGCTGGCTCAGATATGGTCAGGCAGTCCCTGGGCATCCATGTTCTTGTGGCATCTGGGAAAACATTCCAAATGAATTCCTCCCTTCCCTTCTTCTTGGGAGAAAAAAGGGGAAAAGAAGAAAATCAATGATTAGAGGTTGCTGAGGTTTTGTGTTACACCATTAAACTGCGCAGCATGTCTCCCAACAGCTCTTAAGGCTGTGGTCCTCCATCTCCCCATCCATCTTATGTCTGTCATGTCCCTCCCTAACTTCAGGATGTTTCTGTGGAGGAGTGGAGACCCATTGCAGATGCAACTGCACATTAGGAGCTGTCTCATGTCACATATTTTAGTGCTCTTATGGTTTTCCCCTTGTGATGAGGCTCTCCTGTGCTAAGGCGTAGAAGGTGAGGGCACATCCCATCAGTGTGTCCTTCCCTGGCCATCAGGAATGAAAATTCCCTGTGGGATGCTCTGTGGCTTTAGGCCAGGCATGAGATAGGACTTTGGAGGTGTTGCCTGCTCTCTGTGCTCTAGGGGACACTTCCAAGTGGGGTCAAAACTCATCCTCCTCTAGAACAGTAGCCAGAGTAATGCACAGAGGGGGGGGTCTCTCCTGTATCCCCTTCTGTAGCTGTGAAGCTGCAGTCCCATGTAAAACCCCATCACAGGCAATGTTTTGTTGCCACTAATGGCACAGATAACTTGGCAAGTGATGGGGTTTCCTGCATCCAGTGGCAGTTTCCCCCTGGGTGGAGTGGAGGTGAAACCAGAGTGCCTTTGTAGATATATTTTGGGATTTAGGCTGTTCCCCTTGCCCAATACTTGCTTTTATATATGACCCCTGCCCAGTGCCTGCTGTCCTGTGTGTCAGCATCCCACAGTGAGCGCATCCAGCCCCAAGGTATTGCCCTGCAGGCATCAAGGCAGCAGCTCTTAAGGTATGACACAAAACCCATAGTTCTGATCAGATGCATGAGCCCCTGCCTTGGGGGATGCCAAACCTGGCCTCAAGTGTAGCCCTTGCCCTCGGGTATTGGATCACTCAGTGCTGGATCCAAGCCTTGCACATGCTCTGCCCCATCCCCGCCGGCTGGCTAATCACTGCCAGCTTCCTCTGCCAGGGTTTCATGTGCTGGTGATGGTTTTAATCACTAGGAAATGTATATAAAGTTGATGGATGATGTGATATGCACTACCTACACGGCCTTTAAAGTAAGTATATTCATAAAAAACTAGAAGAAACAGAGGCTTTTGTTATTGGAAGCCTGTTTTTTGCCCCAACATCGATATTTTTTTTTGTGAGAGCTGCACATTGGTTGGCTTTAATGGAGTTAATAATCATCTGAAATTGAGTTGAGCAACTGATGTTATTGCATCAAAATGTTTCACTCCTTCCCTTCCCCCTCTTTTTCCCCCTATTTCCCCCCAAAACAGAAATTCCTGGCTAATGCTCAAAATCCAGTTCAGTTCTCACCATGCAAGTATTAAACTGTGGCTCTTTTCTTTCAAGTTTCTGGATTCTTAAGTGCACAATTGGTCTGTTAACAGAACTTTTTTTTTCTGTGTGGTTTCAATGCATTTATATCATTGACCTTTGCTTTAAAAAGTGTCTGACAGCCTTTGCTGGGCTGGAGCTATAAAAAGGAGTGTTGTAAGGGGGCTTTATTCTATGGAAGCAATGACCACAGGCAAAGCTTTATATTTGCTGAGTGATTTAATTCTTGCACATGCAGAACTTGGCTCTGGGCCATGTGTAACATGTTGAGAAAAGGTCTGTTTGAGAGGCATTAAACCCAAACTTTCCTAAACTGCCTTTTTTTTGTACACACACACATATATATATAGCTTTCTTTCCTGTTATTTTTAAGCTAACAAGTCAAATCAAGGGATACTGCCCCAAAAATGGTGTGCTGAGCTCTAGCAGAGCCACTGGGGAAATAAAGCTCCTTTAAAGCAATGAAGTTGGAGTCTGGATGGAGGGGTGCCTGCTGAGAGGAAGATGAGGATAGCAATGTAAAGGCTTAATGGAGGGACAGGAGAGGATAAAACAGGGCACTCTGGGCTCCAGCTTGGGAGGGTGAGCATTGACCAGCTCTAGTGCTGGGTCCTGCTATGTCCTACTTATAAGGCACATCCTATGAGTAAACACAGGTGTGTTTTCAGGTTAAGCATCAGTTTCCCCCCATTAGTTGCATTTCCCTGTTTGGATCTGCCTGTGTCCTGCCTACATACAGGGATATCTGACTGGTAGCAGCTAGAAGCAAATAAACCCAAACTCTCTGTTTGCTCTCATTTCAAACACTGTGACAACACTTGGATGAACGTTAGGTCTTGTGAAAAGCTCTTTCAAAGTCCAATGTACTGAGCTGCTTAACAGCATCCCTTTGAATTGTGCATCTGCCTGCTGCAACTCTAGATAATGGTCTGGAAAGGAGGAGACGTCATCATTCTTTTTCTCCTTCTTGTAATCACTCCATTAAATAAGCCTGAAGTTTCACATGCTGGAACTATTTAATTGTGTGCCCACGTGGGCTGAGTTCCGTGTTTTCGTGTGCCTTTGAGTGTTTCCTCTTCCTTTGGCAAGCAACTGAACAAGAGAAATACTAAATGCTGTTAATTTCTAACGGAAGCAATGTCTTCCCCAAAACATTGCAATCTACTGCATCTTAATGAAAATCAACACATCTACAGTGCATCGAGCCATTTGGAACCTCAGCCTCTATTGGTTTTAATCAGCAGGTTTTTTTCTAAGGGCTTTTAGAAGCAAATTGTGCGTTGCTCACTCTTCCCCAGGAGGAGAGAGGGAGAACAATAGGTAATCTCTGTGCAGGCACATTGAACCCTGGAATACTGAATTAAACAAGTGTAGGAATAGGGAGGAGGTTATGCAGGGGAAGAGCTGAGAGGTGACTGCATCTATTAGTGGTACCTGCCTTGTCCACTGCAAATGAAGCCATCTCCTGTAGGAGACCAGATCATGTTTTTTTGGGAGGAACTTCTGCCCAAGAGCTCATCTCAATCTCTCCTCTGTCAGGATAAAGCCATTCTCCCGTGTCCTGTCCCTGCATACCCTTATTTCCCTGAGAGTGAGCTTAAATGCTACTAGTATATAGTCACTTATGAAAGCGATGGGTTTGAAGCCTCTGCGTCAAGAGACTGCATGGAAAGCCAAAGGAATGAGGGTAACCTTTGCTTTTTATAGCCCCATGGTATTTGCTCATGCCAGCTGACACCAATACCCTCTGTTTTAACTGAGCAGAGCTCAACTCTCTGTGCACTTCAGACTCTGTGCCCAAGTAAACAGGCTCCTGGCTGGGGTTAGTGTAGTGGAAACTGCTGGGGAAGGGAAAATCCTCTCTTGTCTTTCCTTGGTTGCTGCTGGGTAGAAGAAGGTGACTGGAGTGAGAGCTGTGGGGATGCTGCGTGGAAGGAATGAATAGGATCATGAAGGAGAGCAAGTGGCTGATGCCTGCTGAAATCCAAGCAAGACACCTGAGATGCTGTGCTCTTGAGGGAGCAGGAAAAGCTCCTGGTGAGCAGGGAATTGTCCACTCTCCCAGAAATCTGGGGAGTGCTGCTTGGTATCCATGTGGGGAGAGATGATCATCCATGTGGGGGCTCTTTTATGGTCAAGGTGTAGTGCTCATGGGTGTCCCAATGTCAAGGCAGGCGCTTGAGGAAGCTGGGAGTGGAGAGAGGCTGTTGGAGCATCTGCTGCAGGTAATGCAAGGGGATGGCTTTGGGCCAAGGCTTTCCACAGTGAGTGATGGTTTCTGGTGCCCAGCTTGAAACTGCTGTCAAGGCAACTGCTTTTGCAGAGATTCAATCTCTCCTGAACTCCCCATCACTTTTGGAAGTTGTTGCCTATGGGTTTCATATGGTGCTTCCCCTCCTCTGGAAAGGGAGTCCGAATCACTGACCAGAGGTTTGTGCTTTGGATGCCTCCCAGTACATCCTGATCTCACTGTTTATTTTTCCCTGTGCAGCTCTGGGAGATGCCAGTGTAAAGCTGGTGTCACGGACCTGAAGTGTGACCGGTGCAGTGATGGATACTACAGGTTTAATGAAACCACGTGCGAGCCGTGCCAGTGCAACAACCACTCCAAGACCTGCAACAGCTCCACAGGTAACCTTCCCCTTGTGACCACAGTGGGAGCAGGCTTCATCTGCCTCCTCTGTCTCTGGTTTTTGTCATTTTTGTGCAGCAGAACTCTGTTCTCATCCTTCTGCATCTTCAGAATCATAGAATTTAGGCCTTGAGTACCCAGAAGCTTTACATTTAAACTGAAATTAAAATGCAGCTTTGGAGCTAGTCTTCTTCTCAAGGAAGTCAATAAAGACTGCGTTATCCACCCCAGGCTGCAGTGCAGAGCCTTTATTCTGCAGTCTCTATTGGAAATCAGTGCTCTATTGTTCTCTGCACTTACCCAAATCCACAACACTGGCTTTTAAGGAGCTGTTGTTTAGCTGCTGTTTACCTGGAAATATCTACTGCACTAGCACTGACCTAAGATGACTGTTATTGCCACAGAGAACACTATTAGTGCTTAGGAAAAACTGGCAGCACCTAATTAATATTGCCCACTTCTTATCAGTTTGCCTTGTTCCTTTTTCTTTATCACTTCTTTGGCTGTATCTCACTTATGCAGATGTTGATAGAGTGCAAATGTTGAGGTACCTGTGCTGGAAGAGCTAATGGGAGGGCAGGGGGATCCTAATTGCTTTCCCATTTCCACTGAAAGGAGAGATCCCAGAGGAGGAATGTTATGTGGCTCCTGCACAATCCCCACTTCAGCAGCAAAACTCACACTCCAAAACCCAAATTCTTATCAGAACTTCCAGGCTGAAATGAAGTTCTGTGATATTTATGCAGGAGCTTAGAAAGAAGTAATATTTTCAAAGCCTTTGCAGGGTTTTTGTAGGCGGCAGAGGCAGAGCTCATAAAATAAGGTGATTTGGGGTGGTTTCTGCACTGTCTCTTCCCTCATGTCCTGTATGTTTCATAGAATCATAGACTGGTTTGTGTTGGAAAGGACCTTAAAGCTCATCCAGTTCCAAACTCCTGCCATGGGCAGGGACATCTTCCACTCGACCACATTGCTCCAAGCCCTGTGCAACCTGGCCTTGAAAAGCAGAGGAATGGGAAGCCAATGCCCTGATCCTGCTGAGCATCAGTTAGCACTGGGCACCAGATCTACACTGATGAATAACTGCATTCATTCCTCTATAGAGCTGTATGTCCTACCAGTATTGAAGGATACAAGACTGTACCTAAAGCTGTGCACACATGAGCTGTGTTACTGATTTGGAGCTGGCTGTGTGGGTTTTGTGAAGGAGGAAGATAATCTGCTCTCCCATTTTCTTCCTCAATATTCCCCCTGCTCTTGATTAAATAAAAACCCCAACCCCAGCACAGATCTTGCCCCTGGGATGGGGCTGTGCAGCAGCCCTTCAGCTGGGGCTGCCCACAGCACTGCGAAGAAAAACCCTCATTTTGGTTAATGCCCTATTCTTGATTATACAAAAATCCCCCTTTTTTTTCCCCCCAAATTTCCTCCATCTGCTTTATTTGCTGTGAGGAGTGGGAGAACTCAACAAAACCAGAGCAGAGCACAGTTGATTAACAATTAGGTCTGACATCTAATAAGTAACACAGCGCTCAGCCTGCTCTAGACACTGCACTCTGTGTGACCTCCCCAGCTTCACATCAACTCTATGTGGTCTTTGTCACATTTTCAAGCTTTCTTTGGCATCAGAGCTGTTCTTTGGGCTCCCTCTGCCGGCTTTACAACCGGCTCCATTCGGCATTCCACAGGCCAGGAGGAATATTTAATATCACTGGGTTGGGAATGGGGCAGCTCTTGAGGCAACAGAGCTTCCTTCGACACTTGCGCCCTGCTTTGCGTCAGTGCAGTGAGTTTGGTTGCTGCTTCCTGGTTGGGATATTGGGAAGTTTGATCCTTCCTGAGGGCATTATCAGGATGGGAAGTGCTATTAATTATTAAGGCTTTCCATAGTGATACCCGATTGCAAGCCCATGCATGCATGGCTGAACAACTTGCTGACTCATTGGAAACGCAGCCATCTCGTAGGGTTCATGTAAAGAAATCCAAGTAATTCTTGCTGATGGGAAAGACATTGGTCCTGAAATGACCAAGACTGTACAGATTCCAGATTTATGCCTCTATTAGAGCCTGCAGAGCATGGTTCAAGGCACCCTTGCTGCTGATGGGGCAGATTAACCTTCCCTGAGCTGATCTGTCCCAGGCATCCCAGTGAAGCAGCTGATGGAGGTTTGCAGATCATTTCCCCTCAAACCTGACATCTCTCCCACAAAAAACCACTGGCTCGTGGCTGACACACTGTTGGGTGAAGAGCAAACTGTGTGTGGGAGCTGTTTGTGAGTGTCCTTAGTCATCAGGGTGCTGCCGGCCCCATTGTGCCAGTGAATCATTCCCAAAGTGGGTTTGCTTCCTGCTCTTGACATGAGGGTCGGCTCCAAGGACATGCCGGAGATGCTCAGGGATGCTGAACTGCAGATTCATCACTGTGCAGAGAAGGAGCCCTGCAGCGTATTGGGGTTGCAAGGGAGCCAAACTGCTCCAGTATGAACAAGAGAATCTGCTGTGTGGTTTGTTTTCTTTTTTAACAGTCAGCATTAACCTAATTCAGGGGGTTTTGTGTGCTTAATGTTGATGAGACTTTTCCATAGCCCTATAGCACTGCCAGATTAGCTCAGTGAATCTGCTGTCTGGGCTTTTATATACAGGGAATAAACCACTCTGTGCTGCCCTGGTTTGTTAGAAGGTGGCTGTTGCCTTTTCAGAGTCTTGTACGTGGGATTTAATAATCTCAGCTTCCCTCAGGTCACTGCCACCTTGTCGAGGAGCCTGCTGAATTACAGAATGTTCCTGTTGATGGATGGGCTTTTGATAGAGGCTGCATTTTTATAACCAGGGATATATTTCTTTCTCTGGCCACTAAATGCAATTTAAAGGGCCACTGGGACACAGCCTCTGCTAAGACATGGCACGTTGATTTTGTGATTCAGGGCTTCCCTGGATCCTTCAGAAAAGGGATGTGGCTCACATGAACTCCCAGTTCTCCTCTGGTTCTTTGGGAAGGTCAGTAACTGCTTCTGCCTTGTGCCTGTGATGGGGATGCGGGAGCTGGAGCTGCATGGGCGGGATGGAGCCATCTGCCCCCAAAGCAGGACAGCAGCTCTTCCTTATCCCAACCACCAGGTCTGTGGTGTAGGAAGAGGTTGTGCACATAAAGAAGGCAATGAACTGGAGGGCCCCTTGTGGGAGTGGGGGTTTGAAGCATCAGGATTCCATCTCACTGATGGAATCAAATGCAAACTGAAACCCCTTTCCTTGAGGACCATTTAATATTGATAGCATGTGTTTACCTGCGGTGACCTTTCAGAGAGGAGCCTCTCTTCTGGGGCTACCTACTTTTTCACATTATATGTGCGTGCATATGGAGTAGGGCTGAGGTCATAAGAGGCCAGGATCATGTTTTGGCCAGAGGGCATCCAAAATCACCTGTGAGCTCTGATAATTGAGGGCGCTCCATGCGGGTTTGTGCTCCAAATGTTCTGCTCCAGTTCCTGCTCCTCAATGGTTGCTTGTGCTCCTGTCCCTTCCCCAGGTATCTGCCTGCACTGCCAGGGGAACACCGAGGGCAACCACTGTGAGCTCTGCAAGGAGGGATTCTACAGAAGCACCCATCCTGCCCACTCCTGCCATCGCTGCCCGTGCTCCACCGTGGCATCGACCGGAACCTGCCACATACGTAAGGCTTTCCCTTTGGTCTAACTCCTCAGATAATGAATGGAGTGCTTCACAATTAAGTTGCCATTCAGAGCCTCAGCCTTGCAAGCGGTTTATAGCCCATGAACCTGTTTGTGGCAACCAGGGCACCTTGTGGGAGCAGTGCTTGGCTTGTGTTGCCTCTTGTGAGAGAAGCTGTACAGCAGAGGGCATCAGGAATGTGTTGCTGCTCTACTTTCATGTAATCAAGAAAAGTTATAGCTGTAATAAACATATATAATTTTTTTTTATATTTCCTCAGTTTTACAATCAAGCCACCTCTGGCTTTGTATAGCCCCCAAAGGTTCCTGCAGATTCCTAACATTCCTGATATAGTTCCAGCTGTTTGCTGAAATTGGCTGTTTGAGATGGGAATGCTCAGGAGTAATCATCTGTTTGCTTAGCACCATGCTGGGCATGCTCTGTGATGCTGGTACAAGGCATCAGAAACCCCAAGAGCTTCTTTTCCACCCCTAGGGACAAAGAAACTGCTGCAGGTCCAAAGTTGTATTTTCAGCTTAAAATCTGAGATCGGTTAATACTCAACAGCTGATTTTTGTCACAGTGGCTTGTGGTCAGGTCCCTAAGAACAAACCCCAGAGCAGGTGTTTCTCTCTAGGGGGGTTATGACGCATCCCCTGTTTGCTTTCTGTATTCTCTAGATCATGGTGAAAGTGCCCCAAGGTGTGACAAGTGCAAAACTGGGTACACTGGCCCGAACTGCAACCGCTGTGACAACGGCTACTACAACTCTGACAGCATCTGTGTGATGTGTAAGTGCAATGGGAACGTGGACCCAGCACAGTCACCCAGTGTGTGCTGGCCGGACAGCGGGGAGTGCATCGGCTGCATGTACCATACTGCCGGGTTCCACTGCGAGCGGTGTGAGGATGGCTACATCCGAGACCCCAATGGGACCAACTGCACCAAGCAAGGTAAAACACACTGCTCCTGAAGGCTCATAGAATGGTTTGGGTTGGAAAGAACATTAAGATCACTCAGTTCCAACCCCTTGTCATAGGCAGGGATGCCTCACCACCCTCACAGGAAAGAGCCTCTTTCTTACATCTCACCTGAAATTCCTCTGTTTCAGCTTAAACCATCACCCTTGTCCTATTGGTACAGTCCCTGATAAAGTGTCCCTCTCTGGCATCCTTGTGTCCCCCTTCAGATACTGGCAGGCTGCTATGAATCATAGAATCATAGAATAGTTTGGGTTGGAAAGGACCTTAAGATCATCCAGTTCCATGGGCAGGGACACCTCACACTAAACCATATCACCCAAAGCTTCATCCAACCTGGCCTTGAACACTGCCACGGATGGAGCATTCACAACCTCCCTGGGCAACCCATTCCAGTACCTCACCACCCTAACAGTAAAGAATTTCTTCTTTATATCCAATCTAAACTTCCCCTGTTTAAGTTTCAACCCGTTACCCCTTGTCCTATCACTACAGTCCCTAATGAAGAGTCCCTCCCCAGCAACCTTGTAGGCCCCTTCACATACTGGAAGCTGCTCTGAGGTCTCCACGCAGCCTTCTCTTCTCCAGGCTGAACAGCCCCAACTTTCTCAGCCTGTCTTCATATGGGAGGTGCTCCAGCCCCTGATCATCCTCGTGGCCTCCTCTGGACTTGTTCTAACAGTTCCATGTCCTTTATTATTCAGGTTGGTTTAGATTTGTCTAGCCTGTGTTACAGGGAAGAAAACCAGACCACGTTGTTGCCTACTGGCTTTGAAATCTGTAACCTCCCTGAACCCCAGACTGCAGCAGGCACCTCTAGTGAACAAGCTGTTTGCAGGACATTTAAATGTAGGTTTCCAGATTTACATTGCTTGATATACATGATCTTAGGGCCCAGTGAATTATCTTTATTGACCAGTCCATCCAACAGCATTACCTAGTTCCCTAGAAAGGGTGTTTATAATGAATCCTGTCGCTCCTCATACTCTGCAGACACTATTTGGTCCAAATTTTAGATACCCCAGAATTTACTGGAAGACTCTCACCAGTCTTCAATCCACATCCAAGACACTGCATGTAGCATCTCTGACACAAACTGGCTCTGGTACTTAGAGAAGCTACTGCACAGCATGAAGACTCATAGTAAAATGAGAGAAAATGGTTCTTAAGTTGCTCCTTCAGTGGTTATCAGGAGTTTGGTCCACAAGGTGGATCTCCAGCTCCATGCATGGAAATGTTACTGGTGTTATGGATTAGATAAGAGAACCCAAGAGTCTGGGAAAGTATCTGGGCCTGAATTTGTCCTTGTCACCAGCAGAGATTTATTTCAGATCTTCTGTTAGGAGCTAATGTGGTTGTCACTCCCATGCTGCTCTCTGGAGGTGCAATCACAGCATCCTGCTCTGCTCAGAGAGATGATCAATACAGAAAAGTTGAATGCTCATTAGCTGGAACTGTACCGTTACAGGGCTGGAAATGGCACTTTTGCATCGGCTCACCCATTATCTCTCCCTGCACAGCTCTCTCTGCAGAGAGCTGCATGACTTTGCTGCCTTAAAATCCACTTGTATGGCTTGGCTTGGAGACTTGCAGTTTTCACCATTCAGTTTGATTTTAATGGCATTGTTATAGCCAATTCCTGATGTAGGGAAGGACTGCCCCCTTTCAAAGGGATTGGGACACACTCTTCTAGCCTTCCTGTTTCCTTGGTACCTTTTCCCCTTTCTTATTAAGCAACTAAAGAGGCACACAGTTTCTTTCCAGTTTCTTACACACAATTTGCCTCAAATTGACACACTGAGGTACTGTGTTTTAACTAGTTTTAGGTTAAGATCTTCATAAACCACTAGTGCATTTGAGTAGCCTAGTTTTGAGAGGCTTCTAGAGCAGAATCATCGCCCAGATGATGATCTAAGTCTCTATTTAAATGCTTGTCATTGAAACAAGCCAGCATAAAGCTAAACCCAACCTCCAATATCTACAGAGTCTTAAACCTGACCAAGATTTTGGTGCTTTCAAGGCTGATGGAGAGAATACCCACAGGATGTGTGGGATGACCCAAGTCAGTGTTTAGACCCCAGTTAGTGTTTTAGATCTATGGGTGGCTGGTGTTTCTGGTGAGGCACAGCAGCAAGGACTCAGTGATGCAGAGTGGCCCCATGCCACCCAGCTCAGCATCACAGCCATCCCTGAGAGCTGGCACAGGGACTGCTGGCACAGTCCTGGCTCCTGCTGGGATTCATTCACTGTGGGACATAGCAGAAGCTTTGCAGGGCCTGCATTTCAATCAGGCAGCTGGATATGACGCTCATGTCAAAGCTGCCAAGGCAGCCCATTGACTGAACATCTGCTGCTCTCAAGGAGCTGCTTGTGGACATCTGGAGGGTTGGCACAGCTCTGGTGAGCAGGAACAGGCATCACTGTGTCACAGCTCAAAGCGACAGCCTGTGCTCAGAGCAGGGCACTGTTGCACCATGACGTTACCGTCGGTTCCAGGAAGTGTTTTCACCCATGTCCCCCTGCCAGCTCTGAGCTGATGCTGACTCACAAATAAAGCCCAGCAAAGTCCTGTTTCCTTGCTAGTGAATCAGCCATTGTTTCTGTTCTGGGGTTTTATTTCTAATTATAGCTCCCAAGCCAGGGTTTGCCAAGAATTGAGTGTTAATACAGGAATTTGGAAAGGATGACCGAATTCCTCATGCCCTTCTCCCAAAGCTGTATCCAGGAACCTCTTGCTCCTGTCACGTTGCTTCCTACTGCAAAATTCTGCCTGTGATCCCATAGAGAAATGCCTTTGTGGCATTCAGCATCCTGAATATCCTTATCAACTTCAGGCAGGACCTGCAGAGAATGGAGGAGCTTCTGCAGGGAGGAGACTCTGAACAGGAGCCTAAATTAGGTGTGTGATGCCCACTTCATAGGAGTTTCTTTCTCCATTGCCTGAGCTGGGAATGTGGCAGTCCAAAGTTAACTCGTGGGAGTTCCCCTGAGGACCCATGGTAAGAGATGTGCTGAATATTTCCAGCTCCTGTTGCCATTGGAGATGCAGCTTAGTGCAAAATTAGTCCTTTGGAAGTGACTCTCCTCAGTCATAATTAGTAGACATTCTCTTTGGGAGAGCTGGATCAATACAACAGCACCATCAGCTGTAATTGCTGCAGCTGTAAGTGGGTTTAAAATAAAGTTATATTTCTGATAGGACAATGAGAAATGGAAGAGAGTGGGAAATAGGGTGCAGAGAGTCCTGTGGAGCAATAGGTGTAGAGAACACTTTGGTTGATTGACACTTCAGCTTCTGGAGGGTTCTTGTTGCCTGGACTTGAGAACCTAAAATAGATCAGGTTATTCCTGTGAAAAGATGCTATTTTAGTTATGTTTGGGAGCTTAATACTCAGGCTTTTATCATGCTTTCTGAGGCCTAGAGCTTAACTGGTTTGAAGGTGTAATGAATTTGCATCCCACTTGTGAGATGTCCAGTGTTAACATGTTGCTGACTCCTAGGTCTGAGAAGGGAGTTAGCCCATTGCTGGAAACAAGGCAGGTTCTTGGCTGTTTTGTGCCTGGGAACAGGCTGCAGAGGAAGACTGAGCTTGTGGCACAGCCTGATAGTTCCCATGTTCTCATCCTTCATGTGTGGACAAATGCCAGCAGCTGAAATCAAACCAGGATCCAAACTGGCTTCTGCTGTGCTCAGAAGCTTCATGGGAACATCCATAGTCTTTTTAGGGGGATGATATGGTTACTTTTTGCTTCTGGTTATACAGACTGGGGCTTGCTGTGAGATTTGTGAATGTATCTAACACTGAATCTTGGCTATTGCACCTACCCCACCATGCCCAGATTTTACAAAGCATGCTGCAGTCAGTGAGCACTTACTTAATACACAGGACTACTTAAAAGAACCCAACCCTGGCTGTTTCTGGAAGCTATTGTGAAAACATACCAGCCTTAACAGTTTAGACTTTATTGCCATAATAACTGTGATATAAATGTCAAATCTCTTATATTTGTGCTTAACTCCAGCTTAGCTTTTATTGACCATGTTTCATTTGTTTTGTAGAAGCCACTCTTGGGCCAGAAACAGAGGAGTTCACAACATCTGCTCCAAATGCCACCAAGGCAACATCCTTTTCAACTGCAGTGATAAACAGTACGTTGTCACCAACAACTATACAGATGCTGTTTCCCATGAGTTCCTCTGACAACAGCACTTCTGCTTTTGCGGATGTGTCCTGGACTCAGTTTAACATCATTATCTTGACAGTTATCATCATTGTTGTGGTCCTGCTAATGGGCTTTGTGGGTGCTGTCTACATGTACCGTGAGTATCAGAATAGAAAACTCAACGCTCCTTTTTGGACCATTGAACTCAAAGAGGACAACATCAGTTTTAGCAGCTACCACGACAGCATTCCCAATGCTGACGTTTCGGGGCTGTTGGAAGATGATGGGAATGAAGTCGCACCGAATGGACAGCTAACGCTGACGACTCCCATGCATAACTATAAAGCTTAAAAGCAGTGATCCAGCTATTCCAAAGTTGGCTTGGAAAAGTTATGGGGCTTGTTGAAGGGATATCAGGAATCCGTGCCAAGGCTCCACACAGAGGGATTTGCTCTTCAGATACTCTTATGCTGGGCATGCTGTAGCTTGCAGGTGAACAGAAAAAAGCGTAGTACATCCGAATTTCAGGTAATATGGTGAAGTGCATTCAGTGTCCTGTTCTCCATCAAGATCCACAGAGTTCACTGTTGTTAAACGCTTGATGATGCTGATCTGAAATATCTTTCTTATGAAGGAGTGGTAGGGTGGAGAAAGCACTACCCATGACTCATCAAAAGCTACTTGATATCCAGCCAACCTAACACTTATGTCTTCATTCTTTAGTTTGAGAAGTAGCTCATGAATTAACAGTGGATTTTCAGGAAAGGCTTCATTTTAGTTCCTGAAGTAAATGTGTTTTAAAAGGAGGACAAAAAGAGAAAGGGAGATGTTCACTGCAATAGCAAGAGGCAAGTAGAGGAGTGAGGTGCACACTTGAAAAAAGTCACCATTATCAGTTTCCACTAAGCAGGGAAACGGGGGAAAAATAAAGAGTTAAAACATTGGAGTTAGGGAAGAGACAAAGCTTTTCCCTTTCAGAGTATTTATACAGGGTGATGATGCTATTAACACATAGCAATCCATTTTGGTTTTTTCTAGAAGGAGTTAATGAACTTGTATAGTTTCTGTGCAAGGGAAGACGACAAAGACATCTCAGGGTTGCCGTGTAAAAAGAAAAGCTAGGCTTAATACCCTTACCCTGATAGCAATGGTGTGTTCTGTATATAAAATGTAATATATCTTCTTGGAATTGTATTTGTAATTATTTGTACAAAAAGACAACCAACCAACCAAAAACACCCCCCCTCCAACAACCAACCCATGAACCTCCCCTATCCCCCAAGTCATATTTTATCCTCTAGATTTTAACTGTACAGCGGTTAGTGGCGTTGTTTAAAAAGGAAACAAAACCCGAGGGTTGTTTAAAATACTGTAAACTAGATGGCAATATTGTTGGAGCTGGGACTCTGGCAAACACCGACTGCTTGAAGCTTTTCTTCTAGTGTCATTGACTAACTTTCTTTTTCAGAGCACATGTGAGTGCTCCCTACTTGCATCTGTTAAATTTCCCCATTCCTTTAAATACAGAGTGAATACCAGTGTTGCCATGACTTAGCGCCTAGTAAGTATCCAAAAATTGGATGTACCATTCTGTTACTTGCTTTTAAATCTCCATACAAACTACAACTACACTGTCATGAATGCACTGAGAGCCTGATCTCAATGACTGAGCTTCTCCAGAGCGGCTGCTCATGGTGTGAGTGGATCTCATTCCCATCTGTCCTGCACAGTGATAGGGGGGACGTGTCAGAGGGCTGAAAGCAGCCTCTTGGAGGGCAAAAGCAACAACATCTGGATTGGGGTGGGAATGGCTTTCAGCTGTGAAGAGCTTCTAGGCTTAAAAGCTAAAAGTGCACTGAGGCTTTCTGGAAATGTACATAGCACAAGGTGGTGGTGATGGGGAATCAGCTGTGTCCCTGATTCCCCTGATTTCTATGGGAGGCTGGTGCACTGTTAAGGGGAGAACAACTAACGGGCAGCAGAATACAGGGAGGTCACTCCTCACTTGGTATCTGCCTCAAGGCAGGCACTGTGCCCTCCTTGTGCTGGTGAGTGCCAGGTCCAGCCCATGAAAATCAATACTATTACATTTAAGCAGGGTGTGAAACAAGCCTCTCGCCTAACTCATGAGGAACCTCAGAACTAAAGCTGCATTCCTGTGTGTGTTGGTGCTCTGTAAGCAATTGCTGCTGAGGATAAATGAAGTACCTGCTAAAGGTCAGCAGGAGCTGACAGATGCATCCTCAGAGCCAGGTGAAAGGATGGATTTCTCAAGATGAGAAATTATAGGAAGAATGTGGTGAATATTTATTTGCTTTCTGGTGCTGCACAGAGGCTTTTCTTATCATTGGAGACTTTTGGGGGGTGAGGAGGATAGGTGCTTCAAACACATGCACAAACATGCCATTTCTGCCTCGAAAACTTGCTTGCCTGGCTTAAAGATGGGGCATAGCAAGTAAGAAGGGAAGAGTTGAAGATGGTCAAGGGCAACTGCAAGGGCAGAATGTGATATTGAGCTGATGTGACCTGGGTGAGGTCCCGGAGTTTAGGTAATAACTTTGGCTAATGTCATTCAGAGCAATGTTACTTGGAGTTAGGAAACAAGGGAGGATTGGAGGAGAAAACCTGGATGTTGCTAATCCTTGAGTCACTCATCAAACTTCGGAAGAGCAGAAAATTTCCAGGAAGTTGTCACTATTTAGCAGTGCTGATTTAGGGATATGCTTGCACTTGGTCACTTCAGAGGGTGGGGAGGGGTGAATTAGGAAGTGTTAGCTTCTGGGACTAATGCTGGCAGGCTAAGTGAAGGATGGATTGTTCACTTTAATGTTTTCGTAATATTTTGGTAGAGAGAGAAAACACCTCTTCCTCAGATTTTGGGATTACTGTTGGCTACTTTGTACCAGGAATAGGCCTTGAGTTTTCCCTCGCTGTAGAAATAACATCTGCAAAATCAGAGTGTGAGTTCAGATGCTGAGCCCTCCTAATCTGTGCCTACCACAGTGCAGGAGAGGTGTTTGCATCTGGGCTGCTTCTGGCCTCCAAATTACCCTCAATACTTTGTGTCTGAGCCCTGGGTTTGAGAAGAGGAGGGCAGGATACCTTACAGTCAGTCTGCGAGGAAGGGTGGTACAACAGTGCTGCTATGGGTTGCACATCTGGATGAAGGGATGTAGATGGTCCCCCACAGATGTGATGGGAAGCTTGGCCGGACAGGGAGGACCTGTCTGCCTGGGTTTGGATAGCAGAGGAAAGCACAGGATGTTCTTCAGCAGGGACTGGAGCCCAGCGAGGATGTGGCACTGGGACAGTGCTTGTCAGATGGCAAAATGACTCAGCAGGAAAATCCCAGCCATCTCCAGCCAGCCAGGCCTTTGGCACAGAGGAATAGCACTTAAAAAAGGGGATCAATGTCTCAGCAAAGAGAGAATGAACAGCTTCATGTTTGATTTTGGTGGTGTGAGATGAGATCCTTGCTCTCTCCATCACTCATGCAGTGTCCCCTGGGCACTGCAGGAGATGAGGATGAAGCTGAGCTAGTTGTATCTTCTATCAGCTTAGGTTGACATTGCATTTTGAGGGGATGCAGAGTAACACACACGTGCCAGGGTACTAAAGGACACCAGGACCACTAACCTGCCGTGTTATAACTTGTCATGAATCTTCCCAGATGTTGAGGCTTGCCCTATGCCACAATGGGGTGTGGGCAGGTAAACCAGAAATGGACCTAAAGGGCTGTGTTGAGGTCCGACTCAAGTTAGCAAGACAAGAAGAAGGCATCTGGATGACTTCTAGGACTGGTGTGGCAATACAGATACATGTAGGATTGCTGAAGGGCCACCATGCTTCACCTTCTAAGTGGGCATGCTGCTGTGTGGCTCTCCTGGAGAAAGGTGGTCGATGGCATGGTACGGTGGCTGTAGAACATAGAGAAGGTACGATAAGGGCTGGGTGAAGGTGGCAAACCAGCTCTAAAGGCACAATCCTCAGGGTCGTGAGGGCCCTGTGGACCCAGCTGGTCTGGATGGGGTGAGTTCAACAGTCAAGTAACTTGGAGGCAAGAGGATATAATGGAGTGGATAAAGGGCAAAAAGCAATGATATGTCAAAGGTGTGGGGCAGCCTGGATGGCTCACAACTTAGGAGAGCATTTGGTAAGCACAGAATGCAATAGACATGCAAAGTGTGATTGGGTTAATGGGAATAGATTATCTCAAATCTTATGAACCACTGTAGCTAGAAATAACTGTGTGGAGCACTAGCCCTGGGGAGCTGTGAGGAAATGTCACCACTGGATTGAGAATTCCCTTGGACCAGGCAAACTTGGCACACTGGAAGCCTTTTATGAAAGAGGAGGGGATGTAGTCAGCATCCTTTGGGTGTCCTGGGCCAGTTCAGTGCTCTACAACCGTGTTACCTTAACCATTACATGCAATGGAAATGTGGGGGAAGTTTGCAGTCTCCTTTAAATAAAGGATATAAAAATTAGTTTCTCTGTCAAGTGAAGTTTTAAAATGAGCTCCCACAGGACTCTGCTCTTTGTGTCAGAGGCATGGATAAGAGAAATGTGGGCCTTAAAAGCTGTACTTGCTCCCAACTGAAACCAATCAGTCTTACTACGCATCCAAATAAGGTGTCTCCTAAGCATATGCTATGCTTACAAATGCATTTCTAAAATAAAAAGTGTATGATTTGAATATATGTCAGAATTTATACAGAAGAATGTTATTTAAAATGAATAAAAATAAATGTATATAATTTGTATCTATGCCACTTGGATTTTTGCATTTGTTTTTTGTTCCTTCAAGTTCAGCAGGAGTCTTTCCATTGATGGCAACCAGAGCTGGACTGAAACCTAAAGGATTGAATCTGATCTTAAATGACATTGGTTCACAGAGAATTATTCCTTCATTACACCCCTGGATGTGAGAGAACCAGGGCACAAAAATGGTTTTTAACATCAGCTCTAAGTACAGCTGACATTCTGTGTCAGATAATCCATCTATAAAAGGAGTCCTACGATGTTTTGTTATCTTCTTATTCATCCCAGATTTCAGCTACTTACATAAACATCAATGCGTGCTTCCCTGTTGTTGTCTGTAACATTCCCGTAGACGTAATTTGTCATGGATTTATGCAGTCATTAACAATGAAACCCACAGAGCAAAGCTAGAATCTGGAAGAGGACACCGTATTGGATTTTTCTTCCTGACCACAATGGGTCTTTCAAAGGAAATGCATGTTATCAGATGCTCTGAAATCCTTATCTGGTGCATCAATAGTCCTTGACATTCTGGTACTGTCTGTAAAAGGACCTACAGAAAACTTGCATTTCTTTCTCACTTGTCAGGGTTAGGAAATGGATTTTTTGGTGCAGAAGCCAATACAAATGCTAAAGGGCAGTCTTTTCTGCTGATTGTTATGTCTAACTCTTACTAAGTAAAGAACTTGGAGAGGTAAGTTGGCATATATTAGGCAAGCACTTAAAAGTGAGTGTTCATTCAAATGTTTAACTGAGCCAGAGCTGTATAAGTACAGGGAGTTTATTGAGACCTGGTTTGTATTAGCAGAACAGTTTGACTGTGTGTGACATAGCTTAGGAGGAATTCCACTATGAACTGTAACAGGAGGAGGGATAACTGAATGTTGAGCCAGGTCCCCAGAGAAGGGACTTGAGGACAGGATGGGAAGGAGGACCCATAATCAGCTGATGGTGACATCTGTCCTCCTTATGCCACCATCACACCTTAGCCACAGCACTCTGAATTGCTGGATTTCATCCTGCTCCTTGGGATGAACAGCTCATCCATACAGTTACACTCACCAGACTTTTCTCTCCTAAGCTCCATTTAGTACTTTTATTTCTCAGGCTGTCAGGATCTCAGGCTGCCTTGTAAAGTAAGGAAGCATCATTCCAATACAGCTTCCTAACACAAGGATTTAGAGTAATCTCCCCAAATGTGTTACTAATTAAGATACGGTTAAACAACATTAAGCAGATTATCAGGAGGCAAATTGTTAACTGCTTCTAAACAATGCACTTCCCAGCCCCTTCTGCTCCTCACAGCTTCTTGGTGCTGCTGCAGATTGGGCAATGCAGATAACCAGGGAAGTTTTGCATTGTGTCTGTGTGTATATACATCTATATATCTATATGCCTTTGTCCACCAAGCAACCACTCCATGATGTGATAACCAGGAGGATCCTGATGATTTCCTTTCGAAAAATAGTAAGTTGTGACACAAACAATGGCTCTGCAGACACAGAGGTGCTGTGCCCACATCACATGGGCAGTGAATAATGTGTCATAGAATCATAGAATAGTTCGGGTTGGAAAGGATCTTAAGATCATCCAGTTCCAACCCCCCTGCCATGGGCAGGGACACCTCACACTAAACCGTATCACCCAAGGCTCTGTCCAACCTGGCCTTGAACACTGCCAGGGATGGAGCATTCACAACCTCGCTGGGCAACCCATTCCAGTGCCTCACCACCCTAACAGTAAAGAATTTCTTCCTTATATCCAATCTAAACTTCCCCTGTTTAAGCTTAAACCTGTTACCCCTTGTCCTGTCACTACAGTCCCTAATGAATAGTCCCTCACCAGCATCCCTGTAGCCCCCTTCAGGCACTGGAAGCTGCTCTGAGGTTTCCATGCAGCCTTCTCTTCTCCAGGCTGAACAGCCCCAACTTTCTCAGCCTGTCTTCATACAGGAGGTGCTCCAATCCCTGAGCATCCTCGTGGCCTCCTCTGGACTTGTTCCAACAGTTCCATGTCCTCTTTCTGTTGAGGACACCAGAACTGCACACAATGCTCCAGGTGAGGTCTCACGAGAGCAGAGCAGAGGGGCAGGATCACCTCCTTCGACCTGCTGGTCACGCTCCTTTTGATGCAGCCCAGGATATGGTTGCTTTCTGGGCTGCAAGCACACACTGAAGCTGGCTCATGTTCATTTTCTCATTGACTAACACCCCCAAGTCCTTCTCTGCAGGACTACCATGAATTTCCTTTTTGCCCAACTTGTAGCTGTGCCTGGGATTGCTCTGACCCAGGTGTAGGACCTTGCACTTGTCATGGTTAAACTTCATGAGGTTGGCATCAGCCCACCTCACAAGCGTGTCAAGGTCCCTCTGGATGGCATTCCTTCCCTCCAGCATATCAACAGAGCCACACTGCTTGGTGTCCTGTAGTAAACACTGATGGCTGCTGATTTAATGGCATGTACCAAATACATAAGACACTACTGTAACCTTAAACATGAGCCAGTTGGTACCATCCTCCCAGTAAGTAGGCTCACTTCTTCTGTGGAGATCTGCTCTGTAAAGGAGTGAAGCCATGTTTCAGACTGACCGATCGCACCCTGGTGCCCGATGGCAGACATGATTTTGCAAACTGAACTTCAGCTCAGCAGGTGAAGCCACTGCAGAAGGGGACCCAGTCACATAAGGTGACAAATGTCTCTCAAGGGCCTATGGGGGAGTTGAAATGACTGAACACTTTGGGTCATCAGACCGCAGATGGAAAGCTTTAGGCTTGGTCAGTGGGATAGAGAGGAGCTTAAAAGCTTAATTGTGCTAAGAAGAGCCTGGTGTTTCCTGGCAATTTGGGGCACCAACAGCTGCTCCATCATGCACTTGTACACATCAAGTTGAAAGACAGAAGTAGAGATGGGAAGCCCTCCATGATCCTACACATCCAGTGGCTGCAATGGCCACTGCCACCGGTCTAGTGCATTTTACAGGCTTGAAGCTGTTCTGAATAGCAAGTAGACCTGGGAAGGGTTCATGCAGAAAATGGAGTGAACAGGGCACCATGACGATTTGGAATAATTATGGAATCCTAGAATGGCTTAGGTTGGAAAAGACCTCAAAGCTCATCCAGTTCCAAACCCCTGCTATGGGCAGGGACAGTTTCCACAGCAGCAGCTTGCTCCAAGTCCCTGTGTCCAACCTGGCCTTGAACACTGCCAGGGACAAACTTCTTCCTAGGATCTCATCTCAGGGTGACAAACACATCAATGTATTGGCTTTCGCAAATCACAGGTGTGGTTATGTGGATAGAACTATACAAGTTTATAGTAACAAAAAGCTCAATAAAGACACAGGATGAGCAAAACAGAGTCGCATAGTAGAAGAATCTGTAAAGGAACGGGCGGGAGTGTGTGTTTGCATGCTTGACATAAGAAAAGCTAGTGCCTGTAAAATATAGAGTTAAAGTACTTCTTAGCTTCACTTAGGTTGTAGAAAGAGAACAATGTTTATGTTGTTAGCCTGTGGAATTCAGTGGCCCCACTAAATGTGAGTTAATTGTTTCACACTGGTCCTCTAATGCATCTTTAGCTTTAAAGAACAATGTTTGTGTTGTAAGTCTGTGGTGAGATAACAAGATTTAGTGACCTAAACATGAATGAGTTATTTCACACCATCCTTCTGCTCATCAGGTAGTTTAGAGGCAGAGCATCCCAAACATCTGCTCCCTTGGGATACTCCTTGTCTGCCTGTCCTGCTATAAATTGTGCAGGAAGGTCACACTGTTTTACATCTTTGTTAGTTATCAGAATAATTACAGATATGGTTGGTTTTAGTGAGTTGTGTGATTACTGGGGCGTCCAACTGTGCCAAAGGTGAAAGGTACACTGTGAGGAAGACTGCTTACTTCATCCTCAGGACCCCTGCCCACAATCACTGAAGAGCCAAGAGGAGGAGACTTACGATAATAAATTACTGGACATAGTTATAACGTTCCCTGCCTATACACAGGAATTATGGATATGGATGTGACTAATGGAATTGTGAAAGTATATAAACCCATAACAAATACTAATCATTTGCACCTCTGGCTATGGTCATGCACCCAGCGCTGTTTGCTTTTGCTTTATGGACTTTGTCCCTCAATAAAACCCTGTTATCTTGTTTAGAGCACTGAATTCGTATTTCACAAGCTGCCTGAAAGTTCAATGTAATTCCATTTTACAAAGTGGGAAAGCTGCAAGGCTTAGCTCTTTGCTTTACAATCCCCATCCCTGATTGTTTCAAGATCGTCCTGTTTGAGCGCAGGACGGGTGCTGACAGCAGCTGGCTTCGCGGATTGTCATCCCTGCCAGCCACAGAGAAGAGTGACTGGAATGGGAAATGAAAGCGCCATTCTTTCTCTCTCCAAGCCTGACAGAGGCCTGGCGCCGAGGAGGACATGGGAACAATCAGCTCCGGCGGCTCTGGCAGGAGCGTGGGGCCCACCGCACCCCACAAAAGCCTCTTCCAAACGCGGAGTTCTGGCACCGAAGGCGGCGGGGAGAGGCGGCGGCCCCTCCGTCACTCAGCCCCGTCCCATCGCCATCTCTCACACAGGCGCCACAGGGTTGCCCTCAACAAAGGTGGCAGCCGCTGTGCCCTCAATAAACACGGCGGCTTCTCGCCGCCTGTCTCCCTTAGAAAGCAACATGGCGGCTGGCTGATGTCGCCCTGGCTTCCCTCACTCAAGATGGCGCCCGACGCCTTTCTCCCTCATTGCCCAGCTGGCAGTCTCCACCATACCCCGCCCCGCTCTGCCCTCAGCCAACATGGCGCCTACCCGCTCCACTTCAGCCACTGCCCTCACCAAACATGGCGGTTCCCCTTCAGTTTCTATATGCCCGCTCCCTACGCTTATCCGCGGTGGCTTCAGCGGCTTCACCTCCGTCGACGCAAAGATGGCGGAAGCGATTGCGGCTGTTTGAATTCCAGCGAAGCCGCCAAAGCCGCGCACAAAGGAGCCGGATCTGCGGCTGGTGGGATCCGCGGGCCATGGACTCGCTGCCGGGGGAGGACCCGACGCTGCCCGTGGAGCTTGAGGGCAGGTAGGCGGGCCGGGGGGCTGAGGCGCCGGGCCCGCGGCTCCTCCATCCCTCCGGTGCATGTGGTGGGGCTGGGCCCTCCGGCCCCGAGCGGGTGTCGTGGGGACGGGACCCCCAGCGCTTGTCCTCAGCGGTGTTCTCCTTCCTCTTCAGCGTGTCCCAGCTGCCGGAGGTCTCCTGCCGGGATCCCCAGCCCGGTCCGGCCGGCGGCGACGGTAAGGGTGGATGGATGGATGGATGGATGGAGGGCGGGTGGTCCGGGAGGCGGCGGTGAGGTACCCGCGGCACCCGAGGAGGAGCCCGCCTGCCTCTGCCCGGAGCTCGGTGCTGGTCTGGGAATTGCCCTCATGCCAGAGGGCTGGAGCAGCTCTGCCCTGGAGCCAGGCTGAGAGAGCTGGGCTCGTCAGCCTGGAGAAGAGAAAGCTCCTGAAGGGGAGACCTGAGAGCAGCTTAAAGGGGCTGCAGGAAACCTGGAGAGGTGCTTGGGACAAGGGCCTGTAGGGACAGGCCAAGGGGAATGGCTTGAACCTGCCCGAGGGGAGACTGAGCTGAGCTCTTAGGCAGAAGCTGTTCCCTGTGAGGGTGCTGAGGCGCTGGCACAGGGTGCCCAGAGAAGCTGTGGCTGCCCCATCCCTGGCAGTGTTCAAGGCCAGGTTGGATGGAGCTTGGAGCAGCTGCTCCAGTGGAAGGTGCCCATGGGTTGGAACTGGATGAGCTTTAAGGTTCTTTCCAACACAAACCATTTTGTGATCTATGCAAAAAGTCAGTAAATGCCTTTAAGTGGTGCAGCTTTTTGTAAGTTGTGTCTTTTTAAGGCTATAAACCACCAGCAACTGCTGCAATTACCGCTGTCTGCTCTGTTGCCTGTGGTCATAATGGCTCTTAGTCTTACATAAGATGATCGGTGGTTTTGTGAAGCGTGTACTTAAAACACTTACAATATCCAGCAAGGCAATACTATGCTTTTATGTTGTGCTTAGTTTTAGGGAAGTTGGATGCTGCGTATCATCAGGTTTTCCAGTTCAGCTCTTCAGTTACTTCCTGCCTGAAGTAGCTAGTTCTAGACTCAGTATCTTCGCTTTTATCTATTCACAGATTCAGAAGCCTCCTTCTGTTGAACAGAGGCTTCAATCCAGGACAGTTTCCTATATGATAGCCATGTAACTATGTTGGTCTTCAGGTGTGGGAGGCTTGCTTGAAACACTTTAGAGCTGAATGTCTGTAAAGTACTGCTCTGAAGCCTTCTAGCTGTGGTGATAACTGGTCTGTGTTCCGTTATGTCCATTCAAGGTGTATGGTTTTGATTTCTCTTTACATGCATGTATCCAGCAGCATAACTTGGCTGAATTCGTTGTGTAGATGAAGTAGGTAACTGAAACTGAGACTTTATGGTTTACCACAAGGGTCTGTTTGCTCACAAAAGGAAATGCATGTAAGAAACATACCCATGCTGCAAAAGAACTTTATTGTGTTCTGCCTGTGCTCTAGGCAAGCTGTTTGTGAAACTGATTAGAACATCACTGCTGTTGAGTTTTAGGTTATTTTTAAAGTGGCACTACCTTACATAGCAGTTTGGGAAATGCTTTAAATGAAGTGTTTCCTTGTGGTTAGTATGAGAATCAATCCTCAGCTACCTCTTCTTTACACTGAAGATAAGTGTTTCATACAGTCTCATTATTCTCATTAAAAGCTTGCTCTCACGTATTTGAGTGGAAGCAAGTTCAATGTAACAGAATATGTGTCCAAAAGGAAGCTTTAAGTGCATGTAAATTATGCTTTAGAAACGTATATGCTGGTCATTTCCTCTGTCTATGGTGGAGCCCCCTTGTCTAAGGTGGAGCCCTCTCCTCTTATTAGTAAGGTACTGAGATTTGAACTGCTTTCTGATGGTTTAATAGAACTTAATTCTAACACAGGACTCCTCTAGTTGCTCTGAGTATTGAAAATGCACCTCACATAGCTTGATTTCAGTGCACATTTTGGTTTAAATGGGTGAATTTGGAACTTGGGAGCTTAAGTAGTAGAGAACTTGCTGTGATCAGAAAGAAATCTAGGTGCTAACTAGTTAGTAGCACTAACATTTAATGTGAACAAGGGGCAAGAAAAACGCCTCCTTCACTTCCCCAGAGGTGATGTACTTTTACTATGTTGAGATTAGCTAGGCCTTTGCTGTTGCCAACTTGAAGCCCAGCTTAGAGATTCTGCTGTCTGAACTTGTTCTGTCTTCTTAAATACCTAGTGTTACCAGATGTGGCAGAAGACACAGTCTCACCAACTAGAGCTCGGACCATGAAGGACTATGAAAATGTAAGCAGACTTTTACTATAAGACTCAGTGATATATTTATGGCCAAGATATATCTAACATGCTGGCTCAAGTGTTGACTCCCTGGGTCAGGTTTGTTTGTCTGTCAGAGGTGTGACTGGCTGGCTGTGCTTTGAACCTCTGTTTCTGAAGTATTGCTTTCGAGAACAGAGGCAAAAACGTGTTGCTGAGATCAGCCAACTGCTGCTCTGAAGTTGTGAAACAAAATTGGCACCCTCTGCTTGAAAAGTCGTGCAGTCACCAGAAACATAAGAACTTGGCTTGCAAGTCTGCAATTGATGTATTTCAAGGGAGCATCAAGCCTATTTTCATTTAGGCTAGTAGAGGAATTGTGGTTTTTAGACTGTGTATAATACTTTTTAACTATATAATTATGTATGATTCTGCTTGAAATACTTTTGCTGTAAAGGTCTGGTATCATTGTGATAATTCTGTAGATAAAACTGGTTTCAGCACTTACTAAAATCCAAAGGAAAACGTTAGTTTTTTTAAAACCGTATAGGAATTGTATTGGTTATTTAAACTGTATAAGCTAATCTTCTATAGCTGCTGAATGCTGCTTTGATTGGGGTATAACTGTGTTCAGCTTTAAGTTGTTCAACTCAAGTTCTTATGGCTGTGTGAAGAAACTGTAGAGGGGAAGGCAGTCCGAACACTGAGATGACTGCTGCAGATAAAGGCTGTGGCTTGCTATCTTTAGGATGTGTCGAGTGTCTGCAGTTTCTAGTGTGCTTCTGCAGCTGCTGTTACCTTTTGTAGCATTGTTCTGTTTGAAATGAGTGCTTCTTCTAAACTCTTTCAGTTTCTGGTGGGCTAATGTCCCTCTAAGGCAAAAGCTTTGCTCTTTGGTCAGGATTTAAAGCTTGTTTTGAAATGCCCTGGTCTGTGTCTGTTTCACTTCCTCTTTTGTTTTTATGTATTGGAAGACTCATGCCTTGGCATTAGTATGTGCTTAAAATCTCTTACTGTGATATGTGCTCAGGACTTAAGTCTAGTATACACATTCTGCAAGTGGTTTATTATCTGCAGTGCTTGTTTGCACAAGGGAAAATGTTATAGGAGGGAGGAAAAATCTGTTGTTGTTTGCTCTGTGTGATGTAGAGGAGAAAGGGTGCCCTCACATGTCTCTGGGTTCCTCGTGTGTACAGACCCCTTATGTTAAACTGGGCTGTTAAACTTCTCATGGGCTTCTATGGCTGCCAACAGTATAATGAAGCTCAAAAGTTCATTCAAGTAAGGGAACAAGAACTCATTAAGCACTATTAAACACAGAGATATTTCTTGTGGTTTTGAGTCTAAGATTTCTGGTGGCAGAAAAGCTAAACTTGAAAAAAAGAGCATTTACCATCCTTGTTTTTTTATTATTTACTAAGCATTCAGCTGTAGCTGTGTTTAGATGTGTTTCTGGACTGACCCTATCCCACTTTAAACCAAATCTGAACTAGCAGGTAAAGCTGATATCTCCTGCGTGGAGGTGGTTTGTGTGTGTATACGTATTTATATTGCTGCATCAGTTTGGTGATCTTTGAGTCTATGTGATTTACACAAGGTATGAGAAGGAAGTAATGAAAGGAGTGGGCTCCTTTCCTTGCAGCTCAAAGAACAAGATGGGTATACTGAGCCTTGAATGGACTAAAGGGTGGATCCATGTAGAAAAGGTCCTTTTATGTTTATAAAAGGATAATATATGGACCATCTCCATATCCTGGAGATGATGCTGATCTCGGTGATGTTAGAGGTGTAGATTTTGTTAGTATTTAGGGTCTGTCCCACTTTCTTACGATGGGGGGGGACCACCTTGTGGTAGAACATGTGAATACATGGGCAAAGTGAAGGACATCTCTCATTGAGGAGCTCATTATTGTTAGATGTTAATGAGTAGAAAGGACAATTAGTACCAAGTTAGGGAACTATGTCATAGTGTATGTGTGTTCATTTCTTGCCTCCCCAAACCCACTTTCAGTTTTGCTGTCTTGTTAAAATGGCCTCTGCTGGCAAAACCTGTGTTGTGCTGTGAAGCCACAGCCTCTGCTGACAGATGCTATTTGGCATAAAAGTGGCTTTATTCAGACTTGGTAAGGAGCTAAACCAAGCTAGGCAAGTGATGTTTGCTGCCATGCTGTCTAGAGTATTCTGTGTAGAGTGTATTGCTTTGTTCTGGTTTTCTTTTCAGGAACAGTCTGCTATTTCTCTTCTTTCATTCCTTTGTTAAATACAGAAATCAAAATGCAGAAAGGAATTAAGACTGAGTCTTTAAATGCTTGAGTTGAGCTGATTGCCATTAAAATCCTTTTGCAGCGTGAACTTGCTCACATTTTACACATTGTCTTTTATTAAGCTATAACTTTTTAATTGTAGCTTGCCTGAGTTAACTTTCCTCTGAGCAACTGAATGTCAGAGACAACATTTGTTTCACTGCTTGGTTTATGGTTGCGTAGTCTGTTTTGTTTGCCTTTTAAAAACAGTACCCTTAAGCTCTTTGATTTAATTCTGTTGCCACTGAAATATATGTGAGCAGAATTAAGATATACTGAGTTCTTTTGAAATTGTTTCTTTCTTTCTGACTCAGACTGGGTTGTATGAGTGAATTCTAGCAAGGAGTTCAACTAATACCGTTTCAGAGCATCTTTGGACTATTTCTGAATGAACAAACAGGGACTATCTGTTAGGAATAACCTGCTGACAGCATAGAAAACCCAAACCCAGCAGCCTCAAAGCAAATGCTGTAAGGTCTGCTCTCATGAGTTGAACAAAGAGCTGAGCTTGCCAGCAGGACATGTAAGATCTAGCACAGTTCTGCAGCCTTGCTTTAGAAGGTCTTTCATGTCTTTCCTGACTGAATAAGGATTTTAGTTCTGAGCAATATTCTGCATTGGGCTCAGTCACGTGAATTCAAACACAAAGTTGCATTGTTTTCATGCGTACATCCATTTGAATGTTCTGAAAGAGTCATTCCAGTTACTCAAGATGCCACATTATACTCCTGAAGTATTATGCTTTAAGCAGTTACAATGCACATTGTTCAAGTTTGTCCACTACTGTTTGTGATCATCCAGTTGGAATTGTAGGGAAACAAGGGTCAAGTTAACTTACATGTATTGCCACTTAAGACAGGCTTCTTCAGGATGTGTGCATGGGCCATAGAGTTGATGTTGTGAAGGGTGTTTTCAAAGCCTTGGATGACATTTACTAGCATGAATAATGCTGAGGCACCTCGCTGGGCAGATGATTGAACTGCAGAATTGTCTGCAGATACAGGTTCTGCCATTAGAAGATCATTTTAGGTTTCACAAGCCAAATATTTGAAGAATTGTATTGCTAATAATTCTCACAAATGGTACAATGCTGTTCTGGGAGAGCCTACATAAATATTTGATTAGTAGCTCTGTAACATATTAGATTTCCTTTTGCTGAAAGCATCTGGCAGGGGACACAGGGCTTATTTGAATGAATGTTTCATGCTTAGTTCCTTAGAAGAAATTTAGAGGGAGACTCCTTTCTTTAATGAAACCATCAACTATGTTACTGCTCCTACTAGGAAGGGTAAAAACCATAACCAAAGATTGCACTATGAAGTATGTGATGGGATAAAGGTTTTATTGGTGTGCGATTGGGCGCATGTGCTTTGTATGCCTGTGGCTTTTCCTCCTGTGAGGAGGCTGCCAGCCCATGCCTTTGCCAAGAAAATGCTTCTGTTTCAACACGATGTCTTGTTTTGTTCAAGTTCTTTCTTATGAAAGAAAGAACGACTTATTTTTTTTAGATTTAAAACCCTCCAAACTCTTGGATTCTTTTTGTGTAAAGTCAGACAACGTTTTAGTACTTAAAGAAGGAATGTTCTAAAAAGCACTGTCTGCACAACAGCATGTATTATATACGTTTAAACAATACCTTTTATAAGTATTTGCTTAATTACCGGTGTCTCTGAGTTTTGCAGGGCTAAAATTAAACACAAGCTAAACAATAACGTCTCACACAAACCTACAAATTTATGTGTGTGCCAATGGGCCTCTGTATCTTAAAACCAAAATGAAAACAAAAAACAAACCCCAAAGGCATTCTGAAGGGGTAGGCTGGGATTTCTTCTTGGTCAGGCGAGGAATGGAGATGGGGAATGGTAGGAGAAAAATGTGATGCATGCTGAAGTTGTAGGAGATAGAAACCCATTGAAGAGCTTGGCGTGTTTGCAGCTCCCTGGTGGTGCTGTCTTGGAGGGAAGGATGTTTCATTTTCATTTGGATGTCGTATGCTGGTATTAACACCTTCACAATTTGAATTTATATATATATGTGCATCACCCACACATATCATTCAGCTGTATCCAGTGTAGATAAGGCCCTCAGTGACATTGTTTAGTAGTAGACTTGGCAGTCCTGGGGAAATGGTTGGACTCGACGATCTTTAAAGTCTTTTCCAATCTAGTTGATTCTATGATTGTATGAATTCCAATCTTTCACTGTGGAAAGCAACCCTAAATATTAGTAGTTTTCACTATTTAGCTTACTTGATTTGAAACACATGCCATAATTTTCTCCTTTTCTTTCCTATTTCACAGCAAATCACTGGTCTGAAAAAAGAGAACTTCAACCTGAAGCTTCGTATATACTTTCTGGAGGAACGAATGCAGCAGAAGTTTGATGGTCCCACTGAAGAAATATACAAAATTGTATGCATTTAGAAGAATTTAATAGTATATATTTTTGAAGAGTTAGTTTTCTTATGGCCTAATCCTTTCCAGTAATAACTAAATTTAAAGAACCGGTATAAGGTGTGGAAAAATGAGTTGCAAATGCATGAGTGTCCATAGTTATAGGACAGACTAAGATGTTATGTTTCCACTGAATGGCTATGAATCTTTGGTAGTTGTACTATGCAAATCAGATACTGAATGGGAAACAGAGGCAGCAGCACACTTGTGAGTTTGGTATGTAGTTGCTCTGCTTTCTACTGTCAGGCAGTTCAGTTCACCCTCTATTCTTTCCTGGGTTTATCAGGTGTCAGTTCAGCTATTTGGAGGTGGTTTAAAGCAAGTAAAAGTTTTATTAGGATTGTGTATGGCTTCTAGTTTTATTGCTCTGAGCTGAAAGAATGCATATTTGTACTGGATTCAGGAAATCTATGTCAGTTTGTGGAAGAAACTGGTCTGTATAAGTTTGAAGAAGTTTGAAGAGTCAAGTGGTATGTTTTGTATCCTTATTACTTCAGGTTTGCAGATGATAAGAAGCACCTTTGGTGGTGCCTGCGTTCTAGAAGGGAAAAAAATGACTTTGGTAATTCAGTAGCGTATTATTTGTAACAGGTGCTTGCATCAGATCCCTTTTCCGTAATAGGATGGAAACTTGACTACTGCAACAAACACCAAAAGACTTAAGTTATAAATTGATGTTTAGCTAGGTCATGGTTTCAAGTGAATATTGCTGGTGGGTGTTCTGTCCTAGTCTTCTACACTGGTGTTTTGTAATGGTTGACCTACTGAAATGGTGTCTTTAAACCTGCAGTTGTTCTTTGTACAGGGTGTACTTATGTCCTGAGTTGTTTTCTTGGGCTGTTAACAGAGTAATTTTGTGATTATTAAATATCTCCATAGTTGATACAATCAGGTTTTTTAAAGAACACAGAATATATCTTAGGTCAAAGAAAAAAATATGCATTGAAAGCTTTAGTAACTCCCTATGCTGATCTGCAGTACTGGTCCTTATAGTAAAGTTTATGTAGGGGGTTTGTCTTGCTTTAATACATTGGTCCTAAATGCTTTCTGAGATCTCTGACAGTCCTGAAGCTTGCAAAATATGTCTTTTAAAGCTTAAATATCTCTATGCTATTCTTAGCCCACTGATATGTTATATTTGCTGGTTCCAACAAGAAGTCATCTGCACATTGCCGATAACTTTTGGGTAGGGTGACCTCTGAGCTCTTCCCTCACACCTTAATTCTTTTGTCCTAGAACATTGAGCTGAAAGTTGAGATTGAAAGTCTGAAGCGTGATCTGCAGGAGAGGGAGAAGCTGCTTATCAAAGCCTCGTAAGTTCCAGTGTGTTTCTTCGTGTCTGTTACTTAGGATTTCCAAGATCCTGCTTCTGTTTTTTTCCTGATGTTTTAGGAATATGAGGATCCCCAAAAGTGTTTTTTTAAGGGCACTTATCATGCAATTATTCATTACTGAAATCACATGTGTGAATTCTTAAATGCACAACGATGTTGATTTACTTACACAGGGTGGAGTGACTTTGATCTCCTTCATTCTACTGTATTTTTCAGGTACATATATGACTCCCTAGTTGAGAATGGCTTAGCATGCCTGTTGTAGAAGTCAAGCTAAGAGCTTAATTTTCTCAGCAGGTGAAGAGGTGGAGGTTATTTTAACAGCACTGGATTGAGAAGACACAAAGTTCTGACTCATTGCTATATAGTGTGTAGATGTTTGTATTTAACCTTAAAGTGACAAGGAGGTACAGATGAAGTGGTAGACACTTTCTTGTGTGTAATCTGCTAGCCAGTCTCACTTTAAATGTCTTCCACTTTGATATGTAATGAGATTTCTATCTATATTATGACCTTTCAGTAAGGCAGTTGAAAGCTTGGCCCAGGGTCGTGATGCTGAAATGCAACGTGTAAAAGAAGAGGCACAAAAGAAGGTGCAAGAAATGGAAGAAATCCTGACCAGCAGAATAAATTTGCTGGAAAAGGTGGGTGACTGAACCTGAAGGAGTAGTTAGGAGTAGTTAGGAATCAGTACTGCCTTGGTGCTGTTGTCTGAGATTTCATAGTGTCATCTACCTGTATTTTCAGCTTTCCTGGAAAAATATCCTCTCCACAGAATGGCTGTTTTTTCCTAGAAGTTATAGAGTGCCTATTTTTCTAGAGGCTTTCTGTATCTCCACTCTTGTGTGTTCATTATAGGCCGAGAGGCCACTTACTTACTGGGTAGGTGAACCAGTGAGTGCTTCCCTCTGTTTTGCCTCTTGCACTCTGTTGTTAGATGGACCTTTATGCCAAATATTGTTGGCTTCTGCTGTTACTATATCTCTTTGCATAACATTCTCCTGTTCCAGAGGGTTGTTCTTAACAATGGCTTTTTGAATTCCTTGCTCTCTGTGGTTGAGAGTTTATTCTTCTATTTATTGTCAAGCCATTGCTTAAATTGCCTCTTTACAGGGGAGTTGCTTCATGTTTCCTCCTTTTATAGTGTAAAGCCAAAAAACGCCAAATTTCTTTGCATTAATAACCTGCTTCCTTGGAAGGAGGAAGTTCCATTTCTTGTGAAGAACAAATGTGATCCTGAGTGGTCTGTGCTGGAAATGTTTGTGTCAAGTTCTAGAAATACATAAACTCACAGTTGTTTTGCATCATTGACTGTGTATACTTAACTGGAGGTGTGGGATTTTATAGCTGTGTTTGTGATAGGGATAGAGGTCTGCTGCTCTTTCTGGAAGTAAACAGAAATAGCACAAACTGATATATGTCAATATATGCTTTCTCCTCCCTAAAGAATGAATTAGACATGGAAGGTATTAGTAGCGGTCTCCTGATGGTATTTTCTATCAGGAATTAGCAGTATTCAGAAAGCAGTGAGCTCCTTCAGACAGGAGAAGGGGGAAATCTCCATGACCTTTCTTTAGTTTAGTGGAATGGGGATTTCTCAAAGCATTCTTCATGCTATTGCATTGATAGAGAAGCTCCTAAATCACTTACTCTGTACTAAACCAGCCAGTCAGACTGGTGTTTCCCAGATCTGCCAAGGTATAAAGGAAAATACTCTTTAATTTTATGGTGATACAGCATTTTTTGTAGCCTGGAGACAGTGTTGGCCTTTGATATCAATTTCATTATGCTTATGAATGTGAACACTGCAAAGTAGTTTTAGTCACTCGTTTATGTAGCACCATATAATGATACAGACCCAGGTAACACTAACAAAGGTTAACTTAATTCAGAGGTTTTGATTGAAAGGTGAGGGCTGACAGATCAGCTTTTCAGGAAAGGGGTTGAGTGGTGAAGTTTGGTGGTGAAGGACCTTCTCCACAAGCTCCTCCAAAGAGATATGCTTTGTAGTATAGATATGAAATGGAGAGGGGACTTACTTGTTAGGCTACAAGGAGGCTTCTAGAAAGCACAATTCAGTGAGCACAGTAGAGAAGCTTACAATGTCATAATCAAGATCTGAAACAAATTTCATGTAGGAGAAGCGTGGGGTTATTTGGTGTTCCCTATGAGTTGGGTCACCTAGAGGAGGTTGACTGGAATCTCTGGGTGTTATCTCCATTCTATTGCTGTTCAAGAGAAAAAGGTCAGGTTCAAACTTTATCAATTCTTGCAAAATATTATAAATGATGTTGGGAAGAGTTCCAATTAGCTAGAGTGAGCCTGGGAATATTAATTTCATCTCTGATGGAATAAAAAAGCTCTTGTTTAACCTCTGTAAGTGTAGCTATTTATTACGATAGCAAGAAGACAGTGGGACAAAACCAAATTATAATGGCTAAATCTAAAACCATAGCATAGGGGCAGTTTTAATTCCAGTTCTGCTATCAGGGTATTTGTTTTATTTCTTTGAAACAAACTTCCCTTTTTCTATGTACCATGGAAAATGTCTGCATTTTCAAGATTAAATCATAAAGAGTTCAGAAGCATTTGTAAAGTGCTTGAACTACTTGGTAAAAGTTGCTAAATTAAACATGCCAACATATGTTTGGGAGAAGAAATTTCAATATGTGAAAGAAAATTGTGAGCATTTTGTTCTTACAGGCATCAGGATTGTGTGTGTTTTAATTACAGGATCTTAAAGCTGCCCAAGAAGATGTGGAAAAAGCTGTTGCAATGACAGAGAAGGAGAAAGCTCTGAGAATAGCTGCTGAGCAGAAACTTGCTTCAATTATGAATGCCCCTGCGAAGGATGTGGATATGGTTACAGGAGCTGAGAAAGACAGGTCAGAACACTTGCTAGTGCCACTTCTGACTACTGGAATTCTGTGTTGTTTAAGTGCAAAGAGTCAACATGGATTTATAGGTTTTAATAGTTTGATCCTACCCTCAGATACATGAGTGAGTGTTACTGGCTGTCTTATCTATTCAGCTATTAAATGAGTAGCAACACAACAACCAGTTTATATGCTGCATGATAGAAAAATCACTTTTAAACATCACCTGAAAATGTAAAAGGATCAGTATGCATGTGACATGAGCATGTCCTACTTGAAAGCATCTTTGTAACTTTGACTTACATCCTGCTTGCTGCTTTCATGAACCACTGCTGGATAGAACTTGACTCTACCATTTGTGTTCACTTTCTGCTTTCGTGGTGCTTATGTATTCTGCAGTCCCAGGGATGTTTCTGTTGTGGCTGGTAAACCTAATGGGGAGAGAAACAGTGTGTTTGAGCTGTTTTGATTGTGCTTTGCAAAGCACTGGCTTGGCTTTGTTTGGCAGGTAGTGGCAAAGGTGTGTGAATTGTTCCTTAACTTGAGATGGGGGAAAATGTATCAACTAAAATCTCAGTTCTTTAGAAGGTTTTTGTTTTTAAGGTATGTAGGGTAAAATACAAGCCTGGCAAGCCTCCCAGTAAAGCTTGCTTGGTCTGGGGATATGAGCCCAGAATGGAGATCAAAAGATTGCTATGATTCCTTATACTTTAGAGTACCTTTTACCATCTGTCTGTGACTGAGCCCTGCAGGTAGCTGCTCTGTGAGTCACTGCATAATCTGTCTACCCTGATAACAGAAAGTTGTGTTGGCCTGAGGCTTTAATTTTGTAGGCTTTATGTTATGGTAGTGCCAAAGCAAGGTTTGCAGTGTGTTCCAGACAGTTGGTCCAACAGCATAGAGATTGAAAACTGCCAATCTGAAATCTGTTGTGGCATAAAATTACAGATCTGTTCTAATAAGTTTTGATACTGCACCTTATGTGCCACGACTTAGTTATAACCTGGCTCTCAAGTTATCTCCCTCCTTTCCCTTTCCCTGTCTTCCTCTTTCTGTTAGTCATCTGTGTTGAACACAGTTGCTCTCCAGAGAGACTTGAGCTGGGAAGGAGCTCTAAACCCAGTCCCTTTCAGAGGTATTCTAGTTGACAGCTTGTGTGAAAATAGAGCTTGAAGTGTGGAAACAAATTGTCAGGATTGGAGTATAATGAAGGTTATGGTTTAGTTTTGGTGGTTTTCCCGTCTCTTTACCTTTCCCTTTGTGATCCAGTGTTAGCAGGATCATCTATTGCATGCTGGTAGATCGGTGTAAGTATTCACAGGCCTAGAAAAGCATAGTGCTAATGGAAGAAGAGAGCGTTTGACTTCTTGAAGTGAATCAAATGTTAATGTGCAGTGCTTTAAATGTGTCTGAGAGTAGCACATCTGGAATTCGCATTGTGTTAAAAAGATGCTTTCACCATTTAGGAAACAAAATACAAAGGGAATCCCAGCTGACATTTTATGCCAGAAAGTTTGCCTTAATAACCCTTATATCTGTCAGGAAACATGAGCATTGTTGTGAAATGAGAACCAGCTTAGGTACAAATATAAATGTAAATGGATACTTGGGGAGTCCTCAGTGATGACATGTAAGGATATGGTGGTGTATGAAATGGTTTGATAAGCTTTATATGGTATGATATATGATATCTGATAATGGTATTGAAATGGATTGATAAGCTTTTTGTGTGTGCTCTAAAGGAACATGTAACTAAAATGTTGAAGCTGAAGTGTTGACATTTGAAAAGAAGAATGAGCACTTTGCAGGGGGCTTAACGCTATTTGTTGCTTGTTGTAAAGTTACTTCACCTTTTCTGGTTTCTCTGGAGGGAAAAGAGATTGTGAAAGTCCTCCCCAGAGTTTCACAAGTGTTGTCTGGAGCCTTCGCCTGGGGAAGTTGTCTGCAAGATTTACTACAATGGTGGTAGATGATGCAAGATTAATATTGATTTTTTTTTTTATCATTTTAGACTTATAGAGCAACTGAATCTGTCACTGAAAAGTAAAGAAGCTTTAATTCAACGCCTGGAAGAGGAAAAGGCTCAGAGTGGATCTTATGATGGGAACTTATCAGCAGAAAAGATCAGAGAACTTACCAATGCTTTGAGGCATGAAAAAGACAGTGAGATAGAGGTGAGGAAACTGACTGAACAGTTCTATGTGTTAAATCTCATGTGGTGGAGGATTTTAAAGGCTTTGTGCATGACAGTTGTGAGTGACTTAAGCCAGTCTTTTAAATGATTGTTATTTCCATCCCTTCTCTATTTCCGTAACATTCATTGGTTAGATTGTGGTTTGCTGGTCAACATTCATCCTTATTATCCATGCTTACCATTCATTCAGTTGAGAGGTCATGTTTCCCCTTGACTTTGTGCCTGTGTTACAGATACTGTGCAATTGCTTTACTGAAGTATATATTAAAAAGAAAAATGCTAGATGTTAATCTATCCCTCAATAGATGCCACAGCTGCTAAAGAAGTTAAGAATGTGACTTGGGAGTTTGGTTTTGGGAAGTATCTCTACTGTTAATGCGCTGGAGAAAAAGCTGTGGTAAGAGGGGTAGGCCTAAAACCCCTTCATGCAATAAAGGGAAAGTCTAGTCTTTCATTTACAAAAGGTGCTAAGAGTTAGCCTTCTATTTCACCTGGCTCTTAAACAGGAAGACAGATATCCTGAAAGCTGACATGTAGATAGAGCTTTTAAGGCTTGTTGTCTGTCTTTCTTTTCCTCCAATGGTTATTCAAGCCGTAAATTAAAGCTGGCAGAATTAAGAAATCAATCATGGAGACTTCTCATGCTTCTGAGAAGTTTTCCTGCCTTTGGTTTTAGAAGTTAATATCGATCAGTACCTGCAGACCTTTGATTTCTGTCAGGAATAGACAAGAGAACCTTGTATGATTGGACCAATGCGTAGAATTAAAAGTTTTCAGTTCTGGGTGGTCTTTCAATTAACTCAGTATTTGCAGGAAGAATCAGTATAATTATGCTGATTAAAATCTGCATTTAAATCAGTATATAGTAGGAAAAACTGCCCTGGTTTCCCAAGAGTATTTGTGTGTTAAGGTGAAAACAGGGTCACCTTTAATCCTTTCATAGGAGGTGGACAGCATTCACAAATCATGTAGGGAAAGCACTCATTAACATGGTGTAGTGGTAGTGTTGGCAGTCTTGTAATAGTTGGACTTGATCTTATAGGTCTTTTCCAACCTAGCTTGATTCTATGATGGACTATGTGATCATTTTGGGATGCAGTATTGGAGGAAAAACCCATGATGAATTCCTTCACACAACTCTGTGGTTTATATATGATTTTTAAAATCATATATAAATGTATATTCCTGCCAAAATGCATATACTAAGGTGGTTTGCTTTGCTTTTCCTCCCAATGTTTTTAAGCTCATTTTGTCCAGTTTAATATGTTGCACTTGTGTTTAGACTAAACTTGACTCTAACAGCTGTTTTGTTCTTATAGGCTATTAGAATGGAGCTTAAAAATGAGAGAAACTCCTTTGAAAATAAGATTCAGGTAAGTTCTGGTTTTAGTTATTTCCTTGATCACTTACAGTGCATGTTGGGATCCCTTTTGTTATGCGTTCATAGTTACAGAGAGGCCTTGACTCCAAAGGAAGCAAAGCAAAGTCTTCTGGTAAATTCTCTTTTATGTTAGGTGACAGGAAGGCTCCCCTTGGTTTTAAAGCAATTCTTAATAAAGCTGATAGGTGCACTCGTATGTTGAAGTTGATACTCATGGCCAGCTCATGAGATTAAGCTTCTTATACTGTATTCCAGGCACATCTTTAAGATGATGACTTGCATTTGGGATGATATTTAATGTTAGTAATCTAAGTAATAAGATATAAGAACTCTGAGAGAATGTACTTATTAATGTGCAGTTACAGTATCTCTTAGTGGGACGTTAATGCAACCTTCACATAATCTAATTTAGTCACTTCAGGAAGAGCTACAAGAGAGAGAAAATGAGCTTGCTGTTGAAAAGAAGAATGGTTTGAAAAGGGATAAAACTATCCAAGGGCTAACTGTTGCATTGAAAGCGAAGGAAAAAGAGGTATGGTAGTTATGATCTTTCTGAACTATCACTGGGAGAGTAATATGTGTGTTGTGTGTGTGGCAGGGGTTGGCTGTGTCTCACTGTAACCATTAGGAGGCTTCTAGTGGGTCCTTAATCACTGTTGTCATACCTGTAAGCAGCTCTGTTTATTTAGAATTTTGGATCTTGGACTTGAGAAGAAAGGAAAAAGTACTTAAGAAATCTAATGAAAGATGTTTTCAGGTGCACATTGATTTTTATCAGCTCTGTGCACCACTTGAAAGGTAGGAGAAGTATTTTGTGATGTTGACTAAGTGGAGCTGTCATAAAGACAGCTAAAATAGGAGAGGTCAGCATCAGCTGGAATTCAGATTTTGTTGAAGCATGGGAAATATATAACTTGAGAAACGGGCAGTGTAGTGAGTGCTGTATAAGAACCAGAACTTATTTATACAAGATTGATTATGATGTATTGGGTGGCTTTGTTTTCTGAAGTATTTGTTTAGTGTAGTTGGATGAATGGGCAATGAGGTGGGATAGCTATTACTGAATCACTGTCCCTTGGAAATAACTCTTTCTACATAGTATTCGTTATACTTTATTTAAAGAACGAGGAGCTTGGATCTGAAATTGAAGATCTAAATGCTTCACTGGCTAAGGCAAGAGAGGCCACTCACAAAGCACATATGCAAAAATTCAAGGTAAGAAGCAAGCAGTCAATGTGGTTTCCCTCATCCCTGCTCCTCCCTTCTCCATAGTTCCCTACAGCAGGTAGTCTCTGTGTCGTCTCTGAAAGCAGAGAAGTGGAAATGAGTTTAAGACATCTGATTTTTCTTACTTTGAAGAATTTTCCCAAATCAAATCATTTAGAATCACAGAATGATTTGGATTGGAAAGCACATTAAGATCATCTAGTTTCAACCCCCCTGCCATGGAGAGGGACACCTCACACTAAACTGTGTCACCCAAGACTCCTTCCAACCTGGCCTTTAACACTGCTAGGGATGGAGCATTCACCACTTCATTGGGCAACCCATTCCAGTGCCTCAGCACCCTCACAGGGAAGAACTTCTTCCTTATATCTAACCTGAACTTCCCCTGTGTAAGTTTGAACCCATTTGAAGGGCAGGGTGTTAAAATATCAGATTATTTATGTTTCTTGACTTTTTCTTCTGTAACAACTAAAAACTAAGGGAGAAATGTGCAAAACCAAAATGAGATAAAAATAAAGGCACTAAGAGTTGTGGAGCTCAGATGGTATCAAGGTTGCTTTGTTGACCTAAGAATCTTTTGGGTTTTGTACCAAAAGTATGGTAAAAACACATGCTTCAGGTTAGCAGAGTTGAACTGTCTATGAGGCACCTGTTTGGATTTATTTGTATAATAAATGTGAAACCACTATTTATAAAAGAGTGGAATGTTACTTGTGAAATGTGATTTAGTAATGCTTTCCTGTGTGTGTAGGAGAAAGGACTTTATGATGATAAATTATGCATTATAAAGGTCTTAAAATGTAAACTGGGGGAAAGTAAGAATTTGACATTAAAGCAGACAACATAATGTCTCTTGTAATGGTTTCAAACTCATCTAAAACTAAGTCTGATAAAAGTACCTAATACAGATTAGAGGCAGTGATGAATCTTCCATGATGATGTTTGTACATCCATTCTGAGCTCAGCAGGAATGGAAGAGGTTGATGTGCTTGTGTCTGGAGTACACACACCTAAAGCTTTTGTGACTGATTGTGCTGCTTCTTGGTGTCAGTCTAATGTAATAGTAATCTTTAGTTTTCACAGAGCACCTGCATTTCTTCTAAAGCCATTTATTTCACTTAAGCCCAAATTTTAAGTGTGCCCTATATAAAAAACAAATCCTGTTTCTTCTTCAGGTCATTTTGGCCTGGGTGTGAATCTATAGCTAACATTTGCTTTTTCCTACCAATGGAAGTCCTGCTTTGAAGTATTTCTCTAATTTTAACCCTTTTGTTTTAATGAGAACTTGATTATTTTTGAGAAGTTCTAGGTTTAAAAAGTGTGCAACTAATCCCTCCTGTCCACAGAATCCATATTGCATGGTGGGTGACAGAGCAAGCCCTTCTCCTCATAACTCTGCTCCTTAGCTCCAAACTTGAGTTGAAGGCAGCTCTCTGTGAGTAGACCATGCTGCATAGCCCACTACTCCTATCATGTGTTGTGAACTTTGAGGCCAGTTCTAACAGTATGTGATGGGGAAGAGCATAAATCAGATGTTATTTCGTATAAAACAATATGCTTATGACTTAGTAACTCCTTGTCTTAGTCTGGATGCAAACTGACCCAAAGTTTATATAATAAGAGCTTTGGGATCCAATAATAATAATATGATCTCATTTGCACTATGGACTCCTTTGCAGGTCAACCTTTATCTAGTCCTTAGTTGTCTAAGGCTTTGTTATCCTGCAGTGGATGTCACTGAAAGTTGTGTTCCATTAGTTGGGAAGATGCTCAGTGCAACCTTTTCCCTATTGTGTGAGTAACTGTCACTCCACTGCATTTTTCTACCACAGTTTTGAAGCATTGGAAAGAGGTGTGTGGGGGTGAGTTTGGGCACAACAGGAGTGAAGACTTCCACTGTCCACAAAATACCCTTATAGAACTTGAATGCTGCTTTATGTTTCAGGGTGCTGCAGATTATCAAGCTCTCTTGATGGAAAAAGAGACCCTCTTAGCAGAGCTGCGTTCAGAAAACCTTACAAAGGATGCTGAGAATCAGAAACTACAAAGGAGGATTAAAAGGACCGATCAAGAGCTCAATGATTTGAATTTGGAAAGAGAGAAAATGGAGAAGGAGCTGGATGAAGCACAACTACAGAAGAGCAGAAGTGACAAAACCATTAATGTTATTATCACTCTTTTCCTTCATTTCATAAAGTTTAAAAGTAGTTTAGCACTTTGAGCATGTCCTTCTCTAACAAAATGAGGGGTTTAATATGAGTAAGTTTGAGAAATGCGTTTGCCTGAAGTAATTATTCAAAAGAATGGCCAAGAAGATTGCCTGGCATGTAGTCTGCATTGAAAAATATGTTAAATATCATTTTGATAGGCTTAGGTCCTAGAGAAAATCATTAGCCTTTGGAAGTGCTAAATGGTTACTATTGGCCTTTGTCTGATGAGAGAATCTGAACGTGCACAACAATGTACTTTGTATATTTCTGCTGCATTTCTCTTGTTACATATATCTATCTTAAATTACACTACTTCAATTAAACTGTAAGTTCTAATGCAGAAGAGGAGCAAGTAGCCAATAGTTGCAACCTTAAGCCAAACTTCAGCTTTTTCGTTATCATAGCAGGGTCACTGCAAAGGCTTTAATTTCAAAAGGCAATTTAATAATTTCTGCTTGTAAAATTCCCAAAGCAGAGGATTACTTGATCACAATTTAACCTAAAAATAATGTGCTCTATCTGTTCATTAACTTTGCTTGCTTCATATTCCACATAGGTTTTATTTTACCTTGCTGTAGGCATTTAGATAAGTGCTTCTGCTCCCAGCATCGAAGTGAATGATCAGGTTCCTTTTCTTCCTTTGAGAAAGAGTGCACTTTCTGCTGAGAGGTTGCCATAAAACTCACCTCTCGCTTCTTATCTCTTCATGTGGGTTTTTAACCAAAGCTTCCATTAGGGCAGCATTTCTCTAATGAGTGAGTCCTGCCTGCGTGCAGAGCCTGGTTCTCTTCAGTTAGGGATTAGTCTCCTGCTTTATTAAATTACATAAAAGATTAAATGAGCTTGTCTTGTTTCGGTTCAATTCTTAAATAAGGACCTTAATAAAGCAGATACGGGGTGGAAGTTGCTGTTCCTGCAATCTCACTTGAAACCAGTAGAGGGGTCTCTTTACCTACAAACCAGTTAATTCCTCTCCCTCCTCCTGTCCCCAATTCAACTTGCATTTTGGGTTGATTGTCAACTGTGGTTAGGCTGCTGTCACAAAGTCTCTATCTTTGGTGTGCTTTGAAATTCCTTCAGGGTGTTGAGGTTAAGGAGAGAAAGAACAGATCACTCCTGTCAGTAAAACAGCCACAAAGAACATGTTTTATTGATTTAAAGTATTTTATATGTAACTGTCTACGCTATTCAGAACTTTTTCTATCTTTCAGGGGAGTTAGGCTATAACTCTGTATAGCAAAGGCAGGAAAAATAGGGCTGAGTAGGGAGTTGCCAGGGGATTCAAAGTTACTTGTGTTACAGAAACCTATTTGCCTCCATTACGTCCAAGGTTTTCATGTAAATGACTAGTTCCTTGGGGAAAAACATTCCTGCCAAAAGATGAGCAGTCTTATAAAAATTATATCCCAAACCTATTTCCTGTTCCTTGTAGAACAGCTGCTTCAATTTCAAGAGTTGCTGGTACATTCGGATACAGCACCATTGCCTGTGAAATGTTGCCCATTAAGTAGTAGCTATGTGGGAGGAAGAAAATATGCTGTGATATTTTGCTCTTTGACAAATAGAAAAGCACTTCAGTGATCGGCTGCAAACTTTTTATGAGACAGCCTTAAAAATTCAGTTCTATTTATACTCCAAAATACCTATTCATCAGTGTTTCTATTTTGTTAGAATAAAAGCAGCCTGAATGTGTGTAAACTGCAGAAAACACCCTTGACATCTGTAATGAGCTGCTCTGTTGGCTCTTCACTCACTCACAGGGAAATGTTCAGTGACTTTTCAATACCATAATTGGGATAACCCACATTTTTGCATATTATCTATTAAAAACCTCCAGAACTTGGGATCCAGAAAAAGTTCTTCTGCCCCGTTGTAAACCCAGTTTGGTTGGAAATGATTTGGGCATTACTGTCCTGGAATGGAAGAAGGTTGAGCTAAGACTGCTACATATGAGCTTATGATGCAAATCACAGACTGGGCCCAGTATCAGGACTGTCCTGGAAGAATGAGTGTAGATGTCCTTGGATAGCATCCCTGTTTCAGGGTGGGTGCATGCACTGACTTTTTGCTAGGTCAACTTTAGAAGCAAAACCTCTTCCAGTTCTGTACTTGGCAGAAGCTGTTGGCAAGCATTGGTTCAGCATCACTTTATCCTCTTTGAAAACAGAAACTTTGAGCATATGTATTCTTACGTATGATTGATGAGGAGCAAACATAATCTCATCTTTAATGTTGTTTGTGTCCACCATGTTAGTATCTCTCTAACAGAGATTCAGTGCTTCTTGATCAAAGAGTTTGTTCACATTTACATGAATAAACACTTCAAGTACCCATTCTCTCTCCAGGCCTAAGTGTAGACAATTAGAATGTATTTACTAGGTATTCATATTTGATCAGTTGGTTGGGGAAATACAGAATAACTCATTAGGCAGAATTTATTATTTAGTCTTCCTATCTGTAGTTAAGCCTGAGAGGGAGGTTTCGGAGCTTCACAACTCAATTATTCACCAAACTGTTTTCCATCTGACAAGGAGGGGGAGGCATCTGCTCTGGTCTTCTATATTAGAGTATTTCACATTCATTTTCTTACTTCAACTATCATTAATCATAGAAAAGTCTCTTGGGGAAAAAGGTTGGCAGAGGGAATTGCAAAGTTTATGCTTTAAGAGCTGTAGCTACTATATTATCCTTGCGACTCAATGTATAGAAACCAATAGATATTCTCCCAGACAATTTGAGTGGTCAATGAGTTCGAGCAACCTGCTATAGTGATGGATAGTCTTATGTGCTACAGAATTCCAGCTCATGCAAAGAAGATAATTTTCATTCTCAACCCTTGCTTGTTTTGGGAAGGATTTAGGGAACTCTGGGGGCAGTAATAGTAGAGGCAAAGTAGCTGCAAATTGAAAATCTCTTGCAGGCTGTTTTACTTACTCCACAATTGTATGCCTTGTCAGTCTACCTCTTTCCATAAACCTAGCCATAACTTATTTTTGCTGCTTTCAAGGCAGAGGCATGGTTTCTGTACCTGACAAGCATTGTACACAGAGATGACTGAGAGTAAGATGATAGGGGGTGTAGTACTGTTACTACACCAGCATCTTATCTATGCATGTCTATCATCATTCCCTCTTAAAGCTGTATATTGTTTTCATAATGAGAAGTCACAAAGTATTGGGCACTTGAAGTTATAGCAGAGGTCAAAAGTGTTCCTTTGAAGTTACCTAACATGTAATGTGTTCACTTAAAGCCTCTCAGTGATTTGATAGTATAAAAACAATGTAAAAATGGAAAGCCAAGGAGTGAACTTTGCAGTGCAGTGTCAGTTATAACACTGCAGCTGATTCTTTGCTTCCAGTTAACATGTTCTGTGTGAATAAGTTTAATGTGACCCCCTTGAAGAGCTCCATACCTTGAAGCCAGACGACAGACCTTGCACTGTTTCCAAGAGAGCTCTGTCACTTTCCAGTTTATACGTAGTAGTTAGGAAGAAATAGAAACACATTTGAGAGTTTATCTATATAGACAAAACTGGGACCTGATTCTGCAAGTCTTCAGTTTTCTTAGTTAAGGAAGTGGTTCTTTTGATCCTGAAAAAAAATAACTTAATTAGTTTTGAGAACTGAAGGTCTAAGCTTAATCATTGTTTGAATAACATTTGAGGGTTTTTTGGGGGGAGCTATTAGGGATTTTTTAGCTGAATCCTGATAATGAGGCTAAAATGAAGCAAGTAAACCAAAGACATTGTGAATGACAATTTGCATTTAATGTACAAAATAAACAGAAGTAAAACACTGAGTGGTAAAATTGATGTTAAGGATTTGATGTGAACCTGCATGAAGCAAGGTAATTAAGCCAAGAAAAAGACATAAAACAGTTTGTAAAGAGGTGGCAATTAAAGTGTCACTAGTACTATTTCTTTGTACTTAGAATGGGAAGCAACTATTGAATTTGAAATCCCGCGGGAGGTAAATGTAAAGTTTATAGGTGACTACCATATGTGCAAACTATTTAAAGGGCTTATGGTACTTCACAAATGAGCCCTCTTTGGGAATAAAAGGAAAACATTTATTTATTTGAAGGTGTAGGCTGCATTACCTGGTTCTTTGGGTCTGAAGAGAAGTTTAGATAGGATAAAGTTTCCTCTAAGTTTTAATTGTTTAACTTTAGACAGCAGCTCCTTTGTTACAAGTTCCTACTTCTCTTTTTGCACACATGCAGTAAATGCTCTGGATCTTCTTGTGGAGTAAGAGCTTATACATTGAGGCTCTTAGTATATATGCAAGTGAGGCTAGTGTATATGCAAGTTATGCCTCCTTCAGCTGACAGGGTTGAAGCTTCCAGCAAATCAGCAAAACGGTTTGAAGTGGCACAAATGGTGGTGGTGGTGGGACAGGAGGTGAAACAAGAGAAGCCAGTTCATAGCAAAGTGTAAGGAATAGGAATTGTTTGATGTTATGCTTGGAATCCCAGGGTTTGTCAGGTGGTCAGGCTTTGAAACCCTACAGATGGTGGGTTTTCCAGTGAATTGGAACAGGATATGCAGGAATGCAAAGGAGAAAGTTTGTAATAGTGGTATGCTTCAAGTGTGTGACCTGTGAACTAGGAGGTACTTCTTTCTACATTTCAGTAGTCCTCATTGATCTGTACAGATCTTAGTCCTTTGGACTCACTACTGCATAAGGCTATTGAAAGAGCTTGTTTCTGTCTTTTGGAGACAAAATGGGCTTACGGGGAGCAAAGCTGTGGAGATGATGTGGTTAATCTTGGAGCTGCAGGAAATAATTAACAGAGCCAGAACCAAGCTGCAGTTCCCTTCACAGCATCTAATCACAAGACTGACCTCAGTGGTCATTTGAAGTTTGTGCTCTTGCCAAAAGAAAAAATGTTTTAACATTTGTGACCTTTTGTTTGATGCAAAAGGAACTGGTAATACAATGTTAGTGCAAGAATTTTCATGGTGTGATGAGAAAAAGAGCAAATGACAAACTGAATCACCCGTAACCAATTTTCTCCTATTTTAGTAAGGCAGTAAATTGACTCAGAAGCGGGTGTTCATTCTGACAGCGGCAACATGTACGTGCATGATATTCCTGATAGCCTTGGATTCCAGTCATTCTGTACCAAAAGCATTTAAACAATAATAACCTGGAAGACAGTACTGACACCTCATCTAAAAGTTCTCTTTCATGCTGTGTTGATGCCAAGAGAAAGAGCCTGGATTAAATACCCTTTCCAAACTCTTAAGTGATAGGAGGAGTTTAAAGCAATGGAAAGTTCAACTGATAATATGGGTTGTTAGGCTTAAACTTTTAAAAGAGTTGATTTGCTGAATATTCAGTTTTGCTTGTTTTGTAGGATCTTAGAAATCAACTGGAGAAATTACATGGTGAAATGACTGAGAAAGAGCAAGCGCTCGAACATCATTACAATATTCTTTTGAGTGAAAGTAATCAGAAGCTGCAGAGCCAAGAATTAGTTATCAAGCAGCTAACAGACAACGTCAGTCAAAAAGATCTACTGCTTCAGGTAGGTAGGCTTGAAATGAAGAGTAGAAAGTTATAATTTGATTTCTGTATGAGAAATTAATACAAAATCACATTTGTGTTTGGAATTACTATTGATTTGGATGAAATTCCTTCACTTTCTATAAAACTGTATTTGCAGAATAGAGATATAATTATAGTGTGTGGCATTCAAAAAGATTTCTTGTTAGGGTTTTATGAAGCGTGTGGACAGAGGAGGAAGAAAGCTTTACTAATGCTTAGTAGAGTTTTCACTGTTGTGGTAAAATTCTTTAAGAGCTCTGAAATGCCTTTGATTGTCAGTTTATTGTGCAGAAACTGGGAGTTGAGGAATAGGTAGAGATACTGAAATATTTAATCTTCTTTTTCTTGGAGCCTATTCAAAATGACATATAGAAAGGAGCTGCCTGAATGTTAATGGACCCCTGCTCAGGGTTTCTTATAGCTGGAGATGTAACCCTGGAAAGTTCTGATGGTATTCAACCAGCAATGCAAAGAGTAATAGTTTAGGTTGCTCTCAGCTTGATTTGGAGACCAAGGTACAAGCCTTGGCTTTTAATACTTGAAAGATTCGGTTGCTGGGGAAAGTTGGATCTTGCTTCTATTATGTTAAATTGAGCTCTTCCTTTGTGTGGTAAAAAACACTGATCATTCTTGGATAGTCCCTTCAGTTTTGCTTGTTTGTCTGTTTTGCAATATAAAACTAGAGTAAAACTGTCTCGTTGTTTTCTTTTGTTAGAAACTTGATGGAACAGTTAAAGAAAAGGATGTGGAATTGCAGGAGCTCCTGACGAAGTACAAGAACCTTCTGAGAGCCAATGAAGAACTTGAACTGAAAAATGAGGGCTTAGTAAAGGAAAAATGTGCTGCACAGTCTCAACAGTCAATCATCAAGATAGTCAGAGAGTTGGAGGTCAGTTTTTTCATAACTGATAATTTGCAGATAAAGACCTTGACTTCAAAGTGAAGCAAATTTGGACTTGCATACATTGTAATTCACCGCTGTAAGGGGCTGATTTTCCTTCATATTGGTACCATATCCAAGTGTTCTGTATTACTATAAAGATAGCAATGGATTTATTACCAATTGCTTCATATGATTTGTAGGATTGTGATGGTATTGGTCTACCATCATAAAAAATACATAATCTTGTACTTGGAGGATTTTCTATGGCATCACCAAACTTACTAAAATAGGACAGGTACTGTTAAGAAGTTTTTTAATCACTTTCTGACTCTGTCAGTGCATTATTTGTACAGATTATTGAAAACTGCTTTTTGGAGGTACATTTCTTGTCTTTTTTTGGTGGTGTTTGCAGCCTCATATATTAAGATCTCCAAAAGCATCAGGCAAAGTAAAAAGGATTAGACTAGTGCATACTATATATGTACTGTTATTTAGTTTCTTTAGTAATATATCAGTCATGAATGAGATTTCCTCAACAAAGTTTAAAATGAAATGAGCCAATAGTAAAGGAAACATAAGTGCTGTTTTCTGTCATATTCTGAACACACTAGTGATGACCCACTTGATATGTTATGGGCACTATTGTTAAACAAGGTAGATGCAAGCACACATTGAGTCATGGGTTATATGACAAGCTCAGAGTAAAGGAGCTGCAGTGCTGTTGCCAGGGTACCAGAGCAGAGTATAGCAAAACATGTATGAATATACATGCAGCGAAAATAAAGTCTGTGAAAGGCTGAGCAGAAATTCTAACTCTGTAAAACAAACTGCAGTGCATGCACGTAACTTCTGCCCTAGAGGAGGATGGAAAATCATACAGAATCAGTGAAAATCAAACACTAACTTTCCTCTGTACACCCGACTTACAATACAGATGTGTAACCAGGGGAGAGAACAGGGGCAAGTGAAGCCCTGCATGATAATGACCCAGCACCCACCTTCTAATCATCATCTATTCTCTGTTGCTGGTTCACTTAGTGGCTGTGAACAATACCTAATCACAACCCATTGTCCTTGCAGCCCAAGTTCTGTGTAAGATACCTCTCTAAGAACCTGCTTTGGCATATTAAACAGGAGGTTTTGGACACAGATTACCCAGAGCTCTGCTCTCATTGGCTGCTTTGGCCTCTAATGACTTTCCAGTGCTGCACCAACTCTCAACAAATGCCCAGCAGGATGCTCCCCACCAGAGAGAACAGAAACCAAGCTGCTCTGGCCTCACTGATCTTGAAAGTTGGAGAAACTGAACTGAGAGCTGCAGAACTTTCTCGCTTTTCATCAGATCTTTTTACTTGATTTGAATTTAATGATAGATTTTTAAAGCAACCAACATTCAAAGCTCTGCTGGGTGCCTTGGCCAGGCCAGGGAAGATAAATGACAGTTTCTAATTTGGGAGTGGATTCTTGAGCCACTGTCACAAGCTGAAGAGAGAGTGTGCGAGGACATTGATAATTAGGGTAGTCATGCAACTGCTGATTCTGACATCTGTGAAGGCTTGGAATGAAATCTATTTTATAGCTAAGAAATGCAGAACTGCAAATAGACTCCATATAATTTTGGAAACTAGTTGGTTTAGTGCTTAATGCTCTTCTCTCACAACCAGTATTCCTTACAAAGCTCTTTTTGTTGAAGTATTTGTTAGGTGAATCTATTTCTAACACAGATTTTTAGACCTCTCTGGTTCATTATATTCCTGAGAAAAGCAGGGAAATTGAGCAAAGTGGCTCTTGCTCAGTCCTTGAGCTGTGCTTCTGGGTGCTGTTGTGTTGCAGGTGTGATCTTGCACACAATGATACTGCAGTATGGGGCCACACTGAGAGGAGGTTTAATTCTAAATTGATTTCTCTATGTCTCTTTAGATATATGACTTGGTGGCCTGTAACAATTTAAATCTTTATTAGCAATTGTCTCATTTATGGTAGCCTATACAGAAAGTTTACTGCAGTACTAGAAGAAATGACCAAGTTCTAGTACTGATAGATGGATGGATGCATCAGTGATGAGGTGTAGGTGGTGGTCTTCTCTCAGTCATCATTCTCGAACCTTCAGGGATTTTGGAATGATGCTGATGGTTGTTGTAAGCAGGAGAATATTCAGTGAGGCAACTGGATCTTCTTGTGAGTTTGCCAATCCCTTATTCATGATGGAGGTATAAACCTTTTACTTTGCTTACAATTTCAGAAACCTTTAATGAAATTAAGTTATGTTTTACACCTCTGCTGCTGAGCATTAGTATTTCAGACTTAAATATAGACTTTAATGTGTTAGATTGCCTCCTTTCATGGGAGTATAAATCTTTCACTGCAATATGGTCCTGGATGTCTTGCAGCTATCTCCTTTAACACATTTTCCCTCACACCATGTGTCAAGAGGTTTAATGTTTCATTAACTCCCACAGCATTACGGTCTATTTAAGTTACAGAACTGCCTTATGTTTTGTGTACCGTTGGGGAGTTGATTGGAGTAATTCACTCCTACGCTTTATTTAGAAATGACAGTAATAATGTACAGGGGAAAAAGCCCCCATGTTCAGACTGTATCTCCTCATCCTTATTATTCATGAGAGAGTCTGAAAAATCAAGAACACTCCTTCATGATTTTCCTAACATCTACCTAGTTGGATGTAGAGTTTACTAATTTGTGTGTAGTCTGTGACATTTGGAATTAAACAGCTCCTGTCTCCTGTTATGCAGGGGGAAAAGAGGGAGGATTTCATAAACTTCCTGAGATTTTGGTGCCAATGTTAGAACTAAATTAACCTGTGAGTTCTCAAAGCAACACAGGAAGCTGGAGCATGATTCTGTGCATGACACTGCTTTGATAATACAACAGCCACAGACCCTGAACAACTGGTGACAACCGTTATCTAATTTGTGTACCGTAAACTCTTCACAGTGACATTACTTTGCCAGTGCTTCAGAAAGAGCTTTTAATTAGGATATGGCTCTGTCGCGTCTTCAGTAATAATTGCAGAGCTTGTATCAGACATATGGAAGAGTTCACTGGAACTTTTAACAGGCTGTTAACCGACTAAATTAAGTCAAAAGATTTATTTCTTCCTGTGGCTTTCTACGTCATTGAGCAATGTCGTTGTGATCAAACTTTTTCCTAGTTAAACTGCAATCTGTGTGTTTCATGTTCAGTGACTGTTCTTGAAAGGCTCAGATTCCAGCATCTTGATAAGACTCCTTCGTTCAGGCTGTAAGATGTACTTTTTAATGTGGGGTTGCTGTAAGGTTCTTTGATTAATGCATCAAAATGAATCTAGATCACTCGCCTCCATCAGTTTGCCTCTGTATTCCTCAGCACTGAGTCAGCAGAAGGCCTTGCTCTGTGCTCCTCCTCTATGTGTCTATATAATAAACTTGATATGAATCATAGAATGGTTTGGGTTGGAAAGGGCCTTAAGATCATCCAGTTCCAACCCCCTGCCATGGGCAGGGACACCTCACACTAGCTCATGTTGCCCAAGGCTCTGTCCAGGCTGGCTGGAGCCAGGGATGGAGCATTTACCCTGTTGCAGGGCCTCACCACCCTCAGAGTAAAGAACTTCTTCCTTATATCTAACCTGAACTTCCCCTTTTTAAGCTCAAGCTCATCACCCCTTGTCCTATTGCTGCAATCCCTGATGAAGAGTCCCTCTTCAGCATCCTTGTAGCACCCTTCAGATACTGGAAGGCTGCTCTGAGGTCTCCACGCAGCCTTTGCACTTCACATGTAGAACAGTATTTGATATATCAATTTCACTAGAAACATTTGTTAGAATTCCAGCTACCGTTAGGAATGATGGTGGTTTAACAGAGTACATGTGCACAAAGGCAAGGTCAGAGTCTGTAGCGTTAGGTGGTGGATGGTACTTGCTTTGCAGTAGGATCTGACACGTAGCAATAATTTGATCCAAACCTGATTACACTTGCAGAATATTATTTACCATATTTGCCAGCATACTGTGAAATGTGAGTGTAAATAATGCAAAGTAAACAACAGTTGTCCTTGCTTTTGTGCTGTTTGCTTTGCAGAATACTGATTTTTCCCAAATTAACAGAGTCTTTGCATCATTAGTGTGATTTAACGAGGTTTTATTGGAGTTGGTTTTATTCTTGCAATCCCTTCCTTAGGAATTGCAATTGGAGTAATAACAGCTGCTTCACACTCCTGGGTGTAGATTTCTTCCTTGTTAATGATCTGTTCCCTAATGATTCAGTATCTCTGGAGAGTTTCCTTAGCTGAGATTCCACCTGAGCTGTGGCGCTTTTTTGTTCTTCCTTTCAGCTTTCAGTCAAAAGAGAAAAGTGAGAGAAGCAAGACTGTTCTTCAAATACAGGCAGAATATAGGTGTCTGACATTAATACAGCTAAATTTGTTATAGCTATCCCAGTATTTTCTCTTCTGAGATAGCTTTCTTAGGTATTTTATGTAATAAGTGCAAGCAAATATTCCATTAAATAGCTGCATTTTTTGTCTCCTGCTGGAAAAAGGAACGTGTCATTGTTTTGGAGTGAAAAGATCTTGAGGAAATCAGTGCTTCCATACTGAGAATGGAGCACGAGTGTCTGGATTTATTCACATAATAATAATATACTGTCTGTGAGCAGGACTGCAGGTAAACAATTGTCTTTTCTTTGCACAAGTAAAGCAGCCGCTAGCAGTGACCCAGCTGAGCGTGCAGAAAACTGACTCAACGAGTGGATCTGACACATTCATCCTTTATTTGTCGGCTCGATACAGTCCTTTTTGTTCAGAAATGGAACAGAATTTGCAGGAACCCTTCCCTCAAAGAAAGCCAGTTTTATCCAGAACACAAAGAGGACTGTTAGGACAATGTTCCAAAGTGTGTGCTTGGAGCTTGGATTTGTCTGCTTGCCCTTCTCCCCCTTCTCCTCCTTCCAGGTTGTTCCTGGCATTTTGAGTTGTAAACTGGAAGTGAGGATGCTTGGGTTGGGGGGTTTCTTTTTAGACTGCAGCCAGAGCCGGGCTGGTCCAAACTGGAGAAGGCTTCTTAAGGGGAAACCTTGGAGCTGCTTCCAGTGCCTAAAGGGGCTACAAGAAACCTGGAGAGGGGCTTAGGACAAGGGTCTGTAGGGACAGGACAAGGGGAATGGCTTTAACCTGCCAGAGGGGAGACTGAGATGAGCTCTTAGGCAGAAGCTCTTCCCTGTGAGGGTGCTGAGGCGCTGGCACAGGGTGCCCAGAGAAGCTGTGGCTGCCCCATCCCTGGCAGTGTTCAAGGCCAGGTTGGACACAGGGGCTTGGAGCAGCTGCTCCAGTGGAAGGGATCCCTGCCTATGGCAGGGATTGGAACTGGATGAGCTTTAAGGTTCCTTCTAACACAAAGCAGTGTGGGATTCTGTGACCATGTTAAAAATGTTGAACCACTGCTTAGACCTGTGACTCATAATAAGTAAATTGTGAAACAGTATTTTTTCTCCTTTAATAGTAGTTAGTTTTAAGTATCATGAGCAGTTTCCAGGTTCAGATTAGGCTTTGGAGGTCCACAGTCCTGTTCAGCAGATTCAAACTGTACTTATTTTCGTCAGGACACAGGTACAGACACAGTTGTAGACGTGCAAATGTAAAACTGACGCTGTAAGCTTAGTGTGTTCTTGTTTTATTCTAGGAAAATAAAGAAGCTGAATATGAAAAGCTGATGCTTGCTTTAAGAAAAGAACAAAATATTTATTCTACGCTAGTGAAGACCTTCAAAGAGTCAGATAGGTGAGTACTGTTTCTATTGGGGTGGATAACCTAAACTCAAAGGGCAAAAGGCAGAAGTTTGTACCTGTCAACTGTTCATAAAGCATAAATGAGCTCTAATTTTTCTAATAAAAGAGAAATTCTAATAATATCTAATTCTAATAATTCTAATAAAAGAGAAATATTTGTGTAAGTGAGGTTCTGTTATGTAAATCACATAAATTACATAAATGTTCCTGAAAATATTTGTGTTTGGAATGAAATCTCAGATGAGCCACATTTCCATTTAGCTACCAAAACAAACAGCTTAGATTTCCAGGAGTGAGCTGTGTTGGAATGTAGGGGGGAAAAAGCAAGTCACGGTGAACTTTTGGGAGCTGGATGATTTCTTGTGTTTTACTCCTGAAATGCAGATAATGCTTATCTTAAATGTGACATTATGAGAATTTTGATGAGAGTATAAGCCAGCAAGATTTCTTTAACCAGAAGGTTATACAAAACAGAGTAATTGAAGTTTGCATAGTATGCTTTCAGTGTAAGACATTCAGAAGTATGGCAGAGCAAGTGTTTTTTAACCTTTGAGAATCAAAGAACTCAACATTTTAGAAAGGAATCTGTAGCCTACTTTGTAGCCTGTTATTGCTTGGCAGCTGAGGAGGACACATTAGGGTAAAATAGAGACAATTCTTAGCCTTTAGGAAAAAATAAACGTGTTTTAGATAAAGGAATTACTTTTATGAATACAAATAACTTGGTATTGACAATATTTACAGAGCTGCCTCTGGCTCTGCCTGCCTGAAAGCAATGGCTGGTACCTGCCAGCTTTGTGGGGATGTGCGTTTGTATTTTGCAGTTGGTTTATAGTCCATTACAGTTCGGAAATTATCAAGTGAATAGCACTAGAGTGGGTGAGATCCGGTGTTTGAATTAAGCACATTAATTATAATGCCATCTTGTGCTTGGCCACAGCCTGGAAGCTGTTCCAAGTACCAGAGTCTTTTTCCTTAGAAATAGTGATAGAAGTCAGATTATGGATTCAAACTGAAATGGGGGAAGTTCAGGTTAGATATAAGGAAGAATCCCTGTGAGGATGGTGAGGCACTGAAACAGGTTGCCCAGAGAAGTAGTGAATGCTCCATCCCTGGCAGTGTTCAAGGCCAGGTTGGATGGAGCCTTAGGCGACATGATCTAGTGTAAAGTGTCCCTGCCCATGTCAGAGGGTTGAAACTGGATGATGCTAAGGCCCTTTCCAAGCCAAACCAGTCTGGGATTCTATGATTCTGTGATTATGACTTTATTTCTTCTCTCTGGGAAAAGAGCAATATATTTTTGTGACTTCCCTGTTGAACAGTCACCAAATGAAGGAACAAGTCAGTTGTTTTTAATGACTTATAAGGAAGGTGACTTTCAAATGTGTTCTGTGGGTAAGGTGGTTGTCAACACTTCAGAGTGATGACAACAAAATAATACAGCTCTGATACTAGCTTTTGTTAGCATATCTTTCAAATGAGGAAAATGATAACTGTAGTTATAATCATTAGGATAATAGGGGTTTTGCAATTAACTTCTGTAGAATTAGGAGCAGGATCATTAGTTTTGTTTTCTTGCCATTGAGTTATAGGATGCACAGAGCAGCGATTGGCAGAGGATGTGCAGTGATTCAGCAGCAGAGCTGGAAGTTGGAGGCAGTTGTCTCTACATCTCCTCCTCATAGTTTTGTGTGCTGAGGTGTGCTGTTAATCCCATCAAGGAAGAGTTTACTCCTCCCCCCTCCCCTCGAGTTCTGGGTAGTTGATAAACAAGCCCTGCAGATAAATCCCACTTCCTCATTTGTGTAATTGCCATCAGCAGTGCCACGGATTTTAGGCAAACATCTGTTTTCTTGCTGACACATCTTCTTTTAGGCATTATTTATTTTAAGCAACCTGGATGGTTATTTTTCAAACTAAGCTATAGGATGTCAGGACCAAGACATTTTGTGTCTCTTCAAGCGGGAAATAAATGCTTTCTTATAAAACCTTTAGCTCATGAAAAGGAGGAAATGTGCTTACTTAGCTTCTCGTAACGTGTGGGGTTGATTTGATTCTTAATTTTTTGCTGAGCATTTAAGAGAGCTCTCTCTTCAAAGATCCTCTTGAAGGAGGGAGGATTGGTTAAAGCAGTAGTTTCTTGTGCTGGAAACACTGACACCAGTCATGTCAGAAGACAGACTGAGGCTTTTCATACACGCTGCCTGTTAATTAATGTGTTTCTACAATATGCTGTTATTTTCACATGAGTATGATGTGCTGGATGTTACTGTAGGGTCTCCTCTAAGATGGATTTAAATCTGTTGTAAAGATTCATGAATTCTCTGGCATTTGGTGCTGTGGATTGGAAATTTGACAGCAGCTCAATTTATCTTCAAGCAGTGAGGTTCTGAGTGAAGTAAATAATACAATGAGTTCAGTAACACCGAATTTGTTACTAAATCCACTTTATTTCATATTATGATTTCAGTTTTTAGTGTATTTTAAGTCTGTTTAGGGACTGATCAGAACTGAATTGGTATTCTTGAAGAGTTTGGGGAAGATACAGCAAGGGGCAGCCAGAGGTGCTGACACTGAGGACAGTGGCTGATGCTCAAGTAAGAGCCTCAGTGGCCACTTTGCAATGAAGCTGCTTAAAGAATTATTTTACCTTAACAAATTACAATCTGTAAGTTTTGGCATTGACACCCCCTTGAGATAATTGAGATGATTTAGACCTTAAAAAGTCCTTTTACAGCCTGTTGGATAGATGAAGGAATAAAACAGTTGTGTATGGATCATGTTTTCAATGAAACACAATCTTTTGTTTTTTATCTTAAGTGGAGCATTAGACTTTATAGTATAGTATGGGAAGGGAGCAAAGTTTCCATGGTCACCATATCGTGGAATGCGCAGAGCCATCAGTATTATGTGATGATGATATTTTTGGGCATTGTGGTTTAAGCCCAGCCATAAATCAGAGCCATGCAGCCCTTGCTCACTACCCCCTTTCCTCCCCCTGCTCTCAGAGGGATGGGGAAGAGAATCAAAATAATGTGACTCCCATGGGTTGAGATAAGAACAGTCCAGTAACTAAGGTATAACACAAACCACTGCTGCTACCACCAATAATAATAATGATAAGGGAAATAACAAGGGAGGAGCATACAACCGCTCACCACCCACCGACCGATACCCAGCCTGACCCCAAGCACTGATCTTGCCCTTCTGGGTAACTGCCCCCGTTTTACGTCCTGGGCATGACGTGCTGTGGTATGGAATACATCTTTGTCTAGGTTGGGTCAGATATCCTGTCTTGGCTTCCTCCCGGCTTCCCCTCCTCCCTGGCAGAGCATGAGACTCACAAAGTCCTTGACCAGAGTAAACATAACTGAGCACCAACTAAAACCATTGGTGTTATCAGTGCTATTCCCAGGCCAAAAGTCAAAATCACAGTGCTGCACCAGATACTAAGAAGGAGAAGAATGACTACTGAACCCAGGACTTTACAGAAGTTAGCAATTGTGATTTACCTTAAATAGAATTACACAGCACTTGGCTGGTGGAATATATCTGTTGAAGCTGACATAGAAGCAGCACAGCTCCAAACAGCAAGATAAGGTCATATATGTAAACTTTTAATCTCATCTTTCAATACAGAGATTTGTTTGTGCCTATGTATCAAAATGCTGTAACTGTGTGATGAAAACCAGTGATGGCTTAATGTGAAACAGGCTCTGTGTAGAAGTGCCTGTGTGTAAAACATGCTGAGATCCGCAACAAAATGTTTTAAATTGGATATTGAAGATTGTTTTTTCTCCGTTTCTTTAGTATAAATAGCTTGCAAATGGAACTGAACAACATTTTCACGTTGAGAAAGCAACTAGAAGAAGCTGTTTTAGATAATCGGAATCTACAGAAGATCTTAGAAGATCAGATTAAGGACATTAAAACCCGACAAGGTCTGTAAACAGCAGCTCATCCCTTTCCTTGATCTGCTTGCACAAAACTGGTTGTATTACAGTTTGCTGTGATGGAGAAGAAACGTTTGAGAGAAGAAAAAGGTGGGAAAAGACTTTTGTGCAGCTTTCTCTACAGAAAATTACATGGAGGATTTGTAACAGAATGTCTTTGAGCAATCAGGGTATATACAGAGGGACAGCTTTGCTCTTTCTGTGCAGCAAATGCTAGTAATTCCATGGCAATTCTACTGCAGTGATCATTTCAAGCTGCCTACAATTTTGCACCCATAGAATTTACTGTTTTCTGCACAAGTCAGAGGTTCCTGCCTTTAACTGAAGCTGTGGCCATGGGATCACTTTCTGGCCATGGAATGTATTTCACAATGCTTGGTAAAGAGCTCGTCTCAGGAAATGGCTAAAATCCTCCTACCTGAAGTGCTTCCAGAGAAAGAAGAAATAGCCAGAGGTTTTACTTTGGAACTCATAAATAGCAGAGCTTTTAAATATATCTTATCTTCTGGCTTTTTTATTGCACTTCTTTGGATGTGTTTTTAGTATATGCTTAGCTATAGAAAAGAATAATTGAAGTGGACATAGTTAAATATAGTTTACTGCATCTGTACAGAGGTATCTGTTTTATTCATGAGGGGATATATAAATAACAGTAGAGCCTGTTCAATTACCCCTTTCAACTTAGATTTTCAATTTTAGCATCACTCTCTTGACAGCTATGCTAGGTGACAAAAGGTAAGCTTCTGCTGTTGCAGTTTCCAATCTCAGCAGCACAGAGATGATGAACTAGGGTAGGCAAAAGGGTCTTGGGGATACTCCTGGCTTCCTAGAGCAGTTGTGCTGAGGGTGAGGCTGATAGGACTGAAAGCTAAGCTCTGAAAATTAGAAGTCATTTGTGAAGCTCTGGGTCTTTGCAGCAGCCACGGGATCAGTGTCAGAGGTGGGAAGAGGATTTGGATGTCTCCTCTGTCCTAATTTAAATATGCTTTCTTTCTATCTAATGAGATGTATTTATAGAATTAGCTGTCATCTGTAGTGTAAATGAACAGGTGTTTATTGAAACATAACAAATCAGTCCTGCAGTTAGAGAGGAAATGAATAGGTAACTATGCTCAATTTAATTAATGCAATCTTTTGACCCCAAAGCAAACTCAGTTCAGTAACTTTATCTAACCTGGCTTTTTGTCTTGAGACCTCGTGTTTGTGTTTATGAAAATATGGTTAAACCAGAATAACTATTCGTGCCTTCCTGCTCCTCCCTAAAAATTATTCCTAATTGTAATGCTAAATATGCAAATTATAATTCAGAACTCATCCCAATAGAATAGAGCCCCAGAAAATAGAGCCTGTCTGCATGTCAGCAGCACAAAGAGATTATGAGGGCAAAATCTGTTTGATTAAACAGAAAGCTTATTTTGGGGTTTGAAGCATTTTAACTGGCCTCCCACAGACTTTACTAGTTGGTTCTTATTTGAAAAGTCCTGTCTTTGCATTTGATGTTGTGTTTCTCTGCAAATAAGAGTTTCTGAAATAATTCCTGTCCTTGGTTATTTTGACAGATGAAACCCTTTCTTTCTGTGGTGATCAAACATCTTATATGAGTATCTATTTAAGAGAGCAAGACCATTTATGCTCACAGATAGACCATCTGTCTCTTGAAGAACTTAAGGAAAAGGTATTGATCTCGTCTATTATTTACTGTTTCTAATGGCTTAATTCTGCTTCTTTTAGAGTCTGTGTATCTCTCTCAAAAAGGTTTATTTAGGTATGGTTGGGTAGTCCTGAAAGGATTTGAAGTTTTCATCTCTGTGGTTTGTGATCTGCCTTTTATGAACTATTTAGTCTTTGTTCTACCACATGAGCTTCAGAATCAGCTGAAAGATAGCTGGCTTGCTGCAAAGGTTTTAGGATAGACACTTGGATTAAAGTTGTTTCTGACTCAGTTCCCTATTTTAGTGATCACAAAGTACCTCCAAAGAAAGGTTTGTGCATTAAGATGCACAATGATGTGTATTTTATGCACCTTTATTAAATCATGAAAGTGTTAGTGGTGTCTATAATTTCTACTTCTCTATAGCATACTTCATCCCAGGATTTGCAAGTCTTTGTGTAAATATGGCATGTTATAAAATAACCACAAGGTAAGTTAATGTTCTCTCTGTTCTACATAAGGAGATCTGAAATTCACAGAGATTAAATGTGCAGACCATTGTCAGCCAGTAAATCAGTTCAGAAACTTGTTCTTGTTACTTATCCTGTGCAGTGACCTCCAATCCATGCACCCATTTATGATAAAGAATTACTTTGACTGTGGTTGTTTAGGAGTGAACATAAATCAAGTTTTACATTTCTTATGACCAGCTGAATTGTAGGCAGGTGTTCAGAATCTGGGGGTGGGTAATCGAAGGGAAGAAGTTTGCCTTACACTGAACAGGTTTCAATAAACAGAGCCCCAGATTGTGTCCCAGTCCCATTCTGGGGTTGTACCACTTTTATCTCTGAACATATTCCCTTCAGTACGTTCAGAGATGCTCATTAGCAAAAGAGTTTATGGTTTATAAACCATTTCTTACTTGAAAAAGCTTTTCTATGCTTGAAAGCTGGTCTGTTTTCCCAAATATTTAAGTTGGTCTAATAAAGACATTCCACTTTCTTCTGCAGATGTTGTCTTCTGCCTTGGCAGTGTTCAAGGCCAGGTTGGACAGGGCTTGGAGTATCCTGGTCTAGTGTGAAGCATCCCTGTCCATTGCAGGGGGTTTGGAACTAGGTGATCTTAAGGTCCTTTCTAACCTGAACCATTGATATGACTGATTCTTGATATGTGTCTACATTACTCTGTGACAGTAGTATCTGTTCAAGAGCTTTGAACATGGTTGTCGTTTGAAACTACTCAGAATAAAGGTTGTTTGAGATAGAACAAGGCTGTTTCTGAATGCTGCTTTTTCCCTGTAATGCTGGTTTCCCTTGCACTAAAATGTTTCTTCTCAAATCAGTTTGTTGATGTGATGTGCCCTCAGGTTTCTTCTTGCTGCTGAGTTGTGAAATGTGGTACCTCAATAACATAGTTGGAAACTACGGTCTTAGATTTCTTGAACTCACAAATACATAACCATATTTTATACATAGGGAGATTGCCTCATGAGCAGGTATAGAAACTCAGGCTTCCTAACTCTGCAGTTTAGATTTAGCTAGAGGTTCATATATCATCATTTGTTTTCATATTAGTATAGATGTTACCAGTTCTGTTTGTTCTTCCTTTGATTATTTAGGTTGCTGACCTTCTCTTGATGGTTAAGGATCTGCAGTCAATTAATCAAGAACTTAAGAAAAAGCAGCTTGGACTTTGTACAACAGACTCTAAAGGGACAGAAGCACTAAAAATACTAAACCACAGTGAGGTAGGTTTTCTCTATTAAAGTAGGGAATCTGACTCTTAACATCTGATACACCTTGTGGAGTCATTTACATCAGTACAAAATGAGTGTAAACCCCTCAGGCCTTGCTAGTGCCTTATAATAGCTTCTGAAATTAATGATGTAAGCGACTTTAAGATGTTAGCACAACAGAGAGCGAGCTCAATGCAAGTGTTCCATGATGTGTCAAGGTAATTTTAAGGAAACAAAATACACTTGGAAATATTACTTGGGGGTGTGATGTATTCATTTTATCAATTGAAAGGGGAAGAAATAATTAAGTTGACAAAGAAAGCAGTATCTTGTATAGCATTTTAGTTAATATTGAAAGTCTGCTTGTCTACTGTTCAAGAGTCATTCTGATGCTGTGTCTAATTCTGTTTATATCTCCTCTGCATCTACAAAATGAGAGTTCACTGTAGCCAAAAAAGAGGAGCACTTCAGGTCGCTCAAATACTTGGCTGTTCCTCCATATAGAGTATAGAAGTATATGGAGAAGCGGACAGCATGTGGTAGATTGCTGAGAGGTGCAAGGAAATAATCATTGCTGGGTGTTTCATTTTTTAGCCCCAAACTAAGACTTGTTTCAGCTGTAGGGAAGAAGATGTCTCAGCAAAACACTTCCAGTGAGAAGCATTTTGGGTCCCGGATTGCTGGGTGTGAATGGTGAAGGAGTCTCTGGTAGATTCTAGTGAACCTTCTAGCCTCTAGTCACAAAATACGCTTAGTTTTTCAGTTTGAAGCCATGCTGGTGCTACCTTTAATTGAAATATGTTTTAAATTAGAGATTGACCTTTAGAGATGCCATAGCTTTTATCAAAATAATGAATTACATCTTCCTGTAATAGCTTTGCGTGAAAGGCTTGTGGGCAATCTGCCTTTCCTATAGATGAATGCGTGCAGCAGTTTGCCTCTTTACCCTGCAGAGGGTGCTGCACTCCCACCGATGCCATAATTAACACCAAAGATGCTCGTGTCCTGTGTAATAAAGATTATCCTGACAAGATACTGTGTTTGTCTCAGCATGAAAAGTACATGTAGGGCTACCTCTTTAAGAAGCTGTCTATATGAAATTAGGTGTAGAATGACAGAGTGAAGCTTCTAAAATACAAACAAACCTCAACCTTCTAGTAAAGGAAATAGGGAAATAAAATAGGGTACTGTAACCATTTTAACCATGCCAGAATGCTAATATCACTATGGAGCTCAAAAGTCAAAGGAGCTATAATTAAGTGTTTAGCTTAAAAAGTATCATTTGATCAGTCTTGACAATAAATGGCAACCTGGATTTCGGGCTATGGCTTGTGACAGCCGTGTGTTTTGCATCTTAATAACCATTGTCAAACCCCCCCCCCCCAAAGTTCTGGTTTTCATGCATATTTTGGGCTTGAATTTGCTGGCAGGTAGTGCTGAGCTGACAGTAACATGTGCTATATGAGGGATTTGGACAGGCACAGGGAGATGTATCTTGCTCTGGTTCTTACAATGTACCCATCTTTCTTTTCCTTTGGCTTTTTCTTCTCTGGCTTCGGAGCACAGATGAGATGAAGCTGCATGTTGGTGCCCCTGAAGGGCATCTCCCTAAGGTCTGACAGCCCCTAGGACTCTGTGTCTTGGCTTAATGTTCATGTTAAGAGGGAGAAGGAGGAGAGAAAAAGGTTGTTTTTGTACTGTCCTCTGAACATCTGCTTTCTCAGAGAGAAGCAGTCTCAGTGATTTCAGCCTTCAGGGCTCCAGGGATCTTTGCAAACCAAGCATATCAGTGGTTCATTTAGGAGAAACATTCTCAAGGTTTTTAGTCTCCAAGGAAATACTTTAAACAGCAGCTTATTCTGGGTAGGCTTTTTTCTTTTCCTGGCCTTAAGACACTTATTTTCTTTTAATATTATAGTTGTATTCCTTAGAGCACAGAAAGTTTCTTTCCAGCATCTCAACCACAGGACCAGGCTCAAACCACAGTCGTTTGTTATAACGGTGTTCTATAACCCAGTGGTCCTGTGTAATAGTTTCAGTCTAAGTATCATCACTTATTAAACCAAATACTGGCCTGGGAAAAGCCTATACTAGTAAATGCTGAGGTATAAAAAGTAGCTGCATTGGGTGGGTAAAGGTGTATGTGAAAATACGTTTATTTTTAATACACAAGTGTAAGGTTTGTCCTGAATCTACACATGGAAGATTAAACCTTAGCAGTTTTCTTTATAATAGCTAAAATTACTGCACCTTTGGCATCCCATGATTACAACAGAAAGATCTTATAATGCATGCCCTTGCTAGATACCAGAATCCTATCTGTGTCTTCCTCCACTTTTCAGATTGTCTTTACTTTGTGCTGTCCTAAAAAACCAAGTCGGAGTGCAGAGACCAAAATAATTCAATCACGAGGTGGAAGTTAGTTTTCAATATAGATTTTTAATAGCAAGAGGCAAATATATCAATATGCTGCACCATCCGGTTTCTGCCTTTTAAAATTCATACTTTAAACCATTAGAGTTGCTAATACTGGAGGGGTAGGAAGATAAGGCTTTTCTCATTTATTTCATATGTATATATATATATACACATATATATATGTGAATACATTCTATGCATACTCAATTAAAACTCAAACCCTACACAGGCATTCAATTCCCACTGTCCTTAAGAAGGAAAACTTATGCCCCTTGCAGAATCCTGCTTTCCTGTGGTTGCACTGCCATGCTGTGAACCGAGACTTTCCAGCATGTGGTACAGAGGAAGCAGGTTTCTCTTTTCCTGCCATAAGTTTCAGCCCTGTGCTGTATATCCCTCAAAGCTATAAATATCACATGCACAACCCCTAGGCACCAGCTTCTTTCCTTCCAGTCCATCTTCTGAATCTCTCAGCCTTTAAACTCCATTTTCTGTAACTATGCTCAAGATTCTGTTTTCCTTGTCTTAAGGTAATTTTTCTTTCACCCAAGTCACACCAAAATGCAACTGAGGTGCTGTACTATTGCCACAAATGCTTTAAGACTGATAATGCAGGTTTGCATCCTCTGTGTTAGTGCTATATCCTACTATGGTTTAGGCATTTTAGACACAGCATCCTTAATGTTCACCATCACTTTTGCATGTTTCTACTATTTAGTGAGATTTTAGCAGCAAAGATCTAAAGAGAGGGGAGGTTTAGATCAGACATAAGGAAGAAAGAAGGGTGCTGAGGCGCTGACACAGGGTGCCCAGAGAAGCTGTGGCTGCCCCATCCCTGGCAGTGTTCAAGGCCAGGTTGGACACAGGGGCTTGGAGCAAGCTGCTCTAGTGGAAGGTGTCCCTGCCCACTGCAGGGGGCTGGAACTGGATGAGCTTTAAGGTCCCTTCCAACACAAACCAGGTCTGTCCAGCAAACCAAAGGGTTTCTAGCCTTCCTGCCAGGAATGCTGATGTCAGGAACTTTGGTTCTGCTACTAAAAAGGCTGTGTCTTCCTGCTCTTTGCTAAGGAATTATTAGTGATGAGCCATGGATTGGGTCTTCTGGAAAATAAGTAGAAAAAAGATGATTTGGCACCATTTGCTACAGATTGGCACATTTGGGTAAGATGCAGCAGATTGTAACTTGAAGTGTTACAGGAAATCTTCTTACTGTCTAGCAAGCTACATGTGCTTTGTTTCAAAAGCATCTATGTTTTGGATGCTGGAGCATACATCATGTACCAAATGAAAAAACATTCTGGAAATTGGAGAATAAAATAGACAGAATGAGAACATGAAGAGACAGGTCTTTTCCCAGAAGGTTTTTATGTTCTTTGTAAACTCTAAGGAGAAAGGGTTAAATATAAATGAAGGAATGTATAAGACAAAGTTTCACTGTATTGAAGATGAATTGTTCCTGGGTCTGTGTTAATTTTCTTTGATCTTGTTGAAGAAACCTAATTCAGTGTTTGTTACTTTGTATTGCAGCCATTTCTTGTTTTTCTTTTAAGACATATCACTGACTTATTTATGCATGTTTCATATCACAGTATTTTTTGTTGTGCCACATTTTCACATCATTCCATACTTTGTGTAGCGTCTTGAAACAACAGAGGAGCCTGTGATGCAGACTGAAGGCGGTGACAATGCCAGGAAGATGCAGAGCAGCCAATTTTCTGAGAGGGTCAGTCAGGTAGGACTCCACTCTGGGTCCATTATGTTAAAGTGCTCTTCTCTCTGCATGCCTTCTGATTTTCTCAGAACACAGTCTTTTGCAAACAAAGCATACTTTTCTTCGCATCTGATTTTGCTTTCAACTAATCGTTATCCTAAAGAGGTTCTGAAAGCTTTTTCTGCTGCTAGGCTTCTGCAGTCAGGACAGGTTTTGTTCTGGTCCTTGTTTTCTCTTGTTTCAGTCATAATCTTCCTTAATGGGGATGACAGTCCCTTGAAGTTGTTTCTTTGCATACACACAGACTGATCTTCAGCCTCCACTGCAGTCAGGCCCATAGTACAAATTGTATAAGGTTCACTTGCTATGACTGAAGAAAAAAATGCTGTAAATCCTTCTTCATGGTCGAAATACTTGAAGTCTTGATTACTTGATGACCACATTTTCATGCATACAGGAAACTGTTGTCCTCTTGTTCTATCACTTAAATGCATTGTAATAGAAAGCATCATGGAATCCTAAAATAATTCAGGTTGCAAGGGACTTTAGAGGATCGTAAAGTGCAAATAAAGATGAACCTTTCTGTTTTGAAAGTTGAAACAGGCTAAAATATGACACAAAAGGGGCATTTTGGTTAGTAATCATGAAGAAGAATGTTCTGTTTGTAATGTGTGATTTCTGTGTTCCTCTGTTTACTAGGTATGCTTTCAGGTATCTTTGGATTTCCCTTGTGAAGTGGATAAACAGGTAAGTGTTGTATTGTAAAGGTTCTCTTGACTCTTAAGCATCTTAATTTCATGTTGCTGGTATCTGCTGATAGACATTGTATCCAAATAGGCCCAGTATGAATTCTCTTTGAAGACTTTAATTGATTTAAATGAGGTTGAATTACTGGAGAGATCCCATGTAATGATTTGCTAGGACATGTCTTAAGGTGTTGCATATAAGAAGTTAGCAGCTTGTAAGTACTTAAAGCTTCATCTTGTCCTGGCCATCAGGGCTTGCATCTGGAGATCCCAGGACAGAATCTGTGTTATAAAGACAGATGATTCAAAGGGGAACTAATAAAAAGTTAGCTCCAATCTGCAGATAACATTCCAGAAGTTTCATATGCCTTCATAGATAAAGACCTTCAGGGAAATCTACTTATGAAACAACTGATCACTATGAATTAATCATATGGAATAGATGTTAATTAGGTTTTCTATTAATAAATAGTAAGTGAAATGTCTGTGGATGCTTCTTAATGTAACTAAAGAGCATCACGAGTTACAAAACCTGATTACAAAAAGATTACAACCCTGAATTTAATGGAACATTGCATACCTGTGTAATAAGAAAATTTTGGCAATTTTTAATAGATAACTCCATCAGGCTGTTCAGAGAGTTTCTGCGCAGACAGACATTATAGGAGTCCACATAAGCTTCAGTTTGAATATGATACACCTGGCAAACACTTGGGCAGAATGGGAATGAGTGAACATGAAACAGAAGGGGATTTGCTCACATCTCTGCTAAGAGAAAAGAGAACATCTGTACTGGAATCTACGTAAGTATGAGGGATATGCACTGCTTTTGACAGTATACCTATTTGAAAAGAGAACAGTCATTTTGCTCATGTGAATTTAGATAATGGCACTGTCTAATTTACCTGAGAGATTGACAAGGCACCTTCAGAGCCATTTTAGTCTATCATGCAATTAAGTCATTAGGAAACATACTATCAGTAGAAATCCTTGAGAAAAAAAAACATTACAAGCAAAAAAACCTTTCCAAAGTTACTGATAGAGGGAATTTTACTGGTTGTTTTTAGGATGGGCTCTAGCAGTGTGAAAGGCCACAGATAGGTGTTAGTGAAAGGCATTATTATGGTGGAGGAGACAACACTTCTCTGCTGTAAAAATTACAGGTAAAGAAGTGAGGATGGAGGAACTGGAGTTACAAGGATGGTTTACGAGGTTAATTTTGAATGGACATTGCTGTCTGCTTTGTGGCCTTTGCTGTTTCATCTAAGCTGCTTGGGCAGAGGCTTGCTGTATGTGCAGTTTAGGGAGTCTGAGCCTGTGTCCTGTGGGTGATTGGTTGGTTACTCCAGTGTAACTACTTGTAGGACTGTGCTGAGATGAACCGTATAGTAAGTACTTAGGTCACGTTTCATGCAGGAGAAAATACTTGTGTAACTGAAGCTATATAAAGCCTTGTGTAAGCCATGTTTTTCAAGTGTGTGTTACACTATGGTTTCCAGCTGAAATGCTCATTTCCATAGGAACTGGACCATACCAAGCAAGAATGTATAGAAGAAACACACACTGACTAGTTTTTTTTCCCCCAGTTTCATGTTTACACCACTGAATCTGGTTGAAAATAGAGTTAGAGCTTTTGTGGAGATCATTCTCATTTTCCTTTCCTACTTCTCTGCCCACTGTAATAACTGTGTACAGTAAATTATATGACTTTTTCAGTGCCTTTCAGTGCTGTTCTTTCAGCTACCTGTAGCAGTTTCTGGAGAGTGATGGGAATGACCTTCCATACCCATTGTGCTCAGCGATGCTGGTAGCAGAATCTCCTGTGGAGTTACAGAAGTCACATACAGTTTTCTGTGTTCAACAGGCACCATGCTTGACTTTACTCAAGCACTTCTATAGTTTTACATTACTATTTAAAACTCTCCAGCATGCATAAATGCTCTTAGTTGCCTAAGCACTAGGCAAATGAGGAGATGCTACTGTCTTAGAAGATGAATAGATGATGTTGCTTTATTTGTTAACTTTACTTAAAAGTGTGCTAATGAGTGATTCCAGCACCATCATCTTTACCACTCTAGTGTGTAATCTTTTCTATGTTCAAGTATAAATGACCAGATTGACTGGTGATGAGCCTGTACTTTGCATAACTGAATTCTCACTAATGACATTAGATGCCAGAGAAAGACATAAAAAGCCTAGTTAGCTTCTCCCATTTCAAATGCTAGCTATACAAATGCAGTTGTTTTAAATGCTGGTTTATATGTTTAGTGGCATAAACAGCTCTCTATTGGACACATGAAATCGTCTGTAGAATTTGAGGGCTTGCTTATGCTTTAAATTGCTCTTATTTGGCTTCAGTTTCTCTTAAAACATTGCTTTCTGAACTGTTGTCCATGGACCACTGGCTGTCTGTGGGGCAGTTTGGTAGTCTGAAATGAGCTGGTTTTCAGGCTTTTAGCTGCTTTCTCAGTTTCTGTCTTCCCTGGTTCATAAGAAATACATGAAGGGATAGATTTTCAGATGAACTCAACATCTGGAGTCTCTTGTGGGCTTGGTAGAATTCTATTATTAAGGTAGTTAGAGAGTAAACTCTTTTGCAAATCCATTTGTGTTTCTTACATTGCTGTGCTATGTAAGCAGTTGATTTTGTTAGCAGAGGTTTAGTATCTATTCACAATAGTGAGGGGTGAAAGGGCAGAGATGGTCATAAACAGGAGAAAGGCTTTGATGGGATAATGTATGATATAACTCATGTTGTGAAAAAGTTTGAATTCTCTTTGTTAGTAATTAATTCATTAATGAGTATAATGGAATCTCCTGGGGATTCCGGGTATGTCAAGCCACGGTAAAAGAGTCCTTAGAAGGTATTCTTGTTTGCTTAAATAAAAACCTAAATTCATGCCTTTTCTTTCCTCTTTCCTGAGTATAGCAGACAAGAACAAATGAAAATTGTAAATGAACTCTTAGATCATCTGAACGCAACTGAGGAAGAGTGTTCAAGTGAAGATATGGAGAAAAAGGATGAAAAAGATCTTAGGCAAATGATTATTCAACTAAAAGCTGAACTCAAACATTTCAAGCAGGTCAATAAATTCTTAAAGCAGCAAGTGGAATTGAAATCAGCTTCTGATGGGAAAGAGAAGCTTTACCCAGATGCAGTGCCGCAGATTAGTAAGGATATTGAGTTGTTGAAAGCAGAATTGAAAGATGCAGTTACACAAACAATGACTTTGGAGGGTAATGTCATGAGATTCAAACATGAAGGCGAAAAAGGAGCCTCAGAAGAAAAGTCAAAATATTCAAGATTAAATGCAGAAAGAGAATATCAGCAAGAAAATGTGTGTAAGAAGGGTGAGCAGCATGAAAGACTGTTTTCTGCAAGAACAAATGAAGTAAGTTTATTTAAGATTCACTTTATGGTACTTAGGGAATAGATGTATAAAAGGGAAAATAATGTTTCATTTCTCATATTAAAATCTTGCTTTTGTGTAATTTTCAAAATTAGAAAAAGGAGATGCAAGCTCAAATATATTTTAGATAATTGTTCTTAATGTTCAGAGCTTTTCATCACATACTTCAGTGTGCTTTAGAACATTAATGAATTGAATTTCAATCCTCACTGGGACCAGATACTGGTAAATATTATAGCTTTTGGATAAAGAGATAGTTTGTAGCATAATGGCCTGGTTAGGTACTATCTTATATCTCTGCCTACATGTTCATGAAGTGCAGAACCAGAGCATTGAACTGAACTCTTATGAAGTCTAAATGACAAATGTGTTCTAGCAAGTTGAAAACCTGTGTAATGGCCAACAGTTGATGAAGAGTTAATAGTAGAGTACAACAAACCTGAGGCTTAATTTTAGGCTTTTATTAATATCTTATCATTGTGCCTTGCTTTTAGGGAAGCATGGCCAGTAGTACTCTATAAAACTGGGGGTAATTCTTCATGTTTGTTTGGAGCCTATGTGCACAGAATCTATGCTGTGGGTTGTCCTGGGTTCAGCTTAAACCATGACATGAATCCGGATGCAAACTGCTTGTGCCAGATGAGTTTTCAAGCCTTTTGTGTGCAGGCAGTGTGTGATCCCAAACAAAGAGGTGGGAAAAGTATCTACTAAAGAGTTCATGTGTATTATTTCAGTGATAGTTATAGAAGTGAAGCTGCAAACTCTTTGAAGATCTTCATTCTTGTGGAGCAGACAAAGGAGAGGATCACATTTGATTCTGTGCACTGTTAATAGAGAAACATCCTTCAGCAAAGGATGTTTTCCATGGCTTTGGTGGTCAAGAGGTTTGTGAGCTAGAAGTTGGAAACCATTCATTTTTATTCCTGCTTGTTGTTGTTGGATCCTTCTGAAGGGAAGGGGCTTGTAAACCAAAGGATGTTGGTAGGACATTGTTCTGTACAGGCATAAGCATCTCAGGATAGATTGGGATTTTAAGGAAAGGATTTCGGCAGGAGTGGATGTGCTTCCTTATCTCTTGGTGTTGGTGCTTGCAGGACAGGTGACTCCAGGAGCACATGAAGAGAAGAGGGCAGGGGGAAGTCAGGAAGAGTATGGGTGGTAGAGGGGTTTGAGGACCTGTCTCGTCTGTTAGTGAAGATCTGCTTGTGATGGTTTGCTTAAGAACACTAATGATGCCTTTGAGTGGCTTGTCTTCTCAGCAATGAGGGACAATCTCTCTGAAGGCAAGTAGAGGCCTGTCTGCCCTCCACAGGGAATACCCAGAGTTCCTTCTGCAAACCTCCTTTTTCCTATTTTTAAAGTTCCTATTTTCATTGATTTTCAGTGTACTGTTTTGATTCATCAATTTGCAGATTCTTCTCGAGTTAAATCAGTTGCAACCTCAATGCAATCCCTGAGTCAGATGCTTTAAAAGCTTTCTTATTTGGCTAATGCAGTGTACCCTTTGCTTCTGAATGGCTTTGATAAATAATTACCTGTAGCCAGTTGAACTGGGCTTGGGGTAATCGGGGTGACGTATATGTCTGTACAACAGCCCTGAGACAGCTGGAAATAGTTGGCTGTTATTAATGCAGTTTAGGAAGTTCATCCTGTCTGGATTTATTTTCCAGCCTCCAAATGATATTGTATTCATGTATGTACCACAGGAATTGAGTGTGCCATTAGGAAAATGGAACTTGCTTTTTATTATGTGAAATTGTGTAAAGACTATAATTGCTAAGAACTGAATGTGAAAAGGTACTTCAGAGTACATTGGGTGGTGAAAGACATTAAGGGACTTACGACACTGGTGGAGCAAATGAACAGCAAAAAAATTACACTAAATCTATCTGAACATGCCATTATTGAGTTTTATTATTATTACACACAATTCCATAACTCTCATCAACATACAGCATGCGTTTAGCTTTTTGGAGATAGCAGCCTTTAATGCTTTGTGGTTTAAACAAGGACACATTTGTTTTATGCAGTCTTCAGAAGGTGAGAGGCTTTGAATGTAGTGACTTAATAATTTGGCTTCTTAAAGAAATCTGGGTTTTTTTCCCCTAACTCCAATGATGGATTGTCTGTTCGGTAGGAAACAGGAAGCCTGTGGAAGCTGTTTACAGAGTGTATGGGTGAAGGAGCTATTCTCCTTCATAAGGAATTTCTCTGTGGCAGTGCATGTTTCCTCTGTAGCTGATGCAAAGTGATGTTGAGTTTCTCAGAAGCATGGATATGGGCTGGTATGAAGTAGGGACTGTTGGTTGGAGACAAAAGGAAGAAAGGAAAAGAAATTCAGGAATGTGTGAAAAGTTAGGAAGAACCTCTCCTGAAAGAAGACTAAAGGGAAACAGTTCCTGGGCTGTCTGAAGCTATTTTCCTAGGCCATACACAATTCAGAGTTAACGAAATCACCTACTGATTAAAAGCCTTTGCTAGTCAATGGTGAATTGTCTGTCTTGCTTAATGAACTGGAAGCCATTCCCTGCATGGCTGTGGATGCATAAGCATCAGTTACCTACAGAAAATGAAACCAGTGGAATGAGTGTGTTTTCCACTCTGAATGCTTGTTTTTCCTGTTGCAAGGCTATTGCCATCTCCTTTTCAAAACTAATGTGACAGCTGGCTGATCTTACAGGAAAACCTTTAGTTTTCCTCTCTGAATGTCTGTTTATACTTCATTTACTTGACCATACATGTGAGCTACCAACTGCCCATCTTATTCCCTGCCTTTTTCAGGCTAATTCTGCTTCCCTGCCCAGGAAGTCCCGTCTGCCCATTCTCCTGAAGTCATACAGACCATTAGGAAACGTGCCTTTGAACTCCTGTGTGCATAAGTCAGATTCAAACCTACATCCTCATAGCATGGCACCATATGAAGGTCTGAAAGCCTGTGAAGTGCAACCCAGACAGTTTGAGCCTCAAACAAATGGAGAGATGAATGAGTCTGTAATTGAAAGCCTTCAAGGAGATCCACAGGAAAGCACATTGGTGAGAGGTAAATAAGGAGTAGACATGATGACTTGTAATACTGCTTGAAATAGTGTCTTCTTGTAGTAGAAAGTAAAACCAGATCAGTTTTACACAGGTACAGTACTGCTTAATCTGACAAATTTCTTGGGTAGGCAAAGATATATAGACCTTGAAAAATACCTTTCTTTTTCCTTGTATCCTTGCTGCTAGAACGTAAACCAGCTTTACATGGAATGGGAAGTGCTGTGTAGACATGGCATAACGTGTATAGTAAATGACAGTTTCATAGGATGCTCACAAAATGCACACATATGTCAACGAAGAATTTCCTTTAGAGATATCAAGTCTAATGAAAACTGTCTGTAATGGAGACAGGAGAGTATAAAAATGCTGTATTTGCTCATGCTGCATAAAGAGGCTTTCCCAATATTCCACTATCAGTCAAGCCATCCATGTCTGTTTCCAGTGTGGCTGGGTGAATTTCAGCTGAGCTGTTGACAAAACAGCTGGATTGACAAAGGATGATGACAAATGGTAAGGCAGAGAACAATGGGTGTTGTATAAAGATTTGGAGTGGTAAATAAAATAGACATGTGCTTAGCATTTCCATTAAAAACTGAGTAGATATGGAAAGGACAGGTGACGGAGGGAGGAGGTATAAATAACAGAATATACTCGATCAAACAGAAAGTGAAACACTGAGATGTTGTTAATGTTACTGTGGTGAAGGACAGGTATGGCACTACTTTCTTGAGAATACTTAAGCTGATAGGACTTCAGCCTGGAGAAGAGAAGGCTCCTTAAGGGGAGACCTTAAAGCAGCTTCCAGTGCCTAAAGGGGCTACAGGAAACCTGGAGAGGGGCTTGGGACAAGGGCCTGTAGGGACAGGCCGAGGGGAATGGCTTTAACCTGCCCAAGGGGAGACTGAGATGAGCTCTTAGGCAGAAGCTCTTCCCTGTGAGGGTGCTGAGGCACTGGCACAGGGTGCCCAGAGAAGCTGTGGCTGCCCCATCCCTGGCAGTGCTCAAGGCCAGGTTGGATGGAGCTTGGAGCAGCTGCTCCAGTGCAAGGTGTCCCTGCCCGTGGCAGGGGTTGGAACTGGGTGACCTTAAGGTTCCTTCCAACACAAATCAGGCTGGGATTCCATGAATAAATAATATTGGTAGGTGCAAAATACATGGAATATTCTGAAAAGGGCAGTGCTGGTGGTTTGGATCCTGAAATCAATCAGAACCCACTGGGACTGAAGGCCTGTGATTTCCCTTCCACACTGATTCCTTTACCCTGGCTAAGAGCTGTACTGCACACTTAGGAATTGTGAGACTTGATGCAATGGGAGATTGCACAAGATTAACTTATGATCAATGCTTATATTGGAGAAACCTTTTAGCCTTTTTTCTAAACTTAACATAAACCATTTAAAAATGCACTAGAAATTGATCAACTATTACATTATGAAGGGGACCTGCAAAACTTTATTTGATGTTAGGAAGCTTTGCAATTCACATTCTTTGTAGTTATTCTTATTATGAGTTCAAGGATTTGAAGAATATGTACAAACACTGTTTCATGTGACCAGTAATGCTTGTATTATACTTTCAGTTGTTGTTCTTAGGTGACTTTCCTGTTCCAGGTTTTCAGAGAGCTAGATGTGGGTTTATGGGGTATGTTGGGGGGGGTGCTTTTGGAACTGGTCGTGGTTGGTTTTGGGTTTTAACTATCCTCATTCATTATTTTTCAGTCACTGACTTCTCTTTCATCTCCTCCAGATAACTCCTTCCTCGAACTGGTGAATAGTGAGGTCCAGGTGGAGCTGCAAGGTGTTGATCTAGATACAGAGAGCAAGAATGAATATGCAATGGACAAAAATCATCTGAATTATCAAGGTAGAGCATTTATATGGTATAGTTAAAAAAAACCAGGAATTTTAAAACTCAGCTCTCTTCTGAGTTATACCAAATTGTAAATTACTGCAGGTAATTGTCTCCCTTGCCATCATTTGTGGGGTTTAAAACTTTCTTTCTTAGGTAGCATGGATTAATTGCTCCAAGAATCCAAGCTGGTCTTTTAAGGGTTATGCTTTCAGAAGGGCCACAGGGATTTATGAGTCTGGTTTCCAGTAAAACTAATGAGTTGTATGCCTAACTCTGATCTCAATTGCTAACGTCCTCACTTCTGAACTCTCCTCTGAATGAAATGTTTGTTACTTATTGCTTCTGCATCTAGTTATGAACTATTGCAATGAAGCAACTGAATGATAGATTTTTGCTTATCAGAACTATTTGAAGGCTTTCTACTAGGTTGAAACCTAATGGAATTGTTTAATGAAAATGTAAACAGATTTAGTGCTGTGTATTACGTGTTTCTGCATCACCCATTAGTATTTTGGGGGGACGGCTTGAATACCCTGATTAGCATATTGTCTTATGGAGGATACGGCCAATTTTGTAATCCTTTCTCCCATCCTTTATGTACGTAGTTTCATCAAAGCTGAGCAGTTGATTTGCAGGATCCTGCTCTTTGTGTGTGTGAACACATAGCTGTACAGAGACCTTAGCTAAAGGGCAGTGTTTCATTAAGAACTATAACCAGTATTCTAATCAGGACTGTTTCTTCCCTAATACCTGTTTTTATTTCCTCTTCTTCTTATCTGCAACTTCTGCATGAAATCAGGATGACAGGTTTTAAGAGGTCATTTAATACTAGGATTTTTCTGTCTCAGTCCTCTAACTGAGAGGACTTTGACATCTGTGTTACTGCAGCAACCAAGTGGTAGAGAAGGAGGAGAGGATAATGAATTTGAGTGTTGCATTCCCTTAGTCAATGTATCTTCTTGAATTCATACACAGGCATTTTCTTGGATGCATTTCTGTCCTGTGATTATGTCACCTTTGCAATGACGTACATAATATTGTGCCGCAGTCTGTGTACTGCAAACATCATATCCCAGCTTCATGTTTTGCTGGCTTTTAGGTTATATTTGTTTCTGTTCTCTTGTGTTTGACTTAGATCTTCATATACAGCTTCCCCCTTCCCTGAGACTTTAGACTGAGTTAGAGCTTGAACCTGGGCATTCAAATTCTCCGTGGAAACCAATTTGAAAGTATTAAGACCTCTGCAAGATCAATGAATGACTCCCAGAAGGGAGGTTCTAATTCATAGTGATCTTTTGCAGAACTAATAGAAGGGGAAAATTTAATTTACTTGTAACCAGAAAATAACCATTTTCCAAGATACTTTACACATAGAAGTTCTCAACATGCCCAGAACTATAAACATAGAATATATGTAGGAATATATAGCTTTTATTGGTGTGAAGCTGGGGTGATTGCCTTACTTACGAATGGCAAAGTCAGCTAAGGGATGTGATGTGCATGCCAAATGAGTGCCAGTAAAACCTTTAACACTGAACATATTAATGGATTTTAAAAAGAAGTTATTAAAACCCTTTTTTCATATTTTACTATTTTGTTGATGATCTTTTTACAATTCCACTCCCTTTCTGCTCCAGTTGGTTTTGTATAGATTTTTGGAGTGAAAAGTATTTAATTAAAATTTTTAGGAGGAAGCATTTGAAGTCATAGAGTCTAATATTAAATCTCGGTGCCTTATGTTTGAGGTTATCATCATTGTGGCTGGAAAGGTCTAGACTTCACTGGTGTCTGATTCAGGACTGCCTATAGCAAAAGTCATTTTCAAGCATTTGGGCAAAGAAAGCAGATGTCTTTTGCCTATTGTTTATTTGAAAGGTGAGAAGGGGGTTGGAATATTTGAGGTGCAAGTTGAATTAATGGGCAAATCATAGAAAGGGGTCAGAAGTCCAAAACTAATATTGTAGAGCTTGTAATTATTCTGCATTTGCATTCTGTTATTATAGAAGTCAATGAATTCATTCTAGTGCTGTTAAGAGCAGAATGTCAGATAAAGAAATATTAATATTCACATGCAAAACTTCTGTTTTTCAGATATGCAAAATCATCATAGCATCAGCAATGTGAATATCCAGCATTCATTAAAAGAGATAAATGAAGAGTTTTATTCCACAGAACATGAGGGCATTGACTCAGCCCCTGCATATTCAGGTTCCAAGTGCCTGCGTTCTCTCAAATTGAGTGTAACAAGTACAGATGCACTTGATGACTGTGCAGTCATAGAGGATATAGAAGAAATGAAAGAAAGAATTAAGAATATGGAGTCTGAGCTTGAGAAGTACAAAACATTCGTGTTTCATTTACAGACCTCTGACCAGTTCTTATTGAGTGGTGTTTCCAATATAGCTTTAAGTGACACAGCCCTGCCTGTGGAAGGACATGTTACACAAGCGCAAGATAGAGCTGTGCAAGGAATCAAACCATGTTCTGGTGTCCATGAGCTAGTGGCTTATGAGAATCACCCTGAAAATAGGAATTCAGAGTCTTCAAAAGCACCTGATACTTGGACAGCACAAAACCTTAAGGAACTACTAGCAGCAAATGAGGCAGAACTTGAAAAAGAGCAAATTGCAAATATGCATCTTGATGAAGTGTATCATCTTCAGAACAAACTGAGAGAAACATCACCATCCAAGTGAGTAAAGCTATTACTGTTTCGGGTTCCTTTTTGTAAACAGCATACCAAATAACACAGAAAGGCAATACGAAGATAATTTCATTCACATAGGAGGGTGTTGTTATAGTAAAGGCTGAATTTCACTAACATTAACATAAAGCCACTGAAACGTTTAGTTAAAAGATGCCTCAAAGTACAAAACAGTATTTCTCTTTACAACAGAACTGCTTCTGATGGGCTCGTATCATCCTCTGGTAAATACACCAGATACCTCTTTCTCTCCCCACACCTCCCTTTGCTGCAAGACATCCTCTCTTGAGCAAAGTCAGATTACTCTCTGAGATGGGCTGACCTCTGTAATTGAAGTATTATGCTATTGCATACTCAGAGTTTTTTTCAGGTGACACACTTTCCCTTCCACCACCCCCACCCCCCCAGTATTCATATTGTCCTGAGAGCCTTAAGGAAGTATAACAAAGAAAGGTATTCAGCCTTTTGGCTGTAGAATGCTTGAGAAGTATCTGGAGACACTGAGCAGCCACCACTATGGACTATTGTGTATCTCTTACTGACATAAAATATAGTCGTGCTTCATAGTACATATAAATGTACATACCTTGAAAATATACCTCATCCATTCCACAAAGGCAGATCCAACTGTAAATTAAGGGATGAGGCAGTTTGGATCGCTGTAAAGGTTTTACGGCCACTGTCTAGGACAACTGCATGAGTCATGAGTGGCAGGCCCAAAAGTGAGTTATGCATCTCTTCTTATAGCAATGATGATAAAAATCCTATAACAACCCATGCCATTGTACATTTTGTTTATGCTGCATATTGTCTTTGATTCCCTGAATCTTTCCATTCCCTCTGCCTTTTTCTCCACTAATTCTGTGGAAAGAAGTCAATCTGTGATACAGGCAGTGGCACTATAAAGGGAGCATCTATATTTACAAGTGAAGAATAAATTCAGTTGATCTGAGTTGAGATTTATATCCTGGTGTGTGAAGTACAAGAGTTTGGCCACTACAGTGGTTGTCATTGTTATAGTCTCTCATAATAAACATGCAGAGACGTGGAGAATTTTCAGACTGGGTGAACCCATCAGCTCAGAAAGTCCAATATTGTGCTCCTGGCAGGAAGTACAAGAAGTTATAGAAGAGACAGCTCTCTGTTGTTTGGTTTCTTCTTAATTCGCTATGGAAGAACAAAACCAACCAATCAGAAAAATATGTGTATTCTAAAAGATTCTTTTCATGTATTCACTCATACTTACTTTCATTTGGCACCTTTGAGTGCCATCCAGGTTATTTTCAAGCAGACAAACAAGTCATCACCTTAATTGCTGCCCATCTTATAAATGAAGGATAATAACCCACAAGTTATGCCCATAAATACAAAACTCACCAGTTAGAGACAATCCATTTCTCATCGTGGGGCTGTAAACGCATTTCAAAAGCAAATTGAGTCACATCAAATGATAACTTAGGAATAGAAGTTTAATTCTCTTTTTATGTATACTTAAACATTCCTTATGGTCAGAAAATGACTTGAAAGCTAATTTCATTTTCTCAGCTATGATTCATTAGTTCATTCCCAACCTCGACAAGTCTCCTTCCAACACCAGCAAATGAAAGAGATCCGCAGTGGTTGTGTCACTTACCATCAGCATCTGACAAGCCTTGTTAAAGCTTTTGAGGAACTGCTTCAAGCCAGTGATGTAGATTATTATGTTGCTGAAGGCTTCCGTGAACAACTGAATCAAAGTGTGCTACTGTTTGAGAAGCTAGAAGGGCAATTCCTATATGGTAAGTAGCAGTATTTTGTGCTTCTTGGCTGAAATATATTAACATTCTTGGAATTTGAAGGGTTTTTTTTCCTCTTTTTAGTGAAAAAAAAACCTTTACTTCCTCTTGGTCACTTTTAAATAATTTATGGTGAAGACTGTCTTGGGAAGTACGATTGTAGTGCTCCACAAAGACGGGATTTTACTCCTGTAGTTATCTTCTGTATTGACACCTTCCATTTTGAGTTGTTTATCTCAGCATATGCATGTTTTAACTGCTTAAAAGATAGCGGTTATAGTTTACTAGAAGTTTAGTTACAAGTAGGCTTTAGGATTTTCTGTATCAGGAACTAGCCCAGCTGATTTGTTGAGCCTGAGCACCAGATATCCCCATTGAAGGGTTCTCACAGTTGCTTTTTAACACAATCTGTGTTTAACTAAACCCCCAAAAGTACAAGTTCCTGAAGTCTTTCCCCTAAAGTGCAGTCACTTGCAAGAAGGGTAAATGTAGTGCAGAGATCAGGATTGTACTTTGAGAGTCAAAGAAGAAGTTAACATATAGAAATGATTATAACCATATATGATATGGCTGATTTCTATGGCCAGTGCCTTTAAAGAAGCCACAGGGAATCCTGCATTGAACAGCTGGGAGATAATACCAATTGATGTTCCTGTAGAAATAACACAAGTTAAATTGTGTGCAGGTATAAAACCATCTGTCACTCAATGTACCAAGAAAAAGGACCATAGATGTCCCAGAGAAACCCACCCAAATGGTGCACATGGACAATTAGGGGGGAGAAAGGGAAAATCTATTTGGTTAAAAGGCAGAGGAGAAGGATTCCTTCAGAATTTTAAGTAGCCATGAGTTAGAGACCGTGGTATTGCAAATCAGTGTGTATTTGTAGGGTATAATAGTAGAATAAGAACCTTCTGAGCAGAGGTCCTAGGGCAAGTCGAGAAGTGTTGTCTGTGTGTTAGAGAAAGCCAAGCACTGAATGGAGTGTATAACCCAGGAAAGGACATTGTAATGTGTACCAGTAAGCAGAGCCCTTTGAATTACCAGTGAGAACTGGCATGTTGTCTGAAAAATGGGAGCAGTTTATCCCAGTTTTCTCACCTATTCTTTGGCAAAGCTTCAAGTTAGAATGTCTAAAGTGGGACCACATCAGGACATATATTATTCATATATATATATTATTAAAATTACCATTTCTAGTAATTTTCCTAAGAGACTTCCATCTTGCTGCCAGGTAGTCCAGCTTGTTAAGAAAAGCACTCTATCTTTCACAACAGAGAGCTAAAATGCAATCATGTTTGGTAAAATGAGCATCACAATCAACCCTTATCACCTGAAGGGAGAGTACCTTGTACATGTTGCCTTCAGTCCATAGTTGGAAGAAGGTTAGCAGCAAAATGCTGGAAAAGGGATGCTTTCATGGGTGAAATTCAGCAAAGAAGGACCTTTTCCTATCATCACAAAGTTGCTCTTTCTGACCCACAAGCAATACTTCCACAGTTGTCAGTACAAAACTGCCATCCTCAGCAAAACACTTGAGCTGGCTTGAAATAGGGCTTCTGACCCCCACATCTTCCCAGAATTGGCTCCAGAAGATCACTTTGTTCAGAAACATCCAGGCCCCAGCCATACAATGATCTGTATTCTGCTTTTCATTAAAGGTAGTGGCAGCATGCAGTTTCAATTGCTCATATAAAGGAGTTGTATATGAGAAAAAGGTATTATGGCTACTGTGTCATAGCATAGTGTAATAAAAGATTGAGTGTATTCAATGATTTCAGTGGCTACAGATTCCTTGCATTACAAATGAGAAGACTCTGTAGTGAATAAACATTAAATGCCTTTAAACCAACAGATGGTACCCTATATACTATGAAAAGACACTGACAACCGAGACAATTCAATATATCTAACACAATGGTGCTGCGTTGAATCACACATTAAAGTAAAATGATGTTTGTAGGGTTATAAAGAACAGCCAGCGTGCGAGGAATTGACTGTAAAGAAGCATCAACAACCGTCTGTCTCTGCATTTCCATCCTGACCTTCAGTTCATTCCCCTGCTTTTGCAGCTGTGCAACTCTTGCCTTCCACCTCTGCTTAAAGGCACTAAAAAGTCAGAATATGGGGAGCCAAGGGGATACCATGGAACTCTTATTTCCTTTGTTAAATCAGTGTCTGAATCCAGCTCTCTTGCACTGGATTGTGCTTGTGTGCACCACTGGGAATATTGCAGGCAAAATCCTGTGTATGCTCCTTTTTTGAGGATAACTGGTGAGCCCGGGTGGACAAAATCCAAATGTGATGGAATTGGGTTTATGTATTTTTTTTATTGAAGAAATAATGGCATGTTGGCCTAATCCTTTAGCTATATAGCACAATATTTTACATCTCTGCACTAACTGAAACACCAAAGCTGTAAAACCTGGCACCTGTGGTACCTCGTAATTCTTTTGGAACTCCAGAGAATATTGCTTTGTTGCTGGGCTGTAAATAGTTGTGCACTTGACACTAATACACAGTGTGTTGAGTATCTGTTGGCTTCTCTGATTTTTCCTTAATTTACCATTCTGTATATAAATAGTTGAAATTGGGGGTGGAAGTATCATTCTCACTGTCTGTTTTTAACCAGATCTTTCTGCTTTGCAGGAGAAATGATAGGGGCAGAAGTCACTATACTTTATGAATTAGCTCAAAGGTAAGAGTGCAACTGAATGTTTAGCAAACAAATGGTTGTTAAGTTGATAAGGGTGCTCCATGTTTTGTAGAACAGCTTCCACTCTTTTGCTTTCTGGAGGGCTTTGCTCATGTTGCATGTTTCATTAATATCCATTTAGTTAATAAAATATCCATAGAAAAGAAACTAAGGCACTTTTCCCCTCACTTCTCATCACACTGAGATACCGAGAATCATCAAGCTACCAGGTTTGTTTCTTTCATGAGCAGACAAAACATGTGCCATAAGACAGTGTGTGTGCTCAGATATTACCCTAATTACAGCTGCCAGGAGGGATACTCAGCCGCCTTTCTGTTGCTGTGACCTTGGGGGCTGGCTCAGGATGACTGGAGCATGATGCTGGTGCAGTTTGTTCTCTATCACCCTTATGCTGAAGGTGAAGAGAGCAGGTGGTGTTATGCTGCATGTGTTGGTTTTATGCCAGCCTGGGATTCTTCTGTGCTACAGAAATCCTCAGCTACCTGTTCAAGGCAGCTTGAGGTCCCCTTAACTCAATGATAACTGCCTAGTGCTGGGACGTAAACCTGGCCTGGAGGTCCATTGATCCTTCCTGCTGACTTCAGGGAGATCTGGATTTCAGTCTTGATCTATTACTGTGGTTTGTCATGTTCTGTCACATAAATTCACTCCTGTACATTTGCCACTGTGCTCTCTATTCATGCTTCTTAAAGTAATAAGCCAATTTCTATATCTGAAAACGTTTTGTTTGGCACAAAAGGGATAACGAGAAGAACACTGCCATGTACCAGCAACTGAAGGAGGAATCACCTGTACCATCTGCTCTTCATAGCTTGTCTGACTTTGATTTGTCAGAAAAGTCATCTCTTGGCTCACCTGAGCCCAGGCACGACCTGGAAGGACAGCATGGCACATTGGCGCTTCTGCCAAACAAGTTTCCCCCAGGTAATTTATTCCCCCACCAAAGATTCACTGGCTATTGGGAAAAATGCCCTAAATAAGACACCAGGGAACTAATTAAGAAATAATGAAGAATGTTTGTCTGCTTCAGCTTTCCAGGATCTTGGCATAATCATTGCAATTTCAGTAAAAAGACATCTAGAGATGACAACGATTTGAACTGCCTCCTGCTTGAAACAAAATTAGCTTGGATGTTTTGTGTCTTTGTTGTTTTAGACTACCATCTTTTTCCAGTACTCCAGACGGTCTTTAAATAGACACGTTATAAGGGGAAAACAGACAATTGTCAAGAGGATGTTACATAGAAAAAGAGAGATTTTCTAATTTTATAAAAGCCAGTGTTATGTTTCCTTGAGAATTGTAAGTGCTGCATAATTAATAAGTGGTGTCGTGTTTGACCTGGATAGTTTCACTAAGCACGAGTGATGCAGTAGTTTGTTATAGCCAGCGATGAAAATTTAATAGCTGAGATAGCACATGCTGTTCAGGAGGAAAATACTGCAGAGTAAACCAGGAGTGTGTGACATGGATAAACTGACAAATGAGATGGTGACAGTTAGAACAGAAAAGTTCCTGAGTGAAGCTGAAGCTCACAGCCAATGGAAGAAAAATTATAGAACGGGAAAGCAAGAAGGGAAAGGTAAAGTAATGAAATTTAGTAGAAGAGATGTATTTATTGTGGCATGCATTGTGTAAGTCAAAGACAAATTGATATCTGAGTTACTCTGGTAAGCTTCCCATTATTAGAAGATAAAATACATACTGTTGGTGTGTTGAGCCTGAATGTGAAGCTGCATTGCAGAACTTTGGATTTGTTTCCCAGTATGGGCGAATTTGTTAATCTACTACAGTTTTGTAGGAAGAAGTTGTTTAAGAAGTGTTAAAGCTGGGCCATTGTTTAAGTTAAAATGGAGTTTTTGTTCCATTTTTCATATGGAAATAGGTTCTTGTGGTGTCAGATACTTAATGTCTACCAGTTTGAACAGTTCTGTATTATTTTTTAGTGTTAACATGCATTAGATTTGACAGGAGTACATGGTGTAAGGGAACACAATCATTTACTCTGAATAAGAAGTGGTCTGTTGGTTTATTTAGAGTTACTAATGGAGCATCTGCAAGAAATTAGAATCCTGAGACAACGTTTAGAATACTCCATAAAAACTAATGAGAAACTGAGGAAGCAGCTTGAGAGACAAGTAACAGACAAGGAACTAGATCAAGGTAAGGATTTATTCCATAGCAAACAAAATCCACTTTTCCTGCTTTAAAGCCCAAAGGATGAAATGCTGCTGGAAATGTTTTGTGTGCTTTTTAGGCTAAGTCCCACCCCTTCACATTTGGGAAATGCTGGGTTTTTCTCTGAGCACTGTTGCATCTTGAGCTGCAGCAGCAAACACAGCTTTACCATGCTGCATGTACAGTAGCATTAATAGAGACTTAATGTGCCTCTTCCTCAAGTCCATTGCTTGAAATGTATCCAGGACGGATGCACAAATCTTATTCCTGCCTATGTGAGTTAACACCACACAGCCTCAAACCTACAGTTGCATGTGTTGCTGAGAGAGCAGGACAACCAGGTAGTTTCATGGTGTTTGATGATGCTGTGCTTGAATTTCATAACAGGGAATTGAAACCTTCCTACTTCTGTTACCAACAAATAGCCTGCTTTTTTTTTTGTTCCTTTTTTGTGCCTTTGGGATATCATTATTGTTGTAATGTTCATGGATTCTAGGATGTCATCTTAATTCTCTGCCATGTGCAGCGAGGGATAGTTGCAGGAGAGGAAGCCCATTTTACCAACACAGTTTCAGTGAGGCCTGGACCCACTCGGAATATAGGAGGAGGTGCTTTGTTCTAAATTACATTGCTGCTTTTGATCCAAAGTAGGAATTCTGTGGAATTAGCTTTCCTGTGCTTACTCCGTGTATACCTGGGGTGGTCAGTACAGCACCACTGACTGTTGGGAGATGCCTTCTCTGGAATGTTCTGAGTGCTTTAAAGCCAGCTTGTATTCATATACAGGGACAAAATATCTGTAAGACAGAGCCTAGGTCCAGCTTGTCATTTGAATTGATTGGTGTCAGAAATGTCTTCTGCACAAAATAACATCCCGAGTTAATAAGAAAAACCTGACAGCAACTGATGGAAATTGGTTTTCATTCCAAACTCTAAAATAAAGCAGTGAATGAAAACCACTAAAAATAGGCATGCAAATTCAGAGTCACAGCTCACCACTGCTTGTGTTCAGCGTCTCTGAAACCCAAACTCTGTGGTACCTTTAAAACTTCTCACAGGAGGGTAGCCAGGCTCTCACTGGGGATCCTTTTGCAGCACCTTTTCAAGCACACCATACCAGGCATACTTTCCTAATCTTCATTCTATTCTTGTTCTCCTTCCCACGTTTTTCCCCATAGGACAACTGATTAATATGCAATATTACTCAGACTGGAAGCAGGCAATAAATATCTACATGCTTTCCTTTTACTCAGTTTCACTAATGTTGACATTAGATTCATTATGTTTTACATCATCCCCATGATCCACTTCTGTTGTTGTTTAAATGGAGACTACCTGCAAATAGCAGTTGGCTTTCAGGAATAATTTACAGTGATGGAAAGGTGTATAAAAGCATCCATTTCATTCATGAAGTATTTACGCTGCTGGAAAGGCATACTGTTCCCATGAAATAACCACACTGAAACACTTCCAACTCTTTTACAGCTTCATAAAGATTCTGGCAAGGGCATCCATTAATGCAGTGAAAGTATATTTTCTTTATAAACTGTCTTGTACCTTCCATCTGTCTTCTTGTTGCCTTAGTGCATCTACAAATGCATGGAGGGGAAATCTGGAAGAGAAAGAAGAAACTACCTGTTAGAACAGCTCATTTTTGTTACTATGATCTCTCAGTGCTTCCTGTTTGTTTTGAAGATCTGTTTCATGTTATCAATATGGATATCCTCTCTCCTAGTAATGATGCCTTTTTTTTCCCTAATAGATGGGCTTTTTTTTTTGACTTTAAGGGCAAAAATGAGTCCCATAGTGAAACTGAAGCAGATTTTAGCTTTGGGACATAATAGCTCAATGTTTAAACTTAATATCTTTAGTTTGTTTTCCATCAAAAACCAAAAGCAAGTTGTAACATGCTTAATTGCTGACGAAAGCCTGTTAAATTTGTGTGATTATTGTTTGTTCAATCAAAGTTAATGCACAGATTTATTCTTGTTTGCTAAATATTAGATGGTTGTATGTACACACATCTGCCCACTATTTTTGCTATACTATTTCTAATATTTAGATTCTGTAAGTGTTTAAATGCCTCTGGGCTTCTAGTATTCTATAAATGACTCGAGTGCTGGTAATGACTACATCATTACTGTAGAGCTGAGGTTTGCAGTGCAAGGAGAACTGAAATAATTGCTTCTATAATTTCAAATGCTAGGCTTCCAAATCAAATCAAAGGTTTAATTTTGAGTTTCCAAGGTTTCAGATCTTATTAATGGCAGTTAACATTAAAAGGGGGTTTTGTTTGCCTTATGTTTAGCCCATAAGTAACTAACGTATCTACTCAGACTTCAGCTTTAGTATGCCTTTATTTTGCCTTCCTGGGAATGAATATTGCCTTCCTCTTGGCTGTGATTTTCAGCAGTGCCTGTCTTTCAGTCAGTGTTTTCTTTGAAACCATCAAGGTATGCTTCCTTAGCACTCACTTTTTTCAGCACAAAACATAATGAAAACTCAAGTGTATTGCAATTGTAGGCCCTGATGCTCCACTTTACTGTGGTTAGATGGACCTTTTGCATCTATGGAGAGCGTAATTGATGTCAGCAGGGCTCTGCACAGAAGTAGTCGTCTCGGCAGTGGGTCAAATTGCAGGATTGTGGCCCTATTACCACTGGCTCTACATTATCCCTTATTATGTAAGATAACTGGTAGTTATATTCTAAAGCCTTTCAGTAGAACTGTGATAGCATAACTTGTCAAATAGGATAAAGCTGGGTGATGGGCAATAAATTAAATTAGAATCAAGATGAGACCATCAAGCCTTGCCACTTCAGGTTGAATTGCTTTGTTAGAATCTGAAAGGGAAAAGCCTTTTGAGTTCGCATAGCTACTTCTACTCTTTAACATATAGATAGCAAAATGCCATTAGTGCCAGGCTTCTAGAGCCTTTGAGTCTTTCAGTAATGAGAAGAGGTGCATATCATGGCACACTACATCCCAGTTAGGTAGTGGGTAAAAGCTTCAATTGGGATTACAATAAAAATGAGATTACTCAGAGGAAGTGCAGCACCTCAAATTGAAGTGAACTATCAGAGCTGAAAGGCATCCTCCTCATATATTCAGCTAATTTTTGTGTCAGCTGGTTATTTCTCCATTAACCAAATAGTTGACACTCATGTAAGTTGTCTGAAGCTTTAAAGTGTAGGATATACTGGGATAAACAATCAACTGGAAACTATTCTTAATAGTAACATTAATTCCGGTGGGTCCTGAAGTGCTTTACTGACCATAAGCAGGTTATAAAGGGCAATAACAATTACTTGACTTGATTTTAGAAGCAGCCCCCTTGAGAGTGGAATGTGTCACTTCTCAGACTGTACTGTAACATTGCACATTGCTATGGGATGAGTAACAAAGATACAGTATGTTGTGAGGATAACCTAGGCTGAATTTGACTGGACACACAAGTTAACACTTTATACAACTAGTCCAATAAGAAAGATCCTCAGAGTAGGATTCTTAAGTTTCTAAAAGTTAGACACCTAAGTCTGTGCTGGTTACTCAGAACTTCTCATGGAAGCACTGGAGAGTAGTACTTCCCTTTGGAGGACAGGGCATCTCATCTGCAGAGGTGTGTAGAAGACATATTAATGAGTACATAGATATATTAATGGGTGGTGCCCATTTCTCCCCATGATGGTTGATCCACATTGGCTCAGTTATCTAAGTTTTAGACACAATTTCTCAATTTCTGCAATTTCTGCAATTTCTCAAATTGTTCTTGTTTGGAAGGTTTAATCTTTAATGACCTAGAGATGAGTCATAAATCATCTTTTCTGTGTATATATTTATAGGTTCTGCAAACATTTTTAACCATGGCTCAGAGCAGCATAATTCCTTGACTTCTGAAATACATTTCCTGAGGAAGCAAAATCAAGTTCTGAATGCAATGCTAGCGAAAGGATCCAGAGGTAAGAACGACAGCAAGTCATTCCACATCGGAAAACAATGAAATATTAACAGGCCATTCATTAAACTGACTTAACTGTTCTTCCCACCCCTGAAATTCCATGCTCAGCCATAAGCATTCAAACTGGAGTTAACAATGATAAAGAAGTAGTAGTACTACTCCTTCTTTCTGTTGTTTTGTAGCATTTTCCATTTGATATTCCCTTTCATTTCTCCTTGCTTCTTTTTGCATTCCTTTTGGTTCAATACATCCTTTTTCCTCTTCCCTCTGTGCCTTTTATTACTGTTTTCTTCCTCCTTTTTCCCAATGCTTTAATTCTGAAACCCTTTTAAAAACAATCCATAGAATAGCATTATTGCTGAAAATGAGACCAGTTAGTGCAGAACAGTTGCAAAGGGAAGCAAACGAATTACACTTAGATTCCATAGTCTGCTACAGAGGCTTGACTGGACAGGCCGGTCCAGGGTTGGAACTAGATGATCTTAAGGTCTTTTCCAACCCTAACCATTCCATTCTATGACCAAGCCATCTTTTTGAAAACACTTCAGAAGAGAGCAGAACTGAGGGAATCCATTTGTAAGTATTTGTAATCTCCGAGATTAACTTTCAACTTCCCTCATTTTCACACCTGTGAAGAGAGAATATTAAAGTCTTCCCTCTCCTTTTCATCCAGGACAATGAACAACTTACCATGTAGCTTTTTAAAAGCAGCTGAAGCCACAATTAGTTTATAAGTAAGTCTCCATGATTTCAGGTTGTGTAAAAGCACTGGTGCCTCTTCCAGAGTTATATATTCCCTCATTTGTTCTGGTACATCTTGGTGCTTATCAGTGTCTTCAAGTTCTACTTGTTTAATTAATATATTCCTGCTTTTGTTTCCACGTTGACAATATGAGCTGATAATATCAGGGTTTGTTTCTTAGAAGAACCATGATGAATAGAATATTGTTGCCCTTGTGTGTAAAAATAATGTCAGTATTTCTGGAGTTTGGGAGCTTCTTTTCTTTTTAGTCCTGGATTCATTAAAGAAAGAAAAGCCTCTTAGATACCTCCTGTATGTTTTGGTCTCAGGTGCTTTCTGTATAGTCTTAGCTTGGCCTTTCGGTAGTGAAGGGCTGGTGATGTACATTTTTAACAACATAGAGGGGTTACTATTTTCATATGCTTTCAACAAGACTACTGAAGATGAGGGAAGGGTTCTAGCTATTGGGAGATGGAATGATTGTTTCATTGCCAAGATTGACACTGTCTTTTCCAGTGCTAAACATAGGATCGTGGAAAACTTTGGGTCCCATTAAGCCTCTATGATTGTAGCTGCCTCGATGTTCAGTTGTCCCTATCAGCAATTCCATGTCACAGGACCAGTTTGGGAAATAGCTTGTGCCAAGGGAAGGACTGATACGTAGTATGTTTGGCAGATAAATGGGGCTGGGAAGCAGAGGACAGGGAGGAACAACATGGATACAGTATGCCCTAAAACAATCCCACTGAGATTTTTTCCTCCTCAAGAGAAGTCAAATCCATTATTTGATGAGGATTGGCAAAATTCATGTGCCTGCTTCGGGATCCATTGGTTGCTGAATGCTGTCCTTCTGAGCAAATCCCAAGAGGTGCTGGGGGCATTTGGCCTAGAAGGCTGTTCACAGGTTTTTATTGAGCCATTCTAAGTCCTATTACAGAAAATGTTATCTAGCAAAAGTCATTAGAAAATTGAAATACTGAGATCCTAAAACTCAGAAGAGCAGCTGTGATTTTCTGGCAGTCTCTGAAAAAGCTGGTTTTGTTAAAGAGCATAGCTTTGGTGGGCTGTGGGCTTTGTAAATATCTGGTGTGTTTCTTGTTTCAGATAAACAGAAGGAAAATGAAAAGCTGAGAGAATCTCTTTCTAAAAAGAATGCAATCATTGAGCATCTTCATGAGGATTATGAATGTATCAAGAGAGAAAATGAAAGGCTGCAAAAACAAATTGGCCAAAAGGAAGATGAAACCAGATATCTGACATGTCAAATTTACAGCAGTCGTAATGAGTTAAACAGGTATTGATTCTGTCCACATTTAGACATTCATTTAGAGAAGAAAATTGTCAGTGTGACAAGCACGTGTTTAGCCATAGCCATTAACATGAATGAGATGCACAGATATATTCCAAAGGCAAGGGAAGAATGATTGAGGAAGGGGGAATGCATTTTAGATTTTGGAGCAAATTGAACTTTTAACTTAGGTATTTACTGGGATTTCACAGGTTGCAAACAGAAATTAATGTAAAGCAACATCAGTTCTCTGAGAATGAGAAGTTACTGCAGTCGCTCCGAACTGAGATCAAGGTTTATGAGAAGCTGGAAGAAGCAAGAAGGAAGAGGACAGGTATAAATGCACATTGTTTCTACACCCTTAGCCCTTGCAACCCTTTGCTCTCTGAATATGACCCTGTCAAAAGAACAGTTGGTTAGGCTGCTGTTTCTACTTGCCTCTGCTATGCAAAGAGCTGACAACTTGATAAAATACTGCTTTTTACCTTTGGAATGTAGCTGTGAGATTGAGATTTGTGCTGTGTTCTGACTTGGCACACCCAAGTTTCCTTGAGCTTTTTGTCTAAGCTAAAAACAAATACTGAGGTTCAGTAGCTCAGTAGCTGGATAAGCTTCATGGGGAGCTTTACTTGTCATCTAGATTCTGATATTTACTTGTCATCTAAACACATGCTGCTGCATCCTCACCGGTAGTGCTTACTCAGGTTGTGCTTTCTCTTGTCTGAATCCAAGGGTAGTGTCTTCTCCCTAGGGAGGGCAGAAGTGCTGGCACTGCCTTCTGAACGAGATGTTTAATTACTTCCTGCCTGCTTTTCTGTCACTGCAGGTGAGGAGTAGGAGTAATACTGACATAAGTTCTTCCTACCCCTGTTAAGAAATCCATACTATCACATAGCTGTTGGTGTGGTTAGGTAGAGAAGTGGAATGCTGTTCATTGCTGCTTACTCATTATGATATCCAGCAGATTTCCCACTGGAAGTGTTTGTAAAAGTTGACTTTTTTTCTTCCTGCAACTTTAAGTAATATGCCCTGCCATCACTTGTATTTCATGCATAGCTGCAGCAGAAGAGCCCTGTTGGCATAAGGCTTTAAGCCCAAGTTAGCTCAAGGATGGAACTAAATCTCCTTGCAGAACTGGTAATGTAATTAGAGAGTAGCAGCACTCTACTCATGCAGCTGAGCACCTCCCCAGTGTCTGGAGAACAGTTGGATTTCAGCATGAAAGAATACATAGAATTGTTTGTGTACTGACCTCCTTCTATGGAAAGACAAACACAGCCTTTGCTTTCCAGGTTCAGATTTGTTCCTGTGGTTGCCAGGTGATCACTAGTATTTCCTTTGCTCTTCTGTGTATAAAATGAAACTCCTAAGTCTACTTCATCCCTCCTCTGAGATCCAAGATTATGTATTCCTTTTGCTTCCCCCAGACTGTGCATTAATGCACTTCGTAAATCCTCTTCATGTTTGTTTTTATTGTGGGTTGTTGTTTTTTTTTTGCTTTTGGCTTCTTAGCTTTTATGGACAAAGTGAAAGATAATTTGGGGCTTTTTAAACCTTTCAAGGGTAAAAACAATTAAGACATGCTTTTGTGTCAAACCATTATCTTAATGCTGTTTGTAGTTAATTCATAATACCAAGGATAAGGCTGGCTATAATTTATTTGCTCAGCATTCTGATCCTAGCTAATATTATTTTAATTGTTAAAGATGTGAAGTGTTTCTGTGCAAATTGTCTCAGATCCCAGATGTGATGCAGCAGAAGAATTCCGGAAGGATCGGAATAATCCACTTGACTTACACGAGCTGTTGACTGAAATACAGAGTTTACGAGTGCAACTTGAGAGGAGCATCGAGACAAACAAGTCTTTGCATGAAAAACTAGAGGAACAGCTTTCAAAAGACAAGAAAGAGGAAGTGAAAGCAGTGTCAGCTCTAAATATCAACTATCTTTTGAGACAAGAATCTCAGCATTATGCAGGAATGAATGGTACTGTGCGATACATGCTTTTGTTATCCTGTAAAACCTGTGCTTTGTCCTTTACAGATGCTCTTAAAGCCTTGTACAACATCAACTGTATGTGTAGGAGCTGCCCATCAGCCTTCCAGATCCCTTTTCTCTTAGAGCATTTCAATGTGGTGAAATACACACTGTCTTACAGCTTCCAACTGTCACTTCCTTTTCCTTCCAGAAAAGCATTTGCAGACAAGGCTCTGGATGGAAGGTTGTCTACATTAAATTGCTATACATTTTGCTTACATAGGGGTTCTTTTTTTGATGCAGAGCTCTATAATGTTTGCTAAGGGCAAGTATGTATTACTCAAGAATGATCAATAAGTGCAGTAAATGGGGTTTTTTATATATCAGTTGTTCCCTTTTTGCCCTTGAGGAATACTTTACCTTTATTTCAATCACTGTTAAGTGATACTGCTTTAGCAAATCAGGGAAAATGTAATGTTTACACTCAGGGTTAGATTATTGTTCCAGTATAGATGTATGTGGGATACAGAGGGCACAAGAATGTTCTTTCCTTGCTGCTGAAGTATTTTGCATAGTAACAGCTTTCCATACTTCCAGCATAAAGCCACCTCTCTTACTGCTTTTAGGTTTACATCGTGTTATGGGAACCAATAATAACGGGGCTTTTTGGGTCCATACAGCTGAACAAGACTACTTAAATCTTACGTACCATACAGAACAGCATCAGCCAGAGGATTAGTGTGAGAGCTTGTGAGACACAACAGGGGTTTTTACCACCTTATTTGTGTGTCCGTATCATGACTGGATATACATCCAGTCAGCATCATACTTCAGATGAAATACATAATGAGCATAACTCTACTCTGTACAACAAAGAAAGATGCTGAATGTAGCAAATGGCATTTATGGGTTGCTACCTTTCTCCGTGCACTTCATACTTGAACACTAAATTACAGCCTGTGCTCCATATGGGAATGGTTTCTTAGGGTCAGTCATGATCAAGTAGGTGTGGAACAGCTATGGTGGGGAACCTGTATCAGCAATATCCCCAAATTACATTTGTTCCTGGTTCTAGATAGAAACCTAGATGTTGCTTTTGACCTGTGTCAGGTAGAACAGAGAGGAACTGGAGATGCTCCTTATTTCTTTAAGAAAATGGTGAATTGAGTTATAGCAGCTTGGTTTGATGTGGACCAGAAAAACTCCTTGGAATGTCAACAGCTAAATTTCTTAGCTTTTTACGTGTACCATGACTAGTCTTTACTCATAGGTACTTAGGGGACTTGGAAGGTCTGAAGAGAGGGGAATACAGATAGGATCTTTATGCTGTAGCTGTGGAAGGTGTCATGCTTGTGGTGTTAATGAGAAGATTGCATTTGTTGATTAAAATGTCTTCATCAGGATGCATTTTAGATTTGATTTTGGGAGGTACCTAGGACTTGGGATAGAGGCTAAAAAGAAAAATGTGGGTAAATACTGGAAGATAGATGGTGCGGTACTAGAAAATTAACTGTGTTTCTTTGCTTCCTGAGTCCAAATGCAGCATCAGCAAAAAAAGGGAACAGACACAGAGTTATGAGTTGTTTTTTATGCATGTTAATGTTATGTACTCTCCCTTGTCCTGTTTTTATATATAGAAAATCGTTGCAAATGCCCTGCTGCCAGCAGAAAGATTTGTGAGGTGCAGAAGCACGGACATTGCATTTCACTGGTGAAACCAGGTACATTCCAACGTTATCTTTAACGTATGTGTTATCAATAACCTAGGCTTGCTGTTTAAGATGAGTCTAGTGTCATAGAATCATAGGATGGATAGTTCTATATGTAAGGATTAAAACTCTCTTTCTGCTCCAGGTACACACTCAGCCTCTAAAGACGACGTAGACAGCACTTCACACTGCAGTAGCACCTCATCCTCCAGCACAGCTTGCACCCCTCGCCTCGTGCCCGGGCATCGGATGTGGGCAGACAAAAACGGGCGCCACGTTCTTGGCTTGATTGAGGATTATAATGCTCTACGGAAGCGGATTTCAGAAGGGCAACAGGTTTTAGCAGAAATGGAGATTCCTTTAAGAGAGGTCACTGGTACGAAACTGCAGGAGCCTGGAATAAAGGTAAGCACTGAGAACTGTTAAGGGATGGTGAATTACCTAGAGGTGCAAAATGCGTAGGTTACAAAAGCAAAGAACTAGGTTAATGGTGCAGTAGGCAACTGAGTCACTCTGTCAGGACACCTCCAGCCTGACAAGCTGGCACCTAGTTATGATTCTGGGTTAATGAAGCTATGGGTGAATTAGTTAATTCTGATCCTTTAATAAGCAATCGCACTTCTACTTGCAACTTGAGGTGAAACTACTTGTTTTCACTCTGGGAATATGTGATTGTTACACTGGAAGTAATAAAGCCAAACAAAACCAACAAAAAACTGCAATGCTTTAGAAAGGGCTTAAACTAGGTGTACATATCAGTAACCTAAGGATAAAAATAATTAAGGAGATTTTCTTGTAATGAAGACTTGGTGTAAACCCAGGAACTATGAGACAGTTAAAAGAAATCTGATATGCAGCTGATGAAGTTCCCTACTTGGTAACACCAGGTTCTAACTGTACATCAATGACTGATGTATACTAATGAGGCTTGTTTCGTGTTAGGGAAGCTTTTTAATATGTTTCCAATTCCTGGAAGCAGTTGAATGCTTGAGCAGTATCAGGAGCTTGGATATCCCATTAATGATTAAACACTGTCACTAAGGCACTGTCACGTGTGACACAGCAGTATCAAATCACAGTCCTCTTGCTGTAGTCTTAAAACATAATAATTCGTAAACTAATAAAATGTTTGCCTTGTATTGAATAATGTCAATCCTTTTCCTCTAGAATCAAGAGAACTAGTGTTTGTTAATGCTAATTTTTCTTATTTAATACTGTTAATTTCGGGATACAGTTGATGACAGCAGGTTTGGGATGGACTGAATAAGACAAATGTACCTACAAGCTTCAACAACAGGGGAAGAACAATCTGTACATGTCCATGGCAGTTAATAAGGAGCTAAGGAACAACAATAGAAAAGCCTGGATTAGGCATTTAAAACACATAAAATAATGAAACACTGGAATGAAGGGTGCTTGTAAGAACAGATTATGTGAATGCTTGAAAGATTACATGTAATGCTTTCCTGCCTTGGAGTGGGGAAGTAAATGAGGTGACTAATGAAGGTCCTTTCACCCTTATGATTTTATGATAATATAAATGTGTAAAAAAAACATGCTTATTGCTCTTCAAAAACCAGAAGGTCTTAACTGCATGGGTAAATCTGCACTACTTATTTTTCCAGTCCTAATTAGTAAAGGTATTGAAGATGCAGTCTTCACCAATCCGGAACAACTTTTGTGGGATCACATGTGTGCTCACACAGTTAAATGATGTCTGAATGACACTTGAGACTCTCTGAAGTATCATATATCTTCAAATGACCTAGTTAAGATCCTGATAATGACTGCAAAAGTAATCTGGCTAAGTTTGTAACTTGTGGTGTTGGTGTAAAGATAAAAGCAGAAAGTTTCACCATTTGCAGTTTTCTATCAAGCTTTACATCACTGAAATTTCAGACTGCTTAGCAAATGGGTTATTTTATGTGGCAGAAGGGTTCTGGTTAGATAAGAATGCTAACTACATATTCAAATGGAATGCTGCATGGGGCAGGAACTGTGAATGCTTTTCTTTCATTACCCTTCCTCCTTCTGTATCACCATTGCTCTGGTAATTCATTTCCAACCCTTGCATTCTTCCCCTCCTTTATTTCACATTTATGCAATTTCTTCAATTTGGTTTTCTCATCTGTCAGCAGAGGAAAACATTTTATGTGTGTCCTGATAGTTCTTTTAGCATTAAATGGAACAGTTTAAAGGGTCTGCTAAGGAAGAAACATCTATATTGCTTAAATTGATGTCTGTAATCATTTGACTTTCAAATAACATGACACGAAATGCAAATGGAGAGAGAAAAGGGTTGCCAACTATTACCATGTGGCATAGCAACTCCAGTAAATATAATCTATTATTAATCATGGTTATTGATTAGGATAAATCCCCTCCCTCCGTGAGATTCTCAGATAATGCATAATTCAGCAGTCTTTGTAAACCAACAAATTAGCTTTTGTGGCACACAATAGTTGTGTACATCATCTTCAATACAAAATCAAAATACCGATGGGGTTTAAACCATTAATTAAGATTACATTTTCATAACGTTTTAAGCATAAAATTTACCATGTCTCTAATCCTGTGCCACAGGTACCAGAGCAGGCAGCACTGCAGAGCTTTGCAGCAAATATTCACACAGTACAGCAGATCTTAGAAGAGGCTGCACGTTTACTCAAACTCCTTTGGAGAGTTTCCCTTCCACTGAAAGGGGTACACGGTACCACGCATGGCACTCAGGTACTGTTGTGCTTCATTTTGGGGGGAGTTGTGGGGTTTAGTGGGGTTTCTTGGTTGGCTGTGGGTGGTTTTACTTGTTTGGGTTTTTTTTTCTGGCTGTAATGTGTCATTTGGGAAAAAACTTTTGAAACTCCTAAGCCTTGGATGTCTTTGGCTACATGGATTTACAGCTCCCATCACTGAAGGCTAAGGCTGAATGCTTGCTGTCTTTCTATCACATTGCATACTGAGGTGTTTATTTACACTTCTATTTACATACATTTTATAGTACAGAGGTAATCTGCAATGATACAGGAAACCCAGGCAGGCAAATGCTCCGTTTCATCAAGAAAAGGGTTGGAGTCCCTGCTATAGAACACAATTCAATTGGTTTTTGTATATCCTAGTGACAAGAGAAACTCCAGCGACTTTGATGTAAAAGGAGAATGTAGCTCAGATTACATTTTGGGTGTCTAAGATGTAAAATCGAATGCTTTTTTACAAGTGTGACAAAAGCCCCAGACAAGTTTTATAACATTTTAACTAAAAAGGATTGCACTATGCAAATGAATGGAAGTAAACTGAATGAGGAATGAATTATCTATACTGTCATAATAGCACCGCTCAGCAACGAAACTGTTTCAAAGTCTGGCCCGAAAATGAATCTGAAGTGTTTTCACTGAGAGGTTTCTGTATGTGTTTCCTTAAAAGAAGCAGGATATTGCTGGGAAAATAACCCCAAACATTAGGAAAAGTAAATATTTTCTATGTCATTTTCATAACATTTTTGCTGTTATTTTCTAGCATCCTTCAATGTGTAAAATCACAAAAGCAGTAAGAATGAACTCTGCTGTCTAATATATTCACTGAAGTTTCAGCTCCATATTTAGGATGTCTTGACAAGTGTGTATACTTCCATTTTTATCATGTCTATAATCTCTATAGACAGCTTTATATTGGCCTGGATTGCAGTATCTGAACATAGCCCACACACATGGTGTGTGATGCATCTGATGCTTTAATGTTAGAGAGATCTTAAACCTTCTTGATCTGGATCAGTCACTTCTGAAAATCCAACCTTAACATGTGGAGTATCTGAATTCCCAGGACTGTGCCTAATTAGAACCTAATAGAATCTTTCCTGGCGTTTCTTATCTAACAGCCTGAGATCTTAAAGATATCAGATTGTTTCTGATGTCTTTAAATGCAGCCTGTCTCTTGAAGCTTGAGTCTAAAAGATACTGAGCATTCACTGCCTTCTCTTCAGCCCCGCAGGAATTGTGAGTAATCAGTTCTTCTGAAGAGCTAAATGCCAGGGGCAAATTCCAGAAGATACTATTAGTTAACAAGTGGCACAAGAAAAGAAGTAAATGTACAAGCTTAAGTTTGCATGAGAATCAAGATCCATGATGCTGGCAGGCTGTGTCAGGGCTGCTCATAGTCCTGTTTTACAAAATACTAACACTGATTTGGTTGGAATGATGAAAACTGAAGCTTAAACGGTGACACTGTTAAATAATTTTGCAATAGAATTGTCCCTGTCATTTGTACAATGTTTTTTAGCTCTTCAATAAAGGCAGCATCAACTATTAACAGCACACTGGAGAAGGAAGCTGGAAGCTCTGAACCTGGTAGGCAGGATACTTGCTGATGCCATAGCGCTAGTCTTCCTTACATTTTCTAGTTGAGGAGGACAAAAAAGGAAGCTGAAAACCAGAATAGACACTGGTGTTAATACTTTTCTCAGAACTAGAAGGAAAATGAATTACAGTAAAAGCCAGTTAAGAATTATAGTTGTCTATAGTATCCTATAGTATCATAGGAAATCATGTGTATCACTGGGGAAGTGAACATAGAAGGACAGGCAATCAGTGATGTTTCACTCCTTTAAGGAAGCTTAAAGCTCTTGTACAAAAGTATTTAGCCATGCACAATATACTGTTATCTCATACTGATATACATCTAAAATATACTTACATATAACACTTTAATATTACATTTTCTTCTCTCAATTTAGGATGATGGAATGAAAGCAGAAATATTTAGATTACGGAAGAAACTGTCTGAGCAAGAGAAGAAGTTACACAGCACAGTGAAACGCTTGCATTCCACAAACCAGCTGAAGGAAAACATGGAGAAAGTCATCATTGACCAGTGTAAGTGTATGCTTTATTCCTGGTTCTTGTTTGATTTTTGTAGTCTGTGGCTACTTCTAAAACTGGATAAACAAGAATATGGATTTTTACAAGGCTCTGTAGGGACAAGACAAGGGGGAATGGCTTTAAACTGACAAAATGGGAGATTTAAATTAGATATTAACTAGATATTAACTAGATTAGATATTAACTCTTCCCAGTGAGGGTGGTAAGCCTCTGGGCACAGGTTGCTGAGAGAAGCTGTGGCTACCCTGTCCCTGGCAGGGGTTAGAACTGGATGAGCTTTAAGGTTCCTCCCAATCCAAACCAGTCTGGGATTCTACTAAATGATATACAAATTACATATGTTAAATCCAAAATTATGTTTTGTTCAGGTTTTAAACTCAAACTGCTCAGTTTGGGTTTGTCATATATAAAAATCAAACCTATTCTGGCATGTCTGGCCGAATAATATCCGTGGGGTATCTGCTGGTTTCATTTGGTCTATTCCTACTTCCAGTGACATCTTAGACATACTGGGTAATTCCAAAAGTATAAATCAGCAGAGATTTTACCCTCCTGGTCAGAATGGTATCCCTACAGCCACTACATGGTCTCAGGAAGAAATACATCTCCCCCTTAATTTACTCACTCCTTTTCAGGACATTCAACCTCATCTAAACTAGGTCCTTATAAAACAAAGCCTGTATTTTCTACAATCTTCACAATGCAAACTCCTGCCTGGCTAGCAGCAGCTTGGCTGATAGAGGATGTGACACTGAAGCCTCTTCATGCACTGAATTTAATATTTTTGATTTAGAAAAACCTAGTTTGCCAGGTGAAATGACTTCACTGGTGGAGTTCTTTATGAGCACAGAGCAATCTGCTACACAGAAAGACCTAGATATGATTTTCTGTGAGTTTCACTGATTATGGGAATTATGGATGTCAGATTACCTTTGCCTTTAAAGAGCAATTTCAGAAAGGTTTCTAAATTGCATCTGTACACAAGTTCCTGGCCAAGCATACAACAAAACTGGGGGATCATAGGAAGCTGCTGGGTTTTGTTAGGATGCTTACACTTAGTTTTGGTATTTCTTCCTTTCTCCTTTGCTAGTAAGAGCAAAAGCATCACAGCAGGTGACTTTGGCTGCCTTCCTTCTCCTAACATCCTGTTAGCTGGCCAGTCCACTGAGGATATTCAGGTTGCTCCTGTTATTTACTTGAGCCTTCCTAAATCTATTTAGATGCAGAGACTGGAACATTCTGGTGGCTCGGAGTCTTCTGTATGCTTTCTCTGGCGAGAAAACTGATTGTGCTTATAAACCTCATCTGAACCTCTGAACATGTAACAATGCAGTGCCAAATTGTAGTAATCTGCCAAGGGTATAATTATCTCATGACAGCTATACCCTTGGAGTTGTTGGATTGTTATTATTGTAATGAAAAATCTTTATTATGGCTAAATTGTTTATTTTTGAGACTGGAATATTCAATTGGTACTTGTGAGTGGTATTTTTCCACAGTTATGGACCTGACACAGATTACAGAATCACATTATTTAACCTGGCATTTCTAAGATTAGTTTTGTTTAGAAGCATCCCCTCCTCCTTTCACAGGTCTCATGCTGTCCCCACAGAGGCAAAGTAGCTGAATAGCGGAAACTTGGAAGCCTTCAGAGCAAGCCACTGACATAATTTCCCCTAAGCATATAAAGCTTGCTTTGTCCTTGAACTGTTGGAGGATCTGGCTTCCTTCTGCCATCTGTCCCTTTCCCAACACATCATTCCACATAATCTCTCCACTGCACAGTTTTTCTCCCCTTCCCAGACCAAATTAGCTACTGAACAGATCAAACTGTAGTTAGATCATGTACTACCTCCCCTTAAAATTAACAGGAAGTCTTCCCTTGATGACTTGAATCAAGGGAACCAGGTCATCGATGTTGCAGGTGGCTGTTCATGTCTATGACATTAACTGTAGTGATGAGCTATGGCTGTTTTCACATGTTCTTATGGATTAGAAAAGCAGATTCTGCACTAGATGAAACATAGGCTGGGGATAGGAAATGCTATTTCAGTGCGTGTCCTTCTGCCTCTTCTGTAACCATCTCCTAGAGCAGCACTGCCCCTTAATCTGAGGTTGCTGCAGCTGGAGGGTTGTACAGCAGCCTGAGCTTCTTAACAGGGCTCAAGAGGGAGAAAACAGTTCTGGGTTTTGGTGAGTAGGGAAGTGGAAGTGGTGTGTGACTGCCAAGTTGCTGGTTACACACCTTATTTAGGACTTGAATAGAGAAAGCCTGTGCAGTGTTCTTCTGATTCTCCTCTTTCTTTCCAGTGGCTTTAACTCATGATGTCTTGAAGAAGGCTAGAGGAAACCTGGAAGTAAGTACAATTTTTGGTTGCATTAAATGCCTTTTTTATGTACTCATTAAAAATATGCATTGCTGTGTTAGTAGTATTCTGCAGAATTGGTCTGATTTGCTTTAGGTTTGCTGCCTAATCAATCTATATGTTAGCAATATTCTGCAGTATCTGATGTTTGAATCAGAGTTTTATGACTGAGCACATCAACCTGCTCCTTTCTGGTGCTTTCCCTACATTAATACTCATCTGTCATCCTCTTCTGGTACTTTTATTTCAGCAGATCACAGTCCCATAACTTGCCTACTGAATAAGTTCAAAGACACCATTACTTAAAGCTTGTGTATGTATTAATAACTAGTGGTGCCTTTATTTAAATATAGACCCACAGGCAAAGCTTTTGCAAACAGCTATTTGCTAATGCAGTTTATTAAAGTAATCACTGTTCAGATTTGATTTCTCCTAGAAGGTTTGGACTCTACTCCCAGGAGGATGTAACACATCTCCTGACTCCTGCATCCCCTCCTTTTCCTCATGCCACTCCACTCAACGATTGCACGTTTCCCACCCCCTCCTTAAGATTTCCTCTGAGCTTTTCCATGCATCCCTTTTCCTCACCTTTCTGTCCTGTTGTCTCAGCCCTATGAGTTAGAAAATGGTGACGTAGAAAAACTCTTCCTACTTACAGAAATCTTCTTACAGAAGCTCCTATTTGCAGATCCTTTTGCTGCATCATGGCCCAGGGGTAGGGACAAACTGAATGCACTTGAAGTACTATGAAATAACAATAGTTACTGCTTTTCTCACCAGGTCCCACCAGCTGAGAATCAAAAATCACCTTCCTATACCAACAAGAAAAGGATTCTCTGAAAGAGAAGATTCCATTCATAGAGACTGCTCCTGTGATTGTTCTTTGCTTCTTTATGCCTTACTATTTATTGATGTAAAAACATTTGTTCAGCTCTTAATGAAATCAGCCTTTGACCAAAAAAAACAACAATAATCTTTTGGTAAATAACTTATTTAACATTTTCTGTAATGTAAAAGATGTTTTTTAATATTTATTACAGAAAAAAAGGTACTGGAGAAAGTGAAAAATCCAGATTTTTTTTTTAAAGTTGGCTCATTTGAAATTTTATATTTGTACTTGTCCTGTTTGTTAGAAAACTATTTGTTGTCATAAACAGGTCCTAAAAGAATCACAAATGTGATTCACTTTCCACATTGTTTGTCTACTGTTGAAAGAAGGTAGGTTAAAAGAATAATAATGCTGTCAGTTGTCATTGTTTCATAGCACTGTGAGAAATGGTCACTATTTTATAGCATTTTAAACCTGTCTGGAAGGTTCTTCTGGAGCTTTCTCACCTCCCTGTTAGAACCTTAGGTCGATGCTAAGTCTGATGGTGTTACTTAGAATCAGACAATTAAAATGAAACATCATCACAAACGTGTTTGTGTTTAACCATTCTATGACTCTTTGTTCAATGAGTGCTCAGAGTTGAGGGGGACCTTAAAGACCGTCTAGATCCAGCCCACATTAGAATGGAATGAATCCAATTTAATCCTTTATGATACGTCTGTAAGGTACAGACAAGGCTTGTCTTGGCTGAGTGGAGGTGTTGGAAACTTGCTTTCAACACTGAATAGAAAGACCTCATGCGGTTGGTAAAACATCAGTTACCCCACACCCTCACTGGGATCTGTACGGAGATGCAGAAAGCCATGAAGGACACAGCCAACAGGTTTGAAATCCATTTTTCTCCTAAAACCCCTGAAAAATGTTTCATAAATTCAATTAAGTCTTTTAAGGGGGTTTTTATGTCCCATATTGATACATAGAAGTGGTAATTTGGCAAGGCCAGAGAATACACGCATAAACATGCCTTTATGCTCCACTCATGCTGACTGCCTGCTATGTGCTCTCAGTGCCACTAAGTGAACTGGAATGGTAGTTTAACCCTAAAAACACCATAATTTAAAGTGATTTTCCTGTTACAAAATAGATTTTATGGTACAATCATGACTTTACTGAACTAAGTGAATTTCTCACTAAGTGTGGTTTTACTCTTTTTCCCCTTGATGATGTCCCATTATAGTGGATAATTCACCCTCATCATCCAAGGTTAGAGCTAAGTCTCAGAAATCTCAGTGCAGGATTGTGGTTATATTGGGTATAACCCAATCTAATATCCTTGGATACTGCACTCTAGAGAATAACCAATGTGTAATTTCACAACAGTCAGTCTGTGCTCATTTAAACCTGGCTCTGAACACAGATAGCTCTGACACCCACTGAGCTGGCCAAGAGACAGGAGCCATTTCAACAACTCTGGTACTACATGCACAACATGTTGAGGACCAAGCCAAGCCAGAATAGCTCCTTCCACTAAAGCTTTGGTGTGTTCAAATGGTTTCCCAACACTTTGATGATATTCAGATAACTGAATACCAGAAAGATGCTCTAAAGTACTTTGGTTCTAAATCACAGCTTGATATTAAGAGGTCAGAGCTGTGCATCCTCCCTTTGGGCAGCCCTGTGCTCCAAAGCTTGGGTGGACACCAGTATTGAATCATAGAATGGTTTGGGCTCAAAAGTTCCAACCCTCTGCCATAGACAGGGATGCCTCACATTAGTCCATGTTGCTCAAGGCCTTGAACACGGCCAGGAATGGGGCAGCCACAGCTTCTGTAGACAACCTGTGCCATGATGCCTTCTGAAGGATGAAAATGGATTTCATAGGAGATCCCACGGTCTTCCAGAGGTGTCATGCTCTGAGCTCCATGATGTGCCTTGGATATCCCTTATATACAGCTCTTACCTGAGTTGCCCTGAACATCCAATCTCACACTGTGGCTGCTGTGACCTTGCACCTCTAGTCCATGGAGGGGTATGAAAGCTGAGTGACACCACATCGTTGTCCTCAGCTGACAGCAGGGGGAGGCCAACTCCTTCATCTGGATGAGGGGAAAGATGCCAGGGAAAGAAAACTGGGAAAGTTAAAAATAAACTTTGCAAATTGACAAAAAGGGGGAGGTAAGGGAAGAGCCGATGCAGTCAAACTCCTTCTTGAGTCTCTTCACACATCATTGTCCTCACAGCTCACTAAAAACCTCGAGTTAATTTTACTAAGTAGCTAAATTATCAACACTCAAATGCAATCAGAACCCGCTATACATTTCAACTCACAAAATTAATCACCCCACTGTCAGGAGTTACACCACCTGAAGGAAGCAGCTGTACATCTATATATAGTGCTCCCCTGGCTCTTGGTCCTCTTGCAACCTCTTTTTCCCCCCTCCATACCATCTGTACTTAAATAATCTGATTAAACGCTTCCCTTCCCTACCATGATTTGCCACTTACTTCTTCATGGTCCCTGCTGTGCCCTCTTCTCCTGACCCCTTTTTCCTTCCTTCCCATCAGCTCTGATTGCATCCAGCTTCCCATCAGCGTTCACACCCTGCATATGCTGGGCAGGTCCCATGGGATGTGGGTGCTGCAAGGTTGGGGAGCTAAAATACAACCTATAGTCTATCATCACCTCTTTAAAAGCAGATAATCCTCCAAGATCCAAGTATTTCATCTTAATGAGAAGTGTCTCTTAACCACACGCAATTTACTGGGCTGGTTTAATAATAATTAAAAGAAAGAAGGAAAAACGCTTCCCAGATGGAGCAGGCAAAGCTCGTGGAGTGTTAAAACGTGGTTCCCATTAAGCAAAATTACATTTTCCCCCTTAAAAAAAACATTATGCCCAAGAAAAATAGGCAGTGTAAGCAAATGGCATTGTAAAGGAAGGGCTCATCTGCTGCGTGAGCTGCTGCCTGCCTCTGCTCTCATTAGATGTGCAAGGTGAGTGCAGACGTTGCTGAGAGAGGAGGTCAGGAACCAGCACTTGAGTAGGTGAGGGGAGAGGCTCAGGGCTGGTGCTGTCTTTACCTGTGACCTTGAACCTCTCCAGTGTTCCTGTGTGCAGTAAAGGGGCTTTCTCAGAGAGGAGGATGCGGAAGGCAGGAGATGAGGAAAGGAGAAAGAAGAATGAGAGAAAGGGAAAAGGGAGGGAAGATGAACGGGAGAAAGGGAAGGTAGGAAAGGGAGGAGAGAAAGGGAAAAAGAGGAGGGGATAAGAAGGAAAAATAGAAGAGAAAGGGGGGGAAGAGAAGGGGAAGGGGAGGAAAGAAAGAGAAGGGAAGGGGGGGGAAGGAAAGAGAAGGGGAAAGATGGGAAAGGTAAGAGAAGGGAAGGGGGGAAGGAAAGAGAAGGGAAGGGGGGGAGGAAAGAGGAAAGGGGGGAAGGAAAGAAGGGGAAGGAAAGAGAAGAGGAAGGGGGGAAGGAAAGAAAAGGGAAGAGGGGGAAGGAAAGAGAGAGGGAAAGGGGGGAAAGAGAAGGGGAAAGGGGGTGGGGGGGGGGGGGGGGGGAAGAGAAGGTTTTCTTCCTTCTTTTTAGGCCCCTAGAACGTGTGCAGCTCCCCAGCAATAAAGGAAGTTTTAGAGCAGTGCATTAAGGACACACATCCGTGGTGCTGCCGGCCAGCCCCGAGCCATCCCTTCAGTGCAGCACGGCCGGGAGCCGGAGCCTGCAGCTTAACACCAAGGCTCTAATTACCCCTGCCAAGAGAACAAATAGGAACGATACCCAAAGCCTCACCAGTGGGTGGTTGTATTGGACATAAATCAATGTTAATGCAGTCTTAACGCTTGGAACGACAGCGCAGCAGAGCCGGGCGGTGGGTTAATCTCAAGAGAAGCTGCCAGATCCCATGGGAAGCACTGTGGGATGTGTCTGTCCAGGAGGAGAGACATGGATCTGTGATGGGACTGAATCGTGATGGGGATGGGGCTGTGGTGTCCTGGAAAGCCAAGCAGAGGGGACCCCAAGTGTAAAGCTACTCATGATGTAGGTAGAAAGCAAGTCCTGTTGGTGCTTGTAACTGCAACAGGAATGATCTGGGAGGAAAAATAAAGTGGGAAAACCCTTTAGAACCCTATTGCCACCACATCCCAATCACAGCAGCCAAAGCCCAACCTCCAGCCACCCTCAGACATGAGCCCATGGGTTCCCAGAGCTCTTCCACCTGGATACGTGCTTAAATCCTGTACCTGGAAGCAGACACATGGCTTTGCTGTAAGATCCCCTCTGAGGGCAGGGACCTCATAAGCTGCTTGCATTAAAGCCATTTGATGCACCCCAGCAAGCACTTGGGGTGATCAGCGCCTCCAGATGCAGGTCCTGCTCTGGATGGGTCAAATACAGGCAGCATCTGAGGGGCTGTCATGCTCTGGCCTAAGGAACTCCATCACCAAGCTTCCCCTATGGGCAGTACATTGGGCACAGCCTGGTACCCTGGTCTCATCCTCACTTCTGTAACAGCATGGAAAAGAGCTGCTTGACAGCACCAATACACCCCACCCCCCCAAATGCATTTCTTCCCTTCCTGCCCTTCTCCATCACCACCTTGGCTGCCCAGGTCCATGTTTGAGCCTTTCTGGAACAGCCACTAGATGGCAAAAGCAGGTTGTGCTGGAGGAGAAGCGGGGCTGCGCAGCGCCCAGCATCCGCGGCCGCCAGCCCTCCTGTACGAAGATGCTGCTCTGGGTTTGTGCTTGGTCCTCTGCTTGCGGGAAGCTGAAGTAAACCCGAACACACGGTGCTGGGAATGGTTTGGGTTAGAAGAGAGCTTAAAGCTCATCCAGTTCCAACCCCCTGCTATGGGCAGGGACACCTTCCACTAGAGCAGCTTGCTCCAAGCCCCATCCAACCTGGCGTTAAATGACATCAAGATGAGATTTGAAGCCAGGTCTTACTCTGTGGGAGTAACCCCACAGATAAACCCCATAGCAAACAGTCTTAAAATGTGCCCTGCATAGAATCACATCGATCTAGAGGCCTCTGTACCATTATCAAGCATGTTCGGTGCTTGCTGAAGTTTAGGTACCCATTTCTATTGAGGCAAATCACAGGCCCCTTTCAACAGGCTTTGGCTTCTAAAGCAGAAAGTGCTTACGGCAGCATCAAACCCGTCACCTCTGCCTGCAGCAGCATCCCCACTGGGTCGATGGGCATGAAGCTACAGCAAATCCCACCCCATCTGCTCCTAAAAGGCCATTTTTCTGCACCCCCAAGTTTAACACTACTCACAAATCAGCATCCGCTTTTCCCACTGTGGTGCAGCGCTCCAGAGGGAATAGCTCTTGGAGATGGGCAGTGGGCTCCTGCCTCTCCTGCAGTGCATAGCTCAGAGTTAGCAAGGCTGAAGCACACATGGGGAAGGGGCTTGGTCACTTTATACATTACAGAAGGAAAGGCTGCAGCATCTGCTTGCAGCTTCTCTCTTGCAGGGAGGGAAGGCAGCCTCCAAGGCTGCAAACAGCAACAGTGGGGGAAGCCAAGGCTGCTCCTGGGCTGCTGACAGCAAGGAATAAAGATTCCAAGTGGCTTCAGTGGCCCAGTTCCCACTTTTCTGTCCCTTCCTCACCATCCTCTCACATGTATTTTGCAGTGCTTGTTCCTGTTCTATAGAAACATCTCTGAATGCAGCATCAACGCAGAGCTGCATCACATGTAATTGAAAGTGATAAATTAATCAAGTAACCCCTTTCCCTACACACAAGTCATTCCTCTTACAAGCTCCCACCAACACAAGCAGCTCTGGGCTGTCCCCATCCATCCAGGACCACAGAATTGCTGTTATCCCACTGTATTCAGACCTGCTGCTCCACACTCATCACCTTGACTTTCATATTGACCCCTTTTGCAAGCATCTCTCCCTATGTTTTAGGTGTTTCTCATCATGCCTTTAGAAAGATACTCAGTACAATATTCTTTCCCCCCTCCTTCCTTTCTTCCAGCCCCATTGGAGGAATCTACTCGGGTAATTTGTGGCAGCAGCAGGTTGCTGGGCCATGCATTATGCATGAGATGCAATCTTTATCTTTGCGCTCCACTGTGTGCATCCTCAAGCAGGAGCAGCATCGCGCCTGCACACAGAAGGAACATTCGCAGCTCAAAAAGCAACATAGAAAATAGAAAATGCCCATTTATTTGAAGTAAAACCCACCCTACCCTCCTCTCTTCCAAGCTGCTCTCGCTGGGATTGCTGAGCAGCAAAGAGCAGTCAGGTTGTTCCCACTTCTATGCTCAGAGCTGCTGTGTTCAGTGTGACACACGCAGTGCTGGTGGGGAGCCCTCGGTGTCTGCACACTGTGCAGCATCCCCAAAAGCATCCTCAGCTATAGGTGATGGCAACGGGGATGCAGCACATCTTTGTAAAACAGCAAACTTAAAGTAATAAATACATCAAGTAGCCACTTTTCCTGACAGCTACGGGATTGTGGTACCTGTGCTGGGAGGATGCTCACTCTCTCCATTCCTCCTGGTACCTACCTGTGCATATACACAGGCTTGCATGGATATTTGAGCCCATTCTTTCTTGCTCTTAGAGATCACTAAAGCCTGTATTGGCCACCCCTGCTCACAGCTTCAGAGCATGTCATGGAGAAGGACCCCAAAGACCACAATTACTGAAGCTTTGAGCCTTTTTTAGCAGATCTGCCCTTATTAACCCACCCTTTCCCCCCCCAGGACACGCACTTTACCTTCTCCTTCCCAAGGGCTGATGCCAGAGCCCTTGGCCAGCTACACTGGGATCCTATGACATGCTATGAAGCGGGGACATGGCAGCCACTGGAAGGTCAGATGAGTGAGGACACATGCTGCCAAGTCTCTTATCAAAAGCCTTTGGGTTAAATGCATAAAGCAGAACCACACAGAAGAGATGCAGAAAACTCATAGGCCAAAACTACCCCAGCTCCCATCCCACTGTATTCAACACTTGGGGGTCATCTACTGCTATTGTAGAGCAATGAGATGTGAAGCTCACTTTAAAGTTCATTTAAAACCCACCTGTGACCAACCTCAGCACCTCCATCACCTCCTTTGCACAGGACCACTGTGGACAGGGGGTTCTCCTCCAGCTGCACAGGACGGGCTATGGCCAGCACTGGATCATCAGCACCAGGAACAGGGTGAAAGCTCAAGGACACAGCAGCTTGGAATGGCTGGAGGAGGAAACAAAGGACAAGAAAACAGGTCTGTTAAATCCCCAAAAGAACACAAAGCATGGAAAAGAACCAGGAAGTGGACCCTGAGAAAGTATAAAGAGGGAAAAATGCCTGGGAATGGATAATAGGGAAAGGGAAAAAGACCCATGGAAAGGGAAAAGGAGCAGGATAAAATGGAGACCAATAAGGCCAATTATTTTTGTTTCTTTGGCTTAGGGGCTAATTTATTGCAGCAGTAAATCATGGTTAGGACAGGTAATACCGTGCCCAGAGCCTGGATGTTATTTAGACAGCACAATCGTGATATTAATGCTCAGAAAAGTGGCAAAGTTTAACTGCCTACAGGCCACATCTCGCTCTTTGTGGTCTCCCCTTCACTCAGCATGAAGGAATTCGGCATTTTCCCAAAGCCATGGGGCTTCACGAGGGGTAGAAGGGGTTTGTGTTCCCTCGCCTTAGCATCCCATCCCTGCACTGGGCTCAGGCTGCAGCTCCACTCCTTCCTCCCTCCCTGCCCCTACACTGTGGTGCTGGGGATGCACCCACCTGCACATTAACCCCCAGCTGTATGTGCTCACTGGTGTGCATCCCATCACACAGGGGTAGTGGGGGATAGAAGATCTTCAGCTGTGATTTATGGTGCAGGGATTTGATGTAGTTACTGAGGCTGAGCCTTTCATCACACCTCCACAGAGCATCTTGGCTGACAGGGAAGAATCCTTACACTGTATAAAGACGGTGTATGGGCAGAAATAGACTTTCCAGGGGTTAGAAGAGGCGAGGGGTTTGTTATAGGAGCTGCCCCATCCCTGCAGCCCTCCTCCACTGGTTCAGTGGGGAGAAGGTGTTGAAGCAGCAGTTCATTAAGGTATTTGTGCTACATAGACCCTGATGCTTTACCTGGCCCTGCACCATTCTGTGGGGTGCCATGTCCATCCTATGCCCCTTTCCTCCTACCTCAGCTTCAGTTAGAAGTGGCACAAGCATCCCATGTGCTCCCATAGGATGCAGCCAGGGCACAGACAAGTGTCTGGGTGCTCATCCATGATCCCCACTGGCCCTCAAGGCTGCAAGTGATGTTGTCAGCCTTGAAAAATGGTATCAAAGATGTGACAAACCCAACCTGCCTTGCCTCAAGTCATCAGAGCACATCGTGCATTGTCCAGCATCATCTGATATGAAACTAAAGAACTCCATTGTGCACCCATCTGGGTGGGAGAGGAGAGCTCTCCATTTCCCCTGAGTGGACTTTGAGCCCATTTGCTCCCAGTTTCCCTCCAGGATGTGAAATCCACCTTGCGATCCCAAGGGACCATTTGGCACATGCAGGAGCATCCCCTTGCAGCTCACTGTTTAACTTGCAGCCCTCGGCCTATCCTCAAGGCATGGAAGGCACAAAGATTGTGCCACCGCACCAACCCATACCAATGTTGCCTGTAGCACACACTGGTGCTCTGATAGTCCCCACCAGTATTCTGCTTGCCTAAAGCCACATCAGGATGATGTTTCTTGGGGTAGATGGGAATATATTTAAGGAATGTGTTTACTTACATCCTGTAAAGCACAATAAGCTTATCTCCAGAGATTGCATTAGAGAAATGCTGTGATTTGAAAAGTTACTTTGTTCTCAACCTCCTCCAGGCACAAATGATAATAAAACTCAGCAAACCACTGGTGGATAAGGAGGAAAAGAAAGGAGAACCACGCAGCTCTGATTTCACTATTCCTACTGGAGCAGCACACCAAATGCACGTGTGGAATAATGAGGTATATCTTGGAGACAGCTATTCATTTATAACACTGGTAAATAAGGGTTGATGGGGACAGAGGAGGTGGTTTAAAGAGCGGTTTGTGTTGCTGAGTCCACCAGATGTCACGTTGGCACTTAAAAGCCTGAGGTGGTTTGAAATGCAGTGTGGCTTGTCTTGTGTTTGATCTTCTAAACCCATCTCTATCCATCATTGTCAGCCACTAGCAGGATAACGGGACCAGTTTTGATGGGAGCCTGATTGGGTTTTGTTGGTGGAAAGGCAGGGATGCACATGGGCCTGAAACCTGACCCTTCTACCTCTCCTGCTGAACAAATGTGACTTTAAGCAGGAACGGGGCTAAATCCCACCCCAACCCCAATTGGTTTGATGGGATTCAGCCTGCAGATTGGGAAGGATATTTGTATTTATGTACACTTGAGTGCAGGCTCGCATGGACCTGCTCCTTGATTGGTTTTAGTTGCACCTGATGGTAATGCAGAGGGAAAGATCAATAGGAAGTGAGCTAGCCTGGTAACCTCCATAAACAGTGCAGGCTTCACACTGAATACAGGGAAACAGAGAAACATCCTGACAACTCCATGCAGCCGGAGCAGCTTTATACTGCTCTCCATGGAACTCAATGGTCTTAATGGTCCATTCCATCCCAAACCATTCCATGATGCTGTGTCCCCTATAAGACCTCACAGCAACAACCTCAGTGAGACCAAGAGCATCTCCATCCTCTTCTGCATGGAGAGCTGAAGCCTGGAGCTTCTCTAGTCTAAATACCCCCTCCAAATGGGCTATCTCATACTGCAGTGAGTGGCCACCATGGGCATTGCAAGGCCATCACCCTTGCTACAGCTCCTCGAGAGAGACTGCAGTGCCTAAATTGACTCTATATTCTATGGAAGACACCATGCTCTTTGCCTCAATAGAGCAAACAACCATTTTCTTGTGAAGGGGAGCAGGAGGTATTCCAGCCTGAGGGAAACCAGAGCTTTACAGGGGCAGCAGTAATGGAGAAGGGATCTACTCATCAACCCATGGTTATTGGCTTGTATGGTGCTAGCTCATAGCTGTGGAAGCATCTCAGGACCTTGGCTTGGCTCCCTCCCTAAGGAACCCCACCATCTCCCTTGGGAGCAGCCGTATGAGTGGCAGCAATAGGATTTGGCTCAAGACACCACAGTAATACAGTGTTGTTAGGGTTTTTATTAGCACGAGCTCGTGCAGCAATAGCATCGCTCACAAGTGCCAGTAAAACACTTACACCACTCTGTTAACCAGCCTGTGCATGCCCCATCACTCTTGTGTAAAACACTTCATAAAGTGTTTCAAGTTCTTCTGTCATCTTTTTGCCTTGGCTGTAAAACCAGGCTGGGTTTAAGAGCCAGAGCTCAGCTGAACAGAGCCTGTTACTTGTGGCCAACTTGGATTCTAACTCCATTTTTACTGAAGACTCCAAAGGACCCATTCAAACCCTTGTACATGTAGGAACAGGAGGATTCATCTCCAGCAGTGATGGAAGCTGTTTACAGAACGTTAGGGGAACAGACCAAAACAGCATCCCAAACCCCAGCTCAGTGCTGAGATACACACACAGAAGCTGATCTCTTCCCAGCATTCACCATATGAGTACTTCATTGTGGAGTCTTGGAATGAAAAACCTAAACCCCAACCTATGGTCAATCAACACAGTCTGGCTCATTCCAATGAAGGAATTAACAGGAGGACAAAACACATTCACTTTAGGATAAACCTCACACAGGAGGTTTTCCTGTTGACATGGAGAGAGATCAGCATGTGGTCATTCGAAAACCTCTCAAAAAAGGGAAATTTCCTATGGCTGGTAATAAGGATAATGCTGCTGTGCATTTGACAACCCCTGTTATTCCCAGGTAAACCCCACAACCACCTGAACAATGCTGGTGACATTAAAACCTGCCCTCACTTCCTTTGCCTGCAGGCTTTTGGAGGGCCACGATTGAATTCAGAGGTCAGGGGTCAGAGGCAAACAGGCCCAGCCCTTGACAAAGGCTTCTGGTCACAGGGACAGACACACAGACACCCATCACACCCCATAGTGCAGTGTAACACCACCAGGGCTGTGTGGAGCATCACCCATGTCCTGTGCCAAGCCTTCCCCTTTCAGACCTTCACACCCATCCTGCTCTGTCTTGCCTGAAGTTAGGACATATCAGTCCCAAAGAACTAATGTCAGACCACTTCCTTTGTCTGTCCTTGGGCTACTGCTCCTCATGTGTTGTTTTTAACCATCTTCTCTGGTTTTTGCCCCCTCTTTTCTTTCACTTTTCCCTTTTTGTCCCTTCAGGAACTGACACAGTTGAGAGAGCACAGAAATTAAACAGTGCAGGATCGCCTCCTGCATTGATAGACTCAGATTCTTATTACACAGAGACCTAAAATACATAAATATTAAAAATCTATATATTAAAACCATCTCAGAAATCTGTATCCCATTAACTCTGGCATAAGGCAAAATGCAAAGCAAAAGGAAGAGAAGCTCACACCAGTGGGTAGCTTGAAAACAGAGGCAGAATGAATGAGCATTCTCAGTGTGAAAAGTGAACTGAGCCCTTTGCAGTCATACAGAATGATCCTGATGAGAGGAGCAGTCAATCCCTCCTCAGAGCTACGATACAAGCCTATGGCCAAGAGGGTCTGGGTGAATTTGATAGCAGGGATGAGACGGAGCCAAACTGAGGCAAGCATCAGTTTCTTGCAATTGATGAGCAATTGGAAAACACATGCACCACGCTTGGGAAAATAAGAGTTGAGAGCACCCTGACAGAAAACCTCCATGCACAGACAGCTGAAGGGAAGCTGGAATGCAAGGAAGTGACAATAATCCCATTCCACGGTGACAAAAGGCTCGGCTCTGTCTCCAAGAGGGTAAACATAGTGGGGAAATGGAGCAGGGTCCATCCAGATCTGGTGAGATGCCAGCTGTGCTTATGGGGGGCTGGAAAGCTAAATCAATGCCCCCTTTATTTCACTCAAGAGCCTACCACCCTCTGGATGCTGAAACTGCCCGAGGGGATGAGCACCATCACAAACAGTGGGGAGGCAGTTGGCAAACCAGGACAATTTGGCTGTGCACAGCTACCAATTGTGCTCACATCCCACCAGCAGCAAAGGGCCCCCCTCTGCCCACCATGTTTCTCTCCCCATTAGTTTGTGTTGGTACAAGCATTAGCACAGAGGAGGATGATGCTCACCCTAGTGTGGGTCTGCATAGTACTAGGCACAATGGGAGCTCAGCATTCCTGAGGTCTATAGGCATGGTCAATATGTAATGTGGAGCAGGTAGGAGTAGGTAGGAGTTAAGGCAGGGACCCCAAGCAGGTCTTGGTCCCCCCACACCAGAGCAGCGACTTACAAAGACCCACTGACATTTGCCAGCCTTATTTTCTCAGTGTGATGCTCTATGTTGGAAGCATCACCCCACCAGCACGGACACTAATGAATGATCACCTCCCATGCATCCATGTCTTAGGGCAAACTGCAAGATCCAATTGAAGCTTTCCCTGCAGCTGGGACATTCATAAACACCTTTCCCACATGGACATATTAACACCTAAGGAATGACTGGGCTTGGGGCTGATCTTTCTCCAGCTGAGGCAGGGACATTACACTTCTCTGCAGCATGTCTCTGTTTCAAAGCATTGGTGGAATGTAACAGTTTGTGAGCACACAGCAAAGAGCAAAGCAAAGGAATGAGGCTGCAATCATAGGGAGAAGGAGACATAAGGTGACGGGAGAGCAGCAATGCTTGTGCAGGATTCTAGTCCTAAGTCATTTTAAAGCTAAGGCAAGGTACCAGCTTGCAGAAGTGCACCAGAACTTGTCCATGTGTGTTAATGGAAGCTTATCTGGGACATCTCTTTCAGATTGGGTTGAAATCCAGAACAGCAATGAAGATGCACAAATGTGCACATAGACACTGATTGCATCAGCCTGTTTCCTAATGTCATCTGCCTGTAAAAGATATTATAGAATCATAGAGAGTTAGGGTTGGAAAGGACCTTAAGATCATCCAGTTCCAACCTCCTGCCATGGGCAGGGACACCTCACACTAAACCATGGCACCCAAGGCTTCATCCAACCTGGCCTTGAACACTGCCAGGGATGGAGCATTCACAACCTCCCTGGACAACCCATTCCAGTGCCTCACCACCCTAACAGTAAAGAATTTCTTCCTTATATCCAATCTAAACCTCTGCTGTTTAAGTTTCAACCTGTTACCCCTTGTCCTATCACTACAGTCTCTAATGAATGTATTAAACCAAACAATTCCCCAGCACATTGCAGAAAACACCTTCCTGCAGACAAATTCCCTTCATGAGCAGCACGGAAAGCGCTTCCATGAAGCTTGGCACAGGGGTGAACTGAGGAGAGGAGGAAAGAAACCCTGCAAACCACAAATAAGACCCTCATAGCCCCTTCAGCCCTCATGGGAGCCCTGTCAGCTACAAACCAGGAGCTAAGACCAGCACACAAGCCAAATGGCACCGTTTATAGTGGTCCACACAGGCAGAGGTGATTATGCGATGCACACACGGATCTTTCCAGCTGGAGGTATTTTTTAAGCACACAGGAAATAATGTCAGAATCACAGGACTGCAATCTTTAAATTACATTCAAAAAAGATGCTCAAAGCATCCATCATTGAATTATGAACAGCTTTGGCAGCTTTATTGATGATGTTGAATCTGGTTGACAGATGCATTTACACTGCATAAGCATTTGAGATGCCGGAGTAATTGCTTATTAGTCTTGTTGTGAGGCAAAACACCAGATTGAAATAAATAGGAGCTCATGAACATGGAATTTTGCTGCCTCTCCGATTATTTTTTCAAGCAAACCATCTGCTACGCATCTGGGATTCTTCGACTCCAAGATCCATACCACACACAGGTGGGATTGCAAAGATACAAATAGAAGGAGCTTAAGAACCCAAACAAACCATAAGACAAAATTGTCCCAAATGACTAAGGAGTTTCTTTCCTGGCTTGCATACAAATGTGGGAAGTTTGGTTCTTAGGGGACACCCTGCACAGCCAAGCAACTGCAACCCCTTCACGCACTACTGCTCCTCAAAACGTGCCAGGGATGGAAAATGGTCTATAGTGTACCCCAATGTGGGGCATAGAGGGATGCAGAGCAGCAGCGATGCTCTCCATAAATGAGATGCTGAGGAATCCAGATTCCTTTGAGGTCATTAGAAAGACTTCCAGGACTTCCTAGGGTTTGGCTTGCAGGAGTTATGGTAGATATTGTAAGTCTTTGGGTTGTCTTTGTCCTTTGCTAATGTGTTTTTAAACCCTCTATCAAATTCTAAGCATCCTTGACAGAAAACAAACAAATAAATATGAAGGGAAAGGCAGCAGTGTCTCCTCAACCCTCTGCTGTGGCTGGTCCTGAGGGCAGGGCTGTGTGCCTACAGAGCATCCATCATGATGGGGGCTCAGCTATGCCGGCTGCCCTTCCCTGGTCTCCAAGCTTCACCAATGCACCCATCCTTGTCCCCACTGTGACCCTTTGCCAGCATCATCACCCAGCAGAGGATGAGGAACACCAGCCAGGTGGGTGCTCACCCATCACAGCCTGTTCTGTTGGCCTGAAGACACAGGGGAAGAGACCTGGGTCTTCCTTATGCACTTGGTACCACATTGGGAGCTGCAGCATCAGCTGAGGTGCTGCAATCCCCACAACAAGCGATGATTTCCAGTGCAAAACTCCAGCAGAAATCCAGGAGCTGCAATGACGTTTTGCTGCACAGATTATTGCAGCCTGTAGGATGGCAGCTTTGATAAGAACATTAAATTGATATTTGAATTTTCCCCAGCTGTCACTGCACTTGATGCTGAGAACATGAGTTAATAAAAATAGCCAGTTAAATAACTGTCAAACTTCAGCAAATACCCATAAAGCAAATGTTCTCCTAAAAAAAAGCAAATTAGACATGCATTTTTTGCTGTGAAAAAGTGCAATTAGAGAAGCTTTCTAACTAATATTTGTTTTCTGTTCTAAAACATTAAAGATCTTCCCTAACCAGAGCACAGTGAAGAGTTTCAATTAATCTCCTTTGAACACACATTCAGGTGTTTCAAAAGGAGCAAAGAAGAAAGAACTATTTGTGCATCATGTTCTATCATCTCCATAAAGGCTGTAAACAGTATCTTAGGGAGCAGGGGTTTGTGTGTGACAAACTTGAGATTAGGTGGATTCTGATCTAAAAATTAACTTGCTTATCAGAGAAATAATATTGGAGCAAAAGAAATGAGAATCTCGACTGAAGGCTCTAAAAAGTAATTTTTAAAATTAATTAGAATCAAAAAGATGGATCTCAAAGGATAGGACAAGTCTCATTTAGACAGCCGGTAATTAATTCCTTAGTTCAGAAATTCATTAACAGGCTGTAAGAGCAAATCATTCCTTTGCTGGAGTTAAGCTCCAGAGAGAAAGGTTCAGCTGGAAAGGGGATATGAGAAATCCCCTGCTATCCATGGGCATGAGGGCAGGGAGGGCCTCACCAGCAGGCTCTTGCTTGGGGTGTGTGGTCAGGGCAGCAGCTGGCTAAGAGCACTGCACTGATTTATTCTGGGTAGGCAACATGTGCCTATGGGGGAGCAGGGCTTGGATATGAAGCTGGTGATGCTCCTGCTGGGGTGGTGAGGATGCTGCAAGCACATGGATGATGCTGAACCATCCTTGCCAGGTGGGAAAAGAAATAAACCACAAAACATCACCCTAATGTCTTGTGAAAAGCAATGCAACACAATTCCCCTTTCCCAGCCTTTGATGGGGCAGCAGGTTTTACCCTTCACTGAGCTCCTGACAGACCAGCACAGATCCACCACGGGTCCTCAGGCTCTAACATGGAGACCAAAAACCTATATGTTTGAGGGAGCTCTACCTAAGACTTCAGCATGATTCAAGAAGGAACTGAGCTCGGAGACAACACATTTCCATCCTCCTTCTCTGTTCCAGCAGACACATTTCACATCTCTAAATAACAAACAACCCCACTCAGCTCACAGAGAATATGCAGGAAGAAAACAACTCGTGCATCTCAATAGACTCAGTGCATGAGTTTCCACCACTGATAAACTCGGGCACAGGCAGCCTGGTTTGCTGCCACCTCCCTCGGAGCAGTTTCACCACTGCCACTCCACTCTGCAGTCCTTTTGAGAGGCCAAAGCACAGCACTGGTCCTTGCCAGCAAGCACACTCTGCTAGCTGGCATCTGGATCCCTTTGATAACCAGTTAGGCTTGAAGCTTATCCTCTGAGCTGGAGGGTTTGTCAAGGGGAGGATAAGTGATGCGTAAATCTGTTGCCTGTACCCAACTGGAGAGGAGCCCAATCCTAAATCCTTATCTGAAAAGACCCAAGCTCTGGATCCGAAGAGCATCCTGCTGGCCCTTCCATCTGTGAGGGAGACAGCCCAAGCCCTGGATCAGCATGATGGGAGGGAAAGCTATGAATATGGATTTAACCCTCCAGTCTGAACCCTTTGGGCTGAGGACTGCTGCACGCTGCATAGCAGCAGCAATGCTGGACTGTGCTGGCTTCTTGGCCCTACTGCAAAAGAGAGGATTAAGTGGACATTTCTCCATGGAAGAAGCCTGGTGACCTATGTAGTGCATGGACAGACGGTTCCCAAACTCTTCATCCAAACACTGGAGAAGAGAGATAGAAGTACAATAGGATTAGCTAGCGCTGGTTGCAAAGTAATCTCCCTCTGTACCTGAATTCATGGTCCTAATGGGAGAAGCAGCTTCCAGAGAGGAGGACAGCTCACCTGGCAATGTGGGAACAGAACACACATCCCAAAAGACACTTAATATAAGATCCCGCGTTTTGCTCCCACTTCTTTGCCACAAGCTTCGAGGTGAGTTCACTCCTCACCATGGTTCATTTAAGCCCAGTTTTGTTCCAGTCAAAAGCTGAATCCAACTCCTTGTGTCTGTACTTCCTTTCTCCTAAGTCACAAGTCAGCCTACCCCTCCTTTGCTGGGAAACACAAGTTGCTCCTGGTTGCAGAGTGCTCATTTGTGAGCACTGCACCCCAGGATCTCCTGAAAATAGGGACAATTGATGGCTACCTCTGAAGTATTGATTGAAGTGACAGACTCTGAAGCTGCCAAAACCAACATGCATGTGAAAACTGCCTAAAACACCCCAAATGCAGCAGTCTGTCTGGTTTTCTTTCTTCCTTTCACGGAGGCATTGCTACCTTGAAAGTCCTTGCTCAGCCTAAGAGAAATAAAGGAAACTGGGTTAAACAGATGATTAGAAAGCAAAGTAAAGACAGGATTTCTTCCCTCTGAAGTTTCCTGGGATGCTTTAGCCGGAGGCAGCCACATTGGCACAGATTGGTAAGGGTGTAAGGTTGATATAAAGAACTAAAAGGAGGGGGATAGGTGGCACAGTCTCATCTGCATAGCACTGCACATTTAAAGAAGGGTTGATAGGCTGGACAGCTGCTTTTCCTTCCCCTCAGTGGCATTAGCAGGTCACAAAAGCCATAATAACTCCCTCACAAACCTTATCAGGTTGTCTTTAGAGAACCACAGCTCCAGGAGCTGCACTGCTCTAGTGATGCTTATGGATAAAGTCACTCTGAAGACACTGACCATCAGGTTTGTCCTTGGGATTCTTACAAGCCCAGGCTGCTGCTGCTGCAGTCTAGGTCCTCTTGTGGCTCCCAGGAGGAGAGGAGACCCACAGTAGGCAGAGGTGGATGCAACAGTGACTCCTTGGTGGAGATTTACAAAGGAGCTAAGAGAGGAATTAGGTACCTGTTGTTAAGTGTCCATAGTGCCACGTTGCTGGTACACTCTTGAACATCCTCAGTTTCTTTGGGCCAAGGATGAAAGATAACACCTAAATTATTGGTTCTATTCAGTGCCATCAGTTCCCATTTCATTGCCACGTGTGAAACAGGAGGGAAGAGCAGTTTCCCCATCAGGAGTCTGTGAAGGAGGTTTGATGGGGTTTTGATCCAGCTGTGCCTTAACACAGAACACAAGCCACAGCCAAGCAGGAGAGAACCTGCCAACTACAGGCTTGAGCAGCACACCCCAATCCACATCTGGGGACAAACCCCCAGATAGTCCCTGGTGACCCCAGTACTGCAGACAGTGTTGCCCACACATGCCCTGTCATTGTTTCATGGTTCCTTGTGAACCAGGAATGTGCATTGAATTCAACAGTGGCTGCAGCAGGAAAGCTGATAGTGGAGACGTTCAAGACATCATGTGCCACTAATACATCACAGGTCCTGGCTTAGAGCTCAACCCTCCACTGCTTCACCTGCATCAGGAAGCTAGTTAGATCACCATCCTCCAGGTAGAAGGAGCCTATTCTAAACAAGACAAGTGCCACAGATGTAACATTTAGATATGTTTGACTTCTGCCCTGATGTGGACATCAGGGGATGCAGCAGTGAAATGCAGCCCCTGCAGCATCTCAGCACCTGGTGCACCAAGAAGTGATGGACCCACCATGGCACTATCCTCCTCCCATTGGATGCTCCACTCCATTTTCTTCCTGACAGGCACTGGAATGTGGTGTGTGCTGGAATGTTGTGGTGCCTTTACAGCTCAGTGAATCAAATGTTCTGCTCAACACCGCATTGTCTCTCTCATTTACTGTGTGACAAATGCCTGGGGATTGTTTGGTTTTCTGTCATTATAACCTGAGGATATTAAATTTACATCAACCCCACAATGAGAGCACAGCTAAGGAAATGAAACGTTGCCTCTGGAGTGAGGAAGGGACATGCATCCCTTGGAATGCATGCTGTGGGTCTGGGGTCCTGCTTTTCCTTCTGCCTCATCACCATCTCCCAGGCTGAGAGCAAGCAGCTTGATTTTAGTGGAGAAGAGATCTTGTCATCTGGACAGAGCAGGAGGTGGCAGAAGGGATGATGCTGGAGATGCCTCTATCTCTAACATCTTTCAAGCCCCATATGCCCTGAGATCGAAGGCATCATCACACCACATCTTCAGTTACTAAAGCATCTGCTACTTCATTTGCTTTCCTACAGCTGTAACTCACTGGCTGCTTCCCCATCCACAAGCTATGGGGAAACATCTGCCCAAGCACAAAGCTCTGCAGGGTACCACTCCTCCATCACAGCTGCAAACACCCCAGAGCTGTTACCACATCAAGAATCCCCCTGTTCCTTCCACAAATCCCCAGGTAGCTGCTTAGCTGCCTCCTAATCCTCGGGAGGACTCTGGCTCTCTGTATTGATACCAAAAAGTATTTCCACTTCACTGTAAGCTCCTTATCTCACCATAGAGCATACCTAATGTCCCTTATCCCGTTACCAAATAAGAATTCCTTCCACCTACCCAAAATGGTCTTTTTTTGGTGTGTTTACAACTTTGTTACCCAAATATTTCCCACTCCTGATTGCTGATAAACATGGAAATCCATTCCCCTCCTAGCAGGAACAAGAGGGAATCTTTTATCCTCTCCCCATAAACGGTAATAAGCTTCTTATCCTCTTACCAATAACCGAGCACGTTGCAAATCCTCTATCAGACACACTAGGGTTAGAGTTGTTTGCAGGGCGTGCAGAGATTGTGTGAAGTGGCAAATAAAAGGTGCATCATTTTGTTCTTTTAGCTGAAACTTCCTTCTCAGAGGCAAGGCAGAGTTGTTCAGAAGTGCATTTAATTGGGCATTATTCAGTACCAGGTTGAGGCAATTTCTCCTGTCTCCCACAAAGAAGTTGGGCACTAATTTGTTGCTGCTCGTGGATGAAAGGTCATTGGCTGACGAGGAAGTTAAGTAAACAAAATTAGCATCTGATTTACAAGACTCTTTATTCCCTCTGGTGTAAATTAGTGTAAAAATCAGCAAGACTTCCAGTTGCTTCTGTTTCCTGCATTTGAAATGCAGCTTTTCCTCCCTGAATTTAATGGTGTGGAGGCTTATTATTTCTTTATTTATGCAATTACATACATACGGGTGGTGAGACGGAAGGGACTGAGTGCATCAGCTTCAGAAGTGAAAGTCATTCAAGGTTAGCAAAAGCAAGACAGCAGTGCTGACACCCAGCCCACTGGAGGAGCAACAACTCCATAGATGGGAAAGCATCAAATGCCACGTAGACCTCAGTGGTGAAAATCAGTGCTGCACAATAACCCAGGGCAAAGCAAACCCACCTTTACTACAGGGTGCTTCATTGAAAGCTTTGATCTTGTATTTCTTTTAAACTGAAAAAAAAGGCCTTCAGGTGCTCATATCCCATTTAAATCACAGAGATTAGTAAAGAAAACCAGCCACTGCTTCAGATTAAGGTAGAAAAGGCCAACAAATATGTTCCAGAAGCAGGTTCTTGGTAAGTTGCTCCTTAAAAACCTTTAACTTTCTAAACCATCTCTTGTTGATTATTGCTGGCCAGTCTAATAAATGGCCTGATGTGACTGCAGCTTTCCCAGATGAGCTTAACATTGTACTGCATTTGTGAGAACAACTTCATACAGGGACAGAGGGCTGGAAAGTGTTAGCACATTAGAAAGTAACCTCAGAGAAGGAAGGTGATAGAAGTGTTTCCTGTCCTGCTGGGTAGAACAGGCAATCATTCCTGGGGAGGGAGGAGGGGTTGAGCAGGTATTAAAGGAGCACCTGAACCTTGGTATCTTCCAACATCAGTGATAAAAGACATTTCTCTCACCATCACTTCGTTGGTTTAAAGACTATTCTCAACACGTCACATGTGATTCAGCCAGGGATAGGAGGCATGAAGACACCTATTAAATTGGAAGGGCTACAGAAGAAAGCCCAGAAGTGGGATTTTTGGGGATACTTTGGCAGAAACCTTCAGCTACCCCACAACAAAGTGAGGGGCTGGACCTTTGGTCCCTCCAGCCTCACATCTATGAGACATCTCTTCCAAGACATTTTTGCTTGGAAAAAAACCCACCAACCCAGCTCCCAGGATTGGCTGCAGATATTGGCAAGAGATGCTGGGGGTTTGCTATTCCCATCCACCTGCAGAGCCCCACTGTGGTCCCATCCCATTGACCCCATAGAAGGGTTTCTCCTCTAGAGTTACACTGGATGCTCTGCCCCAAAGGAGCCGTGAGCTTCCCTAAGGACAAATCTTATGCCAAAGTAGCAAAGCCAGCGTCATTGAGGCGGGGGTTACACTGGTCCCCTGTGTGAGGGGGGAGGGTTACACTCCCCCTGAGTGAGGTCCTCCTACCATAGCGCTGTCAATCTCACACACTACTAATTTCGAGGTTGATTTTCCACTGTGCAGTTCAAATACATTTCCACTTTAAGTGGGAAAACTCAGTCCCCAGACCCCAAAAAGAGGTGCAGCATTTTCAACCCGGCTCATCATTCCGAGCCTGCAACTGCTTGTTAAACCAAAAAGACAGGGAACTGGGAGCGATACGTTAAGCTTAATAACATGAATATTAATTCCCTGAAGAGTTACGGAATGTATCTATTCAACCAGCTATACAAAGGTAAAACTCTTCCCCAGCCCCATAAGAGAAAAGCAGGTGCTGAAGTAATAGCTTGCATTTCTTATTGACTCAGTTTAAGCTGTGAGCAAAAACACTGGTTTTCTAGTTAAGAAGAGAGAAGTTATTGCAATTGCCTTCAATAGGAGAGGTTTGGGACCTCCCGGGCTTGGTGAGGACCACTGGTCCTTAACTTAGAGCAGAACTGACACAGCCCATGTGCTCAAATAAGGATGTTCCCAATACCAGAGCTATCAGAAATCAGGCAGTTATGGGCAAACCCTTAGGCCTGAGTGCCAGGTCTGATTTGTGTGCCACCTATGCATAGCTGCACCCCTACACATAGCCTAACTGGGCTTTCAGGCAGTCACCCCAAGGAAACGTTATCCTAAATCATCCTTGAAGGAAACATGGAGTCATCAGGTGTTAAAAGATGCAGCTTACAACTTGAAAAAGCTTAAAAACAACCCCAAATGTTCCTTCTCCCATAGGGAGAGCAGTCACTGCTCCAGAGCTAGCCCTGGAGTGAGTACCTGGAATGTTTTCTCCTGTTGCCCAGATCATGCTTTGATGTAGCAGCCCCCTCTAATGGGTCCAGCCTTGATCCCACCTGGACCAGCCCTGAGCCAGGACTTGTTGTAGCCACTTTCCTCACTATTATATTCTTCCTTGCAGTTCACCAGCCAAAATCAATGCTAGAGAGGAGGATGAAAGTTCAGAGCCTGTTACAAAAGGGACCTCTTACTTAAAGGTCAGTAGAGACAGTTTGTGAGTGCTGGGCCACAATGTTTTACAACAACAGAGATTACAACCACAGCTACAGTGAGCAGAAGAACCATTGAGCATATGGTGGGTACAAGCTAACAAACATATAAACAACACCAGTTGCGGATTAACTACAGGCAAGAACTTCCTACAAGCTGCAGGTCCTAGGCACACATTGACAATAATCGAGTTTAACGGTTTACAGTCTCACTGGTTTGCATGTTTTATTCTTTCCTGTGATATCAGCCAATAAAAGCAAGTATCTCTGTCCTTGCGAATCTGTTGGGGTGGGAGAAACCCAGATGCTGGAGGAGTCACAGTTAATAGAGATCCCCAGGAACCAGGAGGTTTCGCTCTGTTATAATGTTGAGGCCTCAAGCAGAGTGTGAAGAATGCAATAAAAAGGATGAAATTTGGATGCAGACCAGAAGTAATAGCACAAGTGCTGAAGTCCAAGGGAATAAACTTGGGCTTTCATTTCCATACAGGTGGAAAGTCCTTCTCACTGGAAAAATGCAAGGGGTTGCGTACAGAGGGATGTTTAAAACACAGCGATTGTGGTTGCAGCATAAAAATGGAATCTCTGCTTTGCTTGGACTAGAAACAGAAACAAATGAAGCTCATCTGGGGAAAAACACAGCAGCTTTTTAGCTCACACTCTGAAAAAGGCTGTGCTGAGAGAAACTGAATAGCTGAGATCTCTGGAGCAGCTACAGGCATTTGCAGCTTTCCTTTGGGATCACACCAAAACAGCACCACCCTAACCCATTCCCAAAGGGGAACAAATTCCTCATTCTGCTTCCTGTGCACGGAGCAGAGCTGCTTTCCAAAGGAAGTTACAGGTATCCCTTCAGAGACACACACACATGCACACCTCTCAGCCGCCACTATGCCCCAGAGGCACACATGGTGCTGATAACACAGGGACCTTGGCATCACTGTGATTAAAGCTTAGAGAACAGTCCATCGGAACAGGAGTCAGTGCCATAGACAATTATTATAATTATAAACCATTTTCTATAACACCACAGGTTTAGCTTACATTTTGCAAACAAGATCAGCGACTCTGGAGTACCTGACTCAGAGACTCTATCCAATACAGGGCAGAACACGAGCAAAACAAACCACATGTGCAAAAGCAGTAGGAAGAGGTACTCAGAATAAAAGAGCAAGGATCAGGTATTCAGCAGAACCTGGCTTAATAAAAGCTTTCAACCAACTTGTTTCACCAGCATCTGTTGCACAGCATTGCTGAGTGCATAAGAGTACCTCCAACTCTGATGAGGAAGCAGAAAGCAACAACACGACTTACCTGTTCCCATGAACTCAGGCCAGGTTTCACACAGGTCTTGCTCCAGGCCAACATTAACACCCATAAAATGGGGGAGAACACCCAAAGCAGCCCCTTTCCCACTGTAAACCAACCTTTCCCCACCTCCCCCTCCAACTGATTTGCCCTTTGCTTCCTGATTGGCCCCAGACACCTCACACAGCAGTGTGTCAGGAATTAATTACACCCTCCTTCAAGCCTCCTGATTAACATTGCCATCACATGCTAACGAGATGCTTCCTGGCTTCAATCTGCTTTCCTTCATTACAGCTTTCTGGAGACAAACTTTATACATTTATGAGAAGCATTAAATGCACAATTGTCTGACTACAATTTATAACCGCCCTGACCCTGTGGAGTGTGTGTAAAGACTCAATATATTATTGTATGAAACCTGGAATGGGCTCCTTAGAGCTAGATCTCCATCCCCAGCTGTTTCTTAGGTCACTTGTGAGGTTGCCATCGCTATAAGAAACAGCAACCAAGCCCTGCAATGTAGATTAATGCAGCCTACCCAGGCCTGCAGAAAATGGAGCAGAAAGTCCACCAGAGGCAAAGTGCTACCTCCAAAAGCACAGGGTGATCTAACTAATAACCATACCTCCAACAGAGAGATTATTGGGGAAGAAAGTTAGGATTTGCATTTTGGGCAACAGGCTAAAGAATGAGAGCAATACATGAAAAGATGGCCTTGGTTTAGTGCGAGCTGTCCCTGCCCATGGCAGGGGGGTTGGAACTAGATGATCTTGAGGTTCTTTCCAATCCTAACTATTCTATGACTCTATTCTATGAAATACATATAGTCATACATAAAAATACATACAGAGATGGCAATAGAAATACATATAGTAATACATAAAAATGCATACAAAGATGGCAATGGAAATACATATAGTAATACATAAAAATACATGCAAAGATGGCAATGGAAATACATATAGTAATACATAAAAATGCATACAAAGATGGCAATGGAAATACGTATAGTAATACATAAAAATGCATACAAAGATGGCAATGGAAATACGTATAGTAATACATAAAAATGCATACAAAGATGGCAATGGAAATACATATAGTAGTACATATAAATACATACAAAGATGGCAATGGAAAGACCTGGAATGTTTCTTGCATTTAATGCAAGAGAAAGGTTCCAAGGTTTGAATAAAATGACTTGACTCCTATCAAGGGGTTTGCAGTTATACTCGCTGTAATTCTTACAAGCCCTGGCATTTACCGCATACATTCAGCATCCAGAGAGGCTCACTCCAATACATAATACAATAAATACACAAGAAGCTTATGGCAATAAATACAACCACACTGCAAATGAAACCGTAATTAGAAGCATAATTCATCCAGATTTTAGTTAATACCTATTTACTAGGAGGTGCTAATCTCCCAAATAAATGTCCTATGTATACAGAATGGGCCTCCACGCTCCCAACTTCTTCTGTCACAAAATGCTCACCTGCTAATTGGAATCTTAAAAATTGCCCCATTTCTCTGGAGCACATTGGCAATAGCTATATCAGCCTTTGGAAACTAAATGCTGCCAAGCCAAACAGTTTAGCACCTCACTGGAGAAAGCTGTAAGCAAAGCAATCCATCCGCCTTGTCCTCCTCCAGCCGGGCTGGGATCCATCACACCAATACTCCATCTCTCCTTGGCTCATTCGCAGCGTGCACCCGCTCCCAGACAGCACATTAATTCCCTGCAAGGCCATGGAACTAGGGACACACAGGCTGGATGGGATCAGGGACAGCTAGCCTGGCACATCTCTGCTTGTTGTTTGGATGGGCAACAGAGGCCCCTCTACTTATTCTCTCTATTGAGACCCTTGCCAGTGTGCTGCAGTTCTGCTGTGTCTCTGGGGTGCCTCAGGCTTCATGCCTGAGCTTTGGAGTGCATCTAGGAATTATTTACAAACTTGGAGTAACAGGCAGCAGAGGGGAAAATCATTTATTCATACTCGAGTGAAGCCCAGAGGTCCCAATGGAAACCAGGGCTCGGCTGCTCCCATCACTGAACACATTCAGAATACAAGGCAGTACCCGCTCTGCCCCACACCAAGAAACAAGGGCAGGAAACAAGGATGTTCCTTTGCCTCCTTGCGCAGAAGGGGAAGGGAGTCAAGCCAATGATGCACAGATAGCAGGGAGGGAAGCAGCTCTTCCAAGTCCCAGTGCATATTCACACCTCCAAATTATTCAAACATAGTGAATAGTGAAGCAGTGCTGAGCCAACAAAAACAAGTGGCAGCTTTTGCACAGGACTTGACCCTTGCTCTCCAGAGAAAACACTAAACAGAGTAACTGCAACTAACTTTTACTTCTCCTTCCCTGTGAGGGTGCTGAGGCACTGGCACAGGGTGCCCAGAGAAGCTGTGGCTGCCCCATCCCTGGCAGTGTTCAAGGCCAGGTTGGACACGGGGGCTTGGAGCAAGCTGTTCCAGTGGAAGGGGTCTCTGCTCGTGGCAGGGGTTGGAATTGGATGAGCTTTAAGGTCCCTTCCATCCCAAACCAATCTGGGATTCTGTGATTCTATGATACATGAGGTCAGAGTGGCTCCGAAGCCTTGCACTAGCTGGGAATGAGTGCATGGGATGCTGACATAACCAGAGGGATGCTGTGTTTGCAGAGATGCATCCTTCCCAGTGGAGAGAGAAAAGGAGACCCTAAGGGAGCTCACCAAAGCTCCTGATGCAGATCCCCACTCCACTCAGGTGCACCCTGATGCGGGAGAAAGTCAATCAGTGCTATCTTCTCACTCTCAATACCTGGAAATCCCTCAAGACCCCCAGGTTGGGGGCAGAGCAGGCTGTGCTGCAGAGAAAGCGTTCACAGTCACAAACACATAAGCACCAGCAGTTGCCACCAGTGCTTAAGGTGGACCCAGAAGCTCCTGTCAGCCCTTGATCAAATAAAAGCACAAGCTGCCATCAGTGCTGACAGCCCAGGGAGTGATCTGACCCTAAAGAGACAGCAAGGGGGTAAAGTGGAAAGGGTTATCATACATGGACCATAACCCTGCAGCCCCACACTCTGCATTCATTGCTGTCTTTTCTACCTCTGTACTGGGGTCATGTGCAGTAAGGAATTTTATCCTGCAGGGCTGCCAGCCTTTTAATCCAAGCAGTTCATTTTCTCCTTGGAATTCATCTTTGGATCGGGACACACTAACTACGAGCCTGCATTTGTGATAAAGACCATGAGACATAAATATTTTATGCTGGTAATGAGATATTTAGCATTGATATACAGCTCAAAGCCCAGTGCAATTCCAGCTTTGTTAATTATAATGAACTATTGTAGGACTTGACTTCGTCTGCTCCTTGTAAATCTCACAATGCTGCTATGATGTGCTGGTGGCTCCTTTCCAGGGTGAGCCTGGAGCTCATCCTGGTGAACGTTTAATCAGATGTTCAGGCCCACCATAAGAGCAGTTTAATGGTGCGAATGATGCGTGGGTTGTGTTGTGCTGCTGCCTGGCTCCCTTCTGGAGAGGAAAATATGGTCCTGCGCATAGGGCCAGAGTACAACTGCATTGTAAACCTATTCTCCTCCTTCTAGATCTCAAACAAGGACTGAAGCTGCTAATCATGAGGACTGTCTTCTACTGCCTGAGCTGCCATGGCTAGTAGGAGAGAAAACCAGCTTTGGTCATATAGCTTGACCTCTGAAGAGGATATGGACCTTAGCCATCGTCTTTTGAAGTCCTTTGGACAGCTCCTATAAGCTGACTGTTCTATATGTGGCTGTCACTCATCACAAAGCCTGTGATGTACAGGAACTGTGCTCATCCCCTAGCTCCCGACACATCTGCTCCCAGTTTTGGAAAGCTTAAAGCTTACATTCACTGATTATGTGTGAATAGATAGGGCAGACACACCAAGTGGTGGAGGGAAAAAGATCTGCATTCAAAGCAAAGTCACATAAGCCCCGCTGAACCTAGACTGATATCAGACTAGGAGGCAAATCATCCTCCCTTGCTGAGAAGGGACCATCCTCTCACATTTTCCTATCATTGCCTGCTGAGGAGGGTCTCTTAAGACATGGTGCTTCTTACACTGGATAATGTCCCTGAAGGGGAAGTAGCTGTTGCATCCCACTCTCCTTCCTTCCCTAAATGCCTGGAGAAAAACACCAGTTCCTTTGCTCCTTCTTGTGTCTTTTGGGGAAATGTTCCTTTTGGACCAGCCTGTAACACGCAGGACATGGGAAGAGTGGAGGAGAACACACTATTTAGTTGAACTGATACTGAGAAGTCATATACTTCTGTCCAAACTAGCCAGCATGGATCAGGCTCTGAATGAATCCTGTCTCTGCTGAAGCACCTGGGAATGGGAGATACCAGTTGCAGAAAAGCATTAAGAACCTGATGGAGCATGAAGTGGGAGCTGCCATGTAGGCATGGAAGAGTTCTGCCTTTGTTTAAAATTAGTGGAAACTTGAAAAAGTAGCTTAAGATTTCATCAGAAGTTAAGCATAAATCTGGATAATCATTCACGCTGCACTAAACCCTTTATAACAGTAGTTTGCTAAAACAAATTGAACTCAAACCTATATTCATTTACTAACTTAATGCATGGCATATCTGTGAATAATTTTTCATAGCCTAAAAAGAACTCTAGGCACAGGCTTGGTTGGAAAAGGGCCAGCAAATCTTAAATTAATGTACATTAAAGCATAACTGGTACTCTAAGTACATTGGTTATATGCAACAATAACTGCTTTAAACCTTTTTATTTTGAAAAAGAGATTCTTGTGCAATAGCTAAAAGAAGTTGAGATCTGAAAATCCTGGGGTATGATGTGAAATCTTACTGGTTTTGAGCTAAGGTTGTGCAAATATGGGAGGAGGGGAAAACCCAAGTTATTTGGCACTTAGAAGATGCAGTGTTATTAATGGAACAACTTAAAGAAGAAGTTTGCCTTCTTCTTTTTTAACTGGTTACTGGGGGTGGAGGGAGTGAAACTTCTTTGCTTTTAAGGATGTGTTGAAAGCTCTCTCCTCTCTTCCCATCTCTCACTGACTTGAAAGCATGCAACGTCAAAAGGATAAAAAGAAGGAAGAAATGACTTCACTTTCGCACATTGCATTCCAAAACTGAAGTGATTCCAAGTTGGTTATCCTTTTGAGGGGTAATAGGGAAAAAAGTGCTAAGTTCTGTAAGTGCAGGCCTGCTTCTACACCACTTCTGCCCAAAATGATCACTGTGGTCCTACAAACCAAAACCAGATCCGTTTGCTTAGCAAGTAAAAGCCTCACCCTCAATGTGACCTGCTGCACAGACAGGACCATTTGGACAAGAGCAGTATGATTTACCAGGGCCACCCAGTGCATGAAGGATGGAAGGCACCCAGCAATATCTCATGCTTTATGTTAGTACCTCCTACAAAGATTCATAGTTCTGAAAGCAGGAACCCTCATTGCACACCATCCAAAGGCTGCCTTCTGTGTCATCCCCTCCAGTACCCATTATTAATTCCTTCTTCCTCCCCCATCCCAACAATTATTTGCTTTGGATTTACCGTGGCACTTCAGCTGAAGGCAACGCGTATGAGCCCCACTCCTGCTGTAGGAGAATTAACTTTTAGCAATCTTAATTTATTACCAATTAATTTCTTCTAAATTATAGGAGAGGCGACCTGCTGTAGATAACTGTTCCTTCCTAATGCCTTCCTAGAAAATCTCTCATTAATGAGCCCATTAATTTAATGGTGGCAGGGGCAAATCATCCAAAGAGAACCCTTCAGTTGCAATCTGTACGTCCCGCCTCGTATTCTTGAGAACATGGGAGGAAGAAAGCTGGGTTTGTTTGCAATAAATGCGGGGATAAAATATGCCTGGATATGTATGTATGCAAATAGCCTGATCTAGCATCATTAAACCTCTTAAGGAAATATGAAGTTTTGAAGCCATTTCCCACTTTAGAGCTCAGGCAATGACTGGAGCATCTGCATTAAATGTTTAATGTTCAACGGAAGTGCAAATCACCATTTAATTAACTTCTTCCATGAAATATGACAGTTGAGTGAAGTGAACACAGATGAATTATCATTATCCAGGAGGATGCTGAATGCACTGGTGAATCCCAGACTTTGAAAGCTAACAATGGTGGATCAGGGGGTTCCTGCTACCTAAACCAGAGTGGGTTCTTTTTATAAAGGACCATTTATTATTCATTAAACCGCCTTTTTTTCCCACTCTTATCTGACCCAGACATGTGAAACCATGAGTAAAGGCAGAATAACTACTGCCAACAGCTGGTGAAATAAGCCCTTCCTTGAACAACCATTTGTTATCTTCTGAGCTGGAGCCTCTGCAAAGCCACTATTTGGTGCTAAAAATGAGCATCACTGTGATTCTCCCATGAGGGGAAGTCGCTATTTATGGAAGTAATTTGAAAGATGTCACTGTGGTATGATGTGGGACAATCCATCCTCATCTTCCCTCTGAACGGCACTCTTGCATTCCTTCCAAGAGGGACCAGATGGAGAAGGAGCACTACAACTCTCTATGCAGAAAGCTGAGCAGAATTCCCTCTTGATGCCTGCAAAAAACTGGGTTGCTGCATCCTACATAGAATCCATGGGGTGAACTTTTGGGGTGCTGGATATTCAGACGGAAACCAGGAGCTTCGCTATTAGATGCCCTGGTGCTGCCTGCATTAGCAATCTCCTGAGAGAACTGAGCTGTCCCAGTCTGTTCTCAGGCTTCCCAGAGGGTCAGAGATGCATCCTGCCCTCTGCAGCATTGCAAAGGCCACATCACATTGCTTTGCTGGAAATGCCCTTGTTCCTCCATGATCTCTAAAGCTAAAGGGTTTTCAACAATCTCACTGATTTCTTGCTCAAATACCAATTTTGTAGACTTCTGCCTTATCCCCAAGCCATCTGGAAAGGATTTGCCACTTTGAATGGATTAATTTTATCTGATTATTGCCATCTACCATTATGCCCCTCATCTACGCTCCTCTCTAGTCTGTGGAGATGAGAACAAGTCCATTGAGTGCTCTTAGACATATCTCGTGCTGAGTCACCCCCTTGAAACACCTTTCTCTCTCTCTGTTGATCATAGATGGAGCCCAGCTGCTCATTTTACGTGGAACAGTTATTATTTCCCTTAAAAATACTACTGCTGTACTATACATTGCCAGAGAGCCAGGCCAGGCAGGGCTATGCCTTGTCTCTGGGGAACAGAGAGCCTTTCCCACAGCATGTTGGTTTACAAGGCAGCACAAATATGAGCTACTGCAGAGAATGGCCCTGTGGAATAATGCTCAAAGCAGAGGGGGGAGAAAACCCCTGAGCAAAGATGACCCGAGGCACTTCTGATTGTTGAGAAGAGTAATGAAGCCGAATGTTTCAAAGGTCGACTTCTCCTATTATATTTTCACTCCTCCACTAACAATGATCCTGCACTTCATCTCTCGGGTTCTGATCTAACAGTGCTTCTGCTCGCCGAAGTCTTGTTTTCCCTTTTGATGGATGTTTCTTTGAAACAACCCTTCTCAATATAAAAACACATTCCATTTGAGCAGTCACTAAAACTGTCTTAATGTCTCCACTCTTCGCTTGAAGAAAAGCCCCAGCCCCGACGAGGTGATTCTCTGCTTACATAGAGGTAAATACATCTGTGTCAAAACCAGCTTAATTTAATGTCACTTCAGCAATCATTTAACTCGGGTTGGCTGTCAGAAACCATCTCCTTTGCCTTGAATACTTGCTGTTGCCTTCCCATCGATAACTCCCTAATCTCTAACAAACCTGCACTTTTCCCCCATTCCTTTCATCAGTTCTTTCTGCTATTGGCTATTCCCACCATAGTGGGGTCACGGCTGACAGACTAAGAAGTGGCACTCATGTTTCAAGGTAATGTTTTATCATGTGTGCTGCTGTCACACTCACATATATAACCCTGCTTCTTGCTGAGGAAGTGTCACTGAGTTGCCCTTTGCTACCTTTTGCTGGGTTAAGTCTGAAGTTAGAGATGGTTCCTATCACAAAAAGACAAGCAATTGGCAAACACAATGGAACAAAATGTTGGGGTTTTTTTCAGTTTGGAAAGAGGGGCAGATGGAAACAGAGTTCTGTATCCAGAAAATAGTTTATTACAACAAATATGTATTTCATTGAGTGTCCATTGAAGCGAAGGATGTGAATTCTCTACAAGCACAGAGCAGAACAGCATGTTTTGAAGTAGCCAGAGAAGTTCTGAAGATGCCACAAATGCAATCACCTGAGAAGAGCATGAGTGTGTTTATGCAGGTGACAGTTTATCAATTGATCATCATTTTCATCAACAGCTTTTCATTCCTTGTTCCCATCAATAAGGACGTCTCTGAAGGTTCGTTCCGATCAGGACAGACTCCTTGGTACTAGAAAGTTCAGTGTTTGAAGATTGTATGATTAGGGAAATGTACAAATTCAATTTCTTTCAACCAGATTCAATTCTAATCTAATCAGAGAGATAGAAAACTCCAGTGTAATAATGACAGAGAAAATTACTTTGTTTCAGGCCATTTAAATGTCCCTTACCGCAAACACTCCCAACAGAAGAGGCTGTGTTTAGAGTCAGAGCCGGGGTATTTGCTTTGAATTCAACAGTAAATGGGCCATTTTCTATGTCTAAATTAACATTCTCTCTTTTTGAGAGAGAGAGAGACACCATCTAAGTCAAATGAGCATTTGTGACATTTAATAAAGCAATTATATCTAAAGGCTAGGGGCTTGAGATAGAATAGACTGGCTAATGTTGTCTCGGAAAAGTCTCTCGATAAACGAATGATGCTTCTCTTCAGGCTTCCAATGACCTTGAGCAGAGTAAAATTGGTAGTGGAGAGCATCTTCCATCAGCTCTATTTAAGTCAAACCCGGACCTGAATAAAAGCAGGTTATTATGTTATTTCAAAAGAGCCTAAAGAACTGAGAAGATTTGACACTAGGCTCTGAAGTGTGTGACAGCATCCCCAGAGTGACTGTGCCACCTCTTCTCTTGCTGTTGGCTAACCCCCTTGGTACTGATCACATCTTAGGTGGCTTTTATACCTTGAACTGAGACCCATGCTGTGCTGCTAGATCTCTGCAGACACCTGAGCTAGCTAGTGTAATATAAAGTTAGCTTTATCTGCATAAGCTTCACTTGCTCCTTTGACTTTCTTGATAATGTGATCCTGACACTGAACAGTACAAGAAGTTTGAAGATGGGCATTCAAAATACGCTGAGCTTTTTGGTAATGGTACTGCACAGTAATGCCTGGAGTTTCTGAGCAGGGATCCAGGCTCTTAGAGTTGTAAAGACATAAAGAGGATATACCTCAATATATACCACAATAGCAACCCATTTGGTGCAGCTGGTCTCCTAGAAAGGAATTCCCACCAAGTGCCATTTCATCAGAGCAGCATCTATGCCGAGAGCTGCTGGAGTGTCTCACCTTGTGCTTGTGCTTAACAACAATCAAAATCTAGGAGGGGCTGAATTACAAGATCATGTTTGAGAAACTCAACATTGAGTTTTGAGATGATCTTAAGGTCCTTTCCAAGCCTAACTATTCTATGATTAAAGTGACTGGCACTTGGCTGTTGAATCAGTGGCAGAAATAAAACCTAAGAGTCATGGCTGCATAACCACTCTTTCCTTGGTGTGACACTGCTTACTGTTAGAGCTGTAAAATCCCTTTTGCTGGCCTCAGAAACAGCAGCTCAGTTACTTCAGTGCACATTCAAACCCAAATGGGCTGGCATCACTTCATCACTATAACAACATGCATTGTCTTGAGCTGGTGCGTAGCCAGGGTCAACGGAGCATTGCTTTTCCTTTATATATTGTTAATGGGAATTTTCTGCTTGTGAGAGGTTCTTGATCGACAGGTCTGGAGACCAAAGGCCTTCATTTAACAGGAGAACAGGAGTAGAACGGCTACAATATGAGCTTTAGTTCTGTTGTAGGGTTTTGTCAGGCCTCAAATCTGGGCTGAACTGAGCAATGCTAAGTATGAGAAACATTTCCCTTTACTTTCTGGCCTTGCCACGTGCTGAAAGACTGGCTGATAGGAAGCTTGCTGCTTTTATGGGTGACCTTGAGGTTTGATTTCAACCTCATTGTTACATCAGCTGAGGCTTTAGTGACAAGGATCTGTTCTTGTACTTTCTTCTTCCAGCTAATAAAAGCCCTGGCCAACAATAGTGACCCAGTTGTGAGAAGTTCAGTGCTTTTTCTCTACTCCTATGAAATAAACCCCACTTTCTGCTTCTCTTGGTCTTGCAAGCACAAGGACTGATGAACCTCAACAGGGAAGGCTACCTTGAACACAAGGAGGAAAGGATAAGGCCTTCATGCCTTTGTGGTGACAGTTGAAGTTTCTGGATGGCTCATGCGATGAGAATTTGGTCCTTGAATGAATATGCTCCTTTTGGCAAGGAGCAGCTAGACTCTAAAATTGACAAAATGGGACAAGAATTTAGGCTGATTTCAGAGAGACTGCCCCAGATTTATCCTATCGCATTATAAAGTCCACGCAGACATGTGTGATTATAAGCAGTAACTGATAGACCAACTCCTGGCAGCCAGTTCCCCCGCACAAAGTGCCGTGCAAACACATGGAAATGGTGTCCTGGCCATTAGCAACCTCAATTTTAACTCAGAACCTTGGCAAAAAGGTTTTCCCTGGGTGATCTTGTTACTGTTTGATGACCTGCAGTTTAATCCTGCAAATCCCACCAGCCTGTGGGTGCCAGGCTCACCATCACAGACCCTTTGGCACCTTAGAAGAGCCTGAATCCTTCCTAAATGTATCCAGAAATGAGTTTCCAGTTATGTGAGATTTTAGAAGCTTCGGTTTGTGATAAAGGAGTGAGTGCTATTTCCATTAAATTGAATAGAGATTTCTTTTAAAATAACCTAATTCAGTGTCATGAGAAAGAATCTTCCAATCGTAGGATAATTTAGATCTGTAAATATTACCTCATTTTGTGACACCAAAAAAATCATTTCAGAAGGAAAAGCAATCCAAACCAGCAGTCTTTTACATTTAATGACCTACAAATGAAAGCAGATAATCTGTGCATTTGACATAATCATCTATGCTTTAGTCCATTCAATTATTTATTCATAAACACAGGCCCCACTGTTGCAATGTAAAACTCCCAAATTATAGATGCAAGTAGGGGCTACCTGTCTTTTAAGTAATTAAATTCTTGGGTTTTGGTTACAGAGGATTTTATTACTCTCAATGATACCATTTCAAACCAGGAGAGGTTTTCATAAGCTTCATTTGCATGTTGATTTTTTGTAGTAATTATCAGGAAAAGGTCAAATATTTGCTTTATCTATATAATTCAATTTTAGAAATGCCTTTGGGATTCAAATTAACTCCCTTGTAATATCTTCATTGAAAAAGAAGATTAATTATGCTTACAAGAAACCTAATTTGGCTTATCAGACCTTTAATGTTACAGGGATCGTTAATGCATTTAAATTTAGGATTAGTAGAGTGATCTGGTTCCATTATTTTGGTGACTTTAATATTTGTCATTATTTTTATGCATACAGTTTCTTTTCCCTCAAGTGAAATTATAATGTCTATTATAAAGGAAATAAACATTATATATTGACCTTCGTAATTACGCTTCTGCATTTTAAGAGTGCATAAAAAGATGTATTTGTGACTCACATATAAATTCAGCATTCATATGTTAAGTGGTCTTGCAGTGGCAGCAATGCCAAATTCATTCATCAGAGGATGACTTGGCAGGGACAGGGAGCAGGATTCAGGATAGCATCGCAGTGAGGACCCCCAGAAGGATGAACTGAGCTCCAGCCCCACTGCACCCATCCTTCCCCTCTGCCTGCATCCCATGCATCCAGGGGGACGTCTGCTCTGCTGCAGTTACGCTCACAAGAGCTTTTCAGGTACAATGAGTTTATTTGGAGCAGAATTCAAGATCTAACAAGTGGTTTTGAGTATACTGTCCATAGGCCTGGGTTCATCCCCAAAATGCTCAAAAATATCCCAAACCTACCCCATTTCCTGCACTGTTTTTCCTCCCCTCCATATATACTGCATGCAGAGCCCACAAATCTGATTTTGTGGGTGGTTCCAGGGGTTAACTTTTCTGGCTGCATAGGGAAAACTGGGAGCGCTCCAATGCTGATTCTGCTGTATAAACCTCTAACGTATTAAGAAACTCATCAATGCCCTTCTACCTGCCTCCTTTCTGCCTTAGTTCTGCTGTGGTGGTTGGTGTGGAGATACAATTATTCATGCCATGCTGACTGCCGGGATTTGGGGTTATTTACGCCAGGCTAATTGCTGTGGTATCACAGTGTTCATGCTAAGCTAATCACCATGGCATTGGATTATTTATACTGAGCTCACTGCTGTGGTATTGGGTTATTTGTGTTGAGCTCATTGCTAGGGTATTGTGTTATTCATGCTGTGCTCGTAGCTGTGGTATCGGGTTATTTATCTTGTGCTTATCCCTGCTAGATCTGATTATACTGATTAAACCAGTCGCTCCTTTTGGTAGGCTATTCTGGTGTCTGATCTGGTATCGGAGAGGAAAATTGTCCTTTCTCTGCTCTTCAGAGCAGGTTCACACTCATATTTTCTTTTGGTTAACTGTAAAACCTCCTGGCAGTGGAATTCCATCAATGAATATGGATGTAGAGTCTCTAAGTGGTTTTACAAGCAGCAGAGGTGTTAGCACTGTCAAGGATGCCCTGTCTAGTTCCAGCCCCATCTCCAAATTGGCATTTCTGTAGCAGCATGGTGAATGTTTTAGCATCATGGTGGTTGTGATTTTAGGCTGAGAAAGTTGGGGCTGTTCAGCCTGGAGAAGAGAAGGCTGCATGGAGACCTCATAGCAGCCTTCCAGTATCTGAAGGGGGCCTACAGGGATGCTGGGGAGGGACGATTCATTAGGGACTGTAGTGATAGGACAAGGGGTAACAGGTTGAAACTTAAACAGCAGAGGTTTAGACTGGATATAAGAAAGGAATTCTTTACTGTGAGGGTGGTGAGGTTCTGGAATGGGTTGCCCAGGGAAGCTGTGAACGCTCCATCCATGGTGATGCTCAAGGCCAGGTTGGATAGAGCCTTGGGTGGCATGGTTTAGTGTGAGGTGTCCCTGCCCATGGCAGGGGGGTTGGAACTGGATGATCTTAAGGTCCTTTCCAACCCGAACTATTCTATGATACTGTGTTATGAGCTTGCTCTCACTGATATTTGGACAAAGAGCTCTGACCATTTTCTTGAGGCCTGCATGGGATTTACCTTTATTCTGTTGTTCTTTGGCATCAGGACTCCTACAAGCTGTTCTTTTCTTAGAAAAAAACTGAATTTACTATGTAAGGTCATTATTTTTGTAATTAATTTTGCAATTCATCTGTTGCCAGTTCCAGATCCGTCCTTCTTGGTCTGAATGGCATTGCTGTCTTCTGCAGGTAGTTTACTCAATTGGTAGAATCCAATGAGTAAACCACCACTCCTGAACCTTGCTGATTAGACTTTTGGCCACCCATACGGTGCATGGCACAGAACCAGACTTGTTGCCCTTGTAGGACTTGAATCCAGTAGTTGCTTAGAACTGGGATGATCTCAATCTATAAAGTAGCAGGACATCCATATGCAGCTGAGGTATGTGATGCATTGACCCTTTCAGTACTTGAAAACACAGCCAGGACTTTTCACCCCTTCATTTACAAGGCGTCTTACATCCCATACTGCCTGTTTATGTTGCATACTAGAGGCAAGATACCCAAATCTGAATGAGCCGTGGTAACATGCACATTGTCACATGAATCTGCAGTACCTGAGTGTTCAATGCAGTTGGGGGACAGATGCTCATCCCCTTTTAGGGCCAGATCTACCATACTCTCAGCTTTCAGGTGCTCTACTCCCTGAGTAATGACTGTGTTACAGTCCCACTTTGTAAGTGATGATCCTTTGGAGGCCTCTCTGAGAGTGACCAAATTGTTACACGTTGGTGTAAGTAGGGGCATTTGACATGGTCATTTTTCTCCTCCAGTTCTGCACACACAGCAGTAGGAGGGAACACGCTGTCATTTGCAGTTCCAGGAACAGGGGATGCTCTCTTAGCAAAGGGACTTTGATTTGCTTGCAAGACTGCAGCTGCACTAGGGCTTGGGTTGAGCAGCAGTTGTCTGGGCCTGACTGATGCTTTTAGATACCTGCACAGGTATCACTGGCCCAAATCACTATATCTAACCTTAACCACCAAAAGCCACTTGAACTCTGCAGTGTTGTCCTCTCCTTGGCTCTGAGAAGCCTCACTGATTAGCCTCAGCTGGATGCCTAACTGTGGGAAAAGAGATGAATTTCATCCCTAATCTATGTGTCCAAGGTCAGACAGAAGGATTCAAGCCCTGCTATGCTCAGTCTCCCACCAGCCCTCTCTATTCCTGTACTTTGCTCCAGCTTGAGCTGTGCTTGCTGCTTGTCTCTGCCGGTTACACACAAATAAAAATGATCAGCTTAGTGGTGCCTGCTTTCCTTTAAATTGTTTCCAGGATTTTTCCGTGCATCAGTGACTCAGTGCTATCTATGTTTCAATACAGCAAACTTTAAAGGTGCTTAATACATCACACACAAAAATAAATCACTGCAAGAAAGAGGCACTGATGTTAGCTTAGGAGGAAATCTTTTACAGTGTTTTTGTTTTGCTAACAGAATGCTCCTATGTATTATTCATTACAGCCTCTGAGATTTAATTATTATTAGTGCTACTGATGATTGCTAGAAAAATAAACTGTAGCAGAAGGTGTCCGTCATTGTGTGAAGGGCATAGATGTGTTGTAGAACTTTGCCTACCCATTTGCATTAATCTCATTAGTTGCCCACAGTGCAACTCCTGAAATGCTTCTTACTGGGGAAGTGGGGGAGCATAGAGGCAAAGGGACTCATCTGCCCCCCCTGCTCTGCTCTCTGTGCCTGGTCCCCCCCACCTTCCTGGGCTTTGTGTTTTGGAACATGGAGAGGAGGATGAGTTAATTAAGTTCATCTCTGGCTTTCTGCCTGCAATAGGTCTGTACCTGGGATTCCTCTGTGGGGTTGCTCAGGCATTTTCGTCTCCCCCATGGGCAGCCCTTCCTACCCAACACAGTCTCATCTGCAATATTAAGGCACTTGCAACAAGGAGAATGAAGTTGTTCTGTCAGGAACAACCCCTGATATCTTCCTGCTGGCTCGAGGCAAACACAGGGAAGCTACTGGAGTGAGTTTAAGAGGAAATCTTGATTCAGCAACAAGCAATGCCTTTTAGCATCCTCTAAACAAGACACACAACCTCGCAGGCAGAGCATTCAAAGGCTCTGCCATCCCACGCTGTCTCCCAGCCTCAATCATTGAGATTCATAGAAGACTGGTATTTTCCTCACTCTACTTCAGTGTAATACAAGCCAGTGTAACTCAGTTCCACCCTGCACAGTACATCGTTCCTTATCACACCAGCCACACAAACAGCATCTTGAAGCATTTCCTGCTATTAAGCAGCACAGGGACGTTGATGTTTGTGCCAGGAGCTGTGGTGTTGAAGGAGGGGGCAGCACACCTTCCATCCCTCCCTGCTGTGTTGCAGCTCTGCATCCACCCTTCTCATTCACCCCAAGCCTTATATGAAGCTTGAAGCCTCTCTGCTAACACCTAATTTACTCACGGACTTGAAGGTCTCATTAATTGCCTGCTAGATCTTGCATGGCCTCTCTCAGAGGGGCAGGAACTATGTGTGATCTCAGTGCAAGGGTTTCGACAAAACACTGCAGATATGCTGCCTTTCCATTTAGTAACTCTGACATCCCCGGCTCCACACTTGGGGCTCTCATTAGAGTCCAGAGACCGGAGGAGAAGAACACGAGTTCTTTAGACTTAAATTCAATCTCTGTCCATTCTGTCCTACATGACCTTGTTAAATCACTTGATCTTTTGAAGATTCAATTTCTCCATCTGCTCCATTAGGAGGGAGGGAGTGAGTTATGTCAGGCTGAACATACTGAAGCTTATGAGATACTTGGACACAGGCAGGGTGGGGATGGAATAAGGCCTGGGACACTGTGACTATTCAATCCTTTGAATGTCTGCAGCACACGCAGCAGCACTGTAACAGACTGAGTCCCTGGGCTTGGTGTTTCCTACTACATGGTGCTTATTACTCAGTAATCTTAAACCTCCTATATGTCTCAAGAGACTTGGTCTCTCAGGTGATCTCATGCCTGTGTGAGATCTGTTGCTTCCTTTTTAATCCCCATTTCTTCTTCCTTCACAAAAGCATCACCTCTAAGTGAACAAAATGGAATTACAACTGGGAGGCCACAATGAATCTGGAAGTAAGTTGTTGAAGCATCCCTCTCGATGGGCTTGTGGATGTGAACGGGTCCAAGAACATGCAGTCTCTAACCACAGGGGCTGGACAATGCTCAGTGAAATCTAGAGGCCTATAAGATTCCAAAGAAGGGAAGCATATTCTAGTAACTTGCTTTTCCACTCCAGCTCCTATTGTGAGATGAATGCATTAACTGCACGGAGGCACATCAAAAGGGAACTAGCAGGAGCTGAATCTTTCAGAAAAGTGAAGAACAGAAGAGATCATAGGGCAGCAGGACTGGATTGAACCAGGTATCCACTGGGGAGGTAGGATATGGGGGAGGTTTGATGCTCTTGATTTGCAAGAGATAACAAAGCCAGATTGAAATCTTAGCCAGTTCAGCCTATCTCATACAAAGCAGACACAAAGTTTGATGCTATTTATTTTGTCTGATTACAGAAATGAGGTCTCTACATGTCCTGTCTCCTACGTGCAGGTTTGGAGGACACTGACTGTCCTTCTCCTGTGCTGGCCCAAATACTTGGATCCAGTTTTCCCCTCTCTGCATTTTATGTAGGCTGCTGCCCTGGCTGCTGTCTTTAGCCTCCCCTGTGGCAGCATAAAATCTTGACTAGATTTTACGTTATCCTTATACACGCAAAGCAACTGCTATCTTCAGCAAAGGTTGAATGAAGATCTCAGGCTTTAGCCCAGCAGTTTTCTCATCTGCTTCTGGGACCCTTTACAGTGAAAGGCAGTAGATAAATACGGGATGGCTGGCTGAGTGGAGCACAGGCGGATGGGTTGCTACAGGTCATAACTCAGAGCATCCCTGGTACAGCAAGGAGCCCACTCGGTCCTTGGAGCCACAAAGCCAAACGTTTTTATTGGGACTTGTGTGTTTAAAGGCTGGAGCTAATCTCATAAAATGATCGTGTAAAGTACTGGACATTTACACTTGGGCTGTTGAAAGCATATGGTCATGGGGCCATGGAGGGTGTTTCTCTGATTCTAATGCAGAAATATGCATTACATCTAAATTGACGCTGAAAACTGACTCAAGCCTGGTATTAGAGAAGATTAAATTAACCCCCAGCAATAGTGCCATATTACAAAAATGGTTAGATCTTAATAAATTGAAAATGATAACAGCGGCAAAAGCTGTACATTTTCCCTCATGTTCCTTTATTGCTGTAACACTTCTTTCCAGTTTGTTGCTTCCGTGGGTTTTATTAGCACATTTCAGTGGAGTAGATTTGCTCTGAAGTGATAAAAGCCGACTGTAATCAGAAAGCTATGTTATCTGCAGCAAACAATGGTAAATGCCACCTGAGAAGGGCTCTGTTCAATGCCTTCATTACCGTGATTAGCTTAAGACGCTAGAAGATAGCAACAAACTTCAAACTTGCTGATAACAGACTTTGTTAAGAACACAGTAAACATTGAACACCCTGTACTTCAACCTAGTAAAGAAACAACTCCACTCCAAGTGCACCCATGGCTAATCAATACCATAGACCTGCTGTAGAACAAGGTCTCCCCACCTGTACTCATGGTGAATGAACCTAAAGCAGGAGGCTAGGTACCACACAGGCAAGAATAGATGCTCTGATTCAGCAAAGCACTCTCTTCAATACAACTTCAGCACGTGCAAATATAAAGTGTGTGCTCCCGTCCTTTGCTCACAACAGGCACAAGAAAGGAAAGGGATTTGGCTGCTGCTGGGACCTTATTCTGATCCTCTGCAGGAGGATGAATATTGCTCCTGGCAATTAGGTGCGAAACAAAGGAAGATGTGCAGCCATGCTCTACTAATAAGTGCTGGTTCTCCTTTTGTAAAATGGGATTTTTTAAATTTGAAGAGTCTGTGTCAACACAGGAAGGTTTTCTGGTGGATTGCATTTGGAGGAACACAGCAACCACAACAGGAAGACTGTCTGGATGGGCAACCAGCCTCACAGAGCATCCCAGTGCTGTGTGCCAGGGCTGGGAGGGCACTGGGGGACCAGCAGGCTCCAGCACTGAAGCCAAGGCTTAGCTGAGGAACCCTGCCACCAAATGGAAAGGTAACACAAGCCAGCTTGGCTACTGCTCTTCCTGGCACTGCAACAACCTTTCAGAATACTCTTAACTTCCAGCAAGAAAAATCAATGTTGTGCCTAATTTCTAAACACAAAATTAACATTTCTATGGAAGAGATAAGTCTAATTGAAAATAACCCTTAAAAAAACAGCATTCAAAGCTTTTAGGAGAAAAAAAAATCAGCTCTGATAGAAATATTCCTCTCAGGGTTAGCTACAGGCTGCTCAAAAGTGTTTTCCCCTTAGCACAAGAAACAGCATTTGGCTTTCTAGTGTGTGCAGTGGAGTTTGCACGCTCACTGCAGGTAGTTGAGGGGTCTGTGCCTGTGTGTTAAGAAGAGCACTTTGCCCTTATTGAAATACACTTGCTTCCCAGCTCTGTTGACAAATGCAAAAGGCAGAAATCTTAAATAGATCCGGGAAGAGAAATCCTGCTGCCAAAAGGTTAGTTTTGAAGTGTTTGACATTTTCTACCAGAGCTGAGCAAATCAGTTATCTGATTAATTTAGTTTCCTCTCTGTTCACAAGTTGTCCAGGAGATGCTGCTGAGATTTGCTCAAATTCATTTGTTATCTGAAGTTCCTGCTTAGCTCTGCAGCTTGTTTATGGGCAGCTTGTTATAAGCAGCCACAAAACTCAGAGCTGTGTTGGTTGCTCTTCATTGGGCATAGGTGGTAAGTTATTGTTTTAGCTCCCTGCCAGGGTGATCTAATCCTTTGAATTAGATTTCTGATGCGAACGCAAGTGAAATTTGTCCCTTGCAAATAGGCTTTGCTGTTTGCCTATAGGTCACTGCAGCTGTGAATGCTTCTGCCAGTTCCCAGAACTGCTCTTGAGACAGTAAAGGGCTGTCTTGATAGTCCACTCTGACCACGTAACACAGACAACAGGGATAGCATTCAGCTCCCTCTGCATCAACAGTGAAACTTCGACAAGAGATGTCTTAAGAAAAGGCCACCCTTGGATATGAACACTGTGAACTGGTGGAGAACAGGGTATATTCTGTTACCCAGTCTGATAGGGATAACTGGGGCCCTGGAAATAAACAGAGTTTGGATTTTAAAGCACTAAAGTGGATGAAGAAGTATTTAAAGAAAAGATTCCTATGCCTTTTGAGAGAAAGAAAGTATTTCTCTTCGTTTTCTGCACAACATACACACCATACTAATGGACAGCTTTAATTTCTAGCCTCAAAACACTGCTTTACAGACTAAACCATAACACCACATGACAGGAGGAATTACAGCAATATGCTTGTATAAGGTATGACATCAAAGTGAGAATAATGAACCCAGGGTTTGCATAATTGAGCTGTTACCTGCTTGGGCTGGAGGGCTCATCTCAGTGCTCAACACTCAGCAAATAATGGCATCAAATTACATCCATATTTTCCTGCTTTGTAGGAATAATTTGAGCAACCTGGTTTATCCTTTCAGTAGCTCTTGGCACGTCTTGCTGACCTGTGCACTCCTCCAGCCTCAGCGACTGGGTGGAGGGGGAGCGGAGGATGAGGTGTTTTGTAATAGAGACATGGAAGGAATGGGAATTCCTGATCTGTGGAAGAATTCTGACATTTGGAAATAAATAACTCTCAAAGCATGATGAGCAGTCACCCTCGTGGAGTTTTCTGCCAACAGTTTTTGTCAGGAGTCTTGGTTCAGTGCCATCAAGACATGTTTTTTCAATAATGTCCAATCGCTTTAGTTTGATAACTCTAACCCAAAATGAACAACGTCCAAGCAAAAGCTGCAGACCTTTTAATTAAGATATGATAGATGATATAAACCTGCAACGCTTCCTGCATTGCAATGAGCGTGCAAGGAGAAGCTGAAAGAGTGGCAACAGATTAAAACCAGGAATGTTTTCTCTTAGGAGTAGGTGTGGAGGTGATGCCTTTGAATTGATCTCCTTCCCTAGAGCAGCAACACCAATGTGTCAGGGGCTGTATATGTAGGCCATGGGAGAGCAAAGTGACCTTTATTGACCCGCCACACTCAGACCTCGTAAAACCTCTGCTGGTGCTCAGAACACAGTTTGCCTCTACCATACACCACAATTATGTGTGTGGGGGGGTAAATTTTACTGCAAATGATGCCTGTTTATGCATTTCCAGCTTCAATTAGAAATTATGGGTCCCTGGAGCTTCACAAAGAATCATTATTAGAAGATAAACTAGATCTTCTTCTTCTCTTTTTTTGGTCTTTTCCTTTTTTAAAGATCTAATTTCTTTGCTTCACTAACTGACATTTTTCCTGCATTCCCAAGGAAATAATACACCACAGGCATTAAAACTTGGCAGCTTACAAAGATATTCACAAGTACCTCCTTTTAACAGCATTCAACGGGACTTCATCCAGCGACAGGGCCTTTCTAGTGCAGCTGGTTTTATATCCAGAGTGAAAGAGAAGGTATTTCAGGCTGTTTTAGCCATATGGAAAGGATTTCTGTGAGAGGTCACAGCAGGACTGACCCTATTGCAATACCAGAAACTGCCCATGAACAAAACCATCCCAGTAAGCACGCAGTATATTCCATGCACAGCATCTCTCCACCCGCTGTACATTACACTTTTGCTCTGTGCTATTACTAATAGCAAGAAATCTCATATGAAATTGTACAATACCAGTGAGGGGGAAAGAAAAAATCCCTTGAAGACTTTGTTAAAGGTGGATCAAAGTGCTTGATAAAACCAAAATCACTATGTATTTAAATAGGTTGGCATATACCTTAAATCATATGCACAGTAAGTTACACAGAGGAGTAGCATTTGACCTACTGAAATTGCTGACACCTCTTATTACAAAAACACTGTTGTCAGATGATTATAAATTGGGCAAAATTTGGGCTGAAATTGTCCCTGCCTTCAGTCTGTATTCGATTGCTTTGCTTTAAAATATCAGAAAATACATTCATAAACCAAGGAAATGCACTTCTACCACCACAGCAAGGGAGTTTTGGGTTTCCCTTGTGTGATCATGTGTATCTGCATGTTAATGGTAGAGCAGTAACCAAGACCCCAAACCACGGAGCAGGATCCCACTGTAATAGGCAGCATAAACAACCTTACACTGCAGTACTTGGTTCAGATGAACTATAGTCTAAACAAGGTATGCAAAATGAGTGGGGCTTTTTAAAAGTGCTTGTGTTCTGGGGTCCCAAGTGCTAAGTTAAATGATTCTGAGTCAAAACAAGACCTTACTGGCATGGTGGGTTTAAGGCAGTGAATGGTACACAGCCTTTCTGCCTCTTGCATGCCTGCTTCTTACTTTCCATCACACATAGGGTCTGTAGATGGGTGCCAAGCAAGTACCGTGAAGGATGAAGGAGGCTTATTTAGGAAATCAAACTCTTCAACTTGTCCAGCTGCAATTTCAATTTAAAATTTGGCCTGAGTTTAAAGGATGGTTGGAATGAAGGGCTTAGAAAAAAAGGTTAAATCAGGTTAAACAACCCAAAGGCAAAGCATTTTGTTTCAGTTCATTTGAATATTTGGGTGGAAATATTTGTACCTTGCTTGAAAAAAGAAGGCAACAACAAAATAAACCCCAGAGCACCACCTGCATTTCTCTTGTTCTCCTTTCCTTTCAGGCCCCTTTGCCTGCCTGACTCCCCCCTGCTTGTTTCTAGAGTGGCTTTATCAATCTCTGCCTCTTCCCTTTGAAGTTCTCATTGCCTCCTGGTTGAGCACACTTTGAACAATGGTTCTCTAATTGCTCTTCAGAGAAAACTCTGCCAACAACTTGGAAGGGCCCTCTAGCTGTTTCAGAGGAAAGGGACTCCTTTCAGAAAAGGTCTTTTATAACCGAAGCTGAGCTGGTTTTCTAGTATTCACACTGATAGCAATGTCTCAGTGACAGCCTTTCAATGCTGGGTACTTACAGCACCTACAGCATCGGATATGGAGCCACTGAAGTTCGAGGCTGATGGAGAAAAAGACACCACATTTTCCTTCATCTGCCCTTGGGACTGTTAAATTAAGGCACTCTGGAGGCTATCTTGGGTATATTATGCTCTTCTTTGATGAGGACATCAAAGGACACAATATCAAGCGGTGCTGCTCTAATATCTGATGGGGGTGATCAATCATTCACATACGGCTTGAGAAGTGAAGTGTCACTCTGGTGTTTGATCCCCTTTATCTGACCTTGAGAAACTCCTCCTCACTGCTGAGAGGAAATGTCACCATTAGAGTTTCTTGGTTAGGTGACCAACCCGAGAGAAAAGAAGAGGTTTTCTAATGGGAAAACTGAAATTAACCGTCTTTAAAAATTCTCTGCAATGGAAATGTGGAGGGAAAATTGCTCCTTAATCAATTAAAAACCCCTCGAGCTGATTGATTTTGGAAAGCTCCATTTAATACCTGCATATTTGAGTTTAAATTTGATGAGGCTAGACTCAGGCTGGAAGCGGTACTCGAAACAAATCCCCTTTTAGCAATTGAACGCATTTATCCTAAGTATATAGTAATCTGCAATAAATTCCCTGATCCCTGTACGAATTCGGTGCCCTTATAACGCTCTGAAACAAAGCAAGTTTGGGCTTCGGAGGGCTCTGAAGCCTCTGCAATTGGAATATTCCTTCGAATTCCACTGGAGGTCAGTGCAGCATTACAGTTCCGCCTCACACAAGCTGTCCTTTTCACTCTGATCTAGTGCTACAGCTAAACAGAAACCCCTGTAGAGCTGTTTTTAAACTAGATTTGTATAGTAATAAATACGGGCTTAAGAACCGTGTTTTGTGGTTATATTTGGAGCATCCTAGCAGGGATGTGAGAATCTAAACTCGTTTGGGTGTTATTCGTTCTCTTTTTCTCCCCCTTTTTTTTCCCCTGTTGTTGTGGTGGTTGTTTTTCAAGAGCTGAGGGTGGGTTTTTATCTCACAAAGTGAAATTGATTGGAATACAAAAGTAGCAGATTTGGTGACAAGTTTTCATAGCTCCAGAGAAAAGCCTGGCTTCAGGTTCCTATTCTGCTAGAGCTGCAGGGATAAGCACGGTCCAGTGCTGGCCGTGTGCACTTGGGGGCTCTGGACCACACCATTATACTGATTCAAACACAAACTTGCTCAAGTCGATGCTTTCCTCCTCTTTACCTCCCTTATCTTCCTCCCCTTTCTGGTTGTAGGGCATCCACACACACTGTGCTCACTTTTCTAACTGCAGCTTACATAGCGAGGGGCAGATAGACCCAAGTGAGCTCCAAACCATCCATCCCCTTTGCATGATGTGCCTCAATGCAGGCAGTGAAACAATACAAAAAGCTGCCAACAGAACCCAAGCTACGTGTTTTAAAGCTGTTTTAGACAAGCTCTTGGGTCTGCAGGTGAGTCCTTAGGGCTTGTTGCATGTTCAGCTTTCTAGGGAACATGCTGCTCCTCTGGTGTGAGCACAGGGTGCAGGCACACCACACATCTGCCTCCCTGTGTGGCTGTAGAACAATAGCTCCTCAAACCTACAGCCCTTTTCTAATGGACATCAAAGGCAGACTCTAAAATGCAAAAGCAGAGAAGAACAAAGAATGGAAATCTGGGTCCAGGACACTACAACAAATGTGTCTAAATGCTTGATGCATGTGGAATGCATTACAGGAGCAAGGGTAGCAACAGCAAGGAGGCATCACCACAGTAAAGAAGACTTAGCCAAAGACTATGGAGTGCCAGCAATACAATCAGTGACTGACATGGTCTAGTCCAGCCAGCAGATGTGCCAGGTCTGCTTCAGAATAACACAGACAGTACCAACCAGGATAATATAGAACCTGATCTTGGTATGGCAGCAGTAGGCTGAGCTTGATGTGGCAGCAATAGGCACATCAATGGTCTGCCTAGAGGCTGTCTGCCTGCTGGCCAGGCACTGAGGAAGAGGAAGGAATGAGGATTCAGCCCATGATCTGCTCTCAATTGCTGTCTGGGAGCAGCTTAGGCACAACCCATAGGCTTGCTGCAAGAGCAGCATGCAAAGAGCAGGATGTTCCTGTTCCTGGGGTCTTCAGGCAGGTCCCGAATCCAGACTTTTCCTCTTTCTGTTCCAGGTACTTTGTTCCTGATCACTGAGTTATTTTTCCAGCTATATTGGCTAGAGAGCTCATTAGGAGAAGGCCCTGCAAACATCAGTTTTACCTCCATTTCTGTTGAAAGGAATGTTTTGCATCTTCAGATTTGCATCCTTCCTCCCCTCCCTGAAGGAAGATGGAAGTAGGAGCTTGCTCTGGCTGAACTGGCCATAAAGGACACTACATCCAGGATTTGGAAGGGTCAGTTTAATTCAGGGTACAATTAGCTGAGTCAAAGCCGTGTTGGCAGAGGGCTACATTAGATAGGCTTAACCTCCTTTATATACTCAAACACGATATTTCAAACCATGCTGCTTAGACCACAGAGGATTCCTTGTGCTGGAGCAACCTCATAAAGAAAACACTGACAGCTGTATCTACTGGTTCATTTAAAACCCAGCTGGAACAAGCTGGTCAAAATATTACTATGAAGTGACACTCGTTCATTGTTGTTGTTACTGAAGCAACAGGTTTTACCACCGGCTGCCCCCCTTGTGTCCTTGTGCCCCGACTTCATTTCCCTCTTGGTTCCTGCAGTAATATACTACTGCTCCAGCACATAACAAGCCTGCTCCGAGCCTGCTCTGCTGACCCATCTAGCACATACAGACCCTTGTAGCCCCCTAATCCTTCCTTCTGGAGAGCTGAGCAATGCCTTAAGAATGTTCCCTTTACTCTGGCTTTTGCTTGTGCTTCTGCAGCTCCCCTCCATCCCCATCCTCACAGTGGTTACAAGCAGATGCACGGCTTCTTTGCCTGCGTTTTCTTGCCCAGTGATGAGGCTTGGCTCACTTTCCTCTCTTTGCAGCTGGGTTTAGGGCTCTTTGGGGAACAATGACACGGCTTCCCAAGCCATTCTTCACCCCTTCATTCACCATCTCCCTGGAACCATCCAATCTACCCCGCTCATATTTCCCCCACATAAAGAAACCTTTGGCGAGTGAACCCCTAGTCATACAGATCTCTGCAGCAGCTGACGAATATAACAGTATTTTCTGTTCTAAACCTCATGATTCCCATGTCTTTCTCATGCTTCCATTCACCAAAAAGCCCCTTATAGGCCAAAATCAGGAAAGCTGTAAGCTTTGGCTTTGTTTTCACAATTAGCAAGCCTTTTCTCCAAGTAATTTTGTATAATATGTTTTATATTTCTCTACCCTTTTTCTGTGGCTTATTTTATGCTAATAGTTCCCTAAGTATTATTAATTAGATTTTTTTTCTCAAGTAAGAGAAAGTTCTTGAAAGTTAATTAAAAGTTGCACAGAGTAATTGTGCAAAAGTAGCTTTTCCATTCCAAAAATTAAACCTTTCTAATTAAAATCCGATATTAATTTAAAGATTCAAATGGGGTGTTTATTACTCATTTCTTATTATTATTTTTTTTGCCACTTTGGAACTGGAATTGCTCCAGCAGAGGGAAATCAACCCAGCCCCAGTGCTTGAGGTGCCCTGTCCCTCTGGGGGAAACGGGATGTTTCCATTATCCCGACTGCATCAGACTGAATCCCGAGTGGAAGGACAGGGACACAAGCCTGCACATGTCTTCATCTCCTCCCCTAGCAGCCTGTCAATGGTGTTTTCCCCCTAGAATGTGAAAAACTTGTTGTCTTGTTATCTCAAGGATGGAATAGAGATTTCGGAAGCTATCAGCATCCCCTATGTGCTGGCAAGAGGCACATTCAAGTAACACCGAGGCTGCAAATCAAAACAGGTACTAGCTTGGTACAGCCAAAGTTAAAGAAGCATTAAGAGGAGGGTTTGGATGCTGGTGTAAATCCTGAGCGACTCACTTCACCACAGCACATCTATTAGTGGGTCTGGATCACCCCCATGCCCTCAGTGCTATGAATGGAGGGAGGGGAAGAAGTTGCACTCAAGCAAAGCTGCTGCTATGGCTGAGGCTGTGCTCCCACATTTCCAGCACTGAAGTGCTCAAAGGGACATCGGAGAAGAAGGGTGAGGATTTGCAGAGGTGAACTCTTTAGCTGTTAAAATTCAGACCCCAGGGAAGGGATATGATTTTCCCTACTTTTTGTCCTATTTCTTGGACCTGGAGCCTGCTCAAGGAAGCCCAGTTGGCTGTGTGCTTATCTAAAGATATCAGGCATAACTTTAGAGTCCCATAAAACTCCAAGTGTAAAACCACACTGTAAAAGCCCAAGAAGCCCACAGCCAGCCAACCTTCACTAACTAATGGTGACTAATTAACATCTCCCTCTTTTGGCTCTACAAGTGGCCCTGTATCAGTGGCAAAGTCACCCCTGCATGTAGCAAGCAGGTGTGAATGAGCTTGTATAGGACTTTATGTGTCACAGAGTTTGATGATAAGTAGATATACATCATTATCATAAAGTTATTAATCACTGTGCTGAGCTATTGCCTCTGTAAAATGCATAGCACACCAATAAAACAAGAGAGAGCTGTAATAACCAGCATATAATTAATAATTGTCAATAAAGAATGCATAATCAACACAGAACTTCTTGTGATGTGTTTAGGAGATGGCTGGTCCCCTGGTGCACCTCCTATGGCCACAATGTTGTTATCAGCCATTTTATACTGAACAACTCTTTTGGGGGTACCAGAGACATAAGGAGGAAGCAAATTTGCTTAAAGGCTAAGAGGAGTCACTAGGAATTACCTAAACATTGTGAAACTGGAAGCATTTAGGTCAAATGCATAAAGAAAGGCTTTAGCAGCAGAGAGAGTGCTGTGAGCAAACAGGACAAACTCCAGCCATATAAGCATTACCAACAGAAATAATCAAGAATAAACAAAATCCTTGTTGAATTAGAGCAGAGGGAGATCTCATTTGTCCTTGGGCTGGATGATAGGAAGGAACTTTTCTAATGATATTATTATTACAATGCACTAGAGCAGCACACTGAGTACCTCATCAAGATAAGGGCCGTTACTGTGTCAGCTTTCTAGGATGCGTGAGCATTACAAGAGAGACCCAACTTAAAGAGCTTACAGTCAGAATAGACAAGGCTTCAGAGGAGGGGCTGCCGTCACACACAGGGAAGCTCAAGGTTACAGTGGTACCCAGTACCTGACCTAGGAAACCCGGGGTGCATCACCCTGATCATCAGCCACACTGTCCTCCTCCTCCTGGGGATGCACCCCCATATCTAAACATATCAAGCCCAACTTTAACCCTTTTAGGGCAACGTTTAGTCAAAGGGCTGTCTCCAGAAATACCCCCAAAGAGTAACAATTCACCCCAGAAAGAGCCTGCAGAAGTGTTTGAGGATTAGACACCAGTTTAGGTCTGTGTCCTGAAATCCTTCCCTGTGTGGTTTTGGAGAAGTCACTTCCTAGCCCCAGACCTGAGCCTGTAGCACTGAGGCTGACATCCCCAACTTTGCAGAGAATAATCATTCCTGAATATTAACAACTCTATAGCAAGGACTCTGATAAAGGGGGTTTAATGAAATAAACGACCAGCAGAAAACCGAATACAAAAAGAGAGATGATTATTCCCCCAGCATTATCTGTGTGCTCTGCACCAGTACTTTTTAAGGCAATCTCAGCTGAAAAGATGAAGACGTAGCCATCGTTATAAACAAGGATATTTCATTCAAGAGATAGAAAGCTCTAAAGGGTTCCAGCCTTGCTGAAGCACTGAGACACTGAGAATTGAAAGAGGTGGGAAGAATTAATTAGACTTCTGATATTATCCTGGTAAATAAAAGTTATAAGCAAAGCTCCGGAAAGCAGGACCTGATTCATATTCAAACATTTACAGAATAAACAGCTGCAGATTCTCCTATCTAGCCCAGTCCTTATCCTTTAAGGCTGCAATAAGTGACCTCTTAATCCCAGGCAAAAGACTGCATAAGCATCTGGAATTGAAAAAGAAAGCATATTTCCTTCCCTATTCCAATTTCCACTCAATTTCAGTATGAAGATGTTTGTGTCTTTCCCCCCCCTTTCTCCCAGTTCCTAAAGCAATGTGCGTTTGATGATGAGATTTTGTGCATCTGAACATGTCTGCAGCCTCTTTCTCCCCCTAAATAGGAGTACTGCAGTCCTTCAGCTTGGTTATATCTCCATTGTACTGGCCATGCTCTTAAAGCACTTATAGCAATAATTTCTTGGCATGATGGACAGAATCAGCAATAACCTGATCCTGCAATGCACTGAATAAACACTTTAGCATTTAGTACATGGACACTAATGTGCTGGGAAGTAATTGCTTAGAGGTTCCCAGCTTCAATATAATAATGCAGGGATTGCATTTATACAGCATAGGAAAAAGAATTGCTATTGGCCAAACTTCCTCTCTCCCATTTTGATTAGCGCAGGAGGAGAGAGATGAAGGGAAGCACGAGGTGGTCCTGGGTTACCAAGTCCTTCAAGCACTGGGGGCTGTAGTTGGATGTGGTTACCCTTAAGTGGAGAAATGCCACTGACTTCAGCCCCTTTGCTCTGATTTTACACCAATGTTCCTCAGAGAAGTGCCTGACTGTTAAATATCCTCCTTCACAACAGTAATGCTGAAATGAGTGAAAGATTAAAAAGCCTATGCTAGCTTGGCAAAAGAGAAAAGTATCTTCTCCAGTAAATACATAAACATGCAGCAATCCCGGGGGTGAGCTGAGCTTAAAGCTCGGTGGAGTTAGCAGAAGTAGAATGAACCAAAGTTTTGCGTTTCCACTTATGCGAATAATTACTGGAGCCCTCATCAACATTGCTCTGCTTAAACAGTGTTTATAAATTCAAGATGCCTAAACTTTAAATGGAAACTAATTTAGGTATTTTCTTTATTATTAAAACCTTTCTCCCTGGACACTTTGGATTCATAAATGATTATAAAACAGTTTTGCTACTTACTTTTCCTACTCCCTTCCGAAGCACTACAAATAACTCCTTAATGACATGCAAAGCGTGGTGGCTTCTAGGATAGAGGAATGCTGCTTGAAAACATTTTCTTTTTAAAATATTTGAATTTAGAACTACCACAAAAAAAAAAAGAAGAATATTCAGAGGAGCCAAATAAAATAAAAAGAACAGCTTTCCCAATGTATTATTAATACCAATAAATGGGAGCTGGCGGATTTAAAAGCCAAGATCTAATGCGTTTTCCTGGAGCAGTGAGCCTTTAAACAAGTTGGAGTTACTGAGATTGTGTAGTAAAAACTGGTAAAGTGAAATATCTTTTCAGATAGGATAATAAAGACAGGCTATATTAACATACCCTTCCTGGGAAACATAAGCAGAGAAAAAAACATCAGCTGCTATTCTTTATAGACTTGGTTGCAGGAAGCTTGGCAAGTGACCTGCAGGGCCTCATCTTTAACTCCCTGTTGCAATCTGGAAACATAGAATCATAGAATGGTTTGGGTTGGAAAGGGCCTTAAGATCATCCAGTTCCAACCCCCTGCCATGGGCAGGGACACCTCACACTAGACCATGGCACCCAGCCTGGCCTTGAACACTGCCAGGGATGGAGCATTCACATCCTTGGGCAACCCATCCCAGTGCCTCAACACCTTAACAGTAAAGAACTGCTTCTTTATATCTAACCTAATAGAATCAAACATGTTGATGAAAATATAGGGATGAGGAGAGCTTTGGCTCTGCTTGGCTTTAAGTTGGCTCTATGGAAGTATTATGTCAACCAGTACCTCTGCATGGAACATGCCCTCTCTGCCTGGATAGTCAGCACAAAGCCTGGCATCACACTGATGCTTTACAATGACAACTTCATGGGGCTTCAGGGTGTTGGAGTCAGTCACCCACTGCACAGAAAGGGATGGGGTGAGCACCTTGTGGGAATAGAGGAAATGGATACCAAGGGTATACCTGAGCCAAGGATCCTTGCTGTATCACTCCTCACTGAGTGATGAATCACCATCTCTGAATGTGTACAGCTGAGGCCTCAGTGATATGGTTTAGTGGTGGTCTTGCCAGTCCTGGACTTGAAGATCTTAAAGGTCTTTTCCAACCTATTTGATTCTATGATCACATACCTGTGCCCTGCCCCAGAGCAGAAGCCTGTCCTGGCACTTTGTCCCTCCAGGGAAACAGAGTCAAAGAGGAACAGAGCACTGGGACATATACCAAAGGCTTTGCATTAAATGCTTGTTAAGCCTTTGCTAGTTTGCTAAGCTGTCAGAAGAACTAATGCAAGCACTGAGTGCTAGGGGAAGTGATGCCAAGGCTGTGCAGAGGAATGAAAAGGATGAAGGATGTTGCGGAGCAAGGGGAGAAGATGCTGGTGATGGGATGGGAAAGGGTTGGATGCCAGTGGCGGAGCACGGCTGTCAGTCAGAGAGGCATGGCTTGTTCTGCACTTAGTATCTCAGCCCTGTCACACATTAAAACGTAAGCTCTCCAATTGCCAGTGTCCCCATAGTATCTTGGCAATCTGTTACACTCTAGCTTGTTAGTTTAAACATCACTTATCCCTAAGAACTTCTTTTACTTTAACACCTGCAACCCACCCCCCAGTATCTTTCTGATTCTCACTCCAATAAAACTGATGCAGAAGCACTGATGAGTTACCCTGTGCTTTCTATACTCTTGATTGCTTCCCCCTTTGTTGTGGCCCTGGGAAGCTCAGAAGGGGTGGACTGCTTTTAATGCACTAAATTAATCTCCCGTTATATATGTGTCTGTTCAGCATTTTCTCCACATATTTTAGGCAGCCTTTTCTCTTTTCATCACATCTCTCCTGCTGCAATCCCTATTCCTGCTGGCCTCAATAGGGAATCTAATGCAGATTTGTTGTTACAGGAGATGACAACTAATCTCTTCTAGGTAAGGTGCCCATCTGATAGTGACTCTCTTCCTGTTTTGGATATACACAAACCTAGTTTAGCAGGTACAGCTAGGTACCAAACAGCTAAACCCTGGCAAGAAGCCCCCCAGTATCACTGTGGAAGTCAGATGCCTGGCTCTGACTGAAAGGCAACTGCTTTAAGCATTGTTAAAATCCCATCTATGATTGCACAGGGAGCCTTCCTGCTGGGGCTGAGAAAATGAAATCCATAGTTTTGACTTTAAAGATTTCTTTTAAATAAATTCCCTCGGTTTTCAAATTTATTGTAATTATTTTTTAAGCTCCTTTAAAGAAAAGCAGTGTCCTGCTGTGACTTTCTGCTCTAATTCTACCTCCACCTCGTGTGGATGAAGTGCTTAAGCACTCAGCAGTGCTAAAGGCAGAGGGTCAGGGCAGCCAGTTCTTCATCCGCACCCAGGGTGCAGAGTTTGCTGTGAGCAGCCTCCCTCTGCTTCCGAAGTTGCTCAGCTGCATGCTAAGAGCACAACAGCAATGATACATCTGCAACTGCTCGGGGAAAGAGCGTTTTAAAGGTAAAGAGATTTAAGGAAGGGGAAAAAAAAATGAGCAGAGATAAGGCTGAGACAGTGTCAAAGAGATGGAATATACATCTAGGAGAAAATCTTAAAAGCAGATCATTACCCCAAAAATACTAGCTGTAAGCAACAGTTTGCAGTGCAGAAGGAATATTTATCCACTGATGATTTGGTAGTCTTTCTATTTCTTTCTTGTTTGCTTCCACTGAGGAGTAGTCTTATTCAGAGATTAGAAACAGAGGTTTGGAGGCAGTCGTGGGATGATGGTGTCTGAGCCTAATTCTCCCCTTGCTACGTGATGCTACCTGCCTCCTTAACCCCACTGCCCATCAGGGACTGAGCACTGTTGTGCTGGGAGCTGCACATCACCAGAACAAAGAGGCTTCTTGATCCGAAGGGTTTGTACATGCATGGGAATTAATTTGGATAACTGAAGACCAGCTGTTTGGGGTCAGACTCAAGGTCCCTTTGAGCATCTCTAACAGTGGGTGCATTGACACAGGGTATTTAGAGTCCAACCCTCCAGCTCCCACAGCTTTGCTGCTCGGGGGCGCCTGACCCAGAAAAGGTATTTTGTGTTTAAAAGCAGGAGATAGGCTGTGAATTTCAATTGTGGCATCTTTTCTCCAGCACTTGGCATGCCTTATTCCTGTTTAGTTTAGCTCACTTTCAAGCAGATTAAACTAAACTGGTACACAGCACTCTGATTATAGAATAAGTGCTCACAGAGAGAGCTATTCAGGAATAATTATTCTGATTTAAACATTTCTGAATAATTCTATGCAAAGGCAACTTCTGAACAGAAAGACAGTGGGTTGATGTGGCATACAGATGGGGGAGCACAAGGAGCTGTAATGCACAGTGTACGCGTTTTCATGCCAGAGTCCCTGTTCTAAATGTGAACGTTTTCAATCGGGAACAGAAACCCACCAGGTGATCAATACATCCAATGCAAACTAATATGATCCCGGTGAATGCTGACCATTAAATACACCCAGCGATGTCCTCCTGAATGGGACACGTAGCAGAGCTTCCTCCCCCAAAATAATTTAGCCAAATAGGTTTGAATAATGAACGCAATCCAGAAAAATCACCATCTGCTTATGGACAATTTGCAAATAGAAAAGAAGAAGCAGCATTCTTTTAATAAACGATCTGTTATGAATTATTCACACAGCTCTAATTAGCATTAGGATCCCTAATTTCTCCAAGCAGCTCTACTATAACAATACTTTACAATTCCTCTGCCTTTTCCAATCAACCCCCCCCCCCCCGAGCACCTTCCAGACATGCAGCAGGCAAACCCCACAGCCCTCCTTTGAGGGAGACCGTGTCTTCATTCAGCAGGGGATAAAATGAAGACACATCTAATAACGTGTTGTTCTGCAACTTTCATCTATAGCAGTGTGCATGGCAGCTTCTGCCATTTTCATTTTGGGCCCTGTTTTTACACTGATGCTAAAGAACTCTGCAGGTGAGTGAAAGCAGTGATTTGGAGAACAGTCGAGTGTCACAGGGATGCAAGATTTGTCCTTTGCATCTCATTTGGTAGTGGATTGCTTTAGCTTTAAGTGCAAAACAATCACTGTAATGCCTACGGTCCTATTTTGGTAGTGGAAAACACAAAATAAGTGCCTAAGTTGCCGTGTCAGTGTAAGTTACTAATATAGTTGGAAATAAATTCAGGGGAAAATAGATTTTTTCCAATTTTTATGGATAGGAAACAAGTGTATCTACCTGCATCCTTTTATCACCCCTTTACTACAAACATAGAAGCCTCCATTTGTGAAAAATGGTCTCTTTCAGCAAATATCTAATTAAAGCAACAGGTACCTTTTTAGCAACAGTATTCCCAATGGAAGCTGCGCATTTGGGGTCTGGAATTACGCCGGATGAGTTATGAGTCAGCATTATCCACTTATTATGGTACGGGGATGGTTCGTGTACTGCTATCTGGGCAGAGAGATTTACACCATAGCAGAAACTTAATGTATAGAGATTAAAGTCAGCCTTAATTCTAGCGTCATGGAAATTAAATGTTAGGGTTTTTCACTACAGACAAGTTGGGCTAAAAACGACTCCTTATTAACAGAATGCTGTGATATATGGCTACATTTTCCTTGTTGGCCAATGTACCATCTCTGAATTTAGCTCAACAATTTCAGATGGCATTTTCCTGCTCACTCCTCCTCCTTCACAGTTCAAGAATAGGAATAGCTCTTGCAGCTGAAGGACAGAAGTTGTTTTTCATTAAAATATGATAGTTTAGGGAAAAAAAAACCCACAACCCAATTCATCTTCTCTCTCTACATGTCATTAAACACACTCAGCATGCAGCATCCCTGATGCCTCGCAGGTGACGTCTTCAGCCATCTTCAGAGTCAAGTTTGCTGCTTCCTGCATCTCACAGACTCCTGGCTCCCCAGCACTTCATGGCCCTTTCTCATTTCCAACTCAAACACATCTTTATTAACCTCTGACTTTCCCGAGTAAATCCTGAGGTTTCCTGAGGGAAATAAAAATCAAAGCCTTGCCACACTTCAAGATGTAGCTGGTAAAAGGGGAGGCACAAGCTTGGCTTTGTAGCTCAAGGAGAGAGGGTTAGAAAACTTTATAACCTGGGAGTGTACCAAGCCACGGAGTATCTGAGGTAACAGCCTGGGGTCTTGCTATGAGTGTTACAGCCTTATAATAGAAGGCTGCCTGACAGGGAAGTAGACATAAGTTCTATGAGATAGGATGGAGCCTGAAGGTTGTGATTTTAGCTCTCAAAGACCTGTTCAGCTAATACTTTATTTGGAAACCATAGTTTCACCTCTTTTTACCCTTGCTGGGGACCTTGGGCACAGTTGCAATGCAAGCTAAATGAAGGGTACTAATGAAGAAACAAAAGCATCCCCAGAAGAAATAGCAGTTTAAAAAACCAAGACAGTTCAGGCACAGGTCTTTTCTCCCTGGGCTACCAAGAGATTACATTCCAGTCTTAACCTGGAAATTGTAACTATATAGAATCACTCTCCTTCCCCCCAGACTTGCAAAAAGGAAGAGGGCAGAATGTAGCTGTCAAGGACAGTAACTCTTTCATATTCTCATCATCTTCAAGGGTATTTGGTACCATTTGGGCAAGGGACTAGCTGTGTGGCTGCTGCTGCTGCTTTTGCATCATGCTGAGATATTTAGCAGCTGAAAATGGAGAGCATCCATTTCCTCTTCTGTAAATCTGGAGTAATGCACACAGTGAAGGCAGAGAGTGAATTCAACATCTTAACTTTAGTACCCACCAGCACTTATAGCTAGTGAGCCTTTATAGCCTGAGCCATAGAACTCAGCTCATGCAGGTGCCTCTTAATAGTACTAGAGTCACTCTTGCTACCTTCCCATTTTGCTTCCAGCACCCAAAGCTGGGACAATGTGCTGTCTCTGCTGCCACACTGCCTTACTTGTACCTCTGCAAGGATGCTCCAGATGAGAGAAGCTGTGGCTATGAGGTGCTGTCTCCCACCCCAGCCCCAGGGCTGGCACCTGGAATGATTTAGATGAGCAGCCAAAATGATGCCCAGTGAGGAAGCTCCAGGGTAGCATTCCACTACTCCTACACTTAGATGACCTGATGTCTCCCTGTTCTGATACTGCTTGGCATGATGCAGTGGCATGGGCCCAGCGTTTCCACATCCTTGTGCCTGTCACTGTGATCTGACTTGCAAGTGAAGGAGAAGAAATCTCCCTTGGCTTCCCTTCCCTATGTCTGTGTATGACAGCAGGTCCCGGCAGCAACTGAATTGCCTGACTGAGTCCTGTGTGAGTCTCTCCTCCTTGTTGAACTGCCGTGGCAAATCAGGATTAAACTACAGTCTGTGCTGCATCATAAAACCTTTAGCTCTCGAGCACCAGTTGAGAGGCAATACCACTCAGCCTCATCAGGAATCGTTTTCTTTTACACATGTTCACTGACCGTAACCATCCCCATCGCCTCTCTTCCCTACCCTAACTCCCTGCATCCAGCCAGAATTATATGCTGAGTGATGCTGGAAGTGGATTTTTGTGGGTTTTGTTGGGGTTTTGTGTGTCTTTTGCTTTTTTAAACTAATAAAAATAGGAAAATAAACAGCCCACAAATCTAGTTCTCCTGCCTGATCATTGCTTCTCTCCATCTCCCTTCGGCATTGTCGGAAAGTGGCTCTTGGAACAACCTCTTCAAAATGTATCGGCAAAAAGAAGGGAAATTGTTCTCGGTGACAACAATACTGTACACATATTTGTATATTTATTCTGAAGATCAAATTGATAACAACAGTTCCCTTCATGCCTGCTGATTTATCTGCTGAGCGGGTATCTCTGCCGTATGCACCGCATGGCTATAACTGTCATGGCTGATACAGGGATAAGATGAATAACCTCTACAGACTTCAGGTACAAGTAGGAAAATGTAATCATAACTCACTTTAGAACCGAGTGATACATATTTATACTTTGCCTATCACAGGCTAGCAAGCCTTTCCCTTTTATTTTGCATTCATGGAGCTGTGATGCACATCAATCTCTTCTTCAGTTTGTTAATATTGTTGTCACTCAACTGAAATTCATCGTCACATGGCTTGTGATTGGGAGACAGTTTCATCTGAGGAACGTTCTCTTAATTTACCATATTCAAATTTCCTCTCCTTGCTTGACTCCACATCTCAAACTCCAACACTTTGCCTGGTTCAAACTTATTCTGCTTTATTCCTCCCAAACTAAAAGCCAATAAAGGTCATAACTATTTATAAACTGAACAAGAACAGAAGTCAAAGGAGCAAACCAGAATGGATATAAACTCCTAATCAGCTCCATTGGATTTAGTGGATGGGCTCAAATGCCCGTGGTTGATGTCTCTTGGGAAAACTGGCCTTGAAGGATCTGCTTTGGATCATGAGTTGTCCTCGTGGCAAAAAGAGGAGACATGACTACATGCAGCAGGCCTGTGCAGAGGCAGTCAGAAAAACAGCTTTTCCTACTTTGAGCAATTAGGGCTTTAAAGGCCTCCTGCACTTCTAGTCTCGCCATGCTTCATCTGAATTCCATGCCATGAGCAAAGCAGCAGCGGGGCTGCCTTCCCAAAGGGCTCCATCACCGTGGCTGAGCTGGCTGGTCAGAGCAATTTGCATCCATGTGATTTGGGGATGAGGGTAACCCTGAGCAGGACCAGCATGAGGCTGTTTCACCCAGTCCAGGCCCAGCTCTTGCAGCTCACACCTGAGGAAGGGTAGACCTGGCCAATGCAGAAAAGACTCCACCATCAAACTTTGGCAGGGAAGAATTTAACTTTTCTTTCTTTCAATCTTTTTTTAGAGGTCATAAATATTTATGAAGAGCCTGCCAGTCATTTTTAGGGTTTCTGACTGAGTGTCACAAGAGAAGGGCTTTTATAAGGATTTATAGTAAATTGCAGTAAATTGTATTCCTGTCAGGGAGCACAGAGGAGTTACATGATGTCAGGGGAAAGCAAGCAATCTCCACAGTAGCAACGATGCTGTGGGGTGACTCTATCCCTGTCCCGGGGGTCATCACGAAGCCTGTGCACTTTAAGTATCACTTCAGCCCTCAAACTTTCAGGGTCAGGAGAAAGTCCCTTTTCTTGGGCAGAAATCACAGCAAACCATCCCCATCAAGCGGGTCCACTGTTTAGGTGAGTTCTCCATAGCAAGATACTACATCTACACTAATGCATACCAATGCCAGGCATTATATCCAACTTTAACACTCCTTTATCTGAAACCCAACAGGAAAACAGTCCTGAATTCTCAGATCAGCTGGATCTTTGGAACTTTAAGGGATGTAAATTGTGCCTAAGGCATCAATGCAACAGGAAGCATTAAAGACACTTTTCCTCTAATAAAGCAAAGACGAAGCAAGTGTGTGTTGCAGGAGCACATTATTGTAACTATCTGTTGTAAAGTGAAAGCAGGAGACAGAGGCTGCTCTAACCCTCCACGAAGCCGTGCTGTGACACGCTTGTCACATAAGTCCTTCATTCTCAGAAACCCAAGGTTTTAACAGTAATTCCTCAAAAGCTACACCCAGGAATGTCCTTGCACTAAATCTACTTTCCCATCACGTTGCCAATTCCAGAAAACAAATGCAGGAGAGCAACATAACTCGCCAGTTGTACTAAAGCATGAAGTACTCTTTCTCCCTGTCTCTCAGTCCTAACAACTTTAAAACAGATGAAAAACTACAACACGTTTCTTAGAAACCTGCCACAATTTCACCTGATTTTGCTGCTCATCATTAGGACTACAAAAGATTTAGGGGAAAACTGATGGTACCCCAACACTGCAGCAAACCCTCCATGGATCACAGCGCATTAACCTGAAAACACTTGATTGTATTAGCCTACCAGCTTCCAGAGCCACGCTATTATTCTTTGGCTGATTCCACCACTTTCTATTTTGCTCATTATAGTGAGGGAAGAATGTCAAGATCCCATTTTGCCCAACAAGAAAGAAGTGTGAAGATGGGAAGTGCTTTTGCACTAATTGAATCAAGGAATGACAGCGAGAGCGGCTTTGAGCCCTATAAATCTAGATGGACTCTTGTCAGATAAAGTATCAATGCACTTTATCAAACTTTGCCCATAGATTTATAGAGTGCTCAGACCACAGATCTGTAGTTCCTCAATGTAATCACTTTGGCATTTTCTAGCTCTGCTACCAACCTCCATGGGCAATAATGGAATTTATTGACAGAGAAGCAGGCACTGCAATTTTGCTGTTGTTTAGAAAAATTGCCCATCAATGAGGTGTCGGTGGAGAAAGACAAAAGATATTGAAGGAAGATGACTATCTCCTGACTCCTGCTGAATTGGTAGATGAGCCATTAGTTTCCACAGGGGGGAAAGGGTTGGTCACTCTTCCAGAGAACTGCTTGGGCTGGTTTTTACTTACAAACTGTACTGCTCCAAGACAAAACAATAAATAAGATGAAACCTCAAACCCGGGACTTGTTCCAGTCTGCTGGATTACTTCAGTCACAGGCTGCAAGGCAGAAGCCTGGGGTTTGTCAGTGTTGTCGTGGTCAAGCTATCACAATAATTACCCTCCTAATAATATAGGTCTGTCTTGTGAATTCCTGTTCACATTTCACTGTCTATTAAGATGTGTAACTACCATTGATTGCATTAGGTAAATGTGTATTACTCTTCTTTTCATCATTAGGGGATACAGAGCTTGTGAGTTTAGGGAAGACTGCTGAAATAAGGCTGAATATAATATCTTTGCCCTGCTTTAAGTTCCCTGACTTCTTGTTTGGTTTCAGGAAAGAAACAGGAGTCTTGCCAAGAATTCTTAACAAAACAAGGTTCACATTTACTGCAGGGAGCAGGAATGCGTGTTCATGTGGGCATCAATTTATTATGTGCTGTGTGTCTTGAAGCATCCTTTTTCAGAGATGGCTGCACGAGCTGGCGGATGGTCTAATGCTTTGTGAGCAGTACTTCTGGGTTTTGCTGTGATAAAAGGGACTGCAGTATGGGATTGAGCTAACTCTGACTGGCTTCAGATCACCCTGATTTCAACAATGAGCATGACCTCCTTCTGTATCAACTGTCTTCTAAGATTGCTCAAAACCTTTCCTCTAAAACTTGCTGCTTTCCACCTGCCAACACCTGAATGTATTTTATGATTGAAGGATGGTTAGAGCCCAAGTCAGATGATGAACCCCCCCTGGAATGCACCTATGCTTCTGTTGAGAAGTCCTAATCATGTCATCAACAGATAATGATGCAGCTTGTCTCCCACTGGGTTCTATTAATCCTGCTTCCCCCAACATGCTTTGATGCCTATTACTGCTTCAACTGTTATAGCAAGGTGCTCAAACAGATCCATGGACTACTGGTTCTGCTGCTATATAAACACCTTGGGACTCTAAACAAGAATCTTGCCCATCTATTTCCAGAAATACAGAGTTGATGCACATGAACTGAAAGGAATATCTGGTAAGTAGACACATCATGTCCCTCATCCTCTCTTGACATTGACTGCAAGACAGTCTCTGTAACTCATTAAATGTGACTTCATTCTGGCATCAAAACACTTTGTGGGAGACACAGAGGTGGGAATGAGTTCATTCTTCTGTGCTACAGGAGCACAGGATCCAAATGAAATCAGGGCTCTGTCACTGTAGGCAAGATACGCCTGTTCAGAAATACTGCCTGGCCTCAAGCACACACTGTTCAAGAAATAAAGGAAAGGTAGAAGGGGAAGCAGAAATCCTGAAGAATGAAGTGACTTGCCTCAGGCTGCAGAGAAGGTCAGTGGCAGAGGCAGAGCCTAAGGAGCTTTCTGAATGCTATTCCTGCTAGCAGGAAGCTTGACCTGAGAGATAATCAAGACTGAAGCATAAGCAGTCCCAAGCATGTGTCTCTGGGCTAGGAAGTATTCCTTGCTTTTGAAGTGACATTTTAAAATGCACAAAACTCCTGGCCTTCGTGCCTCAGTGACCCTTAGGGAACAAAGAGGGATACGCAGTAAAGGGCAGCCCAAGCAGTGGAGACAGGCTAAGAAATAAAACACTAGAACAAAGCATCGTGGTTTCCCAGCATCAGCAAAACCCCAAATTTCAGTCCAGCCACACACAAGGTATTCAGTACAATAAGTAGCAATGAGGACCATTGCATAACATTGTCATGTAGCAGGACAGGTACATAGCCAGAGGGGGTTTATTTCAGGCATAAAGCTCCTGTTAGAAGAGAAGGATTGGCTTGTAACATACCCCTGCTACATGAACATCTCCCAGTTGTGAGGCCATTTGGAAACACAACCTTCAAATCCCGTCTTGGCACCGTGGGATGTTGTGCTTAAAAAGACATAGTGTAGCCAGGGATGGGAATGCTGCTCAACAGCTCTCAAGGAAGGCTCTTCTCACAAGGTTTCCAGTCAAACTGAATAACCCCATGGTTCAGAGAGCTTACACACAATCAAACTCACTGTACGTAAGGACAAGTCACATCCTACATCCCTTCTGAAGCCGATTCATTGGTACTGTCCTCCTTTGACCCTGCTGTGCTGGGCTGCCATTAATCACTAGTTCTGCCCTAAACAGATGGACATCCCTTCACCAGCAGTTAGAGTCATTAAAACCAGTTATGGACCTTCTCAGGTGAGGTCTTATACGTGACTGTACAAGCACTCTGTGTCCCTGCACACACTGGTGAAAAGACCCATAGGCAACCACTACCCTTCCACAGAAGCAGTTGAAGCATCAGGCTACGGAGGCAGTAAGACCTTAAACACACTCAGCCAATGCCTTGTGATATCTGCCTGCACCAGTGCTCCTTTAAAGCAACTGCCTCAGTACCACCTGTAAACCCAAACCTTCTTCCTTCCCAAGAAGGGAAGACACACTGATGAGCCCCCATGGGCTGCCAGCACAGCCCTGCAGGCAGTACAGTGGCCCAGGGCAGCTGTCAAGACGAGCCTCCTGAGTGACAGCATATTCAACAGCTCAGAAGCTATTCGCCATTTGGACACACTATCTGTGCTTTCCCCATTCTGATTATTCTGGCTTCTTTTGCCTGACCTGGCAGCAAGGTAAACCAAGTGTGCTGTGCTCAGGCTCGAGCAAAATCACTGCAATTGCAGTTGAGTTATAACGTGACACACTATTCCTCCTCCATAATGTGTGCTTGACTACTGGGGAAGATGCAGGTGAGCCCCAGGCTGCAGGGAAACTCACCTACCCATTCCAATTTCATTGTGGTCAAAATGCTTTTGATTCATCTCAAGTTCACCTGGTCATAGTGACCAAAGATCTGTTTTCTTCTGCATCTCCTATGACCTTGCTGAGTGGCACTGTCTAACTTCAGTGTAATTTTGCTTCTCTTTTTCCCCATCTGTAAAGACAGTGCCGGTGATGCTGTCATATGTAATGGCACACTGTGAGGTCTACAAATGAAATATAGTCATGATGATGTTTAGCAAATGAAACAAGGAGAGAAGATGCATGCTGGAGAGAAACACACAGGGAGAAACATCATACAACAAATTAACAAAGGTCTGACATGGCAATGAGATGTTGAGAGTTCATTACCAGATAGGAGATTGCAGTATGGTTTCAGACAGTGGTGTGCTAATGCTGCTCTCGCTTCATGTCTGAGGTCTCTATTATCCCTGTAAAAGAAGCCATGGTCATAGCTGCTTCCCCTGTGGATATTTGCAATAAGGAAACAAAGAAAAAATGAAGCAGGTTGTTTCTGAGACATTGCTAGCCCAGGACAGCACAAAAAACCACAAAGGTGAGGTGTCCCTGCCTATGGCAGGGGGGTTGGAACTGGATGATCAAAAGATCCTTTCCAACCCAAACCATTCTGTGTCTAAAGAAAAAACTGTGCTGCACATCTTTACTTGATTAAAGTCCTTTAAAATAAGGAATGGCCGACCTATATCCTTTCATTAGCCCCGAATTCACTAAACTAAATTAATGGGAGGAAGTTGTGCAATAGGAATTAATTCCTTGATTTAGCTACAGTGTATAACTGCTTCTCACACTTAATAGGTTTAAAATGCAGGATCCGAAACACATATTGCGAAGAGATATTACAGAATATGAGCAGTGCTCCAGGTACATGCACAAATGCACTCAAACATGCAGGAGCTTCCTTCTGCTTTGTCATGACCCTGAATTAATTCTTACATTAACTGTGTACTACTTTATATCTAGTCTGGGCTCTTAAAAGATTTGCACCTAGCTGACTGGAGCTTATTATGTGCTTCCTAACCCACATCCCTGCCTGAAATTACCATCTGGTCTGTCCATCACTGTGCCCAGAGAATTGCAAATATCCAGAACACCTCTTGCCTGGCTCAGTTTCAGCACAAATTGAGGTTAAACATGATCCAAACAGAACAAGAATGGTGCAGAGGTCACCGGTTGTGATGGTGCAGAGGTTTGCTTTAGGAGACAGTTGATGCCGGCAAGCTCTCCAAAAGCTAAGGTTCCTTTCAACTTAATTTGTAGGTTTGTAACAGTAGAGATGAGTTGTTAATTCACCCTTGACAGCTTTATTCAACAATCAATGTATAGTCCTTGGAAATTAAATAATGAGGATCAGTGGTGTCTCATATTTATTTTTAAGGGTATGTAAGGACATTAGCCATCATTTAGTAGAGAAGCAGAGTGGTTTCTGTAATCAGAGACATGAGGAGAAACAACTTGATCCCCTAACTGGGTAGGAAACACCCAGAGCTCAACTGGAATAATATCTCTCATCTAATGAAGGAAACTGGCAACTCTGCAGCACAGCCATGAGAGGCATCTCTGAGCTGAACTTCAGTGGAGGGAAACTGTGCAATACACTACTACTGATGTAGTACTAATGCATTGGCCAGTAAAAAGCCCTGGACCTCCTCTCATAGAGGTTCTAGATGAATATGGTATTGGCAGACAAGGATGTAAACTGGAGTCCATGAAAGGAAAATCAGGAAGAGTGCTCTGAGCTCTCCATGTGTTCTGATCTCTAGTGTGAAATAACCATCTCTGAGCCCAACAGAGCTCCTTTAACCCCCTTGACTTGAAGTCAAAGGAATATGAGGGCATCTTCTGACAAGACTATTCCACTCTCTGATATTACATGATTCTGGAGAAATTTATCTTGTCAGCAATTAATTCTAATCTGGAGAACAAAAATGTAGTGAAATGTATTTCTCTCTGTGGGTCTGTCATACCCCTGCATGCTATACTTATCTCTGATACTCTCAAGGGAAATAATGGGCTCATGTTACTTGTTTTAACATCTATGACATTATGGCATTGCAGATGAAATATACACATATGCCAATGAATCTCAACTGAAGAGGGGGAACAGAGATAAAAATCAGAAGGGCAAGTTGCAATTCAACTAATACTAAAAAAGGGAGGTTAATGATGAAAGTTAGGCTGATTCCTTCTTACTAAGTCATAAGATGTTCTTAGCGTCATACTACCTTACACAGTGCACATCAGGCAGACCTGATCTCCTGATCAATAGAGACACATGGATTAAAGTGGAGCTATTTCCATTAAAAATTAAAAAAAGGGAAAGAAAAAAGGTCATGGCTATCAGGAGGACTGGATGGATCAGGGGTCTGTTAATAGGATAGAGCGTTGTTCACATTTCAAGGTCTCTGGTCTGGTTACAGACCAGGTCAATAAGAAGAATGAAAGCCATTGCATTTAATGGCTGGCTAGTGATGGATGTGAAATGAATTGATGGTCTCAATCCAGTTAAGAGCAGACTTTGTGAAAATACCTTAACCTGTCTTGCATTATTTTTCCTAGTAGAAATGCAGAGAGCTGAGGAAGGAAAAAACTGAGATTAAAGCACTCAATTGGGGCATCTTCTGTCAGTTCCCACCTCTACTCTGCAATTTCTCCCAGGTCCAGCAAATCACCCGGCTCCTCACAGTCTGGATTCTCTTTATGTAAAGGAGATATAGCATTTGAGTGCCTTTTATTAAGACTTAAATCTAAACACCTTAAAGTTGAGGCCAGGATATGGCAGGCTTGGGTACCCCTTACATACCAAGTGAATGCGTATCTCAAATGCCCTCCTGCCATCAGAGATCCCCTCTTTGCCTGGAAGTGAAGCAGTAGAAGGGTGCTGCTGGAGAAAACCTCAGTCCTCAAGGCCATCAATCAGTCACCTTTCTAAAGCACTAAATTCATTTAAGGGAGGGGAAAATAAGAAGCAGAGAGAAGAAAGAACTAGATTTCATCATGTGGGAAGACCCGTGAGTGGGAGTCTGCCTTTGGAGTGCCTACAAGAGAATCTAATCAAGGCATTTACTATAAACAGAGAAAAATCGATCACTGAACATTTTTAACATTTAAAACATGTCTCTGTTTGGACAGCTGAGACATCCCATTACTGTGAATGACACTGCTGGATCAAGGGTCTACACAATCTAAGAGAGCTGTAAATCATCCCCAGACCTTCGGGCACACAAACATTTACACAATTGCTTTAAATTATAAGTAAATAATGGGCCAAATTCATCCTTGGGCACAGAGTGGCTCTGCCATTGACTTCAAAGGGAGCTACACTGCCTTATGGCAAGGCATGGTTGAGCAGGTAAATACATGGGACCAGGTACTGATGTGGTGCAGAGGGAAGATGAGACCTGAATACCCAGAACATGAACGGATGGGCAGTGGGAGTTGTACAAATATACGTCCGAAAGACATGGGTATGAATGCACACAGGGGCAGTGAGCAGCTTCTGTGTGTTTTTACACCCTTATGAGATGCTTATCTTGTGCAAAGCTTTGATGAGCCAAATGCAAAGATAACAGAGCAGGGAATAATGTACAGGCTGATAAATGAGGGTGAGTGTGAGGGCATAGAAAAGCTGGATTACAGGAAGATGGGTGGCCTGTTCATTCACTGAACACCCACCTGGAAGCAGCTGGTGCCTCCCATACTGGTTGACATGGTTTAAAACATCACAATCATGAAACAAAAATCCAGCTCTTAGATGTTGCTGCTCTCACAGCACTTCTTGTGTTGAGTTCAGTGCATTGAGTTTCACAAGAGAGTCATGGTGAGATGATGTGCCTTGAACAATATCATCCAGCAGGACATATGGGGAATAAACTGAGGTCTGAATACCCTGCTGATTGGGCCACCCTCCCTGATGCTCCTCCGGAATAAAAGCATTAAACAGGAGCTAAATTAACTCCTTCTGCAGGTGAAAGGGTCAGGAAATTGGGAGCTACCTATTCAGCTCATGCAAAAAGAAGAGAGCTAATGGCAGGGATGCAACAGTGCTGAGGACTTTGGCCCCAGATCTCCAGGGGAAGGAAAAAACAAGGTTGCAGCTTGCTAAGAGCTGGGATCTGAGGCAAAGCCTGTCCTTTCTGAAGACACAGCCTGTGTGACTTCCAAAAACACTCACTGGGAGCCAATGGTGAGAGTCCACAGCCTGGCCCTTGCATTCTTCACCATATCTGGATGTTTCAAATTAGAGCTTTTAATAACAGTATATTATAACATGAGCCAAGATGGGATCAGTGGGGTTACTAGCACGTTAGAGCAACATCAGGGAAGGAGCCCTCCTGCTTGGCTCATTACTGCTGGTGGAAGTCAGTCTCTCCAGACTCGATGAGAGTCACATAAGCAGTAAGTTAATGGGCTGCTGTTACTGCTGCCTTTCACGTCCAGGTCTGTTAATCTCAACAGGAGCTGTGCTAAGGAGAGCCCTATTAAAGGGGGGTTTAACAAAGGGCTGATTTGTAAACACATATGACCCCAACCTCATTTGTAACGAGGAAGACGCATTCTCTCACCTCTTGCCTGTCTGCTCAGCTTTAAAAAGGCCATTTGCTGTGATACATTACCCTCAGAAACCTCAATGGGTTTTCCAAGAACACTTCCTACAGGCTTTCTATTGAATCTGAATGGAACTATCCATGTTGGATTCCTTTATAAAATCTCCCTAGCATTTCCTGCAGATGCTTAATAGACAATGCTTGCAAGCAGAAAGGAGAATAAAGAATTCCTACTCCCCCTTCTGCTTTCCTATGGCTGCTGCCAAAGATGGAGATAGTTTTCCCTCTATGGGGAGCCCGTGGAGTTTCTCTGAGTCAAAGACATCTCAGAACATCTCTAAGGAGTGTTTATTGATTTGTGTTTGCACATTTGAAAAAGCAAACTCCAGAATGGATATCAGATAATGAAATGGAGTTTCTTCCATTTTTATTTTGTACAAATATTAAAGGGCCATGTTCTAGCCTGAGTGACATCCCAACAGATCCTATTGGACCTCCAGGAGATTGCGTTGGGGAGGTATAAACAGCAGAGAATCTGGTTGAAACCAATACATACTATCAATATATATATATATATTCCAAGTGAAGAAGCTAAACCCCACATGATAAACTCAGCACATGGATTTGGCACTGAAAATTCCAGGATTTTAAAGGTTGGTAGGTGATATTTGCATGTCCAAAAGCCATTTCCGCACCAAACTGTTAGCTTAGCATAGTATCCTAAATTGAAAAGCCCAGGATTACACAGACCAGAAGAAAAAGACCTTAGAACCAGTGTCTCCTGTGACAGCCAGCAGAGGGATAACCTGCACTGGTACTGAATGGGATGCTGCTGTCTGTTGGGCAGGTGAGGAATTCTTCTTCATAGCAACACTGACCATTTGTTATTTAAAGAGTAGCTTACTTGGCACTAGGCTGTCTGAACACTAACACATAAATGCAGCCCATAGTACCTCAGCTCTTCATCCAAAGGACATTTGGATGGACATTTAGAATTAACACTATGTTCCTTTGGGAATTTATAAATAAAGCAGAAAGGATATGTCTCTTCCCATGATTCCAAAACAGAAATACATCATCACTGATGGATAAAGCTTTGGGAGGCTGCAGCATGCTTGCTTCTTCTACATCTACTACAGTCAGCTGGGGCTAAAAGCCTGAAAGCCAAGGATAGATGTTTCATATGTCCAGATGTTTCCATTGCAGGTAACTGGGTGCATGGGTCTGGGAGATGTTCCCAATGGCACCCATGTGGAAACAGACTGCAGATACAGCTTTGTAGTGCTTTTTCTCACCTATGACTAACACAAATAGGGTGACAGAAGAGGAAGAGAACAGCCTGCCAGGACAGCTCACCCCACCTTGAATTCATTCCCTTCTTTCCTAGCAGGGTCACCAGCACCTTCCTTACCAGCCTAATAATGTGCACCCACCACCAGCCATATCTGGAGCCTTTGTGAAGAGGTGATGAACAGCACTGGTGCTGGAGCCATGCACAGAGCCAGGTGTGTAACTAGGTACAAAACCTCATAGCCTGCTCCCAGCCATGCCCTTTCACAAGTTCCCTTTAGTGAGGAGCTACATGCCTGCAAATTGCCTGATGTCCATGCAAGAGCAGAGTTAATATGCTCTGCATGCTCAGTAAATCTAGAGCTCTCAGAGAGAGCTGGGCAGGCAGCATAGAGGTGTTTTTCAGGGAGATATTGCCCTTTTCTGACCGTGTCAGAAAAGCAAATCACTTGCCCTGCAATAAAGGCTGGGCTGCCCTGATTTATGGTAAAGACTCATCTTAGCTATAAAGCTCCAGCTCACAGTTCTCCCAACAATCAGAGAACACTGCAGTTATTTTTAATTTGTGCCTAAGGAAACGTTGGATATTGGGGGGGGGGGGGAGGGAGGAAAAATGAATGTTTCTAAAGAAATCCTCCTGTTGTAGTAATGGTGAAAAGCAAACACAGCTCAGTTCTGTTCATAGAAACTGTGCCATGTGTTTCTTGCCACAGGGGATCAGGTTGTCAATGCGCAGCCTGATAAGTTTGTTAGTATCAGCGCTACACACATTTATGCTGATGGAAAAAAACTTACTTGCCCTTGCGCAAGAATCTATGCTGCAGATGACCTTATTGAATTTCCAGATATGTGGGAAACAGCCATGCCTGCAGGCTGCTGCTTTCAGCCTGGTGAAGGAACATCAGAACTAGATCAGCATACATCAGCTAGCACAGCTTAGTTGAAGTCAAAAGCAGGATGCTACTCCAAATAGGCATCTGACTCCGTTTACAAAGCCAGCAAGCTGTCCCATCCTGCTCACACAATCTGAACTGCATATGCTTCAAGAAGTGATGAACTGTAGTCTAGCTACTTCCCTTTAAGAACAGCAGCACAAACCATGTTAGGCCTGTGATGGACCCATGGATGCATCATGCGATCGGTGGAAGGGAAGGTCAATGCAGGATGATGCTCCTTTGGTGAGTAGTGTGGGGAAAGGCACTATTCGCAGTGGAGCCTTTAAACAGATAGTTAGCAGTAGGGTATAAAGTGACTGGGAGTGTTCATAAAGGTAAGTGGGATCCTATGGCAAAGCTGTAATCATTATTAACTATCTATCACCAGATTAGAGGTACATTAGTGACCTGCACCACTAATTCTGTGCATTAAACCACTCAAAAGGTTCTCATTGCATAATAAGGCTAAAACAAAAAAACAATAATGAAATGGTACAAGAACATGACACACCATATCACAGCACCATGATGTTAGCTGGTCTCCTGTAAGTGTTTTAGCTGAATAACAGGAGTTCGTGTGAAAGTGAGTCAGGTTACATTATGGAGATGGTAAGGGAAGTGGTTACTGTACAAATAACTGCTCACAAACATATCTATCATTTTCATTAGGTGATACTCTGGGTTATCACCTCAGAGCTAATCAAACTCTGTGAATGTTTCCATTAGTTTCTGTGGCTGAACACAGCCTGCAGAACTTGCTAAAACAGGAGCTTAGTAACACAGATAGGGAACTAGGATAAAATGAGAGGGACTGGCCTTTGACCAAACCTTATAACTACGGTGGCTTTAAAAAGCTTTTTGTCTCTCTGTGTCTCTTAATAAGTATTTGCTGTAAAGGTGATGGAGAAGTGGCAAGTCTAACCATTAATTACATAGCACAGGTTTGTGCTATAGGATGCAAGCCTGGTCATCAGCCCCGTGGCTCATCAAAGACCACCTTTGGGTGAGTTAGGAAGTGCCACCTACATCGCGCTGAAGGTGCTTCCTTCACTGCTTCCATGCAAGTGATTAAAGCATTTTGTGTTAGCACTGCTGGGCTCCTAACCCAGAGGTCTCCATCATCATGCAGAACCTGTTTTGCAGTGTACTACACACAGAAAAGCACAGTTCTGCCTCTGATGAGCTGATGGTCGGCAGAACATCTTTACCAAGACCTCCTTGTCCTCCTGTATAGCTCCCTGGTGCTGTCCTTACCTTAGAGGAGGAGGAGGGTGAACTGGAAATGCCCAGATTTGGTTGAAAACAGCACAACCTGCAAACCCTAACACATTGATGAACATCTCTAATGAGGTCTCCCAGTGACTGAAAGAACAACCCCCTGTACACAACCTCTCTACCTGACCCACACATACTACGTGTGCCATCATAGGTGCCCAGGGGAGGAAAAGACCATTTATAACCCCAGACGACTGGCACCAGCTGCATGTCAAAAGGCAGTTTGGTTTTAGCTAAAGTATTATGATGCCATTGGAAGGAAAAAAGATGCTTTTTATTCTCTCTTTTTTATAAGTCTTCCCCTTGTCTCAAGTCAAAATTAAAAAAGAGAAAAATCAATAAATCTGAAATTGTATTCAACTGGGACAGATGGCAAAGATATTACATGTTCTGGCTTTTGGCCAAGTGCACATTTAATGCAAAAATTGATGCCAGTGGAATAACCTTTTCTCCTTTTAAAACCCCTCTCCAAGTTGATTATTATCCACTAAAGGCAAAGAAAAAAAGGAAGAAGGGAAAAAGGGAAATCTAGCTCCAAGATGCATTAACAGATCTCTCTGAGTACCAAACCAGCAGAGTTTATGGCACAAAATATGGACCTTTATTTAGAAAGCATTTGGTTGGGGTTGATAATGCACAGTATCACCAGAGACCAGTGCAGTCTGCTCTGCCTCCTGTGGCTGAACTGTCTTCCATCTAGCACTGATTTAGTGTACAATTAAGACAATGTCTATGAGATCTAAAGCAAGTACCTGCTTCCAGAGGGATACTCCTAGATCTAGTTATTAACATGCCAGCACATGAAGTATCTCCTTCCAAATAAGCACCCAAACCCTGCTGATAGCCTCCTGACAAAAGGTACAATCCTGCACAGTGCTGAGCATGCTCAATCCCCACTACTTCACAAGAGGATAAAGGTGCTTATTACATTGCAGAAGGTGTCCAAAGGCTAACATTCAAAGCTCAGCATCTTTCAGAATCTGGCCCAAAGTGTATTTCCATTCAGAATTAAGAGCAAGCAAATCTCTTTTTTCCCTTTCTTATAAGTGAATCAAATAAATGGACTGAGTTATTTCTCCCCTGAATACTTTTTGTGCTTTGGAAATATTCTGCTGGCAGACTGATTGCTTTGGAATATTTATTCAATTTACTCCTTTTTTTTCAATTTATGCTGTGAATGTTCATTCACTGTTCTCTGGGTACACACACAAGGAAAATATACCCCTGTCTTTATTGAAATACAGCATGTCAGAGGGGCAGACAAACAAGAACAGGAAGGTGGAAAGTGTGCTGAAAAGAGAGGCTGAGACAGAAGCACAGCAGAACTGGGATATTCTCATGGCTTGGAAAATGGGATCAATATTAAAACAGCCTGCCATTACATACAGGGAAATAGAGGAATAGAATATGGCTGCAACCAACCCAGTTGAACAGTATGGTCAGTGATGGTCAGAGACCATTAAGAGGATGGTCAAGTGTTCCCCTGTCCAAAGCAATGTCCTGGTTTCAACACCTTGCTTTTCCCCCTTCATTAGAGGCTCTGATTAGGCCCTCTGAAACTTCCCTATAGCCAGCCTATGATTGCCTGCCTTTTCTAGGGTTCCACTCACAAACCGCTTTAGAAAACCAAGCTACCTTTTAATTTTACATCTGTTACAACCTGTAGGTACAAATCAAAATGCGTGCAAAAATATTGGCTTTAACATAAGCACACAGATGTTTAAAATCTATGCTTGTGCCAGTCATTGATTGCCAAAAAAAAAGTGATTTTTTTGTACTTAAACCCTCCTCCCTCAAATAAGAAAGAGCCCTCAAAAGCAGCCTTCAAAACCAACTGCATTTAATTCTCGAGTAAATTCTCTCTTTTTTTTCTCTCCAGGTAAAATTAGCAACGTGCTCATTGATTTTTGTGTAGCTGGAAATGCATAGGTAGAGCTAAAAGAAGGGTAAATAAAACATGATGGGCTCTCAGGGTTAGATAAAAGAAAGTGCTTATAAATGCAGAAGTCCATGAGCAGAACAGAAACTAGGAAGGGTTCAGGCAAGAGGCCAGGAAGCCAATTGCATACTGTAAGCTATTATTTGTGTTGAAAATCTCCAGGAATTGACTGAGTATAAACTTTCTTAAGCAAGACCTTTAGCCAAGATCTATATGGTTATAATCATCCCATATTATTTATATCACAGGCATTTCCATAAGTATTATCCCGCTTGTCTTTGCAAACAGAGAACTGGTGCAGGTACAGTTGGATGGTTTAAGCAGGTTGGTTAACAGGGGTGACACGATGCAATGCTGTTGGTTTAAGTGATCTTTGATCAATAGCATTCATGACAATAGCCGAGTTTGTTTGTCCTTAATGCCAGGAGGTATTTTACCACTTCAGTAGTTTCAAAACTAGGGGACTGTGTCCAGGAAAATCAATAAGGAAGTGAAACTCTTCTAAGTTAATAGTAGAACTTAGAAAAGGTAAGATGCAAAATTGGCTGGAAGCTCAGTGAGAGCCAGGATTCCACGGATTCACTGCATGATCATCTATGCGGTCTTTATATGACAAGGGACAGGTCACCCCTTTTCTTGTATCCTTAGTTTACCCACTTTCAAAGCTGATTTAAACAATTAGACAACCTGCACCAGTGTAGTTGCATCAAGCTGATCATATCTCAGGTGGCATTCAATATCTGAAGTAGTTAGACTCAATATCCATAGGGATCTGTAACCAACATACACCAAAAGCAACAACTACAATATGTAAGAAATGAAATCTTACAAATATATAGATATTTAAGTATCCATATGCATACCTAAAAATATAAAGTATCTCCATCAGAACTGACATAAGGAGAGTGCTGCCTGTAGCAGGTAGTTCTCATGGATCAATGCTGCCTTGACCTGTGAGTGTCATGTTTTTGATGCTGTTACATTTTTCTGCAGAATCAGACAAGCTCATATTTCTGTCAAGGAATTTACTGTATCTCAGTGATACAGACTGCAGAGCATTTAACCTTCCCAGCCCGAGTTTAAATGGGGTTGTGCATACATGTGTGGTGCTGCATTGCTGGGCTATAGTGAATTTCTACTTCCCTCATGAGTCTTTTAACTCCAGGGCAGTTCTTACATAGAAGGGGCTGCAGAGTCAGTATACAAAGGACAGCACAAGCCATAATGCACAGAAGTTTGGGGAATGAACAGTTGAAACCGTTAGATTCACATTGTGAAATAAACCCTTCTAGTATATTAAACAAGACCAGAGCTGCTATATATGGTCTACTGGCTTGATTGCTGTTGCAAGATAATAAGAGCACAGGACCATATACTCAGCTCAAGAGCAAAGCTGAATATGTCACTTCTCAGGAAGCCTTTTGGGACCCAGACTGTGCCCACACATGAAGGAGGCATCGAGATCCACTTCTGGGCCTCTAAAGGATACTGCCATGCAAATACTTATTAACACCACGAATAAAGCAAACTCAAGCAGCAAGCTGAAATGAGAAGTGGTCCAATCCTGCATTCATGCCCTCACTCTGCTGCAGATCCACTGGGTGATACTGCACCCGCTGCTTATCCAGATGCCTCAGTTTCCACATCTGCAACAAGGAGATAACTATCCCAACCAGCGTGCCTTAAATACTTTGAGCTATAAGAGCTTTGAGACATACAATTTGGATGGTAGACTGCAGTATTATTCACCAACTCGACATAATCAGCAAGAAGGATGACTCAGATATGGCTCTCATTGCTCCAGAGCAATAAAAAATATCTTCCACAATAAATTTTAAGAATTAGTTTGTGTCATTTGAGTTACTGGAAAAGTAACTTTGCTTGTTCTGATCTTATAAATCAAATGCCATCGTATTATCACAAACAGCATGAAACATGATGCTCAGCAGAGACAATCCATAGCTAGGGGTCTTTTTGCCTTCACAGAATCAGCTATGCAGTCCTCCTGCAATTCACCTGTGAATTGAACCATCTGCAATTAACTTAGTCTTGCAAGTAGCCAATAGCGATTAAATTCACCCATCAAAAACCATTTCCTTATGTAGAGCATTGAGTGTTTAATCTCAGACTCGAACAACAGCACCAGAAGGTTTTATTTATCAAATCAAGTCACACTGCGTAAGTGTCAAAAGAAAGATTTAAAAATAAGGTTTTAAGACTATCGGGAGAAATTGGAGCGTTCCAGGTACAAATAGAGAAACACAGGCTGTCTGTCACATGGCTGGCAGCAGAGAGAAATGTAATCTACAGTAACAGCACTGCTTTCTCTCTATTTTCACTTTGCTCAAAGGGCACTTTTCATCTGCGGTTCCCAGCCTGGTGGGTGGCAGCTATAACACGGGCTGAGGAGTCAGCCCCAAAAGAAGCCATCCCAGTTTCACCCTGCAGCACTTTTAGAGGTGGCAGGTGGCTTCCCCTGGCCCAAAGCAATTTACACCCATGGACAGAGGCATAATAAATGAATCTATAACATCCCTGGGATGGGACCTGCATGGGGTTGGGGTAGTGCTACCTAGGCTGATCCATATAAGACCTCATGCAAGCTGTTGTGTGGCTACACGAGAGCAAATGTCCCTTGAGTCCAGGTGGCCTGTGGCATCCTGTTGATGGCACTGCAAAGGTTCATCATTCTGGTTCTGGGTATACAAATACATTATTTGTTATTTCCCCTCTTCTCATAGTGAAGAGGATACAGTTACATCCATGAAGGTCACCCTAAGGTGCTTGGATTGATTTCTTACCAGATCAGATTTTAAATAAACCCTACTCCAGCATCATGTGCATCCCCACCAAGCCTTAGCCTAACAAGTGATGGGATCAATGGTCTAGGGTCTCACAGCAGCTCTCCCCACAGCTCCACAGCAGAGGTTGCTGCAGCTTCAGCTCCTTCCAAAGGCCAGATTGGGTCACATTTTGTCCTGAAAGTTGAGCGTGACTTTCAAGCTGAAGCTACTGTTTGGATTGTAAGGACAGAAATAGAACTGTTGATATTAACTGCTAGCAAATAATTGTCTGATACAATAAAGCAGAACATCACCTGCTCCCTCTGCAAACTTCTCTTTTTTCCTGGTGCCATTGGAAATTGTCTTTTCTCCCCTATTTCTGACAATGCAGCAGAGAAGACTAGAGATTTGCTGTCACAGGGTGGATACCAGGATCCATTTACACCTTCTGTGGGAAATGAGGTGCTAGGGGTTGCAGATCAATTTGAATTAGCAGACCCTTTAATTCTGAGTTTCCAATTTACTTGCTGTGCAATCAGGGCAAGAACAGAAGGGGAAGGAAATAAGAATCGAGGGCTCTACTCAACAGTATTTGCTAGTAGCTTACCTATGGTAATGTGCATAATTTTCAACTCCTTATCTGTCTTTCCCAGACAGGTGACCCAGAGTTATTAGCACTGTTTATATCATTAAACACTGGGCTGGGATTATGGTTCAAGTGACTGCACAAGACTATGTGAAATCCAGATCTCCTGAGCACCTTAATTAAGTTCACTTGGGCTGATCTTCCATCTCCAGGCCTGGCTAATCTAGGATTTGATGAAAAAAGACTCTTCCAACTCCTTCCCAGCTTAATCCGCATATGCAAAGATCATCAAAAGCAAGCACACATAGTGAGGGAAGGGGAAATATCACCCCAAGACAGGCAGAGCCAGCCCAGGCAGAGAGACAGCACAGACTCATTTCACCACTGCCACGTAAAGTGCTTTTAGTGCCATGCGGCTAAACCAGGGAAGGAAAACATGCAAATGCACCTGAATAGAGGAAAAATGCTCTCTTCAAGCAGAGCAGAGCAGCAAGACATGTCAGCATGTGCCATTTTGTGTGTCTGGTTTATCAGCTGGAGGTCAGGCAAAACAGGTAAATAGTGCTTATCAGCGGAGATTCATTAATGTCTTTTCACACTGTCACAGATGCTCTCCAGAGCTCAGCCTTATCCCCATGTAGTGCAGGAGGCAAATATTTGCAGTGTGGAATGAGAGTGGTTTGCTTTTCAGATGAGCATGGCAGTGGTGCTGCTCAAAGACCCCCTGCCTGGTCCCACTTGTCCCTAGGGATCGGGGAGAGGGAGAAAGGAAAGAGTCATTTCATCTGCTGCATCCCACTGTGTGCTGCACGTGCCTAAACACCAGCAGAGGGTCTCTCAAGTCAGGAGAACGAGGAACACACTGGAGGAGTCCTGGCTCCTAATTTATACCCCTGAATGTGGTCCTTTTTTCTCCTTTTATAACAAAGTACACCACCCTTGGACAATAAACAACCTAAACTGCTTATAGCCTCTTTGAGCCATGATGTGGTTGGTCTGTTTCTGGGATCACAAAAAGCAGTTTAAACAGCTCCAGGTGCCATGAACATGATCACTCAGTGATGGATTAGAGTCTGCACCACCCAGCCTGCCTTACCAATAGCCAGCTCTGATTTTGTTAAGAATAAATGCTCCAATTAACATCTATCTTCCCTCTATTTCATACATAAATTTAATAGAAGAAACATATTAGTACTGTTACTATAGTAATAGACCTACATATAAAATATAACAACAGGGAAATGATGTTTGTTTGAGAAAAAGGTATTTAAAGGATTTAATAAGCAACTAAATGTACAAACTGGGGTATTCCAGTTCAGGCCTACAGCTGATGGCTGAACCCTGGTGTCTTCCCAATACCAGAGTTCAGGTGTCTCAGAACTCTGCCTGAACCTAATTAAGCTACTTGAGATGCAAAAGTACTTCTCAGAGAAATGGTACCAGAATATTAACACCAAGCTCCCTACTTGGAACCACTGACATCAGCAGGTGTGCTTAAATGGAAACCTTTAATCAAAGATGGAATGAAATGAAGTGTGAGAGTCCAGCCCCTTGGTATGGAAAATAAGTTGATTTGAATGCTGATAGGTGGGCAATAAGAAGTGCTCCATGCAGTGAGCTGCCTCCACAAGCAGATTCACTCCATTCTCCTTCCTCCCACTGCCACTGTGAAGCCAAAGACACTTGGGCCTCCTCCTACCCTGGAAAGGGAGGGACTAGGGACAAAACATGGATAAAGAGACTGCAGCAAATCTGAATGAGAGCAGAGCAGTTTCAGACCCAGATGGGAAATGGAGGTGCACAGCACTGTGAGCCTGGATCACACTTGGTCCCCTGACATGGTGGGACACTGCTTTGGGACACAGCTTGATGTGCTCCATAATGGTGCCTGATATTGAGGGGTTAGATCCATCCTGTTCTTGGTGTTGAGCATCAAGTGATGCCAGCTTCACCCATGGCTCATCTCCTTTGTGCTAATGCAGGAGCTGCTGTCACCTCCTGCATGAGCCCTATCCCTGGTGAAGGATAATGTCAAGGAGAAAGATACCCAACCTGAGCAGGCTTTTGTCTTGGCCATGTTAAAATCAAGCTCTTTCCGCAGACCTTGATAGGATGCTGCTGGCTCAAGCTGAGATTTTAGCTGTTTCTGCACAGATATGAGCTTGTTGCAGATGTAACTCACAACTCTCACAGATGGTTTCTTAGCAATATAAAGACAGCCTTTGACTCAATGGAGATATCTGCAGTTATCCTAAGGATGGCTGCGCTCTAGGTGCTTTCACCTTACCTAAGCAGCCCAATGGCTCTTCTGTGGCCTGAGCTCTCATTTCCACACATGAAGATAAGGAGATAAGGAGGGGTTTGCTTATACTTCTGCCCAGCAATGTGCACAACAGAGCTCAGAGCTGGGCTGTGACTGCAACCACCTTAAAGCTCAGTTATTTCTCAACATTCACTCTATTTTGATACAGAGACGTTCTGAAGCACAAGCCTGGGCTTCCTCCCTTCCCCTACATGATCTCCCAACACAGACAGATATGACAACAATGCCCAGGACACAAAGCCCTCACCAGGGCAGGAAAGGGACAACCAGTTCATGGAGAAGTGCTCGCAAAGGCATCTTTGCACCTTTGAAAGCAAAGGGTGGAGGATGCAGGCTGCAAGCACTGTTCTCTGGCAGAGCTGAGGGGCTGGGGTACATGTGCCCCCTCCAAACTGAGCAGCTCCTCTCCCTGAATGGGGAGACCTGAGCAATGCTGCTCCTGCAGCAGCGCCTGATGTGTTCAGGCAGAAGCTTCTTGCCCCTGGGTACAAAAAGAAGGAGGGCAGAGGGGCTTGCGGGGGCAGATGAGCCAGGAACAGATGTGCTAAGGATACGGATGTTGGCTATACAAACAGATGCGCAATGCTTAGCTGAAGATGGACACGTATGAGAGAGATTCCCTCCTGCCTTGTTTCTGAAGTTAAATAAATAAAACCATGTTCTTGCCCTAGGCATGTTTCTGCTGCATGTTCAACTGAAACCATCGCAGTGATTCACTTAACAGTTGTGAGTATGATAATAGCAGTAATAAAACCCAAACAAACAACATGTAAGGAAACCATAGGGTTTTGCAAGACCTCATAGCCAATTGCTCCAGGTATCAGAGATGCCATCACACTTTCTTGCTTGGTTTATAGGGACAGGTGAGTTGGAAAGAACTGGCTTATTTCATTCCTATTCTCTTACTTATTTGACATTGTTTTGATTAGAAAAGAGAAGCTATTGGCACTGGGTGTAATAGCTTTTATACCTCTCCTCAGTGTCAATATTAGATGCAGAATTCTGTTCACCTACCAGCACAAATTGCTCTAACTCACTGAAAAGAAAGAAAAAGCACCATTTTGGTAGAAATATAGCTCACTTGGAAGTTATTTTTTATGGATATTGAAAAAGTCTTCATCTATGCTGCAATCTTCCAACCTGCAAAGACTTCTAGTTTGAAACAGCTAGAAAACAGCCAGCCTGTGGTCAATGCAGTATATCTAGTTTCTCCCTGAAGAATCCAGATATACACATTTCTTAAGAATTATGGTTCCAAAAGGAGTCACAAAAGGTGATGGGAAGCCTGCAGAAAACCCTGGGACAGTGGCTACAGGCTGTGGGACCCGTTGCATTCATTTGGGGGGATGATGCAGGTTATGAATGCAGAGGTCCCTGCTCTCTGTCCCCTCTCCAGCCCTGCCAATAGCACTCTCAGTTCTGCAATGCTCATGTTGCGTGTCCCAAAGCTGGCAGGGGGCTTTAGAAAAATCAGGAATTGTTATATGGACTTGGCCAATAGATAAATGGGAGGCACCACAGGATTCACAGGGCACCAACTAAGTAAGTCCAAAGATGTTGATTTGGATGCTACCTTTATCATTCCCATGAAGCAGGAGACGGCCTCGGAATGAACTCTGGCTAACTGAACAGAGAAGTGGTCCACTGATCCCTACTCTGAGCAGAAGTGAATTTGATATCTTGATAGACAGAGTGTCAATGTTTACAGTACTGTGGTTGGTGCAAACATCATCTCTGTGACACAAACAGTCCAGGACAACGCACTCATCCAATCTGATGTGTATCAGCATCAAAGAGAGACAGCTCTTTGTGCATCCACTGTGCATGCTGTTATTTTTCACATCCCACTCAGCAAAAGCACTACCTGTTGCCCTGTGTATGCTGATTCTAATGGGCTGTGTTTCATCTGCTCATTCTGAGCTTACTGGGGCTGACATTTCCCTTACTGCATTAGAAGCACCAGATCTGGCAGGATACATCTCATTCTTCATAAAGTGTAAATGCTGACACCTTCCTGGTCTTGTCTTTGAGCGATGTGGTTGCAGCTCTGAAGGAGATGAAGGAAAGCTTCATATTTGCTGCACAGCTCTCTCCCTGTGTGTCATCCTGAAAGCAGCAAGCACCACTGCCTCCTTTGGGCTGTCAGTTTAACATCTCACTCACGTAGGTGCTCAAACATAGGTGACAAAAGGGAGCCCCTTCCTGAGCTGACACAGCACAGCAGCACCTAACAGAGCTGCACTGGTGAGAGTGCACATCAGAGGCAATCAAAGCCTTGCAGTACTTCAAAGTGTTCAGATTTACCAGTGATGGCAAGGGGGAAAAGTCCTAAAAATAATGGTGTGGAAAGGGCCACGTTACCTTGTTATACTGTATGCTGGGAACAGGCTAGTTTTAAAAGCAATTTGCATAATTTAGCTTCTCCACTCTTAGAATAGCAAATTAACAGTTCATTTTATGACTCTACCAATCAACACCTATAGCCCATTAAATTTAACAACAAACTTGCCTTATGAAGGAGGTTGCAGCTGAGTCTTTCAACAAGCCCTCCTTATCGCTTATTCTTCCTCCTGAATCCTGTGCTTCTTTGTTTTATAAACTCGCTTTTCTATTTTCTCATTAGCAAGTGAGATGCTAAATTAATTCCAGGTGTTAATTTACACACTGGGTGCTCAATTCAAAACTCAGCTCTTCTGATGTCAATGGAGACCAGCCTTACTGTGCCTTCAGTTCGAATCAGAATAGTTAGGGTTGCAAAGGACAGTAAGTTCCTGCAGTTCCAACCCCCTGTCATGGGCAGGGATGCCTCACACTAGACCATGTCACCAAGGCTCTGTCCAGCCTGGCCTTGAACACTGCCAGGGATGGAGCATTCACCACTTCTTTGGGCAACCCATTCCAGTGCCTCAGCACCATCAACAGTAAAGAACTTCTTCCTTATATCCAACCTGAACTTCCCCTGTTTCACTTTTAACCCATTGCCCCTTGTCCTATCACTACAGTTCACTGCAGAGCATTCACTGCAGCATCCTTGTAGTCCTCTTCAGACACTGAAAGCTGCTCTGAGGTCTCCACGCAGCCTTCTCTTCTCCAGGCTGAACAGCCCCAATGTTCTCAGCCTGTCTCCATACGGGAGGTGCTCCAGCCCCTGAGCATCCTCATGGTCTACTTTGGACCCTCACCAACAGCTCCTTCATATGTTGAGGACACCAGAACAAATCCAGATCGACCCAAAGCTGCTGTCAGTTAGTGCAATGCAAGTCTTGGCTAAATCTCCCCTGCACTCTTTCCTGCTGCTGCAGGAAAGAAGAAACCCAGAGTAAATCCACTAACCCCATTCTGTCCCCACTTAGTGTGATTTGAGAGTAACATCACAGAATCAAACAGAAAAGGAATTACTCTGTTTATCATTAAATATAACTGGAGGCAAAAATCACCACAAGGACTGAAAACACATAAATGCTCATTTGAAAAGTTCATTTTCAGGACCAGCTCCTGAATATGGGGTCATTTGGGTAAACAGACCGACATGATGCTAATTGAAGGGAATACCACACCACATGGCTTCATTTGCAAAGCCATTTGGAAGGAATTATCAATATTTTATATATACGTGAAGGTGGTGATAAAAGATGCATGATGTAGTGTGTAGGTAGGAAGCCCTTCTGAAAGGAAATGAAGAAATTATAGATAACCTTGACATGTCAAAGTTATGCCGTTGGAATTGTTAAGGAGAAGGGGGCTTGAGATGCTTCAAGGGAAAAAAGCAGTAGGAATTCTTTAAAGGAACAATATCACTTTGTTTAGGCTTAAAATCTGGTTTGCCAGCAGTGAAATGTTTGTATCAGCTCTCAGACAGATACATTTCACCCATGAACTTTTGATAGGCATGTTTTCCTTGCACTCTGTCCTGGTTTGAGCAGTAGCAGTCATTTTTCTCCTTCTTGGTAGCTGGTGCAGTGCTGCATTTTGACTTTTGTGCTGAGAACGGTTGCTGATAGCAAGTATGTTTTGAGTTACTGCTCAAATGTTTGGTTTGTTTAAGGCCTTTTCTGAGCCTCATGCTCTGCCAGGGAGGAGGGGAGGCCGGGAGGAAGGAGAGACAGGACACCTGACCCAGGCTAGCCAATGAGGTATTCCATACCATAGCACGTCATACCCAGGAGGTAACCGGGAGAGACCCGGAAGGGCTGGAGCTCTGGGGGGATGGAGGAGGTATTGGTTGGTGCTCGGTCAGGCAGGGTGGGGTGAGTTATGGGTCGGTGGCTGGTGAGGTGTTGTATTCTCTTCACTTGTTATTGGCTTTATCATTATTACTTGTGGTAGTAATGGCAGTAGTGATTTGTGTTGTGCCTTAGCTATTAAACTGTGTTTATCTCAACCTGTGGGGGCTACATTCTTTGCATTCTCCTTCCTAACTCTCCGGGAGTTGGGGGAGCAAAGGGGGGACTGAGTGAACGAGCTGCGTGTGGACTTGATTTAAACCACCCACGACACACTCCCCATGTCATCCAGACATAACTAGTGTGCCTTGTACTTCTTGCAATACCTGTCAAAAAAATCTGGACAGAACTCTGCTCATCCCAAAGACTGTTTGGAGTGACAGTAATGGGGTAACACAACACCACTTGTACTAATGGGCTGCAGTTGAAAACTCCTCTTTGCAGTGTTCTTTTAGCCTCAGAAAATGGGAAGGAGTGTAAGTTGTGTACATTTACACTGGGTCCTTGTGAGCCACAGGGAAATACATGCAGTTTATGGCTTTCGCATCTCAATTCTTGCCCCCAACCTACTCCTGCTCCAATGATCAATGTGGTTACAAAGACTACACAAAGCTGTGTTTGCTATAAAGCCCTTTGCAACTGCAACCTGCACCCTAAACCACCAGACAGGAAAGAAAAACCTTCCAAAAATTACAGGTTAAAAGGTTATAATGGAGCTTTTGTTCAGAGGAGCTGAAAAATAAAGACTGTAAGTTCCTCCAACCTTTTGCAGAGGAGGGAGAGATGGATTTTGGGAGGTTACAGAGGTCTGGCTATAGGCTGGGAGCTGATAAACATCTCCAAGTACTAGTGGGAGGTCTTTTGCATGTGTATACAGAGACATAAAGGCATGTTTGGACTGCCAGGACTGTGTTTGCTGGGGTAACACACCTGAAATCACCTTGCTGTTGTTCTCTAAGACAACAAAGAAGCTGAGGCAGACAGGTCTGATAAAGGAGAAAGATCTGGAGACTACTAAACACAAACTGAGATGCTTTCAAATGCAGATTTCTCCTAGGTGGGAGACTGTAGGAGTGAAGGAACCCTGCCTGGTCCATGTCTATATCCAGACAGACCTGCTGGCAACAGGGCTCTTGGTTTGACTGTTCTGATGCCCTTATGCTCCTCAGTGTTACCTTTGAAGTTTAGGTCCTACATCGCATTTTTCCAGAGGAAGAAGCTCACTTAAATGTGTCCATCTCCCAAAATGATGCAAAGCAAATGATTCCACCCACAGAATGAGTGTAGATTTGCTTGAATGCAAAGCCTAGCTATACACACTTCAAATGAGCAAATCCAGCGTGGATGGGGATTAGGACTTGGAACCATGTTAGTTTCTCTGAATTTTGAGTCTTACTGCCAAAGACTTCTGTAAACAGCTTCAGCTTTTATCCTTCCATCCTTTGAACACACACTGCATGCTTGACCTGTGTGTTTTTCAAAGAGGTGGTGTGCTTGGTGAGAGCCTTTGTTGGCACGAGTGCAAGCAGCCAAACCTGAGCCAAACTGTGCTGGATTTCATGGCTTGACTAGCAGCATAGCCATGTGCTTTGTTGAATGTTACGTATGGAAGACACAAAGACAAGCAATGCATCCTCCTTGGTCTAATTCATAGAATCATAGGATAGTTAGGGTTAGAAAGGGCCTTAAGATCATCTAGTTCCAAAGACATCTCTCAGCCCAGGGAAACACTATAAGCTGGCATGCTTGCCATTTGGTTAGGCTTATTTGAAGTAAATCACATGTAACAATCTCCTTATTTAAAGGAGCTAAAGCCTGAAGTGTACTTCCTGCCCTTTCCCCCTTAAATGTATTATCCTTATGGGAGATTAAATCTGGTGCAGTATCATATATAGCCACCCCAAACACCATGAAGAGGCAGCACCCTCGATTAGAACCGCTATTCCTAATGTCACAAGCACAGTGGAGAGGGGGAAAATAGCAAGCATGAAAACTGACACCATTTCTTTCATGTAAATAAGGTTTGACAATTCTCCATTTTTGTTTCAAAAATCTTTCTCAAGAAGAAACAAAATCCCTATAAAATAATTTTCACTATTTCATTATAAAAGTCTACAAAATATGTTTCCTTCTGGAAGAAAACCAAAGCAAACATCTTTAACCTGCTCCAGTACAACCGCCTCCTCCTTATGCAAAACAACTGGCTCCTACTACATGAATAAAACGCTGTTAGCATTATAGAACAGATGATGCAAACAAGCACAATTAAGTAACTTCATATCAAGCAGCGGGGGGCCGTGGTAAATACACACCAGACAATTTGTAATTGTGCTCATGTTTAAACATTTTACGGGTCTCTGAGCCCCCAGTTTTAATTTAAATATATCCACACTTCAGTGTATGTAGATGAATACAAGCAGAACGATAGTGCTCAGTCTGACAGGGCCCAAATGTGAGATAGAGTCTACACTCAATAAAACACTTATTTATGTAGGTGAATAAAATATGGCCAGATCCCTTCTCTATGTGCAGATAACTCTATCCATCACTTGGGGCTGTTTATTATTATTTTAGTTCTGAAGTAAACAATCCCAAAGGGAAAATAATGGGAGGGCCATTGATTGCACATTGTAATTTGGGGATTGAAATGATTGACATCCCTAAAAATGAGGGATGTGAGTGAAGTCTGTTTCCCATAATTATTTTTCAGCATCCTTGAGGCAGTTATTACATTTTCTAAGCACAGGGAGGAAAAGACTGAACCACTGTTGCCACTCTGCAGCTATTACTGGCAAAGGGTGACTTTTTAAATGCTGCTGCTGTGTTGGGCACCCTTCCAGCAAGGTGGCTGGAATTACACGTTTTTCCTCTTGGGATTTCTCATTTTATGTTTTTAAGTCCCTAAACACATCGCTGGAAGATGCCCTGGGGTAATTAACTAACCTGAATCCCAGCTGCAAGAATGAAATGGGGGTGGAAGAGACCTTCCTCCAGGAAGCTGGGATAACGCTGGCCAGGTATTAAATTCATGCAAAATACCCACTGACCAAAGAGATTAGAAAAGTCTCTGAAGCAGGAAACAGGCCAAAACCAAGACTAAACTCACAACAGGAAAATACCAACCCCAAAAAACACAGAGTAAAATAAACCTGAAATCCTCTATAATTGTGCAAGACAGCTCTTGAATGCTTCAGAATTTGCCTGCCTATATATAAACCATAATGAGATCATTCACATGTCTCTACAAACACAGCAGTACATAAGCATTTCCTTCCTGGAGGCACACATCAGACGAGGTTCCCATCACACTGGATACAATATAAACATTTATTTTACATGATCATCCTCCCCAAAAGCTTTAATTTCCAGGGCCAACTTCTCCCTTTCTGAAGGGCTTTCGGCAAAGGATTTGGCTTACTCTGAAGCGTTTGAATGCAATTCTTCATACAGGACCAGAATATCCCTCACTTCCTACAGGTTTGGTACCAAACATGTTATTCAGAGCAAGGTGGCTGTGGCAGAACATAGAAGGGGTAGGGCTGGAAAGGACCTTAAGATCACCTAGCTCCAATCTCCCTGCCATGGAAAAGGATGCCTCACACTAGGCCATGCTGCATCCAAACTCATTTTCACATTGGGAATTTCAGAGTTTTTAGGAATTCCCAAATAGTGGTAAGATTGGAAAAGCACTCTTGGGTCTGTTGGGCTTTTCTTTTTGAAAGAAAAGCTTGGATAAATCTTTCCTTTCCTCTTTTTGTATGTCCTGACAGTGCTGACTGAATACATCTGCTAAGAGCATTTGGGGTTGGTGAGAGCTAGCAGTCAGAGCAGAGACTGTGCTCTTCGGGCTATACTCCATCTATATCACAAGCAGGGCCAAAAAGATGAGTGCATTTCTTACCTCAACATTGAAGAACTTTATCTTTCAGAAGGAAAATATACAGATAAGGCAACATTTAAGCCTTTTTGGGGGCATACTACAGCTCCAGAAGACTTCAGTTCCTAGAGTCCAGACTCTGCTGCAGCTTAAATCCCCAATTATAGTAATAGGTACTTGCAATACAGGTTATTTTGATGGACATAATACCCAAAACTAAGCTTTCTACCATCTGTTCGTCCCTAAAATTTGAAAGCAAAGAGAACATATTTCACCACTACGTCAGTGAAAAAGTAAGATAAATGCTATTTAAATGCATGTACAGCATATGTTCTTTCTTCTATGCCTCGTTCATCTGTAAGACTTTACTCATTTCTCTGGAGACACAAATCAGTGGGGAATACAGAAAAAAACCCAACCTTCTCCCACAACCAAACCCCTCCATAGAAACAAGTTTCCCAAGTACAGGTAGGTTCACTGCAAGTGAGTATTCAAACTGCAAATGAGAGTGGACTGAACACATTACATTATTTATTCCCCTCTCCAACTCTCTTGACAAGTAGTTTTCATGACATGACATAGGAGGAACTTGAGGGTTTTAGAAATCACAAGAGGATAAACGTGGTGGGGTGGAAGGGTTTGTGTTGTCTATTCAAAAGGACAGTGCAGGGTGTGATTTCCCAGCAGATCCCTCAGCATGCCCACCAGTTTGTATAGTTGCTAAGTAGAAGGGAAATAGACATCACAAGTGTTACTGCAGAGCTATCGAGCCTTTCACCATTGGTGATTTACTGATGTCCCTTGGCACTGCCAGCTCAGGACACGAGATACAGAGCAGGACTTTGCAGTGATAACCTGGGACGTAAGACTGTCCTCATCAGAGCTCTGTTTGCAGAAAGGAGCACGTGTCTGGTATGCATGAGACTTTGATGGGTACCCGACTTGTGCTCAGCACATACTTGGCATGGCAAATCTTGCTATCACAGAGCAGCTGTGGCATAAGGTCACTGTTGGATGTGACCATCTCTATCATCTAGGCACCTAGTGCAGCAGGTGAGCCTGGTCCCATATCTGCAGGGAGCTCTGGAGGAAGCAAAACTGCTGTTAGCAGGGAACATGAGAGGAGGAGCTCCTGTGCAATGTGTTTTATAGGTTTGTCTTTGAGAAACGTCTCTCTTCAGGCTATATAGCTGTGGGTTTGCTGAAGCATTAGTATCCCAAATCGCTTGACAGTTTTGAAACAGTGGGTTGATAAGATGAAGGAATTTCATTAGTGCCTCTGTTGGGATTCAAGAGTCTTTGCTTTCTACCCATTCTTTCCTAAAACCTACAGGCTCATAATCTATATGCAATGACTTTGCCAGGAGTTTCAGAAGCAAGCCACCTTCTGGCTACATACAGGCACTTTTGCACATTATTTGGAGATTCTTCAGCAAATTATATTCGGTTCCTTAAGGAATGCTTTGCTTTCAGTTCCTGGTACTTTCTCACTTCCCCAGCAGCTCATTGTGTCTGAGACATAACCACATCTAAAGTGTGCTTACTGTAGGGTCAGCCTCAAAGGTTGCACTTAGGAAGGGTCTTGGAGCTCCAGCCTGGATCCTGATTGAGGTGTTCCTGTTACCTCAGTGAGATGTTGGGTCTCTTTCAGCTGTTGGCTTGAATAGACAAGAGAGCTGTTTAAGTGCACCAGATGAGCATTCTGTTCGTTCTAAGAGTGGAAGGAAGAGAACAGAGGGCAGATAAGGGCTCGCAAGGAAGAACTTTGAAACAGAAGATTTCTTTTTCTTAAAAGAAAGCTAACATGATTATACATTTCTAGCTCCACTTCCCATCTGTTCACCTTCCAAAGTGACATTTAAAAGAGCTGAGTTTACAATGCTAGAGGCATCAGCAGCACTGGATTGAGTGGATCAGATTCCAGACTGACTCTAAAGCTACTCAAACCTTGCCTAAAGCTCAGCTCTTATTAATTTGGTTTCCTACAACAGAGGTGCCTTGATCTCTGGAAATGCTGGCATCTGCCCTTTTTCTTGTCTGCATTCCTTTCTGCTGAAAGCATTATCTGCCTTTTACAGCATATGACTTGGTAGAACTGCCCAAATACAAAACTGCCTTATACAACTGAAAGCATTTTGGATGAGGCTGATGGTGACTCACAGTGTCTGGAGTTTAGGACCCACTGATCAACATGATGAATGAGTTGCAGGGTTGATCTTCTCTCCAGGACACACACAAGTGTGGTCAAGCACAATACTTAGTTAATAACCAGAGAAAGACTGACCTGGGACGTGGCTGGAGTCCTTCATTCTCCAGGACATTAGTGGGAAACGAGCCTGTTCACCTGCTCTGTGGTCCAAGCAGGAAAGGCAGAGCTGCAGCTGATGTGACAGAGGCATAGCTTTCTCAAGCACTAAGAACTGCAAGCACTGATGCTAACATGCCTTTAGCAATACAGAAAGCTCCACCTCAGATTTAAACTAAGGGATCACTAGGAATTAATGTCTGAGGAAGGTGGAATATTGTGAAAAATGTGAAAGTAACTGAAAAACATAAAAGATGATAACAGGAGACATGCCTGGATAAACTGATGCTCAGGACAAGAGAGGGGGAAATAGCCATGTGAGAACACAGGCAAGAAGAGGAACAACATCTTTGTACTTAGCAAGCTTAAGGTCTGAGGAACAGCAAGTTCTTCTTCCTCAGTGACCCAGCCTAAGACCAAAGGAAAAGATTTAGCTAACGTGTCAACACTACCACTGCCATCTCTGTTTCCTCCTCAGTAAAACAGGGAGACTCACTCTGCACCTTCTTTGAAAGGTATTTGTGACTGCAGGTACAGAGCTCTCTGTGGGAACCCAGCCTCTGTGTGTGTGTGTATCCTAAGCCTACAGTTGTCTCTACAAAGGTTTGGGTTTGTTGCCTAATGACACAATTAAAGGGGAAAAAAGGAAGCAGCCACCCACACTGCTTCTGTGTCTGTTCTGTCTCCCACAGTGGCAGGGCTCTGGCAACATTTATAGGTCTGTAATTTCCTGGAAGTTTATATAGCATGAAAGTAGAAGAAGTGATAAAATATGCAGTTTAATTGCAAAAACCCCCATGTACTAATCTCACTAATGTGCTAGATTAAAACTGTAAATGTGTGAGGCTTCAAGGTGGTTACACAGATTTAAAGCAAATTTCCCTTCTAAGCATCTCGCTCTAAACTCGTATTTTATGGTACCCTGGCCCTTACAATTGACTTTTGTTTTATTTTTATGAATGATATTCCAAGTCCGATGTTGGCACAAGGGATTCTCTTACTCTGAGGATTCTTTCATCATTGCAGGATTCCTATTAACTGCTCTCCAGAATTCTTTGTCACACAAGGCTGCTTTAGTGGCTGCAAGTGCTACTGTGTCACACTGGCTTGTGTTAATAGCTCAAGCTGGAGGTTACCCTTTGCATGGAGGGCTCGTACAAGGACTTATCATGTTGAAAGCCTGCTTAAAGTCTGGTTTGAGGACTTGGTACCAAGTGGAACACTTCTGCATTGCTCCTGTGAAGTGTTGGTGACTCACATCATCTCCATTTCCCCATGTTTCCTGTCTCCTCCCCAGAAATCCTTGGCACAGGGCATGCTCCTTCTGTATTTGTATAATGCCCACCACAGTGGTCTTTAAGCCCTGTTCCCTGGTGATAATTAATGATCTATAAGCAATCAGTGTCCAATGGGTCTCTACTAACAGAAGGGGCCATAGAAATTAATTCCAATCCCAGCAGATACACACATCGACTCAATATAAAGAACTCTGGGATTTTAGGGGACTGGTTACCTCAAATTACATTTTTTTCCTCCAATAATGTTTTAACAGCTACTTTGGCATGAAAAGAACTTTCTCTGAGCAATAAGTGTGTCTAGATCTGCTGTTTAGTTTCATCAAGAAGGAGCTGCTTGATCCTTCTCTGTTCATAGCAGCCTCTTTGTAACTCCAATGCAATTATTTGGGATGAACAGCAGACTTAGTATTAACCTCCAGGATCATGTCAGAATAAATCTGTGATTAAGGTAACTGGGGGCCCCAAATAGCCACTGATTCAAGGGAGTGGGACAAAGGAACAGGCTAAGTGTCCCCTTGCCACTCACTCAGGCAAAGCCTTCATGTCCCAGCCCATGGCATGGCTGGACTCCCAGGGCAAAACCTCTCATCCTGTCCATGGCCAGCAAGAAGCCTGTTGAGGAACACACACAACAGCTCTGGACCTCAAGCTCATTGCATGTGGCACAGATGGGGCTGGACAACAGCACTTGGATGCCTTATTCCAGGAATGAGGACCATTTATTCTCAGACCCCACAGAGGCCCCTCCATTTGGAACACATTTTGTGTATCCAAAGCTAAGGACATGCTGAACTGTTGGGAGAATTGACTTCGGGACCTGGAAGTCATCCACAGATCGCTCACATTCCTATATACCAGTTATATTTTAATGCTACGAAAAGAAAAGAATCTAAACATCATTTTGCAAATGTTAAGCTATTAAACTAGCAAATGATTTGAGACAAGAGTAAGTGTACAGGGTCAGCTTCTCTTTCAAACACTTCTAGGGTACCATTATTATTTGCATGCTTCATGCAAATACCACGGCCTTGAGGTTTTTCCTTGTGGCTTTGTTCATTCTCTCATTTCTGCAAGGAGGCAGGAGGAATAAATAGATGTTTTTATCACCACTTTTTTGCTTTCAGAAAGTTCACATATTGCATTTTTGACATTATGTAAATTAAAAATCACCATGGCATTACCTGAAATAAACTATTATATCACTCCTTTCACGCTGCTCTAGTTAACTTACTGTCAGCACTTCCACTACTAGCCCTTATTCCAAGCAGTTTCAGACTTAGGTGGTAGAAAGGTGGGGGGATATTTCCTTTTAATGGAAACTTCTACTGAATTCCCAGCCTGGGGAAGAATTTGAATTCCTCCAGATTTGAGCAAAAACCCCTAGTCCATTTTATTGTTCAAACGCAGTGAGAAGATCAACCCTCCACAAATGTGCAACATTAAGCAGAAGCCTTATGAAAGATAAACCTCAAATGCTGAAAACTCAACTGGGGAGTTTCACTGGAACAGTTTGTGGTGGAGGTTTAGATCTCAGAGCAGGGCACACGCTGCAGTGGAAAAAGATCCATTTAATAACATTTTATTTCCTATAGAATTAGACAAACAAAAGCTCTGATCAGTGGGACAGAGAGCCTGATGTTGGGAATTCAGGTACCCCAGGAACTTGATGTGTTAGGATCAATGTTCACCCATGCCTGTGTGCTTATAAACCTCAGGAGCTTGGACAAGCTCATCACACTAGCCTGTATTTGGACTGCCTAAGCAGAGATTTGTCTAGGACTTCTTCTAGGTAGCAGAACCCTGAAGTTCGTTACTTGACCTACATATATATATGCATGGATGCACACACACACATGTATATATATACACACACAAAGACAGTTGTGCGATTACTTAGTACAAGTCCTCAATCATATAATAAAGCATACCTCAGACTACCAATTCAGCTTTGCTCAGTGCACACTCTCTACACACACTAAAACAAAACCAGGCTACTGTTTAATTTGTCATATTCTCCCCCAAAACAGCAATTGGGTCAATAGGATAAGACAACAACTCTGAATACCTGCACAGGGCACATCCTTATTCCCAGGAATAACTGCAGAAGGTCCAAAGCAAAGAGTCCTTATGCTCAGGTCTTCCCAAAGGCCAGCCTGTACCACCCAAGTCGCACTACAGGTGATATGGATATTCTATACGCTGTTCTGTAGCCCCAGGTTGATATCCCATCTCTGTGGGTAATCCACTTTCCTGCTCTGGTTTACACTGTGCCAGCCTTGCCAAACCAGTGCAATAGCCCTGGTGCTGGGGTACAAATACTGACTACCTTGAGGAACACACATGTGTGTCACTGGTGTGCTCTGGAGCAAGTGTTTTGTGTCCCTGCCCCTACTTGCAGGCTGAGCAATACCCACATCTTTTGGAAGATACCTGTTTTCAGAAACAGTTGTGCAGAAAGGAGAATAAATTTGGTGTCTGTGTCAGGTAGAACAAGGAGTAATGGACTTAAATTACAGCCAGAGAGATTCACACTAGACATTAATATAAACTTCCTAACAGCAAGGGTAGTTAAACACCGGAAAAGATGGCCCAGAGAGGGTGTGAAATCCCCACTCTGGGAGGTTTGAGCACAGATTAGATGAATGCCTGACAGGAGTGACAATTCTGATGTTCCTTTGGGGCAGGGGATTATATCTTGATTTCCCTTCCAGCCCCATTTCCTACAGTGCTCTGGAAATCCTTTAGAAACAAGAATACATATTTTGATGGCTTGCATCCTACCCTGCATTCCTGTGTGTAATCATTCAGGCTGGGACACGGTACCCTGGTGGTCTCCGTAGGATCCATGTGTAAATGCCATTAGCTCCTCAAATCCACCATCTCCCAGTGCAAACCCTCCTTTGGCAAACAGCACACGGGGCAGGCTTGAAGGGGTTATTCTCAGGGGCTTCTGCCAGGCAAAAAGCTTCACAATGAGTGAGCACCAGGACTCAGAGGAAAGTGGGTTTAAATGGGTAAAGCCCTTAGCAGGTGAAACTGAGCCCCTTTCTGTTGGCTGCAGCCAAGTTTGCCTCTAATGTGTCTGCATCCCCCGGCAGCGAAGGGATGAGAGACCAATTTGTGAGCCACAGGAAATTCCACAGGCAAAACGCAAAGAGCCAATTTCAGGCTTTGTTTAGAAATATTTGCTGTGCTTCCTGCTGCTGCAAGAAACCAAGGAGTGTGGGGGGGAACCCAAACAGGAATTCACTCAGCCTCTTCAGTACCGCTCATTATTCCACCCCCAGGAAGGCGACATGCAAGCTGTAAAGCTGGAGGAAGCCACAAGGTGCAGAGGGAATGTTGATAGTCTTCATCAGTTGCTGCTTTGCTCTGCAGCTCTCTCTTCTTCCTCGCTCTGAAGTCTTCATGCCCTCTTTTCTCACCTGTATCATTTCACCTCCTGCATTAACACAGCCCAATCCTCTTCCCAACCACTGAGTTTATCCAACACAGGACTGGAGATTGTCTCACTCCCTATACCATTCTTGTTCCTGGGTTTCCTGACTTGAATTCTTACTGCCTCTTTAGCCTAACCAATGCAATATTAGGCAATCAATGTGAATGTTCCATCCCTGGCAGTGTTCAAGGCCAGGTTGGATGGAGTCTTGGGTGACATGGTTTACTGTGTGGTGTTGGAACTAGATGATCTTAAGGTCCTTTCCAACCCTAACTATTCTATGATTCTATAATGTATCCTTTCTTCTGGCCTCAGCTGATTATCTTCAGAGACAGTCTTGGCTTGTTGCAAAACCCCCTAAGGTAGATCCATGTGGTCACATATTGCCTGGCTGAAGACACACAGAGAGCAGCAAAAGCAAATATCATGGAGAACCATATGTTTTCAGTTAAGTTCTAGTGTGAGGCATCTCTGCCTGTGGTAGGGAGTTGGAACTGGATGCTCTCAAGGTCCTTTCCAACCCAAACCATTCTATGAGTATGAATTTCAACTGAGGCAATTCTTTGGCTTGTGCATCCCTCCATGCCTTTGGTTCTGTAGCTCACTTTTCAAACCAAAGAAAAAGCAATCAGCATTTTCTTCTCTCCATCTTGACACACACAGACATTACAAGAAGAGCCTCACCAACAACAGCCCCTACCTCTTTGAGCTGCTTATACAGATTCATATTCAGAATATGGACTCAATTTTCCATAGTCATCTTTCCTATCTTTTTAGTCATCTACACCCATAATGCTGGCAAGTACATGGCCAGACAAAAGGGACTCAGGTTTTTATATGTATGTATGTCAGCACATATAGATACTTCATTTTTGGCTGTTTCCCCTTAATCATATCTTGAATTAATGCAGGGCTTGTTCATTCGGAGCTCTCATTACCCTCTTAATTAACTGTGCACAGATGGAAAAAGTCGGAATTGCTTCAGTCGAGTTGTTCTGCTAGTTTGAAAATGAGGTGGCAGATGGAGGACAAGGCAGAAAGGGCTCAGCTCAGAGGTAGGAGACAAGTTTTCAAGCTGTCACAGAAACGTCAACAAACGCTCCATCTGTTTATGAGGTGTACCAGGCAGAGGCAGCTTTAAGTGCCATCCGCAGACGTGAGTTCAAAGAACTCCCGATGATTAGCAGCAAAATGAAAGTTGCAGTTTCCGTTCAAGATTTACCAGCACATCGTCAATTCCTGTTGCTGACACTGGATTTGAGAGCAGCCAGCGCACCACTTGAGGCAATGTTCTCAGACAGGATGAGCTCAGGACCCTCAGGCCATGTGTGTTGGCTTGCTAAGAATACATTCCTAAATCTCTGCATACAAGCCTCAAAGAAAGAAGAGATGTTCCCAAAGGCCTTAAAGCAAACATATCTCTTGAGACTAATAAATAACACTCAATGAAGCAGCTCCAAGTTTCTTCCCTATGAGCATGAGCCCATAGAAAAGAAAGGTCCTCAGCTGACACATTCCTTGTGGAAAAAAGTCTCCTCTGGTTACAACTTTCCAGATGCTTTCTATAAATGAATGCAGGATGCCTGGAACAAATCAGTGCTAGCCTTTGGGAAGTACAGGCAGCCAAGTGTAACTGAAGCCACATATACAATGAGATGCAGGTAAGAAAGAATAAGTTTCTACCTTCTAGTTTCCTAGAATAGCTCTTCTTGAACTGCTCCAATGGGATATTAAATTGTTATCCTGTTGGAAAGAACATGTACATGTTGATCTTACTGTGGGCAGGCACAGTGCACTGATTAGCATTTTAGAGAAGCAATAGTGTAATGTAAACTAACCAAGTCAGGGCTATATGTAATACAGTGGCTTTGGATATTTAAATAACCTAGGAAGCCTACAAGGAACACATCTGCTTCCTAATACAGAAGCCAACTTCAGTGAGCAGTATACATCTGTATCTAGGCTTTGTTGGTTTATATATGGTTAGCAGGCATGACTATTTGAAACTGAATTATACTCATGTGGTTTCCACATATAGAGAGATGCTGGGAAAAATACACACACAAAAAAGCAGTTCTGCACAGCTTCTTGTGATATACTTGCTAATTCTTTTTCCAGTAACTTCAGTTCTTTCTGGGCAACACCATATGTTACAATGATACCAAGAACAGGGCCCCACATGTATACACTCTCATTCCAAAACTGAAACTATGGACTTGAGTTTTACTCTGCTTCAGAAGTACCTGGATCTGCCTCAGGTCCAATACTTTTCATAGCATTTTCTTTTAATAATCAACAGTTTTCAGACACAATCTGTGAATTAATCCTCTGGCAAATGCTTACAAATGACATTCCCAGTACCAGCTGCAGTGAAAGGTTTCCTGTTTCTCCTTCATATGCTGCATATATTTTTATTCACATGAAAACCCAACCGCTTTTTCCTAGCTCATCTCTCACCCTCCATCACAGGTCCATACCATGTTTAGAGCCAGCTAGACAAGTTTTAGACCCAACTGGAAGGGAACATACATGAACCACAAAGTACAGCCCATACTGAGGATGCACTGAGTTATTTTCTATTAGTTAGGAAGAGCACAAGACCAGGCTGCTTGGCCCTGTTCATAGCTGTCAATTTGCTCAGTAGTGTTAGGCATTACATGGTGCCTGTGTGCATGCATCTACATCAGTCAGACTTTGGGATCAGACTGGAGACAGCCTAAAGTAATCCCCTTTAAATTATTACAGCATAGACACTGGTCTTTCACATCAACTCTTTGCTCTCCACAGGGACCACACTACTTGCACTAAGCATAGACACTGTCTCTTGCTCTGCATTATTCAGTTCCCCTTAATGGGACTGACAGGATATTGTTTCCAAGTATGCTTCTAAATGGAAGAGAGTATTTGAAATGTAAAGTGATGTAGGATATGTGATAAGTGATGGGATGCACCTCTAGTTTGCTTCGAAGCTGGGCAGCTGAGGGGCATCATGTTGTTTGGCCTGGAATGCATATGTTTTACCTGGTTTTGCTTGGGGATGGAAAGAGTGGAGTTAAACTTATGTCTGAACTAAACCATTACAGGGCTTTCAGTAGGGTGTGAAGATCCACATGCACGGGGGAAACCATCATCTCAGTTTTGCCTTCAGCGCTGTTCATACACTGTGTGTTCAAGCCCCTAAACACTGTCAGACCATCAAATGATGCTCAGGCTGCAGAGCTAATGGCTACTGGGAATATGAGTATACTGAACTAGAAAGTTTTGTCAAGAGCAGACCACCACAAGTGACACCAGGACAATGGCAGCTGCCCACAGTTCACCGCAGAGGAACCCAGAGATGTCCAAAACCCTGCCAGAAAAAGCATGTGAAAGTGACTTTCTTCATCCTGCTGCCCAGGAAGCTTGAAAGGCACAAACCTCACAGAGCTCTTCTGTAAGAACAAGAGAAAAAAGGGAAAGAAATAAAGGAGAAAGCAGGATAACAGCAGAAGCTCATCTCTGTGCATGTTCTCAGCCTGACAGGAGACTACCCTTTGCAGGGGCTTCTTATCAGATCCTCAGATCCCCCAGGGTAGTAGAGCAAGGTAATTACACTCTGGTAAGCACAGTCCTTGCTCATTTGCAGTTAGATACTGTAATTCCTCATTTTCTGCTCTAAATATTGGGACAGCATCATCCCCCCACAGTACCTGCAATAATGTACTTCTCCAAACTGGTTACAATTCAAAAGCATGACATGCAATTCTATTCTGGCATGGGGAAAAGTGCTTTAGGAGTCTTAGGTTCTAAACAAGGGACCGAGATGCCCGTCTTTAAGATTCTGATGCTACCAAATGTTTGTTGTGGGCTCATTAGGTAAAATCCTACAATTCAGGCATGGAAAAATCTGCTACAATATCCTTTGTTATCCTGAAAATCCTGAAGCACCCACCATGCAAACACAACCCTGGAAAGGGAAAGGTTATGTTCATCTCTTGGGAACTCTGCAGTGAGCTGAGATTAATCAGACCAGAATGCTGCATCCTGTGCTGCTCATACTTAGTATCTTCCTATACAGCTTATAAACTATTCCACAGAAGTGAACCATACAATAACATGTGGACAGACTCTGCTATATCTTCCATAAATACAGGACAGTCCCACATGAATCCTATACCAGACAATTCTTCCCTATTGGAGCACTTGCACATAGAGGTTGGGGCAAAGTAGAGCATCTCTTCCTCAGGCATTACTTGTCCTCAAGTTCAGCAGTTCCCACCGAGGATGCTCTCTGCACAAACCTTCCAAGAAGCTGATCTAGATAGAGCTGCTCTTAGACACACCAGCCCTAAAGTCCTTCTGCAACCTGGCTGGGCTGGAGGTTACAGTGAGGAAGACTCCAGAGGCATTGCTGGGTTATGAGTTCACTTAGTGAGTGAGCAGAAAACAGTTTCAGGTTTAGAATATTGCCCACCACACACACCCCTTCAGTCTTTTCCCTTTCCTAAAACAGGTTCTTGGACCATCCCAATGCATAATAAGGATGCTCGCCAACCTCATTTAAGGCAATTTCCATTTCAGTCCCAATATCATCCTCAAGCATGCTTTTCCCCCTTTATCTCTGGAATGGCCTGTTCTGTACAGCACCTTAAATAGAAAGTGCTATGCCAGCTAAATGCTGCCTTTCAACTATTACAATAAATATCTGACAGGGAGGAAAATAAGAAAAGAGGCAGGCGGGGACTGATCTGCCTTGTCATATGCTAGCGACTTGGCACTGAAAGCTTTGTCAGTCCATTAGCTGCTGTTAATTTCCTTGTTCTCCATGGCAAAGGTGGCCATAATTGGTGGTGCTGCTGGAAATATCACATGAATGGGGTGATTCACACTCAGAACTGTCACTGCAATAAAAACCCATTTAGAAAATGTCCCCTTCACCCAAGGGAAAGAAAGCCACCAAGCTTCAGAGCCTGCCCTCCCCGTTTTCTCTTGTAGGAACGCAAGGCCCATCAGCATCAGACAGGAGCACACATCTGCCCATCTGATGGCTGGTCATAATTTGCAAGCCACATCAAGTCTGATGGCCTATAATCAGCTCAGACACAACAGTTTCTCTTTTGCCATTTTTTTTAGTTGGATTTTCAGGCTGGCCTTCAGCCAAGGAAACAGAGAAGTATGAAATAAGCATCAAATTCTTGCCATTGCCAGCATCGTGTGTGTGTGTGTGTGTGTGTGTGTGTGTGTGTGCTTGAGGAAGTGATAGATGTGAAAAGAAGTGAGCAGAGCTGACTTGGGGAGATGAGGCACATTGGAAGACAGCTCATTTCAGCATTGCTCCTGCTCAGAGCTAGAACATAAACCCCATCTTCTCACTTGTGATATAAGGTGAGGGGATACCTTAACTGAAGTGGTAGCTTTTAAACATGTGAGAATCACACAAAACTCTAAGTCTGAAAAGGAGCCATTTTAATCTTCAGTACTGAGATTCCTATCAAAAACCCCAAATTATTTACTTTTGGCCAAATCTTAGATTTGTTCAGATACCAAAGATACCAGGTGATTTTGTTGAAGCTACCAGAGTTTGTAAAACCATTGGATTTCCTTCAGAATGAGTTCTCTGCCATATTGAAATTCCATCAAGAAAATATGGAAGAAAGACACAGATGCAAGTGGCAATGTTATATTCATTTCCCAAAGCTCAGAAACTGTCTCCTATGCTTGAGGGTAGCCTTCTCCGAGTTTCTGCCCCGAGTTTTGGCCCTAACAGCAAGGCTTTTACTAGTTTTGGTGTTCAAGTACATGCTAAATTAAGATCTGGATGGTTTAGTTTGAGTACAAAACTCAAATTCAGTTTAGTAGGTACCAACTGGGGCATGAGGTGCTCTTGGTACCCAAGTGGGGCATGTGGTACCTTCCACACTTACAACCCAGCTTCTCATAAAAACCAAAACCAAAGTGGGATATGGATATCCATCCCTTCTGGTCCACCCTGAATATGACTGCTGGGCAGAAGTATGTAGTGGGTTGGTTGGCAGCTCACATAGCTCATTAATGTGCACATTATTAATGTACTCACAAGACCCTATCACTCATGAATAGATTTCCAATAATCAGGAAGAACAAGACACAGGGATCTCCAAATCTTTTCACTGAATGAAGTAGAAGCCTTCAACATGCCAGAAGGATTAATCCCAAACCAAGCATAGGGAAGCCCAGGTACATGCCCAGCCTAACAGAAGCACAGCACAGAACACAGCAACATATCAAAGTATGTTACTGTGAGGTATGTGAACACGACTCTACTCCTTCTTAAAAAGGATAAGAGGAGGATTTGTGGGCAAGGATTTGGTGTTTCCCCTTCTGATTGGGCTGGTTAGGTAAAGGATTGTCATTGAAAGGGCTGGATTTGGAATGTTTTCCTGCTGTGCTTCCCAAAATATTTACTCAGTGTCCACTGGAGCAGTTTGCAAAGCCATCAACAATCACTTTAATCTTCCTGAGCAGCCTGAGTGAGCAGTGAAATGAGAGACTCCAGCAAAGTCTTCAAATAGCTGGTGAGATTAATCTTGTCAAGTGTAAATACTTCTTGACTCAGCAGTGGGTTGGTTCGGGGTGGGGAGTATGAGGCTGGTTTCCTTTCCTGACAGCCCCACAACTGCCAGTTTCCCCCAATTATCACAGAAGAATGGATATGACAGGAAAACCTATAATGGTAGGGAGAAACCTAACCTGCAAAGCTGTGATGTGAAGAAGCACAGTGTGTTTGTTAGCTCTCTGCTCAAGCAGACATTACTTCAGTAATGAAAATCTTTCCTCATATTACAGAGCATGCAAGATAAGGTCTCTGAGCTCCCAAAGGTTTCTGCATCACTCAAATCAAGGGGGACTGGGGGGGGAATATAGGTGGAACAACCAAGTTTTCTTTATCACAGCAGGAAAAAATTGAGAAGGAATGTCCTACCTATTGCCCATATGAGTCCAACCAAGGATAATCCAACAACCTTGGGAAACATGCTCTATATTTTAACTCTTTAATGCAACCTGTCTTGTTACAGCCTAGCCAGTCTCCCAAGCACCTGGAGCTCATCTCCAAGCCAGGAGCAAGACCAATAGTAATAGGTGTTATTAGTAATCAGTGCTATGTCCATAGAGATGACTAGCTTCAAAACTCAAAACAAGCAGGTCAATTCAGCAAAGCATTTTAGCACACAGAACCAGATCTCATTAGCTTCAACAGACCTGATACATGTAATATAAGTTAAGGATGTGTAGAAGAGTTTTGCCACACACTGATATTGTGATCATGGGGAATATCATTTGACCCAAATAACACTATGAACATGAAGCTCAGGGGCCTCCCTCTTCCCCTTGCAGATTAATAGGGTACAATAAATTAAGACAGTCTGAGTGACATCAAGGAATAAAAAGCACTCGTAGCATTGCTTACACCAGACAAGTAAGTACCTCAACATCTCTCATAAGCAATAGCCTGAGTTGGAGCCTTAAGCACAGCCTTAACAGTTGGTGCCAGCTATTGTGATAGCTAGAATGAGCCAAGGAAAGCATGAATCTGGCTTGAAACCAAGCACAGGTTCTGAAAATTAAGATATTTTAGCTAATGAGGAGGTATAGCAGAGAAAACAAGAGAAAGACACAGGAGCAGAAGAAGAGAAAAAAGGCAATCTTCACAGAAATTCACAACCAGGCAAACCATGGTAGAACTATTGTGTTCTATTGTAAAGGGCCACAGCAGGACCAGACAGCTAAGGAAAAGCTGTCCTTTGTAGCATCGTTGGCCTCCCTCTTTTCTGCCAAGGTGCCTGTGGCTGTAGCACTGTAGTCCATTTGTGCATCCTTTGCAAATCATTAAACCTCCATGATGACCCATGTCAAATAAGACGTTTCACACTAAGAACAACCCCATTCCTCTTCAGGAGGAAAGCACATAATGAAACACAATTGGGGCCCACATCTCTGCATCAATAGTGGTACAGCTTTTAAGTTGTTCTGAAGTTTTTACCACTTCATTATACCCTCCTCCTTCACAAGAGGTAATTACCATCACAAGCAGTCTCATTGCAGTGCTGCTGATAGTCCATACTGCTTCTCAACAGAACACACAAAACCAATTCCCCAACACTTAATAGCTGAGCTATCCTTATGCAGTAGTGTTTACTCCTTCTGATAGTGTCCAAAGAGAGAACATAACCTCACCTTTCGGGGTTTTCGCCCACTTAAAAAGTGAGTTATTATTCAGGGCTATTGGAAACTACCAGATTAAGAGGAGGGTTACACTATAAGGCAGATAACAGCATAAAACCTTTATCCCCCTCCCCACCCTGAGCACAGTACCCAGGAATCCACAGTAGGTCTTTAAGTAGTTTTCCCTTTTACAATATTTCTGCCAGAGAAGACAAACACGGCTTTAGAATAGAGCTAAGTAACAACATTATAGAGTAACTGCAGTTGGGAGGACTTCAGGTCATCTGCTACAGCCCCTGCCTCAAAGCAAGGACAGCTTCAAAGTTACCTTAGCTAAGCTGATAATCGTGATTATTTAGGACCCCTGTGGTCTGCCTGCATGAAAAGGGCCACATCTCTCGAAGCCAAAGACACACTGCTCCAAAAGAGCACCATTTATCGCATTCCCAAAAGGACTCTGTGTTTGGACAACCCCTTCAGACCGGCAGGAGAGAGGAAGGACGCAACACACAACAAAGGGAGGAAGAATCGCTCAGCCGAAGCAGACAGAACCAGATAGTACCAAGACTTCACGCAACTCCTCCCACTTTGCCACCCTTAGAACTCACATCCTTCACTCCCAGCTCCATAAAAACACCAGCAATCCATCAGAGAGATCCTTTCACTGACCACCAAGCTTTCCAGTCTAACAAAGCTATCGCTGTGTGTTACCTGGTTGTAGCTTTCCGTCTCCATCAGCTCAGGGCAGACTCAAACTAAGCGGTCCCAAGCATGGACTACAGCCAATTGCACGGCTCCTCTCTAAGGTCAGGAGCGCTTGGTACCTCCCCCTTTATAGGAAAGAGGCTAATCTAATTAGCACCCGAAAGCAGCAGCAATGAGGTCAGTTGTTTCCTGTGTAAAGCTTAATTTTGTATCATTTCTTTTTACATTTTCTAATTGAATGAATATTAATTAACTGGAGCTTAATGCAGAAGATGAAGACATTAAACTCTCATTAACAAACACCGAATCCGATTCATCCCCAAACACTTCACATCTGCAGCATTAAGTTATCAAAGGCAAAAAAACCCTGCTATGATTTATGTCGTTTTCTGGTGGCAAAAGGGAGGCAATGAATCTGCTTTACCAGCTAATTGTCTGCAGGGTGACACATGGCTCTGCATGCACCTGGAGATGGGATACGGGTTCTGGTGAGGTAGTGGCATGCAAAAGTCATGTTGTTTTGTTTTGCATGAAGTGGCATCAGTAAATGACATGTAACACAAAGCTGGAGGGTAAACATGGGCATCGCATGAAACTCATTGGAATGAGTATCAGGGAGATGAACACAGTGATGTTTCAGAACTGATATATGGACTATCACTACCAAAGGCAATGGACCTCACTGGTGGACCTGTGAAAAGAAAACATTTGGGGCTTAGCCTCTGTTATTTGAATCTGAAGCTTTATTTGTTACAGTGTTCACCATATGCAGTGATAAATGTCATGGAACTGCAAGCCCCTTAGTAGATCATCCCTTTGTTAAGCTATTTCTCCTTCTGCATGAGGTGGATGATGAAGGGCAGGAACTTTCTTCCCACTTGCAGAAGGTTCCTACAGCTGCAGCTCATGGAGGGATGATGGTCATTCCAGGCAGAGTTACTGAACAGGGAACAGGGGAATGAGTACAGGCTGTTAGCAGAGATTCCTGCAGTTCCTTCAGCAATCACCCTAGTTTCCCTGTGAAGGGAGATGTGTCAGATTCTTCTCTGGTTCAATTTGCTTTAAACACTGGGAGATGTCATTTTCCTTCAGAAAATGGAACATAACTGGAATGTACTAAAAGTGTCCCGAAAAAGTTACTCAGTGAATTTAAAGTGTTTCTTTCTTGTCATGTCATTTATAATTTAATTAGTGGCAGGTTGTCAAGCAATAACTATAATCTATAGATTTATGCACTGGAGAAAAATAGCTACCTCATCCTTAAAGCAGCAGAGCTTGCTTCCCCTGAGCCTCCTGCTGGTGGAGTTGCCATCTGTTGATAGTTCCCTGGAATGCCTCTTGTTCCTTTAAGTATATTTATATCAATGAAACAGAACATCTTTGACACCTTTTTTCTTATATATATATTCTATGATTTATTTCAGTGAGTTTTACATTTCAATAGCTTTTTCATTTTTTTCCACTAGAAATCCTTTCTGTACGTGAGACCTGACTTTATATCCGAAAGTAAACGGTACACTAAAAGTGGCACCAATAATCAACTATAAATTGTGAAAATAGCCTGAAGAAGTAAGTCTAAGACCCAAAACGAGAGGTGACAGTGGAGACATTGAGAAGCCTAGCGAGAAAAACAGCTCCGCTGGCAAAGTCTGTTTCATATCAACAGGAATTCAATAAGCTGGAAGAGAGGCAAGGAAAAGGAACCTAGGAATCTGGTAGAAAACAAAGCAAAGAAAGACCAGCACCAATGCCCTGCAAACATCCCTCAGCTGAAGCAGAAAATTGAGCTATTGGTAACAAATAGGAAAGTAGCACCTGAACAGTAAACTCCTGTGACACACAGGAACCTGAGGATGCAGAATTCCTCTAGTGCACTCCTTTGGAGAGCATGAAGCAGAGCAGTGATTTAACCAGACTCCAGATTTACTGCTGTATCTGGTGTCAAACCCAAAGAGCTGAGAAATACAACCAGCAAAAACTCACAGGGAGAGCAATGAGGGCAGAGCAGGGACATGGAGCTGACTGGTGGGACCAATGCTGGCCAGGTTCTGAAGCAGAATAAACGGCACCTTTTCCTTGATCTAAAACCAAGGAAAGCCAAAGGAATTTTAACCCCAGAACTACATTGTATTTGAACCCAACCTCGAATTTCTTTATGTATTTAAATGGAATGTGGTCCATATATTCCATGTAGAATGTGGTTTTAATGGTTAAAAATGGTTGGAAATGGACTTCTTTAAGCGTAACTCTCACCGTTAGGAGCTTCTTCAATTGGACCCAACACCATTCACACCACTCCTCTTACTCAGAAGAGTCCCTGCAGCATTCAGGCCCTTCTCATACATGCAAGCTCCTTATGGCTGGTACAGCTTTCACGTAGAGAGAGTTAAGAAAAGCATTAAACTCAGAAAAAGTTATCCCCCCTTGCTCAAAATAAGCCATTCTGACCAACTGAAAACATTCTGGCTGTGACAGTTCATTAAAAATGAACTAAAAAATGGTACCACAGGACCTTATCTGCTCCTGAATGTATTTATTTTCCTCTAAAGGGAGTTTTCTATGGAACAATATCCACTGCCTGCCCAGCTCCCTCCTCTCTGCCTGTACTCTGTTGTGTGACATGACACAAAAACAGTGGTTCTCCCCCACTCCTTGCAGTGATGCAGTCTGCTTGGTTTTAATGAAATATGAATAGCCTAAAAAGAACATGTTAGCACTGGCAGTATAATCCCTGCTCCTAGAAATCACATCAAAGTGACTGTGCACTTGGACTTGCCGTCTCCTGTCTGGATGCAAACACAGGCTGCTGCTTCCCGTGTTTCAGGATTTTACAGGACACCTCAAGGATGTTGTTACTGAACTGAGAGGCAGCGAGGAAAATAAAATAAAGATGATGTCTGCTGTCATTTCACAAAGGGAAATGTATGATTCAAGGACTCGCTGAAGAGCAGCTGCTAGAAAAAAAGGCATGTTAGAAAAAGCCAGCTAAAATCCCATGGTTAAATGGACAATTTGCCACCTACAAAGCTGCCTGCATGCTCTGGAATTTTGATGATGAATGCACACACTTATGAGAGATCTATGTTTGTAGTCTCCACAAGAAAGGAGATCCTCCACGAGCCAGTAGCAGGTAGACTTGTATTTCTGTAGGTGGAAGTATGGTGTACATAGCACAGCCAGCAGAAAAGGCACCAAACTCCTCAGGACTGGTGAGCAGGCTGGAAAGATGCAGTGAGTTTGCTGTGTGCAGCCAAAGGATGGGCAGAGCAGAATCCTTGACTTTCTCTATGGGACAAGGGAGTTTTGCTGGGTGCTCATCCCTGTTGCTCTCCCTGTTACTCCTACCCAACCTTCCCTTTGCCTACGGCAGCCCAGGGTAGGTTAGATAGCATGGTAGGGAGTGGACCTGCAAATGGTGGCCAGTATTTCTGCAGGAAGGAGGGTATTTTTTTCCCTTCTGGGAGATGGAAAACAGCTTTTTGGTTGGTAAAAGCAGGCCCAAAAGTTTGCTGTGTGTGTGAATTGGTATTCACAGGCAAAAGGGGGGTTCAACAGAGGGGAAAGCTGCTCCTGTGTGTGGTAGCGATCACCACGAGAACTGCAGATAGCTGGACTCACCTGTCAGATGTGTCTGGAGGTGAGAAGGGGATGAATACAAGGCTATGGTAACATACAAGTTGATGGATATGAGCCTATAACATGGTATATGCTATACCAAAGAGAAAGAAACAGAGATTTTTAGGGGGGGGCATAGTCCCAGTGAAAGCTTTTTGGCTTTTTTTCCTTGTTTCAAGACAAATTCAACCTGTGATTTTTTTGAAACCAGAATTTACAAAGGATCTCTCAGGTTTAGTTTTCAGCAGATGAAAAGCATTTCTGAAAATCAAACTTCAATTCAAAACACAGAGTAAAAACTAGTTTCATTTCCCCACAGCAAACCATCTTTACCAGTGGGAGGGTGAGTTCTGAAAGGTTTTCAACCATCTCTGCCAATAAAATATAATATTATATATATATATATATATATATATATATATATAAAAGGAATTAACAACACAGCTGTTGATCACTGCACCTTGAAGGTTTTCTTATCTCACTTTGGTTTTATGTTACAGCTCTTTTCCTCTAAATTTCATCTGTTTTTCTTGTCTAGGTTGTAAACTCTTCACAGCAGGGACTGTTTTCTTATAATGCATTTGTCCAGCACTTTCCATGTTGTGAACAATAATGGGATGTGAATAATATATGGTACTCCTCTCCTGAGCAAAAGATAAAAACTCAGAAGCAAACAGCAGATGATGATGGCTTTGTGACAGTGAACACAAAGTCAAGACAAACCTCACTGCAGCATGAGGTCTCCATTGTGGCTCATGAAAGTAAACGCCAAATGGGTTTACTGTGACGTAGATGATCTCTAAATCATTTCAGGCTATGCAATTGCTACACATAATGCTCCTAGAAAAAAAAAACAACCAAAACTCTTCTCCATCTAAAAGTGTAGTGTAAGTTTTATTTCAGCTAGCTCCTGCCAAGAATAGCACAGAGCAGCCTGTGTGCAACATCTGCTCACATAGGGTGAGAACAGAAACATCTGGTAAGGGTAGCTCACACTTCCACCTACCATACCTATGCTGGTTCTCTAGAAAGGTGGGAATAATGGGGCTTTTATAGTAATGTCTCAATCCTTGGAAATAAAAGGGAAGAAAGTATATTTTTAAAGCAGCACATTCTAAAGAAAACCGTGGCCTTCAAAGAAAGCTTCACCCTTGTGGGTTTTTCTCTCTCAAAGCATACACCCAGCCCCTTGTGTCTCTTCCACTTGTCTTCACGATTGCCCTTATCTGAAGTCTCCTCTGTCATCAGCAACAAGTCTAGGCCCTACAAACTCTTTCAGCATGTAAAAGAGAAGAGTGCCTTCATGTATCAGAAGAGATACTGCTTCATCTTCCTCTGAATAGAAAGTAGGCTTGTTTCTGTTCCTAGTAAATTCACCTCTTGCTTTCCAGCTTATCGCTTCGTGTTGCAAGGAGGACACAAACGAGACAGACTCAAAACTGTTGTACAAGACTTTGTTGCAAAAGGCAATGGCAGCTGTAACATGATAGAAGTTTTAACAAAAGATGGAGGAGGAAACAGAACTCCTAATGCAGCACTGAAAGCTATCATTTAGCAAGGATTAATGAGTCCAAGATAGCTTAAATTCATCCTATTGTCTAATTCCGGAAGAAAACGGATGACAACTATTCTAGAATCAGTGTTTGGAAATATACAACAAAAGGAAAAAGCTTTATTAACACTGGAAATGTACTCTTAGCTTGGATTTCCTTTTCAACACCCAGCTTGTTCATCTCACAGCTCAATGAACTGTTAACATCACATATTTCTTCTGTTCCAGTAGCAAGTCACTTTGGTTTCTGCTAACTGCAGACAGATGAGATTCTGCCTTCCCAGGGAGACAGGGAGAGGTGGAGAGGGGCAGGAAGGGAATGAGAGACACTAGTTCTCAATAGATAACTAGCAACAGTGACGAGCTGCAAGTTGGACTTACTGAGGTACTATTGAGCTGAATGTAGCAGCTTTTCTATTCTTTGTGTGAAACCTACTTTCTGCATTAATGTGTTTTTAAACTGAGCCAATCCCTTAGCATTCAATAGGGTTGGAGAGCACTGTATAAACAGCTAAACAGAGGAATACTGCTATGTGTTTCCTATTCTCAACCCTTATATTCCCTTGCCCTTTTATATCCTAATGCAGTCTGCCCTTACAGAGAAAGACCAGGAAATGTTCTTATCCAGATGTGAATAAATATAATGGACAACCACTTCCCATAATAGAAATGTCTGTAAACAATAAGGTACAGCTGTAAATGAAACATTCACAGTTTAAGTAAAGCTGCAAGGGCAGATACTGACATGGTATTTACAAATAATTTCATTTTGCCTTTATCCTTCATCTTTTGCTACAATGTCCTTTGTTGTGTGTCTGTTTGTGCAATGAGAACATGGAGAAATTGGACAACTTACCCATGCAGTCAGGTAGACAGAGAAAAGCAGGTGTCATTAAGGCTTGTGTCTCTTTCCTATCCACCCTTTGTTTGGGATGTCTCCGATAGCTCCAGACCTAGTGGAAAGTTCTTAGCTCCAGGGATGCCAGCTGTGTTCGGTCCCTGGTCTCATTTCTTAGGCAGAAAGAAAACCTGAAGAGAAGAAGAGAAATGGGAGCAAGAATCTGGGCAATAATGTAGCTTTTCAGTACAAATTTAAATCAGCTGGACAAGAAATGTTTGATGGACATAAACGCGTGAGAAATACAGGAGATTTGAGAAATACAGAAGATTTGAGCTGACCTTGAAGTGGTTTCACAGGTGAAGGCAGCCTCTGGCTCTAATCCTTTCTTCTAACCCTCCCTGATTTCCTGTCAAAACTTCTGTCTTGTGCACCCTAATCTATTAATGTTATGTATGTGTAAGTATGAATGAACTTCTATTTTCAAATGAGAGCTTCGGTCATGACCCATTGAACTTTCTTCTCATTTCCAACACTGTCTCCCTTTGACTTTTACAGACCAGTCCCGTGGTTTTTTATGTCACTAAGCAGGGAAAGAGGTGGATAATCTGTTTTTGATCACTGAATTGAAAGGAAATGCTACTAACATCCTACCCCTGTGGTACAGTGACATTTGACTGCAGTTTTGTGCAGAAGATGGGATTCAGCATCATGTGGGAATCCTTTTTCTAAACATCAGCTCCTTACACATTTCCCCCAGGAAGAAAGAGAAAAAGGAAGAGACACTTAGCATTCAGGAGTGAAAAAAGATGAAATCTAATGAATTCCTTTTCCTCTCGAGGTTTAGAGAACAGTTCAACATTCCTGATTAAGGACAAGAGAAAGACAACCATGTGTGATGCCATAGCTGTTCGTGCTGCCCTTCTAACACAGAAGTGTTCAACATGCTGGAGGATAATCAGGAGAATAACAACACTACCAGCAGGCAGGAGTTTTGGACTTGTCATCTTACTTGGCTGCATGCAGTTACCTCTCTGTAAAGATGACTTGCTGAAAATCTAACTAACGTATCAAGGCTCATTTGGTTTCGCTAAGCTCCTACCTCTGTAATCACCATTTACCAAATTAGAACAGGGGGAAAATGAGCCACTTCATCTCTGTGTCATATAATGAACTTTTTTGTGTGTGTACCAGAGAGGGTGATTGCCGCTAGGTGTAATTATTATAATAAAGATCAGTATAACCTCAAGTTAAAAAGGAATTGGAATTATTGAGCCCACCAGTGCGATTCAAATGGAACTGGTCCCCCTATCTCACACAGATGAATTCAATCCACTGATCTCAACCACTGTAACAGCCCATGAAAACCAAAGCAATGATCCTGCCCAATGTTTGCTCATCTGTCTAATGTAATTCAGATTATTGATTCTATCTGATGTGAAATCCACTGATTCCACTCAATGTAATAAAATCAATTAATCCCATCAACTCCAGTCCAATCCATGAGTACAGTCTAGTACATCTGACAGTGATCAGCTAACAGACAGAGAACAAGGCAGGCATAAAGATGAATAACAAAAATCAATAGTTTTATAAATAGCATCTACAGTGCACTAGGCGTTTTGCAAACAACTGTAAAAAGCAAGGACGTGAATATTCAGCACATATACATTTTGCAGATACATCAAAATCAGGAAAGTTAGACTTGCTTGTACCATATTTATGTTGGCTGGGGTGCCTATTCCCAAGTTTTTAGCTGGTTAGGATGCAGGCGTGAAAAGCTCTGTGTAAAGTTGATACTATCAAAGATCTCTTGCCTTTTTAATGCGAATGAATGTTTTCCTCCTCAGCGTAGCAGGAAGTCTTCTGAAAGCGTTTCTATTTGAGAACGGAGCATTTCACAGCTGAAGGAAAAGCTGTTCTTTTTAACAGAGTTGAGGAGTTCTTAGGAACAGCTTTTTGTTTGGTTGGTTTTGGTTTTGTTCATGGCTGTTTTCCTAATTGAGGAGACAAAGGCAATCACAGTTAAACAGGAGATCTGCCACTTGTCTCTCCACTGCTTCTTGGACATACAAGACCCTTGGACACAATTAACACCATAAACAACCTGAAAAAGTCATAGAGGAGAATTTTAAAGGTGGGAAGTTCAGGTAGGTGTACTTTTCTGATTGCAAAACTTAAGTCCCTAGCTCCACATACTCCCTATAAAATATCTTCCTAAATAAAACAGACAGTCCACATAAGAAAAGCTAGGCACAGAAAATAACACAAAGGCCATGATATAAACCAGTCACAGTTCCATTAGAGGACTGTTCTCTTGTCCCCTTTGGAATGTCTTTCCTTTTCCATCTGCTTCTCTGATGTTTGCTCCATCTTGCCTTGCTGGAGATAGTTGAAGTCAACATCTAAGATAACAGGAAAATGAATCCTAGCCTCATGCAATGCAGAAGAATGCGCCAGATACGTTTTTCTTTGTTCATCTGGACACTTGCACTGAGATTGTCTGCAAGCAAGACCCAGATGAGACACTCCTGATAGGTAGAAGATACAGTGAAGGTGCTGTGATTCACATTTTCTGTCACCTGTTTGCCAGGGCTCCATTGAGTAACACTGGGCTTGCTAGACCTGCTGTTGTTTTCTTTCAGATCCAGGACTCCTAAGAAACATCGTCCTTCAGTTCCTTCCTGTGTCCTTCAGTGTTTTGTTTGCCCATGTGGACAAGCAGCCTTTTTGCTCGTGTTTAATTATGTTTTATAATAAGGTCAAGGAATTATGCATTCTGGCCTTGATGGGAAGAGTGGCTCAGCCTCATTGTTGTAAATTGTTGTGAATTAGGGTGATACCAATGCTAATTGTCTTTTCCTTGCTTCACTGACTCTTTAAATAATTGCCCTCCTCCTTGGTCAGTTTTTTCCTTGCACCTCTGAGAAATTTGCACCTTCAGTCTTATCAGTCTCCTTCCACCCAACCAATGCAAATGCATTGTGGCCACTAAATCCAATTAATCCTCCCAGCACTCCCCAGTGAATGAAATGAGTTACATTTTACAGATGGGCAGTCAGGGGTGCAGGCAGCTTTCCCAGCGATGTCTGCATTATCTCTCCTCTCTTGAAAGCCTGATGTGCCTCATGAATAGTTGGGTCTTCAGAGGTACCGAGTGCCTTCAGCTGCAACAAAAGTCAGGGTGAGGAATGGACTTGGAGCCCTATGGGAAAAACAAGTGTTTTGGCTGTACCCAGGGCCAATCTAAGTTTGAGTCTATTTCTGTCTAATCTTCTGTGGGGGTTGGTAGGATGCATCCACATCCCATCTTCAAACACACACAAAAAACACCAACTGGCAAGCTCAAAAAAACACAAATATGAAAGATCCCATTTATCTCTCACTCCATTTTTATAATAACATTACTCTATCATTTTCCACAGGACTGCACATCCTTTACGAGATGAGTGGAAAATGAGGTGTTGAGCTTTCATTCAAACAATAGGCTTTGCCAGTTTCAGATCCTCAATATTGGATGCAATAGCTATTTGCAAATGAGCTGGAGGATTTTCTCTCTCCCTTAAAACACACAAGTTAGTCCCCATGAACTGCAGACAACTTTCTCAGCTTTTATGCCTTGAGTATATATTCAAGTTTGATTTTGAAAAGTTCTCCCAAGCGATTAGAAGCCATTGTGGGCTAATCAAGCAAGAAATTTAAACATAAAGTTTGCTGAAAACTCTCTTTAAAGTACAGCAAAAGCATATTTCACTTTTATTGCTCTGAGGTATTTACGTCTATTTTAAATACAAAGAGCCAGATCCTCTGCTGGCACAAATCAGTGCGATGTTACCAGGTTTATGATGACGCACAACTTGAGGCCTTGGCCCTCTGTTTTATGATCTGTCTTCTTTTATAACAATGTTCTCTCTATTGCACAAATCTTGCAGTGGATGAGGGCATGGTGGATGCTTTAATACATCCCATGAACTAGCCAGTGAGCTTTTGAGATCCCCTGGGTATGTTATTATGTTATGATTACTTTTATGTTTGGAAAGCTAAGTGAACTAAGCGCATGAACTCCAGAAAGAGGGAACTTTGGCTTTTGAAATATTTAACCTACTGGAACTCATTCTAGTTTTACTGAACTGAACTAAATATGACTTTCTAATAGATAAATGCTTGCAGTGTACATAACGCCTTCCATTGTACAGCATGCAATAAAAGGGAAAAGATGCTTTTGGTACATTTGTGACAGCTTTACTTATAAGGAAAGCTCTGTATCATTTCTAATGTATAATCTCCATCCTTACTGTATCAGTTTCTAATTCAGCCATATACTGAACCATCCTGATAGAATGATGTCCTGGTTTCAGCTTGGATAGGGTTAATTTTCTTCCTAGTAGCTGGTCCAGTGCTTTGTTTTGGCTTTAGTTAAAGCATAACATTGATAACATACTGATGCTTTAGCTGTTGCTAAGAAGTGCTGACCCTAATCAAGGGCTTTTCAGTATCTCATGCTCTACCAGCAAGGAGGGAGCACAGCCAGGGCAGCAGACCTGAACTAGCCAAAGGGGTATTCCATATCATAGAACTTCACACTCAGTATATAAACTGGGGGGAGTTAGCCCTTCTGCTCTAAGTGCATTAATGCTCGGGGTTGTTAGGAGCACCATGGTATGCAGAGCATTGTCAGGCTTTAAAAAGGATTTAAATTGATTTAAACTATTCACTCATTGCATGATACCCCACTAACCTATAAAGATTTTAGGGGACTTCAGGGCATGCATAATTAATTGTAGCCAAAAAACAAAGAGAACTGTAAGAGGGTAGATGACAGCTCTTTTATGGAATTACCATGGATTTGCTCAGTTGCTATTGAAACATCACATAAATTCTTGATCTTGGCTAGATGCTTGGCTTTAGGCACATGGGATACAGGAAAACAGGACTGCACATGTTACAATCCACAAAACATTTTCTGGAATTTGGAAATTAAATCCTATAGTTCAAAAGGCCAAAACCCATAAAACCTTCAATTTGCCAGAGGAAGACAAGCAGACGAGATGGAGGGAATCAGCAGTCTCATAGTTTTCTGCCACAAAAAGAGAGAACAAGTTATTGCTTTTGTTTCAAAACGGGCAATTCTCATGTTTTAAGTTAAAGCTTCAATTAAATATTTTGCTGGCCTGACCTTTTTTTCCCATCACCCCCAATGGCCAGTTGCTCACTGATCTGTTAGGAACAACATGCAATTTAAAGAGCAAACAAGACAAGCCAAATAGAACAGGGAGGTCAAAGACCATGGTCACGAGCATCACCACCTTTGGCACATATGTGCACTGCAGCGTGAGGACCGCCTTCTGCTGGGGCACCAAGCAGAGTGTTGGCTGCCTTCATATCAATTTGTGTTGGTGCACGTTCCTCAAAGCAACAAGTGGTGGAGCTTGTGGACAAGTGACAGCAAGACAACTGGGGGGGGATTACAACTGTGAACAGTAAGGGCTTTTCATTCCTTTCATCTCACCAGACAAGCTGTCCCTATTAAAAACTAATGTTTGAAAATCATCTGTTTCTCTTAACCTCTATTTGTATTCAGTGAGCAGAACAGTAAATGTAACTAGCGCAGTGGTTGTGAGGGATGAGCTCCTACGGCTTGGTCAGTGTGAAGTCCATGTGCTAATCACTTACAAGCCACCCGAAATCCAATGCATTCATTTGAATAGGACTCTTTGTCCTCTCTGTTCAAGTGCTCTGCATCTCAGGCTATCTCCTTGATAATCCTTTTTAGATTAGTGTCAGAGCCCCAGATGAAATCCTTGCTCATTCTCTTGCCATGTTTACCAGGCTCACTTCCAGCACTGTTTCATATGGATTAGGCAGAGCAACTTAGTGCTCATATGTTTTTCAGTGCATCTCAGTACCTCAAAATTACATTATAGATTCATTGTATAAATAGAAGACTGAACACAATTACAGTCCAAAAGCCCCAAAGCGAAGGACTAGAATCTGAAAGTAGATATGACCAGATCTTGCTGTGTGCAAATATCTCATAATAAATTGGTCACACACTTGTTTATTTAATCTCTGTTTTTTACATTCCCCCCCCCCTTTTTTTTGCATAGAGAGAGCCTTCATACTTCAACAGAAAGACAAAGTGCACATTGCCATAATTGCCAGGTCAAATCAAGGATGTCCATGGTTCAACCCAACTAGGAAAAGCAAACTGCATAAAGGGTGTTTAAAGAGAACTTTCTGTTGTTTTCCAAGGTCATGGTGTTTTAATCGTAGCTGTTATCACCATTTCCCTCATAGAATCATAGACAAAGCTGTGTTGAAAGCGACCTACAAAGGTCGTTTTGTCCAGCAGGGCCAATTTTGCAGTCAGATCCATCCACGGGAGGATTAAACTGGCTGAAGGGCTGTGTGACACTGGGAGAATCATCACTGAAGAGTCAATGAGCTTTTTATTGCTAGTAGATAAAAAGTTTGTGAAGGAAATGAATAATATTGGGGTCTATGTGCTTGAGGACACAGGAGGTCACGCTACTGATGGAGAACTGGGTTTTATGTAAATGCTGGACTGTGCTGACAGACCCATACTTTTAAACTACTAATTGATACTTGAAATTTCAATGATGAAGATCATTGGGCTTCCAGTTGTTGCTAGAAACACAGGCCTTTCCTGTTGATGAATATAGCTCCCTGAGTAGAGATTAGCAGAGACAGCTATCATTGGGCCTGTAGGTGAATGGATTACCCTTGATTTAATAAGAAGTAACAGGCCATTATTTCTAAAGCTACAGGATGGAAAATGACATCTGGATTCTCGATGTAAACATTATTCATCATGTCGGATGCTTTGCTGTTCTTGCCAGTACACCATGCTCTGACGAGGCTGTTGTTTCTAAGGCAAATGAATGGTGACTACAGCATGGATTTATTCAGACTGGTCTGTTGCATCTATGCTCTTGTGTTGCTCAATACAGCTGTGTATTGGTCCAGCCATTTGGCCCAGTCAAGAGCTATCCATCCATTGCTGCTCGTCCTCTGGCTAGGGGTGATGGGACTGATCCTCAGCTGGTGTCAGATGGCCCCAGTCCATTGATGGCAATGTAGCTGGGAGGATCTGCAGGCTGAGAGGTTTCATGTCATATACTGACTTCTTGTGAACAGTCTGGAGTGGCAGCCACTGCAAATCCCCTTCAAGACATATTAGGATCAAAAGCAAAACAAGATGAGAAGAGAGAAGCTGCCAAGCTGGAGTTCAGTGTCACAGGTGTGATGAGCAAGGACTGAATGACTTCTGCCAATGCACACAGAGGGTTTTCAGGTTCCTGTCACAAAATCCACCTCTTCTTTTTGGAAGGAAAAAAAGAGTTGGAAGGTACATCCATAAATCCCATCAGCGTTTGTTTACACTGAACACCCAGTGAACCTATTGTGCTGAATGTTTTGAGTTATTTCTATAGAGCCTGACAGCTGGAAGGCCTCAAGATGGTAGATCACAACATATGGCACTTTCAGCACGTATTTCTGACCTGAAATAATAGTAAATTAAATTGGGGTAAAGCCTTTCAGTTCTATGGGAGATGAAAGTCTTTGAGGTCTGTCTAAACTTGGGTGGTTCAAGAAATCACAAAGGAGTGACAGAGCTGATTCTGTGAAAAAGAATTAAATAATCTTTATTACAATGGAATTGTTGTTACAAATAACTTTATTCTTACTTTCCTTACTAACATGCAAAAATAGTAAATGAAACACGGTCTCAATGCAATTGTTTCTCCTTGCAGCAAATTCAGGAAGGAAGACCAGAGATAAGGAGACAAAGGAAAGAAAACCAGGCAAAGCTGCAAAACTAGAAGTAAATATATTTTGCAGGAATTTTCCAACAGTAATTTAGAAGATTTTGCAAAAGAAATTATTATTTCTTACCTTTCTTTAGTTACAATTTTTCAACAGCACAGAGAATATTTATGAAACTGGACCTATTATGAAATGAAATGCTGAAAAGGATCCTGAGAGCTGCATTCTGCAGGAATTGTAGAATCCTAGAATAGTCAGGGCTGGACAGGACCATAAGATCATCCAGTTCCAACTGCCTTGGAATATCTCCTTGCACATTGGCTGCTGTGGCTAACCCAGAACCAGTTAAATCAGTCACTTCGTTAAATATTGGTTTGTGCTGAGTGAACTTCTATGCATGCTGGAGGTTTGTGTATTCAGGCTTTAGCACTGGTGAGAGCAGAGGTGTTGATGTGAGATCTCTATCCATGCCTCCCTCATTGTCTCAGCAGATGTGTTGAGTGACTGCTTTCCTGGATGTAATTTCCCATAAGCTCTGCTTGATGAGGGTAGATCAGAAATTACAGGTGGTTCAGGAGCCTTTTGAGGTGGTGTTTGTAAAAGGCGTGCTCTGCATATTAACCACTGCAATTCCAGATAAAGGCCACACATGCTTCTGTTACACGCAAACATCTCCTTCAACACCGAAATGCCACCAGACTGCAATCATTTATAACAGCACAAGCTTGTTTCTTCTCCCTCTCCAAGTGTTACTGTCAGTGTGTAGTAATGAATTCATTGATTTTACCATTTTTTTATCAAAACGGTAGTTTCAGAGATAAATGTCTTTCATTTGCAGTTATTAAATCTGCCACATCTGTTGGAATAATTGTCCCGTGTGGATAGAAGAAGAAAATATCCATGTCATTCCCTTTTAGGGGACTGTTAATTAGAGGCCAGGTGGTCTGATGTGAAAATGATCTGCTGAGTCATTTTGGAGTCATGGACCATAATGCATGCCTTTTCTCCTACTTCTGGATGGGGAAATGCTGCATTTCCATGCAACAAGCGAAGCCAGTCTCTTCCATCCTGGCTACTTTTGGCTTTCCCCTTTTTAATTAGCTGGGTACCAAGTTCTTCCTAGTTAAATAGAACAGACTAATGGTGGTAAGTTATTGAATTGTACACGGTGGAAAGACTGTGTGCTCCACAATGGTGTGGCAATGGTGAGATGCTCTGGGACTGATACGTCCTTGTCTTTTGCTACCCACAGGAGCCTACTCCTCCCTGCATTTCCATGCTACAGCATTCAAAATCACAGCAGGTCTCTTTCTCAGCAGAACTGACCTGTCTCTTTAAAGAAGGACTCACCAGAGACAAGCACTTTTGCTATCCTGATTCTTTACTGCCGAACCCTTTGGGGTTCACTTGCTCAGAAATGTCAGAGGTGTGATGTGGTAGGAGGATCTGTTCTGCTGGCTGATTTAACATCCAGGCTCCTTTTAGTGACAGCGTCTGAAAGGTAAGATCTTAAAACACACCTAAGGTAAGACAAAGAGCTGCAATCAAGAGTGATCTCATGGGATTGGAGAAAGAAATCTGGATCTTTCCTTCTGGGGAATTGGGAGCAGGACAAAAGAGCTGCCTGAGGACCAGCAGTGCCATGTGCACAGTGACTGAGCAAACCATCTCTTCTGAGCGAGACCCAGTTCCACATTGTTAACCTCTTGCTATTATTGAACAGTTGGAAGCTGAATGCTGCAAATGAAAATTACTTCCTTGGCTAGCCAGACCAATCCTTCATCTCTTCAAGGCTCTGATCCTTTCCTCTGGAGAGGCAGAGAGCTCTTTTTAATAAGGCTGGGGATGTGACACAATATGGTCCCAGAGCTAAGCAAATTGCTGTGGATACACTGAAGGCCCTGTTTCCCATAGCACGACCATCTCTACACAAGGCTCAGTTTGCAGCCACCTTTTCAGAGTATTTATTCTACTGAACTTCATACAAAGGATGGGAACAGCCAAAAGCTGAAAGAAGCTCAGATTGCCTTGTGCTGACCTCTGTAGAGGAAAGAATATATCCCAGAGGATGAATCCCTTAACTGCTCATTGCAAGCCTTTCTCTACCTTTCAAAGCCATGAAGGTGTTTGTGTCTCCCTTCCTCACAAGCGCAGCTCACAAGCTGGAAGGCTTCTGTTCAATTTGGACCTTGTCTAGAGCTGGACCACATCCATTACAGACCTGCATTGAGGCAGTGGTACAGCCTGTTCCTGCTGCAAATGGAAATGGCCGTGAAGAAAGTTGCCAAGCCTATTACAGAAATGGAAAGTCTGTTGAAACCAGTGTCTTTTACCTAAAGAGTTGAGTGCCTGCACATGAGATGTGTCTTGAGACCAGTCTCACCAGTGAGGGACAGCAGGAGTATGAGATAGGAGCAGAAGACCATAACTCGCATCATCAGTTTCTTCATTTCTCTGTTATTTCCCTTCATCTTTCTTCCTGTTACACCTTAGAAATCTATTACATTCATCAGCTCTGGGGAAGACCAGCCAAAGGTCTGATCCTCTCCACTGATAAAGCACAGCTAATGCTTCCAGGAAGGTGAATGGAAGAACAGTACACGTAGAAGGACCTGGAAACAGCAGACTTGAGCCCTTTAGTCAGCCTATGCCCTTGTGTGTGTTTTTAGTCAAATCTCATCTCTGTGGTGCCATTTTTCCTTATACCTTTCATCTGTCCTGTCTTATTTGCTCATCAGTTCCAGACTGTCCATTGCTGTGTGTCTGTCACTGTTTTGGCTGGATCTCAGCTGTGAACATCCTTTGGCATTTGGCCTGTCCCAAGACTGTTTCCTCTACTGCATGTGGCTTGTGTGAAATACATAACCTGGGTTAAAAACTAGGCTTCTCTCCAAAGAAGTGTCCATGTGAAGACAGCAAGGCGGATGTTACCGTTTGGCTTAGGGTCAGTGCATCCTTGCCAGGTCACTGCACCTCTCCAAGATAAAAGATTGTTTCTGAAAGATAATAAAGTCTAAACTGAGGCCACTGACAGCCTCATGCAGCAGCAGCTACAGACCCTTGTCCCCTTCAAAATTATCTTCATTCCCCATTCCTCTTGCTGTAGCAATGAAGTCAGAATCCAGCAACGTGGGATACAAGCCCCCTGATGACTCTCAGAGCTGATACTAAGGTATGCAGGAGCTGCAATGAGCATCTACACAAGCAACAAATAAATAAATAAACACACACTGATGCCTGCATGAGGAAAATTCCACATATTCATCCCCCTGTTTCCTTTATCACTTATTCTGTAACAGCTGTTTAATTAATTGCTTGAGTGATTTCCTAATACATCTTATTTACATACAAAATTACAAAAGAATGCTTTGCCTTTGAGTCGAGTGAGGATTTAATGTCTGCTTGCCGTGCCTCATGGAAGCTGGTTACTCAACGTGAAAGAAAAGTTCTGGTTGGGTTTGGCTGTTTCTATCTTTGATTTTTTTTTCTTATTTATAAAAAAAACCAAACAATTTCCTCCACAGGTTTTGCTGTTGTTTTTACAGGCATTAAGGAATGATGCTGGAATGATAACAGCAAGAATGGGGGTGGAGAGGGCTCCTTTCAAAGGTAACTCAAATCCTCGTGGAAAAGAAAATCATGAGAAATAATGTAACTGAATAGGATGGCTCCTACTGAAAAATCAAACATCATCAGTGGAAACAATACAACTTTATCTCGACTGTTCAGGTTTGTTTCCTGGCTGATGGAGCTTGTCCAGGAAGAAGGAGGCTGTGCAACCGGTAAGTGTCCCGCTTTGGTGGGCTTTTCACTAAAGGATGCCCCTCTTGCCTCCCGACACAGAAACCTTTCCATTGGATCACAAGAGCTTCAAGCAGCTGTGTCGCTGCTGCTGATAAGCTCGTGTCAACTGATGTTTTTTCTTTCAGGAACCCAATTGCATTCAGTCAGCAGCTGTACCTATGGACATAGACCCATGAGCTGAAAATTCCTTCCCAGAGAAACACTGGATGAACACATCCCCACTCAGCACTTCGGTTTGTATTTTCTTTACAGCCCAAAGCTTAACAACATTCATCCCAGCTGACATCATTGGGACACTTGGTGTGCCTAGATTAAGGGACTAATTCAGCATGTTAGTGAATAAGAGAGCCAGACACCTGAGAGGGCAGAGCACCAAAGTTTCAGTTGCCCTCTGGATGTGCCACCTTCTCTCTGTTACTAAGTGGAAATCCAAAGCACTTACATTTCCAACTTAGATACCCACAGATGGAGTCATCTGAAGAGCTGTGGAGGCATTCATGCTGACGAGCAGCACAGCATTGTCTAGTACATCTGGCTTTGGCTCTGCTCAATGCTCTGGATCATGTCAGGATGGGTAATGAGTCAAGTTATGGGCTGTCTGCACTAGAAGGTTTGCGAATCTAGGTATCTCAAATGCAGTGTTTCAGATAATAATTCCCATAAGATTGCTGCTGGAACCCAGCCCATGGTTCCAATGCAACAGTTGGTCTTTTGGGTCAGGTTTCTTTTGAATCCCACCTTCCATTCCCAGCAACAACAGGAAAGGGCAGGACTCCTGGGTTTGAGGCCTGGGACAGAGAGGGGATGGCATGGTTAAGGGGCTGTGCTTGACAATCAGCCCTGATAGTGTGATGTAAATACATATCTAAAGCACCTTGCTTGAAATTGGTCCTTAAATACATAGGTACATCCATTAAGCATGGCCTTGTACTATTTCCTAGAGACCTGCATTTTTGGACTAGAAGAAGAAATGCCTTCTATTCACTACCAGCTCTCACAGTTGAAATCTGAATGCTGTCTACTCAGAGTCTTATGATATCTTTCTGATTGCTGATGATCCAGCACTTGTATGTAAAAAGTTCTTGTATGTACCATGGCTGTGAGATTCTTTTTCCCACCACTGTTGGGGCAGCTGCTATTGAATCCAAACCAGGAACTATTGCACTTTTTACTAAGTGTAAAAGGGGAAAAATATTACTGTTCATTTGTGTTACTTTTTCTTTCTAACTATATTCACTTAATAAGGTATTTGCTTGCAACACGGTCTCTTATATATTCTGTGTTTTGTAAAGTTTCTCCTGGGAAAAATAACCAAGGAAACACAATTTTTCGGCACCATCTCCTTTTATTAAGAATAATGAAAAGGAAACAAGAGTCATTCTAGCAGTCAAACATCCTGCTACTCCTTCTTATTGGTCTTTTTATGATAACTGGGTCTCTCAGCACATAATCTGAGCTGCCTGAATTTGTTTGTGTAATCACATTTGTCCTTTTAGTTGCTGCGCATGTATCAACGTAGAGATGACATATAATGGACATATAGTGCATCTAACATCTATATCCACACACAGAGAGGATAGAGATCTATTCAAATACTGGACAGGATAATCTCAGCAGTGAGGTATAGCCTCATCCCCAAATTTCAGAGCTTGAACAGAGAATTTGATTATTTTGCTTGCTCTGTATATCAGTTTTCCCCTGCATTCACACTATAACAGGAGCTACTGCTCTCTCTGTTGGCTGCAGCAGTGACTGCTTGGACTATTGGAATTAATTGTACACTGTCCTGGCTTCACAGTACCAGTCATTTGTAGGAATATGCAGCCATATGTAGGAATACATCCCAAAGGCCCATTCCTGCACCTTTTTTCAATGGATTTTTTATCTCCATTATTCTAGTTATAGCACCTCCCAGGACTACTAATGTCAGGAGAAAGCAGGACAGCTTGTCTCTGCATTGTGTGTGATACATTCCCAAGCTAGAATAATGCTTTTCCCTCTATGTCTATCTCAACATGATGAAAGAATGTATTAGTGCTCATGAAACATCAAATGGCCAGCGTCTGTCACTAGTAGAACCTGTTTCAAACCACTGGGTACCTATGTTACATTAAAGCTGTAATTTATACACTTGGCTGGTACTCAGGCTTGTTTTCAAAGCATCAGTCATTCCTGAGTAGTCATAGATGAATCAGATTTACTCTATAGGTTCTTCTGCCAGATATTGATCCTGAAGACATTAATTATCAATTACAAAAGGTTTATTTCTCGCAACATTCATGACTAAAAGATCTGCATATTTATTTTGCCTAGTGATTTATTGATGCATCATCATACATTTCATGGAAAATTGCATTATAGAGATGGCAGTGGGGAGAAAAGCCTCAAAAAACCTCCACTTCAATTAGAAGAAAGCATTCAAAGAGCAATAACATGATAGTTCTTTGGTTTGCCTCAACTATAATGACTGAAAACCCCTCCAGTTCACCCATGTCCCCTGGGGACCTGTCCTGCAGTTAAAGCATAAATCACCACACTGGTTAGAAAGCATTCTGTGTTAGAGCTGCTCCCTACCACACACAGTTTGCATGAATGAAACCTCAAGGAGTGACACTTCCCATACTTTGGGGCAGTTATAGGCTAAGGAATGGCTTGGAAGATGCAATACCTTCATCAAGGAGAGAGCTGGAGTCATCAAAGGGATCATATCATCAAGTGGCTTCTTCTTTTTCCCTAAGAAGATTCATTCCTGATATTCCAATATGCTCTAAATCCCTTCACAGTAAAGATGCATCAAAGTGAAAACTAAAAGTCTGGGTTAAGGTGGAAAGAAGATTTCTTATTCCTTCCTTTTCAGTGTATTTACCAAAGCTTGTATCTTTTTTGATTAAAGGTTGTCTCAATGGGTCTTAGTAACTTGAAGGCTTCTTGTAGCCAAAGACCTGACCCTTGTCTTCTTGTTTAGTATAATGCAGTGACAGGGGAAAGGTTAATATCCTTCATTGCCCATAACCACCACTTGCATAAAAACCTAATGTATCATGTCTTCCTGCACAAAGCTCTCTCCACTGGACCATATCATGTCCACTGTGCCCCTCTGCACTGACTATTAAGCACGTTGCTAAGCATTTGTAGCAACAGGTCTTTGAGTGATGAAAGGAAAAAGAGGACAGAATTACTGAAATCCAAATAACTGTAGTATAGAAGATGTAGCAATCCCTCAGTGTCCCTTCTTCTTGTTTGCATCATTAATTGTTGCCTGATTAAAAATCATTATGCAGCTGAAAACAAAACAGGAAACCAAAACCTGGTGTGGTAGGAGACACAGGACTTTGTAAATTACAGTAAAACTTTAGCAGATTCCAATCTGCAAACCAGAATTCATTCCTCCCAATAAACAGAGAGAAACGAGGATGCCAAAACTTAGACCTTACACAATAGAAAAGGTTAAAATAAAGAGATTGATAGAGTCCTGTAAACTGAACAAGGAAAAGGATGGAAATTCACTGCATGTTAAACAGACATGAAAGCCTGAGCCTTGAAGATGAGATATATTCTGTTGTGTCCCTGGAGAACCTACCAAAGCAATGAATTACCTGGAGAGGAGAGCATCTTGTCTAATGGAAACCTGGGTTATTGATCATGCTCCTGCTGCTGCCATAGATCAGCTGGTGGTTCTTTCAGGCACACAAGTTGGCTTCAAACTTGGACCTTAAGATAGAAGTCCTCAGCTGTCTCACCCCAACCCATTAAATGAGAAAGTACTGATCCCAGATTGAAATTTGGGCTTTTATGCTACACTTCAGCAACATTTTCCTGCCTCTCTCTGCCACATCTCAGTGCCACCCGAGGAAATCCTGGACCTTCCATGCTGTTTTTTGGGAGGGCTAAGCCCACTGCTTCCAGAATACTATCCAACTCATGGAACCAAGACCTTCCTGTCGTGGACATTAGCAAGCAGGACTCACCCACCCCACTTGATTACTTTTGCACTGAGCCATGCTGGCTTATAAAAGAACAATCACAACAAAAACGTTTGTATAAACCTCTATGTAAATAGATTTGTGAAGCCATCAAAAGGTTAATAATCCCAGTACAAAAATTCTTAGACAAACTCTCCTGCAGTTGAGCTGTTAGCAAAGCTATTAAATTTAATTGCAGTATAATTACATAGCCATATACCTAGCTGATACCCAGCTATCAAGCACACACAACGCAGGTTTAACCACAAGCATACAATACATAGGGCTTTGCCTCAGGTGCTATAAGCATCCCGCAGCCAGATGTGCTTCTACCATCCCCGTCAGGCTTTATCTCGATTACAAATATGCTTAGGAATAGATGTGGAGGTTCAGTGTGGATGCACTAGTGCAAAGAGGGTCAAGCTGCTTTGCAGAATAAAGATGAGGAGCAAGATAAACTCTTATGCCTTTATAACAGCTGTGGGGGCACCATTTGCAGTGCATAAAGTTAACACTCCTCTCAGTCTTTGCAGGATCAGGGCCAAAGCAAACAGCGCATCTCACCCTCCTGAACTGGTCAGATATGCCTATATTTTCCTAAGGGAAGCTGCTGCCTCCTGAATCACTCTGCACAAAGGCAATGAGCCCAGAAACATGTCTCTGTGCATTCAGTCCATGTCTCTTGAGGATGGGGTTTGCATGGCAAACACTCCTCCTAGCTTCATAGATGCAGATTTTGTGAGGGAGATGCTTGGGAAAGGGATGAGTGGGAGAGTACTGGGCTGCCAAGTCTGCTGGGATGTCCCTGTGAGTATATGTGCAAAGAGGTGCACCTTCTTAGCATGTCCACAACTCTGAAGAACCAGGTAGTGGCTGTGAGGGCAGAACTGCAGACACCTCTGACATGGCACCACTGAGCACACTCAGTGTGTTGGTGGGTAAAATCAGGCTCCCGAAAGGAGGAGTTAAAACTCCTTCTTTCCTTGTATACACCACATTCATCTGACTTTGTATTTCTTAGATCCAGATCAAAAGCAGGAATGAAATATCTCTGATGAAGGGTATTTTCATGCTATTTCCAGCCCACACAGAGATGCCGGCAGGAAGCAGTGGAAAGCCTGTGGAGAAACATCTTTTCTGTACAACTCTCACCTTAACTTTGCAGATGCTGAAAACTTGAGGCATGAAACCACCGAGGCTTCTGGGTGCTCATTACAGTGCAAGGGTCACACAGGGAAGGTATCTAATGTCAGTTCCTTGCTTCCTGGTCTTTGACACTTGGCACCAGATCACAATTAGGTACCATTCTTAGGATGAGACAAAGAGGCTCCAACAGACCATCTAGATGACTTCATAATGCATCCAATCTCTTCACTTGTCTGAGATGTTTCCTGGGCTCATGGCAAGTGAGACTTGCTATATAACAGCTGGAAAGGTGAACATATATGATGTGTGGACCTTATTAAACAGAACAAGAATACTTACATGGGTGTTATATGCCATGATTTGCCAAGGAGGCTCCTTTAGCAAAAGGGGGAGGGCTTTCATTATGGGCTTAACAGCAACATTTGGGTAGTGCCAGCACTGCAGAGCAGTGAAATCCCTGCTGGGGCTGTGCATCTCTTACAGTGGGCACATTAGGTCAAACTCTCTGGCTCCCTCTGGGCTTTCATTTTATGGTCTTAAACAAACAATTCCATTTAAATAAAGGAAATGGCTGGAAGCAGCTCCTTTGCTAGGAACTTACTGAGCTCATCAATTATTGAATGGGAATATTTATGGAAATGGTGCCAAACTCCACGTTCCTTGGGGAAGCTACCAGGAGAGCTCAGGCTTTTGCATTAAGTGGGAGCACAGGATTTGCCAGATCTCCTGAGATCATCCATGCATTTTGCACTGGTTCCTGCCTTTGGCGGTGGCCAGTCTGTGATGATTCAGAGGAAAATGACCTCTACCCTCAAGCCATTTTTCACTAGACTAATTGTCAATGCATGAAAAGAAATTACTTCTGATCCCTGTGGGATTACACTAAATGCTTTGAAGCTCTGATGCCTTTTGCTTTGGCACAAGTTAAGGCTGAGCATACAGCAAACCCCATTGGCAACTCAGAAAACCCTTTGGGTTTCTGTATTTTTGGCGTTTAGATCATTTTGCCACCAGGACCCACTGCTAGCTAATGCAGTGAGTATTAAATCTGCCCCCACCTGTTTAGTCCCCTCAGTTATTGCATTTGATCCTCAAGTGATAGGATAAATCACTAAGTATTATGAGCCAAGCTGGGAACTCAATTGCTCCTTGGCCAATCTGATGCTTGTCAAACAAAACGAAAACTTAACATAAATGAAGGGAAAGGAAAAACTCAACCCACAGGTGTGCCCACTGTGGGCAAGGACAAAGCAATGTGCAGCTCTGAAACGAAGTAAGAGAGGGATAGGGTTTCTCCATGCTGTTTGTTTGAATAAGTCCCTACTAAAATAATATTGTAGAGAGTGGTGCTTTCATTGCAAAAAAAAACATTCATGAGAGCACCAAAAAGTAATACCAGGAGTTTTAGGGGAAAACGAGGGGTTCCCTACTGGAGATAATGCTATTGGTAAAATGAGATTTGGGCTTAATAAAGGGGAAGGTTCCTTCTTCCTACGAGGGCATGTAACCAAAGGTAGTAATTGCGCAGTGAAACTTGGGGTGTCCACATGCTCGCTCCTTTTCTTCTGCATGAAACAGAGACCAGGTACTGGAAGTTCAGGTTTTCTATGTTTTGGCCCCAGGGTTCATCTAACCTGCTGTTTCTCCTTTTCTCTCACAGGCTGACATTCTGATTGGAAAAAGCTTCCTTTCTCCTTCCCCCACCTTTCCTTTAAGCTGAAGCAGCTTTTCTACCCAGTGCTTGTGTGCTCAATTTGAAAGACCCCTTCTGCAGCCTAAGCCCCAGTCCAAGCCCCTCAGATGAAGCACGTGAGAGTATTTAGCTTGTTTGTGACTCAGTGGTTGAAAATGCTTAAAACTGATCATTTGCAGCTGGTTATCCATGATATAAGTATCTGGCTACCCCAAAGTCTAGGTCTGCAAGTGAATCTGGTGGGGTTTTTTTTACCAGTGCTCTGAGGATCTTTATGTTAGCTACAGATTTGCTATGTTTTAAGCATCTTGCAAAGCCATGTCTTCAATTTGGTTGGCAATATGAGCTCTGCTCTCTGAGAGCTCTTACTGAAGCCCTGCTTTCCACAAAGGGGATTAGGAGAGTTGGGGACAGAGAAAGGTAGTGTGATGTGGATATCTTATGGAGATGGTGAGTCTGCAGGGACCTGGCTTCACAAAAGCAATTGGGATCCTGCGTGTCATCAACTTCATTACACACATAAGCTTATGCCTGCTGTAAATATATGGGAGAATGTTCCATATTTATGTGTTTATGAATGGATTTTGTGTGTGGTTACCTTATGTTCATATGTCAGACTGTACAGAATGAAGAGGTAGGTGAATGCATGTTTTGCATAATTGCAAAGACTGGAAACACATCTGTAGCCACATATATGCATAGCTACATGCAGCCTTAATAGGATGACTATAAATCCTTCAAACCTTTGCCTTTTGCTGGGCTGAAATGAAGATCTATTGTGCTGAATGCCTGTAGCTGAAAGTGTGTTTCTGTGCTGCATATTAATCACCAGGGAGGTGTAAAGACCTGAATGCCAATAGGCACATGTGTTGTTTAGTGTGTATTTGTATGGAAATACCACTTGTTTCTTTATGGAAACTGCATTTTAGTCTTGCAAAATAAGAAACAGGACAACTGTGGAGACAGCATGTATAGGAATGAGCCATAAAGACTGATCCTATTCAAAGCCTCCAAAAAGAGTGTTTAGCCCCCCTATAGCAGGGTGTGGAGGAGCTGGCACAACAGAGGTGACCTGTACCACTTGAGTCTCTGTTTCTTTCAGGCACTCGTATTTTCAGGTGTTATAACACTCAGGTATGAATCTGCCCCTGGGATCCTGATGCTTTCCCAGTGCAAGTAAGTACTACACCTATAAGCATGGATTATTGTGACTCTTTCAAGTATGCAGGGGAATTTAAGACACAGGTCTTTTGGGAAGCCAGGAACATATGGTGCTCATATTACTGGTGATCTTACAGAGTGAACCTGTACCTTCTGGGCAATGTAATGTTGTTGTACAATTTTCTCTGCGTGGTACATACTGAAAAGTCAAAAATCTGTTTATCATGCAGGTGTACGCTTGACGAACTGGGAATATGGATCATTCCACATTCGTATCTAGGTATTTCTGTGCCTTCAGCTGATCGAATACACAGGAGCCTGTGGTACAATTCAGAGAAGCGCAATATTGCCTCTCTCAATCCAGATTGGCAGTGCTAAGAAACCGCTGGAGAATCCAGAGCCCATAGTTAGCCTGTGTCTGCAGCTGATGAGAGCAGATATCACTAAGATGACATCCGTGTCACAAACAATTCCTCTGGTCCTGCATAAATCATTGGTCAGAGGAGGGACTTTGACTAATTACTCTCAGCATGCTGGCGTGCTTTCAGCTCAGGCAGTTACATGAGCCAAGCAGGATTTATCAGGTATGAACACTTTGTACTATATTACAACACCCAGTCACTTGTGATTGGATTTGGGAGTAAGCTAAGGCCCAGATAATAGTCTGTGTGGATGGCAAACACACTGAACAATAAAGGGTGAAAATCACCTTCATGTTGTAATTCCCAGCACTGCCCTTCATCTGTCCCCTCCCTCTCCCAAGCACCTTCTCCCTCTCTATTTCACTCCACCTCTCTGTTGATGGATTAGGAGGACAATGAATAATGTGCAGCAATGAGCAGAGCTAACAAGACTTCACAATGGAGTGGTGCTGCTTTGAGTTACCAAGAGACTTACTCAAACACAGTCCAGATTTACTCATCAGGTACATGGCTCTGGAATTCCCAGCGCAGAAATGCTGTTTGGAAGCATTGATATCCCTTGGACATACAACGGGGAAAATGGCTGGGAATCTGAGAAATATTCTCACAACATTAATTCAGTGAGAATTGCTAAGGGCACAGATTTCCCTATTTGATTCATGATCTCTTTTGTCAAGCCCTGACTGAACTGTGCAGTGCCAGTGAATTGGCCTCAGATCCACAAAGTGCCATCTGAGCCACCTCTGACATCTAAATCTTGGCTATCTGAAATGTCACTTTTTGCCCATTCTTTGTCTTTGCTTCATGTCAATCCGCTTCAGGTCTGATTCTGGACCTGTTCCAGGTTCAGGAAGCTCCCAAGAGCTGTCACTTAGGGCATATCCTTAACCTGATCCTCAGACAGAGGATGCAGCACCTCTTCTGCACAAGGTCTCCCTGGGATGCAGTTGATATAATACAAGAGAATGTGCACACCTTTTGTCAAACTTTAAGAAAATAGCTTAGCTGCCTTGGTAGAAGGGGGAAAACTGACTGGAAGAGTCCACATAAATATGAGGACTTGAGTGAGCCTTAAGTCTGTGGATGGACTATTCCTTCCCTGCCACCATGGAAGACAGATTGAAGCATCTTCAGGACAGCCAAGCTTGCCCACAACCTCTAAAGCAAAGGTGCATTTTGGCTGGTGCACAGACTGGTGGCATTTTTATTCTTGTTTTCCTTTGTTAACTGGCATGTCTTTCCCCATTTCCAGCTCAATATTATCTGTGATGCGGTGAATGAGGAAACTGAGAGGGCAAAATATATGGACCTAGATGTATGTGAGAGATGGGATTGCCATGCAAAGGGTCTAGCAAGAAGTATTTTGCCTGCTACAGTAGACAGATGTATAAATAGGGTGCATGTTTAGGCAAACATGAAATGCTCTCCCAGATCTTGGGATAGACACAGTCAGAGATGTCTAGAGAAGCATAATGAAGCCGTTTGCTGAGCAGTATTAAAGAGAGTGTGAAAATACATTTCAGAGAGTGCTCAGGCAGTGGATCTCTGCCGAGACAATAGTCTACACAGGGGTCTTTGGTAGTTGTCTGGGGAAATCAAAGTGCTCACTGGCATCATGCACTGCTGCTTTGGCAGTCCATCAGTATGTACAGCTGCCTGTTTTACCTCAGGTATGATTGCTGTCCAGTGGTGGGCGAAATGATCTTGCTGTGAGCTGTGGCTGCCTTTCAGCTCTGGGCACAGGTATAAATATCTCTATAGACCCAAGCAGGATGTTAGTGAAATGCTTGCAGCTCTCCCTGTCAACTACCTGTGCTGTGCACTGTGCCCATCTCTCCCCCCTGTGCCTGGCCTGTCAGGCAAGGAAGATGCAGAGGGGCATCCCCAGACAACAGGCTAAAGTTTGCACTTCTCTGCAATTAATGGTTTTGTTTTACTGCTGAAGACTATCCCTTTTCAAAGTGTGGACCTTTTTCTCCCTTTGCCTTGCCTTGCCTTCCCTTCCTTTTCCTTCCCTTACCTCTTCCCTTCGTTCCACTCCCCCTTTTCCCCTCCTATTTTCCCTTTCCTTCCTCCCATTTCCCTTTTTCCCCTTCCTTTTGTCTTCCCCTTGCCCTTTACTCTCACTCTACTTCCCTCATGCATTCCATAGGTGCAGGCAATTCAATCATAGGAGTTCAATTGTGAGACAAGGACATGCAATAAAGAGAATAAACAAACAGTGGTCTATGAGTGGAGCTGAAGGAAGACTAGACATGAACTCAACCCCATTGTTTGCTTTCCTTTGTGCTTCCTCCATCTGGATACAGAGGAGTGGGTGCCAACAAAGTTGATGGGAAAGCAGACAAGGGGGTTTTCAATAACCCACTTTTCTAATACTTCTCAGAAAGTTTCAGGTTTGTGGTAGAGGCACATTGATGCTTTTGGAGGTAGCTGAGCTGAGGAAAAAGCATTTGTTTGGGTGTTGAGGATGTTGATGTGTGGGAAGCTGCAGCCAGCACACAAGTATCCAGAAAGACATTGGTTTCCACATGGATTTGCATATCTTCTAACAGAGGGCATTGTGCAGCTGCGCTGGTTGATCCATGTTAATTAAATTGTTATCGACTTACTCAAATTTCCTTTTGGAAATGTTTGGGTTTGGAGCTTTACATTTTGGGGTTTTTTTTTTTGAATAGTAAAATGCAGCTTCTGCGAAACAAGACATGCCCATGTGAAAATGTTGACCTCAGTTTTTCTAATACAGGAAGGGGAACTGCAACAATTTGATTTGCTGCTTCGAAACCAGCGTATTTCATTTGGCTCAAACTGACTAATGTTTCTTTAATCTTTTATCTACTACACTTCTGGATCTGGTTCAATGTTAAGCTGTATATTTCCACTGAAGATGTCCCATGGAATTGTGACTGAGACATCTCCTTTACCCCATGGCACTGACCTTGCTGGCTAAAACAGTCTCTCAGTGCAGGGTGTTCTCCCTTTGGAGACAGGCGGGTGATGCACCTTCCTGGTACCTCATGCCTGCAGGTGTATCCTGTGGCTCTTTGCAGCTTGCCAAAACATTACCCCATCTCTGGTCTATGTGATGTTCAAGACCATGTTCACATTTGATTCATGGGAAAGCACTAAAGCTTAAATAAAGCTGCAAAAGCCACAAACTTAGCTTTAAAACTTAGCTTTTAACTTAGGTTAAAGTTTGGCCAGTACATGTGGCTGGGTAACTTCTCCTTATTGCAAGCTCTGTAGCAAACCGAAATGCAAACCAGAAGCACTCTATGGTTGCTGGTGGCTTCAGCACCCAGACCTGCACTTGAAGAAGCATCTGACTTTCTCTTTTTAATCAATCTTAAGGTTACATTGGTGGTTGAGGCTTTTCCAAAGGACAGAACCAGGTCACCACTGGCTCAATTCACCCTGATGTGTTTTCATCCTGTTTCCCAGAATTACCCTGCCTGCAGCCACAAAAGTGTCTCCTGGCATTTTCAAGGATGGTGAATGGCAGACCTGCATGTAAATCCAGACCTCAGTCCTCTGCAGAATGAGCTTCAAATGGCAAAATAATGTGCCATAGCTACTACATTGTTTGTGGAAGGACATTGATAAGACTGTGTCAAGGGCAGTGGTAATTACTTAGTCTCTCTGGTATCACTGCTTGCTTCTTTATATATCCTGGTAACAAGATATGATGAGGATTGTACCTAAATCAAGTTCTCCCTTCCAAGTGTCCTACTGGCTGGTCTTTCCACTAAGAAACAAAAGGAGTGAATGTTTTTGGTGGGAAACAGACCAGTAAGCAACAATGTGATCCCAAATGGGCTATAGCTCAAGTACATTATTACCGTGAATAAATGAATAGGAAGTGTGTGGCTTTGGCAAATGTATTTTCTGTGACTAAATCCTTCAATCGACCCATCATTCACTTGACAGCTGGCAGAAGAGGAAAGAAAATCCACTCTTTGGTGATAGATCGAAGATTTCATAACAAAGAGGATGCTAAAATCTGCTCTTTGCTATGCAGAAATGACTACAAATAACCCTCATGTCAGTTTGGTCACCTAGATCCCATATCCATGGCTGCTGAGCTCTCTGTTAGCTTTATATCCCCATTCAGATCTCCCTGCTTTGCCATTCTGTTCTCCATGCCTTTCCTCAGCAGAATGGTTAGCTGCCTCTTGAACTAATTCATTTTATGTGCTGCAATGATTGCACCTGGCATCCTCTCCCATATATTCACTTGGGCTTTCCCTTAATTCTTCCTTCTCTTCTGCTTTCTCAGAAGATGTTCTCCATGGTATTAAGGCTGGATTTACTTCTGAGAAGGGAAAAATACAAAAGTCATAAAAATCCTTTACAGTTCTAATTAGACTTGAGTAATGTATGTAGACAAAGACAGCCTTACCTATACCAGTAAATGGAGGATCTGGGAGTCTGACTGCCTTTTGCTTATTACTCAGTGGAGAACTGATGTATTTCATTACGAGCAGGGACAAAGTAAGCAATGAGCACAGTGCTGTGGGCATGATGAGGATGAATAGAGGATCTGGGGGTCAGCCAGTCCTCATGGCTTATTGTGCCTCAGGGCTTTTTGCTTTGACTTCAGATGAGCCACTTAAATTTCTCTGCCTCTGCTTCTTTGCATGTGACAGGCAAGGAAAATGCATATGTGCTTTGTGTGGTAAATGATATGAAGTGTTTCAAATGGTGGCAAGGTTTATTAGAAACCTTGCCGCTGGAGAATGGATACAAGGATAAAGGATATAAGACAAATACAAGGAGGAAGAGCAGAGACAACTCAGGTGGTCTCGGATGAAAAGATCCTTTTCTTTCCCAAAGAATTCCCATGAAAGCTCATTTGGGAACCTCTAAATTAGGAAAAGAAGCAGTTTCTTTAGCTTTCAGATCAGGGATTAAAATATAGGAAGATTAAAGTCAAGAATTGTATTCTGTGCCTCAGTTTCCCCTCTCTCTAATGGCAGCTACAAGCAATACTGCTTCTTCACTTTGTCCTTTTGGTTTCCAAGGCTTGTCTTCCTTTCTTATATAGACCAAGACTAAGGGCTTGATTGAACCCTGAAGCTTTGAAAAGTAAATGCTCTGCCATTTAGTAAGTTGTTTTCTCACCAATAAACAACTTTGTCTGGTAATGGAAGAAAGTAGACATGAACATATCTGAAAGAAAGGGTGTTAATAGGTTAAAATGAATCCTCCCACCTTTCCCGAAGTGAATGCACATTTATCTGAATAGCTTGATTGCAGTTGGTTATGTAAATGAATTGTTAATATCTACACAGGCTTTATTCTGTTACAATGAAGTCACAAATCAAATTAGGACAAAGATTTCTCTTTAATTTCTGTGCTTTTCTTCTCCTTTTTTTTCAATTACTGCACTTTATGTAATTTTTCATCTCTATCTGACAGCTTATTAACAGCCTTGAAGCTCACAAATTAGCATTTCTTAAAGCCCACAATGAGAAGGAATGCAAACAATTCATCAATACATATATTTCCTCACTATTTCAATGACCTAGTGACAGATATTTAAACCTTAACCTCAGCCTCTTTCTAGTCAACCTTTGGGCAAATCCATCTCCTTTCTTTATAAAATAAAGTGCTAACAAAGTCGCACACGGAGGGGGCAAAGTCATTACCTCAGCTGGGTTCTGTCAGTTTAAAGCAGATGCAGACATTTAAATAGATGGTGGAGAGGACTGGGGAGCACAGCTCTCGAGGACACCATGGGTGTCCCCACTCCCGACCTGCCTGTCTGTATACACCAAAGAGTAAAGAAAATGATAAGAAATAAAAGCCTTTTGTTTGCAGCAGATATTACCCACACTTTCCAAAGACCAGAGCAATCCAAGAGAGTTTAAATGGGGAGATGTTGTGTGACTTCAATATACCCTATGGAATGGGTAACCATAATTTAGATGTAGAAGGCACGCTGAGAAATACAATTTCCATTGCAGCAGATCAGGTGGGGCAGAAATCAGTGTGATGCTGTTTGTTCCCTAACTGCAGAAAGGCTTTCATGGGGGATGGCATCAATTGCTTGTGCAGTGATCTTGTATGCTTTTAAAATGAGAACCTGCTCTCTTTATGGAACCTGCTCTCTTTATGGAATGGGGTGTTGCAGCTGGACAAAGGATCTCTGCAGATTAGATCAGACTTCATTCTAACTCGAAGTCTTTTATTTTCTTGCTGATAAATTCTTCTTCCAACGCCGCTCACTTTTTTCCTATTCTCTCACTATCCCTATGGGCATTTTCACTTGGATTTCTGTGGAATGCATTTTGGAAATCCAGCTGATTCTTTAGTCAGGTTAAAACAAGCATGCAAGAGAACTTGAGATATAACTGGAACAAGAAAACTTGAGGTTGACTATTTGTGACCATGTCACAAAGTTTGGCTGTTATTCTACCTGCTTTGAAATATCTCGAAAGCAAGATGCTCTACCCTTTGTAAGGATGGTTTATAACCACTTTACTACTATAATCCCATTTTTTCTTCTCTACAATGAGAATGGCTATGAAGAAGAGGCAAATGGGGGCATTTTGATCCAATTCAGACAGCTTAAATGCTCTCCAAGACCCAGTGTGTTGTGATGTCTATGGACTGGCTTGTAGCCCCCAAAGTGAGCAGCCAAAACAACCCTTGCCACCTGGGGTATGGGACAGGGACTGAATAACCCAGTAGAGCAGGAAGGGTTTTTGGAAAGATCCAGCTGTTGTGCTTCATTGTTAAAGCTACTTGAGAGCTGAGAAGATTCCCCTGCAATGGAGGTTCTCGCTCATTTATCTGCTCCAATTATTCTCACATTTTTTCCTTGGAAGCCCATGATGGCAGTTTCTGAGAGGCAAAAGAACTAGGCCAAATAGGTGAGAATCCAGCTATTCTGTTCTTGTTCATCAGTTGTTCCCCTCAGTAACAGGCTGCCCTTCCTAGCCACCACACCGGAATTAGTCTTCTGTAACTCTACATGTCCTTTTCCTGAAGGAGCTTAAATGATGTTTGCTCATTTCCATGGTAAATCAGCATTTTTTGGTGCAGAGAGTATTTTACTGACAACTACTTGAATTACCATCTATCTGTAATTGTCTGTCAAATGTCACTCCAAGTGAGACCCACCCAGCTGTGTCTCTCATATCAAGTTGACAAGTTTCTTTGCAGGGCATAAAGGACAGAGATTCTGTGTCTTTGTGTCTTCATGGGAGGACTGGATCTTATCAATAATGTAAAGTTAATAACAGACTAATATGCAACTGTGCCTGCAGAAAAACTCTTACTGACAAGTCCTTGCATGGGTGCAGGGGTAGAAGAGCAGTGGCCATGCATGAGCAGCAGAGCACTCATCTTGTCATCTTTTTTTGTTGTCTTGTTTGCATGCTGCTTAAACAGGAGCTTTGGGGATGTTTAATGGCTGGTTCCTCTCTGAAAACAACACAGGGGAAAGGGGACATCTCCCTCTTTCAGCAGTGAGGTTTTTATGCCTTTCTCCCTTGAACTTTGCACTCATGTCTACCCGGTGGGTGAAAGAAAACAAATCTGTGCTCATGACTACCTTTGCAAAGCATTCACTTTGTATGCACGGATAGGATTTTATAGGATTACAGGATCAGTTGTGTTCCCCGTGTCCAGTTTAGAGAGACAACAGAGAATGTGGGTTGAGGTGGAAGGAATCTTTGGAGAGCAGTCCCTGTTTGGTTCACCTTGTTGTTTTGTACTTCTGCAAGATCCTGGAACAATTGGCACAATGAGACATGCAGAACTAGTTGAGCAGCAATACATAGTCACAGTGGAGCAATTAAGACAATTACTGTATGTTTTATGTAACAGGACAAATGGATCTCACTATTAAAGTCTTTGAAAGTCTCCTATAAAAGCTGTAATAATGCATTAATATATTAATCCTCTTAATCCTGTCAAACTACCCAAGTATTTCTATGAAGGGGTTGACAGGAGATCTCAATACTAAAAGAAATAGCAGCCACTTGCTAGAGTTGCTTTATTAACCATTTCCCTATGTGAGGTGTTGCAAATGACTTTGGTTTAGTGGATGAAGGGAAGGAGTAGAGAAAACTTGGAAAGCCTCTCTTCGCCTCTGACTTAGAACAGGTTCCCTGGCTCATAGACACTGCCATTCCTATAGCACAAAGTAGAAAGGAGAGGACTGTGGCCAGGAGTAAACTAGTGGGGTTTGGTGGTGCAGAATCCACCCAGCCAAGGAGCAATCCCAGCTAGTGCTTCCCCCTGCAGCATGGACCTCTTATCACAGATGCAACTTGCATCAGATACTTTGGAGACCTGAACTGGGACTGAACTTGGAGTCAAAGAAGCCAAAGAAGAAGCAAAAATAGAATTAAACACAAATTGAGAAACTGTTGTATAAAACAAAGGTTCAGGTAGCACAGTTGCAGCATCATGGAGAGAGGAAGGAAGAAACAAAAAAAACCCCTGTGTTTCTATTTGCTCATGCTTAGATTACACCCAAAAAGACTTCTGATTCTCCATTATCCAGCTGGCACACCATTTGCAATACCAACTTAATCATGGGCCTGTGTCTCCTGCTCTTAGGCAAAGCTCATATTGTCAAGATTGCCATCAGGTGAGAGGATGCTGATTTGGATATGAGTTTTGTATGGGGCTGGTGTTTTGCTTCCTAAATCCTGCTTGATAAACTATTCCAGCTGCATCTCTCCCCATGTGGATATCTTTAGTTCCCATCATAACTTCAAATCAGTGTTAACCCTCCACCCACCACACTACTGACAGCCTCAATGCTTTAGTAACTCCTTAACAAGTTGTTAACCTATTGTAAGATAACAGATTCTTTTTCTGCCTGGCACAGCAATGCTGAAATCTCAGTGTGAAGCCTTTTTCACAGAGCCAGCCCTTCATTTCATAGCAACCCAAAATTGCCAATCTCATTTCTACAATAATATCCATCTCAGTGATACAAGTAGCTCATTAATAGGTCTTAATTGAGATGAGACTCAATGGCTTAGCAGCCACTTCAGAAGATAATGGGTGTGAGGTGAGTGACCCCTCTTCAGTCTTGTAGAGTATTATAGTACCTGGATTTTCAGAACAGCCTAGGGAAATTAGGCACAGAACAGCTATTGCATTTCACTGAGGGTGGGCTACCTAGTCTGGCTTAGAAAAAGAAAAGTCTCAACTTTAATCTTCCTGTATTTTAGATCTTGATCTGAAAGCCCAAGCTAATTCTTCTTCTAATTTAGAGGTTCATAGATCCCTTAAGGTCTGTGAGTTATGTAGATGTTAGTTTAGTCAGGGCTAGTTAAGTAAAGTACTGTCTGAAAGCCCAGGACATGTATAAGCAAAGACTCTGCTTTCCATAGTATCTCAAAAGTACAGGGCAAAAGAAGAAGGTTTTGAACCCTCCCTACGGCAGATTCTATAGTTAACACGTGCCTCTATTTTAAGAGATACCCTTGTGGTAAATGCTGCCCTATCCTCACCTGCACTGATTTATGTTGATTTGCAACAGATGAGTATCTGTCTCTCTAGGCTTAAAGGCTTCAGAAACTCTCACAAAGTGGTGAGTGAATGGGGAGATAGGGGTTGTGTTCTTTTGTCTGTTAATGGTTGTTGAAGGGAGGTTTTCTCAACAAAGCACTAAAGTTTATGCTAAGGGATGGTGTGAAATGGTTTCTAGAGAAATACAAAGAAGTGCAGTGCTGTGGGGGAGTACAGAATCTGCCCATGGAAGAGGAACTTGGAAAACCTGCTGAAACCAGGCCATCAGCAAAGGCAAGTGCTGCTTATGTTCTTGTAATAAATTGGAAGTTGGCTGTTTGAAGGATGAAGGCATTGGGGTTTTTAGGCTTTCTTTGGGTTAGTCATACAAAGGAGACTGTCACTGAAAGCCAGTGTTGGAGAGGGCTGGGGCAGGGAAGCTTGGCAGCCTGCTGTCTCCAGCAGGAGAATAACAATTGACAGCCACCCATCTACCCATGAATGGGTAATTAAGGTAAAAACTCATCTGGAAATACAGTTGCATTTTGGTCTCTGAATAGCAGCCTATGTTCAATCCAGATGGTGATTCAGCCAGGACACCTTAGGGGTTGTCAAACTGGGGCTGGTGAGTCAGTGTTAACAAATCTCTCCCTGTTGGGAGTAGGTTGTAACACCCCGACCAGACTTTGGTATGCACCAAAACTAGGTTTATATATCTTAATTTAAGTAATGCACAGTGGGAGGGGCTGTGACTTCAAGTCCTCATTCTGGGAGCAGAATATGTTTACTAAAATGAAGGTTATCGATTGCAGTGATTCTTTTCAATCAGCCTATTAATGCTCGTTTTATGTAACAGGACAAATAGATCACAGTGTAAAGTCTTTGAAAATCCCCTGTGAAAGCTGTAATAATGCCTTAATGTATTAATCCCCTTAATCCTGTCAGACTCCCAAAGAATTTCTGTAAAGGCTGACAGGAAATCTCGGTACTAAACAGCAAACCCAGCAGCAGACGCTTTTCAATAGGTGGGGTTTACAATACTCCTCAGCTGAGGGAGGAGAGAACTGCAGTTTGTGAAGCACAGGGAAGGATTTTAAGCCATTTTGCAGGTTGGGTTGTCCTTTAATTTACTTCATGTTAGAGCAGAACTATTGCTGGATGCTGACATGAGGGTGAGGATCAGCATTTTACACCCTCTTTTTTCTGTATCTCTCTGCTTTTCGCTGTGCTTCATGTGCTTGCACTTTGCTCTTGTCATTTTTCTTTGGTCTTTGCCAAGCATTTGTATACTCCAGTGCCTTCCTGCGTGGGATAGTGATATACACCTTTGTCTCCTGGGCTCTAATTGCATTGCATGCTCCTGCAGGTTTGACATGCTTTGCAAGCAGGCTTGGGGATGCTGGTTCTTGAGGATACAGGATAGAGAGGCTCTGCCAGAATGCCCAGATATTTCAAGTGCCTGAATGTAGAGAGTAACTTTGAAATGACAAAAATCAGATAGTGCCACGTTAGCAACATAATGGCAGTGCTGCTCTGAAAGGTGGCACCTCCAATTTTAGGCGTGTTCTTAGCAGTCTATAATTTAGATGGAGCTGGAGTGTTTAGTCTGTAGGACTTTGTTTTTTTCTGCCTTCACCTTTTCTTTAACTTGTAAAGAAAATGATGTTCTATGTAAAATGTAATAACCAAGAATGAATCCTTTAAAGTGCAACATTATCTTTTCAGCACACATTTCCCCTGCACCTCTGCTAATTATTTGATTAAATATGTGCCTTAGTGGGTTTAGTGTTTGCTGGAGTGATCAGGATGAATTCATTTTTCTTGTAGTGAACAGAAGATAGTGCATTTGGGGATCCTGTGCAATTACATCCCTTTGTGATAGGGGAGGGAAAAACAAAATAATGACAGCTATGCAGTATCAGTACAGGCCATGTATTGACTCCAAGTCAGCTTTTGATTCCATTTACAGCAGTGCAAATGGATAGTCATTTCAGTAAATCAGCAGACTTGCTCTGAACGTTAAATCAGAACCTACATGTTCCTGCCTGCTGTCTCTAGCATGGCTGGTGGCTCTGCATCTTCTGCCCAGTTAGTTTAAAATCAGATATTTCCATTCAGGGTAAAACCAATGGAAAATGAAGTTCTCCCTTAGTATTCACACACCTTTCTCCCTGACTGCAGCTTTCCTGATGGAGCAGTGGTGAAGGAAGAGAATCATAGGATCATAGAATAGTTGGGGTTGGAAAGGACCTTAAGACCATCCAGTTCCAACCCCAATGCCATGGGCAGGGACAACTCAGACTAAACCCTGTCACCCAAGGCTCTGTCTAACTGGGCCTTCAACACTGCCAGGGATGGAGTATTCACCACTCTGGGCATCCTGTGCCAGTGCCTCAGCACCCTCAAAGTAAAGAACTTCTGCCTTATACCTAACCTGAACTTCCCCTGTGTAAATTTAAGCCTATTCCCCCTTATCCTGTCGTTACAGTCCCTAATGAAGAGTCTCTCTCCAGCAGTCTGGAGTTGCAGACAGCAGAAATGGGCATACTTTGCATTCACAAATTAGAACACCCTGATCCTCAGTCTGTGTATTCCTGTTCTGTCCTTTTATGTGCCTGTATCTTCTTTGGTCTGGACTCTGCACTTGAACACACAACTCTCAGTGCACTTCAGCTGGGAACTCCCATGATGAGCAATGGAAGACAATGAAATTACAGTGTGCTGGGGGAAATGTAGTCCACCCACTGCACATATCCCACATGGGAGAACGCAAGCACAATGAAGGCAGAGTAAAAATGCCTGTGAGGTAATGTAGCATCATTTATTAATCTCTGGTTTGGTGTACATGATGTGCAGAAGTGTACAGTTTAGTGGTTTTCATGTAAAGATCAATGTTTTCCCTGGGTAGGCAGCATAACTATTCTCTGACAAGCTTAAACTCTGAGTCACCACCAAAACACAAAGCTGGGATCCTGGGGCATCATGGGGTAGTATCTCCAGCAGGAGGGCTCTCTGGTTGCTCCAGGCAGAGCCTGGGTGTGCTGCATGGCTCCCCACTCTCGCCAACAGTTACACATGCTTAGCCTGACTCATGCGTTTTCCACTTTATCCTGTGCATTGATAGTTTAGTCGAGCTACTTTTGCAAGAATAGCATTCAACATTTTCCTGCTTAATGCCTTGGCAACAGCATTTTCTACGTTTTTCTTCTCATTTTTTACTAGTGCAAGATGCTGTGCCAAGAAAAATCTCAAGCTCATCCAGAAAGGATTAACTAGGTATCATAGCAATATCCGTCAGTTTACCCACAGAAGAATGGAAATAGTTTCCTTTTGTGCAGCACATTTTAGAGAGTATTTCACCTTAACTCTTCTGTTGAGACTGTTTGTAGACCAGAGATAAGTCTTTGCAAGGAAATCGATAAGAATTCATGCATGCATAACTGGCATCAGCCTCCACAGGACATTAGGTACTGCATTAACATAACTGAAAATTGGAAAGTTCCTTTTTCAATAGAGTAAAGATAACTACTGTTAAGTGCTTTTTCAGATGTGTGTGGGAGTCCCACACAAGGAGGCAGACTATAAAATGTGGTTTTGTAGGTACATTGTGTTGTACAAGCTTTGCATTGCAAGTGTTGCCAAAAGAGCATCAGAAATTCATGACACATTAGACTAGCTTCATTAGAGACAGCCAGAGCTTTAGGCTTCGTCTAGAGAATTGTAAATGATCGATTTGTCATTTCTTTACCTGTTGATCAAATAAAGATGAGAAAGAAGGGAATTTGTAGGTCTGGGACTAAAAGGGAAGCAATGTCTCTTTGGTACCATAAAATGTCCCTCTAATTAGTTTGGGAGTGTCAACAGAACATAGAACCTCACAAACAGGAATTCAAGGGAGACTAAATATCATATAAAACATAGGCACTGTAGGCCTAGGGATTACAGATTCACCCAACTGTTTTAAATGATACCTCTGCTCTGTTACTGATGCCTGTGTTCACTGTCCTACCTAAGAATGAAATAAATTATACTTGTGGTTAAAAGGTTAAAAGATAAAATATGGGGCATTTTACTGTTTTGTGATGGGTTTAAAATCTGGGCTAGGTTTGCAATGATCTGTGGCAGGTCAGTTCTGTAGCTCAGGTTTATTATGCTGAAAATCTACACTGCGAGGCATATTCCAACATAAAAGAAAAGCACCGCTACAGCTGGAATTGAAACCAAAGGGAAAAAAAGCTTTCTGTCAGTAAATGTTCATGGTTTTCTATTCTGAGATGTAAAAATAAATAAACCAATCCATCAAGGTTCCCTTTAAGGTACAGAGGCAAGTGTAGCTGCTGGTCCCACTTTTGTGCTCCTTGCCTCAGAGGACTGCTGAGATTTGAGCAGTGGAAGTGGCAGTCATCTGGCCAGATGCAGACCATGTTTGCCACAGCACTTTCTGTCATACCTGCCTGTCATGCAGGGCTTTACATCATGTTAGCCATTAGGAGAGCCTGAGCTGATGCTCAGAGCTTACATTCAGCTCATAGTGCTGGGAAAAAATAAGTGTTAATTCTCTGACAACACACAGGGCTGCATGCAGACACTTGTGATGCTTCAGTATGTGGATGGGCAGATAACAGCACTGTCCTCCATCCTGTAAGCTAAATATGTGCCATATGTGTCATGCTAGTGGAGGATTTCCTACCTGCGAACCTCCTGCCATCCCAGGTAGTGATACACTTGCCTGTGCCTGCTAATTACTGGTGAACTTGTGGGAAGCTTGTTGGTATTTCTATTTGGAAAAGTAGTTGATGGCTGTTGAATGTGAGCCAGTCTTAGAGGCTTGTGCTTGTTTTCAGTCACCAAGGCATGTGTATAGTTTCTTTGAAGAGGGTTTTAACCTTCTGCTTGGTAGGTATTGGCTGAAGTTTATCTATTTTATCAAATGGTGAAAAACCAGACAACTCTGGAATCTGTTGTTGACCCAACTGGAAGAACTTATTGCTCTCTGAGCTCTTCTTAGTGATGGAAAATCTAAAGCAGAAAAGGTATTCTATTGCTTGGCGTGATCTGACTCATCTGTCATCATTCTCAGCAGGGAAACCAGCAACCGAACTGGCTGTCAGGACTGAACTCCTACTAAGCAGCCTCTCTAAACTGGGGTTGTTGAACATGTGAGGGGAAACCTCTTAGTAATATTGCCTCTGGTGTTCAGTTGGTTGCCAGGCTATGATTTTTCAGAATTGGCTCATGAAAGGGCCTATCTCACACTTCATGTCTGCAGTTGGAGTGATATTGGAAGTATCTGATTGGAGATATCTGTAACTCTGAAATGTAGGTTCTTGATGGAGATATAGCAAATCCTCCCTTGAAAAAAAACCCAAGCCATAATCCATATCCTTTATTCCTTTAGAAAATCCTGTCTATGGATTTCCGCTGTGACACAGATTCTCAAACCCCACAGTTACTCGACTGAAAATGAAAGAAACTCTACTCATGAAATCATACGATCCTTCAATGGAAAAAACCCTAATGTTATAAAGATGATCATTTCTGTGCTATATTTACACTATTTCATAGAAACATGCTTGTGGGGGTATATATATCCTTCAGTAATTACATGCTCTGTAGTGCTCTGAGAAGAAAAAAAACCATGCCAAGAATAATTCCAATAAATATTAAGGCCTTGACACAGCTAGTATTGCAGTGATGTGGTTTTCTAAGTGCAGAAAAATTTCCCAGCTCTTTGGTATGTCAGGAAGGAATAACAAATGCAAATGCTGTTGATGATAGTCATTAAAATTCTGCAAATGAAAAATGACTCACCCCTTCGTTAATTCTAGCCCATTGCATAGAGAACCTGTGAATGCCTTTGTCAGTGACACTGTTAGCTTTGGAAAACGAGAAGAAGGCTCTTGCCTAGCTTCCCTGTTCCTGAGAAACTTTGTCCTTGTACGGCAGCAAGTTGTTCTGACTGCCAAAATGATGAAAGCCATTTAAGCACCTTGGATGTGTGAAACGGTTCCCAGAATAACAGCCGCAGATGACAGTGGGATTGGGATGTGGTATGAGAGGGTCAATGACGGTGCTGATCGTTATGATTAAGAAAGGAATATCACCTGTGTTCGTGAGGGAATTTTGGGGCTCCATTGTGCTCGCTTCTAAATAAAATGTCTCTGGAGAGCTTGTGATATAAATAGGAAAGACTGACAAAAGATGAGAATGATTTTGGGGACAGAGAATTGAAAAAGTGAAGGATTATTGTTAATCTTGAAGCTCAGTGAAGCCCTGCTCACAGACCAGGACCTCATCTGTGGTGGGTGGACCAGGACAATGAATATTTGTCAGATGTGGAAGCCATAGGGTCATCCTGTGGGAAACCAGTAGGTCCATGGGAGGCAAGGGAAAATGGGGCATTTGGGAAACTGGATCTGCATTGTCCTTGGAACAACGTGTCTTTGCTGCTCATAGGATATTTTGTGGTAGCTACAGTGGTATAAAGAGACCAGAAATGGGACACCAAGTTGGCTGAAAACAGCGGTAGGAATAATTTGTCTTTGACAGAGCTAAAGTCCTTCATTTTCATTTAATTGGATAACGTTAGCTACAACCTTGCGATTTGCTAATTTGTTGCACTGGAATATGATTAGAAGATGTTTTGAGCCCGGGTGATGAGGAATTTTAATAACATGTTTCTGAGGTGGGGCTGTGCCGACACCGAGGGTTTTGTTACAGTATTTGAAGCTCATTGTGACTCTAATGATGTTACAAATGTGCAAGTGAGATAAATATAAATGAATTGCTATTGAACCAGTGCAACAAGAAACTCTTAAAGTGTTGTGGGACATACGTAAATGAATATGGAAATTAAACTGTTTGGGTTAGAAAAGGACATGTCTGAGGAGTGGCTCTTTGGAAGTTCTTTGGATAGGCATCAAGGATGCTGATCATTTGGAGCTTTTACATATGTTAATCATCTTGTTCTTCCAGGCCAAAGAGGCTATGAATATAAAAGTGCTAACAGCCTATTACTAAGTTGTTTGCATGAGTCCTTATAATAGAAACGTTAACTGTATAGCTTAATTTCTACTTAAATAAACCTACAGCTTTCTATAGTAACAGGAATGTGATTGGTTGGAATCAGATCTGTTTAAAGTAACCAGTGTAATTAAGAGGCCTTATCTACCTCTGTTTAGTTGGATGGTCAACAAAATGCCTGAAAAGGAAACAAGTTGGTTTAGGGATGATGGATAGGAAGTATTAGGGATGGTAACAGCACAGCATGAAGGGGTCATACTGGTGGGAAGGGAAAATTATGTTTGCAACAGCATTTGGAATGATCAGGAGTTGCCCAGACTGTAGCTTTCCAAGCCAAAAGTAAGGCATCCGTCAGGGTTAAAGATGATGACAGGGCTCAGTTGATTTAGGTAAGGTTGCCCAACTGTCCTGATGTTTCCTTATATACCAGCTGTGATGGGTCTCAAAGGAAGAATACCTCTCCCTGACTAGTTTTTGGTTTCTAATTTCTTGCTCACAATAAGGACCATGAGTAGCAACACTCCACGACCATGGGTAGCACAGACTTGCTTTTTGCATTTCTGCTTCCCAAGGGTGAATGTATCTTATCAGAGTTTATTTTTGCACCTACTGAAGATGATTGCTCTCAGACCTGTTGGTCTTGAGTGATGGGAACTGAAACTCAAGCTTTTCCCACTTGGAAATCACTGAGGCACAAAGTGATGCTACTGATATTTCCATACAAATTCTTTTCTTCCTTTTTTATAGTTTTTTTTGAGGAGCACTGCTCCCATGAGCTTGGCTTTTGGATGTGATAACACCTAATCTAATTTCTGATGTATTTAACTGAAATCTAATTTCCATTTTTTTCTGTCCTGTAAAGAACAACTGGCTCTGGGGATCCCTGATAAAGCTGTGGAGGGACCCCCTGCTTCCATATGCAAGGAACTAATCAATTTGCTGCCAGGAGTTTACACTAATATCTGTGGTGATTGCAGCTCACGTATAATGAAGACAAATCCTGTTCTGGCTAAAGATCAATAATTCAAGAGGGGAAAGGGGGATGGAGACTGCAGGAGCACCTGCCAATGAAATGCTTTTTGGAAATAACAAGCTTTAAAAGCAGAGTGTAGGACAATTACTGAGAATTAGCGAACGTCCTGTGGGTATGAAGAAGACCCTGTGAATACAAAATACCCTCTCTCACCCTTCCCCAAACTTCTATTCCTTTTAGGAGCTCCTAGGAGAGATATTTAGAGCCTATTAGAATGGCAGGAAGTCAGCTGTTAATGAGGATGTTAATTCTGGGATGACATCATATGGACCAGTAGTGCTACCTGCATACATTAAAGATGAGGGAGCTGAGCTGGCAGCCTTGGTCTGATTTCCTCAGCTTGCAGCACCACAAAACTCTGGCATCTATTGGGGACTAGGAAGCACGTAGGGAGGATGGAGCATCTGGGATGCAGATGTAGAGGTTTTGCAGTTCATTTGTAACGTCAACCTTGTCTTGATGAGATGGGGAAAAATGTGTTTGCTCACTGTTAGTACAGGCAGTTGGATGAGGACTGAGAGGCAAGCAGGCCCATGAGACAGCTTGGCTGCTGGTTTGGATGTGTTGGTGGGCCTGCCATGCCAGTTAGTTGATGCATCAAACAAGACATGGGCAGCTGGGGGTGACTGATGTCCTTTGCCTCCTGTGAAGCAAGGATGCTGGCTCCCATGGGCTCATCTCTGCCCAGTCACTGTACCCCTTCTTTACACTTGACGTGGGTTTTAATGTTTTACCACACATAGCTCATATTTTAAAATCTTTATTGGACAAGGTCTTAGGCTGTTGTCACAACATCTTGAATCGAGTGTGACAAGGCATAGACAGCTCTGTTTGGGCTGCTATTTCTTCTCTTTAGAGTGTGGAAGGGTTAAAAAGCTGCCTGAGACTCTCTTTTGCTGAGACAAGAGGACTAAGGATGTATTGATTTCAGCCCACTCCCCCTTTCTTCAGTTTTGAGTGCTGTGAGCTCTGTTTTTCGCTTGCCCTGCAAAAGTGATTATTCAACATAAATACAGACAGTTTACAGTGTTTACAAGTTAGCTGATGTAGCAAGTCTCCTTGTCATATGCTCGTAGAATATAGGGTAGGGTCAATGTTGCCAACCTTGAGCATTCAGGAATCACAAGGGAAATGCTTCTCAAAATCACAAGACTGGTTCCAACATCAGGAGGGGTTTTTATTACTGAAGAAAGGAAAAGGTCCAGAAGTTTGTTGCCATATCGGAGCCTGGAAGGGGTCATGTGGTCATAATTTACATTGTGTCCTCAGTGAAAAGGAAGAAACCCTCACATTGTCTTCCTATGTTCTTTGTTCAGTGTGTTCCTATGTTCTTTGAATCTTATTACATGGCTCTGGAAGCTGTCATTTTAAGGTTAAAACCTGTCAAAATATGAGACAACAGTACTGAGATGACATTGCATCAACCCAGCTGCATCTTGATTTTCTTTGGGTACCAAAACTAAAGCGGTAGGAAAATTCTGCTTCCTCCTCGGAAATGTTTTAGCATGAACTACAATATTCTGTGCAGTTAACTGAAAATACAAAGAAATATAGAGCATTCCTATTGTTTATACCCACTACTACTTCACCCTTAAAACTGAAGGTAGGAGTACAATGATGTGTCTCTTGGTGTAAGAGGGGGATGACAGACCTGTAAGGTAGGCTCCCCAGAAACACAACCATCACCCCTGGAAGAATCAGTGCAGGAGAGAGGCAGGGAGAGAGGCTTGAAAGCTGGACATGCCAGCAAACATCCTACTCTTTCCCTGCTTATATGAGAGAAGAATTCACTAATGCTTCATCTCTAGGGAGTTAGTGGAAACAAAGGCTTGTCAAGGCATGATACAGGTTTGCTGGGTGTATTCTTTCCTGGAGCTTCACTGTTGGAGGCATTCAGGAGCCTGAACTGTGGGTCTTTTGGGCACATTGATCCCTGAAATGCTGAGTGTTCCAGAAGGGATTTCATGCCTTGCTCTCTATCAAGGAGGAAATGTAATTTCTTTTGGGTGGGTATCAGGGAGGGATGGGTTGTTTGGAAGAAATAGGAAAAAACTTGTGGAACCCAGACTCCTTTTAGAACATTTCTGGTGTGTTTTCCCCCTATGTGTAAGCAGAGATAATTTTCATTAGGGATTAAACCAGGCCAACAAGTTTCATCTCTCGATCTCCTCAATCTCTGCTCTTCTGCAGTGACTGCCCTTGGGGTTCATTCTCTGATGATACCTCCCAAAACCTCTTGGATCAGTGTTCAGGGTCTGACATGGCCACAGATCTCTGCAGCACTGCCACTGCCAGATGAGAAAGCACCTTCCTTAGAAAGCCGCAGGGCAAAGACAGAAAGTCAGCTCTCTCCATCATAGCATGGTCCTGCAGTGGAAAGGGCTGGTGAGGAAGGTAGGGAGTGGGAAATAACCTTCTGCCCTTCCTCCTAGCTGAGGTCAGGCTGAGCATGGTGGTGAGCATCTTCTAGTCCCTGCTGTAGTAGCTGGTAGCTGAAGAGAGCACCACGCTTCCAGGACTGACAATTCAGGAGCTTTAGTCAGTGCTAAATTCACTTTAACAATAATCCTCCATGAATCAGAGGGGAAATATTTCACAAGCTTAAAGCACCACAGAACCTGCAGGATTCTCTTAAATGGAAGCTCATGAAAATGAGTGCTGCCCATTTATTTTGAGGGGGGGACTCTGAAAGAGAGAGCAGCAATTTAAGAACATTGCAAAGCTGTAGCAGAGGGAAACATTAGAACCTTCATAAGCAAGGCCCTGTTCGTTTTCTTTCTCTCCACTTTCATACTGCAATATTTCCTACCCGTTGAAGGTAGAACAAGAGGCCAGCATCCCATCTGCCCCTGCTGAAAGTTAAGCTGATGTATGCAAAATGGGAGCTAGCTGGAAACCCAGTGGACTTGCATGGGATACAGGGACACAGGAAAGGCACATATGCTGCAGCTCCAACTATGTAATTTTAAAGCTATATGTAAAACACCATCTGTGGTGCAGAGACCTCTGCTATGAGGGAGATACACATTCAACCCAGAAAATCGTCAACTGAAGTGCTATAAAGTTCTCTGTAAGTGTCTTCATCACTCATTGCTTGAAAAAAGCACCTAATACCATGGAACACTGTAGCAAGAACTAATGTAGATGTAGTAAGCCAAAACCAACACTAGTGGCAATAGCTGCAGCTTGACTGCCTTTAGTAGTAGAAGGGGATCCAAGCTCCATGGATCTCACAGATGAAAAGGTGAATTTAGTGGTTCCTCATTGCAACACTATTCACAAATGCAGTGAAGGGACTGGCATCTGTTTATGATTTAATTTGGGCCATAATCTTTTGCTGAAAGACAAGATTTATGGCAACAGGAAGTCAAAAGGGCAGAGACATATCCTTCCCTAGCAGGGCTGTGTAATTCTGCAAGGTCATTTGCAGATGGTCCCTTAAGCTTCACCTTCATGTCTTTCTCCAGGTGACAGCAACCTGAAGGCACAGGCTGTCTCCCACTCACAGGGCCCAAAGACAATTAAAACCTGTTACTGTGAAAGTTTGACTTGCGAGGAGGAAGGCAAATATCTGTGCTTTCCTGAGACGTGGGATACCACTTATTGCCGCGAAGTGACCTAATGCAATGTCAGTGAGCTTGAAAGCTGCTTAAGTACAAAATAAATACTATGCACACTGCTTCAGCTCCACTGTCAGACCTGGTGGGCAAAGATGAAATCAGTGCTGTTTTTTGCTCCCCAGACTCAAAGAGCTCATTAGAATTATTTCCTGATGGAACAAGAAGGAATTTGGAGGGGGGGGGGGAATCCACTCCTTGTAGCAGTGGCTGAAAACTGCCAGTTTTACCATTAAATGCCTTGTGTGCGTGATGCTGGGCTCCCCCTGCTATGCCGCTCTCCCCTTTCCCAAGGCCCAGCATCTGGGAGCTGGCAGCGAGGTGCTGTGCCATTGCCAGCAGGAGGGCCCATGCCAAGTAAGTGGCTCATTAGCTGCTGCAGCAGTGGGGAGCTTGCTGTTTAGTTGCCTTGCTTTTGCCTGTAGATTGGGCTTGCTGTTGAGCTTGGTGCTCATAAAAGCAGTGGGATGTTCTGAGGCATTTGCCTCTCAACAACATGCAGAGGCTCATCCATCATCGCACTGGAGAGCTCTTTGGTGGCGGTGCAACCGTAGTCAGGGAGGAGGAAAAGCTCAGGGAAAGAAGGGAGCTGGCAGGCTTGCACCCATGTTAAGAGTGCAGTGGTAGAACAGAGAGGAAAAGAAGGGAAAAGATGCTCTTTTTCCTTGCAGCTGTGTTTATTGAGTTTCAGCACTGCAATTGATAGAAATGAGGAAGACAGAGATACCAGCACAGGGTTTAGAGGAAATACGAATATTGAGTGTAGGTGTTTTTATAAAGGGACATATGAAATGTGTGCTGTGTAGTATGTTTTACTGCTGGAGGGATCTATAAAGACTCAACCTATAACCAATAAAGACATTCAGGGCTCCAGGAGGAGTGGGTGTGTGTTAGAACTTGTAAAAACCGCACAGGTACCTTTGAAGGAAGTTCAAGGTGTGAAATTAGAAGAGCTTAAAAGGAGGTAGGAATCCCATAAGTGCAGAACTGGGAAGAGAGGAGGTAGGGGTGAGGACAGCACAGACAGGACTCCTCACAGTGCTCAGAGTCTGCTCAGAGCTGACTGCTCAGAGCATGTTAAGGTACTAGCTGCTCCTCGTGCCTCAGTTCTGGACTCATTCCTGTGTGCACCTCTGTACCTGGAGCTTCTTCCCCTGCAAAGGGCTGAAGCCTGTACTCAGATAAAGTAAGAGGAGTAAATGGAGGTGCTGCACATTAAAACCCAGCTTTCCTGTAGAAGTGCACAACTCCTTTGCCTCATTTCCTTTCTGAAGTGCACAGATTTTGACCTTTGCTGGGCAAGTTGCTGCCACTTCATCATTATTAAAATACACAGAGAAGTGACCCCGAGCTTGCAGCCGTTCCCATTCTCTCCACTGTGGATTTCCTGTCTTCTCTCTCCTCATTTGTATCACAGCCTCCAAAGCACAGGGACTGTACTCTTTCTCATCTCTCAGTAGCACAGAATGAACCATCAGAGCCAAGCCTGTAATAAAATTGTAATAACCTTCCCTAACTGTAACTAGACTCTATTTGTTCCTGCAGAAGCCACAGTGCTGTGAGGCCCAGGGGCTAGCAGGGTGAGCAATACTCCACCGTGCTAGCTTGCCAAGCCCGGGGAATAGACCTCAGCATGCACAAATTCACACTCTCATTTATTACAGAGTATTAAGATAGCAGCTAGAGATGCTGCTCCTAATCAGAGTACACAAACTGTTTACAGTTCCTCCCACCAAATATTTACAATTAACGCAGGATGGAAAGGGAAGAATTGTTCCTTCATTTAGCACAGGAGGAACAGAAGTCCTCGATACTGTAAAGGAAGCTGGAGACAGAACCAGGAGTTAAACTCACTTCTTTCAAGCTTCCAGCACAGTCACTCTTTCTCTTTCCCAAGCATGTGATATGAGGACAGTTATGAGACAAAATAGGCCATCCTTACTCTTTTCCATTGTATTTTTGTGTTGCTTGCCACCACAGTCATTGGGAAAGAAAGGCCATTTTGTGCAGTGAATATACCCCAAAGGTGGCTTAGTGTGAAATCAAAATGTTTTGGTCTTTCTGTACTGGAATGTGGAATACCTCAAACTTCTCCTTGTTTCTTGCTAGTGCGATCAAGTGCTGTCATTGGAACTGGAAATGTAGCATGGTTACAACATGGAAACCCTTCTGACATCTATTCCACTTCAATTCAATGCAAACCACAACAGGAAACTATCAGTACATCCATCTCCTGATGGGCATTCTGCCACAGGGTCTGAACCCATCCCTTCACATTGGCTTATTTTATGTGATCAAGCTTATTTTTATTCCCTTGTGCATTTTACAGACCATTTATAGCTTGCATCCTTATTCTTACAGGCTTTAATCTGAAGCTGAAAGTTAGCATGAATTAATGCTCTAAATGCCAGTCTTTTACCCAGTACTAGAGGCATACTCAGAAGTCTAATTTCTCCTCAGTGTAGGGTAGGGGTCAGTTAAGTTTTGCCCAGCTTTTATTTTGATCCCTTGCATAAAGGCACTTCTACAGGGTTTAAGAACAGTGTTTTAGTGACCATCACAGTAACATTCAACACTTTATGTACGCTTCAGTTTGAGCAATGGGAAGTGCAACTTGTGCAGGCAGTTTAAGAGGGAGATATATGTCAATCCTGGTTTGTGCTTGTTCTGTGCTTGTTGTCACCTCACTGGTCACCACTCTATATAAATGCCATGCACGGAAATGTAGCAGATTAAAGGTGCCTTTACTGCTTCTATAGCATGCACCTAGAAAAGTAATGAAAGCTAGATAGGTAGAGTCCCTTGGCACCATCTCTAATTCACGTGTTTGTGACTTTAATCCTTTGCTTGATGGTGTTTTAATTGACAGAATGTAAATTCCTTTTTGTGGTAATCCTTCTGGCACATGGAGATGTGGACAGATGCTCTCGGCTCACAGACTGACAGTGGGAATAGACAGGAGGGGCTGGCACTGTGGTTGTATTTACACAACTATTTCCTGATCATGTATTTTTGTGTATTTCACCTCTGAAACTTCACAAAAAACTCTTTTCCACCAGCTTTTAGCTGAGGAAGATGATTTCATTCATTCCTTTGTCGTTGGGGTGAGAATACCTGCCCTTAGAACTTTATACTGCAGGAGGATGCTCAGTGAAGAAGGGACAGACAATACCCTGTATAGAGGAAGGCATCAACAGCCAGACTGCCTCCATCCCTCCCTCCAGTTCTGTCTGCAGTTATATCACCTGGTAATTTAGATTCAGATTAACTTGGTGACCCACCAGTGCTTTCAGTGTTTGCAGAACCAGTGGGGATCTAATGCGGAAGGAGCTCTGAAGAGGTATGTGGAGCTTAGTGTACCAGCCTTGCTGTGCTTCTAGGCCAGCTGAACCAGCAACTGGAGACATGCCTAAAAGTGGATAAGCTTTAATAAACCATTAAAAATAAAATCAAGCAGGTTTTTCAGGGCTGGAGGAAGAGAAGTGCTTGGATTCTTTTTACATTTACTGTCATTCACAGTAGTTTGGTCTACCCAGCTTGTGTAAGCAGATTTCCTTATAAAGCCAGTTTTTCCTTTTTAGATATGCCCATAATAAGAGAAATCCTGACCGTTTTAGTTGCTTCTCATACCAAAAGATCCCCCACTGAGTACAATTAGAGTTTTGGTGCAGAGATAAATTAATAATATCTGGGAAAGAATTTTATCTAATGATAGGTTAATAAACACCCATTAATTCCTCTATCTGAGCATTTACCAGTTTGAGGATATGAATAATATGTCCAAGACTTTCCAAGACAGATAAACTGTGATATTTCCAACCTCCCTTGTTCTGCCTAGTCTCTGTTTGTAACCCCACTGAGACACTGCTCTTGTTTTCCATACTGGGGAAGCCAGACCAAAGCCAGGCAAACTCCAAAAATCCTTGTTTCTTCCAAACACTGCTGTTCCTGCTACGTATTACTAAATCCCTCTAAATTCCCTTGTATTTTCTCTTTCCCAGAGAGTTACAGTGGCTGTGGCACTGCACCAAAAGATGGGAGCAGTGGGGCAGTGAGGGGATGAGGATGCTGCAGTGCTCCATTCTGGCTGCAGCCTCTGCTCCCACTTCCAAGCACTCACATTTTCAGTGATAGAGAAAGACAACTACAACTTGCACGTCCTTTCTCTGTATTTCTGCTTGATTTACTTGCCCTAGATGTAAAACTTTTGACTACTTCTCAAGTTACTGCTGGAAAAAAACAAGTTCCATATGTATTACCCTTCATCTGCATTAGACACAGAATAAAAGGGAAACTCTTCCATCCGAAGCTGTCTCATCTGAATTAACTTGCAGAGTGCCTGAGTGAAAATACAGGGTTTGTGCAGGTCCCTTCTCTTTCTCTCTCTCTGAAACATTATTTTAACTCTCTGAGATGCTGCTGGGTACCAATGAAGACAGGACACCAGTGCCATTACACCTCTTTTCAGGCATCTGTGGGAGCCAATCAACTGAAAATCCCCTTTCAGTAGGTTCTGAAAGAAAAACCTGAACTTCCAAGCATGAAACTGAAGAGTGAAAGTCAAACAAGCTCCAGTGAGGATTTATTTCCTCTAATACAATCACTCAGGGATCAAAGGGTTTGTCCGCTATTTCTTTAGCTGCCTTTAGCAAAGCTCTGCACCTTTCTTCATCTTTAAACACTTCATTGCTGTGTGCATCCCAGTATCCTGCATGCTTCTGGGCTGAAGTACCATTCTGGAGCCTGCACCAAATCCTCAGGTGTCCCTCTCTAATTTCCTTGGGGTAGTATTTTCTCATGGTAGCTGGTAAGTGATGGTTTGAGCTGTGCCTACCTGTTCTTGCTGGGATGGGAGAGGATATAATGCCATGTTCACCTCAGAGGGATGGGCTGATGGACCGGAGTGCCATGGAGCATCTCTGATGGATGGGCTCTGATTCAAGATTCTACCTTTTGCTTGTGCAAACAGAATATGGATCTTTGCACAACACAGTGTTCTTTCTGCCTCATTAATATCATCTGCTGCCCTGCTTACAGTGACAGAGATTGTCACTCTCAGCACAAACAGAGGTGTTTTTGACAGAAAGGCAAAATTTGTATTTAGATACACTCAGCACTTCTCAGGGAGTCTGATATTTACCACTCTTAAGAGTTCCAAAACCTGCCCATGATCAAACCAATGAACCAGCACCCTCATGGCATAAAATCTTAACTATAACTTAGTTCTCCTCTGTGTCTGGTTTAGGTAGTTTTCCTTAAAGAGCCATTTGAATGACCCCCTGTTCCCCCCCCCCCCCCCAGTCATCAGACAGCAGGAACGTGAGCAGAGGAGTGAGATTAATCACACCAGCCAGTGACAGATTAGATGCAATACAAGTTAAAGAGGTGGAATTTTCACACCCCTGAAACTCAAGCCAAAGTTGCCATGACTTCTGCAATTCCAGCCTTCCATACAGCACTTTGCAGGCTTGTTACTTTAAAGTGTAACAACTTCAGGGTTTTGTTAGTGCCGTACCCTCATGCTGCCTTCCCTCCATACCTTTCCCTTGGCATCTACAACGCCCATCTGCTATTCCGACTCCAAGCCACTTCCAATCAAAGATTGACAAAGGAATTGAAGGGCTGTCTAATTTCAGGAAGCATGCTGACTTTGCAAGGTTTTGAATGCAGGAAAGATGTTTTTCTTCCCACAAAGCAGTCTTTGAAACAAGCATTTCCTCCCTGAATTAGGAGACTTCTGGTGCTGACCTTATGAGAGTTCACATAGCTTCACTTTAGGCATGGCCATGCAAGGTGCAAAGTCCAAACTAGATTTATATTGTTCATTAGCTGAGCAATACACTGAATCCTGACTAGAGCTCTGTAAGAAAGCTTTTGGTTTTGTATCTTCAGTGGTCCAACCAATAAAGCAATGTATTTCATAGAATCACAGAATGGTTTGGGTTGGAAAGGACCTTGACATAGTCCAGTTCCAACGCCCTGCCATGGGCAGAGACACCACACACTACACCATATCACCTAAGACTGTCCAACCTGGCCTTGAACATTGCCAGAGATGGAGCAGTCACATTTAGGTCAAACAGAAACATCATTTAATCCTCTGCCTGTATCACTCCCAGTTATTCAAGTATGCTTTCTGCATGCTTACTACACAATATTTGTAAATATTCTCCTCTTGAGACTACACTTTTTGGACTGCTTTGTAGCTTCTGAAAACATTCACCAACCTTATTCACATTCACCACCCCTGTTTGCATTCAGCAAAGCCCAGGGCAGACAGACACCATGAACAAAAGTCTGATGGACAGGGTTTGAGAGGAGCAGTTCAATCTCTCATTTGACCCCACATATATTGTTCAGTTCTCCACTTTACTGCTCATAGTACTAATAGCAAAGGGAAACTCTGGAGGGAAACATCATGGAAGTTGCACTATGTTCTAGCTGCAAAGCTCCCTGCCTAACACCCTGAAAGGTAACTGTAATATATGAAGAGTGATTTAGTTTATTGATGTGTATTGGCCCAAGTACTGGTGAATATAAACCCTCAGTGATCACAGGCTTTACAGCATGGCTTTATTTGGATCATTTCAGGAGGCTTCAATGGGTTTTGCATTTTCATTTCGTAATGATGAATTACCTGAAATCATTCCTCTCGGAATAGATTCCTCCAGCTTTGGCTCCTGCAAGGATGTTTCATTTGGTGTCGAAAATTGCAATAGAACGTTTCCTTGAGCCATTGATATGTCAGAATGGAGTTTATTATCACTCACAGTCCCAGCATATTGGAGCTGTGTGAAAGGCTTTGTAAATAATATGACATGGGGAGGAACTCATTTGATGCTGTGATAGGTGGTGAACATTTCTAGGCAGGCACACAGGGTGCCCTGAAGTAGCAGGAATTGTGACCTTTTCTAGTAAGAGGCTTTCTCACTCTGTAATGTATATTGGTAACTAATGAGAAGCTTTAGTGGAGGAAACAGGATTTCAGTTGGTGTTGTTTGTGTGTTGTTATAACTGCTTGTCGTTCATATGCCTTTGAATGAATTAGAAGATGGTTTCTGCATGCAGTCTCTTGAAGTCTGTTTCAGGTCCTGCTACAAGTATATGTTCAAGAGTGTATTAAAATTACTGTTTAACACATTTCAAAGCAGAAGGTTAATCAATAATGATCCCAATCCACAACCAATGACAGTATCACCCCTTCCATCACTTTGGTGAATTAGAGGGTTGACCTGCTCTACATGCCAGTTTTCCTAAGTAAATATTAAATTTTAGGTAACTTAATAATAGTTGAAGGTAACTTTATAGTACTCAGGATACTTGCAGTTAGGAAACTTGTCATCAGTTTAAATGTGTTTGTTTCAGCCATTATCCCCTTAAAACTGGTGGTTGCTCCAAACTCCACTGTTGCAACAATATGCACAAGGGCTACTTTGTGCTTTCTTGAATGGAAAATGAGAGGTGCTGCCTGACAGTGCTTTCCTTATGGTTTCTGTAAACACTGAAAACCAAGCTTTTATTGTCCTAAAAGTCATACACAGCTCTCATTAAGATCACATTTAATCCTTTCGTCTTTAAGCTTTCAGGTGTAGGTAGCAGAAGGAAATTAATTTGAAAATACCTCTGGTTTGCCCAAGTGTCATTATCTTGGTATCTAATCATAGTTCTTCATTTACATATGAGGAAATTGACACACGAAGAGGTAGATTTTCTCATTCTCAAATGAATATCTAAGTTAGGCTATAGCTAGTGATTGCCAGGTTTAACCTTGATGTGTCATGTGTCAAGTCGCTCCTCTGTGTAAAGGAGTGGAGGAGCAGGGATGAGCCGCTGCTCAACAAAGGGGCTATGAGGCTACTGATTTCTTCATATCCACACCACTGGATCAGTGGGAAAGATGCTTTCAACTAGGGTTGTCTCTAAACTCTTTGTTCAAACCTTGTGCACTCACTATTTGCAGTATTCAACGCTCAGACCATTCCTCTCGGGCACGCAGTTGTTCCAACTGTTTTTAAAGACATTTTGCGCACTGCTCAGTTCTGTTTCCTCTGCTCAGAGCTCTCTTGACACTTTCAAGTGGTTTCAGCATTAGTTTATATGCAGACAGAGTACAGATTTCATCCTCCTTCCCCAGGGTTTTGGCTGATTTTTTCTGGGGCGGTGTGTTTGTCATAGCCCAAGTGGTGTTTCCAACTGGATGCTGCTTAATCGGTTACTATTCAGCACAGCTAAGAATGAGATTTTATTTTCAGGTTCTGTCACTCCGTGTCTTTCCATTTTAAGGCAAATCCATCTCTAATATCTCCTGTTTCTGAGTGACAAAAACCCAGGTTTCATTTCCAGCTCCAAACTATTTCATTCATGTATTAACTTAGGTCTTAAAATCTCTTGCTTTTAGTTATCAGCTGTTTCCAGAAGTTGTTTTCATGTCACTGAGCACACATTGGCTACATCACAGCCCTCCCATTGCCAGAGGATTGCTGATTGTTGACTGTATTACTTTATTACCCACAAATAACCTTTACTTAGATCCAGAATGCTGATCTTAACACATTAGGACCAAGGAAACTGAGGCATTTAGTGGTAGAATGAATGGACAACCTTGATGATGGGAGGGAAGGGATGGGAGGAAACATTCTTTTACTTCCAGCTTAAAATCTCTCCTGTAGAAGTTGCCTCTTCTGCATTGTTTTCCATGCAAGTGTTTCTCAGGAGGGTAAGCAAAGGGTTTAATTACAAACAAACCTTTTTTAGACAGTTTTTTCCTCTCCAAACCTCAGTTCTAGAAATTCTTCTGATTTAATAATGCAGCCATGCAGGTTTTGGCCTGATCTCTTTCCTCCTGATGCTGCAGGCAAGGTTTAGACAAAGTGGTGAAGAAGAACAACAAAACAAGAGGGGCGTGTTGGACTGCATCAACCACAGGGATGGAAAACTGCGAGGGGAGTTTGCTTTCTTGGATGTCTCAAATGAAGGCTACAGAAAAAGGTCAGGCAGATGGAGCCACAAAGAAGAAAACGAGATCTCATGGAGCCAGGCAATAGCTGATGGTTCACTGAAAGCTTTGTAAATATGTGCAGGTTTGGCCTGAGCTTCAGATTTACTAAAGAGCCCGGATCACTCGAGCTGCACCTGATTGTACTGTGGGCAGCTGTATACAGCTTTCCTTGGTATAGTGAAGCTTGTTCTGCTACTTGTAATAGCTTTTCTAACATGACTGAAAAGCTTTTCTCCTTGTTGCCATTCTCTTTGTATGTTTTATTTTGATTGTATTTCATGGAGGGGGAGCTATCCTTATCTCGGACCATTCTAACGTTGTCATGGGGAACCGGTTTCAAAAAGGCAATTTCTTTCCCTCTCTTTCCTGCAGATGTGAGTGTATCTAACACAGCCTGTGTCCTCCTCTCTGCACCTGCAGCTCTGCCAGGAGAGCAAATCAATTAGATGCAGTCAGAGCTGCCCGTATCTGTTGTGAGGGAAACAAACTCATCCCATATGATACATATAGAAAGTTGGCTGTTTATTGGCCTGTTTCTGTGTTTTGCTGAGAAATTGTTTGGCTTAATGCAGTTGTTGCAAATATTTAAGGTTTCAGACCCTTTATGAGTGCTTCTCAGGTGTCAAACTCTTAAATGATAGATGACACTTTTCCTTCAGCAAGTGATTTACTGCAACCTTGTGAGTTCCAGGCACAGACAATAAAGAACTGATGTGGGTGTCGTAAGGCGCGGTTTTCATCCTGGATTCTGCATTGATATTTTGGGACAAGTCACCCCATCTCTCTGTGCCTCAGTTTCTTATGTGTGAAAAGAAGAGAACCTATCTGCTTTATAAATCCCTCTGACAGCTGCAGCTAGGAGGCACCCAATAAGAATGAACAGGGGCCAAGAGCATTATTGCTGCCACTCAGGCACTGGTTTTCCTCTGTGCATTCGCTGTCACATTCATTCTTGGTGCCTGTGTTGTCACTGGTTTCACATCCCACACTTGGAGCCTTTTGTCTTGTGCTTTGCAGCCTGGTAGAGATTTCCCTTCGGGCAGTCACACCATGGGCTTAGGAACTCATTTAAAGCTGAACTCAAGTTCTTTCATACTTCTTCCCCACCCTGTCTAATCTGCTTTTATTCTTGTTTTATGTGCTCATCCATGTGCTTCGTGAGTAGCTTGTTTTCCTATTCAGCACTGTGCTTTGACTCTTGTGAAAGGCACTGTATTAGATCTCTAATAAAGTGTGTGTAAGCTATTCATGTCACACTCTGCACCAGGGAGCATAGTCCATTATGCAAATGGTCAGTGCAAGCTTCCTATAAACCACATATACTCAAAGGGCACTGCCTTTATATTACCATCAGCCAGCACAGACGTGTGAAAGGAATAGGAAGGATATGAAAAGGAAGGTTCTTTCTATCAGGTTCATGCAATTTGTTCCTTTCAACAAGAAAACATCCTCAGGAAACAAAGCAATGGTTTTCTATCTCCAGGTTAATACTGTCCCTGCTGGCTCAAACTCAGTGAATCTTCTTTTCACCAAGTCCACTGGATTTAGGAGGTTTAGCACAAAATGTGTCAGCCCCATCAGCCAGGAAGCTGCCAGTGTTGTGATGGACTTCAGTGGGGGATTCAATGCCTACAAGGGCAAACTGTGCCCTTGATTTCAGTGCTGCAGTCATCCAGGCTGTGTGGTGTAGAACAAGGTCAGAGGAGCCTACTGGTGTTATCCCCCTCTGACAGCCAGGTAGCCCTAACCTGCTACTGCAACTCCAATTTAGTGGCCCAGCTATTGCATAGATCCACCTTTAGCTATTCTTCAGTGCAGGTTATGCTGCACAGTTCTTAATATCCACAGTAGCTTCCAAACCATCTCCTCCAGTCAGGAAAGAGAGCTACATCATGGAATTGATGGAATTGCTCAAATCAGCTCACGTTTAGTGTGATGCACACCCACATCAAATCCTTCCGAAATGGCCCATGATTAGACACACAAAGTGATTGTCCACTGACGAGTTCCAAATAATGGACACATTTGAGAAAATGACAATCTGCTGGCAGTTCGTTTGCAAACAGAAAGAGAGATCGAATTCGTCAGCTAAATGATTCATTCTGGCTTCCTCTGAGTTGTTCATGGCTAAAACAACCCCTGCATGGCTCCACCAGGCAGTTTTCTGAGCTTCGCTGTTTCTTCCTGTGATTGTCATGCATATAATATCTTATTACATTGGATATTAATGGCAGCGTTGTGCTCAGGTATTGAAAATCCATATGGCCTGTATAATATTTACAGTATGACACAGTAATAAGTCACAGCGACAGCCTGCTGCCGTGCACTCCTAGTGCTCCGCTCCCAGCAGAAGCAGAGATGTACCATGATGCTTGTTGGGATAGAGATGAGCCTGGCTTTTAATTAGTTGGATCTGTGGCTTGAAGTGGGGGGAGCTGTGGAGCGTTGGTGTTGCTTTGCATATGTTACTGTGGCATGAAGACTGATAGCAGAGGAACAGTTCAAGTGCAGCTTGAAGGCTGTTGGTTTTTCTGCTTGGCTGCTTGCTGACAAAGCAGATGGGGAACACCATGAAAACATCTTGCTCTTTCTGGTGGACCTCCCTGTTTCATGGGGGTCTGCATGTGGAAGGGAAGGAGCGATTCTTTCTGCACTGCACTGGATGTGGGAGCATCACTGAGAAGCTGAAATGGTTTCAGGAAAGGAGGAGAACTGGGCTGTGACCCTGGAAGCTCTCAGGAACTATAGAGACCAAGCAGGAGCAAGGGCACAGAGACAGGAGTGTAGCAGGCAGGCTGCAGATGGTTGTCAGTGGCATCTTGGTAATACACCTGCCAAGCAAGGGGCAGAGTGTGAAGTTTATGCTGTCAAGAATGGGGATAAGATGAGGATGCTCAGTGAGAATTTGAGCAATGGTCTAGATCTGAGAAGGGAGTGAAAAAAAACCCAAACCCTGAGATTTATATGCAGCTTGATATTGTTGTGTGTGGCCTGGGAGGGGAGGGAAAAGGGGAAGGTCAGGGATGACTGACGGGGACCAGACCTCAGCGATGGGAAGGAAATTGCTATTGTGAATAGGAGGCAGAGATTGGAGGCTACAGAGACAGTCTCTTGGTGGGCAGGGTCAGGAATACAGAGCAACAAGACAAGCATGGCTAAAGCTTCAGCTCCTGGGGAGACAAAAATGAGCAGTGTGGCTAAGCTTTGGTGACCCCACACGTGCTATGTGAGGTCCCTGCTGCTCCAGTTTTAAAAGCCATGGGAAGCAGTCCCCACACCTCTGTGCCTCTAAGCTGTGCTTATCCTTTCCTCCCTGCAATCTTCATCTCAGCAAGTCAGCCCTGCCCCATGGAGCCTGCAAAGATGCTGAGCTCCACCGTACTGGCCAGGGGCTGTAGCAATTCCTCACTTCCCCACTCTCCCTTTCAGATGCAGATGGAATTTTGTGCCATGGGGGATAGAAACCTGCTGGCATCTGTCACTGAGGCTTTGCACTCATTTCCAGGCAGATTTCTTATAACGATGGGAACTTATCAACCTGATAAACTTCCCAGAGACCGTTTCGGGGGGGATGGAGTGGAAATGGGATCTCTTCCTTGAGGATGTGATGGCCTTTTCCAGGGGACAGTTTAATCTTTCAGAGGCAGATGAATTTGAGGCTCAGTAATTCGCTAATACAAGCAGGAGATGAGGGGAGATGGAGAGAATTTCAATAAAGCAGCTGAAAGTAAAGAACCTGGAGCTGCTGTAGAGTCCTGTCAGAGTCCCTGCTTGATGAACCTGGGATGGAGATCACCCGGGGTAGGTGGCAAAGTGTTGCCTCCAGGGTAAAAGCTGCTTTATAATAGAGCAGCTAGTCCAGTTCCCCCATTTTTCTTGCTTCTCAGTAGCTCTGTCCCCTCACAGCTCTCAGGCGCTGTACTCTTGCTTTCCCCTCCTATGTGTCCTCACTCTTGTACAGGTTTTGCTTTCCTTAGCAAGAGGTTGCCTGGGACCTGAGTTATTGTGAAGGGTTTCTGCTGGTTGTCAGCAAAGGAGGGGATTTCATCTGAGCTACATAAGACAAAGACACTGGATAAGGGGAAGCAGACCGCTGATTTCTGCTTTTATTACACTCATCTCTGGGCAACAAACAGTGCACCAGGCACTGAGAAACAACTGGAAGGGTATGAGAGGACACACACTGCTCACTCTTTCCTGTGCTGTCATCCTGCAGAGCTGGTCCTCTCCTACTTGCTGTGGCACTTGAGGCAGGGAGATGTTCCACTGAGAACCCAAAGATCACCAGGTGTATGTATTATAGAAGTGTCATTTTGCTATGTCCAACCCAGAATCCCTCTGCAGAACCACTGTCTGTAACCAACCCCCCCAGCAAAGTTGGGCCCCAAGAGTTGTTTTTATTCTGGTAGAGATGTCACATCTGACAGTTGCTGTCACCCTATGATTAGACCAACAATCAGCCCTAGCTTCTTCTGATAGAATATGAGCCCTGACTGATTAACAAAGTGGCCTTTGGCCTCAGGTTAATAACAGATTTCACAGCACTGCTATGGAGTGATTATTATTTAACAAGGACTTAGTGGAAGTTTGATATTCTCCTACAGGCTTCTGTCCATCTGAATGCAGAATTGGGAAGTAACAATTCTGGACATGAGCACCAGCCCAACTGGAGGTCTCCTAGTCCTGATGCATCAGTATTCTTGGTGCATCTGTCACATCTCTGTATTAGATGGACTAATGTATCGGGTTTGCTTCTTTTTATGACACCTCAGTATATTAATCAGCCAAAGTATGAAGTTGTCTCAGTCCATCAGTTATTTGAGTTATCAAGTTATCTTGTGTATCACTTTCCTCCATCTGTCAGTCGTCTCACTAATGTCAGCTAGTGAAGTCCCTTGGTAGGTCTGTCTTGCAGGTGTATCTCATTCCCTTTTGATTGTCATGACTTCTGATTGTCATGGAAATATCAATCTCCAAAGCATAATCTTCTCTCTTTTCTTAGTTATCCAGGTTAATCAGTTTTCCAGGTGGGTCTTTTGCCTTGGTGGCAAAAGTGGCACAGACTTGTCATGTGAAAGGTGCTGCGCTATGAACTGAGATCAGCCGCACATCACTGCCTGCAGCCCATGTACCCCAGCTCAGGAACTGCAGATCTGAGCTCTTTCTGCCTCACAGAAGCACCTTGGTGCCTCAGGCTTTGGTACAGTAATCTCACATTAATCCAGCTTGCTACAGAAGTGCTATTACTGTTATGTCTCAGAGGGTCACCTGTGAATAGTCACTCTAAGGGCCAGAATGGTAAACTGATAGATGTGCAATTCTCTTCAAAACCATATGGCTTGAATGACTTTGATGTCCAAGTGACATATTCAGGGTGATGTATTGAATTAGGAGCTTAAGCATAACTGAAAGTTAATGGACTTAGTTTCCTAAGTCTTACATATTGCAGCACTTTGCGGAGCAATGCCTAAGTGCTGTGCTTCAGGAACTTACTGGGAGGCAACAGGAAGCTTGCAGTGAAACAGGGAACTGAACTTGTGTCTCCTAGTTCCCAGTCCAGCTCGTTTTCCTGAGCTATCCTTTCTTCCCTGATAGAAAGAGGGAAATGATGTGTATTTCACCAGCTGTGGATATCTCAAAATCCAAACCCAAAGCATAGAAAATGGTCCTGCTGAAACCCAAAGAGGAGAAAATGGTCCTGCTGATGCCAGTAGAGAAGGTATGGCAATTGCTTCTCCTACATGTTGAAAGGACCTCACTGAATGTGCTTCTTTACCTACAGACCTCTTCAGCTCAGCAAATGTTTTTGCCAATTAGAGGGTTTCCTGCTGCTGTGGTTGATCCACACAAATGGAAATAGAGGGGAGGCGTGGAGGAAGGAATCATTAAATCAGCAGAACAAAGGCATGAGGGCAAGTTAAAAGACCTGATCTGAATAAAGGAAGCTCCTCAAAATATCAGCTTCTTTGTCCTGCCTGTCCTTCATCCATCCAATTCTCCTGAATGCTGTAGAGAGGCTTTGTCATTCTCAATGACATGGCAGGAGGAGCCAGTTCTTCAGCAGGCTGCCTAAAATAGCAACAGACAAGAGACAAAGTGCTCAGAGGTTCAGCTGTCTATGAATGCTCAGAATTTCAGGGCCAGATCTGGATTATTCAGTCCTTACAATAAGATTCCTCATCACAAATACCTGATGCTTTGTAGATGGAGCTATGAAGATAACCTCATTCATGGTTGCCCCTCTCACAGTCATTATCTATATAAGTTAAGGTAATGTGTGTCAGACAGGTGAAGTACAAATACCATAGTAGTATTGCAACTCAAAATCGGGCTCAAATTCCTGGGATTTAGCAACCTATATACCCCTAATGGAATTGAGATCCGTCTTTTTCCTCATCTCCAAAATTCCTCATCCTTTACACAGTCACTCCAGTATCCTCACTTCTTTCCAGGTTCTTGTGCAAGGTTTATCAACATGGTGTTTGAGGAGCTTCCAGTGTATGAGTGACTTAGGAGCATGTGAGTGCTGAGGTTATTGCAGCTCTACCTTTATATTACCAGAATTTCCCTTACTACTGCCTTTTTCTTCCATCCTTTCCTATTTATCTAGTAATTCACCTTTTGGGTCTGGGAGATATGACCTGTGAGAGGATCCCAGCCTGAAATGCCAGTTCAAGAGCTATGATTGAGTTAGTCTCCCATAACTATTAATATCACACCTCCAAAACTTGTTTATAGGACATTGCAACATGCACTTACTTGCGTTGTCAGCAGCTTGCAATACTGTTACAGGACTTTCTGTCCCCACAAAACAGTTGCACCAAGAGACCTTTATATTCCTTGTTAGTATTTACACTGATCTCCTTCTACAAGAGAAAGCAACCTTAAGCAATGCAATCACATCACTCCCATAGACCTTCTCCACTCTATTGTCCTGTACATGCTTTTGTGTATCTAAAGCATGGATCGTGGGTGTGTGGATAGAATAAAATGAGCCTGCTGAAGTCTCCGTGTTTCAGACAAATAGACCAGACCATGAAAACAATGTCTTCGTGCTATGCTCCTGCAAAAATATGTTGTGTTTGCGACCCCAGCCTATTGCTCACAACAGTGAGATGGAATTACTTTTTCAGTCCAGTGGAAGATACGGAGTTTCAAATCCCACAGAAGCTCATTTTAGAAGTTGTGTCTTCTGCTGGAGTTTGGGTGCCTTTGCCAATTCAGGAGCAGAGCTTAGCAGGTAGCTGGCTTGTAATTATCACTCCTTGCTAAACAACACAAGGGTTAAAGGGACCTTGCTGTGGACCAAGGAGTGTGTGCATAAGCCTTTTCAAAGTCCCTGAGCATTTATCATCGTTCCTGTCTCCCAGCTAATGAGCAGCTAAAGTGATTTTCTATTGCTTGTAATTCAGCAAAATTGTTCTAACTGTTTGAGGAGCCAAAATTGACAGGCTAATGCGGCTGCTGCCTGACTGTCTCAATGGCTCATCGAAGGGTGAGCTGATTGCTGCCTCGGTGATCAGCCGAGATGCTTCAGACCACATCATTTCTGTAATACATCAACAATCTGAAAGCTGAAAACAAAGGCCAGAGGAGAGCAATCATAGGTCAGTGATGAATACTAAAGAGTACAAGGAAGAAAGAAGTATTATCTTATTCCCTGGTTTTATTTCTCTCTCTGTGTCTCTCTGCATTCAGTCTCCAGGCAGTGTACTGATGGTTCTGGACCTTTCCTTACTTAAGCAGACTAAGGTGGAATTGAGGATGGTGTGGGCTGGTTGGGTTTGTTGCTGCCCTAGTAGGTTTATTGTTGGATCTTGGAAGACTGGAAGGTGGAAAGAGCAGTCACTGACTGAAGGATACATCAGCCTGAGATAAGTCCTCCATATACTAGAGCTGGTGTTTGCTGCCCATTCCCCTTCTTGTGATCCATGCTTCAGGATTTGGTTTCAGGATTTTGAGGTTTTAGACTGTGCTTTGGGTTGAATTTCTGTTGTTATTTTTCCTCCAATGACAGGAATTAGAGAGTTATCTGAAAACAAACCCGAGCACAGTTGGAAAGGCACAGCAGTGAGAATGCTTGATTTCCCATACTGCGTGTATTGGTCTCTATGATGTCCAGAGTGCTGTGAGCTGAAGACTTGTAGTTTAGAGCTGCAGAGCAGCTCTGCTGTATGTGAATTCTCTGGTATGTAATAAAAGAGTTGACCTCCTATTGTAGATACTCTTCAAGTCATGGCATAAGGTCTCTGCCTTCTAATCAGCCACCTATCTTCACAAAAGCTACAGGAGTCCAGTGTGGTTTAAAGTGCTTTATTTTCTGGCTTAAAAATGGCCAGCATGTTCCAACCTTATTGTTTTTAGGAGGTGAACACACAGAGTGACTGCATGACCCTCATTTCTTTTGGGAAAAAGATTAAAAAACTCCATAATCAAGTTCTCAGTTGTAGCAGCTGAGATTTCGGAGAGCTTCGTGAATGGCTGGGCTCCAGAGAGAAAAAAAGCACTAGGAAAAACAAGGGTATAGAGCAGTCTAACTGAAGCTTTTAGCATTCTGGACCTAACTCCTTCCTTTTCGTGCTCAGGACATGAGTAAGTGTGCAAACTTGCTTTTTGCCCAGGTGCTCCACTGCAAACTCAGTGGACCAGGAGATGCCTTTTCATCTGCCTCCTTGCAGACATAGGTGTCTCTCCTGGAAGTTAAAGTGTCTGCCAGTGTGGCTTTCAGGATCACTGGAACTCAAAAGCTTTCTCGCATCATCAAGCGCAGACCCCAGGGAAGTCATTTTCACATGGTGCTTATGCACTCAGGCCTCTATATCTGAGCTAGACAGCTTGAAACCTTGAAATACTACAGCAATTCTTTTCTGTCCAGTCCAGTCTCTCATCATCGTTAAGCTCAACTACAGGTGAAATTTGAAGGGATGTATCCAGCTACTCTCATCAAAGGCAGGCACTAAAGAGAGCTCTGAATATTTACCCCATGCTGGGTTTATTTATTCCCCAAAATATTTCTTTGGATTACAAATTAGGTTTTGAACCTAATTCTCAGTGTGGGTTTTGTTTGGTGTGTAAAACCTGAGCTTGTGTGGGCTGACCATGGGACTGTCTTAGCAACTGCTGCTTTGTCCTTGGTAGAAGGTATAATTACCCTAATTTATTCTGAAAGAATGATGGCTCTGCCTTCAAACCTTAGAGATAATCAAGAGACAAACCTAATGCTTTTTCGAATCAGAAGTTCTGGATTCAATTTTTTACCATTGTGACCCAGGAGCATGCATCAAGCTGTGACTTACAATGGGTAAAAATAGCCAGGGACATACAGGATCAGGTTCCCTGTCGCAGGAACATGAATAACTCGTGCTATGCTGACATTTGGGATCTTTAGATACCGTATGGTTGATCTGCACAAACATAATATACAGCATTGTAGAAAAGGTGGGATCTGAACCTGTATTTTCTGAATCCCAGGAGAAGGTGTTGTCCGTTGAATTGCATAAATAGCATCACTAATTGCTTTTCTGAGACTTGTTTACATAGGTCCTGATTTTAGAGATGGTTGGGAGCACTCAGGAGGTTTCTTGAAGGACTTACTTATGTGCTAATCTTTCTCAGCTTTTAATATAGAGGATGGCTCATCTAGAAGCTAGAGTAGAAGATGGGTAGCTGTTGAATTACTGATTTAAGGAACCTGCTTTGCTCTATTGACTACTGAAAGAACCTAAAGATTTTACTTAGCCTAAAGCTAAGAAAAAAGCTAAGAAGCAAAGCTGCCAACATCTTCCTCATTTATTCACAGAATAAAGCCCCTTCATGCTAATTGTCCACATCTCCATCTTCTTCAGAAGGCTTGCCTTTCATATTGCTTGATTTTATATAGTTGGATGCTTAGGATGTTTGTAACCAAAGAAAAAAGCAGAAAAGGACAGAAAGCACAATCTGAAAAGGAGACTTAAATAGAAAAGGCGCTTAGATTTAAAGAATTGTCCCCATATTCAATAGCGACACATTAAATCACTGAAGTTTCAATAACTCATACAGTATCTCCATGGAGATGTGCACCATATGGAGTTAATTAGTAGAACAACAGAACAATCAATTAGTTCCTTAATAAGTTTTACTAAGAAATGATAACAAACACAAACAATTTATTCAAACAAATGCCTGGACCAAAATGATAGTTTAATGGCCTCTGTGAAACTGGCTCCATGCTGAGCCCCTTACTGGTACTTTGATTGATTTTGAAGATATTGAGGGTAAATGTTAGCTTTGGTCCAGCCAAAATGTTTTATCAGGATGATCAATTATTTAGAGTGTTAGAACACAGAGAGGAGATTGCTGAGAGGTTTTAATTTAAAAAATGATAATAAAAAAGAGGGGAAAGAAAACCTTAAACAATAAGATTCCATCAAGGCACTATTTAAACTGGTAGCAATATGTGGGGAGTAAGACAATAGGGATTTGCCCTGCATGCCACATTTAATCCTAGAAATAAATTGTCTTTCTGTATCATATCAAGATTGGTATTTTTGGTATATACATTGGGTAATGCACAGGTCACCCATTAACTTTACATACTCTAAGCAAAGTGATGCTGGGAAGTGGAATCTTGGCAATTAAGTAGTTGTGTAGGTCAGAACGAGCAAAGGGAGTTGGCTGTGGGGTTTTATGTTGATCTGTATCACAGCTATTTGTATGAGGTTTTTTTCTGCATGAAAGGAGGCATCTCTACATGGCACACCTGACTTCTACTGATATCAAGACAAACTCAAGAGCTCTGAAGAATGCATTACCCATGCCACCAAGAAAAGCTGATATCAAAATTAGCTCCTTTGCTGCACTCAGGGGCTGTGATTAATTGCTTGTTAGCAAGATGTTCAAAGTACCACGATTTATGAGAGTTTGATCAGGCAGATGATGGGATATAACATTTCAATAAATGGTGACTATAGATATATGTTACAATGATAAATAGGTCAAGCTACTGTAGACATTTCAGATCCAATAAAGTTATTTTTAGAATGTGTTTATGTGAGGGACTAACCTATTATTTACCCAGCTGCATTTTTATGAACTAATCCTTTCCTTTAAAAACCAAGCCCAGACTTCAGAATGGTGTTTTATTGCCACCATCTTCCCCATAATTCTTCTTTCTCCAATAAATAGATCTCTATTTTGTGGAAACAGAAACTTTGCAACTTTGGAGGCTGCTCAGGCCTTGCAGCCAGAGGCTGTGTGGGAATGATGCTCAGGATGCAGATTGTGAGCAATCATACCCAGAGGGGACACATCTGGCAATGCTCTTTGGGGGAAACGCATCCACTGAACAGTCTCTCCCAGCTGGGACATCTACAGCAGGGAATCAGGTAATGAAAACTGCTGGCAGAGAGAAATGCAAACTCTTGTGTAAGTCATCAAAGCCACTGTCAATCTGTAGTCTTCATTTCCTTGACCAGTGGTGTATGTGTGTGTGTGTATGTGTTTGTTTCTGAGGCTTCCTGCTAAATCAGAGCAAAATGGAGACTGTTTCTTTATGCCCTTGCTTTAGTAGCATCTCTTGCCTGTCAAGCTGGCTGTGGGTTTCCAAGGTAGCCTTTGTTTCAGGAAACAGATTCAGGACTGCAGTGAGTAGAATGCACTACCAGCTCTGCTTCTGGTGCGGTGCCTATCACCTCAGTCCCTGAAGATGTTTGCTTAAGAAGAAACCTAATGCAATCTTTACAAGTTCCAGTACCTGTGGAACCTTTACAGCACCTTCACTTTGCTTTGCTCTTTTTCTTTGGAGAACATATTAAGTAGCTATCCAAATCTTGCGGATACGGTTTATTATTTCACTAAGGAAAAGGACTAAAATGTCATTTTCATGTCTGTGTAAGCTAAGTCTTCCTCTTGGCTTGTTCCTGCAGGTCATAGTGAGGTGTTTCAGTAACATAGCCCCCATCATCAGCACCCCAGGAGCCTCCAGTTGGTGGCTGAGTAACTGAGGATAAATCTCTGCTTGCAGCCAGACTGCTGGTTAGAATGTAAATGTCTAAACTTTGGAGAAGTGACCTCTGTTAAGTGGTTTAATGCAGTGTGTTGCCAGGAGCTCATGAATTCTGTATTACAGCAAGTAGTTCCATGAGATTGCAACTATCTTCCTAATAATACAACCTCAACATATTTATCACAATAACTCAGACATAGAGAAAGTATAAATATCTTTCATACGGGGAAATGAACTGGCTGGCTATAGGCATCCTCCTTTGCTTTATTGATTTAACCCTTTACAGGTGTCTGTCAGCCACTGCTGCAAAGAAACAGATTCAGAAGGATTAAACAATGATGTTGTGTGTCTGCACAACATAATTCAGTGTTTTACAGATGTTACCAGCAGATCCACAGGTTGGAGATATGAAGGTTTGCTTAGCCTGCTGAAATGAAGCAATCTGTGCATTTGGGGTACAGTAAACTAGGTTTCTTTCACTGTGCAGTATATTTAGGAATATTTAGGAGATGGAGTGAAGAAGACTATGTCCAGCTGAGGCACCCCAGATAACGTCAGGGAGGCAGAATGCTGGTCCTGTTCCTTGGTTGAGGCCATCAGGCACAGAATGATGCTTGGGGTTGCCTTGTGCTGTCTGACCCTGTGTGCAGGATCCTGCTGGCCAGATGGTCTCAGAGGGGTTGTGACTGGTATAAGGTGCCAAAAGCAGAGAATGACAGCAGTGATCTTCTGAGAGTGCAGTAGTATTGGGTGACTGCTTCTCCTATATAACACATGAGCCTGGATCAATCTGGTACCAAGGAGCTGTTACCAATGACCTTGGTTTTAACTCCACCCCATTGCTCCCCATGACATCAAGCTCTTTTTCTGTTATGTTGGAGGATAAGACATCCGGTTGACACTTGCTAAACATAACCACCATTCCCTGTATCTGAGATCTCTCCAGAGATCAGATGATGTCTGTATGCTAGCACTAACCCTGTCTGACTCATGTTACAGTTATCTGATGTGATCAGAGACCAGAGTGGTACCAGACAGGTTTTAAAGCACATGGATATGGTCAGGTAGAGCCGATTTCTCCATTCCTAAGGGATTTAGGATAGGGAAAATTAGAAGTTCTTATGCACTAGCTAAAATCTTTTGTGTGTGATCAGGTCTATGTGATAAAGTGACTCATGTTCTGGAGTGATAAAAGCCTAATTTCATGGGCCATCCACACTGCTTTTCTTGAGACAGATAATGTTCTTACAACACACATTTCCCATCTTCTTTCCCGATAAAGATCTCCTTTCACTTCTTTTTAAAATGAAGTAAAACTTTGGAGCTGCTGAAGAAGTAATACTTTTTATGGTCATTTTATCCCCTCCTCAACAAAGTCTTCCAATATTTCAAGCAGCAGCAAACTTTGGAAAGCAAGAAAAAAGGGTTTTGAAGTCCTTTTCTTTTGACATATGGACTGGATACAGACAGGAGAAGGTCAGGGATGCAGCAGCTGAGACAAAAGGGGAGAAGGAAATATCAGGGCTGCTTTTTGTTGTTTTTATAGTACTACTTAGACCCGATAAAATGTTTCCATTTCAGATACAAACCGCTTTAGATGGGTCCAGAAACAAATATGCCAACACTATTGAAATGTGGGTTGAGTCGCATTTCTCACTGTAATTTCACTCTACAATGGCTGCACAGACCCCCCCTCCCATTTGGGGGAATCACTCTTTCAGTTAGCAGATGTACTTGATGCAAGGATTTAACTCTTATGTATTTACTTGTAGCAGAAGGATGTTTTCAGCTGTGAAATCCCTGTGAAATTGAGATTTCACTGCATGTTGAACTTCATACCCTCTTGATAACCAGTGTCCCATTCCAATGGTGCAATGTGCAGCTGCAGGCAGCTGGATCTTCAGCTGGAGTGTGTGCTCAGCATGCTTAGGGCACCAATCCTGCTAGATACTCAGCACTTCCCTACTTCTGGAAGATGTGAGCAATCCTCATTGTACCTTTATCTCTGCTCACTGAGTGTGGAGGGATGCTTCAAAGCAAGAAAGAAAAACTCTGTGTACATGCTAACCTCTAAAAGGAGCAATATCTGCTGACAGAGAAACAGGCCCCATAGTCACACCTATGTGTGTAATTTTAGTATGACTTTTATTAACCTTTGTCATCTCCATCCAAATGGATTCAAGGTGTTTATGGACTTTACAGTGGTTGCTGCAGTGTTGCCCTAGAGAGATGAGAAGGGGCAATGCCAGCAAGAACCTACTGAGCTAAAAGGAAGATTAAATATCTTTCTTTAGCCAGTTTTTGCACAGACTGCCCACTGATGTACATTTGCTTAACCACCCTTTTCAAGGCAAATGTTGGCTCAGGACATAGCAGCTACATTACAAAGGGAAAGCTCTCCCTGATAGAGATGTAACTGTCTCTAATTAAAGTGCCTGGTAGGGGATCCTGAATCCACCTGACCTCACCACCACTTTGTCCCTGCAAGTGGAAACCTCCAAGGCTTGGAACTTGTCTCTCCCTTATCTATGTTTTAATTTGTCTTCCCAAGGCTCTCAGACTGATGAAACCTCAATTATCTGATACTCAAAGCTAAGCAAACCGAGACAGCTGTCTGAGGCCGCAACTGCTTTTGCCCATTTAGATCAGACATTTTCCCTCTAATCTTTTCCAATTTCTCTAACATGCACTTTATTTTTTAATACCCAACTCTCTTTTTTTCCCCCCAGAGCTGAAATCTTCTACACCACTGACAACAAAAATCCTTTTACTCTCTCTGGTCCATGCTGTTTTCCCAGCCCAGGGACATGTACAAAAATAAGCAGCCCCACTGAAGCCAGCTCTCTCTTTGCATAAATACAGTGGTTATGGAAAGGTGTTCATTCTATTTTCCACAACCTGTCATGTTGACTTTCTAATGAACCGGTTACCCAGCTCTGGGAAGCAGATGGAAACCTCTTTTGACAGCCCCTGTCAAAGAAATAGGCAGGAAGAAGGGGAAAAGAATTGCTGGATATGAACTCCTAGTACTTACATGGACAGTGGCAGGAACTGAGGAAAGATGTAGGTTTTGAACAGGATTTAAAGGCTTCATCAATCATAACAGTGATGGAAATGCAGCCATCAAATGAAAATAAAAAGATATATAACTGATTTTACACCATGAATTGATTTCCTCCCTGGTGAAAGCAATGCAAAGGTGGTGTTTTGGAAACAGAATCAAGGAGCAGGTAATCAGTCTATTTACATATGTCAAGCCAAAGGGAATATAAAAACCCAGAGGAAACAGCAGAAATGAGCATTAGTAAAACTGATCTAATCTCTGGTGTTATTAGTTGCTCAAGCCAGGCTGTATGATAGATATACATATATATTGCTTCTCTCCTTTTTCAGCCATGGCCTCATATAACATCTGTCATCTCACTCGTCCCCAGTGACAGAGTCAACCCTACTGAGCATGTCCTGCAGATTCAGCTCCTCAGAATCCTCTTTGCAGAGCAGTACAGGTATCATTTGCTCCATGAATAGGGCAGGGTGTTAAGAGTGAATTGCCCTTGCAGGGTGGGTAGCTATTCACACCTGGCACAGACTGAATGTGTGTTGGTATTCTGCAGAAGCAGGGCATGCTCACTGTACATCGCTATAACAGACTAGGTGCGCTATGAGGTTATAAATACGAAACCCAAGAGTTTTAGTTTAGTTCCCTGTGGAATTGAGATGTCAGTGATACAATGTCCAGGCGCCTATCAGACATCACCAAAACTTCAAGCAGAATGGTCAAGCTCTCAAAGCATCCAAATTCCTGTGGATTTCCTGAAAACAGACGGATGAAGGAGAGGAGGAGCCCTAGCAATAGACCCAGGCTGCAGTATTAGCTCAGCCCTTATTAGACATCAGAAATTCTAAAAGGCCATTGAGTCCTGAGACAGAAATACTTCAGTGGCCCAGCTACATTGGTTCTGCTGCTCAGGGAGCTGCTTCCTCAATCTGACATTGTTTCTAGAATTGAAAACCCTTAGGAGAGCTTCCAGGCAGGTTCGTTCGTGTTAAACACACTTTCTTTTCCCCCCAGATCATATAGTCAGAGCTTAAATCCCTTGAAAATAAAAACTACAAAGATGATGATATTTGATATGATAATTCTAATGTTAAGTGGCAGAGGCAGCCACAGCCTTCCTGATGACAATCAACAGACTCAAACTGAAATGATGACCAGCATTAGGCTGTATAACAGCCAGATGATTGTCCTGTGTAATTTTGTTGAGGACCACAAACAACAGGAGTAATTTATAAAGGGGTGGATGTGTGCATCTCCTACTGCAGTAGGAGCTGCTTTATTGTGGTTGGATCCAGGACCTCTCTTCAGTTATCATAAATTCAAGGTCAAAGATCAGCATATGCTCAGATGCTATTAGGCTAGCACCATGAAGGCAATCCAACACCTATAGCCAGAATCCTGCCAAGGTTTATATAGCTAGCATCATCGCTCTCTGTCTTTGACTTTCCAAGTGAATAATCAATAACTGTTTATAGCTGAAGGCAGCCTTGAAATTCATGGCTAGACCCAGAGGACGACACTTTACCCTTTTCCCACCACGCCTGTTAGTTACACATGCAAATCAATTGCCAGCATGAGATGATGGGATTTATTGTTATAGAAGTATGAGGGAAGAAGGTTCAACTACGGTTGACAGAAGGCCACATACGAGGATTTTATCAACTGGAAAACAGGATCATGGAAGGAGGAGTCCTATCCCTAAGTCTGCCTCCCACAGAGGTGCCTTCTGAACCTAAAATAGCTTTCTATGTGCTGTCCTTGCAGGTTACTTCACTACAGAAGTGATCTGTGGGTTGCTGTGCTCCTGCTGGTATTGCAGTTCCTTGCACGTAGCTCTAAGGCTTGTGTTTGGCAGTGAGGGGAGGAGAGAGGCATAGAAAACCCTAGGAAAACCTTTGCTACATGCTTACTGGTGTATTCCATGTATCATTTCTCTGTGGATTGTGAGAGGACCCTGGAGAGTCCTCCATGTAGGCTCCAATGGGGGGAATCCTGAGAAGGCACTGGAAAACTGGGACTACATTGCACCAACACTCATGATTGCTACAATGAACAATACCATGGGTGAACTTGAGATTTATCCCATGTTTCCAATAGCCAACTCATGTTAACTAGCTCCAGCATACCAAAGGGACTTTTGTCACAAGCAGTGTTGTGTCTAGGGGCCGCATTTAAGTGGCCCAAGTTGACTTGCATGTTGAAAGGGATTAGCTTGGGGTGCACCTCCACCCCAGCAGGATATGGGGTGCTTGTTTCTGTGAGAGACAGTTGACTCAATAGCTGGCACAGATGTTTGGAGTTACTGTGTATATCTCAGTGAAAGGGGCTGACACAGAGAGCTGGAGGAGGTAGACTGAGCAGTGATGGGTAAAGCTGGATGGGGCTTCAAGCAACCTGCTCTAGTGGAAGATGTCCCTGCTTGTGGCAGGGGTTTGGAGCTGGATGAGCTTTAAGGTCCCTTCCAACCCAAATCATTCTATGATTCTATGGGATATGGTAAAACTCTGTCTACTTTGACGTTCTCCTTCTTACACATCAAACAATGAGACAGAAGGAAAACTGTGCTTGGAATAAATATACCACCGATCCTAGGAGGGCTTCAAAGAAGCCTGAGAGCTGGGTGTCTGGATCCTATAAATAAATCAGACTTGAACACCGAGCTGCCCCTAAGATACCTTTTGAAAGTACAAGCCAAAAGCCAGCACCCCCTTGAAGAAACGGGGAGGAGGATTAGAGGGGGCAGCTGGAGGAAGAAAGCCGCGGGAAGAAGGACTCTTTCCTTTGTAAGGAGAAAGCATCTGCCAGCACTTTAATGCAGGCTGATGGGTTCTCCTGGGCTGTGAGGGAGCTGTTGCTGATGTGTACAGACAAAAAATGCTTTCAAATATTTTTTAAAGAGCCCTGAAGAAAAATATGACTTTTTTTTTTTTTCAGTGAAACTCCTGAGAGTTTTTAAGCATGGATTTGTTTGGGTAAATTGTGAGTGAGTGCCCTCCCGTGAGCACATGGGAATGGCTGTTTAATTGGCCTACACCTGGTGTTGATTACGATGCTGCTTTTGCTTTTTAGCTTTCCTAATTCCCTTCACTGTATCTCATTTTGAGCAGCTTCCCTGCTGCACCCCACGGCTTGGGTTTGGCACACCCAGTCTAAAGCGTAAAGAGTGCTGGGAAAATGATGTAAAGCTCTCGCCACCTTCATGTAGTTCAGTGTTAAAAAGCCAAGGCACAAATTGGAAAGTTCTAGATTTGGTTGTGAGAGGGGCAGAGTTTGCTCTATCTCAAGATGCATTTTTGAAGCAGGACTTCCCCTTCACTCACTATTAGGCTCTCAGTCATATTTAAGTGAAAAGAAACCATGTCCCACATTGCTGCCTTTACTGGCAGGTGAATGCCTGGCACAGCTTGCTGTGTACGTGCCTAAAGACTGAACTTTGCTGCATTATAGCCCTGTCCAAACTACCAACTAACTGCCTTGCAGGCAACTAATTGGGCCTTGATGTGCCCCAGTCAAAAGGGGTAAGTCCCAAGCCATGGTCTGGGCCAGTTGTATTGGTGTAAATGCAGAGGGTGCTTTTCTTAGTAGTATTATTTTGGTCAGCTCTCTGGGTGCTCACCTGAGAATCAAAGCCTATATTGTGTCTAAAATAAGAAGATCCAGTTCTGGAATCACATTTATTTGGCTCCCAACTGCCACTGTATCAGCAGAGGCAAAAAGAATAGGCTTGCACTTGCCATTGCCTGGGTGTGGATGGAAAAGGGGATAACAAATACTAGCAGCTTCTTCAGACATTGTAATTTCATTTTTGCCGAGACTGTAGAGTTAAAATAATTTGGCTTTGAATTCGAATAGAAACTGAAAAGCAGGAGAATTTGGGAAGGGGTGGTACCCATGCAAGACATTAGCTGTTAAATTATAGGCTTGCTATGAAAAGCAGTTGTGTGTCTATAGATGTGTACTGAGAGAGCTTAGAGCCGGGAGGGGGTGTGGGCAGGGAAAGACATTTGATTTAATACGCAGCTTTTGCTCAGTCCATTGGAGACCACTTTTGGTGCAAGAAAATAAGAACATTTCAAGGGCTGGATTCTGCATAATATTTTGGGATTAAGCAAACAAGGCAACAAAAGCCCCCAACCCAAGCCCAGCGCTCTGAGTACCCTTCTCATGGGCTGCTTTGTTATTTTCAAATCTGAAGCCTTCCTTTTCACACAGCTCCAATCTTGATTAAAAAGATGAAACATCTGGAAGCTTGTGTGTGTGTGTGTTTAGACAGAGATCCTCTGCACCAAGCCTATGTCTCCTCTGTGCTCATTAACAGGCTGCAGATTCTAAATGAGGGTTGTGGCTGGAGCTGAGATGTAGGGAAGAACCCACCTGGCGAGCAAGGCTTTACTATTTATTTTGCTTAAAGCCCTCAAAGTTTACTCAGCTGTTGAAACAACAAACCCTATTTCTTCAGCTGAAATGATATAAAGAGAGAGAGGAATTAAAGGAAAGAAATAAAAGCAAGTGGAGGAAAGCAGGGAAGGAAAGAGGAGGGAAGGAAAGAGAAGAAAATGAAAGGATTGCCTCAATCTGCTTTGCTGCTTATTAGACAACACATGGAAGAGCATCTCTTATGAGAGTCAAACACAGCCTTATGCCCTGGGGGCATCTGTTTAGCATCTCATCCTGGGTAATTTATTGCAGGGCATAGAATCATTGAATCATAGAATGGTTTGGGTTGGAGAGGACCTTAAAATCATTCAGTTCCAACCCCCTGATATAGGCAGAGGTGCCTCATGCTAGACTATGTCTCCCAAGACTCTGTCCAACATCACGTAGTGCTCACAATCAGTCCCCTATCTGTATACATGGTGGATTTAGCCACCCTAATTCCAAGTCCACAGTTGTGGTACAACCTCTCTAAGTGAAATTTACCATGGTAGGAGATAGAAATACTGTTGACACAGCAATTTGATGGACCTGTCACCTGCCAGTTCATCAAACAAAGCTACCAGTCAAACTGCTCACAGAGCAGGTCTGCCATCCTCTCCTCTGTTTCTTCTCACTCACCTGATCCTCCTGACCCAGTGCAGATGGAAACTCTGATGCTTATTACTCCAGCCATTAACTTTTGTCTTTGTTGTGACTGTTCCCTTTTGCCTTATTCATTTTGTTTAGGTCTGAGAATAAGTTTTGCTCCAGCCTCGTAATAGCCTAGAGCCACAAGCCAGGCAGCTGAGATTTTGGAGAGATAAAAAGACAAAGCAGAAGAAAATATGTGAAAAATCGCAATGACAAGGTTTCTGCTGGTAGCTTGTGATACAGAGAAATGAAGTCCCAGGCCAACAGGCTTTGGCAGCTGAGAAAATGCTCATTGTCTATCTGGCAGACAGGCAGGAAGAGTGGATGGGTTGGTGGGGGAATCGGGTACAGAAAACACTTGCAGGAGGCTGTACAATACAAGAAAATCTAAACTTTCAAGCAAGCACTCAAGTCAGCCTCCTGTGTTTTATAGCTGTGGGGCTTAGACGCAGCTTTCTCTTCCTCTTTAACCTGGTGAGCCGTACAAACACAAATAGGGAAGGTTGCTTCCATCTAGTGTGGAAAATACACTGGTCCCAAAGGGTCTGACTTTGTCAGCTTGGTGGCAGAAAATGTGGATATCCCCATTCCTGTGAATTTGAGGGACATGTAAGCTATGCACAGCCTTCCTCGGTGGAGTTGAGACTCCACCATGTGCTCTGGTGTGGATTGTGCTGTGCTGGGGCCAGCTCGCAGAGGCATCTGTGTGTTTTCAGAACTTGTCTTCACACGTCTCAGAGCAACGCAATGCTCTGCCAGGCTCCAGCAAACTGAAGGTCAGCAAAGCTCCCTGTGGACAACAGTGATAAAATCCTGCTCTTGCAGACAGGCAGTACCAGGGAAGATTGGGCTGGGGGATTAAAACCTCATTTCTGTTCCATCTCTTTTGGCAATCCCATTTCCCAACTCACAAATCGCCTTTGTTCGCTGCTTGTCCCTGGCATGTGGTGTTATCCATGCACAGATACCAGCAGCATACCGGCAGCCTCTGTCCTTCTCCCACATTTAGCCCTTTTAGGTGTGCAGAAGAAACAGCTGGATCACAGCTCATTTTAGGTGCACACAAGCCTAGGGTTGGTGAAAAGAGGCCAATCAATACACTATTGCATTCAGATATATAACCTTCATCATAACGACAGCAGTTTCCCCTCTTGCTGTATGGCCTAGAGGTGAAAATACTGCCTGTGAGTAGGAGTGAAGCTATTTGTCCCCCTCTGAATTTGTGCTTTTCATGGTGGTGGTCAGACAGAAGAATCAAAACCAGGCTTGTTGATGCAGATGAGAAATTAAACTGATTTTAAGCTGACCCACAAACAGCTGTCTCCTAGGAGCTTGTCTAATAAATCTTCTATGCTAGATCTGAGCCTGTGGTCAAGACAAAGAAGCCTCAACCCATTATCAAACCACTGAGCTCACAGCTCTTGATATGTAATAAATCCCCCATGGCAATTAGCCCCAACCTCTTTGTATTTCTCCTGTCCACAGGAACTAACCACATCTCTGTCTGCCTTCAGTTGCATGTGATGTATTTTGGGCACCAGGAACTATTTTTGAGGAGCAGTGATTGTGCATGGCTATAACAAACACACTGCCACATTGATGGTTTATTGAAGTCCCACCAGCACCCAATTATGTAAATCCGATTATCTGTTGAGGAGGCTTTGCTGAAACAGCTTGGAGTTGTAACACTTTATTTTTTTGGGGAATGGGAAAATATAGTTGAAAAGTGCCTTTTGAGTCTTAAGCATTAGGCTCCCAGAGCTGAGTATGGCCCGCTCACTTGCATGTGGCTCTGGAAGGTGGGTTGATATTCTTCAATGACAATACCTTCCTTTATCTCTTTGCCTTCACACCCAGGCTGTGGCTCATGGAGAGCTGTTGATTCATCCCTTTTCAGTGTGGCACGTCTGAACAAGTGCAGGTGGGAGTAACAGATCCATTGCTGACAAGAGACCTCACCAGTGGTTCTGGGGTGGTTCTTTGGCACAGATAACTTGCTCTGCTGCTGTCACTAGGATTTTGCAATATTGGCAATGTATTGCCACAGGTAAACTTATGGGGACCTGGCTCATAGCGACAGCTCAATGTGCTGAGCTGTTTAATATGAAACAAAACAGTGAAGTCAAAGAATATAGAGATGGTTTTAATTGTTTAATAATAATAACAATAATGATAATAATAATAACAACAATAGTATTTTTATGAGAAAATTAAAGCTGTGCTGCTGCAAAATTCCTAGCCTACCCACAGGCCATAGGGCTGAGGTGTGGAGCTGAGAAATGGACTTCTTCATGAGCATCTAAAGGAACAAGGCACCCACATGCCTCTGAAAGCAAGTGAGATCTTCACCCCACACCTAATTAGAAGGCAGATGGATATGTTAGTGCACTTCCCCATGTTTCACCTGCACAGATACAGAGCAGATCTCAGCCAAGCTCCTACATTTGCTTCTTTGTGCTCATATCTCAAGCAGGACTTTTTGTCTAGACTTAGAGAGAGGCAGAATTTGACTAGAGGATATGGCACTTATGGAAGTAACAGCCTGAGCTTTGAGTCCCAGATGCTTTCCTGGAGGTGGTACATCCTGAACCCATGTACCATCAACCCACAAGAATAAAGCAGTGGTCTCCAAGCCCTGCTGGAGACAGGACAGAGCCAGGAGGCAGCCCAGGCCATGTGTACAAACACACTGGAGGCTCTGTTTTTGTGGAATGATAGCAACAGCCTACACTGGATCAACTGGATGCTTGGATTTCAGGAGCTTCCACTCTCAGGAGGCTGCCTTGCTGAGATGCAGTCGGGTGTGCACACGAGATAAGGCTTGCGGCCAATTTTACATATGAGTATTTGATTTTATTTGACTTCTCTAGAGCAGAGGGAAGGTGTTAGACATCTTCACCGTTCCTGCTGGCTGTTCCTGAAGAAATCTGTCAGCCGTACTGACAAGCCAACTTTCAGCACCCCTGCGAGTCGACTGACACATTCCAGATTCCCTGGTGCTCCTAGTGAAAGGCACATTGGTCAGGTTGGCTCAGCTGAGGTGCGTTCATCTTGCTGCCATTCAGGGCTGCACTGAGCCATAATCACTGCTGTTATGGTAATGCTGGGAATGTGGCATGCAGCCCTTTTTCTCCCCTCCTGTCTCTGTTCCCCCTTCTGGTTGGATTTACATCCCATGTGAGCAGGGAAGAAAGAAAGGACTTATTGTTTGTGAGCATTAAAAGCAGATGTTTCAGCCAAAAAAAAGGAAAAAAAAAGGATCAATTGACATGTAGCAAAGTGACAAAGCAGAGAGAGAAAACCTTGAGTAATTCAGCTTATTCCAGAGTGGCTGTGCATCTACCCCAGCCTGCTCCATGCACCACGGTGAGGTACTCTCCATTTCTGTGTAATTAGAGGCTCTGCTATTTCCTGTTCCTTCCTCCCATCTCTCCAGAGCTCCACAGGAATGGAAGGAAGAACAGCTCATTTCAAAATGCCAACAGACCAGGAAAGAAAGATGTGTTTGCTGCCAGCAGCTCCATCTCATCAATGTAATCAGGAATACACCCACTGAGATCTAGTGATGGGAAAGGGAGGGGGGCTAACCCTGAGAGCCCCAATAGGCACCCTGGATGAGCAGACAGCGTTTCCTGCTCCTGCCCAGTTCAGAAAGGGATTTGCTGGTGATGCTGCTGACAGCAGGAGCTGGACCTGCCTCCCTCATCTCTCCTGTGATAAATCTTCCAGGCTCCCTGGAAGAATCTGGCTCCCCTGTTTGTGCCTACTCAAAGGTGAGACCTGCTGCTGCCTCCTTGCTGTGCTCATCCCCTTTGAACTCATCTCTGGGACTTGAGTTGATCAAGATATTTCAGGGTCTTTTAAAGGAAAACAACCAACCCAGCCTTTTTATTATCAAGAAAAGGAGTGCATTTTTCATTAAAAGCAAATGTTTTATTAAAATCTTCATTCTCTCCCCAAACCCTTTGCGTTGCAAACATCTTCCAAATGTATCCTGACACATTCTGTTTACTAGCACCTGTGTTTGCACTAAATGTTTTCATTAAAATGTTTCACCATAAGTTCATGAGGAAAAAAAACCCAACCTCACAAAAGAGAAAAGAAAAGAAGAAACGAGTCTATTTTTAACCTTTCAGCATGAAAACGGTTTCGAATTGTTGTGTGAAATTAATTGCAGGAGTTTTAATCAGCTTTAACCAGGTGGAGGAAGAAAGAGAAACAACTGAGGGACACCAGAAAACGGCAACAAGACAATTGTCAGCCTGGATCAGACTATGACTATGGCTCTCAGCCTATGGCTATGGCTAACACCAGATGCTTCTAAAGCAGATACAAGCACTGCACAACAGAGATGTAAGATAATCCATCTCCCCCTCCCTCCCACTTATTCTCTGTTTTCTAAGGGAAATGTGTGAAGTCTCCTCCAAGGGTCTGTAGCATTGACTGCTCTAACTCTGGGCATTCTCATTTTCCAAACAAATGGCCAGTCCCCAGGCAATCCTTTAAAACTCTTATTCTCATAGGTTTCCTTTGGCAATCAAGCTGCAAAGAAATAGTTCCTTTCATCAGTTTTGAATTTGCCTGTTCTAAATGTCCCATCAACTGTCTCTTTGTTCTCCTGTCAGGAGACACAGAGAACAGAGCTCCCAGCCCACCATCTCCAGCCTGTCATTTCATGCAGCATTCCCATATTCCTTTTGCATTTGTCTCTGTACTGAACTGAGGATTTTCTTCATGTGGGAATTCCCTCAGGTCTCTTTAATGATCTCTCATTTTGCAGTGTCCTTTCTCAGCTGGGGTAAGCAGCACATCACACAGTACTCCAGAGGGTGAATCTCTGCTCATGTCATGGACGCAGAAGGGTTTATACATGAATATCTACTGAAATACTTCTGCATCCAGCTTCCAGGCCTTTGATTTTGGGGGTCATTTGTTTATAACAGTTTTGAATTGAGGTCTTATACAGAATGTTGCATCATTGCTTGCATGGCTGCTGACCAAAGCAAAGCACAGCCAATGCCTTTGCCATGCAGCCCATCTGTGATCCCTTGGTGGCTGTAATTACCCGAATGCTCACAGATCTTGCTCCATGTGTGTGTACCAGAGCCTCTTCAGAGCAGAAAGGAGAGGGCTTTCCTGCCTGATCACTGCTGGTATGAATTGTCACGAGTGGTGTGATTGCAGGCAATGATGCAGTTTGACATTCACAGCCTGCAGGGTGAAACCCAAGAAAAGATGTTCTGATCCTGTGTGAGACAGACCAGATAAACACCATGAAAGGCCCATAAGGTTTTTGAGTGACAGATGAACATCTTGGTCCCGTTTCTGCTGAGCGAACATGGGATAACCTCGCAGCAGTGCTTTCACTAGGAAGAAGGGTTCATCTCTGTTCTGTTTATCCTACCAGCACTCTCCAGGCTGTTGAAGCCTAGATGTAAGTGAAGAATTGGAAGAAATGAGGAAGATCAAAGTATGTGGAACAAATTAATGACAGTTCTGAATAAGAAAGAGCTTTAAGAATGCAGTAAATATTGGGGTGTGCGTGGAGGGAGTTGTAACAGAGATAAAGCAGCCTCTTTAATACACTAGAAAAGGAACAAAATCAATGATGGCTGAGTTACAAATAACACAGCCCAGCTCCTGAACTCCTCTTTTCAAAGTAACCCTTCACAGAAGAGCACAAAAACCCTGGGACAAACAATTAGGCAGCAATGAAGACCTTGTCAATAGAGCTGTTGATAAGGAACAGATAAAACGTATACTTCTATTGAATGCAGTAGAATTCCTTTTCACTGATCGCTCCTCCTAGTGATCACCCAGCCCTCTGGATCTAACCTGCTTTTCAGAAGCCAGCTCCCATTTGTGTTGATATGTTTGCTTCTTGCTTAGGCTGCTCAGCAGGGCTTTTGGTCAGGAGGATTAGCCTGAAAAGTTATTTCTCTGATTTTCTTTGATGTTTTCAAAGGTGAAAAAAAACCCTTGTGCTCTGAAGGGGCTATAAATCTCTGTGCCAGTTTAATGAGGTGTGGGCTTGAGCCAGTTATAATTTCACTCATCTCTTTTGGCACTGAAATGCCAAGCAGAGCTCACCTCATTCTCCTTTTACACATTTCTGGTTTTATACATATACCAGATTTGGAAAGCTTGTAGTTAGTGGGTGTCATGTGGTAAGGATTCAGTCTTAATAATCATCACCCATTGAAGTCAATGGCAGGGTTTCCACTGAAGGCAAGGGAGGTTAGCCTCTGCACAATCAGCTTTTGAAATAAATATATATAACAGGGTTCACCCTTTATGGGCTCATAGGAACAGAGAATCTAGGTGAGCAAGTCGTGTGCCTCAAAGGAAGCTTCTTGGCATTGCTAAAAAATGATCTTATCGGAGTATTTGGGACACTTTTTATCCGATGGTTTGTAACTTTCACTGCTGATTTTAAGGTGTGAAATCAAAATGAAGTGCCACAGGTGGTACTGCTCTTAAAAAGGAGAAATGAGAGAAACTTCTGAGTCTGCCTCATTTCTGTTCCTATGGATGGGTAGAGAAACTAAGTCTTATCTATCCCCTGGCTTCATACATGATTGTAGGCAAATGATATTTAGGTGTTTAAAGCAGCACTTGATTACTCAGTAGGAGAATCCAAACCAGTGTGAGGTCAGGGGTAAGATCATTCTGAAGATGACCATAGGAGGAGACAGCATTTATTTAGGTTTCTATGAGACATGTGGGATGCATCATTCTCCAAAGCAGAATGGGTATTGACAGAGATGGAAAATTGCCAGCCAGACAACAAAGGAAGGATATGAATTCAGTGGCACAGTAAGCAAGGTTGCAAACACTGTCCAGCAGAATGCCTAAAAGGATCAATAGTAGCAACACTTTTACTCCACATCAATCTTAATGACTAGGAGGAGGCATAAATAAGGTGTTTATCCTGGTTGCAAGATTATACTCCAGGGGAGCCATTACAAACACTGTAGACAATGAAATACTCAAATGTACTGAAGTGGTCAGAGGTATGGGTTAATGAAAAGCTGAAATCCAGATATCTGTAGACTATTTCTTTCACTTATACTGGTGTGAATCACTGGAGAAATGAATTGAGTTGTGCTCTGTAAAAACAACAGGTTTACCACAGTCCTCCTACATAAACTCATCAAATTCAACATGATCATTAAGTTAATTATCATTAATTTCTGGACTGGGTTTAAATAAATGAAGACTAAAGACAGTGCACTGTGTCTAGTGAGAAATAATCTGAAACAGAGGAAGAAGACAAGGTTCAGGCTTCTGCTTGTTCTATTTCTGCTATAGAATTGTACTTGAATGAAAGTGAGCATAGGCAGCGAGCTGTGGGTTAGTTTTGAACAATGATTCACAAGCAAGGGTGCAAAAAGGAGTATCCAGTCCTTCCCTCTTCCCTTACAGTGGATGTAGACCATACCGTAACCTGATTTCCACTTGTAAAAATATTTCTTTAAATTGTTACTAAATATTTCATCATTTATTAACAGCAGAAAAATATCAACACAATATAGTGCCTGTGATTTGTTAGCAATATTTACTTTGTTCCTACCCAGCATATCTGGGACGTATTCCACAGTCTTCTTTATAATGGTGATGCTAGAGATATAAACAGCATTAATAGAAAAAAAAATGCATAATAGCAATATAAAAAGGGCTGATTATTAATAAACCACTGTCAGGTTAACTAACAGGAAAGTAAAGCCTATCTAGTGCATGTTTGAGAGATAATTCTTCATTCCAAAGTGGTATTTGAGAATTATGCACTAATAAAAAAATTGCTTTAAACTTTCTGTGAGATTAAAACTGAATAGCTTTTTCTAAAGGGCTGGTAAAAATTCAGGTTAAAAGTAAGCACTAAATAATAGATAGCAATGTTGAAAACCCCTTATGGGCAGACCACATTTCAAAGAAAGGGTGCTTTTTATGTTTCCAAGCGGCAAAAGGCATCTGATATGGCAGATTCTTCCTTGTTGGCTAAACATCTATTCACCTGTGTGCTGACAACTTCAAGTGCCAGTCATGGTCTGATCTACAGCCAAATGAATGGGGTTTTCCCCTGCCTTTCACAGGGCTATGAACTGACTTCAAAGCACAGAAAAATATGGTGTGGTTGCATTTAGATGACTGTGAAGTCTATAGCAACCACTGTTTCTGGAGAATACATGTCCAAGGAGCTAATGCAGTTATAAAGGGTCTCCTGGTCAAGCTGCCCTCCTTTCTTCACAGGAATCAACTCAGACCACCTTAGTATGATGTAAGGAAGTGTGTCAGATAGAAGAAATCCTGAGGGGGGATGTTAAAAGCAATGGTTTGTAAGAAGGGGGGATAAAACTGAGCCCACACAGTTCAGAATGTGGCGCCCCAAATCAGACACTTCAATCTCATATTAATATTATGAAACATCTGTGTGAAGAAATAGCAATATGCCTTTGAATTTAGTGGTGTATCTACACAGGTAACTGCAGCTCTGTTATACTGGAAAATTGTAGCTTGTACCTATGTTGTTCCTCAGTGAAATAACAGACAACCTATGAAAGAATCTGGGCAGTGAAAAATGCAAGGCACGTTCTTGTGTTGGTCTGCAACTAGAAGTTACAATGATACAAATAATAATAATACTAAAGAATAAAGAGAGCCAAAGGGTAGGGGCAGTTGAAATAACTGTAATAAATCATTCTGGGCTATAACTGAACAGAGAAAACCTGAAGATGATTATTGGCAACGACCTTACATGGTAGCATTTTTCCTATAGGGTGGAGGGAAACAGATCTAGTATTTGATAGTGGTGGAAGCAGAGGATGTAAACCTGGAGGCAGTTGCCCTGCTATGGCAAGAGGATGACCAGAGGATTACTGATCCAGGATAAAAGAGGAGGAAACTTCCCTTTTCCAATTCCATCCTGTAAGACTGATGCAAACTTTACTTGGTACCAGCAGTAAAGCTGCTGGGGAATTTTCACACAAAAGCTGTCAGTGCTCCTGACCGGCTTCTGCTTCTCAGAATATGCAGGGTAAAAAATCCCCCCAGATCAAGAATCTCTCTTCCTACCACCATTAAAAGGAACCACCACAATCGTGCAGCATTTATAGGCTCTGAATAGGATTGATCTTCTGAGCTTGGAGAAGGATATACTTGTTAAAGGTACTTATTTAGTTGTCTTGTTCCTGGAGACATTCCTGGTTGACAAGCAACCTCAGAAAGCCTATTTTAGCTTTAAGAAGGTTTTTATTACAGATGGACATGCCCCGTTTTTTGGCAATTTCATGGTAAATGAGACCATTTGAGCCCAGTATGTCTGAAAAGTCAATGGTGAGGCTTCATTGCAACTGATACCTGTCTGAAGAGAGCAGCATGGGTCCTGAAGGTTGGGTGGGTGCTCTAAACTGAGCTTCTGCTCAGTACCTTACAGCAACCATCCAGCTGACCCTGAGCCTTCCTGTTTGCAAAAGGTCTTGTAGAGGTGCCATTACCTACCTGAGCCCAGAGTAGTAGTTAGGATGCTGATGGGGTTGATAGTGTTTGTCGCTAGACACTGCAGCATGTTTCTGATACTTGTGTTTTGCGATCCCAAGGTACTCACTGTTTCCCGGCACAGTCCCAGAGGATTTAATAACAATAGAGTGAAAGAGATGGAGTTGGAGGGGAAATAAAACAGCTGGTAGATAGAAAGATGATGGCAGTGTAGAGAGGAGTCTGTTTCAACTAGTATTCCTTATTTCTTGTTGCTGGAGTTCCAGCAAGAAGGTATTAATAATAAATAAAAAGAATTGTGAAGGTTATCAACACTGACCCTTTTCCTCTTTCAAGTAGATCTCAAGTTCTTTTTATTGATTATACACAAACTTTAACACATACAAACCAGTTCTGTGCTGCCTTTCAAAGAAGACTGCAGCTTGAGCAACCCAGGCCAGATACTGCTTATTTCTGGGCCAAGTGGCACCACAAATGGATGGTTTTCACTTTGCTGGTTGACCACTGGGCTTTTGATAGAATTTTAACATGAGAGACATCACATTGAACAGCATTATGTTGCAACAGAGCCAGTCATCTTTGTTCCTGTCTCAGGGACATGACCATGAGACTTTACCTACAGAACTAGCAGCTTGGAAGCAGACTATGTGCAAATCATGGTTAAAGACAATGCAAATACCATTTGTTGCATATCCTACTTTATTCTGCTCCACATGCAGGCACTACCCTCTTAAATTAGCCAGAATTTCAAATGAAAGGATGTTGAAGGTCAAAGCCAACTCCTGAAGTGGTAGAACAATGTAATGAGCTAGTCTGTTTTGCTCCTTCTCTGTCTTTAATTTCAAAGGGCAAGAGGATGGCATGGACATGATTGCCTGCTTCATTTTAATATAAATGCAACATCATTAAAAGTGTCAGACTGAGAACTTGTCAGAAAGCCTTTCAGAGTGATCTGGACTCTTCCCCTTAAGAGGAAAGGAATGGCAAGTTGATTGTTTCTTAAATGCTGTGTGGTAAACTGAATCTCATTTCTCAAGTCATGAAGTTTGCAAATGAACTTATTATGAATCCAAAAGGAGAAAAAGACTAAGATTTGATTATTTTATAACATTACCAAATGAACACTTACAGATGGGAGGGGAAATGTGTGTGTAGGAGAAGAAATAACAGATCACAGCATCACATGTCTGAAATATTTGCAGTTCCTTCTCCTATCAAGTCTTTGATGCAGCAGGTCCTTCCCTCCAGCCACAACCTCTCTTCTATTTATGTCACCTCACACAATGATGCTGGGAGAAAGAAAACAACCTTAAGGTTGCTTCCAGCTGGGTTTCTGGTACCCTCAGGCTGGGTGGTGTGTCTCTATCAGTGGCATGAAGCAGTGGATGTGTCACACATGTTAATATCAGGGCTATTGCTGGGATGAAATACCATGGCCTGCTCTAAATGTTTCACCACCAGCAACCTGTTGTTTAGCTGACAGAGATCCTGTGCAACACAGCACAGCCCTGAAATGTGCCAGCCAAAATCCAATATTACAGAATTTATAACTGCAAAGTTCATCTTGTATTCTTCCCCCTTAGATGCCTTCCTATATTTCAGGCCTGTTGAATCAATGGAACCAAGGGGCAGTTTGTTGTAGCACCCTGTAGTATGATATTAAATTCTTGCTTTATTGCTAACATCAGCAATTTTTGTAGACTGAGACAAGAAAGAAAGAGAGAAAGAGAGAAAGGAAGAGTGTGGGAGAAAGATGGGAGCTACAAGATGTATTGCTTATATTGCTGAAGTCTTAACTAGGGTAAAAAGTCCAGTACCATAAAGCCTAAAAACACATGATGCCCCCATTCTATAGCAATATAGCATGCCTTTAACAACCATAGCTAGAATGGTAGCAAAAAGAGATGTTAACTATGCTGTGCCAGGGTAGTGTCCAGTGTGGCTCACAAAAGCCCTATGAGCAGGAACCAAGTGATTTTGGAGTCCTGCTTTGCCACTCTCACCCTTTCCCATCAATGTCTGGGTCCTTTGTTGTCGCAGAACACAACATCCAGCCTGTTCACTGTTGTTAACACAATGGTTTGGATCCCAATATGTCTATATTATGCATAGATGCTATTTCTAGGCATTATGGGCATTGTGCAAATCCCTTGCAGCCACTGTTTCCACGGCAGGCTGATAAGAAAAGGAGTCATGGTCTCACTATACACAGGCAGCAGGGGTTGTGTTACCCACAACCCCTTTTAACCCACCATCCTAAGCCTTGCTAAACAGCTGGCTCAGTACCAGTGAGACTTGGTCCGTAAGCACTTGAGGATTTTCCATTTTCTCCCTGGCCAGGGCTTAAAAGCATCTACCTGTTGTGAAACCACTGCAAGAGTGAGGGTTAAATGTGCAGATCCTAGGTACAGCAGAAACAGATGTATCAAAGGCTACAATTGCTCCCTAACTCTGCCTCAGACTCAGGACCAGCCCACCACAACCTTACAGTCTGTTTTGAAAATGCTTTGGTGTTGATTTATCCTGCAGAATTATAACCATAAACTGTAAGAATGAGTTGGCAATTAATGCCTGGAGTTAGTTTATTGCTAGTGTAAGCAGGAGTGACTCCTAAATCACACAGGGTACCTCCCATTTACATCTGTGATGGATCTGGCCCACCAAGCGAGCACGACTACCTCCTGGGCTCTCTGTGATCTCATTCACTCTCAGCAGCGAGATGGTTGTTATGCAGCATGGATCCAATCTGCTTTCATGGCTGTTGCATGGCAATTAGAGTCATTTTGTGCAAAAGGCTTCCTCGGAGATGATATCAAGGCACTGGCTGGATGAAATGGACACAAACTTTGCTCGATATAGAACTAACATTAAGCATGATGATAACACCCAAGGCTTCACTGGGTTTTTTTAATTGCTCTTGGAGCCCTAAGAAATACTTTTTCTCTGGTTAGAACCACAATAATATTTCATTCCACTGCTTACCCTAAAAAATGGATTTCCTTTCCCTTCTCAGCTGGTGATTTGTTTTGCATTAATGCCTTTCATAACTCATACGTTTCGCCATTAAAAATTAATGCTTGGTGCTGACATAAACAAATGAAATTTGTATTATTAATGTTTTACATAGGTAAGGCTTTGTAATAACAGATTCATCATAACAGACTGTTTTAATTAAAAGACTTGCTCATTCCCTAAACTGATTTCAGACACCATTTGGGGCAATGGGAAGAAAGTCTTGCACAACTGCCTGGAGAGGAGTGATCAATAAGGCCTCACAAGCCATTTTTATAACTTGGCACTTGAGTTCAGACAAAGTATCTGCTGTCTGGGTTCTATTCAATGAGAACAGCAAGTGGGAAAGGCACCAGTGATGGCTTTGGTACAGCTTCAGGCCTCTACACTCACTAGAGTTTCTACCTGAGGTCCAGCTAAACACTGGAAAACACTTTGCTTTGTGACACTACTTTGAAGGTTAATAAAGTACCTAAGTGGTGGGACTGTGCTAAGGGTTTGGCTTCAGGTCTTTAGGCTCTTTTGGCTTGAAAACCAAAGGAGAAGCAGCAAATTCAGTTATAACCTGCCTCAATTTACTTTCCTTTAACAGAACAGGGCATACCTGAAGTCCATGTTAATTATAATGTCAAGTGAGCCTTTATTTGAAAGTTTCTCATTAAAAATTTGCCTCTGGTTCTGAGGGTAATAGTGTTGACTGTCCAAGAGAAGAAAACCTTGTTACTCGGCTCCGAGGCTTCAGGTGATGCCTCCATAATACGGCTGTATGATATATTCCTAGGCAAATGAAGTTCTGCTTGAGAATAACTCAGTGTAAACCCCATTACAAAGCAGGGGTAATTGTTCCACAAGACAGGGCTACAGTTCTACAAAATTCATAAAAAGAAATTCAAACACGTTAAAGCATGGAATGGTGCGAGAAAGAATGAAAATAGGAGCATGCTTTATAGCAGAACTGGGAGCAGTGGTATAAAGCTTACTAATGACAGGGAACAGGGTGATGGGAAAACATCAAGGGGGGCATTTCTAAAGCCCAATGCACTCGCCTTACTCTTCCCCTGTTGAAATCAATGGAAATGTGCACTTCAGTCTTTCTATACTAGTGAGTTCAAGGGGAGCTGAATTAAGCCAGGGCGCTTTTAAGTCACCCACCCTCCATATCTGTAAAGAACAATTGGAAGAGTGAAGAGCTAAGAATTGAAACCATTGTAAAAAAAGCCCTAGAAAATGGTTCTGGGAAACCAGGAGTGCTAAAAAGAAAAAGAGAAAGATGATAAGAAGAGACTATCTGTATTGGACATCAGGAGCTTATAAAAGGCTGCGGGATGTAAAATGGCATCACTCTGGAAAGGACACGAAAGTGATGAAGTGAATAGCAGGGCTATATGACATGCTCATTAATGGGCAAGATGACTTAGGCTGGTTGGTTACCTAGAAGCAGTTGATAAAACTCCTCTCTCCACCCCCTATAGCTCCCACTGTGACCAGTGGAGATAGATCCAGGCAAAAAATGGTATTGCAGAATGGAAAAGGAGGTTTGTGTGTGTCTAACATGATGTTGGGAATACAGATATAGAGGGACCGGAGGTGTGCATCTATTTCTCTGTCTGACTCTTACTGTCAGCATCAGGAAGCTTAAGTGTAGCCCTTTGATATATGTGCACTGTAGAGGTTTTTTATGTTGCAAGGGGCAACTTCCACCAAAACAAAGGTTAAATGTACTTTTTGCACCATTTACAAGTGTGTGTTGCAGCTCTACAGCTACGTGTCCAGCATGCGACTGCAGCCACTTCTGCAGTCTTTGTGCTGCTGAACCTATTTAATTAGATGGAATTGGATTGAATCTGCTAAGCAGTTATTGTCAACACTGTTTTCTGTGCACGGATATATTGTTTGGGAACCCACAGGAGTGCTATGCTGGACATGGGAACGTTGTGCCTTCAGTTGAACCCCAGCCAGCTCCACAAAGCAATGGCAAAATAAGACAGAGATTTCAGGGACTTAATCTTAGGGCAAAAGTGAAAAAAAGAGGCATATTTGCCCAGCTCAGTGATCACATGAAAGGGAATATGGTCCACTTCTGCCTGAGGCGGATAAGGAAAGCTGGTATTGCCTGGCATGGTATCTCCTAGACTTCGCTCTCCAAAGGACATTGCAATGGGAGGGGACACACTGCCCCCCATGAGGGACCCAAGCTGCCCCTGCTGACAGAGAGCTACTAGACGGGAACAGGGATTGAACAACGTGCTGTGCAGCAGCCACAGCTTCATTTATTTGATAGGGCTGTGCCAAAACAGAGCAAATGTTCATTTTCCTAACTTTGCATCAATAATTAATCAAAACTGGTTTTACATAAGCCTGAACATAAAATTATCAGCTCCTGGAGGTTTTTCCAGCAGTTACAGCAAGACCTCTGTCAGCAGCTTCAGAATTGATGTGCTTTAAAGGAGAGGAGCATTGATAAATACCCATTTATTGCCCCTGCTGTTGCTCACTCAATCAGCTCTCACCTTCCATTCTCTTTTCCTCTTGTGTTTGGAGGGGAACAAAAAGGAAGAAAGAAAGCAGGATTTTACTTAGAACAGAGAGGAAAAGAAGGAAACTTTCTTTCTTGACAAACTGGTTTGCAGGATAATAAAATAAACTGAACCTTTCCTCAAATCCAGGTGTATTCCTGGAATTTCAATTAAATGGTGAGATCTCTGAGGGACAGTCTAGCCTTTCTACTCTCTTTCCTTAAGATGTTTAATGTGACAGGGTGTTGATCCTTTGCTATTTCTCAGAGGTGCTTTTGTGGTGGAAATAAAACAATAAAGAAAGCATTATCTTGGCTAGTGGGATGACTGGTACAGTATGGGCTGAAATGGAGGGCTCGTGCAGCAGAAGGGCAAACCTCTGGACCTCAGGAATAGCATTCTTTACTTAGGTTGGGGGCTTTTATGGTCTTCATTAAACTTTTTGAGGGAGCAGCCTTCAGGTCTAGCCCTCTGGTCTGGATCTGCAACGGGCCGTTCAGAGGAGAAGGTTAACACTGTGTGCTATGTGGTATTGTCAGAGAATCCCTCCCTTCCTCTTTTCCCCTTCTACTTGCCAGGGATGGTCCCAACAATCCTCAGCTTAGTTCCAGTATTGTGGAGACCTCTGAGATTCCTTCTCTCCCCACATGGGACTGTGAAATCATCAAACATTTTAACCTCTGAACAGCTCTATTCTCCAGTGGAGAAATCTGGGGCTTTTTAGGGATTTTCCAAGAAGTTTTGACAATCCAAGGACAGATTCTTAAAAGACAAAATTCAGCATCTGTCCCCTTACTTTAGGGAAGGGATAACAGTTTGCTCTGTATTTGTTGGCCCATCCGCCTCAGCGTCTCTACAACATCCAGCCTTTCTTGTGGCCATATCCAGAGTGTAGAGTGTTTGGATCACCTCATAGCCTTTGCAAATCAGCTGAATACATTGTAGTAAATGATGTTCATTAAAGTTATAATTCCTTTCTTTTATTGTTTCTAAACCTGGCAATACATGGATGGAGGGTGCAATCGTCAAAATATACCTCAAGGGTTTATAAAGGTCAAACTTCCATTGAAGTGAACAGTAATAAGGCAACCTTTGAAAGTCCTTTCAAAGATTTCTTCCCACTGGTTTATCCTTCAGGATTCACTCCACAGGACGATAAAGATTTTAGACTTTAGACTGCTGGAAAACTGTCTCCTCACTGTTTGCACTGAGCAGACTGTCAGCTAAGGCACTACCTAATTCTTCTTGCTCACAGTGAAACAATGGGAGAGATGAATAATGAATAAAAATAAGAACTTTGGGAATGTCAAAAGCAGAAGAAAAGGAACACCAGAGGTTTGCAGGATCCACCTCAAACAGCTCATGTTTGTGTAGGGACCTGAAAAATGTGAAACCCAGCCCTGCAAAACACAGCAAACAAATGAGTCTCCCTTAAATGGGAAAAGAAAGAGTGCTGTTGAGATATATATATACTATTTCTCCTCAATTGCTGATCTTTTTCCTTACAGTTTTCCTGACAGATCCACATGCTATTTTTCCTTATAATCTCCTGAATGTAGTTATTAAGTGGAGAAAAAAGAAATAAATAATCAGGATGACAATGTGTAATTGCTTGCAATGAAATCTTGAGATACCAGTTATTTCCCAAGATTAATCTGAATGTTTGTGAGTCTCTTTCTTCTGCTAGATGGGAAACAGGACCAATCACCAGGGTTCCTTTCATTGCCCTGCTTTTTGCTTTTATAATGACCACGTTCCTATTTTTTTTGCCTTGCCCGGAGTAAAAAACCTTCTTTCTGATAAATCTCTTCTTTTTCCCCTCCCGAGACTCTCCAGTACTCTGTCAGGAGGCCAGGAAGGAATAGCTCATTTCTGTCAAGAGCTCCATAGTAAGCATTAAATGTCTTCTACAAAGCTGTCACACTTGTTTGAACAACAATTTACTCTCTTTCATGGCAGAGTGAGAAGAACTGCTCAGAACTGGGAGCTCAGAATGGGGAAAAAATCCTCATGACCCACTTGCACTGAGATGCTGGCACGATATGATAGGGTATTGTGATAATGAGACTGCATTATGGGGTGGTTGAGGGGAAATGAGATGCCTTTGTAACCACCTGAGCAGCACCATCACTCAAATCGGAATGGCTCCTACTGATCCTGAAATATAATGTGTCACTCACTCGCACAGACTGGCATGGAAAAGAGCGAAGGAGATGGGATGGCATCAGTCTTCCTTCCTTTCTATTTCTGCTGCACACTTAAACTGCTGTCTTAACAGAGAGTCCAGGCTGTTAAGGAACTTCAAAGATACTTAAAGATTGCACAGGTATCTAAATGAGACTCAGAACTCTCTATTCCGAGGGTTTACTCATACACTGACCCAGTGGAAGATGGACCCCAGTGGGTGTTAGAATAACTTTATGCATCATTTCCAGCTTTTCCTCCATCTTCTGTTCCAACAGCTTTACAAAGCTGACACCAAACATGTTGAAGATGAGAGAGAGACATGGTCACGGAATGGCGTTTTCCTTCTGTTCTTTCTGACACTGTGTTTTTGTCACTATTACTAAAACCCAGCCTGGCTTCAGGCAGCGTTTAGCATCTTAACTACAAGATCATCCATCTTTTCTGTATTACTAATGGGCTGCACCTGTGTGTGGTACTAATAAACAAAGTATTGCAGAGCTGTCAGGTACTGCAGTGTTAGTGGTGAGGTTTTGGGGGCTGCAAGTAGGCTCATGGAGCTCTTTCTATCCCATTAATCTTACCAAAGCAGATCTGAACTGACCTGCTGATGTGCCTGCAAGTCATTTCACCCCATAGGTGCATGATACAGCAGCCTTACTTTAGTACTTTGTTAGAAGAAAGAGTGATGTTACTAAATAGAGAGGTAGGCTATGTCTCTTCCTTTTGTAGAAAGGTAAGGTTTGGTAGAGAGCAGCATCCTTCCCTGACTGGAACAGAGTCACCTGGGATGATGTGATGCTGAGCAGTACACAGAGAGGCTGATGATCCAGCAAAAGGCTGATTTCATAAACTCCAAGTCCTAGCTCTCCTCTAGTGTTTCTGATATCATTCAGACTTCTGAGATTTGCCCATTGCTCTTCTGCATTTTAACATCTTGTTTTCTGCACAGCTGGGAAGGTAGGTATTAGTTTTCTCATGAGTATGACCATTGTGTCCATTCATTTATGGAGCAAATCATGGGAAATTACCTTAATCTTGCTAATAGCAATTATAATAAAAATAGAACTACAATAAAAAGGAACATAGTGCCAAATCACACAAGAGAGTCCTCACTGCACTGGGACTTGTTGTAAGGCAATGCATTCCCTATCTGTTTCTGAGTGATGGATAGCACCAGCCCACCAGAGAGCAAGATTATCGTTTCTGCCCTTCCTATGTCCTCTATGATGGCAGGAAAGAGTAAGTGGGTATTTGCTGCTGGAAGTATCTGCAGGCTCCAAAGTCTAGAAGCATTTTCAGTACTGGGAGCATGAGGCAGAGGATGTATCTCTTTCTCATGTCTTCCCTCTTTATCTATGTTTCCCACCATCAGTATCTCAGATTCTGCAAATGCATCAGAAAAGAAAAATCAATGTAAACTAGACAAGAGACTTTCCAGGCTGTAAAGCAGAGATGGCATTAGGTGTCCATTAATCCCGTGGCTGTAGTAAGTCCCTGAAGCAATGGAAATAGGAGGCAGAAGGGAGGAGGGGGGGAATGCCAGGGGACAGAAAGCTAGCAAATCCTCTCTTATGGTTGAGGTTGTTTTCCTTTCTTTCTATTTTTTTCCCTTTCATTCCCAGTTTAAAGAGCTCATAAAATGAGCTGATGCAATATTCTCTCTTCTCTAGAATGCATGCACTGGTTTCTAATGTCAGCAGGTCCAAATAAGATCATTTGCATTAAACGAAAGCAAAGCTTGCAGCTACACACTCTTAAAAAAGAACAATACCCTAGCTTTTAAAGTAATCAATGACCCCTTAGGACGATGCATATATAGAAAGACTAAACTAAAAAGTTCAGCTTCTAATCATGAGATCTCTGAATTAACCATGCCTTGCTTGAGTCAGGGTTTAATACATAGCGTTTACTCCATGGAGGATGGGATCAGTGTCATCCAGCACGACATACCTCCAGTGAGCAGGATACAGCAGGGCATGCCCCTGGAAACCAGACATGGAGATCCTCTTTCCAGGGATCTAACCTACAACCATATTTTCCCTTCAGCAACAGCATAACTAATAAAGTTTTAGTGTGAGGTGTCCCTGCCCATGACAGGGGGGTTGAAACCTGATGATCATAAGGTCCGTTCTAACCCTAACTATTCTATGATTCCATGATTCTGAGATGCACTTTAATATGTTTTAGTGCTTAATCTTTTCATTCCTTCAGTAGTGCAATGATAGACATATCCAAGGCGGCAAGATAAATAAACAGATGCTACCATTTTGAAGTGAAATCAGAAATAGAGATGGTTCCTGCTATGAAACCATTTCCAGGATGGAGTTTCTCCTCACAGTTCAACAGCGTTGATGTTCTCATAAACATCCCTGGGACCTTCACCAGCTCTGCTCTTGCTGACTCTAGTCATGATAAAATGGCATGGTGCATGTGCATAGCAGAAATCACATCACTGCAGCAGAGTGCTGCCTCATGCATTTATTACACACACTTCCCTAACATCGTTTTCAGGGCAGTGATATTGTCCTGTGGCGATTTAATATAACAGCAATAAAATCTCTGCCTTGAGGAAGGATATATTCATAGTGAGGTATTCTATGGTGACTTTGCCTTTCAGAAGGCGATGCCTGGAGGCAGGCAGCTTCCCTTGCTTGTGTGTCCTTGAAAGAACAGAATGTACAAAGCATGGTACTTAGCTGTGGCTGTAGAGCAAATGCAACTGGTCAAGCAGCTGGTAATGACTTAGAAATGTGCTGTTTCTTGAAGTGTTCCACTGTTCAGATGTGCCCTGAGAGAAAAAACCCTCTGTGTTGTATGGTGAGTCCAGATGTATTTGATTTTGCAGAAATGTATCACTATATCTCCACTAATGAAGGACATTAAGAGATGGTCCTTAAAATTATCATAGACCCTGCTTCCTCTTGATGTATAGCATTCAGTATGGTGAAATTAGGGCAATAGATTGACTTGTACCTTAAGTTTTATTCGATTAAAGGTAGTAGTCTCTGAGACTGCAGTGTGCAGGAAGATGCACGAATTTCTTTGCCTCCTTTTCAGTAAAGTTATGTGACAGTCATTTGGGGATGTCTGGTCCTTTGAAATTCAGACCAGCTTGGCACTCCTATACCCATCTTCTTCCAATAAGATAGTATTTCTCATGCTTAATTCTATGAAATTCTGCAGGAATCCGCACTCATCTCCCTCTCCCTGCAAAAGGAAACCCATCAAGGCTGTGGGGTTTGGTACTTGTCCATTTTGATATGCTCCAGCCACATCTCAGTTTATAATTTCTAATAATTCCCAGTGTTAGTGAGGCTGAAAAAGCCATTGAGTGTTTTCAGGACTGAAATTGAGCCATCAATTATGAAAATGTTTCTTCTGCTCAGTTTCCCACTGAGCCATTATCTAATAAAAATCACGAGGAAAACACCTCTCTCGCCAGAGGAAGAAACAGTTAACAAAGAAGAGCTGCTACTGGGCTGTTCTAAGAACAGAAGCGCTGGGCTGGATAGAGACACCCACAAATTCACAGTGATCACTGGCCCCAACAGCATGCAAAGAAAATTGCAGACTCAAACAGCTTCAGCTGGCATCATTTTCCATGTGAACTCGTCCCCTTCTCTGGAAATACCAGGATTACTTTACAATACAAAAGCTCTTTGCAATAAATGGTGCTTTTTTTCCCCCATGAATCTCCTCTATCATTCACCCTCTGCTCAACGCACACTGGAGAGAAAAGCTTATTTGCATGTAAGCCTTGGTCATTAGGTTCCTCTTATTATAGGCCAAGAAAAAAGTAACTATTGAGAAAAAGAAGAAGAGATGGGGGAAAAGGGGGGCAGAAAAAGTGCAGCCACAGTAAATTACTGTGTGAATTCAATCTCCAGCTGACTGGAAATGGGGCTGTTTGAAAACTCCCTTTGATTTTTGCAGTGTAAGGTGGGGAGGCTGCCATTCTTTTATTTTATGTTTGCTGATCCTTTGTTGTTCCTTTATGATCTTTTTCACCTTACGATGTGTGATTTAAAGTCATTTCAGGAATACAGAGAACTGCAAAGTGGTCATGCTTGGGAGGGAACAGAAATAACCGAGGTTCAAGGTTGAAACCAAAGTATGTACATGAGCTTCCTTACTCTGTGTGTAAGGCTGACCCCTAATCTCAGGAAGTACATGCAAACAGGTCTGGTTTATTGAATATTTTCCTGTTACAGTGGTATTGAAGCAATAGGTTGTTTAGAGTCATGAATTCACTAGAGATGGATACAGAGTTTTGACCAGGCTAACGCAGCCAGCCAATGGCAAGACAGTCATATCATTGCTTAGGTTTCTGGTTTAAGTTTTACATGAAGAAAAAGAATTGGGTTGAAAAAGGTCAGTGTTTAGATGACCACTTCTCCTCTAACTTACTGTAATAATACTCAAGAAGACAGTAATGGGGAAGAAGGGGAAAAAATGATTAGCAAAATAGACAGGACAAACACAGGATGCAGGGACTGCTGGTGCCAGTGGAGATAATTGCAATAAAATGAAGCTACTGGAAATAACAGTTAATGAAAATGAGCAAAATATGAATTCTAAGGCATACTTCTATCCTACAATGTTACCTTGGAAATGTGGTACCATAAAGTGAGTTTACTGACTTACTGTACCCTGTGTTTTGCCTGCCCTTCCCCTACCATTGCCCCTAGAGCAGTACTCAGAAAGAAGCTGAGCTCACTGTGAGTCTGCAGGGATTATGGCCAGATTCAGGGCTCTCTGCTCCCCTTCCCTTCCCATAAAGAAGTTGGATATCTACTGCCTAAAATCCCCTGGGAGAGCTCAAGCTAATTGTGGGAGAAGGAATGCTTCAGATTGTCTCTTCAGGCATCTGGACTATTCAGTCTGTGATAAATAAGACCGATTTTGTGGGTGTTTGTCAGTAGGACTCTATTAAAATTGACTCCAGATGATACCTTAGCTCCTTTAACACAAGCCATTTACCCTTCTACCATGTGGAGAAAAGTAGCTAAATTCAGAGCTGGTGTGAAACACAACTGATGGTATCAGCATTGCAGCCACTTACCCATAGCTCTGGATTTGGTCCAGGGCTCCAGTCTACAAAGCTGTCCCTCAGTAATGGCTCTTTATCCACCATAAATTCCTGCCTGAGCCATTGCACACTCTCTGGGCAAGCTTTGCACTCTATAGAGGTATTTCTGCTCTCTTCCATTCCTAAGCTGCTGCCAGTCCAGGTCACTGCTGACTGATGTTGGTTGCCTGTAATGCACTGTTCAGCGTTCACCAAATCTTTAAATCTCTTTTCTTTTGCAGATAGAAAATGCCAATTACCAGAGGCTCCCATGTGAATTCTGCTGATGACAGGAATCACTTACTGTTCATCACTCTTTTGCCTGTATCTGATGTTTTATTGGAAAAGGCTCAGTTTATGTATGCACTAAGACACTGCTTCATTGGTATTCCTTTGGTGGATGCTCTTCGGCTCCCATCTTAATAATCATCTCTTCTTCTTATCTAAGAGGGCTTTATATAGGAAGAATGGGGGGCAGTGAGGGGTGAGGGACAGCGATATAGGAAACACAAGGTTATCAGAGTTCTTTTTTTTGCAGAGATGTGCATGGACTTAGCAGGGTAATGCTCATCAAGCAATTTATTCATCGGATGCTGTGATATTGCAGCCCTTATTTGTATCAGGCGGATACCTTGCAGACACCTTGTGTGACTGGCCAGTTTCATGCTTTGTGACATTTTCTAAACAAAATATTTGTGGAAAAAGGATGTGATTTTAGGCCTTAGTAAAATTTTACATAGGATCCCCCAAAACCTCTAAATGCACTGCGCTAGGTTTGTTTTATTTGTGCTATCCAATACCCAGCAGCTTCTGACACAAAGGTCTGGTTTTGCCTGGTGTTCCCCAAACATAAAGTGAGATATCTTTCCTGTTTTAAAGGCCTTGAAGTTTTAGGTCTGAAGTTTCAAAGGACCAGACATCTACATCCCACAGAGTGCAGTTCCTGTCCTCCTTAGCATGCTCTGAACCAGCCCCCTCCAAAAAAAAGACAAAATATAGGAGGCAAAAGAAAGGTAGGACTTGTTTCAGGTCAGGATAAACACTGTAGGTAGCACAGCCTCCTGGGTGGGAATCCATCCCCCTATTTCAAGTGCTTTGAAGGTGAATATCTTCCCTTGTATGTCATTTTGGTTCCTAAACTGAGTCTGTGACCTCCACCTTGCTCCCCTACCACCTCTCAAGGTAGTGTCTGATGCTGTCCCCCTTTCTTGGCTGTCCTCACCTCACCCCTGCCCTTGGCATGCCAGCTCACACTGATCCACATGGGCTCATCTTAAATTATTTAAATGTGCAGCTATGTGGTGTAATCCTGCATTTGTGTCACTGTTGAATCTGTCTCAAGAGCTAATGCCAGTGAGCGCCGCGGTGCCTTTCACACAATCCCATTCTAATGAACAGAATTTAAGCCGAAGAAGGTTGAATTAGAAGTCAAAATAATTACTTCTCTGGGCACTTCTGCTGCAGAGTGAAGAAGAAATCAGTAGCGCAGACTAGAGATATCCAGCAAACCCCCCTTCTGCACAACAGTGTGTTTTGTGCTAGCTGTACTCCTGTTTGTTAACTGTTCATTTAACTGAGTCAAAACTCCAAGACAGGTTTGTGCTAATTCACCCTCCAGTAAGGAAAAAACAAACAAAAAACACATTAAGGGGAGCATCCAAGCTGCACACGTGAAGGCAGCAGACAAATGGGCCTCTCCTGCGAGAGCCAGGGAGAAGAGAGTGCTTTGTTGAATCCCCCCATGGGAAGTGCAGATGCAGGAACCTGGGCTGCAGTCCTCAGCTGCAGAACTGTTGTCATGGAAGAGAAACCTGAAATATTACCAGTTCAAAAGCAAACACACGCAGCGGATGTCATTTAAATGTAATCATACAGTCAGGACTCTCTATTCATACACCAGGCAGCAGCCGTAAGAGTCAGCAGTTTATGAGCATGCTGAACCACATGGAGCAGGGCAAAATGTCTACAGCTTCGACTGCTCTTAGGGTGCAATCAAGTGCTTCTCAGATATTAAAAGACATCTGGGCTTTGCTGAATGCAGCTCACAGGCTAAACCAGGCAAAGAAAGATGGCAACGTGAAGGGCAGGTAGTAAGATATATTCCCAATTCATCACCCAGCTCTGCATATTTATGCTCTTTTTATTCCTGATGGGTCTCAAGTGAAGTTTTTATCTTAAGCTCTGCTATATGTAGCTATCATGTTTCTTGGTGCTTCCTGTAATGCCTGGTGCTTTGTTTGGCTGACGTCTTACAAAGCTATGGCAGCAAGTTGTCCACCATACTCTTCCTCACAGCTATTTTAATCTGAATCCTGACCAGACAATAGCAGTCTGATTCTGCAGTATTAATGACAAACAACTGCAGGACGGGTGGATGATTTGCATTGCATCTTTTCTCTGAAATGAAGTGGGATCACCTTTCCTGGGATATGAGTCTCTGCAGATTGCCTTTAGTAGCGATGGAGAAGCGTGCACTGGCATGCTGTCAATCTCATAAACAAAGGTGTTGTCAAGCAGCCTTATTTAGAAGTATTGCAAATTAACCTTGACAGAAGAATTAATAAATAATAAGAGCTGAATGATTTATAAATAAATCAATTACACTATAAATTTTAAAACAGCATAGTCTCAACTATTGCAGGGTGAGCAATACGGGGAAACTTGTGGTGGGCTAAAACTCATCTGGAGGGTTTCTGATGTCCCCTCAGCCTGAAAGCCAGTCACAGACTGGGAGGGGTGTTAGAAATAAACCTGTGCCATGATCTCCTTGATGCTTTGAATATTGATTCTCCAGTAAAGTTATTTCAAACTTTGAAGAACTTAAGAGGACCAGCCAATATTGGAGCTTCTAGGGCCCAGCTCCAGGATACTTGTAATACAGGGGGAAGAGGTAAAGAAGGCTAAAAGAGAAATCAAAGTGAAATTTGTCGTGCCTAAGTCTGACTGCTTTGAATTAGTCTTTTTGGCTCCCACTGTAGCTGATGGAGAGAAAGAGGAAAGTCCAGAACCAAGTCAACACATGTGTCATAAATCCTTATTTTAGGATGGATCTAAAGCTCTGTCAAACCTTGGAAAGTTTCCAGGAACTGTCTTTAGTAGTCCAGCTTCTGCACTGCTGGAGACCTGGGCATGCAATAAAGGTGAGCCAAGCAAGCCTATCGCCCTTGGATCTTATTTCAAAGGCTGCTTGTCCTGGGGAAGTGACCACTTCAGAGGCTGCATCTTCATGGAGAATTTCAGCACTTTGCTTTTCACTCCAGAGAGAAAACTCCACAGACATTGACCTATTGACAGCATCAGCAGAAAAGGAACCACCCCTCTCTGCCCAGATCTAAGACCTGAGCAGTTTTCTACCACCAAAAGGCTAAACTTATCTGTGCAATTTATCAAATAGATATGAGTATTGTTGCCAGTTGGCTCATTTACTTCAACATCTGAAGAACTCAAAGACCCCCAAAAAGGCAGGGGAAAGAAAAAGGCTCTTCAGACACTGGGATTGTGGACAACCTTATCAGAACATCATAGTTAGGTGGAAATTGGTTTAAAAATTCAAATGACTGTTCACATACAATGGCTTGCAGAATTCACCCAACTGTAATAGCAATTCTCTGCAAATGATTATGCAATTACCTCCAGGAGGTCAAAAAGTAATTACCACGTAACCTGCTCTCTTCTGCTGGTTGCCTCTAATAAATAATAGATGCAAGCTCTACTCTGGTTTAAAAGAGAATTTGCCATTTCTTTACCCTGTAATTACATTAGATTATTTACCCAGCATGGTCAGCTGTGACCATGTAGGTCTGCTGACATGATATAAGAAGAATGGATGAGAATGATTTGTGTTCTGAATATCCTCCTGGGCCAAGGATCAGAGGGAGTTTTGGTTTCTCATGCACCTAGGACATACCTTTTTCACAGGTCATATCTTCTCTTGTGGGTGCTGAGCACTCCCAAATGTTGGTGTCCAGCTCAGTGCAAAACCATACGTTACATATATGGGGCTTCAGCCAAGCCATGCTGTTCTGCAGGGTTTACAAGGGAATCACTGGAGGACATTTTGCTTCACACACTGTACTGTTGTCAGTACATCAGGCCTCAATAAAGAGATAACATTGTCTGTAGCCTCAGGCTCATGAAGGCTGGAAGACCTGGGTCTCATGTGTTTTCCCACGGGCAAGTAAGCAGGCTATCATCATTTTAATCTTTGTCAGAAATCATTTTGTTGTTATTGTTGGCTGCATTTCACACGGAGACAATTTCTTCCCGAGGACCTGGAATGATGGCATTTGCTTTGTTTCTCTGACTTTCATCCTGGAAGATGCCAACCATAGAATGCGTTGCCTTTTTCTGGCAGTCTGTGAAATCGCTTGCTTTGACCTTGCTGAAAGGAAAGACATTTATGATTGGGGAATATGGAGATACGTGGGGGCACAATGCACTCAGAGCAGAACAAGATACACAGTTTCTTCCTGGTAAAGTTAACAAGAAAAGTAGAACAAACTGGGTGATGTGTGGGAGAAAGGCCGGATTATCACCTCCATTTTATGCATGGAAAGTGCATGACTGAGCAGCTTGACTGTGGTCATGCAGCAAACCTGTGGCAGGGGAGCACAACAAGAATCAATGTCTCCCCAGGGCTGGTCCAAAGTCTACACCAAGAATACACTCTCAAAGGCTCTGCCTGTTAGGAAGCAGTTCAGACTGAGTCAGGAAAGTATTTGCTCCACTATAGCATATTTTCCTCTGTCAGAAGATAAGTATGTCTTCTGCTTTCTGCTTACTACAGTTGCTGCTTAATAAATTAAGTGTCTAATTACATGGCATAGAAGTGATGTTGTTATACAGATGCAGTGACTGGAAACAAGACCGAGCAATAATGTTCCAACAAAACCAGCGGCCTCTGCTCCTGATTCCTATTTTCTGCTTTGTGAGCCCTGCCTTAGAGTATGTGCCACAAGCTGGGTTCAAATCAGGCTTTACTGTGCCCTGTGATTGATGGATACGGTTCCAGCAAGGACTGGAATCTAAGCAGTCTCTCCCCTGCCTTTTCCCAGCTCTCTTTTCCACAACCCTAAAGCATGGGTAAGGCTGATGGTGCAAAATGTTCTTAGAGCTGCTCCTCTTTATCAGCTAAACGTAATCAGAAGTGTTTATGGAGGGATCGCTTTCATGGGTTTATGTTAAGAGAACACCACACATCACCACAGAGCTTTGAATTCCAGCCTATGCAAAACTGCCTAGTGTCTTGGTTGAATCTCATGGGAGGTCACCTCTAAGACACCCATGCCCTCGTTCACACAGGCATTTTAGGCAGTACTGCAGTGTTGTGGTCCACATGCTCGGGGTGCTTAGAGGTGCCCAAAGAGTGAAGCAGAGCTGCTGGGTGTCATTTCAGGAAGATATGAGTGATTTCTGGTTGTTGGCAAATGCAGGTCAGGGTGGGCGTGTGTTACACCTTAATAGCAAGCTATAAGAGAAAGGATGGCAGGTTCATTTCCTTCCACTACGAGCAAGCACAATAAGCCATGGCTGTGGAATGCTGAGTTCTATATTATCAATAAAGGGCAATCACACCACTGGGAGTTAATGACAGTTTTGCACATAATGGACCTTTGAGAGTAATTACAGAGTCATTTAATGCCAGTGGGACCCAGTGCACACACACATGTATCTCCTGTTGCCTGGGTAAGTGGAGTAGGCTGCACTGGAGCTCAGTGTGTGACACAGAGGTAGCCTCACATCTGTATTCTTCAACCCTTGTCCAGCACCACCATCTGTGAATCAGAGCTCAGGACCAACAAAGCTGTCATAAATGATGATTTCTATTGGGGGAGGCTAAGAGATTTGTACAATTCTTTGCTGTGCATTGCTATGAGACTACTGCATGGTCCAGCTGCAGTCAGCCCAGTCCCAGTCTGACATTTTGCAGGAAGCAAGGGTTTGACTCATGTTTTGCTGAATGCTAGAGGCTGAGGAATGAGAGGAGAGGGAGAAGTGTGGGCATGGATCTCAAAGAGCAGCACCAAGTCCTGAGCAGGAAAAAAGAAGAGATGGGGGCAGAGAGACCCTCAGTAATAAACTCCATAGGCTCCAAAGCCTGAAATTAAGAAGGCTGGAGATGGGCCATTTCCCCTCATTGCCTCATATTTGAATCCCACAGCTCTGCAGAACCTCCTTCAAAATGTCTGCTCTCAACAACAGTACCCTCCTTCCTTCCCTAGCAGAGATACATTGAACTAATTAACGTGCAGAGTTTGTACAATCCCATTTTGGTGGCTTAGCACTGGATGTCCCTCAGCGGCGACGTGGCCTGAATGATAAAAAGGCCACAGAAGCAGAAAGCAATGACACCAATATCTCAAAAGCCAAAAGGTACCGAGTCAGGAGGCTGGGAATGATGATCTCTGGGGGCATCATCATTCCAGGGAGCAGAATCAGATGGCTGCAGGGAGGGGAGATGCTCTTAACAGGGGGGAAGAAGAAGAAGAAATTAAAGAGAGGGAGAGTACAGCATCCATACTGTGCAGAACTAAAGGGGCACTGCATCTCCTGTTTGTTCTTGCAGTGCTTAAACAAAGGAGACACCAGCTCTCATTTCGGTATTTATATTTCCCTGGAGCAGCACCAACTGTATTTCAATATAAATGTAACATAGTTAATTGAAATCAGTAATTTCAGCAGTCATTAATAACAAATCTCTATCCTTGCTGCAGTTAATGATCAGCATAAAAAAGACCTTCTTTTAAAGTGCAACTGTGAGCTCGGGGTTCATTTTATAGTTGATTAGAGTGAGTTAAACTTTGCCCCTCTCTGTAAGTTGTCTATTTAAATGAGAAGTTGGCAATATTTGAAGTTATCAAAATACCAAAGGTGCTCTGGAGCAAATCCAGCCCTCATGGCTGATCCCCTAAAGAGTGATGTGACCCTGAACAACGGAAAAGGCAGAATTAGCCAGCAGAAACTAGAATGGCCCAAACTGCTGTGAGCCTCAGTGTAAAACGGAGCTGAGCCTTAAGAAAATCAGCTGAATTCCTCCAGATCTGTGGGAAAATGGCAGAATCCAACCCAGCCTGAGGCTCATCACTACAGCCTATGAGATGTTATTGCAGGTGACAGCTGGCTTTGCTATGGATTGCAGGAAGGCCCTGCATGTTTAAAACTGCCTATAGGATTGCATTAGCATTGCGAATTCCTTTAGAAAGCTGACTGTAAACCAAATGGACTCTGCTCCTCTGGATACTGCATAATCAGAGTTTGCACTGTGGTTGGGGCAGTAATTCAAGAAACAGATCAACTGTAATATGAAAATGGAAATCCAGATACAGGTTCTGAACTAAATTCTCTCTCTTAGAATAGAATGTCTGAGAGTGGCTTTTTCCTAGAGGGCAAAAGCAAAACATCATCTTAAAAACCCTTGGGAGAAATGTCTGCTGTAAATACATGAAGCAGTGGTGTTGGACTGTGGAGTGGGTTTATCACTCTCTGCTGCTGGAAGAGATTAAGGTCCTGATACGATCTGGGGCTACCAGACCTTATGTTGGTTTGCACCAGGTATGGGTTCAGGAATGATGCAGTCACAGTTGCAATCATCTCTCAGTGATGTATGGAGAGAGGCTGGTGAAACTTCAGAGCTGTCTTCACTCAGTGTTCAAGGAACTGGGTGAATCCTTTACCTAAAATGTTCATCCTTTCACTGGGCAGGAAGCCCATCGGGAAGGGCAGATCTCATCCTTTGACATACCACATTGATGTGATCTTCTCCATGTACACCATTACCAATAAAACCCTGCTCTTTTAATTAGAATGAGAAATGTGATTTGGAAAAGTAAGTGGCAGGAAGTGTATGTGCAGTGATTACTTCTAGAATGCACAAGAGAGAAGAGTCCAGGAATGATGAATGTAGAGAGACATGCATCCTAAGTGGATTATTTACTGGGGGAAACATTACTGCGTACTTGAAAATGACACAGATGTGAAACCAGTCTCAAAAGTCCATCCTTGATCATCCCAATCAGTGCTTGGACTGTCAGGCTTCTGGTCGGAAAGACTGCATTTTCTTTCTCTTGTATTTTGACATAGAGGCTTTTGTTTCCCAGCACAACCTGCAACTCAAAGTGTAACCCAGTGGTGAAATAAGCTCCAGTATAGGAACAGAGATTTGCCCTTCTTCTAATTAAAGGAACTACCCTGTAAATCCTGTAGTAGTTATGACTGTGCCAGTGCTGAATACTGTGGATCCAACTGCTACACACGCTTCACACAGGTGACAGCTATGCAGAGGCACTGTGGAAATGAAAACAAAAATGCTGTGTATATAATGCAATGATGGATTGTTTCCTAAATGTCACAGAACACTTCGGTATGCATCTTCCCTGAAGGCTCCTGTTGGTGCTGCCTAGGATTTGTTTAAGTCTCTGTGTTACTGGAGTGCTTATATCCACTGCTAGCACAGCCTTGGCAGCCAGAAAAGGAACAAAGTAAAAGCATTTACCTAAATTTAAACTCCATGCAATTGAGAGGAGATAATGGTTTCAGGAAACCCAGGATCACACCTGTAGGTGTGAAACTGCCTTTCACATTCATGGCTTTTAAGCCCAAACAAATAAATAGCAGATTCCCATTGGTCATTGAATCTGTTCACAGCTTTCTATATCAAAGTAAGTCACTGAGGTGGGACTTCTGCACTTGCAGAATGGCAGTGGGGCCACTCTCCTGCCCTCTCAGGCCCACCAGGAAACCATCATGGTACCTGATGCACACCTGAACCCATGCACAGAGGACAACAGAAGCACCTGGTAGTTTCTCCTCAGGTTTTTCTATCTACAGAGGAGACTGTGGAATTCCAGTGATTTTCACGCCTCTCCTTTAATTGGTTTGGTAGAAGCCTTTGGAATGACATGCTGCTTGCTTAAATGTGTAGTTATTCTGGCTGATGATGGCTGAATCTCAATACTTATGACCAGGATATATTATGCTATCAGAGCAACTCTGCTAGGAAGCCAGCTGGAGAATGAGAGCTGGCTTGGGAGCTCTCCATCATCAGATAATAGCTTGAGCTCCATAAAATCTCTTTTTAGCATGAAGTTCCATTTCTGGAGCACAGCAAATCCATGGACAATTGCTTGTTCCATCATGGAAGTCAAAACATTTTATCCTTTCAAAACCAGATTTTATTTCCTTTGAGTCCCTGTACAGCATCCTGAGTCCATGTCATTTGTTTCCTTCATCATGACTCTCCCAATAAGATAAAGTAGAAAGAAGATGTGATAACGCTTGAACAGAAAACCCCACTCTGCTATTAGTGGGGATCATCAGTAGGGACACAGTTACCCAAACACCACAGCTGGAAACCTGTGGCTGAGGCAGCAATATCAGATGTGCAGGAAGATGCGATCTCCTTCACTTCCTTCTCTCCATCACAAGATCAAGTCAATCAGAGCTCTGTAAAACAAGCAGCATACACAATAGAGGCAAACTGCCCATATCTTCATGTCATCAACAGGGAATGAAGGTGTTTGCCAGGTAACTGGAAGTCTCTGTGCAACAAAGCAGGAGCTGAATGCTGGGGTCCAGTCTGCAGGACCAGAGCAGTGACCTTCATCCTGCAGGAGCAGAGGGGAGAAAGAAGAAGAAGATGCAGCCGACAACAAAGAAAAAATGCAAACAACTAATGAGCTGCATGAACTGGCATAGAGCCAGCCCCCAAAAAATCATTAACATGATCAGGTTAAGAAGAGCTCTATTAAACTATCAAAACGCTTGCTCTCAAATAGATTTATTGGATGAGAAGGAGAAGCTGGGGTCCAGAGTAAATACTATAATAATGGGCCTGGCTTCTCTGTGCCAACAATGCCTTCTTACTGGAAAAACTCTGTGAGATTGAATGATTTGACGGAAACTGGGAGAAATGGAATTTAAAATCAGGCCTTGGGAAACACTGAGACTCAGATCTTCCAGACTAACCCAGCAGCCAGGGACACAAGCCTGGATGAGGAGAAAAATGGATTGCTGCTCTAAAAACCTCCTGAGCTCATCGTTCATGGCTAATATCTGCCCCTCTTTGGGGAAAGAGGAACTGCTCTGAATTAGCTCAGGTACTATAAGATGGGTGAGCTGCTCCAGGGGCTGGGAACCTGTGGAGCTGGGCACAAGGATTGGTCCAGGTTATAGAGGAACTTTTGAACAAGGACAACTTGTGAGCAATTCATTACAACAGGTATCAAAGGCTTTTTAAATGATATGGCAGTGTTTGATGATCAAGGCAACAGCCCTGTTCCTTTGGGGTTTATCTTTAGAGGAGCCCAAACCTGTCATGTTCTCCTGCCTGGGTTTGCAAATATGTAAGTCCAGCATAACTCAGTGTTCTCACTCCTCATTTATAGCAGCATATGGAACAGAAAACTCATGCACATGGATCCAGCTGCCTCCCAGACTCCTGCTGTTTGCCTAGTCTCCCTAGATTCCGTGTTCAGAGTCAAAGGGCTGCAGCGGTCTTTGATGACTGGACTCGCACTATGCTGCTCCAAGAGCTGAAATTCAATTTCTTTTACACTTAACCTCAAAAGTTTTCATGAATAACATTCAGCAAATCCTACCTCAGGGAGGACCCGAGGGGCCAGCAAGTATCAGTTGCCTAATAGGGGTAACTCTTTACTTGTATTTATTGATTTCTGTGTGGGTTTCTAATAAACTGAGGACCTGAAGGATGTTTCAAGACAGTTGCATGAATAGAACCATGGATGGAGGGCTGGGTTACTGAGCACATCTCATCATGCACGTGAATAAATAGGGGCCAGCAGCACAGCTTCACTAATGAAGCAGCAGAAGAGAATCTCAGCTGTTGGAAGAGATGGGAATAAGCCTGCAGGTGAGGTCAATACACAATGATGGTGATGGTCAGATGGAGCTGATATTGGGAGCTGGACCTTCTGGCTTCCCTGTGGTTATTTCCAAGTGCTCTGTGGAAAGAAGTAGTGGAAGAGAGAGGTAAGTCTGCTGCTGCCCTAATTGCTTTATTTCCCTTATAGACACAGGCACAGCTCTCTTTATGGATGTGCAGACTTTAAGGTACATTTCAGCTTACAGTGACAGAGGGGCAGCAGACACGGATCAGATCACTCAACAAAGCAGCAGAGCCTGAGGAAAGCCAGGGCTCAGACACTAGAAAGGAAAAGCACTGTTACAGACAACCAGACCCTTGCAGGCAGGAGGGTCTTATCTGCACAGCATGAGGGTCATGGTCTGTCCACAAGTTCTCACCATGTCTGAGTCCAACCCAGGGCAGGGATTTCAGTAAATTAGGTCTGTCCTCTCACCAGGTGTAATGCCTTTCTAGTAAGCAGTGGATACCACACAGGACATGGGAAACAACATTGCCTGCAGTGAAAGAAATCTTTAATAAGTGAGATCCTCACCAGTGCTTGGGCAAGAGGCCTGTTCCTCTGCCTGCTTACACTCAGCACAGTCAAAGGCAAGGATTCCATGCCTGGGCTGCAGTGGCTGTTCCTTCAGCATCAAGCTGAGACCTGGCCAAGCTGCTGTGAATCTTGATGTCAAGTTTGAATGCCTTATGTACCACATCACATGGTGCTAAACCAGGAGACAATCCTAAACTCGGGGAAGTATTTCAGTGCCTCAAACTTCAAGCATAAGAGCAAGTCCCAGGATACCTAAAGTTAATTCTATGCATGAGTGTTTTCTACAGGAAGGATGGATTTAAGGATGTGGTTAAATGTTTTCCTGAATCGGAGCCCTCGATGGTAAAGAACGAAGAGACATCATTGCAGATGCAGTTTATGCCTAACACTTGGCACATTAGGCAGCACTCATGTGGTTAAAACACACTTTTTCATTAAAAATTATAATTGGGGAAAAACAAATTAGAACCAAAATGAAGTAGGCTTTTTATTTCCCCTGTTTTACCAAGAGATTATGTATCTCCCAAACACAATTTCTCTAATCCATACCTAATGCATTAGAGGCATTCTGCTATTTTGCTCTAGACAAACAAATTTCCCACCCAGTGTGGGATCGCAGCCCTGTTCCAGAGAGAAAAACAAGTCATAATAATACAGAGGCCACTAAAGGAAAATGTTAAAATAATTAAAATATGAAAGAAGCTGCTGTCTTCCTGGGATTTCAATTTCAGAGGTGCCTGAGGGGAGGGGGTTGGATATCTCACACTGATACACTGTTTGATAAAGTGTGATAAAGACTTAGAAAAATTGGCAGATTAAACTGAAATAAAAGCTGCGGATGTTTGCATTTGGAAAGCTATTAAAAGCAGTATGATTGAGCAGCAAGAAGCTTCTCTTTTATGCAAGAATGCACCGGAGTGGGATGTTTGCTGCACCGATGTCAAGGAGATCAAAAGAGTTGTTTTTGTTAGTGGCACTAACTGTTCTTTTTGGTTGCTGGTTTAGATGTGCAGTTTAAAGCCTCCGGGATCGTGCTGTGCAGTGATGCAGCCGCACATGGAACCAAAGCTCCAGGAGAGCTGTATGGTCATGTCCTAATGTGATGCCTCCTTTCAGAAGAGGCTTAAACCCCATGTGTGGCAGCTGTACATCAGAGATAGAGTGCACAGCACTGAGATGGCTTGTCCAAGTATCTTAAAGGTTCTTTCCTTCCTGGTGGTTTTGCATTTATTCAATTGCCTTCAAAACAACATCCCTTTTTTAAGCTGGTTCAAACTCTTGTCATCAAGATGCTGCCTAAAACCAGAAGAACAATTTGATAGATCATTCTTTACCTTCCTTATTTGTTAAGCCATTTTCAAGACGGAAAAGGGCACATACCCAGATGAATGCCCTCATTTCCATGTAAAACTGCAGGTTGACTTAGAGACTGGAGGGTTAAAGCAGGTAAAAATGAAAGGTCTGGTATCTAAACAGAAGTTTTGACTGCCTGATTGATCTCCCAGCTCAAATAACTGGTTACAAACTAAGCGGCTACTCACAACCAAACAGCCCATGGACCAGCCAGAGTCTGAAATACTCTTGCAATGAGCATGTTTGTCAAATAGCCACAAAGAGAGATGCCTTTAGAATTAGAAACGATGATAGGGTCCATTCTCTGGAAGATGAGGGTGAAAAGCAGCATTAAAACTGAAGCTGTCAGCAGTACCCGCATGGGGACCCAATGCTGTGAGGGAGCCATTCTGCATCCAACCTTCAAGCACAAAGAAGATTGCTGTGCCTACAAGTGCATTGCCTCCAATGGCAGCCACAGCAGCCAGCTACCCCTGGCAGGGCACATCCCAGCACAGGGACTGGGGCTGGGCTGGGTGATGATCCTGTCTAGGACCAGGGCATGCAGAGGGGCCATAGTGCTCTGGGAGAATGTTGGGGTTAGGTCTTGGCTACACAGACACACTTATTTGTTCTCTTCTTGAATCCTGGAGTCATAAAACTATGATCTGTAGGTTATCTGGAACAAAAAATCAAAGCAAGCACTGATTCAGCAGAGCCATGGGTCACACACACAAGCAGATTTCAAGTTTACAGCAAGTCTTGCTCCTTTTCTCCCTCTCACTGCTCCAGCTCACACTATCCTTTCTTATGTTTTCCAATTGCCTCCCTCTGGCAGCTTTATACTGGTGACCTGAGGGTGCAAATTAGATGTTTGAAAATACAGCAGTTAAATCAACAACTCTGAAGTGTAATAGAGGTCAAGATAGTTTGCTTCCAACTCAGTAGCTTAGATGCTGCTTTGGTTCATGCTATCTGCATTTTGCAAGGTCCTTTGATTTGGGAAGAGGGTGAAAACGGGACCCAATCCTCCCTCCCTTCGAACCTGCACCTCGGGGAGTTTTTATTTTAGGGAGATTTATTTTTAGGCTTCTGAAAGGAGGGATTGATTCCCTTGCTTCACTCCCAGTAATTTTCTGGGACATTCTCCCCGTTTGGCCTATGTCCTTTGCCCTGGAGCTCTTCTAAATCTATCCCTGCCACTGGGCAAAGGAGCACATTTCCCCCCTGATTTTTTGGTGTGTCCTGCTGCCAATCACTCCGAGTGCCTGGTCCGATTACATCTTGTCTGTCTTTAACAGCCTCATTAACATTTGGATAGGCTGGTGTGGACTGCTGACAAAATACCCCCCATAGCGCTAAATAAACACCAGGCATCAGGAGAACCACAACCAGAGAATGGGGCTTCAGGGGGAATATTTCATGGTAATATCTGAGCTTTGTAATTGAAGGCTGACTAGCATGGGGGAAGGAGCGATTCAGCTCCACTCTCATACACGGGAGACCCGATTCATTTGTCTTGATTAGCAAAAGTTTAACTATCACATGCCTTTCATTAGTGGCTTTCTCAGAAGACTCATCGGTGTGAACAACCAGACAGAGATGGAGGCAGCTCTGTTTGCAGGCAGTCTTGGGCAGCAGTCACTCAAGCCAGCAGTGGAGAGAATGAGAACAGTCTTTAGGCTGGATATTGCTTTGCAGCACTGATGGCAAAGGAATGGTGCTGTAAAACAGGCATCTGCCCTGTCTTGGGAAAGAGGGATGTGAGCACTATTAGAGAGACTCTGAAAGAGGTTACTCTTGCAACATGAGCCTGCCAAGGCAGCGGTGCTAGCCAGCATCCCATTGATGCAGGCGGTTGCAACGCAAGAGATCAAAACCTTTGGTTTTTATCACTTATATTTTTCATTACACCTGTTTAAAGAGTAGGCTCCTTAAGGTGGGTGGATAGTTAAAGCTGACACCTCCAATGTGCCTCAAGCCCCCACAAGCACATGAGGCTCAACTAGCCCAAAGAAAATCTGTGAGAGCATCATTTGCTAAGTGATTCTAACAGGTACTTTTGAAGAGGTGCACTTTGAAGAAGAGGAGGCTTGAGAGGGGTGTGATTTGCTCTCAATCTTTCTCAGTCACTTTGTACAAGAGATGGGTTGTGTACAAAGGATGCTAACCACTGGAGCTGCTCTACAGCACTGGTGTTGACAAATAGCACTGAGGCAGAATCAGATGCCTCCATAACCAGAAGCTGAGGTTCTTTGGGGAGAGCTGATGTGGTGTTTTGAGTGTGCAGGGCTGAGTTCATTTGGAGGGCAGAGAAATAGGGGGAAGGGAGAATTTAGGGAAGGTCATCAGTGACTCTGAGCTGCTTTTATGCTGCCCTTTTGTTTCAGAGAGGTTTCTGCTGGGAGATTATGGAGTATCCTAGCCCTCATTGGGACCTTTGTTCTCTTTCCTCAGCTAGCCACACATATAAACTCACAGAGCTGTTCTATCTGAAATCGCTGGCCCTTGCGTAAACAAAGCCATTGAATAGACAAAAAGCCAAATGATGCTGGGGGCATGTGCTTCATTCTGTCTCAGAAAGCTACATCTTTTGATGGCTGAGTGATCCCACATACACCTTGGAGAGGTCTGGGCTATTAGGGAGAGTAAACAAGTCCCCACTTTACCTTTCCTACACTTTGTTCGCTTTCTCTCCCTCCTTCTTTCCCATATTCTCCCATGTCATTTCTGCTCTCCCTAATTTATCCTCTTCCAGTCTGTGTATCCTGGAGGCAGAAACTTTTTTTCCCAGGCAGGATCCCTGCACTTCTAAATCCTTTTATTTTACTTCAGATTCTTTCTGATCACCTCCGGGCTGTGTGTGCACACGCACACATACGCATTTGTATGTGGCTCTGATAACATTTTTGTCCCTTTTTATACATTCTTTGAGTTCTCTAGTCCTATTTCTATCAATCTTGAGTGGAAATATATGCTTTATTCCCCCTTTTCCTCTCCTCCTATCAATCCGGAATAATAAACAGCTTGGATTTCCTATCTCTCTGATTACTTTTCCAGGAGACTTTTGCCTTCTAGAGAAGCTGCATTTTCTCTTCTCTTTTTTACTTTCCTTTCAAAGGAATCATCCTTTTCCTCCCTTGGTTCCTGCCTTCTCCTCCAGTGTTTTATTCAGGCTGTGGATGATTGTCTCCATACACTGCTTTTATGCTATGAAATGAATTGCTAATGCAACCCCTGCCGGGAGAAGCAGTCTGATCTTGTCCTAAATAGGCCCCTGTTTGCAGGGGATGATGTATAAATGTATAGACTGCATCATTATATATTCACTTAGTGGAACACAGGCCTCGAAAGAGGCCTCTGCTTATTCCATAAATGAATTCCTGGGGAGAGGGGATGCATCCAGCCTGAAGGTGCCTTGAAGTCCATTCCCACTCTCTGGCATGGCTGCTCAGTGAAGCCCCACATCAACCAGATGAATATTCATTGCAACAGGATCTGGAAAGGTGAAGGGAAACAAGCCCCTCACCTCTGCATGGCTGTGTCGTCTGCAGGGGATGCAGAATAATGTTTGTGCCAGATATGCAGCCTCCTTGCCAAGGAGCCTTTCCATGAGCTCACAGGCAGATGGGAAGCCCTTGCTCACAGCACTTCCAGGAACCATCCCCTCTGGGCTGGGGGGAGAAGCATCCAGGTCTGGAGATTGAACCCCTGAACTGCCTGGGAGGAATGCAGTGATGATCCTTCTTCTTGCAGCAAAAGGAACTAGCAGGCCTTGAGCAGGATATGATCCAAAAACTTGTGTTAAATGCAATGGTGAGATTTCCCCTGAGCTGCTTATGGTTTTATATAAACTGGAATAAGAGAGACTGAATAGGATATAGGAACAACGCCTCTCCCCCCCCAGGTCTACCACAGTCATCCTGACTGGTCCTGGTGCAGCCCCAGAACTTCCCCATGTTTTATATCTGAACCAGGATGGCAGCAGACACTGCAGTGTGTGGGATGCTCCCTGGATAGCACTGGGCAGTTTCCAGCCAAATCCTGCTATGGTGTTGGTTTGGATTGTATTTTCTGGCACAAAGGGGAAAAACAAATTGCAAACTGGAATTTCCATTGTTTCATTGTATTTTTTTTTCCTTCTAGACCAGGCTTTAGGCTTTTCTCAGAAAAAGCCCTAAACTGTCCTATTGAATCAAGTCCCCATGAGGCAGCACATGGCACAGCCTCAGAGAGTAGTCTCTTGTTCTGTTACCATCAGGTCTTGCTCATCAGCCTGGCTCAGTCTCACCTGAGTTCATGATTCTCTAAGCTAAACCACAGTCCTGCAAATAACCTCTGTCTTCCTCCTCCTCAGTATAGCCTTAGCATGGAATTACTTGAAGCTCCTTTATGTATGGGCAAGGTTCATGCTACTCCCATTTGTGTTAGTAAGACACATGGGGCATATACCTTTTTATTTGTAAGAAAGAAAAAGCTGCACGTCTTGAAGTATAAACAGAACCTGGTGTTTCATTAAATTTCATTTAAATCACATTTCATTAAATAAATGTGACAATTGTAATAATGTTTTGCAGGAGAAGGAACTTAAGGGAAACATTTCCAGGACCTCAGCACTGCGTATCTTGCTGATGCTTAAACTCTCCTTTGTTACTGATGTTCTTTCTGTGGTGCTGTTAGTTTGATGCTATTTGAAAACCTTGAATGCACAGAAAATCCTTCTGCTAGACAGGGATGTTCCTTTCTACCTTCTGGTCTGCCCAGGAACCCCTCAATTCCCTGGGTATCTTTGCACTTGGGTAGAGATCCAGCTTTTGCAACTTTTTACCTGCAAGTCAGCAACTTGCTGGATTCATATTAGACCCCAAATGAACAGTAGCACAACTGAGACCTTATGCTGGAGACTGCCAGTTAGATTTGGCCAGTGTGGTGACAGTGTGCTGATGAATAAGAAACCTCATCAGCCCAAGTCTTCTGGTTCTCATTATTGCAATGGCAGGAAAAAGTTCTCCAGCTGGGAGGCATCTAACCACCATTTAGCTAAGGGTTAGTGTGATATCAAATGAAGGTTATCTCACCTCCTTGCAGCCATACATAAAGCAGAAAGACAACTAGATTGAAGTTATAAACACAGTGTTTTCTGCAGAGAAAGCAATCCCCTTCCCAGCCAGTTGCTAGAGCTCATCCCACCCCTGCTTGCAATGCTTAATGCAAACCTTGACCCCCTAAAGCTTATCCCTTTTATAGTGTCCCACCCCTGCAGCTGCTTTCACTCTGTTGCAGCACTGCTAGCAATGAGGCAGGCTTCTCCTTGCTGATAAACCAGAATGGTACTAGAGGAGGGAAGGGATAATAATATCTCCTAGCGAGGCATCACCTTCCTTTTGGTGCCTTGCTAAACTCTATGCTCATTTCTGCCTCCAGTCTCATAATCTTCCACTTGCCAGACTCCTTCAGGAGCTCTCAGGAGTGGAAGGTTTGCCTGGGAGAAGGTATCAGTGTGTGATAGGGGGTGGATATTTGCCTGTGGAGAAAGGCTGAACCTTTTGGTATGTCATGGTTGTCCTGCTGTGCATCACATCCACTTGCAGGTGAACCAGACTGGAATTCAGAATCAAAAACCTGGCTCCAGCTGTGCTCCTTGACTAGTTCTCGTAAGAAAACCTCCAATATCACAGGTAAAAAATGACCAGGAATGTAACCCTATTAACAGAGGTTTGGATATTGTGGTGTCATCTAGTTGACCCCATGGTCATGCCAAGTAAAGCTCTCCTGTGGAGGGCACTGGTGTGCTTTCTCACTAACCAGCTCACCCCTGCATGCACACTGAGAAACTGGATCTCTGGTGCTCATCACCTCCTGGAGGGATGTAGAAGTTGTGTGCAGAACCCCAGTGACTTTAAAGGCAGGAAACACGTGAGAAACGTGACATAAAAGGCAGTCTTCTTGCCTTACAGTTGTCTTCCAGTTATGTTTCCCCTTGTACTTGGTGTCAGAGTCCCTTTCAACCTTCACACCATATTGGTATGGATTACATGCCCCTATTAGTTATGTACCTTAATTCCCACTTTGGGACCTGCTTACACTGTCTTGCAGCTTGCTCCATCTTAGTCATTGCTTCCAAATTAGCTGAACTTGATTGAGCCAGATCAGCTGCAGCCCTCATGCACCAAGGCAAAGAAAAGTCAGTCAGGGCACTCCCTCCTCTGCAAAACCATGCTTTAAAGAGCACAGTGAATCTGAACAGAGCAGAGGCCACATCTCTCCTGGTGCTGATATCAGAGTTTAATAGGGTAAAAAGTTGACAAAGCTGAAAGGCTGTGAGTGGTTCAGATGTATTTATTGTGTTGAGCCTTCCTTGCCTTGCCCTGTGTCTAGACAACACCTTAATAAAAGCAGCAGTGACTGGCAAGGGAGGGCACAGGTTGATGTTCTGTTGCCAGGGGAAAACCAAACTAATGGCATTAGTGTGGGTTCACGTGGGTGTGAATAGAATTAAGCACTGGACCCACAAGCATGTGGGCTTTTGCTGCACGTTGAATATAAATGAGTGAAAGAAGTTGTCCATAGACAAACTCAAAACTCTTGAGCTAAAAGGGCAAACTGAGCTGAGCTGCATTCGCTTTGCACCTGGATGCCAAGAAAGCTTGTTTGAAGATCAGCAGAAACAAGCTTTTTCCCCCCCTCTCTTTTCCTAGGGAGTTGGAGTACTCTGTACAGTGCTTCCCCTTCTGTGCAGTGCTCCCAATTGTATTTCTCTTCTGGTTTCTTGTTTTGTGTTTCATGCTTCTATATTGCTGCAGTCGTCCCTTTTTGTATCTTCTAGCAATTGTCAGGGAGTTAAAAACATCCCCCCAAACATGCTGCAAACTAACTTTGCTCAGCGACACAGACGCCTACCCCGATGGAAACTCAGGCTTGTTTGCTTTATCTAAACCTTCTCCCTTGCACACACACGCTATAGCTTCACAGATGCCTGGAGCCTATTTACCTCCTGGCTTGTTTATCCTGAAATGGCCAGTGGAAACTGCTCACATTTATGTCTTGATAAGAATCCAATCATGGAAATTGATTGAACTCCTTCCCTGAGCTTTTTCTCTTGCATTTACACTTTTCAACCAGCTTGAATTGTTTAATCTGCAGTTAATTTAGAGACATACAGCCATGGCTCAGATATATCAGGAGATCAAGATAAATGGCTGGAGTGGTTTTTATGAGCAAAAATCTCTCTAGATTCCAGTACATAAATCATTTGTTGTGAAATCGCTCATTGTCTTTAGGCAATGTCATAGTGAAAAATTCAATCTATTCATGAACAGAAAGTCAAGGGATTAGGAATGGTTTGAAGGGAAAGACTCCACATTAAAAAAAATAGCAAAAAAAGAGAAGAGATTTATCTCTTAATGCTCCCTTAACACAGCTTCCCTGCCCTTGTGTTACAGTGCGGACTCTGAAATTCAATTTCACACTCTTTGTCCGCAAAGTCGAGTGAATAGGAAGCAATGAAGATGTCCCCAGGGGAAGAGGGGTGTCTTTGTTTGTATTAATTTCAGGAACGTTTTCTCTCTCCTTATTCCCTGATGCAACAGAGGAAAGCTGGAAAGCAGCCTGCTGATGATTTCTTACTGAGGGCCAGACCATGATCCCTGTGCTTGCAGCAAGAAGTTATTTACTACAGGCTGGGCTGTTTCTGCAGAGTTCAGGCAAAGACTGGGTAAAATGCAGGTCCCAGAAGAGACTCTGAAAGCTCAGTGTATGAGAACTTCCCATGTTTCCTTCACCTTTTCCTCTACTACAGAAAGTGTCTCCTTTCACTTGAGTTACAACCTCCCATGTTTCCACTGTGACTGTTTTGTCAAGGTGATGGACCCTTGTCAGTATATGGAGGGGCTGTTTGTTAAGGGTAGAGATGGCACTATCTAGGACTTCCAGAGCAGAATGACTTCTGGAAGTTTGTATCTAAATCCAGCTTTCCATTCTTAATACTGAATCACAGTTGCAGAAGACATGTTGAGGATACCCAGATTGAAACAGGAGTGGATCTTTGGCCTTGGAGCTAGTCAGGGAAAAGATGGCCATAAATTCCTAAGACCAGTATCTTTCCCTGTCCCAGAAAAATGTGATATGAGCAAAGGATTGATGATTTACCTCTCATAGTGTTCCAAACAAACTGTTTTCCGAGAGATAGCATGGGCTTACTGCCTTCTAGACCAAAGAGGTGAAGGGGGTGTCCATATAGGATCAAGGCCATCTTTATGAAGAGTTTTGCATATATTTATTTGGCCTAAATTCCACCTAAGCCTTTATGAATTTCTTATTGGCTGGTTCTAGGCCTTCACATATCCCTAGTCAATAGGGAAACATTAGGCTTAGGGACTTGGAGATTTAGGTAGAATTTAGGCCATCGAAACGTGTCCCTTTGAGCCTTTGTGCTAATTCTAGGGGCTCCATTTTCTTTCTCTGTCCTTTACTCAGATGGATTAATGGAGCTATTCCTTGCCTTTCCCCCCTGCCTTCCCACTCCTCTATCCTCAGCTTTGTATCACAGCCTGGAATTGTCTGCAGACATGGCAAAAGAGTGTTATTTATCAGCCCAAACCCATGGTCTCATGAAAAAGAATGTTTATTCATTCTGTGTGATTCAGCTCCTGGAGTCCTTCGAACATTAAAGTTTTAATACTTCTCACCTGGAACAGCTGAGCTAGCTGGGAGAGATGAAGCTTTGATGGGAATACTTGCTACACATCTCTAGCCAAGCAAAGCAGTAATGTTCCTGTATATTCCCCATAAAAAAAGGACTCTTGTAATTGCTGGTAAAATTTTGCCCACAAAAAGGCGTTCAAGAGGTATGCAAAAAGGCATCTACACTTTGTATCTTTGCCATGCATGACCATCACCCAGGTGACTTCTCTTATCATGGATGTAGTGTCTACTTTGTGAAGCAGAAGCAAAGCTACTGCACTGCTTGGCTACTGCGTGCAATGTCAAATGCAACAGGGAGCCTGAAGCTAGCTAATTTCAGTCTAACCTAAGGCAACAGTCAATGTGACTGCTCTGTGCTCCAGCTGCTCCCCAACTTTGATCCATTTAATTTGGCAAAGTGATGCTAATGAGTTTTCATTGACAGGAAGGCCTATGTACAGGGCTAGGGGTCTTGATAGTGGATGCTTAAGCTCCTTGGGAAATGCAAGTCTAACAAAGAGTCTCAAAATGTTCCACGAGTTGCCAGCTTCCAGAGGAGCCTTCAGGAAGTGTGTTTATTATGCAGGTATGTGGTTAATAAACTGGGATTTTTATGGCTACTATGGCAGATAACAAATGCAACAAGCTTCCATCTCTAATAATAAATACATCCCTTGGCACTGCTTTGGCCTGCCACTAATGAACCAGGTTTATTCCAGTGTTGAAGACCTGGAAAATTAAACAGTTGACAAAACCTGATTAATGGTTTAAATAAGTGAAGTACCTTTCATGTCTGAACCTATTCTCTGAACCTAATACAGAGGTAAGGGATAAGTGACTATTAACATTGGGTTATACGAGGTGGTCCTCACAGTATGCAAGTGTCATTTGAGAACAATAAATGCAACTCTGCTGAAGTGATTTTGAGAATCACACTAGAACACATCAAACTAACCAGGAATCAGACTATGGAAACTCAGAAATATGGGGCTGGAGGAAACTTGGAGAAATTATTCCTTTTTATCCATTTGATGGAGGCAGTTTCAAGCATACTATGGGTACCATGATGGGTATTTATTCAGTGTTAAAAACCTTCTTGACCTACTTAGGTACTTTGCTTGAGTACTTTGCTGTCTTTAGAATTGCAACATTTTCCCCTCATCTGAACTTAATTTGCTTTCTTCCTATTCTTCCCCAGTATGTAAAACTGAACATTTTCCTAATGATGTCTTATATATTGAAAGACTGTTATCATATTCCCAATTTAGACTTCTCATTGTTGGACTGAACAAACCCAATTCTTTCAGTTTTTCTTAACTCACATTTTCAAAACACCTAATCATTCTTGTTCTCTTCTGGACTCCTTCCAGTCTGTCTACATCTTTCTTGTGAGTTGGTGCCCAGAAGTGTGCACAATATTCCAGCTGAGATCTGACCAGCAGCAAATAGAGCAGAATAATTACCGCCTGTGCCTTTCATATGACACTCTTGTTAATACTATTCCAAAATGAGATCTGGCTCCTTCTTTTTTTTTTCCACAAGGACACCATATTGTTGACTTGCACTGAGTTGGAGACACACACAAAATCCCAGATGGCTTCCAACAGCCCTGCCACAAACCTAATTCTTCCCTATGGTGTGGGAGACAACCTGCAAACGTTGGACAAGAATCCCGATTCCTCTCGACTCAATGAAAGGCAGCTTTGTGGCCAGGACATGGTTACACAGACCATGAAGTGTGAACTGCTGCTTTTATTTGTCTCCATTTACAATGTGCATCCTAAAACTGTTGTCCCTTCCTATTAGCTTGAACAGTGCTGACAGTTCAATTTTCTTTGTAGGATCTTCTGGTCCATCTCTCCTCTTATCAACCTTTGCCATGCTCCTTCTAGGAAAGATGGTAGAACAGGGAGAGAAGGTACATGGTATTCAGTACTAATTGAGTACTTCCATGCCAGGTTATCTTTCATCCTGAGAGTGACACACACTATCTTTCCAAGGCCACATTCTGAAACGTTTTTAACAAGGAAGAAGCAAGTTCTGAATAGAGTGACATTAGACCTTGTCTGACAAAAACATCAATATCAGTGCATAATTAATGCAAGGATCCACAGTAACGTGGATTGAATAGGGACAGAGTACTTTCAAAAATCAATTTGCTACCTGCATTACAAACACTCCCGATTAAACCTGACAATGCAAAACTCAAACACAGGGGAGAAAAAAAGAAAGAGAAATTAAAAAGCCCATAAGCCAGATTGCTGGAACGTGATGCTGGGCCAAAGTCCTCGATCCCCTCTTCTTCCTTCTGATCTGGTTACAGGATCAACTTCATTCACACAGGCAAGGTCCATGAGGGATGCTCATGGGTCTTCCCTTCACTCATCCTGCTGCTTGACAGAATCACCATGAGCAGCAGTGAGACCCTCTGTGCACCCCTGGATGCTCATGTGCAGGATCCCAGCTATGCCCAATGTGTTGAAGACTTCTGTGGGTATTCAGCACATGGTTTATGCCTCCCCCCCATTTATGTTTCTGGATGAAAAAAAGCTGTAGCCAGATCTATTATATGTGGAGCATTCTATGAGAGGTGCTGTTTCCTTCATTGCAGCACCCAAGGGATGATCCAGCTTGTGACTGGGCACTGTGCCGTTGAAAGTTGACCCACTCATTACTTTTTTTCCATCAAACACAGCTTTAAGATATATGATCCTGATTTGACTGAATCAGAGCAACTATGTCCTCTCCTCTTTCTCTTACACATTTGCATTAAGCAGTGTTTATGGGTTATGACTGCAACTGGTCCAGCTGTAAAACCAGGGTCCTCCTGGCCCAGCACCTCTGCTGACAGACTATCCACACACTGAGACACCCTCTTGTCATTGTTTGCTCTGTGCAGGAAGGGTTTTGACAGGTTCATCCCAAATTTGCAGCCGCAAGTCAAATAGCAGCAGTGTTTGCCTTGTCCTAACCCCTTCCTGATGAGATTCATTATTGCAAAGCTGATGGCACAACTGTTCCTTTTAACCCTCCCAGTGCCGCAGGCAATGCGCAGAGCAGTCTTGCTGACACCCTCTGCACTCTGGAGGGGGCAGCTCTCAATTGCAAAAGTCACCAGCTTGTGATGGAGTGTAAATTAGGTGACACTGCATTCTGCTCTTGCAATTAGCCTGGTACTTGTAACTCAGCTTGCTGGGGTCAGAGCATTGCACTCAGTCCCGTGCTTGACGTGCAGATGAGACTGGTGATGCTGCCTGCATTTCCTCTTGTGCATAGTCCTGTTAACCCACACCAACACTTCCTGGAGAACTTCAGAGCAGACTCAGGGCACTGAAATGGTTAAACAACTTATTTGTCTCTGCTTGCTTCCTAACTTCTCCCTGGGAGTTCAGTCACTGCCATATGTTATATTACAGAGCATGAGAAATCAGACTGAGGTGGCAATTTTAACACCCTTTATTCATACATCCTATTTTTACACTGATAGATGTAAGATATGCAAAGTGTAATTCCCAGCTGAAGCAGACTCAGCACATGCTTCCTGCTGCCTCAGCCAGGGATGGAGGAGGACCAGCTAGGGGAGCTGGAGCATGCAATTGGGATAAGCAGCCCTGCAGGCAGAGCAAGCCCTGCCTGCTGCCTGGGAGTCCCTGCTAGGTGCTGCATGTCTCTTTTTCACTGCTGTGTGAGCAGTCTTGCCTGCTGCAGGTGGGTAACAGCTTGAGGTTTGCTGGTGGTTTCAGTTTGGAAGTGACATCTCCTGGCAGCGATGGGTGAAAGCCACCAACATGATGGCAATGACAGAGGAAAAGGGAATAGCTGGTCCAACTGCCCCTGGGTAGGTTCAGCTGTGGAGGTCTCAGAGGTGTTAGGAGAGCATTGAGACAAAAAGTGGTGGCTTTTCCCTTACTTTGCTTGTTCCTGAGACTGTTTCTCTGTTTTCTTCTCCCCAGGAAGAGTACAAATTGCTGAAGGTTTTGCACTTTGGGTCGTTTCCTGTGTCTTAAAGAGGCAGTTAAGTAAAAAAATCAAAGTTCTGCTTTGTTATGGGTACAAAGAAAGGACTTGGACGTGAGGCTGTTGGCATCTTTACTACCACAGAAATAGAGCTGCTGCAAAGGGAAGAGCTCAGCAGTTTACCTGTGTGGCAGAACAGACGTTTGAGTTCGGAACTCATGGATTCCTGGGTGAAAGGAGAGTCCTCATCTCCTCTTGGGAAAAGTGTGACCTGCCTTTTCCTGCCACAGGGCTCCCTGAAACCACAGTGCGATCCCCTGCTCTGCGATGTGACTCTTGCAGGAACTAGTTAAAAGGCTAAAAAGAACCATTTCTAAGTTCAATCTGAAGCACCGTGTGACTACAAAACACATTTACATGAATGTCTGAAGTGAGGAGTTTCAGACGGTGGGGGTGGAAGCAGAGGAGACCATAATTATAGCAAAGCCCTGACACAGATGCTGAAGTGGATGCATGTGGGCCAGGAAGGAGGCTGAACAAAAAAGGGACTGTGGGGAACTTCCTGACACAAGGGAAAAGCATGTGTGTCCTGGAAAACACTAGTGGGGATGGCAGGGGCAGAGGACCTTCTCTGAAACCTGTGAGCAGCTGGAGCTGAGAATGAGCATCTTCCTCATTGCAAGTGTGAGAGGTGTTCACTGACAGCACAGGGTGAACTGAGCTTGTCAGCATGGTGGGAGATGTCAGAGGTTGCTCTGTGAGGCTGAAAGGAGCCTGATCCCAAGAGATTTATCTCTTGGACTCACTCCTGTGAGTCCTTTTCCTGTGATGGGCACATTTGCAGCATCCCTGATGTGTGAGCATGCTCTGCTGGCTAATCAAGGGCTGAGGTTCATTAACAGCACACCTTTACCCAATGACTTATTTTCACAACAAAACCTCATATCCATGATATCTCTGACAAAAAGACAGTCTGAGGTAGGAGACACAACCCTCCTTTCATTTGGAAGTCAGTCTAGAAATAAGATGTGCCAGATGTAGTAAGGTAAAGCCTAGGCAGGAGGCACTCCATGCACAAGGAGGACAGTACAGGTGTTCAGACAGGAATTACTGTAAGAGCTTTGCTGTGACATGATAGACTTTTAGCCAGCCTTGGGCTTATGGGCGCAAAGGAAATGGGAGGAGAAAAACCAAGATGCTTGCCAGGGTGGGGAATAGCAGCTGAGATTGGTGCTACTGAATGTATTCACGTCTGTGTGCATGGTCACATATATAGAGCTAACAAGGTGTGTGTGTGCTTATGTTTGTATTTGCAGACACACACATTCGTATGTGTGGTTTGTATGGTCATGAGATAAAAAACCTCCAATCCCAGATTCAAACCACAGAACAGCAAAACCTTTTCCTGAACACTTGATTCAACCTGTTCCAAAAGGCCTGTTTTTATATCAATGTATAAAAGTCTCCAAAATCAAGCTAATGTTTGCATGTTGCATTGAGCCTTGAGACCGTGGGGACACTTCAGGTCTTTACTGGCTTAAAGTGTCAGAGGCTGAAATAATATTGTCTCGAAACTCAACCATATAAACCACTGGGAAGGGAAGAACAATAAAACATCCCTAAAAAATAGTGGCATTCAGAAAAGTTTGGTGCTCCATCGCATTAGCAGAAGGGATGGATAATTAGGCTGGACAAAACAGCATAAAGTGTACACCAGGGAGTCATCCTGAGAGATAGGGAGCTGGGCTGCATGATCTAAGAGGTCATTTCCAGCTGTAATAACGAAGAACCTGATGTTTTTGAGTGCCTGTTTTTGCAGCATTGCTCACTGCTAACATCTGACACCTTCCTCTGGATGCCTTTCCTTTTTTTCCTTCTGCTTGCAAATGATCTCAACAAGACTTCAATGGGTCTTTAAGGGAATGTTGCAAGGCAAAAAATAAAAGAGACACCAGCTCTGTGCCAATGGGAAGGAGTGGAAACAAGCCAGGAGACTGTGTCTGGGGTGCTAATTAGAAGAGATTTCCTGCCATGGTGATACTGTTATTTATAGACTTGAGTGTGATAGCGTGTGAATGAGTGTGATAGGGTGCAAGTGTGGTAGGGTGTGAATGAAGCACCCCAAACTGGGTGCCTCCAGTTAGGGAAACTAGTGTATTTTAAATGTGGCCATTAAAACTCCATCCCTCAGGAGGAGCAGACACATACATACAGATAAAGTCTTATTTACACAGATAAGTGCTTATGTGAATGTAGGAACTCACATGCAGACAGACTTGGAAACTTGAGAAAACATGGCTATTTTCAGTCTTGTGCTTAGCCCTTTCCCTCCTAGGAAACACCAGTCCCCTTTTAACATAAGAGATAACCCACTTTAATATCCTTTTTTAACCTGCAGCTGCTGAGCTTACCAACCAAAGCAGCCTGCCCTGTGCAAAGGCTTCCGAATACTCTGGGATCCTCAAATGGAGAGACCAAGTCTGCAGATCTCACACAGGCTGCTTGGCAGGGCTTGGATGGAGCAGATGGCAGTGCATGCCTCCACAGGGGTCGTAAATCCATGCTGAACAGGGCTTGCCACTTGGAATGACACCCTGTTCCCGAAGCTGGGGATATATTTGCAGTGTTTTACGCATTCCTCATGTCACTGGCACAGTTAAACCCATGCGGGCTGGTGCTGTTATGAAGTACCCCGTTGGCTCTGAGTTAAATTGGGGTTCTGATCTAAAAAGAGATTATGCAGAAGCAGCCTGCACTTGCTCATCAGATCCTCTCCTTCTGGGTGTTCAGAGTCATAGCAGCTTTTGCTGCTAATTAATACAAGCGTAGAGTGCTTTTGATTCCCTATAGCACAGTGGAGCTGCCATTGTGATGGGAGCATGAGCTGGCATCCCATCTGCCCCATTTTCCCGAAGTTCTGTTTGGAGGGATAAATCTGGCTTAGCATTGCTTACCTGAGGACAGCAGAGCAGGAAGGATGCAGCAGGGAGGTATATTTTGCTCTGCTGGGCTTTTAGGACTGATGATCAAAACCTTTGTTGCTTCTCAGAAGCCAAAGATTTAAGCTCATTTTGGTTGAAGGCCTTTTCATCCTGCCACAACCTGAAGGAACCAGTTTAGGGAACAACTGCAGGTGTGCTGGCAGGTTTGGAAGGGGTCTACTATGCTGAGGGTGGTGGGGATGGATGTGATTAGATGACAGCCTCATTGCAGGACACCAGGTGAGAGCATCACCCTCAGGGAGGTAGGAGGGGATGAAAATACGTTTTTACTGTATGTGAACCCACATTGCGTACTTTTACTGACAAATGATTCTTCATTAATACAAGAGAGAACAGAGCGAGTATCCATTTACGTAAAAAATGATGCTGGAAGGAGTCTTGATGCCTTGTCACTCTAATAGTAATACTAAGAATTTAATTTTTTGCTCATGGGTAAGTCTGATGCCAAAAAATAAAACAAGGCAGCTGCAGAAATTCAGCATCTTTCTAGGAAAGGATCCAGTCCTCCCTTTACTATAGCACACTGAGCTTGCAGGGAACACAGACATCTGATGGACATCCTGATGGATAGGAGCCTGTGACACGGGGCTGATGCAGCCCATTCCTTGGGCTCAGATGCAGCTCTTGTGCCTGCTGCAGAGCACCTGCACCCACTTCCCTATCCAGGCTTGAAGTGGTGGTACCAGGACGTGGTGATGCTTGTTGATGCCTTGAACAAACCTGGTGCATTATGTACTGCAAAGCCATTTACAGATTCACACAATAGAGAGTGTAAAACATGATTCCTTGTCCTTTCCCCTTGCTAACAGAAAGCTCTGCATCTTGCAGCATGTGGTGTTAAGTGAGCTGCCAAGCAGTTAGCACAGAGCTTGGGATCCAGGAGGCATCCCAGGTTGCAAGGTGCTTTCTCACACTTGGTACCACAAGCCCTGCCAGTGGGAAAGAAGCAATGCTTGGCCTTCCCTGGCCTCTCAGAGAACCAAAAAGGCATCCCCATAATCTCATTCCTTTACACAGAAAGAGCAAAGCTGCTTTTTTGCTCATTCATAATCAAAGTTTGGGCAGTTCTGTGAGTTGTTGGATGCAATTTCTTGTCTTCCTCTGTGAAAGAAAGAGACAGACTGGGAAATTAAAATTCTTGGTTCATGGAGGTTTTTTCCCCTTCCTTTTCTCTCTCTGCTTCTCTTTTTCCCTTGACATGTTCTCCCCTCCTCATTTTCCCTTGGAGTCAAGCTACACTTCCTCATCAAAGAAGCTCTAATGGGATCATATATTTGACCAGCTGCCAGGGAAACTTCCAGCAACCTCCAAACCCCTCAACATTCCATTTTGGAGGATTACAGGGAAAATGTTTCATCTTTCTGATAGAGAAGCACCAAAAATTGAGAGTTGCCAGCTCATCTTCTGCTGTTCCAATGGAAGGAGCTTGGGCAGACTATTTTTAGGTTACAAAGCTGTACTTTGCTAAGATAAAAGCTGGGACTCTTTCAAAGCAAAAGCCTTAAAGTGTGAAATCCATCAAGTCTGTCATCCCAGTGAGCACTGTGACATTGTGGGGCTGAGGCAGTGGTGAGCTGATGTCTGGGTGAATGTAAGCCCTGTGGAGGCTGGAGTCTCTCTCCCTGGTACCCACTACTAATGGCAGCTTCTGACACGCACATTTAGGAAAGACCTCCCTCAAACAGAGACCCAGCTTCACTCCCCATGGTCTGTGGTGGCTTTGTGGGCAGTGAAGAGGATGCAGGACTTTTTACTGGGCCACTGCACACTGGTAGCTGAAAGTCCCTGCTGCCAGGCAGGAAAGAGATGCACACACATATCCAAGTATCTCCTGTCAAAGAGACACTCCTGATTCATTTTGTCTATGTACATGATGTGAGAAAGGACCTACTTAATCCGTCCAGGTGAGGAGGAATTCCTTAATTCCTGTGAAGAATACATTAATACTCCATGAGGAATGGCAGACAGGGGTTTGGGGAAACAGTGCTGTATAAGGGCTGTATGAATACATGCAGGTATTGAGAGCATCCCGATTTGTTTACACTGCTGTGTTTTTATTCCCCAGGAAGATGGCCATTTTGACAAGGTTTTCAATTCACTGATACTAAAAATACACCCATCCCTAGCATTTTGAAATTGTCTGAAGTGTCCCAGTTAGGTACTTCGTGACCAAAAAGTTATTCTCATTTCTTCCAGTTTGAAGTTGTAGTGAACAGCTGTGGGAAGAGCGAAACAAATACCTGGTTCTGAAACAGTCTGACCCATTCTGCTTCCCTATTCACAGCCAGGCATAAATTTCCACCCTTGTTCACATTGAAAGATGACACTTTTCATCCCTATAATCTCAGAAACATTCACAGCACAGGACCAACCTCTTTCCATCTCACTTTCCTCTTAAACTGCTGTGTGCCTTGATCAGTCCTCATTTAAAAATGAGATGCTTTTATTTCTTGCAGTCTTCAAGTGCTGATGCAGGATAGGAGTTTTGCAGGCACCTACACCCGTCTTCAGAGCTTGGCTAGGGATCTCTGCTCTGAGCCCTGACACATCACACTGTGCTGCCGGGAATCACAGACCCAGCACTGAACAGACCTCTTAAGCCTTTATGTACAAGTAATATATGTGACATTTGCATTCTCTCTCTGATCAGAAGGTTTTGTTCTTATGTGAAGATGTCAAAGCACTTTATAAATATGAATTAATGTATGCTAATGGCATCTTGGTGTTTTATAGATAGGGAGGCTGAAGTGGTGAGAGGCAAAGTGGTGATGTGAGATGTGGCCAGTGAGGGGCAAAGCTGGGAAAGAACCCTTGAGTTCATCATTTCCCAAGTGCTGCTCCAGACACAGGGCCAAGAATGAGCAAATAGGATACGTGATGGGAGTGAAATGCAAACAGCTCAGGTAACTTTTTTCCCTCAAAAGGTAAAGGAAATAAGAAAGTTACAGTGATTATTTAACCCTAAATCAGAAAGAGAAGGTAGAAAACACATTTTCCTATGGAAACGTAATTATTTTTTATTCTGTTGAACTGATTTCATTTTCCTCTGAAGGTCACAGTCCTCTGCCCTTGAGGAAAAAAAAAATCCTTTCAGAAATGAAGTTGAAAACCAGCAAATTACAGAAAGCAGATGAAGTTCTCATCTGACTTAAGCTTCAAGGATGGGATTTTCAAAGATAACTAAGGGATTTAGCAGTCTGATTTCCCAATCTGAAGCCCAATTGTCCTTGAATGAGATCTCCCCAGGCATATGTGGTCCAGGGGGAAAATAGATCTCCTGGAAATGAAAAGGTGCCAATTCCACAAATGGGCCTTTAGAAGAACAAGTCCTCCAAGTAATGAGGACTTTCATGAAGTGATGATATGTTATACAGGCAGCAACAGACAAAACTCACAAGAGGGTTATTTTAAAACATCTGTGTTGAAGAATGAGCTAAAAAGGGGGGGGGGGGTGATGCTGTTCAGTTGAGGTGACAGCATCCAATAATTCTAATGTGATAAAAGATCCTGAAACATCTGTCAAAGCCATTGCTAACCTTGCTTTGGGGAAAATTCTGCCATTATTATCAACTTGCTGGTTAGAGAGATGTGTGTGGGGCCAAACACTGAGGAAGTATCCCAGGCATTTAGGGGACCAGTTCAAAGAAATCTCACTAACACTGCTAGCATAAGCTAAGGGAATCTTTTCTCCTCTAGTGCTGTTAATAGTCCTGTGGCCATGAGTGAAACATCTGACTCTTTGTTGACTACTGAAGTTGTGTCTTTTCCTGCCTAAGAAATGTCCACACTGTCACTGAGATCATCTGGGGGGGGGGGCATACGGATAAGAAATATCCCATGTCGCTGCTGATGCTGGGTGCATGGGGAAGAAGATGCTGAATGTCTTGTTTCAGTGACTGTTGAGCAGTGCTACACCCACAGGCATGTCCTTGCTTCCCTTCTTCCCAGCCCATATATGGATCTGTTCCTGTGATTCAGACATGGGCTTTGAGCTGCAAGCATGAAGCTATGTAATTACACTGGGAATCTCATTCCAAAGGGGAGAAAAAAAAAAGTGGGCAGGGAAGGAACTGCCAAGTTTATTATCAAGGGGCTTGGGGGGTGTTTTTTGGCTATGGATGACAATCCACATGAAAGTCCCTTTCGTACATTCATTACTGGAGATTTTATAGCCTAATGAATGTGACTCATCTGCGTAATCGCATTGTTTTCCAGTGCTCCAGATGTTGTGTGGAGCACCTCTGGCTCGTGATCTCCCATTTAAACATTTCTTGTAAACACCAAAAGCTGTTTGTTTGTTTTAATGTTCCATCACATCCCATTACGCAGTGAAGGTGAAAGATTGAAATGCAACATTGTCTTGCCAACAGATTTCCCTCCCCCCCCTTCCTCCCTCTGCTTCCCCTGATGTATCTATGTCTAGTGTCTAATTAGTATGCACTGGGATGCAGAGACTCCTCTGTTAAATATCTTGCTGTTTTCTGCTTGCCTTGATCTCCATAAGCAGGCGGATGCTACACAGAGATCTGGGGCCTGCATGCCTGCTGAATAACATCCTTACTTATTGCTTCATGTGAGAGTTCAATATATCATTGTACCAGGGATACAGTGCCATGGGACTTAGCTCCCTATCTTGTACAGTTATTCACATCAAGGAAAAATAAATATCAGAGGTAAATGCTGTCCAGTTGCATTGAATACTTGATGCAACCACATTAGACCTTGTCTAGAAGCTATTTTCAGTCCTGTAGGCCAGTCAAACTAGCTTAATTCTGTGAGACCTTCTTGTAACACCAAAGTAGATGTGGTTTAACACCTTTGGATGGATGTAGCAGGTTGAGTTTTAATCTAGATAGATATAACAGCAAGTAAATGTTAAGCATAAGTTAACTGTAGGTTAACTTAGCAGGGTGGTTCCAGTGTCGTCAAAGTCACATCTGATTTAATTTTATATCTGTTATGGATCTAGATCTGCTGCAAGACTGGTCCTTGGAATAACTTGGGATCTCTGCAATATAGGAGACATTTCTAATTTTGCAGGATTTGATGCAGGAATGTCCAAGTGAGGTTTGCCTTGTAGTCATTATAGCAGTAGGCACCTACTGTAGTCGGCAGGTACCCAAAGAGCCTGGATCCTCAGAAGTCAGCTGTGGATGGTAAGGGAAGTTTGAAAATCCAGACAGAAAAATGTAATGATAAAAAGGGAATCTTGAAGCAAATCCCACGATGGGAAGCAGGAGTTGAAAGGAGACTTTTTAGCTACAAGACAATTGAACAACCTGGGAAAGTCTGACAAGGGAAAAGTGAAGACCAAAATAAGAGCCAAAAAAGTACCGGGGGGAGAAATGAGATGGTTATTTTGGTGAAGCTTTCAGAAGTGAAGCTTTAAATATTGCAAAATGATTATCAACATATTAGGGATGGGAGATCGATTTAGTCTTCTGTTCTTTGGAGAAAAATGATGAAAACTAATAACAAGTCTAAGGTATGACAAAGCTGCACTGCTTGCTTCAGTCTTAACAGATAAAGCTTAGAGGATTGTGGGAGATTAACAGCTGATGAAATGAGTCTTTGGAGTCTGTCAGACATGGAGTTCAGGAGCCATCTGAGCTCTCCCTTGCTTGAGTGATGCAGAGCTTTCACCAAGGAGAATGTGAGTTAGTAACCTTGGGGGATACTGCACCTACAGAGGAAAAACAGACTGATCCCCAGGGAATTGCCATATAGGGAAGGGCAGGGATCACTGGGAATCCAATGTGCTACATAGATGTCTGCAAAAAGAATTCTGCAGAAGTTAGGTACATTAAATAGGACACCACAAAGGAGAGGACTGAACAGTTATTTACTTCTGAGAAGGAAGCCGAGAGACTCTTTCCTAAAGGAACTGCAAGAATCATCTTTCTGCCTTTGAAGGTGGCTCCTGTAGCCTGGTATGTCAATAGCAGCTGTGATCTGCAGTCGCTGTTTTGTTAATAACACATCAACAGAAATGCTGATGATACAAGGTTTTGTTTTGTTTCTCTTACCCATCTATTAAAACAGTGGGTGACGTACAAAAATGAAGATAAATCTGCTTTGAGTTAAATGCTTCATGCAGCGGAGGAGAAGCAATTTGAACACTGTTTGAGTTCTACCCTTTCAGATTGGGATGGTTGTGGATTTTTTTGAAGAGGAATAAAGGAAATTCTTCCCAAAGAAGTATTCTAAAAACCATAATTTGTGGTTATTCACTGTGGTTATTTTTTTATCAATCCTAAGTGCTTTCTTCCAGTGTTGATATTTTAAGCATTACTGATCTGCATAAAATATTTTTAATGGAGTATTTTAATGGAATATTTTTAATGGTTGAAAACCTCCAAAAAATCTGAAACATTCTGTTCTGATAGAGCTGAATCTTATTGGGAACATTTCATTTTGGTTCTATTTCTTAGGACCAAAAAAAAAATCACTTCAATTGACACGTTCCTCGGCATAAGTTGATTTCAATAAAATGTCATTTTTTGTCAGGAAGAAAACTATTCCAGCAGAACATTCCTCACCCTGCTCTAGTTATGAGTTATTGCACATATATTCAGTACTAAAAGCTATATCTGTGCTTACATTTTAATAATTTCTTCTAATTTCATCCAACTTCCCTGAGCTGCTTCAGATGTTTAATGAATGGAGCCAGATCATTTCCCACCCATTTCTCTTAACATTTTTAATCAGGCAAACCCTGTTTCTCTAACCAGACCTTGATTTTATGCTGTGTTTGTGGAGTTCAGAAGCTGTAGTTGATGGAATCCCAAACATGTATTGGTGTTATTAATAGAACTGTATTACTAAGACTTAGCTGAAATCAAGCTATATTTTGCTATTACTTTAAGTGTCCAGAATCCAGTACATTCCAACAGCCAGAAGTAGGAAGCATTGCCACCAGCTCGGTAGATGTGGGAAACTGAGGCACAGAGTGACACAAAGCTATCTCACCTAATTTTAGCCATCTGAAAGGTATCTAGGCCAACTTTGCCATTTGGATCCCTGTTAGCATTAAGCAGAGAAACACCTCCAGAGTGTGAATCACTGAACGTAGTCATATATCATGGGCTGGGGCAAAGCTTTCTTTAGAGATCCCTCCCGCACTCCATTCACTGTAGCAGCAGCCTATGCGACCTACTTTAAAACTTTTGTGTAGCTTTGGTTAGACAAAAATGGATCTCAGCTTTTGTGATAAGCTTAAGGCTCCTCAGAAAATCTGTGGTGGACTCAGAAAGTGAATGTGTATTTCCTGAAATCAAAGTTAACGCTTTAATCATAAGGTGGTACTTCCTTACATAATCCTGACTCTATTTGGTTTCAATAATTCAGCATATTTCCTTCAAAGAACAGGAGTGGGACATCTGCAGAATGCCGGAAAGCAATCATTTAGTTGGGCAGCCAAATCATACTAAACACTTCTGCACTCCAGACTTCTGAAACCATGTGAACTTCTGCAAATGCTCCTGAGAGATGCCACAGGGAAGATTTCCTTTTCAGAGAAACGATCTGAGAGTAGAAAACATTTCACACAAGAGGAAGCAACATATGTCACCACAACCAAGGAATAAATAGGGCAAAATAACAGGGGAATAACAGGTTTTTCTCTTGGTGGCAGGACTGTTATTGTCTGAGCACAGGACACTCAAACCACAGGGCACATCCCCAGTAAATCTCTTGTTGTGACAGATTTTCTGACTGGAAAACCCACTTTCATCATATATGTTTCCTATACAAGTTTGAGTGAGGACCCTTCAAGTATGTGCTTGTAAGCACATGGGAATAGGTGATAGTAAATATCTACATCATCCATCCTCTTACTGGACAAATAACACACCCTCTTCATGAACCTTGTTTCAGATGATCCAGAATTTGCTCTTATGCACACGTAAGGGGCTTCGTCATACTGTCTTCAATGCATTCACTGCTGGGGAGAAGGCTGGATCCTGCCCGGCAGAAGCACAACATGGTCAAAGAGTTCTGAACATGAACAAAAGGAAAATGTGGAACATCCACAAGAAGACCATACCTCAGGATACTGCTCACTGTGTGCCAAGGAAGAATCGAGAGACATGGTCATACTTGGAGAACCTCAGACAGCCTGTATTTCCTTTCCCTGCATGTTTATTCTGTGTATTCAAGCACCATCTCAAGGATGTCTTTATCACAACCACTGCAATGTGAGTGACCGTCCATGGTACAAAAGAGTTTTTAGCTTTGAACGATAAGACAATACAAACTATATGAAGAAAGCACAGAGGGGAAGAAGAGATTTCCTCAGTGTCATCTGGGAGATCACTGGCATGGCCAGTTTGAAACCCAACTGTGCCAGGCTCTGATATTATTGTGGCTTTTCAAGCTGAGCTGTCCTCACCAAGAGGAAATCAAAGCTGAGTTCCTGCAGTAAGTTTAGTGCACATTGGTGATTTTACAGCACTGTTCATCTTGATTGCCTCTTGCTATAATTTTCATTCCTTTCAGCTGGTGCCTTGCTTACATGATATGTGATAATATTAAATTAGTTCCCTTTAGTGGAAATTATATTCCATTAAACCATTGTCATAGCTACTAAGAGACCTTTCAGCCTCCTGGTAGACTTTGTTTTAGAAACATCTGACAAATCCTATGGCACTCTTACAGAGAGTTCAAAGCAAAAGCATCCTAAGCTTGGGCAATTACAGATTAAGTGGTTTAATATTGCAGAGAACAGAACAGGGAAAAGGACAACGTGTTGGGTATCTGTGGCCTTCCCCAGGTTGTACTTTGCTAGGCTCTTTGTGTTTAAGCCATTGTCCTTTGCCTTTTACATCCATCTGCAATATTAAAACACTTAATATGGGCAGTAATTATTCGAGCTGATGATGCTCTTTCTTTGAACTCCTTGCTGGAGTGCCAAAAGATTTTTTAGATATTGCAATGATACGGAATGGTTTGAGGGACATTACTTTCACCTCCTATAGAGCACCCGCAAGACAGAACATAATTGGACTACAAACTTTGAACTTGCTGAGGTTTTTCATCTTACTTTTAGTGTGCACAAGCGGCTATTAGATACTTGCCTGGATCATACTTTTCCCATGATAACAGAGACCAATAATAATATTAATTCTTAGCTGCCATAGGGTATTTTTTACATATTAGTCTCAAAGATGTCAGAACAGGTTGGGGGGTAGTATTAGTTTTTAGGGGTCAATCTAAAGTGGTAATTTTGTGGGAAAATGGGCTTTCATGTCTGGGCTAAAACAGCAACAAAGGTGCACTGGATTGAGAGAATAGTTCTGTTAGAAAAGAAAAGGAAAATAAGTGTACAGAAATGGTCTGCAGCAAAGAGAAAGGATTCTATGAGGCACGCTCAACACGTAACACCTCAGTGGTCTAAAATGGCTTTTTCTTCTACAGGTTTACCAACATGCTGAACAGAAGACAAGAGAAATCCTCTTTCAAGGATTAAGTGTCCTATGAATAGAAAGTAAAATTTAATCTGAGTTTAAGTGGAATTATTTCATAAACACATTTCTCACATTGTAAATTCCCTCATTCCACTGTTGGATTTTTTTTCCCCTGTTATCAAATACCTTTAAAAGAAGGAAGAATAAACAAGAAACTCTTTGTTTGGCTTGACAAAGATTTTTGGGGCAATCGTTCTTGTCCATGTGTTTGTCCTCCCTGGAATAAATGGAGTCTATTTTCCACTCCCACCTAATCCAAGAGAATTGTTGCAATTGTAAAGACATGAAATTCTTCTAAATCTCCTCACATTAGGCAATTGGGGAAAGTGAAAACTGTAAGTGTCCTTGGAGGAGAGCTTTTGAGTGAGTTTGGAGCTTATCTAACATAAAATAACTAGACACCAGGTCAGGGAAAGTGAAGCTTCATAAACTCTTCAGCCAGAAGAACAATGACAGAAAGAAATATCAGTCCTAATCCAGTACAGTCTCAATGTTTCTCTCATAGTTTTCTCCCTGCTTTTATTATTATAAGATGCATTTTAGCCCCCATTGCTTAGTGCATCAAAACCCAAAAGGATTAAACATTGCTTAGGCAGTTTAACACCATTCTCTGAGAGTCAGATGAAATGGTGGGCATTAGTTAAGTTCTGGGAGTAGAGTGTGGAGCTGACTTGGTTAAAAAGATATATGTATCTTCACTGGGAGAAAACATTGCCTGCTAATGCTCTCACTGAAATCAGTGCATCTACATCTGCATAAATGGGGAATTGAGAGAACTTGAAAGATCAGACATGAAATGGTATCACATTAAAGCAACATGCTTTACTTAGCCTCTTAGGGAATAACACCTGATGTTTTGTGAAGGGATAAAGGTGATAAATGATTCCCAATCTAATAAGAAGTCTTAAGGCAAGAAGTTTGTGGTTGGTTCCACATGTGTTAATGGTTAAAGGAGCAAATTCATTGGGAAAATTTGTGTAATTTAAGAAACTCTCATGCAAACTGGGAGCTGCATGAGAAAATTTAACTTTTGATCTATGTGAATAAAAACAAAAAATCCATTAAGCCATTCTTGTTGTTAATTTATGCTAAGCATTATGTTGATAGACACAGTAAATCTTTACTCCAAAGATCAATGCATAGATTAATAAAGCAGAAAACCAGATAGGAATGGAAGGAGTATTTTTAAGCAATAGGAACTGCTTTAAAGTAGGTCCTGGGCTCATCTATTTTGTCTAGTTACGATTTCTTGGTTAAGTGTCAGATTCATTCTCTTTCTTGCTATGATCTTCTCCAAGCTCTCTCTCCTGACAGATCTCTGGTCATCAGTGATTTTGCCTTCAGCCTCCTGTGCTCACTTAAAAAGCAGGTGTTTTGCCTTTGTCCCTGATTGACTCCAGTAGAAAGAAGGGGGTGGGAGGAAGAGAGAAAACCACCATTTTCTTTTTTTCTGACCACTGCTATCAACCTCTGAAGACAGCTCTGAAGGAATCCTTAAGGAGGTGTTTCATGAAGCTTCCTGATCCCAGAGCAGGTAGGAGGTTTTCAGAGAAGTTTCACAAAGTGATGGTCAATGTCCATAATGATCACATAATGATTGTGTTAAGAGCTCTGTTATTAGGAATATCCTATGTTGTACTGGTACTTGGTTGTGCTGTACTGGACTGGTGGCTGTTTTCTTTGATGGATCTGTCTCAGAGTTCAAAGCATTTTACACTACTGAGTTTGTTATTGCTGGGCAAAACTGAATCCTCTTTGCTTTTTGTTTATATGGTTAGCAAAGAAATGATATCAGGACCATAACCTGTGTGCTTTCTGCCTACCCTGTCGGTTTTGGTATAGGATTGAAATGTTCATGTTGTGCTTAGCAGGGGTTGCTCTCAGGATAACATTGCATGGGCTGAGCTGGAATAGGCATGGTCCTGTGCTGCCTCCATGGCCCAGATTATATGGATGAGAAGCTGAGTTGCTTCTAATGTTGGAGAAACATTCATGCTTTCTCTACAGCTATGTTCCAGAACTGGGCTTGAAGAGTTTTGTAGCACAGGCTTGGATGTTTCCTACATCCAAGTTAACCAACTGGCTAGACTTACCCTGGTAATGCCAGGAAAAGGATTGCTCCTAGAATGTTGTGTAATCTGCTTATTACTGTGAGATTTTATGTGGGTTAGTGTTACTATGAGATTCCTGTACAGCAAGCTGCTCTGGAAACTTTAAGCAAGGGCAGAAAATGAAAAGCAACAAAGGTCCACAAAGGTTGGGGCAAGAACAGAATTAAAGGCCTTAATGCCATTGTAAAGCCACATACAGTGCTGGATACAACCTCCTTCCCGCAATGCCTGTGAAAACACAAGACTGAAAGAACACATTGTGATTTGCAGGGGTCATTCCAGCAGCCAGTGTTAGGCTATTCTCATGCAGTGAAAGGACTCTTGTTAATTACTGTGACTTCTTTACAATCATAGGATGTACACATTTGAACCCCGAAGGGTCCTCTCCAGAGAATAACCTTTATTTGCTTGATTGCTTCTGTTCAGTTAATTCTGCCTAATTACTATTTTCTTCCTATTAGATCCTAATTATATACAGTATTTTCATTATAAAGTGTAATGTTTCCCAGAGAACTATGTCAATTACACAGACAATATTACTGGAGGTCTCATTTACTTCATTAAACCACAGAGCAGGCTCTCTTCTGATTAAAATGGCAGTTGGAGGTATGGACATAGTAATGTCCTATTCCTGTAGTGCAGATATGAGAACTGATCAGATGATGATTAAAAAGACCTGATATAATTAAGTGGGTGAAAATGCTTCTCTTTGACTGCTGATATGTTTAAAATCTTGTTTATTCCACCTGGCTGTCTTTGCAGGGAAGTTCATGGTGTTCCTCCAAGATGTCAGGAATTTTACTATGAATTAACATTACCTGAATCATGAATCAATATTGTGTTAAGAGAGATCAAAAGATTCGAAAACTTAGCCCATTAGAAAAACTGTGTGAGCAAGTGCCTAGCAATACAGTGGCAAGTATTGAATGGAATACAGAAAATCTAAGAACTATTCTGTCTCATAGAAGAACAGTCTGTCTTTGCCTTTAGTGGTGGTAGAAAGAGTATTGATGTGGAAGGGAATACATTTGGGTGTAGTATATAATGAGTGCATGGAAATGGCTCTCACCTAAGCCAAGTCCTCTGAGCCCACAAGGAATGAAGACTTTCCATTCCCAATAACTATCTCATTTGAGTCAGTCAAAATAACCAGCAGCTTACAATGAGTTGAGACCTGTTTTTCAGTGCTCAGTTGTGTGACACCAGGATGTTTAGTTTCCTCGGAGCCCCAACATTAGTCTCCACCTGTAAAATGGGGTTACCATTTCCCTCACTGCCTCCTTTTAGGTGCCAGGTTTGGTACATTAATGACTTAAAATTCACAGACCCTGTTAGACCATCACATGATGAAGGAGCCAACTACAGCAAATGAAAAATACCATTCGTATGCAAAGGCTGCAGGTAATAACATTACATCGTAATTCAGTAGAGTGTGCAACTCTGGCGTAACTCAGTGTATAATCATGTAAGCATCTAGCCCACACCCGGCACTTCATAAATAATAAATAATAGTATTAATAATACAACTGCTGGCACAGTAACTTTCAATAATAACTAGATTTTTAAAACCTGTCAGAGCCAAATGGGATACCCAACATGCCTTGTGTTTACCAGAGCTTTACAAGCCTTGCAGCAGGGTATCTGTAAACCCTGTTTCAGTCACAGCTGAAAGGAAGCTTGGGCAGAGCTGGGTATGTGAATGTGAAGCAATTGGCATCTCAGACTCACAGGGACCATGTTAGAGCATCTGTAGGTCTCAGACCCTCAGAAAACATGAACAGGATAGATCTCCAGAGGTTACCTGTTCTGCTCCCCAATCTAGTAAAGGATCAGCTAGACTGTTCCTGCTCTAAATTTGGTGTAACCTTGTTCTCAAAGACTTCCTGTGGCAGGGATCAATACCAGCCTCAAGAAACCTGTTGCACTGCTCCATTTCCTGGAATGGGAGAAATGTTTTCCTAAACCCCACCATAAATATTTCTGCTTCAATTGAAGCCTGGTATTTCTTGCCCTGTATCTTCCTTTTGAAACCTTTTATTCTTTGGAATGAGGTAACCTGTTTCTACCTCTATCTTCTCTGCTAGCAACCCCAAATCCTTCTGTCTTTCCCCTTTGAGTTTTGATTGTTTTCGTTGCTCTGGATTCTCTCTACTTTGCCCACTTTTCCCCTAAATATTGTGCCAAGTCTGAATACAGTGCTCCAGCACAAATCTTGCTGCTACTCAATATAGTAAAAAGAACAACTCATTTATCATTCAGGTTGTTCTCTGATTCATGTATTCTAGTATATTCTTTGCCCTTTTGTGTAGGATTGTAGATTAATATATGCTATAGATCTTTTTTGCTTCCTAAGCACTTGACATTTTTTCCCCTAATTTTCCCTGTTTTGAGATTTAAAATCATATTGTGCTTGCACATAATTTGGTTAGCTGACAAATACAGACATGACTTTTCCACTATTAAGTAAATAAAAAGTGTTGCTATGTCAATAAAGAAATCTTTAGCAAGTGAACAAGAACTAGAATTACCCCCCATATTTCAGCCTCCAGAACATGAAAATGCAAAGGGGGAAAGGAGCAAAACAAAGTGGAATTCCAAATCCATATTTACAATTTTTGTCTCCTGTAACAATTTTCTTCTCTGTGAAGGTTTAATTGGGTGTCATTTTTTGATTGGATTATTGACAGAAGCCTCATGTAGTTAGGTATTATCTTACCTAGATTCAAATTCCTAAATCCATTAGGATTTTTGATTATCCTGGTCCTTTTATTCACACCAGCAAACTCACCTTTAAACCAGAACAGGCCAATAGAACATTGTGCAATGAAAAACATCTTGGCGCAATGAACTGTAAGCTTTCCTCCAGTTAAAAAGTAAAATGGAAGTGCTACAGAGTAGCTGTGACATGGATGGGAATTGGCGATGTATATTCTTGAGGATGTAGAACACTGAATTGGGTGAGAGGTGGTAGGAACTATTTCTAGGCTTTCTCGGGATGACTCAAAGATGACTCATTGGATCATGTAGTCCATCACTGTCTTAAAGTCAAGTTATTCACTTTGCAGCCAGATGTATGAGTGAAAGATTTGGGTTTCATTTAGGGCAAGAGAAGAAATAAAAGACAGCATCTCAGCAGCTGGGCATGTCACCTGGGTGGGTGAAAGGGGCGTGTTGATGAAGGTGCATAAGAGGTATATAACATGGTAGCAGCCCTTTCAGGGGCTGGCCTTATGCCATCCAGGAACAAGACACCATGTCTTTTTCTACAGCTCATTGCACAGGCTTATGGAAGCTTTATGGACCATTACAATGATATGATGTGGATTTTTAAATATGGAACAACATGGGGTATTCTAATGGCTTTATGGCCAGCTTCAGCTAGGAAAAGCTAGGACCCCTGCCAAAGTACTGTGAAAGCCAGAAGAAACAAGGGGATGAACAGATAAGATCTCTCAGTATCAAAGAAAACTGTGGTAGTTCCAGTGGGAATGGGTAGATGCCCACATTTTTCTTCCTCAATACTTTGCTGTGTTCCTTAAGCATCCCTGAAGTTCAGGGTCTACTTTTCTTCATGACACCTGCCATTCTTCAGTCAAAGATGCAACCCCTCTTATCAAGTGGTTATCTCTGCCACTACATTTCTGAACTCAGAAAGTGGCATGGTTGGTCTCCAAGACTTTGGATGTTCTGCTGGTGGAAAATTAGCCCCATGAAAGGGTAAATGGAGATATCAAGGAGCATACGGGTAGCCAGATGGAGAGATGTAAACACAGAGAGAAAGCTGGATGAAAAATAAGGCTGAAAGATTGTGTAGATAGATGGACAGCGATTTGCTATGGACAGATGGAAAGTGAAGCTGTTTGGAAAACAGAATTTCTCTTCAACTGTGACATGTTGGAATTTGTTGCCATCCAGAATGGGGGGGGAAATGTCTGTGTTGGCATTTTTAACAAAACGGAAATGTTGCCCCCCAGTTGTTTCAGGAACAAGGGTGTAACTTAATAATTTTAGAGCTTTGTAGTGCAACATGAAATATATCTGTGATATTTAGAAGTACTAGATATAAGCCTGCCATGATAAATATTCTCTGGGATATGAAGCCTGATATGAAATGAAAAGCTGAAACCAAATATAGGCACACATTGCAGAACAATGAGAAATATGTATGCTATTAAAAATACACACATTTCCACACAACATTGTAAATTTTAAAGAATTTTTGTTTTAAAAGGTGAAATCTTCTATTTCTAATCACTGCATCTTCATCTAAAAAAAATCAAGAAACAATCTGAAAAGAGCTAGTCAAGAATGGTGGAGGGCTTGAAAAAGAGGAAGAAATGGTGGAGAAGTCTTGAAGATGCATTGCTGGAGGTTCAGAGCTCGTCCCATTGCAGCTGGTGACAGATGTTATAAGGCTCAATAGCACCAGCTGGGAGTTTGCCCCAAGCTGGCAGTGTCTAATGGCAAACCATAAGCCACATCAGCATGTCCCAGCACAGGGAAGGAGGGTTTTCAGACCAGCTACTGCATATGTCTTAGTGCCAGGATTTCCAGATGATGTTCCTGAACATCCCTGCACTCCAATTTAATGATTTTTCAGAGAGGCCAATGCAAGTTTCATGTGCCAGAGTTGGGGTTTTTTTAACTTGACTTCTCCTTTCAGTGGGAACATCCTTTGTTCCACTCATACACATCCGTGCCACATGGATGGCTGCTTTGCACATAGGAATCCTGATGGGATAAGTTCCGCTTTCAGCGGCCAAATTGTTAAATGATCAATGAATAAGAAATCACCTCTTGAATTGTGCCCATGTTCCCTTGTTGTAGGTGATACTGTGCACTCTAACCTTGGGATGCAGCTCACTGTTTATGGAAAAGAGACACAAACTATGAGGGCTCCACACCAGCTTGCCAAGAAGCAGCAAAAAGACAGATTTGTATGTAGCTGTTGCTTTGGATCCCTTCTACAGTAGATCTACACATCTTCTCTTCAAAACAAATCTGCCTAGAGACACGGCTAGCTGCCTAGCATAAGAAAATGGAAAGGTGGAGCCTTGGAAGTAGCTGCAGGTTAAGGTCCAGAGGGCAAGTGATTGTGTCTCCAAGAGACCAAGCACACTGTAAGACCAAGCACACTGTAAGATCAAGCTGCTGGGACATGGAAGCTTTAGCTCTATGATTTGCTAATTTTTGTGGCAATTACACTGATTTTTCTTCCATTACCCTTCTTAATTGGTATAGAAAGAAAAAGTCTGCCTTTTTTGGAGCCAGAAAGGCTTTAACCCAGAAGGAGAATCCCTTAGAGGATAGCTGGGCAATCAGAGGAGAAGGATGTAGTCACATACAAGCAGCGATCATGAAATCACCTCCCAGATCAGCTTTTGATTTGCAGCAGTGACACCAATGCATGACACATCGCTTCAATTTTCACTCCATGCCCTGTTTTTCACTACTCCCTTGCAAGAGGCAGCTAGCTGGTGTGATTGCCCAAGAAGGAGGGCAGATGAGCAAGAAATCAATGCCTTGATGCTGAGTTTTGGCACAGCTTCTTCTCCCATGGGGCCTCCGAGCATCCTTTGCTGTGTCGCATTCTAAGGCAGGACTTGTTGCATATTCTAATTCCCCCCTGCTCCCTGATTTAGTGCTATAGCTAATGCTTTTGATGTCAGCCTGAGTGAGATAGAAAGCTTTAAAAATTCATAGCTGACCTTTCACTGACACGTTTAGTTTCTGTTAGGCAAGTGCTATGTGGCAGGTCCAGCGGAGGAGAGGGCAGGTTTTAAGCCTGCACTGCCTTATTCTTAAAACAAGAGAAAGCATTAGGGGTGTGGGGGGAGCTGGTGTTTCAGTTCTGTACAGGGGGAAGAAAGAGAGATGGGAATGAAAATTAAACCAAGGGAGAGCGGCCTCAGAAGCAGAGGAAAGGCTTATGAAAAATATATACCTTCACCAAAGGAAGATGGAATACAAATTGGGTCTCTTTTAAAAATATTCCTTTAAAACAGACATTTTAAAGGGTGGGAAGGGGGGGGATAAAGGAGGAGGGAGAGAAGGGTGGGGGGAACGTTTCTTAAATGTGTTCAGAGCATTTTTGCAGCCTGCAGAGCTGGGATTGTTTATTAGAAGATAAGATAGTGAAAAATGTATTTTGCAGAAAGAAAATAGTAAAGCTGGTTTCCCAGCAGATAAGAAGCCAAATTTCTATTTTATGCTCAATTGAATGATTCAGTTACATTATCTGGGAGGCAGCAGTGAAATAACACCCTTCGGAAATGAGACTGTGAGGACATGCAGTTCAGAGGAGGCAGCTACAGGCCCATCACCCTGCAACGCAGACATCCAGCCCTGGGAATACCCATAGGCACTGCAGCCTTCCCTCTGCTCCAGGTCTGGCTGTGGGTGCCAAGAGCCGTGTCCCAAACAGGCTGCACAGCACTTTGCAACTGGAAAGATGCAGGATTAGTGCTTTTGTCTGATGTTTTGCAAGCAATGCTGCTTATTTTGGAATGGCTCCCTCCCTCCTTGTCACAACATGGTCCTTCCCAAACCATGGCTCATGCGGATCAGCAGGAATAGAGAGGAGATCCATGCAGAGAACTGCTGTCCATGTCTCTGCAGGGTCTGGAGTGATGGCAGGATGGTGCTGGTTTTCTCTCTATGCTGTCTTTGCGTTTCTTAAGCCTCACGTCTGCAGAGGCAGCCTCTGTCTTGTGAGAGAGAACAGTTGTGACATGTGCTAGGACATGTGGGGTTTTCAGTTTTACAATGAGTTCTGCAGCTTTTGAGTTTTCCTTAGAGCTCCAGCTTTGGGAAAGAGCAAAGCGGAAAAGAAATGGGAACTTATTGCACCTTTTAGCTGTGAAGGGCAGTGTGTTTATATAAAATGAGTACTCTAGTCTCAAAATTCATTAAAAGTCTTATTTTAATATGAAAACTCCCCCAATAAGCACAAAATCCCTTCCCATGATTTGTTTTACCCCAGGATTCTTAGATGATGGACTTTCTGGTTTTGACTGCTCAAGGTTGGCAATATTATTTGCTCTGTTCCTTTGGAGACTTTACTTTTGTTTTGCTTTTTCTTTCCCTTAATATAAATGTCATTCCTTAAAGCTTATGGCTCCCTCTGTAAATGAAGAAACAAATGAAGCATGTGGCACATTAGTGCCAGTGTTTTTTTCCTTGCACTGGAGGGTCTTGCTTACAACAGTGGTTGTGTCCTTGATAAGTCCATTTTCTATTTACTGAGTCATTTATATTTCTGATTTGTTATTTGTATGTGCCTGTCCACACTGATAATCCAAAGAGAAATCCACTATTAAAGGACACAGCAGCTTTCTGGAGTGTGTACAGAGTCTCTGCCATGGGCAATCTTAGCTGCAAACAGAAGCTACATCAGACTTGGAGCTGATGTATGGTTCAGGTGTTAAATGAACAGTTTAGAGTACTTAAAATCAAACTCCTGCCCTAGGAATTGTGGAGGAGAGTACTTCTCTGCATGAGAACAATGTGTGATGACAGCCATGCCTGGGATGCAGATGGTGAGGATGGTGGAAACAGGCTTGTCCTCTTCAACCTGATTGTTGTTTAGTGGCCTGGTCAGGTGAATAATGATTACAGTCTAAGTACCAGTAGGCAGATACATCACAATAAGTGACTTAAACTGGCATCTTGGATAATGGCATGATTTGGAAAGATATGAACTGAATTCTGTGGGGGGAAAAAGCACTTATTATTCAGAGGAAGGTATATATTTTTGCAGAGGCATTGACTTGCCAGCAGTAAGATGCTGATTTAAAGAATGGACTGGAAAAAATATTCCTTCTTGACCACCACATATTTACATATATTTTGAGGGACTGTACTTGATTACCTATATAATATTATGCTTTATAATATCATTTTATTGTTCTGATTAAGACTGTGAACTGCCACTGTAGTAGTAGTAGGCATTGATTAGACAGGTGAACAAGTAAGTCCTTGCTCCAGCCTTAGCTTTTGAGAGAGCATACAAGATAGAAAGGAAGATCTTCAGGTTTGTAGAGATGCTTGGCGTGGACTGGAACCCAACTTCTGTAGTCTAAATTACAACATGTATTAAAACTTCCTTGTCGTATTCGGCACTGAGTTTCGTTTCAACAATGCTCCTGTGTATCAGTTTGATCCATGGTTTTGACAACAGTATGTCAAAACAAGTCCTTCTCAAAGGGTCTGAGGGAATTTTTCACTTCTGCTTTTAGGATTATTTCAATAGCACCAAACTTTCTATTTCCATGTCGTACTTTTTCATTATAGTGTAACATACACTGGCCAGCTGATAACGTTCTGAAGAGACGTGCAAGACATTTTAATATTGCTTAATGGTTTAATCTTTTCCAAATGAAACTCTGGATGTTTTCTTTAGGTGAATAGTTTAAAATACTCTGACTTCTAGCCCAAGAAAAAGGCTGAGTCATGGTTTGCTGCACTGATTTCCTGACCCAGTTCTTCCTTTTTGAAAGCTCTATGTTGATCATGAAGGTACTTAATGAAATCTACTGTCACTGTCATTACTTTCCTATCACTGTTAAAGCTAAAATTAAATATTTACTTTTTTCCTCCCAAATCTAGTAAAAATAAGAAGTCCTTTTTGACCCCTGCTGACAGGATTTTCAGCAGAAGTTCCAAAATGAGAGAGTATTTAGAGAAAGAAGCTCTTTTAAGAGGAGGAGAGATTGAGAATTAGAAAGATTATTTACAGCTTGCTCCCTGCTGTGGATAAGACAACACTGCAGAGCTCAACTACTCAGTAACTGTGAAAGTGCTGGCCATGCTCCTTTGGAAACCAGGGCAATATCTAAGGTGGTCAGGAAAGCAGAGGTAGCATCTTTCAGACTGCACTTTCTTATACAAGAACCTCTGCAAGTTTTCTTTTCTTAGTATGTCTTTGTGCATTGCTGGGACTCCAGAGCATTGCCACCGCACAGAAAATAAGCTATGCTTAGAGCCTAGTATGGCTTTCACCTCTATGGTAAAGGTGAAACTGGCTTCTTAGCGGACCAACCCTGTCATATGCTGTAAGAAACAATTGACAAGTGCTCTGTGAGCAAGCAGCACAAACTCTCTTCATTAATTTTTGTGGTTCAGCCTCTTGGGAAAATCAATCTTGGTGTAAAATTGCTGGAAAATCCTGAAAGTTTGGGTGAAGGGTTTTTAACGTGATACTATGTCACGATGCTCTGAGCGTAACTTTTTCTCTGCTGCTACAGGCAAGGTAGAGTTCATACAGTTCTCACACCATCCTTTTGGGGCTTTTTCACTTGCTCTTAAACAGAGTGGTTATGTTCATTTTTGGCTCAGTTTCAGGTCTACCCTACCCCCATAGTGCTGCAGTGGTGTGACAGGGCTCACAGTGAAATAGCAGACAGCAGGGCTGGGCATAGGGACATTGGCACTATTTTATCTTGCAGACTCTGCTAGGGTCACAAATAAAACACTGATTTACTCAAATGACTGAATTATGTGGGCCAAAGAGTGGAAAGAAATTGTAGCTTGGCTTGAAACTGAGAAAGAAACTCTTCCAATTCAAGCAGGGACAGTAGGAGTTAATGAAAGGTTGAGGCTAAAGCTAATTTTTCTTAGCATTTTGTATTGTTTTCTTAATCAGTAAGAGAAATGTCATTTCTCCAGGGCTGTGGGGACTAAAGTAGAAGCACCTGAGATGATTACATTGGATATGAGCTAAAGTATCTTTCCAAGAGATAAAAAAAATGTCTGGCTGACTAATAACTATGAGACAACAGAAAAGGAGGAAGGGGGGGGGGGAATGGAGAGAGCTGTAATGCAGTCGAAGTCACAGAGGTCTGCTGTGGGAGCACTTTAAGATGCACACAGCATCCCCCACCTCACACACAACTATCTCTTTAATGTGTCTGCTTCTCTTGCTGGCTTTGTGGAAATATTGCCATGAAAGTGGGAGAGTTTATTTATAGAGAGAGCAGAAGAAAACAAATGTTTCATTCCCTGAACTCTAACCTCTTTCGATATTAATGTGTGTGATAAATTTGTTGGCTAAAGGCAGGAGATAAACGAACTGCATTTAGCCACCAAATTACATTCCTTGCTATCCTTCAAGCAGGAAGAGCTTGCTATGCTGGCTCTTGTTTTGTCATCAGCACCGCACCTAGCACGTTATGAGCAATAGCAGTGACTAATAACAGCAGCCCTGCAAGCAGGTATTTTATTCCCACAATATCCTAAAAAGGAGCCTGAATTACCTGCAGAAAAGATGCCCAGAGTTGAATTTTACCTCTGCAGGCTGATCCACATCCTGCAGCTCCCTGGAACCCTATAGGCAGCAATCACACTCCATACGCTCTTCACTCCTGGAAGAGATTTCAGGCTCTGCCTGTGACAATTACATTGTGACGAGTCAAACAGCATTTGTCAGGTAATTTATTCCGTCAATGTTATAGTATTTTGATAGTGTTATTTGCCAATTTTCTACTCCCTGTTCCTCCGTTCTATATCCTGTTTATAGAACTAGTGAAACAATTTACAAATAAGTTTAATAGATCAGATCACAACACTTTGCAAACAAAGTATTATAGGAGTAATCCCCATGCTTCTAAGCCAGGAAGTCAGTAAGAGCTAAAAGAGAAAATCTTCATTCTTATCTCTCCTTGCAGTGCCTGCTGAGAAGGTACGAGCAGGTCTGCTGTAGGACTGATGTTTCCAATGTGCAGGTTAAAGCTCATAATATTTGTTATGGATCACTGTAAACATTGGAAAACTTTCCATAAGGTTGATAGTAAATTACATACTTTATCCATTTAAAATGTTTTTACTACAAAATTTTAATCCATTGTTACAGGAAGTACATGAATATATGTGTATCTTCCTGAAAAATTTAGGGAGGATTTTTTTTATAGGTTATCTCTTCTTATATGTACTAGGCCTTACATTTATAACTATCTGGCAGTGATAGACTAATAATGGGTGTATCTAAAACTAGGCAAAACTAACTCTTTAGTCCTTCTGCAACTGATATCTGTGTCTCCAACAGGGGTCCATATCTTTGACGTTGACTGAGGTCATCTACTTTGACCTACAGCAACCTTCCCAGATAGTAAGATATTCATAGTGTTTTGTGAGACTTGCCTTTGGAAGTTCATTTATCCTAAGTGTTTGTCAAAAAGGGTTGTGTAAAGTAACCAAACCCAAGCCTCCTCCACCCTCCTGCAAGCTTTGCCACTTTAGATCTGCATGCCAAGTATGTCAGAAATGGATTGAGGTGGGGGAGAATGCCTCTTTGGTGTGACTTCCATATGTTGCAAGTCTACAAACCCAGACTTTGAGCCAGCTTTTGGTTCCACACTGGCATTTAGTGTGTTTACATTCAGACACTGGGTGTGTTAAGAGGAAGGCAAGTTAAGGCACCCATCCAGGCTGTATGGCTAGCCTGCTGTCTGTAGGTAGGTAGCACAGCCTAAATGATTACAGCTGAGCATTTGCATGGACATTCCTTCTCCTCACAAACAAGACCATTCATTGACTTCTAATTTTGGGTTGTTTTTTTTTTTTCAACTGAGTTGCTTGTGAAATGGAGTTTAATGAGGGAAGATCTAACTGCCTGAGACTGATGACTCAAGTGGTATTAATGCATCCTATGGACTTACACATAATATATACTTTCAAGGTCATTGTATGTTTGCTTTCTTGCAGCAACAACAATGTCTATCCTCCTAAACACAGCAGATTAAGTAAAGCCAAAGAAGTATTTAAAACCTAATTTAGGAATATGAAAAGGACATGTTGTTTCTAGGTACTCAAATGATTCTTTAAAATTAGCTGATGATTTAGTGGCATTAACCTTGAAAGGGCCCAAATCTATCCAGCAAAGCTAAAAGGAATGGAGATGATTTCTCTGGATTGGTGAGGTATAAAATTACATCGTCAGTTTATAATAGCTGAAACTCTCCTATTGATGATTAACCACATTTATTAACAGCAGGCTATAATCCCAAGATGTTATTTGTACAATGACTGAGATGTAATATAGCGCTTTCTGCAGGACCAGATCATGAAATGCACCAAAGGTCACCATAAAACCCTGTAGAAATTAAAACATCAGTCTTGGATGAAATCTATTGTCAGTCCTTCTGTCTGGTGCAAAATGAGTCTGACTGGCTGATTCTTCTAGAAGTTTCTTTTTGATTCAACAACTGATTGCAAGTTTAGTCCCAAGCTTTATTTGTGCTGGAGATCTTAGCTAATAACACAGCTAATGCTGGGAAGAGCAGCTTTGATGAGCCTTGGATACAAATCTTAAGGTGGTAGGGGACAGGAGGTTCCAAACCATCTGGCAACAGAGCCTGTTTGTTTAGGTGAAGTTTATTTAGTTGCACACCTTGCTAGGGATGCTTTACAGAGCTCAGCAGGTCAGTAGAAATGGGGAAGTCAAAATATCTGATTGCATGTCTTTATTCTGCCTCCTTTCTGCTCACAAAGTGCATAACATGGAAATCTAAGCAACTTTCCTTGGAGGTAAAAGATATAACAAATCCACTAAAGGAAGTAACCTTATGGTCCACTATAGAAATAGTTTCTCCCTAAATTTACTTTGAGCTGCAAAACGGATACAAGCAATGACAAAAAGCAGAAGTTTTACTGACTTAAGATATATTAAAAGTAATAGAAGACAAATTAACTTATAGTAAAAATGAATTAGGCTGTTCCTGGAATGCATCATGGGAATACCCAGCTGCTAGGACTGTTAATCATGTTATGTCTTAAACACTATATACCATTTGCAAGGAACAGTTGGTGAATGGTGAAATGCTTCTACCCCAAGTGGAGTTTCATGATGGATTAAGTTTCAGATGGATCAGTTCTTGTTCCTGTTGCCAGGACCAGCTAAGCATGGGATGAACACCCAGAATCCCCATAGACACCTCTATAGACTAGCAATAGTGGTCCATCCTCTTGGTAAAGTTTTGATACAGGCAACTTTGGTTTTGCCTGTTTAAATCCTCTTTCAATTTCAAATTAAACTCAGACTTGTCAGTAATCCCTATGTTCACCCTTGCAAAGCATTGCTGTATTTTGGTCAATAAGTGCCATGTTCTGTCTCAGAGGTAGTGGCATTTTGGTGTTATGGTGTCTGTCCCTATGTGTGCTGCCTATAAATCACTCTTGCAGCTCTTAGAACAGAAAATTATCAGTGAATGTAAAGACAAAATTACCAGTAGTGGTACAAGGATGTCCAGCCCACCCACCTAAACAGCATATACAACACTGCAAAACTGCATCTCGCTTTCCACTCTGTGTCTCTCTCTTTCTACTTGCATGAAATTGCTAAGGCAGAAAAGAGAGAGTTTGTCCTGAATTTTAACTAACATTCCATTTCAGAATGCTGGGGTTAGCAGTGGCAGCTAGAAGCTCTGCTTTGGTTTTCCTGAGCTGAGGAAGAAATGCAATTCAACCTGCAAGATGTAAAGGGGGGGGGGTGGGGGGGGGGGGGGGGGGGGAGGAATTAAACAACCCTGCTACTGAACTATTCTCTTGAAAATAATTTGAAAAGGTCAGAGTATTGGAATCTGGGACAACAGGAAGAAAAATGATCTTGGTTTGGAAATCCTGCTTCCATTCTAATGAGAGGTTATTCTTGGGAAAGCAGGCGTCTTTACTACAGTAGGGGGTGGTATGTCAGGGATGGATATCATACTCCCTCTGCCTTCTTCGTGTTGGACAGCCAAAAATTATAGCCATTGACAACAGTTAATGAGAAGCTCTGAATGAAGCTAGTGCCATGAAAGAAATCTATTAGACCTGAATGTAGCTTTCCTCTCTGCAAAAACACTGTGGTGAGCTTGAAATGTTTTCCTCCCCTGAATTAAGACAAGAAGCTGACACTTCAGAAACCTTTGCCAACCTATAATCAGGGGAAATATTCCACTTTGAAAAATGGAAAAGTGGTTTTTGTTTGGTATTTGAACAGCTCCTTCCCCTCCATCATCAAGCAGTTAAAAGGTAGCATACCTCTTTGTTTGTTCTAGAATCGTGACATTAATGATTCCTCACGAATTTAAAGCTGAGAAGTCTTCTTGAACTGGAAAATTGGCATTTTTCAGAGAAAAATGTCAGAACAAAATGTTTTGACAACCCTCAAACTTTAAAAATATGGAGCTGAAGAACGAGTCAAAACCATTCCCCAGCTTGTAGAGTTTCACAGTCCTGAGTAAAAATGAGGCTGTGATTGATGTATGCTCTATAGGTTCACCCAGGCTTTCTAGTGCAGCTGTTTATCTAAGGATCTCCTTACATACATAGGAGGTATTTGCAGGGGTATCTTCACCCACATCTTCCTCGTGATTGCAGGTACTTGGCTTTGGATGACTCAGGTTGAAAAATGTGTCCAGGAAAGAATTCTCTGTTCCCACAATTGGAAGCATTTTATACTTTTCCTCTTGGGCCTGATACTCCATTAACTTGGGTACCAGCTCCTTGTGCCCCCCCACAGCTACAAGCCACACCATTCCTCTCCAATCCTCCCAAAAGCCCTTATTTTCACCCTCTTTGCTGTGCCAGCCACCTTCAGGAGAGATGTCCACTCCCTGTAAGGAGTGGAAATGGGTGGGTTTCCTCCTCTTTGGTACAATGATCTCTATTCAAGCTGTGCATTGACCATGAAGCTGAGCTGTTGGATTTTTGGCTTGCTTGTGGCATCACCCCAGGTCTTTCTTGCCCCCTCTCCCCACCCTGCACATCCAACAGGAGCTGCACAGAAAGGTTTTTCATGCAAACTTGTGTACCTCTCCCTGTAGATTAGTCCAAGGAGCAGATAGAGAGGGTTGAATGACTGAGTAAGGCTGCAAATGAACTCCCATTAGCTCTTGCTGTATATCTCTGGTGGAGGAGTTTGGTAAACAGTTAGCACTTATCTCTCTGCTCAGCATTTAGCTGATTTCCATAATGAGCTCCATTGAACTGAGAGGCCTCGAGGTGTCCCAAGGCTTCTGAGACACAATGTGTTCTCTAAATCTGATTTATGTAAAGGTGAAGGCAATTGTGTTAACAAAGGAATGGAACATGATCAACATGCAGTCTGCAAGGGCTGGGAAGGCGGTGGTGTCTATGGCTGGCTCTCTCTAAGAGGGATCTGACAGCAGCTGGCCCTAGGCTGGAGAGGCATTGAGATGCAGCCTGAGAAAACACAGCCAGAAGGAAGATGCATAGGGTTTGTTTATTATTATCATCTTTATTTTTTAACTCTCTTTCCCCCTTCAAAAGGGAAAAGCTGCTGCTCTGGGGCATGCAGAAACTATCTTATGGGGACCAGAGGTGAGTCAGCCCAGGGTAAACCCATTGATTGCAGGGTCCCTGCTGAGCGCCAGTGCTGGTGCTTGGTTCCACACTCAGTCCTATCTCAGCCTGGCAGGTTCAGCTGCAGAAGGCTCACTTTGGGCCTCAGCATAATCTCAATTCCTCCTGCTCAGTCAGGCATGAAATCCTGCAGACTCCAGCAGTCCCTTTTGTGGGTTTGAGTCTATCTGTCATAACTATGAACAAAGAGAAGAGAATTCATACAGGTTTGTATGAAATCGCTTATTTCCTTGCATCATCTCCGAGAGCCCCTGTTTCCGTCCAGCCTCTATGGGCTCCATGCTTATAAGCAGAGCACTTCTCCAATATTGCATACATCAGCAGTTAGTTGGAGCTGGCTCTGAGGCAGGTGAACTTTGGGGGGGGGGGGGGGAGTTTAGGCCACAATTGATGGACAACTATGAAACTACAACATTTTCACAAGAGAAAATGTGGAAATCATGTGACTGAATAGAAATTAAGACTCTTGAGGGGAGGAAAAAGAAAATCACAGGAAGAAGATGCTGTTTGGGAATAATTCTGCTTTGGTTGTATTGGGAACTGCATGACTCAGTGGAGTACGGCTGGATGCTTTAAGCAAGGATAATCATAAAGAAAGATGAGTAGAACATGGAGAAAGAATTGAATACATATATTTTTTTCTCATGGTAAATTAAGAGAAGATTGTAGGAGTGGAAATTCAGACAAGGCAAATGCAAGGGGATAGCATCACAACAGAACTAGCCGTCTGCATTTGCTTTAATCCCTGCTCACAGGGTGGAGATGACAACATGTCTCAAGAAGAGGTATTTTTCTACTAGTTCGCATTTAATTGTGTATATTGCAATTTCTTACAACACCAGCAATTCTGCTACACTTGGTTTAATATGCAACACTACCAGCCATATAAACAACATGTCTGGCCTAAACCCTTATTATAATTCCCAGAACTACTTGCAGGCTTTCTGAAACCCATTATTATAATTAACCAAGAATCACAGGACGCTGATTTGTGCCAGAAATACATATATACAGTATTGCTTGCACAGGCCACAGAGAAAGGGGAGAGGGGGACAGAGATGCAGCTTCAGTGCTGCTCAATTCAGGAGCAGGAACTCTCACCCTATTTAGTTCTTCCTCTTTTGTTTTTCAATTTAACTTATAGCTGCTGAAATCTGGGCCAATATTTGCTTTGTCCTTCATGCTCTTCTTTGGCCTCAATCCAGGGAATCTCGAGCTGTGCCCTGATTTAATGTATTCTTTCCCTGCTCCATCAGCCTCTGCCCCTGGGTGAGGAGGTAGGATGATGGTGATGCTGGTACAATGCTCAAGGCCTGTCAATCCTAGGAGTATCACTGCACCTTGGGAATTGCTGCAACAGTGCTCAGCAGTGGTGAAATGCAGGCAAACTTAGTGGAGAATGGAAATGCAGCCTGCATCTTAGTTTTATTAGGCTTCTGCACACAGTTCCTCTCTCTTGAAGCACTTTGCAATCAAAAGACACTGGAGTGGACTATTTTGAGCCCTGATGCTTCATGCTAAGAGGTAATGCTGATTAGGTTGTGCCAGCACATGGCACCGATATCAGTATTCTTTCTGAGGATTTTTGCAGAGAGACATGGTACCTTATCCTGATTTTGTATTAGCATACTTAGGGAGTAGCATCATGGAAGTCAAGCTGCTTTCCTGGGTGTTGGAACAGATTTAATATCCTCAGGTCTGTGCTGTGAACACCTCCTCAGTGTTGCTTTTATATATATTTGTATGTAAGAATGTGTGTGTTTGTGTGCATGTATGTATGTAGTTGAATATATATAATTAAACATCATAATATGCATAGAGAGGATGGTGAAACAGAGAATCCAGCATCACCTGCAGTGAGAGAGAGAGAGCAATTGCATGTCAAGCATGGTTCTTGCTCATAATGTCAGACCTCTCCCTGCTTAAGAGCCACCTCTGAGCATTTCAGTGCAAACCTTTCTTAGAACAGAAAACCTAATGCCCAACACTACTGTTTTCAGCTCAAACTGAGAACAAGAGGGAATAGGGTAGCTGCTGGAATCAGCAATGGTGGCACCTTTTTGGTTCTGCTGCAGAGAGCTTCCCTAGAGTGAATGTGCTAGTTTAAATGCAGTGGAGCAATGCATTGGATGGTAGGAGGAGTTTTAAGCCAGTTGGTGCTCTGCCTGTGCACTGACACACAGAAACTGAGAGTAAGCTCTTGTCAGGCATATGTCTGATCACTAAGCAATATGGGGCAGTTGAGATCATTATACTGTGGACCTCAGGTGGTCTTCACATTCCTGTTGCTAAGTGTGGCCTCTGATAGGAGAGCACATGTGGACTCTGGCACTTAACATTCACTAAACTGCATCTGTTTTTCACCACTCCAGACAGTGTGTGTAGATATTTGTTTCCTTAAGATGATTATTCTAGATAGCTCAGTTCAGAAGCCCATTTACACCCAAGGGTGGCTCAAAAGACACTGCAGAGGACAAAAAGTAGGTCAATGCAGTTTGAGATCCCAGGGTAGAGTAAATCACGTCAGTTTTCTATTTCTTCAAGCCTACAAAATACCACAGAAGTCCATTGGATTCACCTCTCTGTACACACAGGCAAAGCTGGGCTGGCTTGGATGGAGTCAGTTACACCAGCTGAGGATTTGGCCTCTGATGTTTAATGGTCATTGCAAACACAAGTAAAAGAAAGAAATTAATAAAAAATCACTCAGGCTGAAGCTGAGCCAAGATGACCAAAGAGGTCATGAAGCTTTCAGAATTATTAACTCCTATTAGTATAATAATCCTTTTTATGACACCATAAAATTACATGGTGCCTTTCAGGATGTAGATAAACTGCATTCCCTGTGCTGATGGGCCTCCTCTCTCACAAAACACATAGGACTGCCTGTGGCTGTAAGCACCTGCCCCTTGTCCTCACTGCCCTTGGGACCTCATCCATCGATTACATCTTTGGTGCATGGAGTCCTGTCACCCTGTATCCTCAAATTGCCTCTCCATGCTTCCACCAAAAAGGCCTCAAAGGATGTGGAAAAATTATGTATTCTTAGTTTCAGTAGTCTAAAAGTGGAAAAGAATTTGCATTTCCTTTGTTGCACCTTTGGGCTATAGCTGCTGCTTCTCTGTTCTGCAGGGATATGTGGGGTGCAGTGGGAGGATGGCAGTGGGCTCATTCTGGGAAACTAGGACAGATGAAGTTTTTGCACTTGGTTTTCCCAGGAGGTGACTAGATGCTATAGAGGGATACTGCAGAAAATGATTATCAGACTCCTACTAACATTACAAAAATGATGAGGTTTTCTGCACTCCCAAATACCAGTGGCCACAGGGAGGACTGGAGGGCTGGAGTGGGATAGAAGATATCTTCAGGATGACAAATAATGTTGTAGCAGAGTATCATATTGCTGGCCAAATATAAAACACAGCTCCTGGGCAAGTGGCTCTTTCCCACATACCAAACTTTGGAATAGAAATAACGCATTGACTTCGCTAGTAATAAGAAGTAGAGATAAATGGCATAGAATAGGTGGCATCTATATTAGAAATGACTAATCTTTATATTAAAGATTAAAAGTTAACCTGGAAAAGCATAGAAGTTTTCGGGAACCCAACCAGTCTTTTCTTGCTTCTTGTGTAAGCCGTGCCAATAGGAAGCATCTATTGCTGTGCAGTCCTGCTGAGTCAGCACCTCTGGGTCATATGATGCAATACATTACAATCTGGTGAGAAATCCAGGCTAAAACCAGTTGGTTCTTTGGGGGGTTTATTTTCTTGGAAGTATTTTAAAAGTAAATAATTACTTGAACATTGACTTCAGGGAAATAAATCTCTGTCAGATTCTGGGAGAAGGATTTCTGTTTACAGAGACTTTATGGTTGCAAGCTCAAAGCTGATGATCATTTGTGATGCAGAGAAGGAATGGACACAACTTTGAATTCGCCATGAAACAGCTGTTTAGGAATTCCCAACATTAAAACTGCTTCTCACACACTTCCAGTCTTTATTCTCTCCCAGCCCCCAAAACCTTTCTTGCTTCTGAAAATGATAAAAGATACACGGTTTTAATCTGTTTCTTATACCCTCCCTCCCTCCCTACTCTCACTGTTGCAAGGAGACATTTGTTTCCACTTGTTGATTGTGGATTAAAGGAGTTTGTTGTGGGGCTTTTTGTCAGCAGGATAATCTTTAGTTCAGAAGTGAAGCCATTCTGCTGGACAAAAGAGAGAACAAAAAGCTGGGAATCAAACTCCAGCAACTGAGAGGATGCACAAATACAACTCCAGCTTAGTAGCACATAGTATCTGACTGAGTGAGAGGAGGAAGCTGGAGAATGCAGTCTTTGGGCACGGTTTGGTCCAGCCTCTGGCAGCAGCAAGCTTCTTGAAATGCCTTTCCATCTTCCTGAAGGATTGTCTTAGCAAGAGCCGTGCTCTGTGTTGCCTCACACAGCGAGTTGTATAAGGTCAAGCTCGCAAGATATACAGCAGTATGTGTGTGTGGGGTTCAGCTTCCACAGTGTTATGGCATGAGGAACCATTCTTCCATTACATGGAGATCTATAAGGAATAGCTGCCATTAATGGACTCTATTAAATGCAATACATGTGGGAAAAATTGCAGTTTGATTTAGTTTAGCAATGTGGAGATATTGGCAAGATAATCACATAAAAGTGACACCTTTTATGGCCAAGCTCTTTGATTTTATGTCAGTGAGTTTCAATTTCTCACATTTTTATGTTCATATATAGGTCCTTGTTCTAATGTATGCATTAGCTGGTGTAAAGGTTAAATAGATTGTTTTAGCATTTGGGGATACAGATTGTGGCTATGCACAAATCTTCAATGAGCTGGATGAATTATTCTGGGGAGGAAGGAACTGTGAGAAGGGAGCAGGAATTATTCCTCTGCCTTGGTCCTTTCTGAAGGAAAAAGGAACAATGAGAAAAGTAGTATTTTAAGTATATGTAATGTGATTTGAGAAGCAGATCTGCAGGCTTCCCAAGTACTGTCAGAAGGAGCAGATGGTGTGGGTCACCCTGCTTCATGAAATGCTTCAAATCTGAATATTTATTTGAAATGCAAAAAAAAAGATCCATTCCTCAGGAGGCAGACTGTGAAGTCCCTTATATCAGCAAAAGTGTCTGAAGGTGGGATTGGCACTGGATTGATACTGAGTCACAGAGGGCTGGAGGAGCTGAGACCATAACCTGGCTCCCCATGGAGAAAGTCAATCTCAAGGTCTGGTTCCATAGTTAAGCAGATGAAATGGAACTCCTGTTCCAGTGTTTCCAAACCTATAATAATTGGTTGGGAAGGTACTCCAGGTCGGTACTGAGTCTCCTGCAAAAAGTATGGATAAAACAGGAATAACATCCTGAGTGTGACTTTTAAATGCATTTTGCACTTCTCTGTGGCGTGAGGAAGCCAATAGGAGGTTGCTGCCATAGACCCAGCTGATATAGCCCATACCATTGTATTCAGCCTGGACTAAACAGATACCTCAGTGAAGTCATATTTCAATATCCCTTAAACCGCCTTGGTACATTTGATGCTTCTATTTATCTTTTCCTTTTAATGCCCTTAGTGTCTGTTCTACAAATCCTCCTCCTCATATCCCTGCTACTTTTACTAAGAAGCCTTTGAAAGACCAATATTACAAGTCCAGATTCAAACAGGTAATTTCTGTTTCTTTTTCTCTCTCTTCTACCCTTCCCCTCTCCTTTTTTAGTTATGACTGAAAAATCTTTTGACTGTATCAGTTCTTGGATCTGGATAGATTACTCTTCAATTCGTGAAGTGAATTCAAGTTGTCTCTTCCTCCCACTTCACACACTCACAACACCTCTGTCTTCTCATTTCACCTAATTTAAATATTCAGCCCAATTTTGAGGTTTAATAATGATGAATAAGATTGAGATTAGGATTTAATAAGAGTGTTAAGGAAAGATTTGTCATTCCAGTGGCTGTAGATCTTGGCTGAAACTGAATTGGCATCCAGCCTCTGAGCATGTGCGTAGTGATGCTGTTGCTGGCTCCCATTATGGTTTTCTCTGGAAGAACAGGAATGATTTTTCCCTGCTTAGCTCTGATCATACAGGGGATGATTTACTCCCTGGTCAATTGTTGCTTCACAATCCTCTTCCTTGATTAAAGGCAGTTTGAAGCAAGGACTGGAAAGCCTGGGAGTTCTGCATGAATTGAGGTCTTAGCTGTCCTCATTAGTGCATTTTATATCCAGGTATGACTTGGATATCTGAACTGGTGCTTTCTAGGGTCTAAATTCCTATTTTGGAATAGAGATTAATCTCATTGACAAAGTCTAAATCCATATCTAAGTCTCAGATTGAACTTAACAAGACTGAATTGAATATTTTGCTTGGCCTGTGAGGAGATGCAACTCTCAGATCAAAGCTCAAGGATGATGCATGTGCTATGGGTACACTAAAGTCCATTATTTCTTTACAGACATCTACTGATACCATTAACTATGCATAGGATGAGCTGAGTATCTCTTCTGGGAGCTGCATGCTAGGGTCTACAAATGGTCACAGTGAGCTAAGCAAAACCCCTCTGTAGCCACAAGCCCAGGAGTAACTTGGTGCATCACAGTGCGATGTGTCCATATGCCAATGTGGGGAAGAGTGGTACTGAGGGAATGAGAAGATGCGAGAATTTCTCTCTCAAACCACTTCCAAGCTGAGCACACTTTCTATTATATTGTTCTCTTAACAAAAGAGGCAGGCTGCAGGAACTAACTTACATCTTCTACAATATGGTTTGTTGCATGCAACCATAACAAGTCTCCTGTCTGAGACTGACCCCTTCCCAAAGCACTGTGCAACTTTTAGTGCCTTCTTTTGAGGAGCAACTCTATGAATTGTGTTAGTTTTGATACCTCAGACATTAAGCAATTGATCTAGTTTGAACCCTTGTAAAACACCTATAATGTCTGTTGTGCTTAGCCTCAAGATTGTGTACAAGCAGCGGTGGCTCAAATTATTTTGACAAGGACTTGCTGAAGTGTCTGTTTGCCTTGTGCACACAAGGCCCAAAGAGGCTTAAGGCTTCGAAAGATTTAGGGACAGATGCATGGAAGAAAAGTGCCAAAGCTCTTTGGAAACTGGGGGGGCTTGTGCCACTTTACTCTGGGTGAGGGTACGGATCTTAGGGGTGTTCTAACTGCTTAAAGTGCTCTGCAGTTTTAGGGGGTTTATGAGTAAGCCTCTTAAACTGCTCGAAGGGCTTACAGTATCCTAAGCTTCTTAAATTATATTAAAAAACCTTACAGTATTTTGGCAGAATCTACAGTTTGGAAGGATTCAAGGTTAGGGGAAAAAAAAATGAAACTTGGCTCACTTGATAGATTTTATTGGGAATTAAATATATTTGATGGAACAGAGTTTAAATAATTGTAAAATTATAAACTGAAAGAATTATTTTGCCAGTCTACATTAAGGGAATTGCTTTATGAACATACATTAAAGTATTCAAACTGGCAGAAAATGCCATCATTTGTAAACTCAGTTTCCTGGTTTAGGTGTTATTAGCTTTACAACCACTCATCCAATTTTCTTCAAGCTCCGCTTAATTTTTATGTCACAACTTACCTCTGCAAAATAAGACAGTTCAGTTAAGTCCATCCTGATCTCCTTTTGAGAGATCAAGGCGTGAAATGACTGATCAGAATATACGAGGAAAGTACATTTGTTTCCAAACTCAAATAAATTAAAGACAGATCTGCTGAAAATTAAATAACAAACAAAAAAACCCTAAAAGCCCTTTAGGCTGAGACTAAATTGAACAGATTTCTTCATGCGCAATTGAAAGGGAAGATTAAAAGAGAAGAAATTGGAAAGCTAATGTGACTATGGAGGTGGTGACATGCCTTTCCTTTCAAACTCATTAGCTACTCAATTTTAGTGGTTCTTTGAACATGGTGACTTTTTTGTGTCATGAGAGAAAAATATTGATCTTTTCTGTGTTCCATCATAATTAAATTGCAGTTGGAATATATTGGCAGAAGTTGGCTGTAACTGTCCTTACATGCACACAGATGTGGGATTTTATGCTTTCCTTCTGCTCTCATCAATAAGCTGCATCTCTCTTCCCATTTTTATCCTAAAAGTGGCCAAAGAAAAAGCAGCAGGTCTTTTCCATGGAAATCTCGTGCCACCTATGAGAAGGAGCTCTGGCTTTAATAGCTCTGGCTTTAACAGCACTAGTGAGATGTCTGGAGTCTGTCCACATGAACAAATGGGCACCATATGTGGTTGACAGCTAGTTCTTTCAATTCCAGCAAAGCCAATTGATTTGAGTACACCAATTTTACAGAGGTCTGTTGGGAGCCACCAGATGATCCTTGATTTTGACAACTCAATCAGCAAGAAGGTTATGTTCCTACTAGGCGAGGGATAAAGTAACTACCAGCCCAGATCTTTAAGCCAGACATGCATTGGACCTGAGCTGCATGTTTTTTGGAGCTTGATAAACTGATTTGTTTTACAGAAATGAATATGTTCTGATGGTTTTTGCAGCCCAGTGCTCACTTACAGGGATTATCACCATGGTCAAGAGCAGAAAGGGTTCCTATAAAGTCTGTGTTCAAAACAAACAAAGCAAAACCAAGCATTCTCTTACCAAAAGAGAATGAGAGCTGGTCTGCATAATTCATCTCTGCACTCAGAGTGTGGACAAGTTTCCTGGTAGTGCTTGCTACTTGAATCTTCCAGCTTACTTTCACAGACCAAAACAGTTTTGCTTCAAGTATCTAAAAGCCCAGATGCTGCTGGGCAGTGAACTAACCCTCTAAACACATGGTTTCCCATTAAAAAGCTATTGATTCTGCTGCACAGAAGAAAACGTCTGCATACAGATGTAGTTCTTATGTCCAGACATCTTCTTACTGATTTATGTTACCTTTGTAGGCCTGTAGCACTTGTTGCATTCTTGTTCTTTTGACACACATGATATTGGAGCCTTACGACATCTGTGATGGGGTTGAAAGTAAGGGGGGCATCACAAAGCCCTGGGCATCACTTACAAAGGTCTTGTGACACATTCAGGTTTGATTTCTGAGTTATTTCCACCTATATCTCTGCATTGAGGTCCTCCCAATGCACCTTGCTAGCTTCAGCACTCCTAAGCACTTAATATTGTTTCATTGCTTACCTGTCTATGAGACCTTGGCACATCTGAACCCCAGCTATTTTTTTTCTTTCCCTAGGAAATGGCATAAAATAGCAATGATTATGGGGGGAAAAGAGGGGGATTGTTTTGTGTTTCTCATTATTATTTTGTGGATAATTTTGTAACATGTTTTAGAGATGAAGTTCAATTAGGAAACAGATGGTACCAAACTATCATCAAACATTTCTGATGGGCAGCAAATTACTGACTTAATTATGGAAATAATTAAAATTTATATTTACACCTGATCATCCAAATGAGGGTGAAAATACCAATTTCAGGGTTTGTTATGGTTGCTGGCAGGGTGTCAACCTGTACGCAAGGCGCTGCCTTTCTTCAGCTTCAGATGTCTTGCTCAGATCCTAGAACAGTCAAATACCCACAGAAAAGGCAAAAGGAAAGAAAGAAAGAATGAATGAAGGCTTCTGACTACATTTATGTCATGTAGGTGTTCTCCTGATTTTTGAAGGAATCACTGTACTGGTTGAGGGTGCTTTAAGCTGAAAGGGGGGAAATGGAGATGAGCTCTTAGGCAGAAGCTCTTCCCTGTAAGGATGCTGAGGTGCTGGCACAGGGTGCCCGGAGAAGCTGTGGCTGCCCCATCCCTGGCAGTGTTCAAGGCCAGGTTGGATGGAGCTTGGAGCAACCTGCTCTAGGGGAAGGTGCCCCTGCCCATGGCAGGGGGTTGGAACAGGATGAGCTTTAAGGTTCCTTCCAATCCAAACCTTTGTATGATTCTATGACTTTGTTATCAGCAGGCTCACTGCAACTGCATCCAGATGTTAATAGCTCAGATCAAGCTAGCCTTGTGCAAGCAGCTGTGCAGAGATATAGTGAGAGACGTTCTTGCACTGAACAGCTTATAGGCCAGATAAACAGGGTTGGAAAGTAGTGAAAAAAGAGTGAAAGCGAGAGGGAGTCAGACAGTTTTATTAACTCTCATATTACAGATGCAGAACTGAGGCACAGAAAGATAAAATGTGTGATTCTCATTTGCACTAAATTTGCTTTCCACTACTTTGACAGCATAAACGGGCCATGAAGTGGGTATATATTACATTTACACTCACTTTTCATTTCTCCCATGATGTTAAAATGCTTCAGTGATAGCAAATATCAGACCAAATATGATTTCTCTAAGATCACAGAGGAAATCGATACCATTGAACCCACATTTTCTTAGTGCCACTTCACTGCCTTAGTTACTTGACATACTTTCATCCCTTTCTAGGCAGCAATCTTGTGTACATAATGCTATCATTCCTCTTGAGGTTATTAAACCTGTTTTAAAGATCAGCTTTTCTGGGAATCCACAAGGAACCAGGAAAATTAGTCAGTTTTTCCTTGTCTTCTTTTGCCTGGGATTATACCTCTAGGCCATGATGACAAAAGAATGGGGAAATGAAAAGCAAAGCTCTGAGGCAGTGGTAGATATCAGTTTGTTGACTTCTAACCCCACAGTTTGTTGCTTTATCTATCTCTGGTTCTATTTATTTCCAGACTGTGAGATGGAGTTGCTAAAATCCATTGGAATCACTATCTGTATTGTCTCTGGTATCCTATGGCTAGGAAAGATATGTTGCTGTAGGGCTAGATTTCCTTTCAGAAGCTAAAACTCCTGGTTGTTTTGGACACAAGCTTGCTTCATTTAAGCTGCTCCAGAGGCTGGGATAGGTAAAACAGATACAGTCCTGTGGTTTTGATTCAGAGCCATCTTTGAAGGTCAAAATTGGCCTTTTGTGGTTCTTCTTCCTTTCTGTGTTATGGGTTCTGCAATATTAAGATTTTTATCTTACCCTATTTTATCAGCTCTATTCTGCCATCCCTAATTTGGAGCCAGTGGGGGTGGGGAGGGTAGAGGTGATAAGGAGGTCAGACAAATGCTTCCATTGATATCCCTGTAATAAAAAGAGCTTTACTTTCCTTTCTGCTGATAGCAGTCAAAGAGGCTTTGCTTTTGATAAAATTAACCTTGGAGCCAGAAACAACAGAAGCTGCTCTGATTTCATCAGCCTTTCTATCTGAGGAGAAGTGATCACTTACTAGCAATGAAAGGGGACATGTTGCCTAAACAGGCTACTAATGTAATAGGACAAATTCCTCCCCCCAGCTGAGCACAGTGGATGCACTAAGTTTCAGAGCCTTGTCCCACCATGGGGATGAAGAGAGAAGGAGAAAAGCATGGATACTTGGAGGTGAAACACATTGATTACTGGCATGCTCACACCCATTTACACCTTCACATGGACAAGCTTACACCTCCTTCTGGTCCCCTGCACTGAACATGTTTGCTTTGCATGATGTCTTTAACAAGACATTAACTTGAAGTCAATGTATGTCTTAAGGCTGCCCACATGCACAAGAGTTAAGTTGGATCATGAGCCAAATAGGTGTTTCCTCAAGAGGACACTGGTTGGAGGGACACTGAAAGGGTGATAGCTTTGTTTCTCCATTCTCAGCACTGCTTCAAAGTCAGGGATGATTTTGTCTTCTCAAACTTGAAGCCATGTTGTTATCACAAGCAGATTTTATAGTTTAAGTGCTCCCCCAACCAGCCATTTATCAAATGTTTCCTGGCTCTAAATTCCTTATTTAATGTGTTAGTAACCACTTCAAAGAAGTACCTATGCCCCATAATACTGAAGTACTTCACCATAAAAGATAATGGTTATGATTATGATTATGATCTGCATAAGCAAAGGCCATTGCCTGGTCTATGCTCATAGTATAAAGGGATTTGCCTCACTTCCTCCTCCACTCGGAAACATTCTCCTGTGCACCCAGAGCTGTTAACATTGCTCTGAGCTGTTGCCACCTGAGACTGAAATAACTGATAGTCAGAGCTGTTATTCAGAGGTGGAACTAAAACCTATTAATTTGTTTGGAAGCTGTTATCCAAGACCATTGTGTAGTGCAATGGAGCTGGGACTGAGAACAGAATGATGTCCTCAAAAAGGGTGGCATCTGTGGTCCATATCTGTGTCTCTAGGGAGTGATGCACTGTGAGGGGTAGAGCTGGTGGACCTGTGATATACAGCTAATTTTGTGTTCTCACCTTAAGAAAGTGTTAGTGGAAGAAGGCTTTAGCCCAAGTGGTTGTCAGCCCTTACAGAGCATCCCCATCATCCTTTTGCCTTGAACAGATCCCTTTATCCCAAGAACTGAGTCTCTATCACCCATAACTGCTTTTGAATAGATAGGTAAAATCATAGAATAGTTTGGGTTGGAAGGGACCTTTGAAGATCTTCTAATTCCAGCATCCCCTGCAGTGAGCAGGGACATCTTCAACTAGATCAGGTTGACCAAACCCCATCAATGGTTTCCTTTTCCCTATTCCTATCTGCTGGAGCAGGAGGATGAAAAGAATCTTTTTCTTTTCTGGGGAAGAGAGCTCTCCAAAGCACTGCTGGAGAAGGCTTCCAAGGACCTTCTAGGGGAAATCTCTGCCAATCTACCTCACAGTCGATTAGCACAGTGTTTTAAGCAGCTCAGGGTACTATTTTCTCAGCAGACAGCTGTAAATGCTCATTGTCAATATGTACAAATAAATATTTCAGGTGAAACAGACACAGACAGAAGGGTTCATGTCTCCTCTCAAATATACTCTGTGCTTTTCCCTTTCTTTGTTTTTAAATGTATTAGTAGAATTTCAACAAAGCAGGATGTAAATGGGTAAATCAGTTCTTCTGGGTTTTCCCTAGCCAGGTTTTGCTGCATGGCAACACTGCCCAGTGATAAGAGCATGATTCAGAAGACACCGTTTCCACTTCTGCCCTTACAGTATGACCTTAAAGTTGTATTTGCTCTTTTGCCCTTTCTTTCCTCCTGTTGCTCCTTTTTTTCCCCCTGGATTTCTTTCCCTTTTCTTTTGGATTTATACATTTTGGATGCATTTGAAAAGAAATCCATGTCCAGTGAGGATGCTGGAAGCTATTGTAACAGGAATTAAAGTTTTTAAGGCCCACATGGCCAATTGCCTACTTACACTGTTGAGTAGTGTGATTGTTCAATTAGTCCTACTTACTCAGCAGGGGGAGTTGGAGATTCTCAAATTTCCTTCCATTTCTCTTATTCAATTTCAAAGGGGGAAGAAAAAGCCTTTTTCTGTACGGGTGAAAAAAATGTTAATATCTTATTTAGTGTTTTCCTACACAATTGAGGCTTGAAATATGCAGCCACTTCAGTGGTTTTAGAATCAAAGCCTTTCTTCCATTATATAGTTGTGTGTGAGAGAATTGAAATTTCCACACGCCCATTCACAAACTAATTGATTCTTCTAACTGTAATGCAATTTCTTCCCCCTGCATCTTTTGGACAAAGCATTTACAGTGATATTGTTTTGCTGTAAGCCCACACTGATAGCATTATGTCATTTAGAGCGAGAAGCTGGTTGGAATAGAGCAACAGCAATAACATGCTGGTTATGTGTGGGGTTTGTGGGTGAGCAAAAGCCTCACTGAGGGTGTGTGGTTGATGTCATCTCTAAGAAGATGGTGATATATGGTAGTCTTTATAAGGTTACAGCACAGTGTGTTTAGGACCATCACTTCCACTCATGATGACTTGTATCTCTCTAGAAATATCTGCTTGAAAACAGGCTTTCTGATAATCCTCATCCCAGGAAATCCACGTTTTTACATAAGATATACAAAATTGGAGGCACAAACAAGTAAAAGCAGGGAAGCTGTTTGGAAAGAAGGAGCAAACTCTGGGATCTGAGGGTTCAGGGAGGCAGCAAAACACAAGAGCTGTGGGGTTGGTGTATGTTTGCCATACATACACTCAAGCATAGAACAGACTGCAGCAGAATGACACATTTTCTGGTTGGGTGATTGCATTAATAACTCACCTACAGTTATGAGGTGAGAATAGATTTAAAAGCAATGAGCAAGTCTAGAAAAGACTTCGTAATTCTAACTAGAGGAATGTTGTGTTATTCGTTAATTCAGCACCCAGGTTCTCCCCTATTAATATGCACATACCTGTATCTATATCTTTCTATATGTGAACAGCCTTGTAATGAGTTTGATAGGGAAATATCAGAGTCAATTGAAGTTTTATTGGTGATGCTGTGGAACTGTTCTGCTTTGTCTAAACTACTTGCTGGACTACCCTGATTTCCACCTATATTTAAACAACTTGACAGAAATAAATACAGCCTGGTTTTCAGCCTGGATGTTTTCTGCGCACAGCACTGGTCTTTGATGCATACACAGGATAGTAATTAATTTGCAGTTTAATTCGCTAAGAGAGATGTGAAATGAGAAATCTCTAGATGGATGGCAATTACTGTTTTATAGCCCACCACAAGCGTTTTAAATGGAATACCATCTCTTTACACAAACTGTTTTCCTTAAAGATCAGTGTTGGGCCTTCCACCCTCCTATCTCTTTCTTTGGAGCTTGCCTGGGAAATGTCCTGTGTGATGGGAAAAGGAGGGCTTTGCAGAACAGCAATCCATGTCTTACTGCACTTGAAGCATTTGTAAACAACTCACAGTGTTTGCTCAAAGGTGTATTTTTTTCCTCCTGCTGTATTTGTGATGAATGCAATGAAATGCAAGGGAAATGAAGGTCTCCTAAGTACATTTTAATTTAGATGAAAAATTATACATTATTATACCATACTGGTGATTGTTCTGACATAATTGATTGGGAGGGCCATCCACAAAGAACTGTAGGGAAGCTTGACTTTGAGACTACAGCAACTGAATTAGAAGTGTGATGGAAAGCAGTGCTCTGGATTGGGAAAGAGAAACACTGGGTTTTTCAGTTTTGCCATTCTTTTTAAGGGAATTCCCTCCTTTTTCTCTGCTTCTGTTATCCCTCAAGAAAAGAGCAACAGAGATTTTGATTTATTCTTGATTCTTGAAGTGACAAATTAGAGATTTACATATTGAATGGGGAATTCTTGCTTCATAACGCAAGGTCAGTCATGACACATGTAGGGAAAAAGTCAGCTCCCCTTGTTCTGTATTCCAGCATAATACCAAGATTGCGATGCAACCACCTTTTAATCCTCTCCAGCTCCTTGTCCAGGCTGTTGGTTGGATGAATGGTTTTGGCCCTGCAGCCTCAGTGCAACATCTGGAGCTGATGGACTTGGATAGTGCTTATTCTGGATCTTTGGGTGATGATGTGGAGAAGTCTTGTACGTTCAGGGGCCTTGTGTGGCTGCTTTATCAGACAGATATCCTGATGGACACTGACTAGAGGGAAAGAATTTTCATCCAGGAGACCAAATCCTCACTTGTAAAATGAGTGTGAGACATCCCTAGTTAATTTTCTCCTTATATTTAAATGAATCTCTTGTAACACTGGGCTATGCAGCCCAATATCCTAACAAGAGTACTTCTTAGCTGATACTGAATAATAAAGTAAATGTCTTACTGCAATAGCACATAATCTACAGCACCAGTTAGGCACTAAGGGATAGAAAGTAATGTGTTCATTCCTGACCACCAGAAGCAATCAACATAGACTCTGAAGCATAAGGTCTGATTATCTTTAGGCCATAATTCTACTTGCCCACTTGCTGGTGGTATTAATAATAACTATAAAATAACATTTTCCAGTGCATATATGTTTATATTACAACATTTAAAACCTCCACGGCCATCTCACAGGGCAAAAATGGAACAAATTGAAATGAAAACAAAGCAAATAACTTGTCTGTCCCCCCAATCCACCATTACTTCCCTAAGGAACTGCTATTATGTTCCCAAAGACTTTCCATACACCTTATGGCAAATGATTTTCCAGCCTCCTCTAGGTGTTGGGGATTTTCACAGAAGTAATTATAATTATTTTCATTCTGCTTGGAGAGATCATCTTGTTATAAAGGTAGTGTGAAATGGGAGACCTTACAGGAGAAATTGGTTTTGTTACAATAAACCAGTTATGCTGCTGTTAATTCCCACTCACAATGTGAAGGCAAAACTTGGTATATTTTTCTTAGGCTTTTAACCCTGAAATACCAGTGATGGAGAGATATGAGTGACTGGAGTGGAGTTTGCAACTCCCAAATTGCATTGATTATGGACCACAAAAGGCTTTTAGAAGGCCAAGCTCATCTTTACAGTGACTGTGTATAGTAAACCCTATCCAAAAGGTAAAAGAGAGTGGGAAATGAAGAAGAGAAGGAAAATAACTTGTTTGGGTGAAAACAGCAAGGTGAAGAGGGCCTCACCTCCCCTGTCTTTATACATAACTCTCAGTATGGGCATCTCTAAAACAAAGAAGCATTTGGATTTGCTTTCAGGTAAAGAAGTTAGTTACGAATTTTTGTCAGGATCTTTCCAGTTCTCTGTTATGTTTCAAATCCCACAAGAATGAATCTTCATAGGGTAGCTTGAGAGATCAGTGCCATCAATGAGTTATCAGGAATTGCAGAGATAGAGGCCAAAGTTGAGAATAATGGGAGCTTAAGAAAAAGAGTTAGCTTTGGGAAGAGTTTAGGGCAAGTCATTGAGGTTACTTTGAGCTGCCTTCCTTGTGTTGCTGAAGCACTCAGAGCCTTATCTGCCTTCAGGAAAACCTGCTATCCAGAGGATGCTCAGAAATCAAAATGCTTCTTGTATGTTAGGACAGAGGGGGATATCTCTCACCTGGAACTGTGCAATCTGAGGCAACAGGCAGCTTTGGTTTATTCAGACCTGTATGAAATTATTGCTGTAAACCTTTTCTGCCCTGACTTAGAGGATACATTGCTTTGACTGCAATGGACTTATGCTATCTCTAGAGAACCAGCTGAGAGTTCACAGCCTACATGGTTCTCTAGGGGAAGAAGAGCAAACCAGAATGTAGTTTGAGGCAGTTTTGAAGAGACTGTTACTGACTTCTGCCTAGCACAATTGTCAGCACATGCTCAAAGCAAGCCCTGAAGTCCAAAGGCAACTATGGCAAACCTGTGTAAAAATGTCCCATCTTGACACGAAATGATGGGGTTTTCCCTGCACTGCCAATAAAAATGCCCAGCAAAAAGGCTATGCATGTCTTACATTGTCAGAATAAGACTTCAGAGATCTTTATCTGATGCACAAGTTGTATTCTGCTTGCTCTTCCGTGGGCTAAATGTCATCCCCATGTGAACAAATGCTCTGCTTCACCTCTGCATTTCATAACTGAATGCATATATAATAATTACTTCTACTCAGGGTTTTATTTAGAGTGTCTGGTATCCTTAAGCTCTCCTCATCAGTATTAGCCTGCTAAACCTTTTTACATATGAGCTCCTATGTGCTGCTTTTCTGTTCTCCTGCCCCATTTTGGTCTTATATTCCTTTTAAATCTATATGTGTATAATAAAGCACTGAGCTCAAGCTGAACACACTCTTCCAATTAAAGCCCTACCAGAGCACAGCTAAGGAGAATAATTGCCTCGCTTGTTTTACACAGAATACTCTATTAGCAGTTTGATCCAGGACTCACCATTTACCCACGCTGTTTGGTCTTGCTCCTTTTCAGCCCTCAGCAGCACATGAAAAGGCAGGTACAGACCCTGCTTGGCCAGCTCTGAGATTCCAACAAGCCATTGGTACCAAGCAGCAGAGTTTATCTGTTTTGTCTTTTTCATTGCTCTTGTATGTGGAAGCCTTTGCATCTGCTTTTTCTTTCTTACCTTGACATCTTTATACCTGTGGAAGGTATATGTTTTTTGTTTCCTTGAGCCTTCCACTTAGTTGCAGCACCCTGTTTAATGCAGTGCACAGGATGAAAGCTGTTATCTGATTCGAGTTTAATGTTCAGAAGTCCTCGAGCTGCTTTACCTAAAGAACTTCCTCGTATAATTGTATACTTAGAATTCAGCTGCGGAGTAATAGGCCAAGTGCTCTGTGTTCTGCCTGGAATTACAGAAAAGTTACTATTTATTTTCAAGCAAATAGAAATAGGGGTAGGAAAAAAAGGTGTGAAAATTACAACATAAGGAAATGTATTCAGCTGGGTTTCAGCAAAACCTGCCCCAGGGTTTGATGTATTCTGGAGTTAGATTGGATTTAAGGGCAGTGAAAAGGAGCAAAATCAGCAGTCTGGAGAGATGAGGATTAAAATTCAAAAGTAATAGAAAGACTTTAGGAAGCTCTAATCAAGGAATCAACCCTTTTGGGCTTGGTGCTGTACAAAAATGTGGTACAAAGTTTCCGAGTGATCCTGGGATTTAAATCTAGCTCCTGCATGTATTTCCCTTTGGATGCATTTTAAAGCCACTTTATTAATGTCATGAAAGCAAATTATTTAAATGAGAAAATGAGTAAAAGTGAGAAAACTCATGGGTTGAGATAAGGACCGTTTAACAGGTAAAGCAAAGCAAATCAAGGAATCCATTCACACTTCCCGTAGCCAGGCAGGTGCTCAGCAACCCCAGGACACCAGGGCTCCACCACATATAGCAGTGACTTAGCCAGACAAGCACCATCACTGCCAACATCCCTCTTCCTCCTTCTTCCCCACCTCTATACGCTGAGCACGATTCCATATGGTCTGGGATATCCCTTGGGTCAGTCGGGATCAGCTGTCCCGGCTGTGTTCCCCCCCCAACCTCTTGTACCCCCCCCATAGCTGCCTGGAATGGTGCGAGGAGCATAGCAGCGCTGTGTGAATGGCTGGGCAAGCGCTGCTCAGCAGGAGCCCAACAGCCCGGGGCTGGCAACAGTGTATTCCAGTAGGAACCAAAACATCCCAGGATTGGCAACAGTTTCCAGCACGAACAAGCACCCAGCCCAGTACCGGCTACAGTGTTAAAAGTTAACTCTCTGCCAGCCAGCACCAGCACGTCCGAATCGTCCCCGTGCTCATTCAGGATGCGTTAATACGATCTTCAAATCTGAGGCTGAACATATTGCTGTTATGAAAAGTATTTACAGCCTCCAGCTCAAATACACAGTAAAAAACATGGCAGGGAAGTAAAACAAATAAATCATAAAGACAAAGAAAGAAGAGAAAGGAAGCTTGAATATGTCATTTTATTGGGGGAACAGCAATACAGGGAGATTAATGGTTTCATTTGAAGCTGTAGCACAGTCTGTGACAGTTTCAGGAGCAGAATCCAGGTCTTTTGTGGGAAATTGGTTTTATGATGAAAAACTTTGTGCGCTTTCTTAGAATTAGGGAAATTTCACCTTACCTCAGCCGTGAGTTCCTTCCAGGAGAGGTGGGAACTTGAAGGCAGAGGGAAGAGGGCTCTAAGCTCACATCAGTTTCTCTCTGCCTATTTTCACTTCATTAAAGGACTCATTCTAGCTCAGAATTCAGTGCCTGCCTGATGAAGCTGATATTCAATGGTCAAAGCAACGTGTGAGGCCAGGAGGTATTTCACAGGTATTTTGTTAAAGGCATATTCCATTCAAGTGCTGTGAAACTTCATGTGTTTCAACAGGGGAAAAATCTCAGCGCTTGTTAAAATGATAGTTAAAAACCCTCTGAGTTTTAACATTCGCATTGATGGAGATCACTTCTCATCTAAAACTGTGAACCTCCCTGCATTTCACACCTGTCAATACTCAACCACCATCTTGCCAAGGTCTTAGCAAAGAAAGAAAATAAGTTCAATACAGCTTTTTTTTTTTGTGGGTTTTTTTTTTTTTCAGCATTTCTCAAGCAATCGTGAAATGTCCTGGGGTATAATTAAGAAAGGAAAAAAAAACCTTCCTGACATTTTGGGGAAAAATATATGTTCAACTCTGCTCACAGAAAGGAAATTAATTCTACATAAAATGATAGCTTCCTTAGACTGAGTAATCAGAACAACTCTCTGCTACAGACTGAAGTAACAATGAGGGTTGTGTGATTTTATAGGCTATCCCCACTGCTCTGTTTTAGAGGAAGGGGGAAACCACAGAAGCCTCCTGCATGGAGACCTTCACACCTTTTGTGACCACAGTGAGGCACAGAAGGGTTGCTCTGTCCTGCCAGCAACCCCTGAGCTGGCATCATATGCTTAAAAGCAAGTGACGTAAACTTATAGAATCGTAGAATGGTTTGGGTTGGAAAGGACCTTAAGATCATTCAGTTCCAACCCCCTTGCCATTGGCAGGGACACCTCACACCAGACCATGCTACCCAAGGTTCTGCCCAACCTTGAAATACATAAGACTGGATGAGTTCAGGGTGCAGTAATTCTTAAAGCATGATTAAAGGTTTGCCATTGAGTCAGCATGGTCAGGGCAGGCAGGATTCCATCACCGATAGTGCCAGGGTACGGATGCAGGTTCAATATGCTGAGCTGATCCTAACTCACCAGTCCAACCAGGGTTTTGCCCAGTTATCAATGAGCTGTCTAAGGACAACTTTAAGTGTACCTTCAAGCCAAGGCTTAAACTCACCCCTCTAAATGCTGAGATGCCTTACAGCCTTTGCCACCAACCCTGCTGACATGCTACCATCCTCTGTATTCTTCTTTCCTGTGCATCCTTGTTACAACAAAACCTACTTTGCCACAGACAGTGAGCACTGAAATGTGCACATGGAGCACATGGAGCATACCATTGACTATGCACATGTACTTGCTCTCAAGGAATAATTGCTATGTTAGGGTTTTTTTTTGGTGAGTTTTCTTCCCTGCAGAAATCACTTGACTGCTGAAAAGTCACCGGAGTCGTTTTCATGCACTTCTCTTCTGCAGCAGCAAGGGCATAAAGGTGCCAATGGAAAATTGCTTTGGTACCTTGAACTGTAAATGATGCTGTTTTCATGATTCATCAAATCCGTCTGAAGCAGAGGTGGCGTGTCAGCAAGGCTAGGCAAAGTTTAGAACATAATAGGGCCCAGGAGGTGAGAGACATGTCTTTCATTTCAGTGGTGCATCTTTGAAATGACTGCTGGAAATAATTAGTTTCCTTGATTTCCATTGCCATTTGGTGCTCTTCACGCTAATCAGAGTAACTGCACATTTGCATGAACTGAAGGGAATAGGAAGATTTCTTATTAGAAAGAACCCATAACAAAGATAAAGGTGTCTTGGCTTCTGAATTTGTTGGCCCTGCCATTCTGCACTTCACTTCATGTCTGGCCAAAGAGGAGGTGAAAAAATGTATATGGAATATTTATTAAAGAACCTTAGATCTTTGCAATCTTTAAACTTTGGTCCTGCTAAATATTCCAGCCTCTTTTTATTTATTAATAAATGTTTCATTCTGTCTCTTCCTAAACTTACATTAAGCTCTTAGGTCACACAGCCTGTGAGATGAATCACAGGGGGGGAAATGGAATAAAATCTGATTTCTAATCACTTTGAAGGACTCTTTAAGGACTTTAGGGGTCCAGTGTTTAAAGAAGGGAATGGGAGTTGTGATGTCTGACCTTTCCTATCCAAACCTAGCATTAATTTATAGTTCTCCTATGATCCTGAGCACATCAGCTTCCCCTTTCTGTATCTCATTTTATCTATATGTAAAATTAGAAGAGGAAAAATATGACCCTATTTTACAAAGGTGTAACAGGTCTTAATAAATTCCTGATATTAAAGTGCTGCAAAGGCTTTTCCTTATAAAATATAGGTTATGTTTTCAAAAGAGCTCAGCTCTTATTTAGGCATCTCTGCAAGAACCTGAGGCATTGAGGATGCCTTATGTCCTGAATCTTTGCAAATAGCTGGTTATGAGAATCTCAGTATTCTCTGTGGGATGCTGAGCTCTTAAAGCAATCCAGGTTTTACTTATGGGCCAAAATTGGATGTAAACTCCTTTGATAATCTGTTCCTAATTTGAGAAGTTTGAACATAGGACAATCCAGTCCCAAGATGCCTTGATCCTATAAATTAAAGGAGTTTGAAAAGGAACTTGTCATATGAATGTAGTTGCATGGAGGATGCCTGTTCTCATTGATGACAGTGGGAGTTTTGACATGGATTTCTAAGGAGCCAAGATGTTTTCTCCATGGGGTTCCTTACTGGATAAATTCTAGCAATGAGATTAGACAAGAAAACTTCTTAAGAGAGACCAAGTAGCATTTGTCTTGACAATTAAGAATGTCTGCTTTTCTTTTGAGTTACTTATAGCCCTACAAGTACATTATTCTTTCTGCCAGTGGGTGTTTCTGAAAGATGAGACAAAATGATCTGTAAGTATGGACTGAGGATGAAGGAAGGGGACAAGCAGAGGGGTTAGATCTTTAGAAACATTCCAGAACACAGAGAATGAAAGATAGGAAGTTATTTTTCAGGATGCCAAAGTAAAATGATATTTTAAAGCAAGAATTACCATTCTACCATAGACTTCTCTATGATCTATGACAAGTATCCATTTGTCCTTGTAGAACTGTGAGATACATGAACATACAGCAAAGTCAAGATAGTCATATATGACATGCTGTTTAAGCATGAGACTTATCTCCCCTTGCTTTAATTATGTAAAAAGTCGAAATTTTACCTAGCCCAGCTTCCTAAGGTTTCTCTGTAGTCAAAGGGGAGACAGACAGCTTCTTGACCCAAGGTTTCTAAAACAGAATGAGCAACACTTTAGAGCTGTCTGTTCATTTTTATGTTAAGAATGAAAAGAGCCTGAACAACTACCTTTAGCAACTAACTATTAACATAAATTTGGATTACTAAAGTGAAACACTGTTGTGGTTTAAAGTTGCATGCTAACTGTAGCAATTATCTTTTTGGAGACAGGCAGAATGACAGCATCTGTTGTCATTGAATCTGTGTGCTACAACTTTCTCTGAGCGGCTGAGATTTAAGTTCATTTAACACTTATTCTGTGATGCTTCTTCAAAAAGAAAAAGCTCTTTCTTTGTCTGTAGTTCATTTCTTATCAGGTTTACAGTTTGTGGGAGAAGCAGTCAGATATCCTCTCCAGATCCATTAAGTGCAATGATTGCTGGAGGGGAGCCTCTTTGGCTGCCTGAGATCACCTATCTGTGGCCTAAGATTTCTCCTTCCAAATTCAAATCCATCACAGCTGCAGCTCTCCTGGTGCAGGTGGATGTCAGAGAATTACTTCAGCCTAGACAGGCCATTTCTCCATGTTAGACTATGTGAATTCAGAAAGCTATTCCTTTCTTTACCCTTTGTTTTTGTGGAAGTGAATCTCTGTGTGTCTGCTGTTGCTCTCTGTGTGCAGTGAAGATGGACTCCAAAGTGGGGATTTCTGTGTTGTTCGCACTGTTCTTCAGACCTTGCCATGAATTCTTCATGGTGACACATCACCTTCCCACATCCTTTGAAGGACAAGTGTGCCTTGATCCAGTAACCATTTCAGCAGAATTGCTAATTCATTTTAGAATCCTAAGTTTCATTCAAGAGAGGAAAATCATATCCAAAACCATCACCTCTTCTCCCTATATCCTGAGAATGTAAAAAAGACATCGTTCCAACCCATACTTCACAGGGTTTTTCTTCCTGCCCCCCTCCCCAAGTTTCCAGCCTCTCATGCAGTGCCACTGAAATTTTAGGAGCATTGAAGTTGTTGCTAGTGAACTGCATGGGGCTGACTTGAAAACAACGTCCGTTTCCCTAAGCAGCCTGAGGGAGGAAGCCCTCTCCTGCTCGTCTTTTCCTTCTGAAGGTAGAATAAAACCCATAAGTGAACAGAGAACAAAGCTTCTGAAGGTGCCTCCACATTTTCAATTGGATAGAAAACATTTAGAAAGTTTTGCTTTAATTCTCTCAGATCTTAGTTACAGATTTCTTTTACAACTTTTAAAATGCAGCGTATGTAGCTAAATTCAAAGGCACAGTGGGAAAGAGACAGAAGCTTGAACCATAGGTTTCAACCATAGGGGTTGTAGTTTCTAGTAAACAGCTCTCTTCTTGGCACCAGTGGAAGGCTTCCATGGCTGTATTTAACCTAAGGGCTGCTTGCTAGCCATCACAACCCCTTGATCTCTGTAAGCTGATTCCCCAATTACTTACCAGTTTGGAATTGAAGAGAGGAAAACAAACCAGCTTTGTTAATTAAGCAGGAAAACCCTCCTGACCTGGGCAGGTGCCGGGCTGTTGCTGTGGAACACCTGCAGGATGTCTTCAATAGATTTATGAGTTACAAAACTTGACTTTCAGCTGCTAAGGAGTGTGGTTTGATTTATCAGGGTGGATGATTCTCTTACCCCCAGGGAATCTCATTTTCTTACAGGTGGATTTTTGTCTTTACAGGTAATGTTTTCTTGATTAAAGACAAATTGTTGAAGACTCTGTTACATATCCCAGTGGAGAGAGGCACCGTTAGGGTGGCTGGATATAATACTAAGATATGCAGTGTCTCCAGCAAATTTTGAGTAGGCCCCAGATAACAGCAACCTTTTATGATAAAAACTCCTTGTCAATGAAAGCTAAGTTTCTAGTTCCTCTGTTCATACAGGCTATTGGGTGCTGTTGGTGTATGCTAAAAGATAGAGGCATAAAAAAGGAGGTTTTGGCTCAGCAGCAGGTTGCACTTTAGACAAGATCAACTCCCTGAAAAAAACAGGTTATATAGAAAAGCCTGGAGTGGGAATGTTAGATTAAATGCTGTGATCCTTTGCAATATTGAATCTGGGATCAATCCTATTTTAGTGAAATAGAGAAGACCAGGGCAAATCATTAACCACCAGTAGCTGAAGTCTTTAGTTGAGGACCTGAAGCTCTTTTCTGCCTCTCACCTATCTGGGGGAAAATTTGGATCCAAAGTGATGCATATGGGAAGCAGTTTCCACATGTTCCGAAGTAAGAGGCTACAGTTGTTCTTCAGTGTGGGGTGCTTAAAGGCAGGAAGACAATTGTATTCAGTGCAGACTGCTTTCCTGAAGGAGCATGAGGGTTCTATTAGTCCTGTGATCTTGCTGAAGCTTCATAGGCAAGAGTTAGCTGTTGCCCAGGGGGTATGAGTGCTTACAGCATGTAACACACATACACACATGTATATCTAAAAGATAGTAGTCTCTTGTGGCTAGAAATGTGGTCAGCTGAGGGCAGGTTTGTACATGACCTGTGTGTCTTCCTTCTCTCAGATGTGAATTTCATCCTCCATGAGATGGAGCAGTGTTATTGCCACTGTTTCACAGAGAGGGAAAGAAGACATAGAGAAGCTCCTTGAGTTGCCTAAAATCATAATTGTAGCTTCTGGGGGATTGGACAAGGCGGCAGCTGAACAAGAATTCTGATAGCACCAGGATGATTAGAATAGCCTGCTTTATCTGCAGGTAGGTGTAATTCCACTCTTTTTACCCAGCCTTTTGTCTGCCTTGTCTTCTGAGATAGCAGGCTCTTTAGAATAGGTACCATCTGATATTTTATATAGCACTTAGCAAAATACAGCCCCAATCTCGCTGAGCCTCAAGACATTACCATAATCAGTGCATTAGGGGTCATTTTTTCAGACAGAGATTTGAAAATAACTTTGAGGAGTCTTTTGTAATGAAAGTTCTTGTTTGCCCCTCTCCGGAGAGGGAATGGAAGGGGGGAATTTATGTTCTCTCTCATGCAGAGTTGCACATCTACATTCAGTCTTGAAGGAGATGCAAGTCCCCAGCTCCCCCCAAAGGAACGGAGCACTCTGGGTATTTTGGAGGCGAAAAACACACTATGTTTTAAAAGAGCCAAGATATTTAGCTTTGAAAATTAGCTACTCAGCAGGCCAGCATTAAAATTAATTTAATGGAGTGTAAATTAATATACTTGACACTTTTTTTATCATTTCTCATAGACAGTGCTGACCGATAGAAATGAAAGCATTTTCCCTCATAAGGTTAGGACAAGAAAATGCACAGATTTACCGTTGCCACCCCATGGGGCACTTTCGTCTTCAGGAGTCACTGTAGTACATCAGCTTCCAGTCTTTAAATATTAACCATGAGCATATGCTTTTGCATAGAGTATAGTAGCATTTTAAACCTCAGCTTCATTCGCTGACACTGGAATGTGGAAAGAATTTTCCTTTCAAATCAGATGTGGAAGCTAATGAAGTTCACTCTGAGTTTATAGGAAGGATTCTCTAAAAGTACAGAGGACTATTTATAGCCTAGTCCCCAAAATGCAACCCGCTGAAACTTTGGCTGGGTTGATAAGTGATAAGAATGTCATTTGAGTTTTATTTTTTTTTCATAATAATTTAATTGTCATTGTAAAATGCCTCATAGTTGGGACAGATTAAATTGCCACAAAAGCCATTACTGAAATTCATAACCCCCTATAAATGTAAAGTGTTTGCTGTTGAGCCATAAATAACCACACTCGTTCCAGGAAAATGAGGTGCAGGAAATAAATTAACAAAATCCAAACACATAGGACATTAGGTTGCAACCGTTTGCTGACGGGAATTCAGCTGAGCCCAGAGGAGAGGCAAATTCAATGTTTAATTATGGCCTCAGTAAATCATGCCCCCTCTGTGTGTTTTGCCATATCGACGTGTTGCAAAGATTATTTCACAGTCCGGTTCAATAGCACTGGTAAAGTATGTACATTTCAGATGTCATTATACTTGAAAAGGGCTGAAGAGCATAATGTTTCTTCAAAGATGTGTAGGATCCACTTGTGGTTAAATGAAAGGAGGTAAATCAATTTTTGTTAGTCTCATGCAAAAGGCTCTAGGTCTGCTCCTCCATCATTTGCACCTTTGGTGGTCAGTTTACCTTGTGTTTGGTGGGAGTGAAAACACAGTAACATTTCAGAGCTTTCCATCAGTTTAAATGGCCATGCAAAGTTTAGGCCTCCTCTGGCAGATCTGGAATGTAGCATCAGCTTGGAAAAAGAATCAGGTTGTAATGATGCATATTGGAAAGAAGATGGGAAGACTGGGGAGGGACGTAGCGGGTGGGAAAAGGAGATTTGAAACAACTTAATTGTGATACAGAAATGGCATCTGTAGTAAACATATTGAACTGATAAACAATGCAGCTGCTACAGATTTCACACAGAGAAGTAAATGCCATGGCCATATGTAATTCATTACCTGTGTTAATTAGGGAATAAGGAAAAAAAAAGAGAAATTGTAGGAAAAGGGGACAAACTGGATCACCAGAGAGAATCTGTGTCTGTGAACCGTGCATCTGCCCTGTCTTATGACTGGGCAAGAGATCCTCTACTCTTACTTCTGGCCAAGACCAGAAATAAGCAGCATCTTTCCTGCTCCTGGATAATGCACTGGGCATTACTGAACTTATTTAGATGTTCTTGGGAATAAAACAACCAGTCCAAACCAGCCAAACAAAAATAGAAGAAAATAAATAAAGAAAATGCTGGGAAATTAACTTTCAAATCCCTGTCTGGGCATAAGCTCACCTCATTTTTCCAGCCAGATCCCTTTCTGGTGACCTGAAGTAAAATTCCCCCTGTTCAAAGCAAAATTAGGCCACCTTATGTGACACTTTGGTTACAGTGCATCCCCCAAAATGCATATGATCCCTGATTTTGAAGGTGGAAAATCAGGCACTGAAGGCACTTGGAGTGTGGAGGGCTATAGGGGATGGAACATTTCTGCTTTGTAGCCAATTATTACCTGAACCCACCAATGTGGTCTCCCTGCCACATTTAACTATAGCAGCAGGAACTCACCTTGAAGAGACTTTGGATCACTTCTACAGACATGAAATAAACCTAAAGACTCCTTATTAGTCAGTTAGAAACTCAGAGACAGCCACTGAAAACTAGAGTTACAAAAACTCTCAGCTTTTAAATAGGGTTTCATGTTAGCACTGTAAATTAATGTAAATGTCACTTTAAAAGAGAATATGGAATAAAAACCTAATAAAGCTGCACAGCACTGCAGGGGTGGTGAGTAAATTGAGGGAATATTTGATTAGATTTCAAATGCCGCTCTTTAATTTGTATGCTCTCACTTTTCCCCCCCCTCCCCTCCGCCCCTTCCCACACTTCCCTCATCTATTATATCTGCTGGCACACAGTGAATGTTACAGCCCTACCTAAAAGGTCTCCTATTTCTGGATGAAAACCCACATTAGGTTTTCATACCTGGAGGACCTGTGAAGTGACAGCTTCCTCCAGACTGTGCCCCAGCAGCAGATGGGGAGACATGAAGAGCTGAATTCCCTCCCAGGAATGCCATGTCCATGCTGCTCTCCAACACCTGCAACGAGATTTGTTTCAACCCTGTGCCCTTTGTGTGCTGAAAATTAGCGACCGAAGCCCAAACACCCCACAGCCACTCTTGCAATGGGAGGGCAGGTTAGAAGAGCAGGCTTCTTTTGGCAACTGCATCTCTCTCCTTAGAGCAAAGCCACTCTGAGGTTAAGTAAGGCTGTTAGCTTCCAGGGTAAACTGTGTTTGTACAGACTTGGAATCCTAGGACTGGGCTGCTTTTGGACTAAATTGAAGAGTTTTAGGGAAGACTGTGGAGTAAAAGCTCCCACTTGTTGTCTATCTGGAACTCCAGCAGTGCAGGTATCCTGCTAATGGTACAGTGCTGTGGTCCAGGAACTGGGATAACCTGCAGCACACTCCCACAGTAACCCAATTGCATGGGCTCAGGAGATCCCAAAGTCTCTTTTCCTGACCACCAAAAGTTTCCAGTGTCTTTGGATGCCCTGGGTTAACAATGCCAAGACACAAATATAAAGCAAAGGCTCCTGGAGGAAGCTTATTTTCCTCCTTTTAAAAGCTTTTGCCCTGGCAGAAAGCACTGTTCTGGTTTAGCAACAGCAGCCTTGTAGTAGAGATAATGATCTGAAATCTCTATGGCCATCGGCTAGTTCTCTTTTGCCTGAGTGAACTGTTATTGTGGACTCACTTTGGCTGCAGACTGGTTGCCTCTGAGCCAGTCAGACTCTTATCTTCATTCCCTGTGCTTTGGCCAGACTTGCAGAAGAAATGTGCTTAAAGGCTCTTCTTCTGTCTCAGGCAGAGTGTTATCTTGGCATTGCTGAACCTTTGCTACTCTCTTCTCAGGTGGCATCAGTTATGTCCTTGCAGTTTGAAGCTAGAAACTCTCTCCTTCATCCTTATACATATTATTTCTCAAGTTGAGCAAAGATTGACCTCTCCGTGTCCTTTCTATTCCCCTGCTGCTTAACAGACTGGCAGGAAGTGATGGACTCTTTGCCTTTCTCTCAGAGATCTGAGGGCCTTGTCGCAGTGTGTCTATCAGCCTGAACTGTCTGTGTGTTCGTGCTTCCTCAGATAATACTAACAGCAACAAGCATGTGTTTCTCAGCCCCTTACCTTGTAACATTTTCAGTGCTTTCAAATCCATCCCTTCCAAGAAACAGTGGGAACAGTGAAGATGAGACTAGTGAAGGTGAGGATTCTTAGTGGTATTATTCCTTACTAATTTCTTCAGCCACCATTAATTGGTGAAGCAGCATGTAACAGTGCTTTCAAAAGCAGGCTGACCATATTGAGTCATTTGTCATAAGCCATTGAGTCATAAAATTGCATCCTCATGGGTGAGAAAGCAAGCAAAGATGGAGGAAAATCCCATTAGGAAAATACCTAGTCTTAATGAGCCTGCAAACTTGTCTCTCCCTTTCTGCAAGGCAGTATCTCTGAACCTCAATGCCTATGTGGGCTTTTAGTTCTAGTGTTGGTGTCTGTTGCTGTCCTAAATGCCTAGGGACAGATAAGAGTGACAAGTTACATAAATTAATGATGCATAAGCTCTGTTCTGCTTGAGTGGGAGAAGAGATGGAAACAGGGAATGGGATGATTGCTGCAATGCAAAGTTTGGCCATATGACACATCAGTTTTGCCTTATCAGACTGCTAGAAGAGCTGTGATAAGAGTGATTCAGCTAAGCAAGACAAGGCTGAGACTTTCCTTATGCCTTACCCACATAAAGGGAACAAGAGCCATTGGACACTGACAGATGATCTAACTCTGTCCAGAGACATTACCAAAATTGCTAAAATGGCCAGTTTGCTGCTAATACACTCTTAGTAGTTATTACCCCTTCTTCTCCCCAGATGGTATGTAGCATTGGTGATACCAGCCATTTGGTCATGACTCACTGTTGTTTTACAGACCCTGCCACAAAGCTGTATTTATAGCAAATGAGAAAGGGTCAGGGCTTTCGTCAGAAGCAGACTGAAGAGGAAACTTTTAATGAGTTTTTCTTGGAGATCATCAAACTGTCAAAAGAAACCTACAAAGAATCAGTTGGAAACTCAAAACTTGGCTTTCCTTTGATGTTAACCTCTACACAGACGTTTTGAGGAGTCCCAAGAATCTCAGAGTTAAGATCACTGAGGAATGGTGATATCCAGCTCCTTTTCCACCTCAAAGGCTGGAGCTGCCATTGCAGGATATCTGCACCCTTGCAAGAGTGTGTAGAAAAAAAGTGTTGGGAGAAAGGGCAAATGTCTCAGCTCAACAGCTTGGCACTGTGTTGATGGAGGACTTTGGGCTCAGGGAGACTCCCTGTTTTATATGTACATGCAATCAGCTTGAGCCCCAAGGAGCTCTTCTTGGTGACTCTCACTCATGTGTGACATCAGTGCATTGGATTGGCTGGGTCCTCTTTTATGTCTCTTGATTCACTTCAGTTTCCTAGTCCTGGCCAGGAAGCATCATTGTTACTACACCTTCCTCCTCTCATCTCTTTCAGTCTCTCTGGGACACACTTTTCTGCCACGTTGAATATGATCTCTGCCTTTGTCCTCCATTGGCTGTTATTTCCAGGGGCTATACACTACTTTTTCTTATCTCCTTCTCACTCCTTTCCTTTTTCTCTGAAAACCTGTCAATCAATCCAAATTGTTGCAACAGCCAGTGGGAAGTCTCTAACCTTGTTGTCATTGATTTGAACAATGCAAATATTAATGAGTGGAAAACTCATTAAGAGGAAGCAGGAGAATTCTCGTTGACAATCCACCTCTGCTGTAGTGCCAGGTGGATGCTGCTACGAACAGGAGAAAAAATGATGGAGCTTTTAATTCTAGCTGTACTGGTGTGCTTATATCTGCCTTACAGCCTGGATACTCTGTCATCCACGTGGCCATATTTTTAAGAGCGTTGCTCTGCTTGCATGTTCTAGACAATATGTTTTGAAACTTATTCATCATGAATTGTCCAATCTCTTTAAGCTGAAGCATCAGTTAAACAATTACTTCAAGGCAAAATGAAGCCCACTGAAGAATCACTTGATTAAAGTGAGAATTTACAAGAAATAAATACTTCAAATATTTCATTATTGATGCTCCAGGGGGAAAACAAGTCTGATTAAGCCAAAGAAGGGGGGAAAACCAGCATTTAAATTTGAATAAGTATGATGGACTGGCTATTGTGTTGGTGTAAATCAGCATCACTCCTATGCATTTGCTGTCTATGTCAGTTTGAGTGAGCAGTGCTTTAGATGCAGTGTGTTACTTCTCACTGGATTCAGGGGGGATATTGTCTAAAAGGAACTGGAAAGAAAATGTTTGCACGCTACTCATTGCTCTGATGTTTTCTTGCTGTGCTCCTTTTTGGAGAACCACTCCACATGCCTCTTTTTCAGGTACCCATCTTTAATCTAGGGCTCGTAAGATTTATATGTATCACAAGGTGCTTGTGCATCTTAATGAGAAGCATTCAGGAAATGTCATTTCTTGAAAGTTGATGCCCAGGTGCAATGGATCATGCAGTACAGCAGAAGTATTTTCAATTTCTTATTATCACTGTATGGAAGAGATAAGGAGGAATCATTAAAGACGAGCATTTATTTAAATGCAGAGTTGAGGTGGATGCTGTAAGCACACAAAAGGCAGAACATTTCACAAGATGAAGGGTCAAACATTCCAAGTTTGGAATGTCTAGGCCTCTAAATTCCAGTTCAGAGACCAAATATACTGTGACACCAATAACATAACAACTATGTTGAGCACCCACAGATTCCTTTTCCATTCTGTGTTTCTAGTCATTGTACTGTCTCTCACATATGTAATTCAGTGGAATACAGGATCAGAGAGACGCAGGATAGAAGTTACAGAGTTGAATGATTTGTGTGTGACTTGCCAAGGCTGTAAATGAGCCACATACTATTTGCACTTCCTGATTGCATTCCTACTCTTCTCTGCAGCATTCAACCTACTGAGTTTGGGTCTCACAAGGACTGGGTCTCACAAGGTCTGTGTCTGGCATGGTAGTGTCAGTCTTGATTGGAGCCTCTTGTCACAGGCCTTAGCAGAAACAGCAAAAATACAGACAGGAGAAACTGGGGAAATGCGATTACAGGGTATGACAGCACAGGAAACCCTAATGCAAGACATCTACAGGTTGGAAGGGCAACACTTTTCAGGGTACAGTTCTGCAGTCAGTAAACTGGGGATCTAATTTTCTTTTCACCTTCCCTTGGAGTGGAAGTGCATCACTGTTCAAAAATGGTGTTAAATCAAAGTTCTGGTCCTTTATGCAGAGATACACTTTGCTTTTATGCAGTGCTATCTAACTGCATGAAATGCCACTAACTGTATGAAAAACAGCTAGTACCCTCAATCACCAACAAAAAAAAAAACCACAGAAGAGAAGAATTTTTCAATGTCTGAATAAATTCAGCTTTTTATTTCATGCACAGAAAAGTTGTTTCTTCCCCTACAAAATCAAAAAAAACCTCATAATTTGGGGGAAGAATCTTGAAAACTTATAACAGTATTTTCAAAGAAAAAGTTCTAATCTTTTAGAATTAGGGACTAGAATTAGAGTGCCTCTTCCATCAGAATTAAAGGCAGAGCTCTCCATGGCAGAAAAACATAAACCTTAATACTGATATTCACTACAATGTAACCAAACCACATAAGTAGGCCTTGGTGTCACTGCAATGTGTTGCTCACCAAATGAACTAATGCTCTTTCTGTGAGTTTTTCATAGCAAGAGGTGTATTAACATTTGTACTTTCAACACTGGTTGAAAGCACTTGCATTCTCTACTAGTTCCTAGTTACCATCTAACTGAGCTGGAGGCTCCATGTGAAAATGAATAGTAATATAAAGTTTTCTCCATTATTTTCCCCTTGGGATGATTTATATAAGCAGAGTGGGTGATGAATTTTCAGATAAACAGATTTCAGCTCAGAAAAAAGAAGTTTGTATCAATTAGTAGCTGAAGTTCTTCTGAAACACAGCCCCTAGACAAAGGGGGAATCCTGAAGGTTCACAAAGATTTGGCACTGATGCATTTCTGTTTCCTAATCCAATAGAAACAACTGAATTTTCTTTATACTTCATAAAATCACAAAAGAAAACCTGAAAACCCCTAATATTTCCATTAAAAAAAGGTTGAAGGTATTTCTCACAGTGTTTCAATGTCTGAAGTGATAAAAGCCCTTCCGTTTATGCTTAGAAAAATGAATCTTTTCAGTCTAGCATCATTTTGTTGCATCACATAGTTGGTAACTGACACAGAATTGAGTGGAAAATGAAATATGCTTTTATTCTATTTTAATTTTTTAAAGTATTAATTAATTACTAGAACATCTACCATGGGGTGTGGAGAATTTGCTGTTTCTCGCTAGCTTTCTCTCCAGACTGGACGTCTAAGAGACAGTCCTAGGGTACTGAACTGTGTGTTGCAATACCTACCACTGGAGTACTGTTGACTAAATGCATTTCTATCAACATGGCAATGAATCTTTGATGCTCTCTGTCTCAGACAAATAAGGGCAAGGTCTGTGGTTAGGAACATCATATCTAATGTCAGATTCTGTGGCTTGAGATACATTGAAATATCTCATGAGGATAATGATTTTATATAGAAGCAAATTAGTCTGACAGCCAAAGTAGGGCTGTCTCCATAATGGCTCACAACCAATTATATGTATTTTTCTCTCTATAAACAGCAGTTACATGCCATCAGTAAAGGTCTTAGTAATGAAATAAAGCAAGAAGGAAGAAAAAGTAGTCCAGTCTCCAGGGGGTGTGTTTACCCTACTTCATAAACTAGTGCCCACGTCTCCAAAACACAGATGCAATACATAGAAATTACCCTCCATGACTCCTCCTGGGCCTTCCTTATCATAATGCAAGCAGTAGAAATCATGTCCCATGACAGGAGATTCGGATTCAGTGCAGGACTGAGCTGCCATGCTGATTCTGGCTTTATTCCACACATCGCCTGCCAATGCACACAGGGGTTCGAGGTCTCCCCTCTGCCCCTTTGGCTCAGCTGAGTCTTCCAGAGCTCCATGGCTGTTGCCCTGGGCTATGTTTCTATTTTATTTGCAATCCTTTGAAAGCAATAGCCAGTTCTGGCAGATGAATTATATTCTGTCGAGAAGCAGCAGGGGATGGCTGGGACTGTCTCTCGCTCCCTCTCTCCCTGAATTCTAATTTAAAGAGAGGAAACAAGATTTCATTGAATTTTAACAAATTAACCATTAATCACTTATGAAAACCTCCTGATGAGGACATGGATTGTCTGGGTTATGAATGAGAACAGCTTCATTTTGCTGTGATTGTTCAACCAAGTTAATCCCCAGCTCTCTTTGCCTCCATCATTCTCCTCACCTTGCTCTCTGTCTCTCTCATTGCTGTGTGCTCTTGTCTTCTTTCCCCCACCTCCACCCAACACATACACCCTGCTCTCTCTTGTCCGCTTCCCTAGATGCACAGCCCCTGCTGAACCCATCTCTGAATCATTTTTGATGTCCTGCTGAATATGGAAATGAAAGAAAAAACAATGTCTTCCGCTGGCTGTGTGGTGTGAATATTTATGAGGGAGCCAGCAAGGAAGCTAAATAGGAGCTATGAGGGAGCCAGGCAGTGAGGATGGCAGCTGACAAGAGCTCATTCAGCAGCACATCCTTGGCTGCCGGCAGCATCCCAGCAGAGTGGGGGCTGTGTGAGTGACAGAGCAGCAGCATCATCCTTGCTTGGGCAACACAAAAACCGAAGTCGCAGCTGCTTCTTTGCTTTCTTTTTATTCCTCCCTCCTCCTGCTGATCAATTTCAGCTACAAAAATAATAATAAAAAAGATTCCTTGGATGTTGTTCAGCTGCAGCAGAGGATTAGGCCTTAAAAATCGATGTTTATGTTCAACAGGGCTATAAAATCCAAAGCTTCCCTCCACTTATCAAATCTGAATTGGAATCAGAAAAACCCCTTGGCTTGTCACACGAGGGGTCACAGATGGTGGCACATGGGGATGAAAATCTCTGTAAGTCAAGGCTCTCTCCCGTGCTGTTTCTCTTCCTGCTGCCATATTCCCATACTCTATAGCAGAGTCTTTTCCACAGGGAGACATCACTCTGGTGAACACCACACAGGGTGTAGATTGGGTAAGAGAGACCTGGTTTTGGAGAGGGGAAGATGATGTAAGTCTGTCTATTGGATTCAGACCTAGATGGAGCTCTGAAAGATGGCATCTCTATTGTTTCCCTTATGGATAAACCAGACTTAGAAGGAAACCTCTCTGGAGGTTGGGCAGGGGCTAGCTGGAGTAAAACAGAACTCCTGAAGGGAATCATCAATCCCTTGTTTCCCCTGAGGTCTGCAGAACCTCTGCAAGGTGATTGATTATTTTGGTAGCTGAACTCCGGGGTGGGGCCATTCCTGCTGCCAAGTACAGGATGCATGTGGAGCAAGGAGAGAACCCTCTTTAAGTCACAGCCTTTGCAGTAAATCCTGATCCCACCATTGAGATGCTGAGGATTTCTAACTTACCTGAAATGTAGTAATATAAAATATCACAATAGAAATATAAAACAGGTCAGCTTTTTGATTGTGGGATGCGCAAACCCCAGTGATGGAGCTGTGCTGAGTGAGACACTCAGCCATCACCCTACTGGGGGTGCACAGAATTGGCTGCTTCTGTAGTTAATTTTCCTACCCCAAATCCGGTGCTTTCCCCATCCAGTATTCTTTCACTGGTTCCTCTTCGGAGTGTTCTGGACTGACTCTTCTCATGGCAGCTTGCAAGCTGAAGCACATGACTTCTTGTAATGATGTAGGACTGTGAAGCTCCCTCCTTAATGATAATCTTTTCACAGTGATATATAGCCTTGTCTGACTCAGCTGGAAGAACTTTTCACTTCTAGACACATACTGTGGGTTGTACATATGGCTGAGCTAGAAATTATTTGGTCCATCTGGGTAATCATGTTAATCCTTCTCCTCCGTACACAACATTTCTAGTTGTAGAGTTGGTTTTCTTCTGGTTTTCATCCTTTATTCACCAAGCCTTCAAAAGATGAATCCACAGCCTTTAACAAGCCACAGGACAACAGATGGATCTGATGACAGAAAACAAGCTGAACTGAGAAATAAAAAGGCAAGAGGATGAATCTAATGAGGTAGATGGAAATACCAATGTATAAATCCTGGGGGATAGTATGCTGGAATATATCACCAGTGCTATAAGAAAAAGAGGTTCTACTACCTGGCATTGTAGCAAATAAGATGTCTGGAACATGCTATAAACTTATAGAACCAAGTCACTACGATATAGGAGACTTTTAAATTAAAATTGATTAGACTATCTATCTCCATTGATAAATGGCGCTGACAGCCTTATAGGCAACCTAGGCAAAATCACTGTAAGGACCCTCCTAAATTTTGTACCTTTGCTCATTTTTCAGTTCAGATGGACATTTATATAGATTGTGTGGGCAAAAATAAACTTCAGAAGACAAATCTCAGTTTTCTTAATTCCGAGGGGAGCTCAGGTATGGCTGCAATGTAAGATGCTTTAAAAAGCCCTGAATGGCTGCATCCCCAGATGTATTGCTATTTGGTTATTAGTCATGATTAGTCATTTTCTCAGTTGTTAAGTCACTTTAAAAATCTTTCCTCAATCATAGCTTGCATTAAATCTCTGCTTATTTACTCATTGCAATCAATCAGTCATTTTGATGGCAAGAAGTTAGAAAAGCTTGAGGGGAGCAGAAGTCTTATTACAGGTTTTCCTTCAGTTAAATGAATAAAGCTACACCAGAGGTCTTTTACACGGCATGTACAAAGTCTGAGTTAGTGCACACTGTATGCAGGTTGTCCCCAATTTTGGGACCAGAAGCATATAGTTGCATTAAAAGGATTTACAGGGGAAGTGCTGTTCATTAAGATGGCTATTAACTAATGTACAAAGTCATTTAAAGCTCAATATTTTACTTCATTACAGCTGATTAATGAATACAAAGAGTAGCCACTATCATATTTTTTCGTTCTACTATAGAAAGCTCTAAGCAATGAATAGACCCTTTCCTATTATCACTTGTGAAACTGCAGATAAATAGGCAAGTAGCTTCCCAGGCAGATTGTAACTCACTAAAATATATTAATGGCTTGGCTACATGGCTGCAGAGATGGTGTAACATCATGACAGCGACTTACTGCTTCTGGATAAGTCTGTAACAAAAAACCCCAAACAGCCAAGCTCAGAAGAGGCCATTATTTCAATAGCTGTCTCATTTCATGTAATTTCAAGTTCAATGGTGCGGCAATTCTGCGGTATTAGATCTAAGGAATGATTATTAAAATCACACCTATTCAAAATTAACTATGAATTAATTATGAGAGGAGTTCAGAAATTCAGATGCCTTTTGAGATAGGCTGGAGGGGAAGGAGAGGATAAGTGTCAAAATCTGGCACAGGTTTAACCTGTTGTGATTTCTTCTCTTTGCCTCTGCAGCTATACAGGACAGGTGATTACTTGCACCCTGGATGTACATAAGGGACACATCTAATAAGTCAGATGAGTCATGCCCTAGGTGTATTATTTCTCCCCCTTGATGATGAAAGGAGTCCAGATGAGTAACTCAGACATAGAGAATGACACCTACCTCTAGTCAGAATGAGTCCTCAATGGGGAAATCTGAAGCACTCAATCACTGAAGGAGATAACAAGCTCACTGCGGGCTTTGAGCCCTTGATGTCCCATCAAACCTGAGTTTGCAGGGTAAATTGCAGAGAATTTGTCAGAGTTGAGATGCTGAGTTATACTCCATAGACAGAGAAACTGGGACCTGGCATATTTGTGCCACAGTGAGGCTTCAGCATCTTGGTTTTGTATTGCAGCCTAACTCATCCAGGCTACCTCCTTTCCTTAATCTCTCAAGTCTACTGTGACTTTCCTTCTCCTGTCAGTTTTATACAGGCCACTGTGGCAGCAGGTAGTTTTATGTGGACATGAGGTAACTGGACAGACAGGCAAATGGTGGAGTAGATCCAGATGCTTCTGTGCACAGCAAAGAGAACAAATCATTCATATTTCTCTGTCTACAAAAGGTTGTAAGAAGGCAGCCGCTATGTGTCAGACAGCCTGGCTCAGGGAGGGATTCTTTGCCAGTCTCTGGCAATGTGAGGGACATCAGTCATTTCTAATAAAGGAAATGCTTCTTGATAGAGCTCCACTTTGCTCTATAGGCTGGAAAAGGAAGCTGCAGATATTTGTGGCACATTGGTCACAGTTTCCCTGGCTGCTTGCAATAATTCAGCCATAAAGCTCCTCATGGACAGAGAGCATTGCTGTTCTGTCTCTATTCTATTCCAGTTTCTCAGTGTGATAAAGGATGAAGTGAGCTCTCACAAGCAAAAGTGAGTTGGAAGCTGCTGGTGACTCCTACCAAAGGCAGCAAAGCAAGTCTGGGGAGATCTAAAGTAATGAAACCCTTTTCATGTTGACTTCATCCCCAAAGTAATTTCTGAAGTTGCAAGATCATGGAGAGAAGGAGGGTCACATTGTCAAAAAAATCCCCCATGGATAAAAGTTGAGACCTTTCCTTTGCCAAGAAAAGTTGGTGACAGGGCTATTAAAATCTGGGCTTGCATTTCCTTGCTGTTATGTGAGCCAAGAAAGTCCAGCTTTTCCCAAACCTAGGGAATTTATTTCTTAAGCTCACTGTCAGAAAGCCACAGAGTGACTGTGAACCAACTAGAGTGGGCAGTGTTCGCATGTATGTGGTCCCTTCTCTGAAAGCAACAGACAACTAAAGGAAAGCAACAGACAGCTAAAACTCTTACTGGTTGTAAACATTTTATTCGCTACAATGACAATCACACAGACATGGAAGAAATAAGGGCATGGCTTAGACTCAGAGTTGTTAGCTTGCCAAACCTTCTTTTCTGCCAAAGTCTTGTATGTACAGCAGTTCTTTCACCTCTTTGTCTACAGAATCAATCACCATGGTGTCCATCAACCAAAAGCGTTATATAGAGCATTAGATCTAAATGATGTAGTAGATGCTCTCCAATGATATGACTGAACATCTCTGGAGCTAGCTGTGATATACAGGCATTACTCAGAGCACAGCTTGCTGCGTGACTGCCCTTTTTTCTTGCAGTAGAACCACAATAGCATATTCTTTAACTGCAATCCTATTGTACTTCATCTGCTTGTCCAAAGACGCATGAAAGCTGTACCAGACCGTGCCCATTAAAAACATCTACCAGCTGGCAGAAATTCGGGCTCAGACCCACTATCTTACCTCCTGATATCCCCATCCACACCCCAGGGAACCTCAAAAGAATTGACCTGGGAGCAGCTTGGATTTTTCTATTGGGGGCCATCCTCTTATTGCTGCCTCAATTCTCTTCTGCCATTTGAGAGTGTGCAGGGTTTGGTGGCAGGGCGTGCACTGCATAAAGTTGCTCTAAGCCTGCAGGTTGGAAGTACCTGTGCATATCCATGCAGGTGGCTGCAGGATGATGTGCAGCATCCAACCATGAGCAGACAGGATGCTTACACATAGGCATTTGAAAGGGAAATGGACTGTGCTGGGGGGACTGGTACTAAGCAAAGGCCACCACTCTGGAGGCACACATGAATTCATATTGCAATCACTCCTATTTTTTCAGCTTTTTACTTCCCTGCCTGTGAAATGGCCCTGAAAGGAGCTCAGCTGGAGATGCACGTACTGTATTTTCCCATCAGAGTTTGGCCAGCCCCTCCAACTCCTCCTTCCCATTTCAAATCATCTCCTAAGCAAAATGCAAAGCCACCAGTTGTTCCAGCGGGTTCAGCATTTGGCAGGATGAATTTGTTCATTGCTAATTAAAACAAAAGATTTCAGAGGTGCTTTGCACTTTGGTTTATTAACTTTCCTATGTGCTAGCAAACCAGAGCCCTTGTTACACTGTCAGCAGAACTATTATTATATTACTATTATTTATTATTTACAGTACAACTTGTGAGTCACTTCCTATGTTGGTGGATCTTGCACCATCTGTTAAAAAAAAAAATAATAGCAGTCATTTTCTGAAAGAGTATTCTAATCCAAATGTTAAAATAGAACCACATGAAGCCAATTAAATAGAGTGTGTGTTGGTAATCTGAGTTACTTCAGCTCAGCTAAAGGAAAAGGCAAAAGAAATCAAAGGAATGAGTAAGGCCAAAATGCAAAGATGCAGAATGTGGGAAACTGGGAAGATTTTGTCAACAATTCCTGGAATTCTGAATTTCAAGAGGAAAATAATTGTTTTCTTCAAGGCTATGTTTAGGAGTGGATACGGATCAAATCTGCATGCACATTGCCAGTCCAGACCAGGCTTTCTGTGAATCCTTCAAAGATCAGAAAATCCCACTTTTAATCCCTTTATTATTTAGTGCTTTTAGCTGTTTTTGTTCTTACTCTGAGTAGGAAAAAAAGACCATACTTGATCTGGTTTGGTTGCTTCCACCTGAGAGTTTTATGTAAGCTTATGACTAATTAACACCAAGTTCCCAGGTGATGCTTCTAAAGACATTGCCCCTGCCTGCAGAAGTCAAGGGGAGATGAAGGAAATACAGCATGAGGAAATTATGGTGGTCAAGCATGAGTTTGCTGTCCCTACGGCATGGTGATCAATAGCAGATTCACTTCAAACATCTGTGTGTGAGCATTTCTTTGGGCTTTAGATCTTTGAGCTTGGGTCAAAGCTGATTTGAAATAGGCAGAGTTTTAGGTGTTTTCATACTGAAGACTTTTTCTTATGATAGCTCTGAGCAGGGTGTACACTGGGGTTCTAGTTTAACTCTACTGGGACTAAACTTTACAAAACCTAAGCCTGTCTTTGTAGGAGTGGGGCATGAGCTTGAGGGATATGGGTTTATTTCACCTGAGGGGGTGATAACCCTCCACATCCCCTGTGTAGAGGGGAGTCAGCCATCTCATAGGTAAATCAGACCACTGAAAACTTGAATCTCCTTCTGGAAGCATCTACCTTTCTCTATCAACACCTAGAGAGAGCTCTGATAACTGCAACCTGAAACACAGTACCAAAGGGCCCAAAGGGACGCATCACTAATGCATGAATATCGAGCTCTTTTAAAAGGCTTTTTCATCAGTTTTTCATAGCAGGATGGAAAAGCCAGTCTCTAATGGGACATCCTTGGCTTCTTGGGCTGGGATGGAAGCAGAAAGGTTGGGGTGCAGTAGCATCCTCCCTTTTGGAGAATGAAGCTGAGTTGTCTCCTTAGCAGTGTGCTCCAGCCCTGCAGCAGCAACTGAGGGATGCTGCTGAGCTTCTGGGGCTGAACAGCCAAACTGCATTCCCAGCTGCAGTTATTTATATTCCCTGAACAGCGTTGTTTACACAAACTGCATGAATGCAAATCAACGTGAGGAAGTGCTGGAGTCAGTGAGGTGTGCAGCAGTAACAGGCTCCTGGGATTGGTTTTAGTAATGTAGTGTTAACACAGCTACACATGGCTACACACACTTTCATATCCAAGCGAGGGAGAGGGAGAGGGAACACTCATTACCTGGGACACTGGCCGAGTCCTTGTACCTCTACAAGAGATAAAGAATAAAAATGGACTTCATTATCACAGGCTGCCTGTCAATCACCTGCCTCTGCACCAACCCGTACATATCTCCAACTGAAAGTTTCCTGTTACCATTGGGCAGGAAAAAAACCTAGATGTGTGAAAGGAGACAGAGCAGGTAACATGATGACTACTGTTAGATTGCTGACTACTCTCTTGCCCTGGAGCACACATGCATTCAAACACAGCCTGCTAAGAAAGGCTTTTTTCTGAGAGATGCCAATGCATAATGAACAGAGTGTAGACATGATGTGGTGGTCTTCATCTCCATCATCAAGAGATAGCCAGTGGGTAGCACATGGGTTACTTGAGATGTCTCAAGATCCTGCTGCCCCTTGAACATTCACTTGATTTCTAGTGCTGGATTATTCCTACACTTCTGAATTCACAAGTTCTAGTTTTTAAGCTAGAAGCAACCATGTGAAACAGCATTTTCTGATATTTAGATACTGAATTTCCTCCCCTGGGGATCCCAGGTAGTGTCTTTGGAGATCTTCAGGGCTATTCCCTGCCTCTGTTTTTCTCATTGGTAAAATGGGGTTAATGATGCTTCAAGGCAGGTTTAACAGTGGGCTGCCAAGATCTCTTGAGTACCAGTGACCTTTTATTTAACCCATCAACACTAAGCTGTCTTTCATTTCATCACTCTATACTCTCAGGAGGCTTTGCTGGCAATTTCGTCTTTCTTTCCTCTGCACTTTTATTTTCCACAGTACAATAAAACAATAATCATCAAAATCTATTAAAACAAGTTCCTTGCTAGTTTATGGTAATTAAAAGCAATAAATATTTCTGCATGCAATGCTGTAGACCTTGACTCATCAGTGGGTCAATACTGCTTTCTTGGTGAGGCTGGGTGATAAATCTTTATTCCTTTTTGAATAGAAATAAGGATGGGATTTTATTCATGAATTCTGTGACCCGTTGAAGTGACATTTTCAAAACAAACACTCCAGAAATGAGGAGTTTTCTCTCCAGAGTGGGTTAATCTGCTCTCTTCACTGTGTGTCTCTTTCATGCCGATAGTTTTTCTGATGCCTTTTTAATCCCAGCAGCAATTTCTCAGCGAGCAGGAAGAAAACTAAACTAAAACAAAGTAGCTTGGAGAGAACTGAGATGGATGTGCTGGGGAAGGGGGCACAGGGGTGGAAAGGGGGGTCTAGAAGGGGTCTCTGAAGACCTAACTTGCTTGGCACAGCTAGAAGTGCAGATTCAATGTCCAGTCACGCTTTCGTTTGCACTGAGGCTGGGGGTGGCCTTGAAGTCTCAGCCCTGCACAGTGACATTGCTCCTGCCTCCTGAGCTGTCGGCCTTCATTAGCTTCTATTACTAGATGGAGGGTGTTTCTCTGAACCCAGATCAAACAGCAGCTTTTTGTGCTCGTCTGCAATTGACTTCATTTGGCTATGTAATCTAATTGGCTTGGGATGCTCTGCCAGCCCGGAGCGAAGCCGGGGCTTTGTAAAACAAACTTGCAATGTGAAGCATGTGAATTCCCGCTGAGTCCTGTTCCTGCAGAGCATGGTGTAGTGCAAGTCAAGCACTAGGATTAAGTCTCTGGGTTCTTTTTCTCTCTCTAAGAGCCTGTTCTTTCTCTGAAGGAGGTGAAACATAGTAAGAGGTCCCTTTTCCAGCAGACAGAAGTAATTGTCAGCTGAGTCTGTGCTTGTTAGTAAGCTATGTTCTGAAATGAACACAGTGCCAGGTTCTCCATGGGTTCATGTGAAGGGTGTAGCTGCTATCTGTAGTGGAGTGGTAGGAAGAAAGGACTTGCCTGTTTGTGGCACATGTGGACCAGTGCTGTTTCTGAGCAGCAGTTTCTCTTCCCTGCTTAACTTGTATTTGTTTCCTGAGGTCAGCTTCCCCTGCTATCAATAAGACATCACTCAAAGACAAGCAGTTTGGCCCAGTTGTCTATTTCACAGGCCAAGATTCAGAGTTTTCCACTTTCCTAAAGAGCCGAGTGCTGCCAGGCAACCTGGTGTGTGAAGCATCCTCAGAAGTTTCTTGTCCACTCCTTCCTCACCCTGTCATCTTCACCCTCATGGGTCCAGTATTCGCTTGGGTGTGCTGTGAACATGTCACACTGTGACTGTAGGAAGGTGGGCTAAGGTTTCTGGATGTGGTGCTCATAGGAATCTGCTTAGCCCTCATGAAGACAAGCAAAAAGGGTTCTTCCCTCCTCTCTTGCCTGGAACCACCCAGGAAGCTCACTCACTCACTGGGATAGGAGCAGCTTTGCCATCACCCACTTCCCTAGACAGAAGGATAGTTTTCCATTTTGTGGAATATAATGCTCATCCAAGCCTCACAGAGAGGAAATGTGAGGCAGTTTGACCTATAACAGTGGCAGAAAGGATGCAGATGCCATAGTGACCAGAAAAGCCTCCCTTTAGATGGGATAAGACTCTTGCCTGGTGGCCCTCATTTGAGCTGGCATTTGAAATGAAAGAGGCTGGAGTAAAACAACACTTGCCCCTTATATTCAGAGCACTGAAGTGGCAGGAGCACTCACCAAGATTAATTTGAGTTATTTTAATTATGATTCTCTTTCTTCCCTCCTCCTTTCTCACATCTACTGTCTGGACAAGGGAACTGCAGGTTTTCTTCCACTTAGGATTAATTAAAAAGGAAAAGTCAATAAGTTTCTCAGCAATTACTGTCTTTTCCAGTTGGCTGTTAGAGACAGTAAGGGGCTCAGAAACTGAATTTCAAGGGAGAAAATCATGTCTCATGGATCCTAGCACAAGGTTCTTGGAGGGAGAAATAGTTGCATTTTCCTCAGCTTGCCACAGTGTCTGAGAGAGGGCAAGAATCAACACAGATGGGTGGCTGGAGTGATAATGACAAACTTTGACTGCCCAGGGTTTTATTGATGTTTTCCTTACCAGATAAGGTGACTTGTCCTTATCACACCCCTAATCCAAAGCTCTCATCCACAATCCTCGTAAGTCAACGGAAATCTTTCTATTGACACCAGTGATCTTTGGATCAGACTTCACTTGATGCATGTGAACACGGCAAAGTTAATTCAGCAGAAAGGTACAGCTGCTTTCCAGATTTCTCCTGCAGATCTCAGCCCCTGCTCCTTTTATTCTGAGACAGACTGTGTAAGGACAACACAGGATTTCAGGTTTTATTTCTTAGGGAAAGCTGGAATGGAGAAAGGGTGCAAAAACCAGAAAGTGGGGAAAGGAAGTAAGATAAACAGAGGCTAAAAGGGAGTGATAGATGAGGGAAAAACACAAAAGTAAACAAGAAGCCACCTCACTTTGTTTTGATTTACACTGGGGCTACCCATGCTACTGCATATGGGAGTGAGTGGTTTTGATTTACGGCAGGGCTATCCCATGCTAATCTATATAGGAGTGAGTGCTTTTGATTTACAATGGGGCAACCCCATGCTATACCTGGGAGTGAGTGCAGAATAACTCCCTCTCTTCTCAGTTTAAATCCAGCAGATACAGAACTTCTGGCTTATTTTCACATTCCCATTGAGTTGCTTTCTGCAAGTATTTTTTTGAACGAAAGAGAAGAGAAAGGAAAAGAAAAAAACCCCAAACCCAACCTGATAAACTCTGGGCGTGCTCTTTTGCTAACAAACCTGCTTTGCCCCAGAGACCCTGCTGGGTGTGCAGCAATGTTCCCTGCAGCTTTGTTTAGGAAAGTCACATTTGCTTCTCCCTCAGCCAGGCTATTAACAGCCTTTTCCCAGAAGTGAGTCTCCTTTTGTTTACCTGCAATTGCTGAGGAGCAAAATAAATCTAGATTCAAGGAGTAAATAAATGAACGAATAGATAAAGAAGGGGGAGAGCATCAGGGACAGTTTTACTGTGAAAAAGAAAATCCCAAAGACATAAACTTGGGAGTCTGGGTACCTCATACAGAGCTCTCTGCAGCTCCTGGCCGGTTGGAGCCTGGCTCGCAGCAAGACTGATTACGCTGTCACCAGAAACAGCATGTAAAAAATGGTGCCTCATTTTATTAGCTGAAAAACAGTGTTTAATGCAGCTGGAGCTGCAACTCAGGGTAAACGACGGAAGTTTCTTCTTGGAAAACTGTCGGGGCTGGTAATGACATCATTTCTCCAGGAGTTCGATCTGGTTAGGACCGTGGCTGGCTGTGTTTGCTGTCAGTCTCCTCTCTCTTGCCTGACAAATATGCCGTTCTCAGGGAGCTCAAGGGCTTTACACCTGTTCTGAGACAGCAGAGAAAACATGGGTGGTAGGCAGCAGACACCAGCCTTGGTCAACCTGTCACTAAGAAACAGGTACGGACTTCCCTCATGGCATGGCAAATCCATACTGGTGACATTGAGAAGTGGGATTGATTCTCGTCTAATAACAGCAGCAAATGCTTTTCTGTAATGTTTAAAAGCTGTCTTTGCACCCTGTCACTGTAAATGTGGAGAAGCCCAACCTTTCCTGACTTCTGTTTTTGTACAAGGATCCTGAAACCCTTCTCTGCGTCAGAAAAGGTTGTTCGGTAAATATGTGATCATTGATATTTCATTTCCATCATTAGATTTGTATTCTAATTTCTAGGTGTAATAGGGTATGACATAGGGTGGTAAGGAAGGGCAGACACAGAAAAAACAAGGAAAAGGTGGCCTCATAAGTGAAAGATGCCAGCACTAGAAGCCATTTTCCACTAACTATCCCTCTATGCCAATATACCCACAGGGCAGCAGCCTTAGGCTGAAGACCCAGCAGCTCCTAAATTAGAGCAACATAGATAGGATTGCCTGTTTAGTTAAGTGATTCATGGTGGTTGTTTCTCTCAAGGAAAGGTTGCAAGGTGAGTCCTCCCAGGTCCCATTGGAGCTGGGGTAAATCTCTGCCTGTGCCAATCCACAGAACACAAATGAACACGAATTTTCAGCTGACTTCAGTGGAAAATGTGACTTGCTACTGGTTTTCTGTCTATACAACTGGAGTATTGAGCTTCCTGACATGCAGAGCTAGGCAGATAACCAGTGATTCATTAGAAAGAGCCAGTCTTCCTCTCTCCTGCAAGTTGGCTGCTCACAAATGACAAATTCCCAATCTCTATTTGTTGCTAAAATGGCCATTTACTGATGTCTTCAGAGGATGGAAACAAAGCTACTAAGCTGTTCACAAACAGCCCATTGGAAATAGCCAGCATTCAAAGTTTGACATCCAAGCTGCATGGACAGTTACAGGAGCTGGATTGTATTCTTTCTGATCCCTGACTGGGCAAGTTGTGTAACTAATCACATCAGAACCAGCATACACTTTGAAATGTATGTTCCTGTGTGTTATTTGGAATATGCTTTTGGAAAATATGAAGCTCTTTGAGTTCCAAATTGACTTTTGATGAGTATTCACACTAGTAAAGCTCATTTGGTAGAGTATTTGTGGAAAGCAGCCATCGAAACAGACCAGGAGATTCAAAGCAAATTTGTTCAGGACTTCAAATGAATATACACAGATATCTTTCTGCAGTATTCACTCACCATTAGTCATGTTGCAGTAATACCTACAGTACATACTTACAACTGAGTTAGACTTTCTCCTGTAAAGCTCTGTGTATGAGATTTATTAGCTCAGCACTTTCAGAATGGATTTGCCTGAGATTTTTAATACCAAATTCCCAGCTTGGAGGGACAATTTTTAATTCCATCCCCTTCATGCCCCCCTCCCCTTTCCCTCTGCAAACCATTACAATAATTTAAGCCATTGATCACTTCTATAACTCAAAAGCTTGAGTGCAGAGAATAAGGAGAGAAAAGCGATGGCTGGGGGGACAGTCAGAGGATTTTAGCACTGGAGCAGAGAAGCCCCATGTTCTCTCTAAGTTGACTTTCTCGTCCTCAGTGAGAATCCCCAGAAGTGTGAGTAATAAAAGAAAATGCTCTGGAGGTAAAAGTTAAAGGACAATATGTGAAATCTCATTTACAAGTGGGAAGTAAATGAGGCAGAAGCCAAATGCTATATAACAAAGCAGGTTCTAAATCAACATTTATAATAGCGACTTGGCAGGTGGGTTTTACCTTTCACGAATCTGGGTATGTGTTCAAGTCAACAGGCCAAAACATGTTCCTTGCTTCATTCAACCAACTCTGAGCTAAATTTACTGAATTTAAGGAGTTAAATGGTCGTAACTGTGAACAGAATGTGCCTCATGTCAATCTGGCAGGGATATTTCACTTCTCAGCTACCTTACTTAAACCAAAACCTCTCCAAAAGGGTCTCACTGACAGAATCACCAGATCCTGTAAATCTGAATATAAAAACATCTTCCCAGCAAGATATTGTCTAGTCGTGGTGTGACTGGAATTGTCTATATGACTACTCCATGGCTTTCAGTTGTTTCCAATTCATTTTGCTCCACTCCTTCCTCAACATTTCCTCCATGCCTGTGTTTTTCACATCCAATTTGTACTTAACTTGGGGCAAGCTGCCTGGCACCAGGAATTTTTGTCCACTTGCACATAGTATCTGAGACTGGCTCTTCAGCTAATCAAAATTCAGGAGACAGACTCATGGGCTGCTCTGGGATTATTGTCTGTTAAAGCTATAGTAAGTAAGTCTGTCAGAAGATCCCATGGTGATGGTGGTCTAGGACACATGGACCCATCCGTGCCATGCTTGGCCATTGCCTTTGTCCCTTGTTGCAAAGGCTCTCAGAAGAAGAGGAGTTGGTTTTGTCACTAGAGAACAGTATCTCAGCATATAGTTTGCTATAACCACACACTGATTGAGTCATGTAGTAACAAAACACCTGCCCTATAAACATAAAACAAGCTGTCACAGCATATCAACACATGAAGAGGCAAAGCAATATTGAAATAGGGTACCAGAACTACATGCTGGCTTCCAGTATCATTGTGGAAAATAGCTGTTCCTACCCAGACAAAGGCAGCTTTCATTTTCTGTTTGAAAACTCTGGTGCATTTTGTAAGAGTTATTTCCATCATTTTCTAGAATGCAGAGACAGAGGCATTAAAAAGTTAAATCATGCATGCTAAGAAGGGAACAGAGTTCACCTGAGGCAGAAATAGGACTCAAACCAAAGGCAGATAATAAGTATTTTTTTCTCTTACCACTAGTCCATTCTGCTGTACAGGAAGGTAAAAATGAAAAGGGACCACCTCAGCAAGAGCTCTGTCCCATTTTCCCTGGTTGCATGGAGAGGAAATGTCCATGCCAAGCACAGAATATCCCTGAATGTCTCATCTGAAAAAATTAAACTCTTTAGTAGAAAATAAGTCTCAAAAATCAATGAACCTGCAAGAACCCTGCTTTCCGTTGTGGAAGGCTGGAGACAGATCCTGGGGGCTGCCCAGCATTCCCTGAGCACTGCTGACCCCTCTTCTCTGCAGAGCATTACACATGGGCAGATTAAGCAAGAAGACTTGGCCACAGAGCCAGCATGTGCCCCACCAAGGGCACAGTCTGTGTGCACCCAGACATCTAGAGGTGCATCTCTGACCTGAGACGTCTGTTCCCTTTTTGGCATTGCTTGACCTGATGTAACTGTTGCGTTATTTGCTTTTCATTTTACCTTCTCAAACTGGACACAGTTCACAGCAGTTCTTATTCAGTTAATAGAACAGAAAAACAACACAGTGGCATGGAAGGACTTGCACACTTCTGCTTTGTCAGAATGTTCTAGAAAACATGGTTCTTTGGATAGGTTTTGGGCTGTGGTTTTTCCTTGGGTAAAGCTCTGCAAATTCCCATACTAAACCACATGAAAGAGAAGAGAGTTGGTTGATCACAGGGGTTTTACAGTGATTAAATATACATTTCTCTCTGTAATACAGAGATTGATCAAGGGGTTGGGCACTGTGTGGGATGGTTTAGCTCATGGTCTGGGTTTACTACTCATGTGAAATTCCTCCTGTACCAAACTGACCTGCCTACTCTTTTGGTATGTGATGAAGCAGCTGTGTATGTCTTGCAGTTGAGAAAACTAAAGTGAGAAAGGGTTTATTCTGGCATGGAAGCCCTTGTAACACTTGGTCCTACACAAATGCTGGTTTATTAGTTTTTCATGAGACTCTTGAGTGTGCTTTGCTCTTACATACAGATACTACTTTTGATCAGGTTGAGTTATTGCTGTTCAGTCTTCAGAGGTGGTCTTGGAAAGGCTCTGGGGGTGGGATGTTCTTTGCAGTGTTCTCCCTTGGAAAGTGAAGGGAACATCTGGGAATGGGGATACCCTACAGCATTGCTTTAACTTTATCTTTACTTTGGCTGCAGAAACTGAGGAAGAGGGCTTCCCACTATTGCAATGACAGGCATTCTTTTCAATGACACTGGCAGCTTGAAATAGATACTCTATTATCACTGTGTAAAACATAATCCATATGTTTTACTTTCTTACCTGCAAAGTCCACGGCTATATTAGTTCGTGGTGATTTAAGCAAAGCCTTCTTGCACATCTGAACAAGGGACCAAACGTATTACTTGGATTAATCCCACCCACGAGGTTTCATAGCTTCTAGGAATGCAGTTCAAAGCATTTCAACCAAGTATTCTCAGTCAAGTATTTACCTGCAAGTATTTCCAATGCTACAGCTTACCCTTTGAGCAAAGAGTTTGGGAATGAAATTCAAAGAGAACACAAATATATTGCAGAATTACACCATTTTTAGTACAGGTTTTATGCCATTGGCTTCTGGTAGGAGATGCATTTAGAAAAGTTCAGTGTATGGGTATGTGCTTATAATCTGGTCAATGCCAGCAGTTAGCTAGATAGTGGTGATCACTGTTGCTGGGCTGTGATATGCAGTCTGTAACATCTTGAAGCAGGCATTGTCTTTTTGTTCTGTGCTTAGACATTCCCAGCACAACGGAGTCTTGGTCCAGGGCTAAGAGTCCCTCCGTGTTGCTGGAATACAGATCAATAGTGGGAAGAAGGCCTTTAGTATTCGATTTCATGCTTCTAAGTGCCCCAGTTTTGAACATGGAATGCAATTATCATAATATTATAAACTGGAAAAATGAGATCTGGGGATGAAAAAGTGATTTTTTTTTTTGTGTATGGTTGTAGCATTTTTCAAGTTAAAGCCAAACAAAATTTCCTTGTTTTACCTTTCCAAATTTAGCTTAGGTAAATGAAGAGTATCTGACCCCCACTTTTTTGATGTTAAATTAATGGGATGGATAAGTCACCTGATTGTTATTACAATGAGAGAGCTGCATGACTGACCATGCTAATAATACCCCCTTCAAAGCTCAGCTGCATTTCATAAGCACCTGAGAGATTATACACGTTTGCTGTGCAGAGATGGAAGTCAGGAGTACAGACTGTAAACACAGCCTTGCTTTACATCAAGGACCAGGAGTAATCCCATCCTTCTTCTCCACTTGGTGGTGAGAAGATAACCAGAACCTGTCCACCAGCTTGTTTTGCTGCTCATTGGTGTAACAAGATTTAATATGTCTTGGTGGCTTGTATTTAATGCCAGACCTTTTAAAGCCTAGGTCTCCAGTACAAGAATTAGAAGCTTATTTGAGTTTAGCTGTGCTAGTCTGATATGTTTTAATGAACTGATAACAAGAGGAAAGTGTGAAACAAGAGTTTGGGTCCTGTGAGCCTCTCTTTTATAAGGAGGAGAGGGGACATCTCCATGTCTCTTCCTTCAGCCACCTTCTTCCTTAGATCTCTGCTCAAAGTGCTGTCCCTGTAAATCCTGCTCTTTAAATCTTTTGCATTAAATCTCACCTAGATGATGCTTTTTGACTGAACAAAGGCTAAAGGTGAATCCATTCTATGATTTAACACAGAATCATAAAATAGAGTTGGAAAGGACCTTAAGATCACCTAGCTCCAAGCCCCTGCCATTGCATATGTAGAGCCTGAGGATGAGGGATACCTGCTGCTTTAGGATGATCTACCTTCTCCTCACCCACACTTGACACATATGGCATGTGTATACAGCAGAAAGGGGCTACACAGAAGACCTTCTGGTCCCTGAATGAGAAATATGTGTCAGGTAAACGTCTGAGGCTTTAGCATTGCCCTTTAGAGAATAATGTGTTTGGCTTTGAGTTAATCTCCCAAAAGCAAACAGGAAAATCCTGCTTGTGCCTGTTTTCTGCACCCTACCTGTGTACCTGTGTCCTCACAGCTTTAGCTTTGCAAAAGAGCCAGCAGAGCACCATAGACTCTGTAAACAGGGATGCTTAATAACCCCCAGGTTGATCATTTACCACACAACTAATTATAACTTTTTCAAGGCTCTCATCTGTGTCCTCTCTCTCCCCTACCTCCTTTTAATTTCCTGTGTCCAGGGCCTTGAAATCCTTGGTCTTGACACAATAATTGATGGCTTCTGGCTGTACAAACAGAAAGGCCTGGAGTCTAAATAGAGCCAGATAGAGCTTGTATTGTATTGTGTGTTTTTCTTAAATAAGGGAAAGATTTATAAATTGATGAAATTTATTGTAAATAGGAGAACATTGTCCTTTTAGAATAGTCTATTGTAATTGAAAAACACCCAGGAGTAGTCTGCTCTTGGGTCACATTAATGCTTTGTTTTTCATTTGTTGCTTTCCTGAAGAGCTCACACAGATGCTTTGTGTCTCATGTACTCGCCTGGGCTCTGTGTGTCACATTCACTCTCCCTGCATGCTGCTGAGCTCACAAATCCCAGTCTTTTGCAGACAGATTTTCTGGTCTGGGTAAGTCTTGTCTAAACTAAATGAGGCCAAACCCCTCAGGCCTAAAGGAAGTCAAAACCTGGGCTGGAAGCTTTAGTAACTCTTGAAACTATTAGATACTGGGGAACAGGTAGCTCTTTTTGGGTCCTCGGTGATGAGGTGAAATCTCTGGGACCTGTAAGGTATCCACATTTAAGGATGAATCCCCCTTAGAATTAAAGGTACATTATCCACCCTGGCTGCCTGAGGGATGTCAGAGGCTTGGTCACAACTTACACTCAGCTGTAGGAGCAGGCTCAGGGTTCACATAGGAGACCACTTCACTGGAGTGGGAACAGGTTGGTCAGGAAAGCTGGTAATGTCCCTGGAAGAAGGGAATTGTTTTGCAGCTGTTCTTCTATTTGGGTTTTACTCTACAGATCTCTTCACAGAGACTCCCTCAATGGCATCTTGAGTTCCTTGGATGCCTTGAAGAAAGACTGATGCTGTCTGAGCCTTCTTATGTTTCAGTATTTGGCATGTTTAGGGTCTTTTTAGGGGGGAGTGTGTGTGTTGTGATTTTGGTTTATTGATGTTTGGTTGGTTTTTGTTTTTCTATTTGTTAAACCTTAGAATTAGTTATAAACTTGATTTTGTATCTATGTAGCTCTCACAGTTCCAGTTCTTCAGTTTTGTATATATTCATGGTATAAAAAAGGGAGGGTTGGAATCTGCAGGGTCTCATTTTTGTTCCTTCTCAAACTGCTAAATGTCATCTAGCAGGTTCCTTGGCTTCACTATGCCTCAGTCTCTTTATCAAGAACAAAGTAACAGTGATCCTGGTAAAGTGTTTGGAGATCTGCTGATGGAGGTTAGAACAGGAGGTGACTGCTCTCCTCTAGCCTGAGTTATTTAAGGAGCTTGATGTGATGCAACTGAGTACAGACCTCAGAGGAGCAGTGTTGTCACCTCAATCTGCACAGCAAAATCAGGCTCTCAGCCTTAGGGTTCATGGGAAAGACAGCAGCCACCTCTACGTGCTGGGGCACTGGTTCTCACTGACTCAAGTAAATCAATTGCTGCTTTCACAGCTGTGGCTGTGTCACAAACACTGGCTGTGCTGTTCCAAGTCAATCAAGCCCAGAAATCAGGGTATTGTTGCTTATTGATTGTTCCAATTAACCCTCACAACCAGGAAACATTTCCAAGGTTGTTTGTCTGTTATCTGCCCCCCTAAGGAGCTGTAAAACACACAGCATGGGAAGCAGACCAGTCTTGCTACCATGTGCAAGGAAGACCCAGCTAAACCCAGAAAGGATATAGAAGCTCTCAGATATAGAGCTTTCACCCTTAGGTCTCGGAAACCAAAAGCCTCTCAGACATGACTAACAACTTACACTTGAAATCAACAGTTGTTAAGCTCATTCCTGAGGGCACCTTCCCTCTTAAAGCTCCCCATGCCTTTTAGTATCAAGGTGCCTTCAGCTTGTAGGCATCTACTGATCCTCACTGTAGCACAAAGACAGGGAAGATCTTACAGAGCTGGCATTTCAAAATGGAAAGCTCAGGAGAAGGTGGCAAAGAAGGGAGAGTTTCTAAGGAAAGGTCTTCCTAAGGATGTATCCCCCCAGCTGATGAACACTGCCCTAGCTCTAGCTTCTGTATTTATAGACATACCAAGCTTAATAAGACACCTATCACCAGACACCATCATTCCTATAGGAGATGTGAGGGTTTTATGCAAAGAGAATCCAGGCCTTTAGGGCAGGGCCAAGGGAATGAATGCATCCACCTGGTCTTGAGAACCCTGCTGTTGTGTATAATCCCAAACAGCTCCTACAAACCCTAGTGCTCCTCCTCTGAAGACCCCCTTGAGTCCCCTTCACTGCCAGCTCCTATTGCAACTACCTCTCACTTGCTTTGGAGGGGCAACCCATGGGAAACAGGAAAGCTCTGTCAGACTGCTGGTGCTATTTTTTTCTCTCACTGCATGACAAAACCCACTGTAAATTCTGCCCTAAAAATTCTTTATAGAGTCCACCTGTCCACAGCAAATAAATCAATTGCTCTAAATTAAATTCTGTAAAGGCTGAGTGGCATAGGGCACCATGTCTGGATTTATTCAGGAGCCAGGAAGACTGTAATTTTCTAAGTCAACACTCTGACCCCGCTTTATTCATTTGCTGTTCGTGATAAAAGTGGATCTCTCCCTGTATTTTGGGACTGGTTATTTCTTCTCTCTGAAATAGCCGTAATAAGCGTGTCCCTGAGAAAGGGATGTGGGGAGGAGGCACAGAGGACTGTCATCCAAAGGAGAGAATTAAACCAAGATGTATCTGCTCACGCTGGCTCCTGTTTTCACACAGCCTCCTGCTTATATTTTGCCTGCTTTAACTTTTCAGGAGCAAAGCTAAAGCGCCAGGCAAAGGCCTCGTTAGACACACATCTTGGGGAACTCTGATGTGCCATTAATTAAGCTCTTTCACTGCTTCTTTCCTGCTGGTTTCAAGGACCAGCCTGTGTGTCTTAACTCTTCTCTTTCATTTCCCTCTCTCCTCAACAGTGCTCTGAAAAGAGCAGTGGAGGGCTCTTTTGCGGATGGGGATGGTGTAGTGCCCTCTAAGTGAACTCTCAAGTCTTCTCTAGCAGAGGGAGAGCCCTTGCCAAGTTTGTCAAGGCGCACAGAACTGCTTTCTGTCAACAGATTTGTTGGGCAAAGTCACGCTTTGACAAAGAAGAAGTAGATGCCAGTGCATCCTGGCACGGCAGCATCAGCATGGCAGCATCAGCATGGCACCGTCCCCCTGCAGTTACCCTTCAGCTGATGACACTGGGAGCCTTCCCATTAGAAGGGCTTGCCCTGTCAGCTTGATTGATTCACCCAGCTAAAGATTCAAACAGCAATTCACAATATGTAGCTCCTAGTGTTCCTTTTCTGTAATTTTACTAGTTTTCTTCCTCTGTTGTCCTCTCCAGCAAAGTTGAGGGGCTATTTAAATCGTGGAGACACGTTCTCAGAAACACAGGCTGCTCTGCCTGGCTGAGCCATTTTGCCAGGTGAAGATCCAGCTGGGAAGCTGGTACCAGCTATAACTTCACAAGTAATGTCTTATTCAGACAAGGAATCTTCCCTCTAAACACACAATAAACATAAATATAGACATATAAATACATACTTCAATACTGAATATAAAATCTGTCCTAAATATACTTTATGCAAAGGATTGAGCAGTCAGGGCTAAACTTCTGAAGGGATATTTTCATGTCTGTTTATCGATCAGCAGAAAAGCAAATGTGACACTATATATCTCCTTCGCTAAGAAGCTAAGAGCTGGAGATGATACTAATATTTTGATCTTCATCTTCCCTTGGCAGCTCAATCTTCTTTCCATACATCTTGGAGGAAAATTGGGTGACACTTTCTGCTGACTCTACTGTCTACTTGGTCCTTAATGGCGCACTTTTTCCCCCATAACTGAAGTCTCAGCCTTTAACAATGAATCTTATTTTGGGTCCCTGAATAGCTTCTTCCCTTGTAGCTGCCACCTCTGCCCTTTCTTCATCCCTCACGACATGTCCCTGTGTTAAGCTGTGTTGAGGCTTTGTGTGCAGGCAGGGAAGCTGGTACCAGTGACCATGTCTGAACCAGCAATGAAATCCCTTTGCTGGCTCCTCCTGTCCTGCCGTTTCACAGGTATTTGGGCCAACCTCTGCTCTGTGTGAGAGCCAAAGCCCAGCTCTGCTGGTGACACAGGGAAGGTGACAGCTCAGCGGGAAGACTTCTCACTCAAGGCAGCTCCTCTCCACTCTCTGCCTGCTGTAATTAATATCCTTTTCCCTGCAGGCTGTGAGGCTCTGACAGGCTTTATTTTTAACTCCACTTAATGACAGAGTATTAAGACAAAATGCAACTTTTGTGAGCTCCAGGCCTTGGGGAGGCGTGAGCCTTGGAGCGTTGCTGTACCTGGCAAGAAAGCTCCGGTTTGCAGGCATGTGGGAAACACAGGAGCTCAGTGTGCTGGGGATCAGAGCACACTCAGATCAGACTGTGGACACCATCTAACACACATTCAGTAGGTGGCAACTCAAGAAGTTATTCTATATGGGCCTGATGCTGCTTAATAAACCTATGGGTTTTCAATATAAATGAGAGAATCTCTGCCAGCATCCTCAGAAGGAGGTAGTGGGTATATGCTAGTAAGAGACAGACAGAGGTTTTGGTTATAAAGCTTCCAGAAATGAAAAAGTGCATGATAGCAGGGGGGATTTCTTGAAGATTTCTGTATATCTGCAAGACAGTAAACATATTTATAGAAGACATGGAGTGAAAAGAGACAATAAATGATGCCCTCTGTTCAACCAGTAAACAAGGCAGGGCACGTTAGCAAAGTGGTTTGAGGCTGCACAGAGTGAGCAGATGAAAGATCGGTTCTAACCAAGATGTTGGATATAGCTTATATATCTCTCATATATATATATAATAAAACCATGGGAGAGCATCTTATGGAAGCAAGGTGTGGGAAATACAAAATACAGTAATGATTTTCCTTGGAAATAAAAACCCTGGGCATTCCTCATACAGTGTTTTGGGGTCTGGGAGGTCAGTAATATGAGGAAAAGAACTGCCTTGTGTTTTTTCTTCTCCTAGGTTTAAATAAAGGCAAAAGCAAAGAAAACACTCTAAAATTGCTGTACATTGACATTTATTGTCTCCAAAGTTATGAGAAGTTACATTTCAAACAGATTGCAGTTTTCAACTGTCCCTCAGAAATGAGGAAGCTGGTAAAGGCTGATCTTTATTTCCTACCGGCTCATCTTCCCTGGTGACAGCTTTTCAGGAACTGATCTTAAGGCAAAAGTTTAGAACAAACTTCACGTTTCTAGGCTGCCAAAAGGGCAATATGGAAAACTCTGGTACAAGCCTGGTCTCCTTTACTGCATGTGCAGTTATGAGTGATTGGAGGGATGATGGAGGTGCATACTTCTCAGGGGTAGCCTTACAGAGCCAAAAAAACCCCATTCTTCTTCTTTGGAAAAGAAACAGCTCATAAACAACACTGCTTCTAAGATGAAGTTAGTAAGACATTCCCAGTATATTTCACGGGATATTTATATTTTCTCCATTCCCTGAAGGAAGGGCAGGCAAGGTGAATTAAAGAGGAAAAGATCATAGATCGTGGAAAATGTTGTGTCATGAACTCTCTAGGCATCTTGCTTTCTATACCAGTATAGTATTGTAAAGGTGTCTTTTCCTATTGATGAGGAATCAGGACCTCTTAATCATGACTAGTAGTCAGTGTACCAAGCTGAGACCAAGCACATCGCTGACTTCTTCTACCTAAGGTTCATCTCTTCCATCACAAAAGGCAGGTGATTTGAGGGTATTAGGCTCTCACTGAGCCGCATATTCACTATGCTCTAGTTTGGTGATCTCTTTTGCACATCGATCCTTTTGTGTAATCCTCTGTCCATCCTCCAGTGGAGGAGAAGCTCCCCTATAATTAGTACCACCGCCTCTGTCGATGGATTCCAGGCCAATGCGCAGAGTAATTTACTGCTCAAGATTACTTATGACACAAATGTTGACATTCTGTTGGCATAACTTGCAATAATGTATGCAGATTGCATCCTTCTAGTGCCTTAATTATTACTTCTCTGCAAGAAATAGTCAGGTTACCTTCTGCTTTGATTTGAAGGAGATAATTCCCCCTTCAGAAGCAGGGTTGTTTAGAGAAAGGGAAGGACAAAAGGAGAGTGGAGGAATAGACCGAGGTGCCATATCATGGATTTCCCCCCACATGGGATGTGTCTGTAGCTTTTGCTTCGCTACATTTTCCTCCTTTTTTTCTGTCTCACTGTGGGAGTTGTTTCTCAAGGTGAAACTTCCCCTGGAAAAACAGAGGAGTGCTGCGTTTAGTGAGCCAAGACAGATGTCCTATTCAACACCCAGCAGCATGCATGAAAGTACTTAGTATTTAGTATCTGCAGTGTGATAGGGTCTAGAGGCCACACCAAGGTTGGGGCCTTGTTGGGCTAGGCCATGTATAAAACACCCAGTTAGATAAAATTCCTGACCCTCGAAGTCTAAGCTATAAATTAAGGAGGAGGCTGAGCAAGAGGAGAGGAAAAAGAGATCCGTTTCCTAAGCACAGATCAGTGTGAAAGGCAGTAACAGAAATCCGGTCAATTTGACACCTTCCCCTTATAATTTGCATTTCCTCTCTATCTAGAAGAGTCCTGGGAAAGCTGAGAAACTGTTATATAGAGCTACTGTGTTCAGACAAGATTATGGAAAGGGAAGAGAAACAAAGAGCTCTAGAAACCAGTCTGGGAAAGGGAACACAAGACTCAGATTCTTTAACATGTTTAATGTTCATATTTTGTTTTATGAACTGACAACCACCAGAAGACATTCAGAATAGAAAATAAGACACAAGAAAATGTCTTTCAAAGTGTATCCTTAGACAATACAGCTGTATAGCAACAGAGGATTCATTCCTGGTGCTCTGGAGATCACACTGCTAGAGACTCGTGACTTAGACATGGGAGAAGGCAACTACTCCATGTGTTTGCAAAAGAGGGCAAAAGCCTCAGCAAGACCAAATTCCACTGCTTGGATGTACAGACAATAAATGTTTTTCCTGATCAAAGCTCCTTTCTGTCTTTGAGTTATGCAAAGGTTTAATCTATCCTGCTGTATTGACCATTTATACCAGCTCATGCGTTTTGATACTCTACACAAGTATAGAATAGTTTGGAGAAATCACCTCAGTTATTCATTCACCTCTACCTGGTTTCTTAATACTGCATTACCTATGTGGCCAGCTGCATGTATGTACCTTACAGCGGAGAAGGAAACTGAGTTGAGATCTCATTCTCAGGCTTATCTGGCAGTTGATGCTTTTATTGCATAAAGAAATAACTAACCTTAAATAAAGGGAATCTGTCTCAATAAGAAGGAACTGTGGATGAGGAACTGAACCTGTGAATGTCACCCATATTTGAGTGCATTTCCCAGAGCTGCCTTTCTGGTTTCACTGAAAGTGTCCACGTTCTTTCACTGTCTGGTGGAAAGAGAACAAGTGTGCCAAAATTAAACTGAAAGGGAATGTGAGAAATGGGTCTCCTGAGACAGTCAGTGAAGGATAATTGACATAATTGGGAATATTCACTCTCTTTGAGTCCTTTATGGTCAGGAGGGATCCATTTCCAGGATTTAGGAAAAAAGGGACACCTTCTCTGAAATATTTTCCTATTATTATCCCAGAAGCCACTTGACAGGAGGAACTGTGGCCATTCTGTCCTCCTGGGGTCTAACTGAATGGAAACCTTAGTGTATATTTAAGTAACAGAGTTAGATACCAGAGTTATCAAGTTCTCCAGCAATTCGAGGCACAACACATGAATAATAAATCATTTTTTTGGAACTGAAGCTGACCTGGCAGGACTCTCCTTCATGAACCAATTTCATTCTGCCTTATTCAATAAATGCGCAAACTGATGCCCAAAGGGTGTGTGGATATATATATATATATATATCTGTGATAGCAAGGGTTTGTGCTACATGAACTTTCCTCTCTGTAGGAGAGTGGCTAACCCCTGTGCTATCATCTCATTTACAATTTCCAGGGAAGTTTTACACTCACTTTCTCACAGATCTGGGGAATTTCACATACATTTTGACTTATGCTCTTTTTTCCCCTTCAGTCTGCTGCCCTTTCTTCTCTACTTTCCTCTAAAAGCATCCTTCCCCTCCTTAGCAAATCGCCTTTCCTTTGGCTCCCATCTCAGCCAAACAGGGGCAAGTATGGTAGATCCTGGCCTTTCCACACTGAGGTTTCTCCCACAGGACTTGCCCATCTCTGCCAGAGCTAATTCCTGCTGCTGCCACTTGTATTTACAGCGGGAGAGCAGCAGGGGTCACACTGTTTGAAAGCTGCAATCCCTCCAGCACAAAACCACAGGTGGGGATAAAGGAGAGGATGGAGTGGACAGAAGGGCAAGGCAGAAGGGCAAAGACCCAGAGGAGATACAGAAAGCAGTGATGAAAGCCTCAGTGCAGCGGTTGAATCTCTTATTGTCACTTGCAAGCAGACACTTCTGCTGCTGCTGTTGCTCCAGAGGAGAGCTGCCCTTTTCTCTTGCTCCTGGCCCTAAACCCTTCCTTCCCAACCAGCCCCTACTAGGGCTGGGCTCAAGAACAGCAACACTCTACTAACCTCTGTCTAGCAGGATGGGAAAGATGCCCTCTCCTCATTAAGGTCCTTTTCACCATCACTTCCCATCCTCCCTGCTCTCTCCTCTCATGATCCACAGCCCAGGTTTGCTTAGTTGAAGTGAAATGTGTGTTGGCCAAAACCCTCCATGAAAATCCCGTTAATTTGTTTGATGAGCTGACTCCAGCTGCAGCCAGACACAGAAACTCTGACTGGCTTTTTTCCTTTAACATTCTATAATGAAATGAGCCAGTTTTGTGTCTTAGCTGAGGATGCCAGTGGGGATGGGTGTGAGAGGTGGGTGTGTGGGGAGGCATGGAGAGTTAAGGGGGAGCAGGACGCAGGGGGAGATGCATCTAATGGCATCATTTCCATTTCACAATAGCTAATCCTGCCTAAATCAGTGAAGCCCTGGAATCCTAATGAAATTGGGTTGGAACTTGTTCAGTTTATGATGAGCTTTTTAACCTCAGCTTCTTAATTAGCCTGGTGCAGGATTGGAATAGGGAAAATGGAACTGTTTTCTCCCCAGCCCATGTTTCTTCAGCAGTGTAGAAATGGTGGAATTAGATGCTAATCTGATGGCTGGGTTTAAAGATAATCTCTGTGTTTAACTCTCCTTGGGGGATGTGAGGGGAAAACAGAGCAGGGTTTTCATGTTCATGAGGTTGGCACCTTCCTGGGATGTGCAGGTGTTTCCAAGACAGCAGAGAATGGACCCTCAGAGGGTGCTGCAGAAGGGGGATGTGGACAATATCTCGTCACAAAGACTGGGGAGGAAGATAGAAGAGAGGAAATGATGAATCTCACCCCAATTCATGCAATCAATTTTGAGAGAAATGTTTCAGTTTCTGCCACAGAAATGATGCTGTTTGGAACCATTTTGACTTAGGCAGGTGTCTTCAAACACATTTTAGTGAATCTCTGAGAAGGAAGAATATCTGTAGCTACCCAAGTGCAAAGGGAAGGAACAAGCTGAAAGGAGGCAAAGATGCTCCAGAGAGGAAAAGCTGAACTCCCTCCTAGCAGAAGTGCTCCAGGTCAGGCAATTAAGCTATGTTTCCTTGGACACAAAGGCTGTTTTCACAGCAGGGGCAAGAAACCTCTCTGGAACTTCTTGGGCCAAAGGAAAGGAAGACCAGATATCCATTTTTCTTTGCATTCAGGAAGAATGGCTTGGTGAAGTACCAAGAAGAACAAGGAGGTCACTGGGAGCCATTTAGGTAAACAAGAAGCTTTTGTCCCTGTAGAGTAAGGAAAGAAAATGTACCTTCTTCTCCCCATCATGCTCTCCAGCAGAATAAAATGTGACTTTCCCCCTAAATAATTCACAGCCTGTCTTCCTCCTGAAAGTTTTGGTTAGTACAAAATGACACTTCTTACCCTTTAATGCTCTGATGAAATATCCTTCCATGTATAATTTAGGAACTGGCAGCTGGTAGTAGCAGGGCAGGTGTAGTGCTGGTGTTTGCAGGCAAATCCCTTGGCACTAGTTTGCTCCCAAGCCATGGGTGGAGGCAGTGCAGGGAGAACTGAGGACAGGATCAGCGCAGAGACACCCTTGCCAAACCTGTGCTATCTGAAACTGTAAAGAACAACTGTGAAATCAGCTTTGGGGGACATCTCACTTCAAGACAAGCAGAAAGGCTCAGGGTTATGTTCAGCAGAAGCAGGCTAGGTCCTTGATTGAGATATGAGCCTAAAGGAAGGGTAAATAAGGTCAAAACCTCAGTTTACTGCAGGCTTCCTTTGTCGCTTGGTCAGTGCTATAGTTTTGGATCAGGAAACATCTGTGATGTTTGTAGATTGTGCTTAAGTTTGAATAATCTTTCACAGAATGGGGCTTTGCATCTTTGTGTCCACAGAAGATGAAAAACTGCCCCTTGTTTTAGTGCTTTAAGAAGGGAGAAATAATTACATCCTTTTTTTAAAGACACAATTTGAAATACAACAAGTGTTTTATTGTTCCTGGAGCATTATCACTGTGGTTTGAGTTCAGTTTCCACACTCTTAAACCCAGTAAGAATCAGCAGCGTTCAGGTTTCATCCCACATAAGCTCTCCCTTGTGAAATTTGTTTATGAGGACATTTATTTTGTCATTTGCTGCTGGTCAGAGCTTCCCTTGCCTGGAACACAGCAGAGAAGTGCAGGCTACCTTATCCGAAACTAGCTTTTTGATAGCCATAGCACAACCCTGTCCCATGCTACAATGACATGAAAGAATCTCAGAGTACATTCAAGCATGGATGTGCTGTCTTCACCAGCAGAAGCATTTCCCAACCAGTATGATGGACGATTCCAGGCAAATGAGGACAATATCCATCTGGGTGCAAAACAGTGATGGTATTTTTTACTTTTGCCCTTCTTTCATTACCCACGGCCCTATCTGCAAGGCAGAATAAGCCTTGTGCAATGGTTGTGCAGTGCTGGAGTGCCTCTGGCCATGGGCTTTTCGCTGCTATTCATTAACGTTCACCGATGGCGCTTACTTGCTAATAATCCACCAACATTTAATAAACACAGCCTAAGAGTTTTAAAACCTGTTGACTTCCAAGTGGCAATAATTAAACAAAAATGATAAATAATTAAGGCTTAATTACATGGTATCAGTCATTTCATTTTCCAACAGGCATGTTAAGTGCATTTGCCACTACTGATCAGGGGCCAATTCTGCTAGCGCTCGGTATTTTCTCTGTGTGCCTGGATGGAGAGTCAGGTTCCATGCAGCTTTATGGTGGAGAAGAAAAAGGAAAATGTGCTTCATTAGCTGCGTAATTGTCCCCTTCCACCACTGAAGATAATTCCCACTGAGGCTGTTGCATGACTTTGGGAAGCCAGCAAATAGAGCCATTTGTGTCTCATGTTTCCCTGATAGAATGAGCTGTAGGAAATGGGACAGATGCAGAAGAAGAGCCTGGTGCCACACACAGAGATACCTCTTTTCCCTTTCTTTCATTTTGGATCTGGATCCCAAACTGATATTTGTACATTGGGCCCTACATAATGGAATGAAACAAAACCCAGCAAACAGACAGATGGCAAGTGTTTTAAGCAGTTATACCAGGATCCAAACTCATCATGAGACCCACAACTAATGTGAATCAGCAAAGCCCAACAGTATTACCATCTACAGCCTCTGAAAAGACCTGATTCCAGAGTATTTCCACTCTGAGGACAGAGTCATAGTTGGAGGGGGTCCCCATAGACTGTCAGTTGGAAAACTCAGAGCATCCATGGAGATGGAATAAAAGGGAAGGACTAGACAGCACTATAGCACTGTGAGGGTCAGAGTATGAAGCAGGCACAAATGCAGAACACTGAAGTTCTCTGTGCACTTAATGGACAAGGATAGATGGCACAGTCTGATACAGGCTAATAAAAGGGGAGATGAGCTGACAGTACAGAAGACTGAAGCTCTCTGTCTGGCCAGAGTGCAGGGATAGCACAGGCTGGTGAAAGGATCAGGAGGGAAAGTATGCACTAAATCCACTTAGTTATCAGCTGCCAGGGCTGCATTTGTCTTCTGCAGGGAATAAATGGCCTCCACTGCTTCGAAAACAGGGAATTGGTTTAATTGATCTCTAGTGGACCCTTAGTCAAGGACGAGCCTTGCACATTCTTTAGCTTGCTTCCCTGAAGCTGTACATCGAGCTGGTTTGCTTCAGTTAATTTCCAAATGGTTGCAAAAAGCTTCCCGGTATTCAAGCAGCAAATTCCACTCAGTTTTTTTTAGTGAGTTCCAGTTCACCCCCTCCAGATAGAGGATATAAATTTATTTTCTCCAATAAATCTATGTCTTTATTTCACCCAGCTCCATCGTTGCAAGTTCTGGTTATGTCTGACAGTCCATCGGCGCTCCCCAAGATCCCAGAACTGTCACCTTCAGCACTGTGGCCATAAGTGACACGAATTTACTGCAATATGGGGTGGGGGGAGATGCAAACACAGTCCTAGAAGTTTGTTGTTTCTGTTTTTCCATTTAACTCCATTACGGTCTACTGGGTAAAGGTAGGGACCTTTATCCTGCAGAGGAGTCTGTGTAAGTCAGAAAGCATTAGCCATGCAGATGATCACACTAAATAGCTTTGACTGCTTCTAGGGGTTAAGGAAGGATTGTGCATTGTAAGACTTTCCTACCCAGCTTGCAGTAGTATATCACCAGCTGCTTAATGAGCTTTTATGTTTGGGTTCCAAGGCAGCTATGGATTTTGCTTTTCGATATGTTTCTTCTCCACATGGAAAGAGAATGAAGCTCATATACAGGGTCAAGTTGTGGCCACTAAGTTGTCATGTTAACTCTTTGGTAGGAGCTAAGTGTGAGTCGAGCCCACTGCAAATGCAGTGCAACACAGCTCTTTTATTAGGGGATAAACTGGTTGAATTGCTTTTCATTTGCCACAGTGAAGGAGTCTGTATCACATCAGGCATGGAGCCTCAGCTGAAAAGTGATAACTCTTAATGTGTGGTGTCTGAGTGCACATTTTCACATTTAATTGCACACTGTGGGCACTAAGAAAGAAGTCTAAACCAGTATCTCAGTGTAACATTTATCCTTTCTGCTCTCACCAGCCAACCCTATCGAAAAATAGCATTCCCGAGCCTGGCCACTCACTCATCATTCAGCTGAGATTCAAAACTGCTCGGGGAAACACAAACTGCCCTGTTAACAAAATCCATCCTGTGAATCACAGAGAACCCTCCATATCCACAGAGAACTCGATATTCCCACTTGAGCAGCTGGGGACTCAATCAGGCAAGGTGTTTCTTTACCACCCGGAGCATTGCATAATGAAATGCTGAGGACACCTCCTCGCATGGATAGGAAGTAAATTCTCCATGGGGGAGAATGTAGTGAGGCAAGCAAGTGGAGATGCATTAGCAGAACAATGCAGATCTTCATAGAAATGGGGCACATGTCAGCTGCATCCCACTGTGAATGATGTGTGGTGCTGTGCTCGAGGAACTGAAGCATCTTCAAGTGTGCTGGATTGCACAGAATTGCTAAGTGGCAACCCTGGATCACTGGATAAGTCAGTGTGCATGGCTTGACATGCTTATTCTAACCTGACCAAAAAGCAGATGTTCTGGTGGGGGTGAACTATCTCAGGGGATTTGGGGTTTGACTTGAGGTTTGACAGCACTCATGTGTGGCTGTGGGAATGATTCCTTCTCAAAAGACACCATCTTAGGTGATGTCTTACCCCACTGTAAAGAGAAGGTAGATTGCTCCATTCTGTCCAAGACAAAATTTGTTCCCAAGATGCCTATTTCCACACTCAAGGTCCCCCTTAGCAAGAAGCCCTGAGCTATTTAGAAATGTCGTAGGTGGTGATTTGAAAGAGTCCAGTCAAAAGTGCCAGTGTAGACTCTTCAGGGTAAAAAATGATCCTTCTCTACTAAAACCTGAAGAAATAACTGCATTTCCCCATTTTTAGTTGCCCTGAGATAGCTGTTATTTCAGCATCCATAGTTAGTTCAACCACCACATGCACTGCTATCCTGGACAGTTTCACCCAGGGTTAATGCAGCATGAAGAAAAATGGGTACCTGTTTAGCACAGTAGTTCATAGATCAATTGCTGGGAAGTCTGGATCTCTGTCCACAAGAAGAAAAGGATCTGGGGAATGTGCTTGCTGGACCATGTTCTCCAGCAGCAGTAGAGAGATAATATAGAAAGTGTGGACATCACAACAGTGGGAATACAGAGATCTGACCCATGGAAAAAGGCCTCTTCCAGGCTTGCAAAGCCAAATGCAGAGAGGGTAGTGTTAAATCCCTGAGTGGGTCTGTTCATGGACAGATGCTTCCAGAGATGTTACTAGTCAGCCTTGCACCTGCTGCTTGGACATGACAAATGTGCTTCCCACCAAGAACTTAGCCTGCAGGTAGCAACTCTTTGGCATAAAACAAAAACAGCACAAAGTTGCTAGAAGCTATGCTAGGCTTATTTCTACAGAAGCCACTCTCCTATTTGAGTTTACAAAGACCAAAATGCCCTCACTATGATAGGGTTTTTTTTTCTGCCACATCCCAATTTGCATTACCCGGTCCTCTCAACAGCTGCTATTGTACAAACTCTAATCACTTTAAATGACTAGAGGCCCTGGTTTGCTCTGCCATATATGTTGGTGTCTGGACATTAAATATTTATTGAAAGATTCATTATTTGGCCATTAAATATTCATTTGTACGAGGGAATGAATTGGATGATTTGGATTTGGATTTACTTTGCAGGAATTGTCTCAGAATTGGAACTGTCTGCTTTCTAAAGGGTGCTGCTTGGGGGCAACTCTTTTTACACTCCTGGTTTTTCACTGTTTGGTGCCTGTCTTTCAGGCATCCTTTTCCCTCCATTGGCTGCCTGCCTGTGCTTTGGAGTTTAACTTTGCTATCGATATGTTTGTGTTTTGTTTACAAACCATACAGTTTAAGACAACTTCCTTCTGCCCCCCCTCCAATCACACACACAGAGAAGAGACTTAAGATGCTCAAGCACCAGTGTAATTGTTTTTGTTACCAGGAGACGTCTGGTTCTGTTCTGTCTCTTTAAGTGAAGTTTATGGCCTGAAAGGTAATTGATTTGCAATGGTATTTAAGACAAGAGCTGGAGGATACTGCTGTGCTCTCCTGCAATACAGTAGCCTGGAGAAAACCATTGCTAGAGCAAAAACATTGACTTTTTTCATGATGTGGTCTCCTCTGATGCACTCAGCAGGGGGGAAGTTTGCTCTATTTTTATGGAATTGTCTGCTGTTTTTACAGAAGGAGTTTGGACACTCTACAGTCTTGCAAGTTGTGACTTAGGCAATGTGTGTGGGAAGGGAGGGTAGGATGCTCCATGCTTTTGATTGCTGCTCCCTCCTGTATCTTTTGCCCTGGAGTAGGTTTTAGCTTGTTTCTTTCCACAAAAGGTAGTTTTAGGAAGGAGTCAGGCAGTGCTGGAGAACCTGCTGTGGTTTAGGCACGTGGTGTATAATGGCACAGTGGGGGGGATAAATACATTTCTGATTATGGTTAGGGACAGTGTCAAGATACTATTAAGGGGTAAGATTAGAGAAGACTTTCCTAATACACTTTCATTCTTCAAAATCCCTTCAGTGCAATGCTGTGGGAAAAGCTGAAGCTCAATTGAAACAGGCAGAGGGGACGAGGAGATACACACAGTTGTGACCCTTGTTTCCCATGGCCTGCCACTGGGAATCTTTGCCTCCCCAGGACATCCAGAGTGTCTTTCCCTGTTTTTACAATAGGGGACACAGAGGCTTCAGCATGCATAGGTGTCTGCAACACCTCTGTTGGACTTTCTGCTCTGAGTTCTCTTTCCCCCTTTCACAGGGAGTGACAGATTGCCCACGTTCCTCTTCCTTCTCCACCTTAAGGGGAGGTGACTCCTCTCCACCTTAATCTTTCATATTCTCACTGAATAATAACCTTTTCGGGTCATTTACTCAGCAAGGATTTGTCATTCCAACTTTTCATTAATCCTGTAACATAAAAACCAGAAGATACGTACACGACGGAGCCGCGATTCCTTTGGTAGCTTGCATATAACACACACAGTGTAAGGGCAAATAAGTTTTGAAGGGATGTGTCAAAACCACTGTCTTCCACCAGTTTTGGGAACCGATGACATTTGTCACCAGACTGTTACTTCGGCATTAGGAGATGAGGGGATTCCAGCAGATCAAAACTCGTCTGTCTCTGGAAAGGCCCTATCTGAATCAGCTGCTAAGGCAGTTATGGAAATCCAGGCAAATGTAATTTATTCATGTCATTTTGGTCCAGTGGCTCCACGTTGATCAAGGGACTGCTCTGAAAATTGCCAGAGATGCTCTCTGCCTGCTGCTCTTGGCTCTGTCCCTCTTACACATGGTTTTCTTAGGGATGCGCCTGCTCTGTCAAACACCCAGGGAGCATTGCTTTTGTGGGATTATCACAGAACCTCCTGGGGAAAAGACAAATCAGACTTTTAATCTGCTTTTTTCTGCTTGCCACAAGCTAGTCCCAGCTTCCAACCACTAAAGGCACTTCTGCTCATCTCTGCTCTGTCAAAGGACTTAAGATGATCAATTTATAGTGTCTACAGAGCGATAGGATGAAAAGATGTTCTGAAAATTCCTTGGATGAAAAGATGCTGTAGAAAAATAATCTTTACCCTGATAGACTGATTACAATCTATTGTGCCGTGGATTAGTGGGTGAGTATTTATTCAGCTTATTTTTTATTCCTATGTACAGATGCTCTGGACCACAATGACCTCTTTGAAGTCATTATTGGCTCTTGCATCCGTCAGTAGCACACAGGGCACATTAATAAGCTGTGTATAGAAAAAGACAATGAAGTCCCCAAGAAGTCATTAAGAGTCTATTGTGTCAGCCTGACTGTAGCCCACAAAAGATACTGAAACTGTAAGCTAAAAATATCCTTTAGAAATGCTGTTGACACAGTTATTTTACATTGGCAGCAACATCCCACATATACACATGCTACCCTTGCTAGTCCTGCTCAGACCAATGTATGTTCTGGGAAGCATCTGGCTTTTTTTGGGATTCAGCTATCTCCAAATGGCACTGTCTGTGCTAGCATCCTCCAGCTTTGTTATTGAAGTGCAAAGGAAAATGGAAACGTTAACTCTGTCCTACAATCCCCATTGTGTGAAATGCTACACAAACACCCAGCTAAAGACTGGGGTTGTACCAAAGGGCTGGCAACAGAAAAGGGACAGGAAAAGAGGGGAAATAAACACGTACCTGCTGTGTTTCTGCCCCTTTTTTGGATCCAGATATGCTCCAACGTCACAAAAGCACATCTTCAAGAGGGAGACCACCTCCCTTCAACAGCAGGGGAGCTGACCTTATATTTTCCTGGTGACAGCACCCCTGTCAATCTGCCTCCTACATGTTGACTGGGGCACTCCAAGGATCTTGTCCCTAAAGAAACAATTCTTTGCAATGGATGGAGCTGCTCAACTGACTTAGAGCTATTGTCTGTGCTCTCTGTAGGCTCAGACAGGCATCATCACATTTTCAAGGTATTCCTCACAATTTCTGGGGTTAGGCACAGTATTTCTTTTCTTAATGGAAGCTGGAATTATGTTGTTACTAGTCAGCATCAAGAATGGAAAGCAAGAGATGCTCAGCCCTTATTCCAGTCTGAAGACCTAAACTAAGAGGGCAGTTCCCATGGTCCTTAGTGTAGTGTTGACATTAGATAGCACAACACCCTCCAATGGCCCAGCTGGACTGTAAGAAACCTAAACCATACAAACACAGCAGGCTTACCCAAATACCTAAACCTGCTCTAATCCTCACCTGGAAGTGTGTAAAATATGACAGATATTTCAACAGAAGGTTTGAAAAGCCCTTTCATCCATCCATCCATCCATCCATCTCAGCTTAACATGCTCTGATCCTGCAAGAAGAGATTGCAGAGCACAACCAGCCACTGAAAATAGCAAAGAGAAAGGTGGGAATTGTAAAAATCCAGTTCTGCTTTTCCCTTTCCTGCTCCAAACAAGGAACAAGATTATTCCCTGCCTTACTTGGCTGTGGAGTCTTCAATATTGTGTCTAACTCATGCTGAGTAATGCGTATTGATTGCTTTGTTACAAGCTTTATTGTTCAGTCCATCACCAATAAAAAAGTTTATGTAAAACAAGAGCTGAAGAAAGCAAAGTGAGAGAAAGTGAGCTGGAGAGTGTGAATGCACACAGGGGATAAATGTGACTTTTATTTCCACACAGATATCCTATGCCTGAATTTTAGCAGCAGGGATTTAGTTTTCATCACACCTTTGGAGGAAGGGGTTTGGTTTTGTTTTCTTCCTACTTGCTAAAGTTCAAGTCTTCTTAGGGAAATAAAGTACCAGCAGAGAAGGGGGAAACCAGGTAAAGATGCTAAATTTGTATATGAAAAGGAGTGGCTGAGCACTTCAATGCACTTTAAAGGCATGGTAAAAGAAAGAATGAGGATTTGCAGCAGGAAATCTGAGCTAGCATGACAATCTTTAGAGCTGGCTTTCTCTAAACAGGACACAAGTGATGTGGGGGGCCATAACTACCAGCACTTCTCTTTGCTTCCCAGTGGCTTTTAGGATGAAAAGAATTTCATTTCCATGGCCAAATGTTATTGCATGCTGTGGCTTTTGCTGGATGATATATGAAATAGGGCTAGAGATAATGATACTCTATTTGCAAAGGGGATGCATCTCTCCACTAACAGATTGAGTGAGATCCACCCAGTTTGTTTTTTAAACACCATGTCCTCACCAGTAACTAGGTATGGACATAGATACAGGGGACAAAAGAGGTTTTGATGTCTGACCAAGCCCCATGCCAGGATGCTGTTACAGCATGGTACCAACGTTGTGATACAGCAGCAGTGCTAGCAAAGGGCTCTGGTGTTCCCATTTGGTGCCATGCCTCTAAGAGTGGTCCAGTGCATATCACAGCCTGGTTCTTTGCTGAACCCATCCCTCCTTGCAAGCTGCTTTGTTGCTGGGTTTCCCTGCAGAGCACCACAAAGACATTTATCAGTCTCTGTTCTTGTGGTTCCATTAACTTTTCTGGGCCTCAGACAATAGAGCTGTGGAGTTAACTTCATTCATTTAACCAGTGGGAAGTGGGTGGGGGTGAAAAATACAATGCATTTTCTTTCAATCTGATGGATACAGGATGCCATATTCGCATCCCTGATCCAGTCAGCAGTGTCAGCACTCAGTGGCATCCAGAGCTTTGCAAATAATGACTCACTTGCTTCAGTGGTGAAGCAAACTCATGGAGCAAAAAAGTGCTTCAAGGTTATTCAACAAGATGTTTTGACCCAAAACTAAAAGTTCGTTTTCTTACAAGGCATTTGTTACTGGCCTTTTTTTTTTCTTGTTTTCTTTTGTAAATAACAGAAAATAAAGAGCCCGGTTTCAAAATGGAACCGAAAAAGGAAAAATGGAAGCATTATTTTAGGAAACAGAAATGAGGGAAAATGTTTCAACCTATCTTTATGTTTCTTAATTTTAACTCTGTATTTTTGTACTAACTGAAATTAGCCACTTGCTGAGTCTGAACTGAAAAGTGCTGCTCATCACTTCCCCAGATCCCATATACCAGTGAATCAGATACTTTCACAAAGAATATTGCCTTCATCTCTTCCAATGATCCTGGTTTTGCATAGGTGAAATGCAAGCAAAAACCATTGTAGCAGACAGAGAGGTGTTTGCTGGAGCATCAACATCACTTTTGTAAAGTGGAGTTGGAAGAGGAACAAACGTGGAGGACCCCTTCCTATTTTGTTTTGTACCTATAACTGCTCTTTCTCCAGCTTGCCTGCCTGAGCCTGTTTATCAGCACTGTGCTTGGTAGGGAGGATGGTTCTCTGTGCTCCAGGTAAAATCAGAGTGTGGATAAACTATGGATCACTAGAGGGAGATGCCAGATGGAAAGCAGAGAACAGTGCCTAGCAGATGTGAGAGTCATGGAAACAAGAAACAAAACCCTATTAGCCACTACTATTACTAGCCTCCCCCTTCTTGGAATTAAAAATGGGCTATTTTGCCCACTTTAGTGTAATTTTGGTTAAGAAGTTACAAGTTGGCATTGATAACTTATTAGTAAACCCAGATAGGGAGCCTTCTCAAACAAATCCTTTTTACCCACAAAATAAAGGGTTTGTGTGTAGCTCTCCATCTACCATGTTTAGTTAAAGGAAGAATAAACTGTCTTTGTGTCTTGTGATCCTGTTTGAGAACTTTGGGCATGTGTCACAATGTGATTAAATCACCTGCTCTGCACAGGTACAATTTAATAAACTACAAGCGAACCCAAATTCTGAAATGAAAGAAAAAGGAAGAAAATAGCCTAAGGGACAATTATGACAATAAAAAATTGCTTCAGCTAAGCATGGCATTGTAGAGATACAATTTACTGTCTGTTGGATGAACACCCCTGTTGGTCATTACTGGCTAACGAGGGCAAAAGCAGTGACAGGGCTGCACTGGTACTGCTTCATCATCACTGAAATGCAGCCACATCCAGGCACTAACAAAGACAGAGCTATAGCAAACCCTATGCATGAAGGAGAGAGAAATGAGATAGTAAGCAAAAAAAAAAATAATCAACATTTGAAAGCTGGGAGATTTGATATAAAATAAACTCAGACTACCCTGGCAGAAACTGTGCTGTGTTCAGTTTGTCATCCCCAAAAGCTTCTTGGTCCAGGTTTGCTCTGGGTCTGCTGGCAGTGGGAGAGAACAGATAGCTGTGGTTGAGGAGATGCTTCATGCCCAGCTAACTCAGCCACAGCTGTACCCAAGGGAATGTGTCTCAATCTCTTAGAAGTAAGACTTCAAGAGCCAGAAAATCCTTGCCAAAGCCTGACAACATCATGTGGCAGGTGTCAACTTTGGACACGAGAAATGAGTTATTAAATCTCAACTATAGAATCTAACTTGTGATAGCTTTGACCTGTCCTCCATCCACTCGCAGTACCCTTACTTTGATAGGTATGGCAATTTCCTTTCATTGAATTAGGAACAAGAGGCTTTTGCTGTGTTTGAGTGAGTGAAAACCCAAACGATTCTCTTCCTAATTAGCCTAATGAGCCTTTTGGCTCTCACATGATGACAAGTAAATGAATTTGCCCTTTCCTTGACAAGTTCTTATGGGAATGATACGAAGGTTTTTGTAACAATGCATCAAAAGTACAAAGTCATTAAAAACAGTTGTCCAACTATGAAATTAGTTATTGATTAATATTGCTCCTAGACAGCCATATTGCTCATTCAAAAAAAAGAATCCCAGTGTTCATATTTCTTCATGAAAGTAGGTTGTTGAAATATGTAAAACATTTGAGATCCTGAGGTCATGTGTTTGTGGTTCTGCACTCAAGACACACTCACTGTTTTCTTCGGGAACTCACAGAGGTCTTGCGCTTCCAAGTAGTTGATCACTGTAAACATCTTGACTACTCTCAACTTGACATGCCCATTCCCAGCTGCAGACAGCAGCCTCTCCTGGAAGAAGCCTAACTAAAATGAGCACAACTAGTCCTCCTGTGAGTCACAGGGACTTTGTTATCTCCCAGGCTGTGAAGCAGAGTTATATAAAGAACAGAGGGCTCCTAAAAGTAGCTGAAAGGCCCGTGATGTGTGAATGAGCCAGGAAATAACTGAGTCATCTCAAGTGTCATTAAGGGCCAGAAGAGTGGTATTAGAGTGAACAAGAGCGCAGAACAGGCTGTGAGCAACGGCCCCATCTCCGCAACTATGATTTCCATGGTCACCCAGGCAGGTCAAGAGATGTGTGTCTGCTCTTTTATACAATTCAGCCTCCGTAATACATCAGTCTTTCAATGGTGAAGAAAGAAAATGATTGAGGGAGAAGAAAAAGGGACCAGTGAAACAATACTTGGAATCACAGTAGCTAGGATGTCTGTGCCTTTTTAAGACGATGGCTGTCGACAAAGTTTACCACAGTGTCATAACTTCATATGTTTAAAACCATAATGCATTTTGTAATCCTCTCCCTTGCACAGAAGTCACATTTGTCAGAGTCTCAAAGAATTCCAAGTACAGTTCAGGTTTCATTTCACTTGGAGGTAATTGCCAGTCAGCATTCATCTGTGGGCTGAGCTGATCAGAAGTGTTCAAAAACACAGTAAGCTTTTTCCACATAAATACCTACTTACCAAAACTAACATGTCTGGCAAAAAATGCCAAAAAAGAGAAAGAAAAAAACATATTTCCCCAAACTTTCAGCACTCACAGTAGTCTGGCCCAGTAAATTGCACAGTTATAATGTTGTTCCTCCATCACAATTGCTTCAGAATGATTACTTTTCTGTTTCATCCTCAGCTGATTAGTCCCTAGGCTCAATTGCTTTCAAATGAATGAAGTACCATCTATTTGTGTTTTTGCTTCTGTGGGAAAAATTCTACGTACTGTGATAAGCTAAATAGATTGTGTTTGTCTGTGTGGGGTTTTGTTTTCAAGATGGAAATAGTTTTGCTGGAGCTGAAATTCTGTTTTTCGAGTATTTATCTGTAATGCAACTCTATCGTTGTTTTTTGATTTGAGAAACAGCTTGCATAGCTGATGCAAACAGCTTGGGAAGCTTGAACTGAATTATGGAAAACACATCTTTTTCCTGTCTTTCTCCTTTCTTTAAAGGAATTGCTGAAATGACCTACACATTCCTGCATACCAATACCCATTAAAATACTGGTATTCTTGCTTTTCCCATCATACCTATAAGGATAAGTAATAATTCAAGAAATGATGTACTTAAAAGACAAATAGTCCTTGCCCTCTTTTTTAATATAAGGTGTTCAGATAGTTTGGGAAATTTTTAGATAGCCATCCAAAGTGGATCTTATCCGGTTTGCCTATTATTTCTTATCAAATCTGAAACATGCCAGGCATAATTTAAATGGAGCTATTTGGCATTTCACAACCCCTTGCTACATGTCACTCAAATGCAAGTGATAGGCACTTCAAAGAAAACCAAGGGGCAGTTTTGATCACTTCTTGATAAGTTTCTTTGGACCAGAATTTCTTGCTTAGAAGCTCACTAGTTAAGGCTTGCATTCCTGATAAATTTCCATGCATTATTAACCTAATTGGACCCAACATACATTCTAAGATTCTCATTAATATTTTTTAACACATTATGGCATCTTTACCCTTGAGCAGTCAACCGAGTTTTCATCCTCATGAAAATGGGTTCCTCCTAATCAGACAATATCCAATCATTTCCAGTCCATAAGGTACATTTCCTCTATATTCTTTCAATTTTGCAGTTTTCTTACCAATCAGCAGAATACATTTCACCCTCTAGATTATATCTCCATAAACCTTGCCACTGTTGCCAGAAGCTACTACCTGAAAGGATGCTAACTTGAGCTGTAGGACATGTCAAAGAGATGGCCTCAGACTAAATGAAAGAGGAGACAATTCCTAGTATTTTGGCTGAATTATTCCACTAATTCTTATACTTTAGACCCTTTACTGATATTGATCATCTTCAAAATGGGTAAAGTACTAACAGTATTTCTCCAATATGATAATAAGATATCAACTATATATTGATTACCAACATTGACTGGTAAATAAATAGTACTACAACCAGCTGATTGTTAAGTTACTTGTGAATTTATCTATATAGCAGTACCATTTTGGAATTCAACACCTGAATACCCACCCCAGGCTAAGATGATACAAAAAAGACATGAAAATAATGACCTTAAGCTAAAGTTATCACTGGTGGTTTTAGGTACTATGGCTGCAATAACAACAATAATCAGCCAGAACAATTACTGGGGGAAAAAGAAAAAGATTTTTTTTTTATAAATTCAGAAGGTTTTATAGTTATTATCTAAAATTGAACTCTGTAGATTATTTTAAGTGGGTAGATTTTTGGTTTGTATCCATGAAATTGCTACCATATTAACAAGATTTTCCAGACATTAATAGATTGATTTCGGTATAATTGTAGCTGTATTAATTCATCCCAATTACCTTTAAATAAAATTTAAATTAAGTTAAATTGAAGAAATTAAGAATGAAAACCCTGCATGGAAACCTTAAGGCATCAAAAGATTGTAATTTCTCATCCCTAAAGTCATTCATCCTGCAACTGAGAACACAACATGAGTAGTCTTGGCTCTCCAAAGATTAGTAAACTATTATTTTCTATATGTTTCAAAACCAACATAACAGTCTCTTCACAAAGCCAATGTGTCTGGGGTTTTCCCCTTTGTTGATAGAAAAAGTGTCTCTGTCTGTTTCCTTTCTGTTGGTTTCTGATTGAGGAAGCTGATGTATAGAGATCCATTTATAATGTGAAGAAGTTCCACTGTAAGGACAGGTTTAAATATGTAGTGGAGGCGCTGGTATTGGTCTGAGAGATAGAGAGCAATCCTGATACCTAGATATGCTCCCCACAAGTGCTTGGGAACAACCACGGCTCTTATGTGTGTACTATTGCTCCAAACACCAAGGGCATGGCTGGGATGAGCCCTCTGCAGGGCTTAATAGGAGATCCAGATAAGAGAGCTTTTATCCAGTCTTGGGGAAAACAACTGTATTCTAGCTTAACAAAGATCTGCATTGGTTCTGTTGTACTAGAAGAGTTTAAGTGGAAGCTGGCTTCAAGTGGAACCTCTTCATGATTAAGTTCTCTCATCACCATAGTTAGAGGAGCTCTGATGATGTTTCTGCACAAATGAGAACTGTGAATAGAACTGTTAGCTCACTTGGAGGAACATGGACAGTTTGGTGAAGCAGACATACACATACCAAGTTCACATACGTTTTTTACTGTGATACAGGGTTCTCAGTGCTTCATACGTCAAGGTGTTTCAACTTGCTTCTCATTTATTCATCTCTCTGATGAGTACTACTCTCATAACTGGATATCTCTTCGAAAAGACCCCTTCAAAATCACATTTCTCCAGTTCCTGATTTCTAGGTACACACTGGGCTAGGAAGGGCCTTTGGCTGCATATCTGTTGAGGTTGTTGATTGGCTGCATTGATATGGAGATGAAGATTTATTGCTAGAGGTTACCATGTTGCCATTGCTAGCATATTATGTCTGCTCTTTAGCTGAATTTTCTCAGTTGTACTAATCTCTGTAGACTTCTAGGGTTGGCCTGGTGCTCTGCTCTGAATTATAGCAGCTAACTAGAGCTAGCATGAATCAGATAACATAGTTTAGATCATCCTTGCTCTGCTGGGAATAGAGACACGCTGGTTACTCTGAGGAGAACCAACAAAAGCCATCTCTCTCCCTGCAGCAGTCATTCACATGGAGAGAAAGCTGCTTGCAGAAAGGTATTTCTTAATTGCACTTTGGTTCTGGACCCTCTGGTGAACACACTGTGAACAAATGAAAGTTCCTAGTGTTGGGGGGGGGGGAAGAAGAAGGAAAAAGTTTTGCCTCTTAGAGCAAGGAAATAGTTTGAGGCTATGTTTTAATTAAAATGAATATCTGCACTATCTTAATGTTATTGCCAGTTAAATGTAGCAGGGTGATTTAGAGTTCTATAACACAATTATACTCCAGTAATGAAGCTCTGTAGAATTATCCCAGGAATTCAAAATGCAAAGGGGAGCTGTAGCTCTCATTTGTAACCATGTTACAGCCTTTATTGTTACAGTATTTTCTGTTTTCCTCTAAGATTAACTCAGTCCTATTTAAGTCTCTGGTTACATTAAGGAGAGATTGGGAAGGGGTGACAGGAGCTGGTTTACCACCCTGCAGCGGTTTGGTTCACAGTGTTCCTATGCAAGCACAGAGCTGACTGCTTCAACCTGTTCACGCTTTTAGTCTTTCTATGGGGAGACAGGATGCGTGCACATAACTAGAAATATCACATGCCATGTGGTTTTGCAGGTGAGGTCTCAAATGAGTGACTATTCTAGCAAGGAAATCTCCGTTGAAGGTGCCTTGAGAGGTGGCACAAAGTTACTTTACACCTTTGCTTCTGGTTCCTTCTGGTGTGCTGAGGAGGTCTTGTTTGCTTGTGGGCCCTTGACTGGGTCCGCTGCTATGCAAAAGAAGAGGTGCATAGAATCATAGAATGGTTTTGATTGGAAGGAACCTTAAAGATCATCTAATTCTAATTCAAAACCTGCTCTCCCACAAGGACTCTTCATTTGCAAAAGGCTATTTTTTCTTTTTTTGTTTCCAGAAGTGGGAAAACTGTTTGGAGAAAGCCAGGAGCTCTGTCAATCATCATTCCCATTTGGAAACAAATCTGTTTGGTATTGAGGAAAGATGAAAGCTGAACCAAAGCTAACTACACTGGAGTTTTTGATTTGCAGCAAATAGATTAAAAACAGAATGGAATCGATATGATAGATAGAGCAATCCTCAGGAACACCTCCAGACCCCTGTGGCAGACCCCAGCAGCCTGATTAATCCAAGCAAACAGCCTGTGGATACTCTCTTCCTGCCTCTGGATTTTCTTTGTGCAATTTCATGTCACAACCAGGGTCCTGACCACTCAAATGAGGCATATCTGTCAGCCTTTACAGGATTTTCAGTGTTCAAATCTAGCATTGTAATCCTGTAGATACAGAGATTCTGGCTCCAACCAGGTGAAAAACTTTCTTTTTGGGAAAAAAAAATGTTTCAAATTTGAAATGTGAGGGGTTTCTTATGTTGTCAGCATGGAATGTTTCTATTGTCTTGCTTGCAACTGGTTTTAGTTTGTCATTTCCTTCCAGTGGAAGTTTTTGCAGCCACACCTTAGCAATAATAACAGCTCTTTCTTTTAGACCCTGGCCTGTTCACACTGAGATGTGCTTTTCTGCCTTCAGGCCTTCTAAAATACTATCCAATGGGGCAAAATGCTGCTCAACATGTGTAATGCCCTTATCTTTCACCTTTAGGTCATCTTCTCTTCTATGGCCCCAAAAGTACAATACTTCTGTTGTTAAGCTTTAGGCTGTCACCTCACAGCTGTGTAAAAACCCAGAGCTTCAGCTTCAACGTGAGGAAGCATCATACTGTTAGCATAAAAACCAGGTCAGTCCATTTTCTGCAGAAAACATTCCTTGGTACCTTTCCAATCGCTTGCTAAAAACTCATGACCATGGAATAAAGGCTAAGGTAAAATGTCCTGAAGCTATGAGACAATATCTTAGGATGCAGGTGCCCTTGGGCTCTGATTTAGGTTTCCATGTGTCTTACCGCATTTACTTAATGATTTTCTAGGCACCTATAGCCATAGCAGCTGGGCTGCTGCCACAAATTAAATGCAAGCAGACATTAAATCAAACTGTCTATAGCAGGCTGCAAAAATGGGCCTCCTCCTTCTGCTACCACGATTGGGCATAAGTGACTCAAAAATGGTCCAAATTCACACAGAGACATCACTGAAAGGATGTACCTTGTGGTGCTCTTGGAAAGTTGGCAGAGTGACTGTGGGTTACCAGGAAATCCATACTCTCGAACTGGAATTCTTCCATCTTGAATAACAGAGAAAATAGGGCTGGAAAATATCTCAACTTGCTTAAATATTCTACAGTCTCACTATATACAGAACCTCCCCTTGGTTTCCCTTTTGGGTGAAATCTCAGGCATCATTTATGCAGCACAAGACCCTGTGGTTCAGACACTGAGACTTTGGTGTTCCGTGGCTTGTTATTAGATATATATTCTCTCAGCATGACTACTTGAGTCTGTGACAGCACACATTGAGGGAGATGCATACCTATCAGGAGCCACTGCCCAGTGGGAGCATTCATGCCTACACTTGTATTTGATCCCATTTGGGCTTTTATATTGTGTGTGTTACTATTGGAGCTAGACACATCCATGGCCATTATCTGCCTGCTACTCATTCAGTTAAATCTCCTTCACTATAAGAGAGCAAGGGAGAATCTCAGGGCATGTAAAAATCTGTTTGTGCCCATCTGCTTGCAATAGCTTTGTGTTGCAGCTTGTTTGGAAAGTAGTATCAGTTCTTCATATGGGAAGGAAAGGTCACTGTCTCTGAAGGACAAATTCCGCCTCTGTCCCACAGACTCCAGGAGTCATTGGTCACCCTCGGATGACAGCTCTGAATTGCAGGGCAATGTTTGCTGCATTTATTTCTCAGAGTAATTCAGTGGGCGGGTGTGAGTGGAGGAGGGGGGCATGCATTTGGCCGGGTTCGTTGTGTGAAAGAGGCAGTAGGCCACGGTCACCTCAAAAACACCAAGGGATATTTACAGAATGGAGGAAAAAAAAATAATAATCAGAAGCTGTTTACTGATTAAACTTGAAGCAAGCCCAGTCCTTCCAAAAGAGCAATCATCTGCTATTCATCACCGATTTCTGCAAGTCTGGATGCAAAGAGCTATTGCAAAGCTTTGGAAGTCCTTCATGCTCAAAGTCACTTTCTCTTAGTGATAATGATACCATAGCCCTTAAAAACCTTGGCTGAGCTTTGTTTTAGCTTCTGGACAGAGAAGCAAAGCAATGAAATACAGACAACAAAGAGAGAAGTAGCATCCCTTCTGACAGGCAGCAAGTCAGTGGCACAGCTAGGAAGTGAACCTGGACTTCCAGAGTCATGCTCTAATACCCCACTTACTTGTACTGGGGCCCAAATCTGGGTCAGGTACATTTTCAACCAGCATTCAGGATTGAGGTTTCAAGTTTGTTTGTATCTGAAAGAAAATGAGACCTTTACCTTTGTTGTTTTGAAATAGGTTTCCTGAGAAAACAGATTTAGGCAACTGGATTGTCCCTCTCTGCCAGCTTTAGATTTTGTTGGCCAATACTGACCACACTTGGCAAATGGAGACAGAGATTCCTACCAGCTCTGTGAACACAGGTGGGGTGATGAGAAGAGAGCTCAAGTGATATTTTATGGCCCCTCCAATACAATTGTGTTTCACATCCAAAACTGTCAAGTTCTTTCTTGGTTACTGGGAGTGTGAAGGCCATTTAAAAATGGTCTGTGAAGCAGTCTTCTGGGGGAGTCAGGGCCTCTTCCTTGTTGCATGGCATGTATCTTCTGGGTTGAAGATAGCTGTCTTCACAGACTTGTGTAGCAACTGGTGCCGTTGGACAGTAACCATCAACTATCAGTGTCTGTATTCACAACCCACTAAGCACTTCCAAATACAGCAGCACTGCCATGTGAATGGCAAGAAGGAGGAGGCAGCAAGTTTCACCAGCTGTTGCCATCATTCTGGTTGTGTATCAGTGTTTTCAGTGTTAGCACAACTTGAAGGGTTAAATCCAATCTGTTTTCCACAACAGATCACTGTGATGTTTTTTCCCCTTTTAGATAGTCATCTTCCATTAAGAAAAAAGAAATCAATTGCTAAGATTTCCACCTTGCTCCTAGTAAAGCTGCTGTGTAGGTGGAACTGTCACGTATTAAAACTTCTTCCAACCATCAGCAAAACTCACAAAGCTGCAACTTTCTCTGCTCAACCCTGTCTGTGTACTGATTTTCTAATATACCTGTAGCTTTGCTTGGGAAACTCTTTCATACCTTGAACACATCAAGAATGGAAAAGACAACCAGCTTAATACTGGGCATATGAAGACTCTTAGAGAGAAAATGAAGCAGAAATCCTTTCGAAAGGTATATCTGATGGAATAGGTCCTGTGATTGACTACAGAGTGAAATGCACTGTGCAGCACTAGAGAGAGCACAAGGTAAGGAACTAGATCTCACCAGGATAATGCCACATACATAGTCCTCATCTCAGAGACATCATTGCAAATGTTACCCGGGTCACACAGTTATGCTCTGTAGCCAGGAGAGTGCTTTGGTTATTGAAACACAGAATGAGCTATCAGGGGACATGGTTTTTAAACTAACTTGAACAATGACTCCCTGCACATTTTGCAGCAAGTCATTTCATCTCTCTGTGCTTCTCTCCTCTGTGTAGTGAGGACGATACTTATCATATGTACTGTGACACTGTAGAGCTTCATCTGCTGAAATTATTGTTGCTCTTTGTAACTACAGAGTGTTACGAGAAGAGATAATGGAAGCACAAGTGAATTTCACATTTGAGTGGTAGCCATTAAACCTTGCAAGAGTCCTCTGGCTTTGAAGACATTATATCTCTCCACTTCAGTGAAAGATTAGCCTTCTACAATTCACCCTGCATATAAACCTCGACAGGCCTAATTTTTGGCTGTATTTTCTCTACTGTTGTTGTTTATTCCAGAGAAAAGGGAGTAAGTAAGTATTATTTGGGCCTGCTTCCTAGTTTGACATGTCTGCCTAAAATTGCATGCTGCTCCCACTTTCTATCAGCATGCATTACACTGCTAGTTGCCAAAAGTCAGGAATGTGTATCTGAAATCTTCTGAAGAGTTTCACTGGAGGCCAGGTACAGTCTCATCTCCAATTATTTTTCCTTTATGGGGGTTTGATACCTTTTTTCTTGTCTGTGTAGATATCTATATGTCCCTTGCTGACTATAAGATGCCCCATATTAGAGCATCAGTGCTATAATCAGATGAACATCTTCTGGTACAGGGAAATGTCAGTCTTTCTGCTTACAGATGGGTGAATGCAAATACATGGAAGGATTGTCACAGCTCTGTGGAGGAGTTGTTCTATGCCCATGGATGAGCATAGGATGCACTCAGACACAGCAAGATCTGTGTATTTTATTACATATGCAGTTCATGCATACAGCAAGGCACAAAGCTTCCTCAAACTCACTGCATGTTTTGGGTAGAGCGGATCTCTTGTGACCAGTGGACACAGATAGCTCCTACCCAGGTGTCAAAGCTGCAGGATGGACAAGGAAGACACGCACTAGACAACCTGAATAGGGCAAGATGTACAAGGAGAGAGGACAGGGGAAGTCCACATGAAAACCAGGAACTGATCTCCAGCTCTTCCAATATTCAGCCAAGAGTTTGTGCATTGCACTCTCCATTCTAGTAGAAAGGACCATCCCTATCCAAAGCAACAAAGCCACTATACATCTTTTGTAGGTTCTCAGCTAGGATGAGTAGTGGGCACTTCCTTTATGGCACAATTCAAGCACTGTGGTGGTGTTAGAAGGACCAATTTGTCTTTCCACTTCAGTTTGTGGCTTAGTAGTGGGATTTTCAGGTCCAGGGTTGTCAGTCAATCTTGTCCCAGTGCTAAAAGTCAACAAAAATTAAACTCTTTGAAATGGAAAGTTGAATTTGGCAGGGAGACAGGTCTGTAAGAATTGTGACCAAAAAAAATGGCTTTTTTATTCATTAAAATTTAAATGCAGATAAATAAGCAACAGCTCCAGTAAGGATTATAGAACTTCTGTATTTATGAGGAAGCAGGAATATTATAAATATTGAGATTGGCTATTTTCTACCTACATACCTTTTTTTTTTTGTGGAAGAGTAATAACATTTGCTAGTCCAGCAATAATACTATGCATTTATGCAGCAGCTTTCATCCAGACATCTCCAAGCACTTCACTAACATTAGTTTGATGAAGCTTCACAGAGCTTTCATAGAGGCAAATAATGAATTATTCTTCCCAGTTTACAAACTGAGAAATGGTTGCACAAAAAGAGGAAGCAATTTTGTCCAGAGGTGAAGGCTGAGAACATGGCAAAGCTGTGACAGAGTCTGGGAGCTGTGATTACAGCAATGATAATCCAAGGGACTTCAGCAGTTTAAAGATGCGGTTAAAGGAAGAAAAGTTACTGCAGTAGCTGATGGTCTGAACTTAAAACACATCAGTCACTTGAATATGAACTGCTCGTGTGCATATGGTGGGTTACAGTAAATAAGAGTAACTTATTCTTACAGATCATCTTCAATATTGTGTGAATTAAACACGATCTTAGAAGGGTAGATCAACTCAGAGCTGTGCACTGAATAGCTATGTTGCTTCACATATTCAGTTAGTCAAGGTATCTCTACATAGCACTGAATTATGCCATGTAAACGTTAATTTTACAGATAAGATGAATCTAAAATACATTCCCAACAGTGGCAGCAGCCATAATGACAACAACAACAATCCAGAAGTTGCTTTAAAGGTTGTCAAAACTTCTCCTCTACAAGATTCTTTAATGAAATTTCTTCCTGCTTTAGAAAGTCAGTCATAAAGATTATGTGAAGGAAAAAAACATCGAAGCCAAAATAAATACAGACTGAACAGAACACGCATTTTCATCAACTTTTACCATTTAAAATAAGATAAAAACAGATAAAATGTAGAAATGTTGCATGTTTTCAAAAGGAAAATTCTTCCATTACCTCAAAATGTGAAACAGGAGACTTTGGTCTTTCCCTGCCTGAATTTACTCTTCAGAATATGCCTCTGCTAGTATAGTATAATAAACTACCTCTGACAATCAGGTTTCCTTATATTCAGTCCTTTTGTGGTTGTGTTTGGTTGGTTTTTGTTTGCTTATTTGTTTGTTTCAATTCTTCCCTCCCCCCTCCCCCCCTTTCCTTTTTGCTATCTTTCTGACACGTCTTTAAATGATCAAGATTACTGGGCTGGATAATCTCCAAGCAATTAATTGGCTAAATTACAGCTAAAACATTTCAATGGCTGAAGGGATGTTGATAATGATGATGAGGATTAAGATGATAACGAAGATTATGGTAATAATGTTTTTATTTGGGGAATACTTATCTTTATTTTACTTGTCACCCGGACTGGATGCTTTGATACCATGGGTTCAGGCTCTGAGTTGCAACCTCTGTGCAGCAGGTGGCATTATACTGTCCCAGAAACACATGCCATTTTGAAGTAGATTTCACATCACCATTGATATACGTATTGCTGCCTGGGAACTTCTCATTTAATCTCATGTCTTGTCTCTCACACACTAATTTATATCAATCCCTTTCTTTCCATTTACAGTGTAACACCTCTTTAAATCAAACATGGATGTCTTTTTAAGGGCTTTAAGTGGTAGGGAATCTACAGCATTTAGCTGTTGCAGTGATTAATTACCACTGTTATTTAGAGTCACACCTGCATCTAAGTTTGAACATGTCTTTGAAGTTTGCATCTATGGGGCTTTGTTAGAACATTTTCATTTCAATTTAAGAACATTTTGCTTGCAAATATCTTCCCCATATAAGTACTGAATAGCTATGATCAAGTCATCACTGTTCTTTACTGCATGTAATGCAACCAATGTCTTCTGCTGGGAACTGTGATTTCAACTCCATCATCAAGGGATAAAAATACATAGCATGGGCCTTTCTTTTGACATACAGAAGTCCACAGTTCTCATTGTGTTACTAAAGAAAGTGATCCAAAGGGAGGGGTTTCAGAGAAAAATCACTCATATTTGCTTGTTGCTTTAGGACCTGCATGTCTGATCCTTGACTGTTTCTCTCCAATTTCAAGTAAAGCTGAATTTGGGGGGGTTGTTGTTTTAGGGAGTTTTTTCCCCAGGATTCACATTCTTAACAAAGAAATACTGTTGGGATGGAGAAGGCAGGGCAGTACCAGAGGCTTTTAGACTAAAACAGCATCTGTTTGTGGCTTAATTCATCTGATGACAAAGCCATCACTTCTTAAAATCCCGTTCAAGCCATTCTCTTTGGTGGCCTGAACCTACTGAACTCTTTGTTCAGATTTCCAGGCAGAGCAGAAAGCTTAAAGGGTTTCTTGCTTTGCTGTCCCTGATGACCAGAGCCTGCTATGCTGCTTTTCTACCACTGGCCCTCTACTGATGGATCTGGCAGCACCTGACGGGAAGGTTCATAGTCCAATGGATTAATGATGCTTTGATAGACATGGTGTTGTTTGATGTGTTGTAGATATGCTCAGTCTGTGTCTCCTGTCTCTTTATTTTTCCTGTGCAGTTATGTTGACAGTTTCACTACTTCCCTCCTGAGCTGGCTTTACAGCACAAGGAGTTTCTCAGTAGGAATTTTTGCCTTTGTTTCCTGGATTTTCTCTGCCATCCATACAGCAATCATTCCCTTTATATAAGGAAGGAGGTCATGAATGTGATAACCCACTTGTAAAGGAAAGTGGTTAACTTTAAGAAGAGAAAAATTCAAATCAAAAACACTCCCAGAGCTTTAGGAGTGCAAAAAACTAAGCTGCTCTGAAAAATCTGAATTAATCCTGACTGCTGGTGTCAAAGACATCTTTCCCATGTACATTGCTTTGGTATGCCTGAACTCGGATATGTGCCATAGGAGTGGAAATGGCTTCCTACTGCCCAAGGGTCCCAAGGTGGAGAAATTCTCACTGAAAGCTGCCAGCCAGAGACTGTGCTTTTCACCAATACATGGCCCTAATAAAAGGTGCAGTCCAAGCTACAACAAGTTCAGGGCTCTTTTCCTAAGCTTGTGAACGTGGGATGCTGGAGTTGTGAGGAGGGTAATAGGAGCTTGAGGTGTGTGAGTCCCAGCACATGTGATAAAGACAACAGATGACCTCTAGACTTAAATACAGAAAGACAAAAAGAAAGAGAAAGAAGAATCTGACTGTAGCAACACTTGGAGTCTTGATGGCTCCAGAGATAAACAGAGTTATACCAGAGTCTTCATCCCCAGGACTTGATAAACTGTAGGAGGTTCCCTCTAGCCCTGGGGTATTGTGTTCTTTCACCAAAACATTAGAATGGCCTTTGAAACTTTTCCTCCCTTTCCCAATTGAAATCTGAAAGAGAAGAGCTTCAATGGTTTGACTCATGACTTTTTTGTCTGGCTGACTGACTCAGATTTCATCCTGCAGAAAGTGGAACTACATAAAATCACAGAAAATGAATCCAAAACCAAGCAACCTCAAGAGGTCACTTCATCCACCCCTGCCCCAGGGCTCCATCAACCACATCTAAATCTTTCTTGACAGATGTTTAACCGGCTTTTTAAAACCTTCAGTGGTTGCAACTTCACAGCAATCTATTCCAGTCTTTAACTGTCCCCTACTGTTGAATGTTTTCCTTCATGTCTAAAGTAAACAAGTATCTCGTTTCTCTCATCTTTTTGGAGACACTAAAGCTATGATTTCAGATGATGAGACCACACTCTTCAACTGAGAAGGTATTGTTTTCTAATTAGGCTGAATGGGCAGCAGGTCTGTCCTTCGAATTCAGACATTCTTGTGTTTGTCATCATATGCTTACACATTTTTCTTTGCCATACACAAATCCCCCTTCATTTTTCTACATCTTTCTTTGTATTTTACTCTCTCATCATGTCATATTATTCCTTGTCTTCATGTCCATTCCTCCCATCTGCCTTGGTTTTGCTTATGTTTGCAATACTTCCTTTCTCACCTCCCAGCACAAGCAGCTGCAGCTCAATCAGATGACGCTGTTGGTAGCTGAACTGGCATATGTGATGTCAAGGATAGCTCTCCATTTTGTCCTCCTGGCCCTTCTCTGAACTATTGATGTAAATATGTGGCAGAAACATCCCTCATGCAGGCTGTTCCTCTCAAATGAAAACATGACACATCCATAAAATGTGATCTATGTGCAATCATCATACACATGCCTTCAGACAGGGGAGAGAAGTGGCTTGCTAATTAAGTTCTGCAATCCAGTGGTTGTGAGAAAGATAAAAACATGTCCCCGGTCAATCTATTACAAAGAGAACAGAACATCTGACCTTTTCATCCTGCCTTCCGCTTGCACTCGCTAGATCCATAACCTTTTCCAGCTGGAACGGAAAGTTCAATTAAGTTTTGTTGGCTCAGAAAACTGCCCATGTCCTGGAGAGTAGATTAGGCACTCAGGGGCTGCAATTATCCATCTGGTGCCACTTCAGCTATAATGTCTATATATTTATATACATACTGCCATTGCTTCCAAGGATAAACACTGTGATGAGTTGCTTAGAGGAGGGTCACAAGCCTTACAGAGAGGGACACTTCCGATTGTAGGGATCCAAACCACCAGGCCCCATGCAGAGTAAACCCAATGTCAACAAAACTTTTGCTACTCATGGCAGCAAGGGGAATATGTCAAAGTGGAAAGGATTCATCACACACCACACAACCTTTCAGGTTTCCATCTGTGTCAGTTCACTGATTTATGGATCTGCACTTTCCCACAATCTGGGGGAGGCATATAGAACCTTTGGAAATAATTTAATCTGTGTTGAGAAAGAAGTTTTATAAATACAGACACCCATATATATTACATAGTTAACGCTTTTGAGGACAAAGTGCTTGGCCTTGGCAAATAATTCATGCAATTACATCAGAGATGAGGCACTGACAGCAACCAACGCATCAATCATCTGGCTGATCGATAATGCCTGCAGTATATGCAATCAAACCTAATCAGACTCGCATAGCCTCAGGAGGAGAGAACATCTGAGATCTTCACCTCATGCAGAGAGGCTGTAGCTTCAAGGGCTCATGTGAAAGTTTGCTGAGAAGAATTTTCCCTTTGGGGCTGTTTTTACACTGTTTGCAGATCTCAAACACTTTCTAAAAGGGGAGCAAACACATCTTAGATAATCACACCAAAGTTATAATGGAGTCTTTAATAAAGGGGATGCAAGATGCACATTCATTCCTAATAAATCACAAGGCCAGGGGACATTGCAACTCATAATAAAGTCTCTGCCTTTACCAGAATGTTGTAAAAAGATCTACATAAATCTTGCCTTACCCACTGGACACTAAGAAAGGTAGCAAACAAGCATGTGTTTGTGTTACAACAGTCTACTGTGGTGCAAGTTGCAACTAGTTAAATCAGTACCATGAAAACAGGTTGCCCTGATCAAAACAACAAGAGAAGATTGCCTCACCTTATCATCCTTAACAAGGACAGAATGCTGGGCTTCCTGTGTCAGAAGTTCATAGGTTTGGGAGATGTCATTTCTGAGCTTCATCTGGAGTCTTTCTGTGGGGTTGGGGAGCACAGTTTCTTATCAAGTGGTTACCACGGTCATCAGGTTCTGCAGCTGCAGAAGATAGACATACCTCTATTAGCACTAGTGTTGGGAACACTCATCAAGTATCTTGGACAACAACCTCTTAATGCCAGTTAGCATCACAGTAACCATTTGATGTATGAAGTTTGGCTGCTCTGATAGCCAATTCTACTGCTAGAGCAAAATCTTTGATCTGCAGAAAAGCAACTCTGAGACACATAGAGGAAATCTCTCACTAAGTTCTACCCTCTCCTCAGTTACTTTCTGACTTGCATCTTTTCCTGGGGAGCTAAAGTCTCTGAGAGAGCCCTAGGTCACAGATTTACAGTGGCTACTCTGAGAACTGAGGGGAACATTTCTAATCTACTCCAAGCTGCTTCTTCCATCCCACAGCATTCTGATGACCACCTCCACCCTGACTACGGCATCCCTCATTTTATTCTTAATTTTTCCTCCTTACTTGTCTTACAACATGAGAAATAATCATCAACTCCATCTCGAAATAATAATGTCCTACAGCAAGAAAGTGGCTGCACCATGGACCAGGAAGAATGTATGACTGTTTCTATTTCAGTCTCCTAGAGCAGAAGGTTGGGCTTGTCTGTCCATTGCCCACAGCATCCTTGGTGGCACATCTGGCACCCAGATGTGGTCTTCTTTCTCCAATGGAAGGATCCCACCCTGGGACAGCCCAATCTCTGCTTTGCCATTAGAGTGGGCTGAGCCTGCAGTTCTTGGGTACTCTCCTGCCTTTCCCCTGCTGGTTTCTGTGTTGTGTCTCATTAGCTGCTCATCTCTCTTCAGCTGGGAGACAGGAATCTGGCAGGAAGGTGTAAACAGCCAGTTTAATTGGGTGTGTAGAACAAAAGAAGCAGTGGCAGTGCTGTCATTTTGGAGCTAGCTTACAAACAGGCAGTTTGAGAATCATTTCCTCCCATCTGCACAGAGTTAAATCTCCCAACGCTTGCGGATGAGCATTTCTCTGAACACGGGAGAAGCAAACAAACAAAAAGGGGCCTTTTCAGAGTGTGAGACAATGTTTCTATCCTCTCTTATATGCTGTCCTGTGCAATCATTTATCATCTACCTTGAGGCTCTGCAAGGTTGGGACTACCCTTCTTTTTCTCCCTGCCCATCTTGCACTTATGCATGATTATGATAGGCACATCTCTGCCTTTTATCACCTCCCACACGGTGACTGGGTGGCCTGGACAATCAATGGTAGGTGCCAACAAGTCCATATGTGACAACCCCAGGGAGATCTGCAGTCAGATCACATCAAGGGGGGGAATGGAGACACCTTTTCTGCTGTGCTACATCACACAGTCCCCTTCAATTATCAATCCCCAGGGAAGAAGTCTGTTTGCTTCTTATTTTTCTTTCTGGTCATTTGTACTTAAACTTTGTGTCTCTGAAAGGAAGGAAAAGAAAGAAAGAAAGAACTCACTAAGAACTGCCCAGAGATGTGCTGCCTTCAGCTATAAACACAGGTGTGGATTTATTTGTGTTGCTTAGAAACCTGCATCTGTGGCCTGTCTGGTCCCTTTATGCTTATTTAAAATCACATCTAATAGAAAAAGACATAGCCATAAGGCTCAAGAGTAAAAGTTTACCAGGGTCACTGGTTCTGCCACCTGAACTATTTCTCTGATCTATCCTCTCAAACCAAACAAACAATTTCCATACAAATTGGATCCTGGTTACAGAAACACAGGATTTCAGCTCAAGTATCTCTCATCCAAGGTTTGTCCCCTGCCCCATGAAAGCAATCCTTGTGTGTGATGAGGCAGCAGTATTTCAGTCTGACAAGCATCTTACTTTCCCTAGAAGTGTGCCTTTTTTAACTCCCTTGTTGGAAGTTATGTCCAAAGGGATGGAATGAGTTAAAATAAACAAGTTTTAATGGGGCTGCTAAATATCCAGATATTTGTCCAGATATAAGTATATGGACAAATGGTGGCTGCACATGTGTGGATAAACCTGAGGAGCCTGATGTGCCTGGACCACATCAAGTTTACTATGTGAGTTGTTGAGGTAAACCTGTGCATGGCTGGACTCTGGCTGCCTTCTTGACACCTTCATGGCCTTGACGGCAGATGTGTGGTAGAGCAGTACCTTGTATGTTTGAGATGTCCATATAACTACACATGTGCGGTTGGAAATTTCCCTGTTGGATGCTCATACCTCACTATCACCCTGTGGTGCATGACATGGCAAGTGACACAGATTGTTGTAGGATAAACTCACACACTTAACTTTTGCTTGTTCCTTGTTGGTGTGGCTTGGTTTCTCACAAAGAAACTGGGGAGAGCATCCTATTCAACATGCCAGTATCATTACATTTGGGCTGGGGATTTCACCCCTTGAAGTAAAAGTGCAAAAAGATAGCTCCTCCACACATACATTCTTGAAATGGATCCAGGCTTTTAGTCCCATGTTGATAACAATGTTAAGGAGCATCAATATCCAGGTCCAGTTTTGGAGATGTAGTGATTTCCACCCTAATTTGACAGTGCCTTAATTTACATTTAAGCACAATACCAAAATCCTGTCTTTTTTGCTTTTGTTGAAATAAAAATTACCTAGAACCCAGACTCGAAGTCTCACAAATTCTGAATGTAATGGCTTCATAAATTCGAAGCATGAGACAACTATGATTTACAGCTCTGTTTTTGTGTATCACCAAGGCCATAGATTTCTTCCACTTACTGGTTTCTGCATGAACCTCAATTGAGTTATGGTTTAAGCAGGGACATGCAGTCTTTAACACCGGTCTCAGGATGAACAATCTAACCGCATTTTCTGAAAAGGATTTTCCAGTGATTCATCATTTTCACTGGAAACCAGGTGACACCTTAATTCAGGATGGAGCTTCACTAGCTCCACTTCTGATTGAAGTGAGGGTTTCTATAGAAAGGCAGACAGAAAGGAAAGAAAAGGAAATCGTGTGTTGTCTCCCTGTCTTTTGGCATATCTTATTTCCCATCACAGGGTGATAAAGCAACAGCTGAAATGCTGAAATGAAAGGCTGCTTTCAGGATCTACTTAGCATAGCCATAAGCAGAACACACGAGAGATTTCATGAGGCTGATTCTGCTGACATTGCCTGCCTGAATTGGAGCTTCACAACATCCCAGTTGAGAGGAAACAAACTTCCCGTGTGTTAGAACCACACCTCTGATTTTTCTGAAGTTCACTGCCTATAAATAGGGCTTTTTTAACTGAAAGTCTCGGCACAAAGCACAGCCACGAGGGCTTCGAGTGCTGTCTAATTTTTCAGCTTCCTGCACTGGGACTTGATTGTTTTCCATGGCCTTTTGTGCTCTTAGTTTATGAAAAATCAATACTTTAATATAGAAAACCAGTCCCGCAGCTATCTATTTAAAGCAGTATTACCTCTAGCTCTGCCGCTTTCGCTATTTGCTCACTCAACTCCATGAAACTGCTGCACGTGTTAACGCAGCAGGATGAGACCCCCTCACTCAGGCAGCGCTGGGTGCAGGATGTGCAGGGAAAGGCATCGCATTACCTTCAGCAAGCGGTCTGGTCCCTCCGCTGAGCTTCAGCAGCATGAACTATAAGTAACCAGAAGGATGCAGTTTGGACAATGACTACAATGTGGTTAACCAGGAATTTCCAGGTTTAATAACCTTTTTCTTCCTTTATCTGATTGTAAGGCAAAAGACTATTAGAATAAGAGTGAGAAATACTTTACTGTGGGTTTTTTTTTCAGTTCTAAAACAAATAAAACCCCAACTCAAACCACAGAAAGAGATGCAGAAAACAAGGCTGTGAGTGTTCATTCTGGCTTTCATAGGTGAAAACCAGGTTTGAGATGTCATTAATTTTCACTAAAAGTCAAGATTCAAAAGAAAAGAGTTTGAAAATAATGTATTCCAACTGCTTCATTTCAGCTGTGTTTTGGGTTGTTATCCCAGATAGTTTGGTTTGGGGTGGAAATTGTAACATATGTTATTTATCATACAGTGGTATGGCAGAGCTGGTCTTGGGAGGGCTCTCATGGATCAGGCCAGGTCTCCTTGTGCAGGTGGTTCTGGATGAGCAGTTAGGTTGTGCAGGCACTTGTGTTTTTGTTGAAGGGCTGATTCCTACTCTGAGCCCACATGTCTCTGCACAGAGTTCTGGGGACAGCCACTGCCACCAGTACAGCATCTTCCCAGAAGAAGGAGGGGAGGTAAACGGGGAATGGCCATGGCAGGTCTGTGTCTGAGGCATCAGTCCCACAGCAGCAGTGCGTGGGCACCAGAGACATGTTATGGCTCTACAGCTCTGTATTTTCTGCTCTCTGTTTCTGAAAGGAAGAGTTGCTGTGACAGCGCTGGGAGCCATCGGGTCCCCATCCCTCCTGCTGAGGGCATGAGGACCTCACACTGGGCTCAGTGGGAGCACTCCCTCAGCAGTGTATTAATCGATTTGATTTACCATAGGGCACTCCAAACACCCTTCAATGGCGGCTCATTACCAAAACAAATCTTTTCTTTCCTCCAACACTTCCCATACTTTTCCATGTCAAACACTTGGTGCTGAGAGATGCTGCCTTTTCCCTGCTTCTCCTTTCCTCCTATGGCAAAGGTGGAGGGAGGAAAATCAGAGGATCATCTATTTTAAAAAGCAGAAACATGTCATGCTGTCTTTCCCCATCCCTCAGGCTTCAAGCCCAGCAGCTCTTCACCCTCTACGCCCACCCAGTAATCCCCCTAAAACAAAACTAAGAGGGTTGGAAATAAGTAGTCTCTGCATGTAAGTGAGCAGCTCCTGTGTGCAGGGAGTTATTTTGGGCTAGGTATGAGGTACCACGTGAGGCACAGTCTTCACAAAATGCCAAGCAGTCAAAGCCAGAGCAGCGTGCTCCTAACCTCTTGCACTGAGGTAAAAATAAACCTTAATAAAAGAGCTGAGGAGGCTTAATGGGAAGTGGAAATGCAAAAAGAAGAAGAAAAAGAGAAAGCTTCGTTAGATGAGTCTCAGCAGATCCAAGGGGACGCAATGGGATGTCTCTGTATCTGACTGTCTCTCTTTTCATTGAAGGTCCTCGGTCCTCCAGGCCAGAGCTATGGCAAGTTTCCTGTCCACACTGGAAGCGTATGCAAGTCTTTGGTTCCTGCTGAACAAAAGGTTCAGGCAGTGTTGGGCAGGAGGAGATTGCCTGCAAAAGGCAGCCTTGAAGATAAAACACTATGTGGGGGTTGTTTGATTACTGATATTGCCAGTTGCTTTGTTAGAGACCACTGGTGATTTGCTTCCCTATACCTTATCCCTCAGTTCCACTTCCATGAATGGGATTTTACTGGCTATGTAAAAATGCTGTGCAAAGGATGGGCATACCAGTGATGGCAGTGGTGTCCTGTGTCTTCAGTATATTGAACCTTAGCCTGCAAGTAATAAGCCTCTCATGCTTGATATGTGGATGCTTGCATGTTAAATCTGACTCAGAAATCATCCTGCAATATGTGTAGCAGGGGTTTCCATCTCTAGCTCTGCAATTTTAGACAGTGCACAGTGTGAGCTTCTCCTGGGAAGCTGATCTCAAAGGGCTGGAGCAGTTTATGAGGCACCCTGGCTGCCCTTCATTTTCTCACTTCCATCTCACTCCCTCTTATATTTTCCCACATTTTTTCATCTGTTTTGTCAAAGCTTTTCACAAAATCACTGGCACAGAAAAAAACCCACAAAAAATGTCTCCATCAGCACTAATCCCAAATTCTAACATTGCAGGGGGTTTCTATCTGAGTATTACTTTTAAAACAAAGGAAGTACTGAAGCAGTGTTTCTCCCCAGCCATAACACACTTCACTGTCTATTTGTGTATATAGCTGTCCCAAACAGTGCTGAGCAAAGCTAATCAGCTGGAGGGTGCAAGTCTTCCTGGTGGGACTGTGGTTGCCTGATAGGAATAATGTTGCAGTTCTGGAGATTGCGCTGTTCTCCTGCAGTGCCCTATCAAAGGAAGATTAAGTCTGCCTGTAGTCTGAGGCTGTGGCTGTTGTCAGGGGTCCCAGTAAGGTCAGGCTGTTTGTATTTTCCTTTTGCCTAACAAATTCAGGCTCCTGGAGGCCAGTTCTATAAGCAGCAATGTCAAAATGGAGCCGACCTTGGCTGGCCCATGTCTCAACTCTGTTTGCAAGGTCTCTGCTGCGGTCTCCACTGGCTTAGGCACTGAGCAGCCCCGGGCTCTGGTGAGCAGCACCATGACCTAAGTGTTGCAGAAGGGATTTCACAGGCACCTCAGTATGTGGCATGTGTAGGCTGGTCATGTTGGTGGCTCTTGCTTATGCAGGATTCATGCTTCAGCATCTTTAATCTAATTGAAGCATCAGGACCCAACAACAAGTGACAAAACTCTGTCATCAAAATGGGAGGAAGAGATGGAAAGGCTCAGTGGTTTAAAGCTGGAAGCAGCTCAGCCATGTCTGATTAGGTGTCCTGGATTCACCAGTAGCAGCCATTTTTCTTCCTCTTAGTAGCTGGTGCAGTGCTGTGCTCTTGACTCTCAGCCTGGGAACAGCGCTGATAACACCAATGTTTTTAGTTGTTGCTCAGTAATGCTTACCCTGACCAAGGACTTTGTGAATCTCATGCTCTGCCAGGGAGGAGGGGAAGCTGGGAGGAAGCAGAGACAGGACACCTGACCCAAACTAGCCAAAGTGGTATTCCATACCACAGCATGTCATGCCCAGGATAGAAACTGGGGGCAGTTACCTGGAAGGGCAAGATCACTACTTGATCGGGCTGGGTATCGGTCAACGGGTGGTGAGCAGTCGTATTCTCTTCCCTTGTTATTTCCCTTATCATTATTATTACTGGTGGAAGCAGCAGTGGTTTGTGTTATACCTTAGTTACTGGACTGCTCTTACCTCAATCTGTGAGAGTTACATTCTTTTGATTCTCCTTCCCATCCCTCCAGGAACAGGGGGAGGAAGGGGGGGGAGTGAGCGAGCGGCTGTGTGGTTCTGAGTTGCCAGCTGGGCTTAAACCACAATAGATGGAGGGGAGAGAAAGAAGCTGTGCCATCACCTTGGGATGTGCTGAGCTCCCCCTGCCCCATGGAGGAAGCAGAAGAGATACAAAAGGAGGAAAGTTGAGATGAAAACATATATATCCTAAGTCTTGTCCTGGCACTGCAAACATTACCATGTTTGCATTGCTAGCAGAAGGATACCAGTCAGTGATAGCAGAAGGGCATGCAGACAAAAAAGAGGTTCAAAAGTCAGTGAGCATAGGGTCCTGAGGGGAAATGAGAACATGGCTTTGCTCAGGGCTGACCCAAGAGCAGCAGGAGCGGGAACACACAAGGTGGCATGGGGTCCCATCCTGGAAGGAACAACCGACATTGAAGGAGATAGTGTGTGAGACAGGGAGGAGCAAAACAGCCAGCATCATCAAATTATGTAATAGATGCCTTTTCTATTGGGCTAAAATGTTTACTTGAGGAGGAGGATTAGAGTAGAGGAACTCCAGAGGTACCTTTCCCACCTCAGCTATTCTGTCCCATAACCACTGGGATACCTCTGAGGAAATAATACATGGAGAAGATACTGAGATGCAAGAGACCTCATGAGCTCATGTGGTCTTTGCAAAATGAATAAACTAACAAAATAAGTGGGCCATGGAGTAAAAACTCAGGGTTTGGTATGGAGATTGCCGGACATGAGCATCTCTCCTGGCTCTTTCTGCTTCTTTAGCTTCAGGTCTGATGAATGCTGAGTAGCACCACTGCGTATGGAAACTTTACAGTGAGAACCTCTCACGTGAAGGAGTGCTGACTGCACTATTAATGGGGCAGGAGGGAGACTCCACAGCAAACAAACAAAAAGAGTGAAAAAATCCCATGCAGGAACTATAACCTCACCCTGAGCTCAGGTGCCAAACATTCCAACCCTGGCATTGCCTCCCTTTGCCTGACAATGCCTCCCCGTTCATTAACATTCAGCTTTAAACCTGAGGAAGAGCAGGAAAAGTCAGGGATCACAGAGGGAGTGAATTCAGAATTAGAGATGGACCTGAACCAAACCCCCAGGTTAGACCAGAACTTCCCTAAAGGACAAGCAGGGGGGGTGAATTTTGCAGCTCAGCCCAATCTATAATTCATTATGTATCTCTGGTATTTCTAACAAGGCTACAGCTGTGATATTTAAATGCCAAACCTTTGTGCATTTTTAGACTCAGACTTTTGTTGTTGTTTTTGAGGCTCTGAAATAGGTTTTGCTCCTCCCTACTTCCTAATGAAACCGGAGAGGGAGAAAGTGCTGGCAGCATTCTAGATAGGCTTGATTCTTCTTATTGTAGTATCAAGGACATTTGGAATTAGTGAGTCTGGAGCTCAGAAACATCTGATGGTTTGCTCATCCTTAATTTCAAGAGAGCCCTTCACAGGGCAAAGCAATATTGCAATATATTCGCCCTTAACACACACACACACACACACACACACACACAAACCCTTTAACAGCCCAAACTTTGTGATTTCCAGATTTCCATGGCTTATGATTTTCACCACATTTTCCCTATGGACAAACAGAACAAAGAGGTGAACTGATATCACTGAGCAGAGAAGGTGACTTCTGCACTAAACAGCATGAAGCAGTATAAGGGGGAAATGCAAAAGCAGAGCAGGAGAAGGTGGTGGCAGTGAAGGGAAAGCTAAATGACAGGAAGTGTTTCAAACACACAGGGGTCAAGAGGCCAGCAAAGGCGTTATTCAGGTCCTCAGGAAATAGCAGAGACAAGGCGGCTGTGAGAGTGATGCTGCAAACACAGACACCAAATTATCTGCGTGATCCTGGCTGTGCATTCTCCAGCACAGAGGCAGGGGCCAGCTCTGCTCAGACCTTGCAAACCTGCTGAATGCTGCCACAGTGAGAAATGCCACCAACACGTACACAGGGAACAGAAGAGCTGTGGTTTAAATCAGTGCAACAACTTGAAGGAACTGATCTGAGGTTCCAGACATCCCATTTGATACAGGGCACATCACCCAGACTGGAGGTGCAACTCCTCAGCTGCTCTAAGGGGACACAGGGCTGCTGCCTCCTCTCCCCCATCCAGGAGGCTCTACCTTGTTCCGCATCATCACTGGACTCTGCCCATGGAAGGTTTTATCATTACCCTGATCCTGTAGAGCCTCACAAATAGGAAACAACCCCGGAACTACACATGGACTCCTTAGATCCCACCTCTAAACTAAAAGTAATTGTGTTGTTTCTCACCCATTGTCAGGATTGACAAATCTGTGAGCATTCTGAGGGCTGATAATTTTTTATACATAAAAATATGCACATATGCAACAATTAGTTGAAATTCTTCTCATAGAAGCTAGAGCAATATATTCAGTGACATTTAACCTCCCCCTTCCCCTGCAATCAAAGTCTTTTAAATAGCAATTGCAGCAAATTTGATTCCATTTTGGCAGATATATCTTTTGAAAAGCAAAAAAAAATGTGATGGAAGCAGGAGGGGAATTTTCTGGAGCAAAACAGACTGTGACAAAGCAATATGTATCTGCAGAGGAGAAGAAAAACCTTCTAAAAGCTGATCCTGGGGAGCCTAGAATTAAGATGTCAAAGGAAGGAACACAAGGAAAGGAGTGGTAGAGGGAAAAGAAATATATCAAGCGAAATACTGATGGGGTTAAAATACAGTGGTAATGTCCTTCATAATGCCACAAGCCACGGTCCTGCTATAACCTAATTAGCATCAGCCACAGCTGATGAAGGGCTGCGGACAAGCTACAAAGCTCATGGTGCTGCAGGAGGTGAAGTGAGTGATTCAGTAATTGCTGCTTTTCCTTCAGACACAGCATTAAGCAAACAGTTACAGCAGGGTAGGAGGTGGAAACAGGCTGAATCAGAAAAGAATCAGCCTTTCAGAGGAAGACGTCTTGTGAAAGGCAGCATTCAGGCAAGACGGGGGTACTTGGTTCACCTGAAGAGGGATGGCAGCTGTGTTAGCCAAATCCTTATGGTAATCCAATTCATTTGTACAAAAGCAGCTTGTGAGAACAAGTGGGGTGCCCATTGCTTTCCATATGCCATTCATACACCTGGCATAAGCTTCACCCAGTGGCACAAGCTGGTTAGGTGTGTTTGAAGCCAATGCTCCCACCGCAGGGGACACACTGCCTCTGTCTGCATAAAGAGCAGCTTTTTGTAAGGTGATGGGTGGATAGGCTATCTCCTTTCTCAGTCTGAAAAGCCCCATGGGTCCCAAAGGGATGAGAAGCTCCATGTGATGCTTTTATTATTATTAATGGTAGCCCTTGTATTTAGAGAGAGATGGGGAAGAGATCTGGGAAACGTGAGACCTCTAAGTCTTGATTCCAGCAGTGGGGGTGTTATAGAAACTGGCTACGCTAATCAGGAGCTGAAGAGGGAAACCACCTAGGGAATTGTGATTTAATTAAAGATAGCAGCCATGGATTCTGAGAGAGAAAAACCCCAAGCCCAATAAACTGTTTGAAGGAGCATGCAAAAATGTCAAGTCTGAGAAGGGAACACTGCTAACTTTGGCAGGAGGAAAGCTGTGAACAGGCATCATGATGCCTCTGCTGAGCATCTTCTCCCAACCATCCAGGTGGCAGAGCTGTGCAGAAAGCACATCTGGAATGAGACACCAGGCTGCAGGATGTGTGAAAGACTTGGGCAAGGGCTGGTAGATAACATGATGTGCAGGGAACCTGTACCAGCTCTCCACTGCAGTCCAGCCCTGGTTTCCTCCTGACAGTACATTATGGAGTAGAGTTTTGGCACTGGACAGTCCTGCTGCCATTGACCTCAATGGTATAGAGAGCACAGGCTGACTGTGGACTGGAGAGGGGATAAACCTGCCCTCTTAGTCCTGTGTATTTCATCTTCTCTCCTTAATGCTTTCCTGTTCCTTCTTAGGCAAGAGCTGCATGAGGAAGGATTAGGTTGGAGAACAGTGGCTGGGGCTGGGCTGTGGGTCCTCCAGAGCAAGAACTGTGAACAAAAAGTTGACCTCAGGTTGATTTTGCTCTTGGCTATCCAGGGAAAGCATGTCTGAGGGCAGGATTTTTGAAGTGCAGAGGGTAAATCCATTGTTGTTAGAAACAAAGGGGCAGCCTGAGCAATACAGCATGGAGTAATCCAGCAATCCAGCCATTTTTCAACCTTAGGAATTAAATCTGAAAGCTTGAGAACATCTGTATGTCTGTAATATTGAGGAAAATCTCAGGAAATTATGAGTTCTTTCTACGGTTTTCTTTTCCATCCTTTTTTTCACCCTTAGATAAATACAGGGAGGATCTACAGAACATTGTTTGTGTGCATTTGCCAGACCAACAGAATTAAAGCTCCTGGAAGATATCATGCCAGGCCATTCAAATTTGGAAAGACTCAGAGTATTCCCATTAGCTGGAATCCCCTGGCCCCAGTGGACTGGCCAAAGGGGCTGCTCTGTGTTTTCAGGCAGGTGCCCAGCTACAGAAACTTCTGCTCTGTTGTCAAAACAGGGACCACATACATATTTTGGCCACTTTATTGTATCAAGAGTATTGTAGAAATCAAGCAAACACAGGAAATTGCAAACAGCATGACACCAGCAATTGAAGAGCTCAGCTTGCCTCAAAATAGGAAAGAAAACAAAGTGTGTGAAAATGGAAAAAGAAAGGGACCTGGCCTGATCACACATCAAAAGGAAGAGGCCAAGTAGATATATACTTAAATGTCGTGTGAGGAGAGAGGTGACTTCACCTTGAACTTGCTTGCTAAACCATGTCAATCATGCATTTCAAGTTTAGGGCTCCTTTCATGCTGCTGCAAGTCCCAAATACAGCTTGTGGGACCGGGATTATTTTCCACTGGGTAATCCTGAACATCTCTTCCCTCTCCATATGGCATTCCTCACCCTCTAAACCCATTACTGGCTAACAAGCTTTGGTGCATCCAGAAGCTACAAGGGAAGCTGTGGAGCATTGACTCCTTTCCTCAGTGAGCATTTTTGTTGTCAGTCATCCCCAAGCCCCAGCACAAACAAGTGCCTAACAGGAGAGCAGTGTGCACAATGCCAGTGCTGCACTGCTGGCAGGGTAGATGTACTGCTTCTGGGCTCTGGGCAATACTAATTTTTTAAGGCAAGGTTAGATCTCAAACATTTGTCAAAGGCATTGTCTGTGAAGCTGAAATCCATCTCCTTCCCCTTGCCACTCCCTTGCTTATTTTTTGCTGCCTCCCTCATCTTAAACTGCTCTCTAACCTGTCCTAGAAATCACAGCTTTCCTCTTTGCCTCGCTTCTTGGCTAAACCATCAGTCACTATTGGTTATCCTCTGCTATAGGAAGGGTGATGGCTTCTCTAGGAAGTCCTGGAAATGCCCGAGTGTGATGTTGGGCAGAGACAGACACATCTTTCCACTCACCTGAGTGAGATGCCACCATGAGCCAGCCTCTGGGAGAAAGAGCTCTTCTGGAGGGACCATAATAAATGGTCCTTAGGTCCAGTACTTGAAGGGACCAGGATGATACCTCCAGGGAGTCAGCCTTGGGAAGCAGACTAGTAAGAACTAACCTTTTCCTGAACATATATCAGAAGGTTGTTGTTGAGTTTGGGGATTTTTTTCCTTTCCTTCTATTTTCTCCCGTCCCTTAAAAGGAGAATAAATTAAGAGTTTATCTGTAATTTTCTCAGCAGGATAACTGCATTGAAGTGCCAGGCAGGATCCCCCATTGTATAAATCAATGCATTTTATCACAAGCTTCGGCCTTCTGGTAATAAACTAAACAAGAGCTGCTGTTTTCTTCATGGATGTAATCAGCAAGCAGGTAGAGCAGAAGAGCTTTCTTCATCCTAATGGGGGAGACAGGGGAGGCAGTTTAATGTGACCCAGAGTGCAGATTGAGTCTCTCCTGCAGCGGAGCAGTTTCTACAGTTATCTCTGTGGCTTTCTGCCTTATTTCCAGTCCAAACATGCTCTGAAAACCATTACCATATTTATAAAGCTACCTAGACTCACTGAGCATGCATGAAAGGGTTAGAAAGACCTATCTACTTTACCAGCTGTGCAGTCAGCATCTGTGAGAAACAGAGAAAGTGGAAAAAGAGAGGTTATTCTGTGTTTGCTGTGTAGGGTAAGTGTACATGGTCCTTCAAAGGTAGCATCCATTAACATTAGAAAGCACAACTACCCATTCTGGCCAGATAAATGTGTCTTTGATGACAAGTTGCATGTTACCACATGTCTCTCCATAGATTTAGCACAGTACTAGAGTAAATTTCCACCAGCATGCCTGTTTTCTTGCATTATAGGGCAGATAAGTGGGGAACATGGTCTGCAGATAAGGAGATTTACGGGACAGGGAGCAGGAGGAGTCTGTCTTGCAGGTTCTCATTCCAGGCTTAGGCATGGATTTAATACATGATTTTAGCCAAGCAAGAGGATTGTGATGATTATAACACAACACATCTTCTTTGCCACATAACGAGCCTGGTAAGAGGCTGCAAATCCTTGGACAGGCGATGTCCAGGATCTAAAAAGCATGATCACAGCTCTTCTAAATAAAAGGTTCCTGGTGGTTTTAATCTGTTATCTCTGTTATCACTCTGTTATCTAATCCCTTAGTGGTCTAGTAATCCTGAAGACAAAGGCAGAGGAATATAGTCTTGAATAAAATTGTATGAATTACATGAATATGATTTATTATTGCAAAAAGTCTATTGCTTGGCCTGGGGCACTGAGGACTCGCTATTCTACAGCAAGGACATTTGGGGAGCCTGTCTTTCTGGCTAAACCTGCAGGGGATTCCCATTCCTCCTGAGTTCACATGCTCAAGTTTTAACTACAGCATCTCTTTCAGCTGCTAGGAACATGCTGTTTCATCTTTGTCTTTGAAGAGAAGATGATAGAGTGATTATAATGCTGTCCTTCACATGTTAGGTGGAAGAAACAGCCACAAAAGCCACAGGGATAGTTTCCTGTACAGAGAACAGGTCATATTTGTTAAGCATTTAGTGGGCCTGAAAAACAGCCCACTGTAAAGGTTAGAAAAAAAGATATCTTTGGTCTTGTTGGTCTTGTCTTTCTGTAGTAGCATAGACTTGAAGAAGATAACACTGAGAGATGATTCACTTTCCTTGCTCCGGTGAGAGCGGATCAGCGGCTACTTACACCCTTTACAAGAGGAAAGAAAGAAAACTATTGATCCAGAGTTCCCACATTTATGATCTACATCCTTGTGCTTCCCCTAAAGAAAATTTATTGCTCCCCATCTGCAATAAATCAGAAGACCAACTTTCCTGCTTCCTCTCAGACAGATACACTGCTGTACAGCATGAGAGGAACTCCCCAAAGTGGAGGATATGAGGATTTAACACACGGGCAAGTTCAGATAACAGTTCAGAGCTAGGAAAAGAAAGATCAGCTGCCAACATGACAGGATATAGTAAGCTTTTAATTATATTTAATTCATCTAATAGCTGTGTTTGTTTCATATACTAATATATAAATAGATATTTATTTATGCATATTTATTTATACATATTTATACTAATATCTATAAATGTATAAATATGTCTTAGCAAATATATCATTATTAAAGCAAAGTAAATGAATACATATTTATAGGGAAGTCTTTAGTGCATTTAATAAACATACACAACTTGCTGTCATGCTGGAGGGTAAAACAAGGTGAAGAAAGCTGGAAGCAAACCTAAGCAAAAAATAACCTTAGACTGACACTTTCTCCCTAATGGATCCCAAAGCTCTGTTTTACTCTCATTTACAGACCAGCGAGAGATTTGGTTCTGATGTGCAGCAGCCTCGGAGATGAGATACAGTAATTGCGCAACTAGAATAACAACATCACAGCTGAGTGCAGGCTGGGAACTGAAAGACTGCTTTTTTTCAATGAAATTTGGACAAACTCTTCAGCTTGGGTGAAATTACTCCTAGTTGATAGTGAATAAAGTCCTAACCATGGTATCCAGCTGAGAGGATGTCTATATTAAAGGTCTGTATACAGAGGAAACATAAGCTTTCTAAAGTTAGATAACAGTAGGTTGGAGGTTGATGAGGACTAAAAAGACCTGATAAAAAGACCCAGTAGAATAAATTTGCCCACTCTGAGCAGAGAACTGCTGGTTTCAGCTGAGCTTGGGGACTTTTACAGCAGTACTGCTGTACAGCCACTGCATCCTGGAGGAGCTCACAGAAGCTGGCATTTGGTTTTGACCCCAGGGTTAATTTAGCTGCTCTTGCAAAATAAGAAATAGGAACCCAAGTTCTTGTCTCCTTTGCTAGTGAGTCAATTGAGTGACATGAAGGTAAAACTGGCGTGAAGAAGAATTGGGATCTCTAATGAACAGGAACAGCTAGGAACTTTCTCATAGTTGAAGGATATGTCAAGATGATGACTGCTCAAAACAGACTGGCACAGGAGGATGGAGAGTATTTTGTTCTGGGTTGTTTTCCAGACTTGTTCTGGAAACAGCTGGGATGTTTACTGCAGGAATTCAACCCTGGGATAAAGATTCTTGGGACCCACAGGTATCTTGATTTCTGTTATGCACTTCCCTTCAAAGGATTTTCTCTAAGACCCAATACTAGACAAATGTGGGGTTACTGTCTGTGTGATGCACCAAAGTCTCCTCTGGTGTGTCACCGCAGACACAGCCACCCAAGGATGCTGCACTGGTCATTTCCCACCTCTTCCTCACCAGCAGAACACCTCCTCCCTCCCATCACTTGTCAAGATGACTATTCCTCTTCAACTATAGATTATTTATGTCAAAATCTCACCCATGGCTTTGTCAAAGACTTCAAAGCTGCTCTCAACCTAAAGCTGCTGGATTAACACCAGATCTTGACTTAATTCTGCTCTGGCAGTTCATCCTAGTCCCTCTCATAGCACCGTCCTCTAATCCTGCAGTTATTTTTATAGTCCTTGAGCTTTCCAGGCCTATTCATCTTTCCCCATTGAGCAGTCCAGGGCTGCAGACACAGGACTCGGCACAAGAAGACAGACATGTACTTTGCTCAGGTGGAAAACAACTCCAGGGATAAAACTGTATCTTTTTTCTTCTAAAACCCAAGCCTTTGGAGGAATTCCAGCTGATTTTAATACCCAGGAGACTCGACTATAATTGCCAAAGAGGAGGATGCAGCCAGCTTTGCTATCACCTTGGCCACAGACAGGAAGCCATTCAGCCAGATGCCTTTTGAGCAAGAGATCAGGTCATCTCAGCTCTGACTCAAAAGCAACCAACCCCTCTCTCATCACTTAGATTTAAATCACAGCTCTTTTTCCCACTCCAAGGTCTCATTAATGCCACCGGACTCGTGATAGGAACAGTAGAAATGTAGTATCTTTGCCAGCTTGGGATTGTTATTTCCATCATACTCAGCAGGATAACAGAGCACTGCTTGGTTTAGTAACTGGATTAAAACAAACTGCTGCACAGGATTTGATCTCAAACATCCTACTTTTCAGCAGTGTGATTTAACTTAAGTCCATCTTCTCTTTCCATGCAAGGGGAACATCATGGTATCAGCATCTGTCCTGAGCACTCACTGCTCTGGGGCTGCTTCACATTCTGGATGGATCTGTGAATGAATACTTTTCAAATGCTATAAATATTTTATGAATTTCTATCCAGTTACTTTAATGGGAGGTTGTAAAAGCATTTAACCATATTACACCCAGTCTCTCAGACACTGCATTATTTCATCAGAGCTATTTTATTAGAAGCAGCTGGCATAGTTGCTTGGTATTGTTTAAATATATATCTATAATATATATAAAATATATATGTGTTTCTCAAGCCAGATGAAATCAGACAGCAGGAAAGAGGAAACAGCCGTGGAAACTCTGTGTCTCGGGTTTGTTCTGATGCACTTGAAAGGTTTCATTTGCTGTGCTTTGCATGACTGCATGCAGGCCTTTTAGGCGACTCTGTTTTTATAGACTGGGCAGAGGCATGAGTCTGGATGTCTGACAGGCTTTCTCCTCTCCTGGAACACTAAATCCAGATGCAAACATGTGGCATTGCCTAGGAACACAGCCAGGGAGAGCTTCTACTGCTCAGCCTGAGACATCCCTCACTGGCGATACCTCAGGTCCTGTCTTGACTGGGACTCAGCTTATTCCTATTTTGTATTTGCTGGGGACCAGCAGAAGCAGGCAGGAGATACAGTTTGTATCAGCTATGCCAAGCAGGATTCTTTCACTTCTACATGAGGTTTTTGCCAAGAAACCCAGAAGTCTCTGAGCCCATCTCTGCTTTAGCAGTGAAGGGGATGCTTGTGCCACAGCTCCAGGAGACCCAGCCCCAGCCTCCCAAAGCCCCTCAGCACCGAATAGCAGCAGAGGAAGGCCACCCTGCATCAGCCCAACAGTACCTCACTCAGCAGAGGATAAAGATGCCACTTTCTTCTTCTCCTCAGCACCCCCTCCTCCTTCCATTGTTTATTTCCAGCTTTGCACAAAATGACTTTAAAAGCCCATTGAGCTGCTTTTGACCATGTCTCTGTTGGGTAAATGAATTTATGGTCTGCCAGCCTGATTTATGAATGCCCATTCCACTTCGAACAGGAGGGCTGGTGATTTTGTACCTTCAGCCATGCGGGACAGTGAGCTGTTCTGATCAAAGAAGCACTGATTTTGCTGGCATGATTGATTCAAGCCTGAAGAATTACAGCAGAAGCACACTTACACAGTACAGTCAGTGCAGGTCAGAGGCATCTTCTGCCCTCAAAGACACCATGTCTGAAGCCTGGGATGCTTCTAATGCCTGGGACCCTTACTAATGCCTCCTATCACATCTCAAATCAAGCAGCTGCTCTTTTTAGAAGCTTTCCTATCAATTGCCTCTAAGTTACAAATAAAAAAATCTCAGAGATCTCTTTTGTAGGACAGATAGCACAAACCAAACTCCCTTTTTCCTCCTGTGGTGTTGTTTTTACTTTATTTTATTGGTGACAAATGCTTCAGTTTTAAGCTAAGCACTCTTCCCTTCCATGCTAATACCCAGCCAAGGTTTTTTTTTCCATATCTTTTCTACATTGTGACTCTTAGTCAAAGTCAAGGAGGTATAAAGTATAAGAAATTCAGATTTTCTCCTTCCATCTGTCCAGAAAGGAAGGTCACAAACTACAGTAACTTCTGGACCTATTCATCAAACTCTTGGAAGTCACAACTCCCAGATTAAAAGAGCAGTGATTGATGATACCTTTTCCAAGGGTTACATTGGAAAAATGTGCTCCTTATAATGGAAACAGAGAAGAAATTAGTTCTCCTATCTCTCTTGAGTCTGAGTTGAAAGTGGAAAACGGCAGATAAGAGGCTAAATCCCAAAGTCTTTCCTCCAAAACTCTGCCCAAGTTCTTTAATCATCTACCTTACATTTTCCTTAGATGCCCCTTGCCTAAGAGGGAGTCACAATATACCCTTGGCCACTGGTGGCTCATCCTGATTATTTTAGCTACATGAAAATAGGAGCATTTCAGCATGAACTTCAGTTAAGCCTCTTTAAAGCTTTGTTAGTCCAGGACCAATAAAACCTTTCACTAAACTTTCACAGACAACCTTTCGGACTTCTAACAAAAGCCGCATAGTTTCCATATACCTCAAGCTTCCCACTTCCCTCTCATCCTTTGGTCTCATGAGGTGGTCAGGCAGTGCAGTGCTAAAATTTAGGTGAAATAAGGCAATATTTGCAATATGACTCATTAATGGCACATGTCCCTCAGTGCACCTGCGTCAAGCGACCCTACTGGAATTCATTACTCTTATCAAAAGAGAGAAAAAGAGAGACGGGAGATATAAAAGAGCAGCCCAGATAAGATGCAAACTCTCATGTGTAATAGGGAGGTTTGTAGCTGTAAAGGACTCCTTCATTCCCAATCCCAGTGACAGGGTTGTTTTGACAAGGCTGTTTTGACAATGCTGAGAGGAGTGAGATCAAAAGACACTGATCTGTTAAAGGACTGGACCCACAAAGAAGAAGACAAAGCTGTCAGGATCATAAAGCCAGGGACTGCAGCAAGTGTGCTGTAGTGGTTCCCCAGGAGACCAGATGACACCAAGGCAAAGTGAATGCAAAGGACAGACATTATGGGAGCAGAGCTTTTATTTTAGCTTCTTCTCCAAGCACAGGGTATTTTCAAAACAAAATCTGCTTTCCTTGACAAGAGAAGCTTCTTCTAAATTATTTGCCACAATAGCAAATAACTTCTAAGTTATTTGCCACAGGCTCTGGAAGGTGAGGTGTTAGGGTGCAAACTCTGGCTACGCTGCTCTGTTGATGCTTTAAAGGAACATAATAGGGAAGAATCTGATCAGGATCCACTGAGAGATCCAGCTTTGAGGGGCCAGGTTGTGTGGACCTTACTACATGAAAATGAAGGCATGGACTGGTCCCTTGGGAAAAGTTTGATCATAAGGTTTGTATCCAGGGCTAATGGAGTATCAAACAGGCTGTCCTCCCGTGCTTGCAGAGGTGCTCTACTCCACACTGGAAATCTCTTTCCTTGCCTGCAGAAAAAGAAATATATATATATAAAACCCCCATACAGTTCCTATTATAAACAAATACTGAACAATGAAACCCAGAGGAATAAGAAGCAGGGCTCATCAAGTGGTGTAATGACAGCTGTCAGCATCTGCAGAGAGTGAAACCCATCCCTCACAGCCAGAGCCAGGTCCAGGTTGGCTTTTGGGAACCGGGGCCAGAATTGCATCTCTTAGCAGTACTTGGCATCCTTGTTATAGATGCACCCACCACTCACAGAAGAAAGCCTATACATGCCATGTGCCTATGTGAAAGCCAAGACATGTGAAATATGAAAATGATCACAGCTTAGATGGGGGATGCCAAAGCTCATCTGAGGAGTCCTGGGTGTTAGCCAACAACTAACTTACACACAGAAGATGAACAATTATTCAAAGACAAATCAGTGCCATGCAATTTCTAGTAAGGCATCAGGCTGTCATTTCTATACTGGATAAACACCATGTGCATTGTTTCTCCAGAATAACAATTGTTTCTCCAGAATAACAATAGTTTCTCTGTTTCCATCACTTTATTCGGAAATCTCTGACATCCTCTAGAGGCTGTCTGAACATCATTTTAGGGTCACAAAAGCTAGTGTAAAGGTTTTAATTTTTACCCCACTGCTTCCCTACTGCTTCTTTGCTCCAGCAGTGTGTATATCCCTATGCTGGCCTCATAACCTTAGACATCAGATTCCAGTCTAAAGCCTCACATCCAGGCTAAGTCTCCAAGAAGCCTTTTCCGTCATAGCATTCCTAAATAGGTGTGACCTTTCTTCTCCTGCCTTGCAGCCAAAACTTTTGTCCAGCCTCTCACTTCATATCTCATAATGACTGCAGGGGCTGCCCTTTCCTCTGCTATTAACAAATGCAGCCTGGCTCCGCTTACACATCTTTCCAGGATACAGAGATCCCTTTTCCCAGCCCACTGCTGTCAGTGTGTTATCCCTCCATATCTTCCCCTCTGGTGGCACCCTTTATCACTTCAAACATACGTTGCACACACTTGTTTTCACAGCCTGTCCTCACCCGCCCTCTCCCTCATTTGTCATTCAGCTTGGGAAGGTTGATTCTCACCTTCAGCTGGCCTCTGGTGCCAGTCTTCCCTCACCCACTTCTCCCATCCTCAAACGAGTTATCCTTGTGTTTATTCCATACTGTTCCTCATGCTCTTTTAAACATCTATTTTATCACACTCCCCCAAAACCCTTCCTAAATCAAACTCACCATTGTGATGTCTGGTGTCTCACTCTGACCCACTTCATCTTAGTTCCCTACATTCCTGCCTCTCCTACACATTTCTTGCTTTGACCTAGATGGAAAGCTCTTTCAAACAGCGTCTGATTTTCATTCTTTATGTACAGCACCTAGCATATACATGACCTAGTCCCAGCTGAAGATGAGTAGTGACACAGAAATGACAAAAGATAAATGTGTGTCCCTTTTTCTATGTGGAAAAATGCTGCTTTAAATTTCCATTATATTGGATTCTTATTTGCCCTCATGTTGTGGTCACAGTTGTACCTATATAACAGTAGTGCTCCAGCCTTCAGCAATGGCTCTTGAACATTAGTGGTATATGCAATATTGCGTGAATACCTCTGTTTTTATTTTTGCTGAAGTACAGTATTTTCCTGTTTATGCCTTGTAAGGACTATAGAAAAGTCTAGAATCTGCTATCCAAGAGGAAAACTCTAGAAATAAATAGCAGGAGATGTGCCAGGGGCAAGTGAGAATAAGCAGTGAGAAATTACCCTTCGATACTAGAACACATCATCCCATATTCCTAAAAATGAGAGCATTTTTGCTTAGTCGTATGACTGGTAACAGCATCTGTCACTTCACGGGAATCGCAGCCTTCTCTTGGTTGAGGCAGGAACAATTTACAGGAGGAAGCTTGTTCTTTCGACATGTGCTGAGGACAAACCAGCCATCAGTCACTCACTTGTGCTAATGCCGTTTCTCGATTCAGCAGTAACTGCAACAGCTCATCCTGCACTTCCCAGCCCTGCCTGATGCTGTGTGTGCCTCGTCCATACCATACCCAGAAAGTGGGAATGCATTTGGCTGCTGACTTTGTATACATCCCCCCACATGTCTGACTGCTCTGAGCTGGACCTTTGCAGGGGAGAAGCTTTTCTCAGTGTTATTTCTCATTCAAGGCAGCAAACAATTCAGCTCCTGACAGCCTCCCATCACTCCAGCCACCTGGTGTCTTGCATCTGAAATGCTAACCAAGCTGGGGAGTCAGGCTCTGTTTCCTCTGCTGCCTGTTCTGCCCTGAAATAACAGGGCTGGGATGGCAGGGAAGGGTAGGGGAAATAATAACCCATCTCCTCTGTCATTTGACAGGACCCCCGCTGTTTGCATGTCCATTGGCTTCCCAGCAGGCAATCGCAGGGCGTTTAAGGCCTTTGGTCCACGCTTTCACTGTAAACTTAATCCGTGTAAAGTGTTTCCTGAGCTCACAGTGCCTGAAGCCCTTTTAGAGGCTCCCTGTGAGGATGCAGGGGGAAAGTGCGACAGGCAGAGCTGAGGCGAACATCAGACTTGCTGAAAGCCCAGGACTGGAAACAAGAGTGGCCACCAAGGAATTACAAGTAAGGATCTGACCCTGGCTCCTGCTAAGAGCAACAAAGTGACCTGGGGGCATGTGATGGTTGACCCACACAGAGCACAAAAGTGGCTGCTCAGCGGGACAGGGGAGGGAAAATAGAATAAAAGGCTCATGGGTTCAGATAAGGACAGGGAGAGATCACTCAGCCATTACTGTCACGGGCAAAACAGTCTTGATTTGGAGGAATTAGCTGAATTTATAATCAATCAAATCAGAGTAGGAGAATGAGAAATAAAAGCAGGTCTTGGAACACCCACTTCCACCACCCCTCCCTTATTCCCAGGGTTAGCTTCACTCCTGAATTATCTACCACCTCTCCCTCAGCAGTGCAGGGGGACGGGAAATGGGGGTAGTGGTCAGTTCATCATGCAATGTCCTTCCTCCTCAGGGAAGGACTCCTCACACTCTTTCCCTGCTTCACTGTGGGCTTCCTACAGGGTAGCAGCATCCTTTCATCTGGGCATCCCCCTGCTCCAGTGTGGGGTCCTTCCTGGGGTGCAGGTGGATATCTGCTCCACATAGACCTCCATGGGCTGCAGAGAGACAGTCTGCCTCACCATGGGCTGCAGTATGGGCTGCAGGGGAATCTCTGCTCTGGCACCTGGAGCATCTCCTCCTTCCTTCCTCATTGACCTTGGTGTCTGCAGGGCTATTCCTCTCATATATTCTCACTCCTTCCTCTGGCTGCAGTTATGCAGCTTATTTCCCCTTCTTAAATACATTATTGCATAGATATTACCACCATTTCTGATGGGCTCAGCCTTGGCCAGTGGCAGGTCCATCTTGTAGCTGGCTGGCATTGACTCCAACAGACATGGGAGAAGCTGCTTGCAGCTCCTCACAGAAGCTGCAACCTCTGTAGTACCCCCACTACCAATACCTTGCCACACAAACCCAGTTCAGGCATAAATATACTATGAAACAACACTTTAAACACACAGAAGTATGCATTTGAACAATTCCTAACCTTTGGAAAGAGGGTATTTCCCTTTACCATATATTCTCTTTGTGCTAAAGTCACATTTAAGGTGAGTTAATGCCACTGAGCTGAAGAGAGGTGGATTTGAAATGAAAGCAGCCACCTGCAAAATCAAAATTACAGTGTTTTGTACTGAAACAACATTAAATGGATTCTGCAGGAGAATCTGGGATAGGTGCTGTGCATTTCTGCTCTTCCTCATGATAGGCATTCCTCAGGCTGGACTTCAATTCCCACCACACACTGGGGTCTTCCCTTGGGTCAGGTGACTATCCTATCAACATCTTCTGATTCAAGATGAAACTACTTATTGAAAGACTGGAGTTTCCTAAGGGATGGAAGTTCTTATTTGAAACAAACCCTTATTATTTAGTCTGCACTTGTCGTTCCGAAAGGAATTGATATAGAGATTGATTTTATGCACTAATAGCCAGGGAATATGAGCATTTCTGGTGCATAGCTTTTATTCTAGGGGTAGCAAAGTACACATTGTTTACTGAGTCCATAAATAAGACATTAACATCTCTCCGGCAATTTGCTGGACTTAATGCAGTTAGGAGCAAACAGCAGGAAACAGTGAACCACCTCTTGTCCCTAGAAAACAAAGCTGAGGTTATCTTTGTGTTCCACAGAAATACAGAGGTACATTTTAAAAGAGCTCTACAGCCGTCTCATGAATTTTTGCCCTGGAGTTGTAAAGGAGCCTTTCCCTACCAACTACCTGATGTGTTTGTTGGCTTCCATAAGTAGATTCTGAATATATACTTATTTGTTTGCAGCTGTAATCCCCAACAGCATCTAAATTGGATCCCAAGGGTCCAAAACATTGTCTGTTTATAGAAGTATGTCAAGTCTGGACAGCCCTAGTATATGTACACGTGGGTACCTCATATATAGGCTCTGAAGCAGTGTTTGGAAACATGTTGGATGTATTTCATACAGGAATAACAGAGCTATCTGTTTGAGAGATGGGGACATTCCAAGTAAGTACTCAGTGTTCAAAAATTAATGAATGCCATTGATTGAGTTTATCCTAGCAAATGAAAGAAAATTCTTGCCATTTTAGGCTAGAAAAGGTACATTTCCTCACATGTACATTACCATCTGGCATGGAGATATATTAATATCTTGCAATATTTAGGTCATAAATCAAACCTAAGCCCTTATTGCACATTCAGAGAAAATTACTTTCTAGTGACATATGGCATAACCTTCAACTTCTATAAATTAATAAAATTCAAGCAAATCTACTAAAATTCATATATTTTGTAGCCACATTTTATTTTTATGGCTGTTGTTAACCACTTGTAACATTCAAGGTCTTAGGTCAATACAGAGAGTTTATTGCAAAGCTAAAGGTAATTACCTTCCAATGACCTAGGGCATGAACTTCAACTCTCTCCAGTCAATGAGGATTCTGATCTTCCTGACTGTTGATCCACACAGGACACCAAAATTATATGCTGGTTTATATTAAAGGGGTTTTAGAAGGGACCCAGTGATAGCTGGTTACAGAAACACTATAAATGGGAAGCAGGTTTGTTGAACTGGGAGGATTTAACATCTATCTTGCCAGAAGTCACCTGTTGCAATTGTTGTTCTTAATAGATTCTTTGTGACTTCAGAATTCATCATGCAGAGATCAGACTATATGGGCAATTTGTCTTTCATTAGAAGCAGTATTTTTATACAGCTGAGTAATAAACTGCTTAGAAGGGAGGGGGGGGGAATCTTGTTTGACAGCATCTTGGTTCAGTTTTGCTTTTAAATTTGGCCTTGTTTGTTAATTTTTGCAAAAGCCATGTTTTTCTGAATCATATTTCTCTGTTATTGTTGTGCAAAACAACCCTGACATTTGCTGCTTTCAAGTTAAGCTGTCAGGATTTACATCTATTGAGCTAGAAGGGTAGAATTAGAGACACGAGATGCCACATAATGTACCCAGTCTTTTTCTGGCTCCTTGTCCACACTTGCAACTCAGTCCCCAGCCCACACATTGTGATTAGTTACCATGTTTGATTTACCTCTTTAGCCCGTATATCTTCAGTTTTGTGCCTGAGTCCATGTTACTGTGCCATATTCCCCTGGTTTTCCTGTTGCACTCTCAACACCCCATCCTCTTAGCTAGGCTTTCCCTACATCTCCGTATCTTCTCATCACTGCTCTATTCCTTTCAACCCCTCCATGATGGCTTGAGGAACACAAGGTATAGATTGGCTTTGACTACCCATTTCCCAAAAGATCAAAAAGATCGTGAAATCCCAACGATCCTCATTTAAATCTCTCCCTTTGTCTTCCAGTAATGCCCTAATAATATCCCTGCCTTGGTCACCATATTGCATTTTTTTCCTGTCTCACTGGATTACCTTCCCCTCAGTCTGCAGTTTACCAGGAAAAAGCATTTTACAGACAGACTTAGCATCTCTTTTTCTCACTTTCATTTGTACACACCCACTTCTTCAGTTCCTTCTAGCAGATAAAAGACCAAGATGAGGCGACTGGAATTTGAGGTTGTCAGTGTTGATGTCGCAAATTAGAGGCTCGTTTTTAACAGTAAGAGCAATTAGTCATCAGAGCAGGTTCCTAAGAGGGATGGTGAGTCAGCCCCTTTTGTGAAGCTGCCGAACTTTTCCAAAGGCTGTGTTTTTGAATTAAAATGACAAAGCTCTTAAGCTTGGGAAGAGAATCACTGGATGATCTCCTGCGTTTGTGTTTTGCAGCAAGTCAGGCCGCAATCATCCTAATGGCCTTCTTTGGACTTAAAAAGATACATGACTGCTGTCCTGGGTAGATTTCAAGTTCGAATTCAAGGATTTTAGTATCTTTCCTCCTGCCCAGCTTCCTCTTGCTTTTCCTCCTCTGCTCTTTCCGTGTCCTGTGTAGCGTTTGCTCCTTCCAAGCAACTTTCTTCCCAGACTTTCTTCAATAATTCACATAGTTCACATATTACTGCATGGAGATCTTTACATCTACCTTCTTTTAAGGTGAGTTTACAGCCTGTCTGGGACCAAAAAAATTAGATCCCTTTGATCACAACATCTGCAACTCCAGTCACAATTAAAATGGGAAATAAAGAAGATACCTGAACAGTTCATCTGATCTTCACTGTGCTGCCTAACCCAGCCTAATCAGAGGTAGGAAAGAGGATTACAAGGACTCTCAGTCTGGGAGATGCCTGCATGGAAAAGAGAAAGAAGAATTGCTTAGGATGGTCTATGGGGAGCAGCAATAGCTCTGTGCTCTTCCTTGGCATCATTATTAATAACTTGCAGAGGCAGAGTAGTGGCCTGTGTGGTCTTCTCCTCTGACGGCTCTGGCATTTACAGCAGCACAGGAATATGGGAGGGTGCAATAGCGAAATGATCCACATAAATAATTCCAGCCAATTCCACATGATTTTAAAATTCTTAACAAAAAATACATATATAGATTTCACCCAAAGCTCATGCCTTAATGACAACCTTTTTTTTCCAGTGCACCAAGTAGACGATACTTCTGTTGGGCTCAGGTTTCTTTAAATAATGATCTTTTTCCTTTCTTTCCCTTACAAAGCATTCTGGGCAAATACATTTTCTATAAAACCTGTGGCTGCAACAGAAAGTCAGGCCTCAGGGGGAAACTTTTGCACATTTTTTATCAGGTTGGCAATTTATTTCATCTGGCCTCCTCTCCCCTCCCTTCTCCTCTCTTTCTAACCCCTCACTCCTGGCTTTAAGGACTTCATCCAATCAAAGCATAAGAAGTTTAAACAAAACAAGAAAGAAAACTTAAGTTGGATGTCAGGAAAAGATTCCTATCAGTGAGGTCTGCCAGAGCATAGAATAATCTCCTGTTGGGAGCAGTGGGAGTCCATCACTGGGATAGACTAAAACTAGATGAAACTAAAATCAAAATCAATATCATCATTAAGGGAAGCAGCCTGAAAGGCTGAGGGATGGACAGGAAAATTTGATGCCCCTGGAGTTTAAGAAAATGGCTGTGACCTGCTGTCTAGCATTTAACCAGAGGTTTGATCAGAATGAGACAAGGAAGACGAAGGAGGGTTTTGCAGCAGTCATTTTTGGTGTTTGAGTGCTTAGTTTATAAGTAGTTTTCTGCTTTTCTGGGGAGGGAAGGTTCTTGGGTATTGAAAAGGCATGATATTCAAGATGGTATTAAAATGTATGTGTGACAAGTATGATAATAATTATAACTGGGGTTTTCTACAGTGAGAAAACAGCTCAAGTTCTAGCACTGATTATGCTGTCTAACAATGGGAACAAACAGTCTGCTTTTCCTTGCAGTCAGCTGCCGTGCAGCTGCGTGCACCAGCTTGTAGGATCTGGACCTTAGCTAGCTTCCAGGCTCTGTCCCTGACATCTCCTGGCTCAAGTACATCTATTTAAGGTCAGCTTTTTCCAACACCAAAAATAAATCAGACCAGATGGATTAAATAAGGAAAATCATTCTGGTTTCTGTAGCATGGGGAAGTTTGGCCTTTGGTGGAGACATCTGCTCATTGCTTTGCTTCCTTATATTCATATCCTTGGAAGAAAAACTCAGGTAATGGGGTACTTGGAGAGGATGAGGGATGCTCCCATTTAAATAGATGTGGCAACTTACATATAGAGAAATAAACAGCATGTGAAAACCCAAAGGCCTGGACTCATGCAAACTTTGATCTGGAGACACTTTATATCCAGTCTCCCTAACAGGACTGGGAAATACACAGTGACAGACCCAGCTTCAAACAGAAAAGCAAGAAACCTGGTCCCATGAGGAATAACACAGTGGTCCTCTCCTAAACAACCCAGAGCCCTGCTCTTTTTATCATACCTTTCAAACAGAACCAACAATAAAACCCAATCCAACCTGTTAGAAATGCACCATTTGATTTCTCCTGTAATATCCCCTGACACAAATCACTTCTGGTTCTCCCCATCTAGCTCCTTGCAGGATCCCACCCAGCTTTCTCCTCATGCTCTGGCTTTTGACAGCTGGGATAAAGGATAGCAGAGAGTGTATGTCAGCTGCAAAATAAAAGCATGTTTTATTGGTCTGACCTCTGTAATGCCAGATGTAAATCAGCCAATTGCCTTTATTAATGATTTGTAGACAGCACTGTTTGAACAGTTTTGTTTTATCCTAGGAAAAAGAAGTATATATTAAAAAGAATCTAAGCTCCTGGAGATTGATTCCTGCTGTCAGGAATCATTAGGTATTTGGTACTTCTGGAGGTGTTGGGCTGTGGGCCCGTGTTGGATAATCCCTCAATCCCTAAATCATTTCACTGTAAACATAATCTTTGAGTAACAAAGTCAGTCTTGGGGATCTGCCAACATCTCGGGATGAAGCTTGTCAAACGATTTCTCCAATTGCCTTTGCATGTAAATGGCTTGAAAGCCCAAATGCTTGGCAAGGCTTGGGTTGCTGAATCAGCAGTGAAGAAGCAATATGCACCCGTTCTGTCTCAGAGCCTGTTCCGCTTCCATCTGGGAAGCCTGAACTGAAATCCCTGCTGGGTCAGTTCAGCCTCCGAGGAGCTTGTGCTCAGGCACTGCCTGAGCCATCTTCTTCCAAGCAACAGAGCAATAGTTCACCTTTATTATAGCAGTTGTCCTTGGCTTGGGAGCTGCATGCTGCCTTGTTATCAGTGTCTTCCTTCAGACCCTGCTGTGGGTTTGAGCTCTTTATAAGTTGAAACTCAGCTTTGCAGACCCATGTAACTCCATAGCCCTCCTAGCTATCCCTTCCCAAAACACTGAACAGAAGGAGATTCCTCCCAGCACCTCCTTTCTGAGGGTTGCAGGATAGGAGATGAAGATTGCCTGAGTTTGTATGGCATAATAAAAATAGCAGCTTCGTATTGTAGATGGCTTATGTTAAGATTTAGTATGATCTGAAAATATAACGGATCTCTTGTTGAAATATATTTTATTACTTTTCTGTGTATCCCAGACTAGTCAAGACTTGTCAAAAAATATCCTTTACTTATTGGGCATTAGTGAGATTGAGAAGAATACCTGTGCAGCACTGAATGTCAAGAGAATGGGCCATATTTTTCTCATGTGAAAGTCTCTTTTAGGGATTATACTGAAGCAGACTTTGATGCAATACAGATTACATGTTTATGGAAGGATTTATGGAAAGGTTGCTTATTTGGGAACACAGATGACAAAGGGAACTGGTCTGGACCAACTTGTGGCAAAATAAGGAAAAGAGAGATATTCAGGTATGCTCAGAGTACCTTCAGTTCCTTGGGCTGCAGAGGGCTGACACCGGTGCGGACAGCAGCCCTGTTTCCCTTTTGCTGTGGGAGAGAGTATGGAAGATCAGCTGAATGAGGGATCTTAATTATATTAAATTATAGACTAGAAAACACACCTTTGTGTAGTGTTGGCTACACTCTGTATCATCCATAAGCTGCTGAAAGAGGGTCAGAATTGTTTTCTGCTTTTAACACCATGAGCCTGATTTTCAGACACCTTATCCCAGTTCCCCTGCTTTACCAGGTCCATGTATTCCCACCAGATTTCATGCTAATACTGTTTTTTTTTGGTCTTCTCTGTTTACTGTGTCTTTACCTCCCTTGTCCAAGACAGAGATTACCTCTTCTCAGCCATTATATCCCAAACAAGCTAAGCTCCTCTAGTCATGTTTCTAAGTCTGAGTGAAGGTAAGCAGAGCCTTTCAAATGGTCTCTATGCATTTACCTATATTGCATTTATCTTTTCTGACCTTGGCTAACCAAAGCTGTCACGCTCTATTCCTGATAAAAGAACATTAGGGCTTCGCATAATGGCATTAATATCTCCCTGTCTCTATGGGGAATTCTTTACCTGCTACAACCTAGGCTATCATTTGACATTTTCATGGACAAAGCTCATTGGTGATTCACCATCCTCCTTTGATCAGCTTGTACACCCTGATGTTTCTCCTCTCGTGACATTTGCAGAGGATGTGTTCCCAGTCCCAACACATGTAACAGCGTGAATTACACCATCACACACCAGCACCTTCCTCCAGCCTTTGGGATCATCTAATTCTTCCTCTGTGCAATACCTGGCTGTGCATGTGAAACATCACAATTCCCAGTCAGCAAATACTTGATCAGAGCTGAAAAATCTCAATCCAAGGTCATTCAGGAACAAATCTTTATTAACTTCCAAAAACCAACTCTTCTTTCAGCTTTATTTGTTCTTATCTCTCCATTAAATACTATCAGAGACTAGTTTATAAGTCTTATGTTCATTCTCAGCAGAACTAATGAAACAAATATGGCTCTGTTGAAATACACTGAAATCAGGATTGGTTAAATACATTAGTGCTCCTTTCTCTCTTCCCAAAAAAATACCATCTTCACAGAGAAATGAGGTTAGTCAGGAACCATCTATCTTTGGAAATTGAGCTGATGAAAATGACTTCAGAATGTCTGGGTATTTGCTGACAGGAATGGATCTATTTTAGGTATTTACGTAGTTCATATTGTTGCAGCATCTGAGCATATCATGGCTTGCAAAGTATTTATTCTGAAAAACATGGGATTATGCCCAGTTTAGTGATGGTGACATTCTCATGGCCATATAATATGTATCAGTAACAAAACTAAGTCCAAGTCTGTGTTCACAGATGTAGCATTTCCTGGTGACAGTGACCCCAGAACAGAATCTTATTCATCTCAACATTTATCTTCCACTTAGATTTATTTCCATAGGCACCCTTATAGTTTCCAACTAAAGTGAGATCACAGCAAGTAAACGCTATCGGTTCTGAGTGCTGTCATAGACATAGCACTCACCTTCCTGCCACTAAGCTGGGACTTGTTCTCTCCCAGAGAAAAGACAGACTTCACTGAACTAGATGATCTCTAAGGTCCCTTACAATCCAAACCCTGCTGTGATTTTGTGACTTCTTTCCAAGTGGCAAAGTCTTCCTTTATTTCTTTATCCTTTTTTCTCCTAGTGCCATAATATTTTGCTTTCATGCAGCACCTCTCCTCCTGCTGGGTCCTTAAGCACCTTGCGGATGATCTGTGCAAAGCATTGTTTCACCCACCACTGAAAAGCAGCTTTTGCTGCATGGGGAAAATTAAGCAGTTTGCACCTTATGCCACTGGGATTTTTGGGAGGCAATGGGAGGAACAAGTGAAATTGCAGAAGGAATCAAAGCAGGGAAAATTCAGTTCACCAGAGACCTTCACTGCCTTTCCTCCCTGGAATAAAATAGCACAGAAATCTGCATTGCAAGCGAGCAGCTTGGGACTATATTATACCTTGCTTGAAATCTATGTCTCTGATGTCTCCAAGCCATTGCTCCTGTTACAAGGTCCTGCCACAGCACTCTCTGTATTTCAGAAGAGGATGGAAATGCTGAGGGCTCCTTTGAGGGGTAAACACAACCCAAGGGGTCAATCCAAAGTGTTCAATTATGGATTCTTTGGGGTGAAGCCATCCGGTGGCTGCCCTATGCTCCTACAGCAGCTTGGCCTGTTCCTGCTGGGCACTGCAGCAATGCCAAGGGCAGAGGCAGTTATGATCATGAACCACAGATGAATGTTTTGGCCTAGATGCTTTTATCAAAGCCTCTTTCAAGCAGAGAAAGGCAGGCCCTGCAGTCACTAATGTGACATCCCTTGGCCCTGCCAACTTCAATGGGGAAGGATTTACCCTCTTGTCCTGAGGGATCTGTCAGATCCACCTGATTTGTTTCTCATCCCAGCTCATGTCAGCTGTAGCTATGATTTGTCCTGTCACAAACATCAACCCTGACCTGGCTGCAGGCTACAAATACCCCTCAGAGAGGCTCCATTTAGGAGGTAGCTTTACCACTTTGGCTACCACTGCTGCATTCTGGCGGCTCCTTATCGATGCCACATCCAGATCCCTTAATGCTCCCACTAAAACACCCTGATTAAATCATGCCTCTAATTGTTTTCCTCATTGCACAGACATAAAATTCCTTTCCCTAGCAGCAAGCAGAACTATTCCAGCCCGCACATCTCCAGCTCAGTGCTGAACTTTCTCCAGCAGTTAGAGCAGCTTCCCTGCTGCCCTCTGTGCCTGCATCCCGCAGCCGGCTCTGTTGCAGACCCCCCGTATCCCCTCTTGCTGCTCCCTTCGTCCCCACTTTTTGGAAGGTTTGGGGTCGGCTCCTTCCCTCTGTCTGCCCTCCGGTGGCCGCATGGAAAAGTGCAGCATCAGCTCTGCAGGGTACCAGGGATAGCAAGGGGGGAAATCTCCCTTTCCTCCAGCCCATAGAGCTGTAGGTGTCTTTTCCCTCTGAAATAGAAATGTTCTTCTGTTCTATATCCATCCTTGGCCACCTACATGTGCTGGTGATCAAGAAGTACTGTAACGCACAGAACAGTCTCACGATTCTATTCTGTCCCATCCTACAAAAGTGGGGAAGGGAGAAGGAAAACATGAGATGCTCTCACATGATCTGAAATACAGTAGAAATTAGGGGGCTTGTGTAGAGGCTGAACTGGGAAAGAATTAAACTGTGATCATCTCCAAATCCAAATCTCCAAATAGAGAGCTCTAAAGACTATGGGAAACTTGTGTTTGTCCCCAGGCTGCAGTTCCCTTTCATCCCCATGGTATAGGACCACTTCACTGTAGTAACAGAGCATGTCCAAGGTCAATGGGTGCCATGCTCCTGCTTCCCCACCTCTTGGCCTCCTCGCTCAGCCAGCCCTGACCAGGTCTTGGCAAAGTTATTGTCGTAGCACCAGAGAGCTGCTGGCCAAGGAGCCAGCTGGACCTCATTACTGGCACTGCCAGACATGTGTTCTTCCTGCTGGGTATGCTGGAGGTTTCCAGCCAGGAGCTCAGGTTGAAGGGATGGCACAGAGCCACCATCTTGATAACTGTCCATGGAAATAGTTGTTTCCCTTCTGGAGTCAAAGCCATCTTCCCCTCGGGCCTCTCTGTTGGAAGCGGGACAGCCATTAACAAGTCCAGCTGAGCAGCCACATGGCTCTGCACTTGTCTGAACCTCCTGAAGGTCATGGCTCTGAAAAGGACATGGAGAAACCTGTGGGTCTTAGACCTTTTTATGCACTAGGAAACTACTTTGGATGATTACTGGGAAAAGAAGCACACAGGAGACCACCATGTCCTTTCTGGCTGCTCAGGATGATGTTCTCTGTGATGCTGTGTGCTATCACAGAAGGGAAGGATGTGAACACTGATGAAGCTACTGTTGTGTGAACTGTGATCTCCACATACAAGTGAGGGCTGAGCACCATAAGACATTGCCTAAAATAGCCCCTTTCTGGAGTCAATGCTATCTCACAGCTTGAAAGAGATCCATGGTGTGCAAGCCCAGAACGTGTCAGGCTTCCTGTACTGGCCATTTGTAGCTTTCCTCCTGCACTTCACACTTCCATCTCCTACTGCTGGGTTGGCTGCCAAAGGTTGCCTCTGTGTCTTCGCAGCCTAAAGTCCTGCTTCTGGGAGTAACCCCAGCAGAAAGACAATGCAAAGGCTTGCAAAGTGTCTAACATTGGTCTGGATTGCTGGGGACAATCTTTTGAGGACACATAAAAGACCACAAAGATTTCAGCCATTGGAGAAAACAATAATTTAAGTGCAATCGGCAGGAGACAGATCTAGAGGAATCCCAGAGGAGCTCAGTCAGAAACCCAGTGATATTTTAAGACCACATTTGATGTGTCAGAGCACAGGTAGCAGGCACTGTTCTTATGGAGATGAGCATGTACTGGTGACTAAGTCCACCAGGTGCTAAGCTAAATCAGACACCACTCAGGGCCTGTGTCCTCTTTAATTACCATCTTGAGGAACAGACTGTGATAGGATCCAGGAAACCTGGTGGATGGGAAGCAGGAAACATGAGTTCTGCTCCCATCTCAACCACCAAACTACAAGGTGAATGTGGGCAGCTCAGTTCTCCATGCTGTGTCTCCTCTCTGCTCTCTAACGTGTCTTGCTTATTTAGAGCAGCAATTTGGCCCAGGACATGTCAGCATTGTGCATGTTTGTGCAGCATCCATCACCAAATTCTGATAATGCTTTAATTGCTTTCATACAATGGTAAAGTCCTCCTTAAAAACACCTTACTTGTTGCTCTGGGAGCAGCATCCAATTACAGAAGAAAAGGGGGATGATATCTGCCATCAGTTCCCTAGAGGATGAGAAGGGAGGAAGGTTGGCCTCTACTGTCATTTCCCAGGATGCAAGAGGAGATGACCTCCCTTCTTTCCAGAGCTACTCTTTCTGCTGCAAGGCATGAGCTGACCTTGCTGTCAGCTCCAGCACTACACAGGAGGATGAGACAAATTCTAATGTCTGGTCAGGAGCTATGAAGGTTTCTTGGTGCTGAGCTGCCTTCCCTTCCCAGCAGACCTGGCTTGTCACCTTAGATTCACTCCAATGTCATTTATTCCACTGAAGCTCCCTCAGTGCACAGGACTGGGAGGACAGATCTTGCTGATGAAGCCAGCGTGTCTTCTAGCAGTGAGGACAGCCAGCAGCAAACCAAGGGTATCCTTGCTCAGCACCATTTCTAAAGGGCACAGCTTGAGTGCATGAACAGACCAAGCCAGATGAGGACCTCTTTCACAAGAAGGCTTCATTTTCCTCTGTCAAGTCAGGACCACACACCCAACAAAGTGACCTATATGTGAGGATGCTCCTTTGGAAAGCTCCAGCAGCACCAGTCTGTTTGGTGAGCTGGTTCCTAGCAAGATGACATACCAGCACACCTTCCCAAGGGGGTTTCAAGGCACCATGCTTAGCTGGCCCTTGTTCCCTGTCTGCCTGTCTCCCCTTACCTTGTCTGCGGTGTGGTGACTCATTCATGCCTGCTGGCTCCCTGCGGTAATTACCAGCAGAGCTTTCTGTCGTCACAGCTCTTAAGGTAGGCTCATGCTGTGATAAATAAGCTGCTTAGCAGCATGGAAAGAAATGGTATTTAAAGTTTAATATCTTTTTTTAGCCCCTTTTTCAAAGGATGCTGATTTTGTGATCTGTTTGAGAAGATGCAACTTGGCTTTGTTTCTTTCTATCTCCAGCTGGGAGAGGCACAAAGAGAGGGAAGGAGAAATGGGGGTTTGCACTTGTGGCATGACACAGCCAGGCTGTCTCCCTTCCCTCTCACATCCCTAAGCTTTACAATAGTGACTTACACCCTCATTACACAATTTAATTCAGGCTGGCTGCTTAACTTTGCCTCTTGGCTCTGGCTCTCTCAGTGCTTTGTGCCCATTCCCCTTCCATTCCTTCCTCAGGAATAGGAAAAAAGTATAGGACCTGGCAGCAGCAGGCAAAGACTGCTGTCAGCATTCCCACTAGACCCTCTGGTTCCTTCTGTGGGCTTACATGGTCTGTGAGTCTTGGCTTTCTGGACTGAGCATCCTGAGGTCTGGAGCAATGCATGAGGAAGCTTGTGCAGGAGTGTGACAGCTCAGCTTTGTGCACCTGCTGAGATTTCTCTCCATGACCCTGCTTGAAGCTCAGTGTTCACCCTCCCACCCCTAAATCTTGCAGGAATGGGGAGAAATAAACTCAGAAGCTCTTTTTCTCAGCCATGGAAGTGAAAAGCTTGGCCCTGCCTTGAGACTTTCAGCTGCAAGTGAGGACTGCAGCTCACTAAAGTTTAGCCAACACTCAGGTTTCTCCCTGCCTTCAAGAGAGGGATTGAAATAACTTTGTGTCAATTCTCCCAGTACATCCCCACATGCATTGGGAAGACTGTCCCCTGCCTCACTCTTCTGGCAGGGAAACTGGGACACAGAAAGAGGTGGTGCAGCCCTTCACCCAAAGGAGGTTTAAAACACCAGCAGAGCATCAAAGGGGCACCTGGACCTTCCTCAAGCCAGAGCTTTTTGCTGTAATCACTAGGCAATATTGCACCTTTTGGGATGGAGAACAGTTATCCTAAAGCAGGGTAGGTGGGATCCAAAGGCAGCCAGGAACATTTTCAAGCCCTGCTACTGTGTTTTCTCTCTGATTCAGTCACTGGAGGCAGATGTAAGGAAGGCACCGCTGGCTGTTGGGTGTGCAAGGACAAGGAGGCTGTGGTGAGCACAACTCGGAGTCACCCATACCTGGAGAGGTGGCAGACAGCTTTAAGTCAAAGGGGTTACTGCTGTTGCTGTGAATTATGCTTCCAGGTTTCATACCTCCGGAAAAGCTGGCAGACTCCAAACAAGCTCTCTGAATTCAAAGCCCCATGCATCAAGTTACCAGAAACATATGAGTGATTCCAAAGGCTTGTACTGCTTTGAGTAACAATTTATAACAACAAAAGCCTCATTTAAGACAGGGACCCCTGTGGGAATGTTCCTATTCATTTCTCTCTTCTGTGGGTAATTGCAGAAAGATGACATTTAAGTTGTTTTACAAAAGTGGCAAGGAAAAAAAAGAAATGGAACGGGGAAAACAGAGTGAAAGATGGTATGGTTGGATAGGGTGAAGGAGAAGATAGTCTGGTTAAGATTCCCAGAGGCCAGGGAGTGGAGAAAGGTTTGTCCTGAATAGCAATCTCAACTCACAGCAGGGTAATATCAGCTACATTTACTCAGGACAGTGGAAACGAGGCATGGAGGTAGAAAAGCAACACTGGGCATAGAAGCACAGCTCATCCGTCAGGCTGACAGGTAGATATAAAGTGTGGGTGAGTGATAGACCCCAGGTACCGCTGCCCAAAGCAGGACTGTGGTTTGGCCATGAACAGGAGAGCCCTGGCTGCCTGAATACCTCACTGCTGGGAGCAGACTGTGCAACCCATAGATGCAAATAGCCAAAGAGTGTTTGGTCAGTGACAGGGACCTTCAAACCTTTTCCAACATCTTGATGTAGAATGAAGAAGACCCAAAGGGTGGTAGAATCTGCCTCCCCCTCTATATGCTGGTGAAATCCCTCTGGGATGAAGATTCTCCTTAGCTTGTATGAAGGTGATGAACCCTCTTTTTGTTCTGCAGATTTTTAGAGATTTACTACCTATTAGAGGAGTTTAAATGTATTCAGTATAATTAAACCCAGGGGGAAACACAAGCCTTTAATATCTCATGATTTCTAAAACAGAAGAAAAAGCACATCTTTCCTTACCACTCTACAGTACTCCTGCCCTTGGTGACAGGTTTGAGGAACCCACAGCTGGGACTGGGTTAATGCACTGAGCCAAGCAGCCACCCATGTGTATGTGTTTGTGTGTGTGCAAAATCATCTTAATGATCCAGAGCGGAAGGGCAAGTGGGTGAGGAAAAGGGGGGTGGCAAGTGGGGCATGTTCCTGCAATGCAAGGATAATTGGCCCTGCAGTGGTAACGGCAAGCTGCTGTCAGCCTCCAATAGAGTGTGTGAGAGATGAAGAGACACCCTGACAGGTCCTGCCGACGTCCTGGCCTGCCCTGCCTCTGCCAAACAAATGATTACAGCCTTTCTGCTGACACTCAGGAAACGAAATTGGAGGTAATGACTCTCCTGAGGGGCCTGGAATAGGGATGGCGAGAGGGAGCCTCACAGCTTTGTACTTCACCTGGGACATATTTTTGCCACGCTATTCCCTGCAAGCACACAAGCTTTTCCCATAGGAGCATACACATGGATGTGTGCTGAGGTCGCACACTCTGAAATTCCCTTCCCCAGTACAGCTCTGTGGCAATCCACATATGCCAGTTCTGACTCCCCAGTGAATCCTTGACACTGATATGGGATGGAGTTGATGACCCTTCAGCATCATCTGGGATTGAAGCTACCCAGTCTTTGGCTTTCCTTCTCCTCCTATGCTATATCTCAAACTCCCTTTCTCACTCTTACTTGCTTGATCTCTGTATTTGCAACTTCAGTACAGAAGCCAGTGTTAGGCACATGCAAAAAGGATCCAGAAGAACAACATAAAGCACTGTATGTAGCTCCTACTACAGCAGCCTGGTTAATTCCAGGTACCTTAGAGGTGAATCTTAGATCACCAATGGTACATTGCCATACAAGAACAGAGTAATGACAGTCTCTGTAGGTATCTAATAGGCTGCATTCCTGCTGAAGTGGTATAGTGCAGCTATAGTGTGCTCTAATCTAAATCTGGGCAGGTTGCTGGGATATTCTCTGGTATCCTGTTTTTCAGTAAAGTCACACTGTTATCCCATTGAATGGCTTATGGTTTAAACTTAAATTGGAAGGAAGGAAGAGGGAGAGAAAAAATGTGCTGGCTGGAAAGTGTCTACTATAGCATACAACAGCTCCACCTCCTCATGATATTCAAGTTCATCATATCTAAATAAATAATGCTTGGAAATTGTCCATCATAAGGGAAAACAGTCATCTCAAGGGTACTGTTGAAAGCTTATGTCAAAGGTAACACTATGGGCATGTAAATTGATTCAGAGTACTTAACTGGCACAGTTTTCTTTAGTACATTGGTGCCATTCCAGAACAATCCCAACCCCCAGCACACTAACATCAGGTCATATTCTGAGCCCATTTACTTCACAAGGTTATTTCCTTTGACTCCAAAGGATTAACCAGTTCTACATTGCAGTAGGGAGAGGTCAGATGTGTATCTCTTCCACTTACATTGAATTTAATAGATTTTTTTTGTATCTGTTTAAAAAAAAACCTTTAGAAATAGGCCATAATGGCAAATTAATTTGCATCAGTCCCACGCTCTCAAACGCAACACAGGGCCCACTGTGCCAGGTGGTGTACATACACTGACAGAACAAACCCCTCCCGATTCATGGGCAATATACCCCAAAGAGGGAACAGCTTTCACTCTTAAATGAGTCAGAGAGCTATTTTACACCCTGAAAACAGCCTTTCAACAAGCTCAGTACCTTTCTTGGATAATCCCTCATCTTTTCTAATCCTTCCTGAAGTTCTCTTAGTTCAATGACTAGCAGTATTTAGAAACCCTTTCTCTTTCTTTAGGTAATTGCCCTCTTCAGATGTTACTGATAAACCTCCTGAGACAGAGCCCTATAGCTGCTGCCCATAGAGAATCCATCACACAATGACTCAGTTCTGCTCCCCTCCCAGTTATTACTCCAACTACTGTCAGCTGTTCATCATAAGCAAGGCCTCTTAAAGGAAGTGGTTTGCCTCTATCTGTTCCTTCTTGAATTCCAGGAATGGTTTGTTTGCCATTAAGTTTGGGGAAGATATGAGAAACTACTGCAAGAATGATTATTTGCCATTATAAACCTCTTGTGAGTTCTGGTTTTATTTCAGCTTGGACAGCAATGTGCTTACAAATGGTATGTGTATGCATTTTCTTATTTGAGTAGTTCTCTAGTTCAGTTCTTTAGAGTTCAGTGAGGTGACCACCATAGCAAGTTCTTCTCCTGGGCACAATGTGGTTACTACTTTGAGTGGTAATACCTGCTAAGAGCTATAACCAAGTCCTTAATCTTGCAGGGGTTTTGGGTGCTTTTCTTCCCACCAGTGCAGCTGACAGAGACTGAGCTCAGTTCTGCACTGAGTTCCCTGTCTGAACATTGTTATTTTACTAAGACAGCTAAAGAACCCAATTGAGAGAGGGTTCTGTTTTGTGCTTTGTGATGCACAAAGATAGCAGAGGCTTCTCTTGCCCCTGAGAGCTCACAGTTCACAACCACAATACTTTGTGTCAGACTGTGTGGCACAATGACCTGCTCTTTCATTTTCATGACAGTACAGCAATTGGTGTCATGTCATCTCTGTCTGCCCAAGTATCAGGAATGCTATGAAATCATGGTTGTTTAAAGGATTTGCTGGGTTGGTAATTTCATGTCTGTGGTTTTACAAAGGCTCTGCCTAAAAGACATTGCCAGGAAAGAGGGCTTTTATAAGTTAATTTTGGGAACTTCTGTATTGTTGCCATAGAAAGAAGTTTCTGAAGGAAACCAAGTGTTCAAAGTGATTGCAGCTCTAATATTTGGATAGATTTTCAAAAGGATGTTTATGTTGTGTTGCTACTGGCAGACCCATTTCTCTCTGGTGAAGAATAAATATTCTATAGAAATAGCCATCAATAGTCAACAGACTGTAGAAGCCATTGTAATGAACTCCTAAACTGAAGTCCTGGCTTGGAGCATGGATTTGAAACTGCGTGTCCTGCCTCTCTAGCTTAACCAATTTCTGGCAATCAGATTTTGTTTCTGGCTGGAAATTCCACCTTGCACGAAAAACATTTAGTTGAATGACAAGATTGGGATTAACCAAATGCCTGTTTTGAATGAAAAGCAGGTTTGGTCCAGCTGCACTGGCAACTTCAATCAGCTTGCTGTTCCCTCTGTAAGAGTATTGCCAGTGGCCCGTGAAGGACTTTGGACAAGTCTTCCTTCATTGTCATGCATTGATCTTATGCATCACAAATCCAGGCAGTGGCTGAGGAGTGGGTATCTCTACTAATTGGTTACATCTGCCTCTAAGGCCTGGCTACCAGCTGGCAGAGGTGATGGTGTTTGCAAGGCTGCCTTGGCACAGAAGCTCTACGACTGCCATCTGTTGGTTTCCAGAGTTGCATTTCCTAGATAAACATGACCTTCCCATGGGAAATGTGACTTCTCATCTGCAATGGATGGAATGTAAAAGGCCCCTCCAGCTTCTGTGGGATCCTCAAGATCCTGCTTGGCCATTATCAAATGTGACACCATTGTTTTATAATGGACATAATCCTTCTTCCTGCAAGAAAAAAAATCTCAATTTCCCAAGAATCCATAAAGAATTCTGCCTTTCCACCAAAGATTTCTGTATTTGAACAGAATCAGGAAAGAAATGAAGCTTTGCTGTTTCCCTGTTGGTGATGCTGAATGTTTAATCACAGCTTCACAAGGACATTTCTGTTTGGATTATTCCCTAAGCTGTAGTAGCTGATCCTGGCTCAGGAACAGATCTTAGGCTGGTCCCAATGGACTCTCTTGTCCAAGAACTTGGCTGTTCTTGCTAGTTTGCTGAAAGGCCTTCAGGTACTCAGAAGTAGTATGTACATGTGTGAGGGCAAAATATATATCTATATTCCCAGAGGTCTATAATAATGCTTTTATTATGGAAATAACTTAATGGAGGGAAAAATAATAAAGTATGAGCTTTCTTCTGAACTGTTGTCAGAAGAAAACTGACAACAGTTCACAAGTTTGGGTTCAGAAGCTGTTTAGATTCCCTGAGTGCAAAAGAATATCAGGAATTTCTAGCTACTTTACATTTATGCCCACTGAAATCCTCAAAAGTCAGTCTGGTGTTTCCATGGAGTTCTAACAAAAGAATAGCTAATGATTAGGATATTTGCTCCAAGAGGCTGGTTAGTTCTTCTAAAACTTGAATAGTGGAGTTCAGAACTTTGGAAGATGGGTATCATCCAGAGGGATCTGCAATGTCTTTGCTGACATAACCGTTTCTGACAGATTGATTAATAAATATAACACCGGTACTCATGGCACCAGGATCACACAGGAGCAGGTACATCAGTTAATAAATAATGCTGCTCATAGCTTCTTTCTTAAGAAAAGTTAATAGTTAAACTTCTTTAAAAACAATTATTTTGGAAAGATGACTTTAAAAACTCAGCATCCACCTGTTGGAATTATCTTAACTGAAATAAGGCTTATTTGCTTTCCTTCTTATATTTCAAAACCACCTTGACAATTTCAAAACAGCACAAAATCTCTTAGGTAACACTAAAATAAAGGTTCCTTTGCAAAGTTCTGGCTACTCTGTGGGCTTAAACTCATTCTCAAGGGCCAGAAGACTCTGGGGGCCTCAGATCAAATGCTGAAGTAGATATGCTGAACAAAGAACCTGGAGTGTTTCCTCTGAACCATCAACTCCCACAGGGCTGATGGATTCATTTGTGGACTTCTCATAAGGGAGCCTTCCAGTTTCTTTTTCCGGGACAGGCTGCTTGTGTAACTGAAGAATTGGGAATTACTGTTATCAGGAACCTTGCTTCAGCGCCCCAGGGCTAAACAAGCTCAAATCTGTGTTTTACCAGTCCAAAGAGACTGTTTGTGAGTTTCAACCAGCATCACAAATACGCTGGGTAGGAAACATGAACTAGGCTGCCCCACTTGTCAACAGAGTCTGAGTGCTGCACTAGAGAGGCCAAGCCTCAGCTGTATGAAAAACAAATATAGAAATACTATTTGTTTTCTGTTATTTTTCCCCTTACTATTCTTCCAAGGATTAAGCATTAGGGATTGGGCTCATTCAGAATATGGAACTGTTTGTTGTAAGCAGTTCCATAAGACACATGGCTCTGAATCAACAAGTTGTTTAACATTTTAGCCCCATAGTTATATGTACAAATGAAAATCCTGTTGCCTCTGGCATGTGCTTAATGCTCTGTTGAACCAGAGCCTTAGTCCAGTCAGCAAACTTGTCATGAACTGATCCTGATTTGTACAAATGGGCTTATTATTTGTAAGTATGCACCAAATAGGTTGGGCAAATAATTTTTCAACCTATCGGCTTTTACTGTTTGCTTTAGACTGTTTGCTAAGTAATTCATTATTCATTATGGTTGGTCAAGTGCAACGCATGATGCTTCTGAACAGGAAAGTGTAGGGGGGGGTGAAAGGAAAAGGATTAATGAATAATGAATAACATACTTCCTGGTCTGAATCTTCATGCTGAAGTGAAGGAAACACTCAAACATTTGCAAGCATTTTAATACATTCTCTGTTGCTGCCTTGGGTACTGAAAAGAAGAAATAATATGGCTTCAAAAATCACTGTTAAGCCAATAGGGTGTTTTAATTCACTCAGGGAAGATACCCAAAGGAAGTAAGTGCCAAAAAATGCCAGTGGACACCCACTAACACTTTCAAAGGTGCTTAAGCCAGCAGAATGCTTAGGGTGCATCACAAGCAGAAGCTCTGAAACTCCCACCTAGTTGCTTACTTGCAGCCTTTGAAAATCTGCTCAACCCCACCCTGTGATCTCACCATGAGGTCACAAAAGCATCTCCTGAAATCATTACTTATGAAACAAAAAGCTTATCACATGTTTGACCTGAATCCTGCCAGAAGTTGATGTTATACTGGGAGTATGTATGTGAGAAGGGAGTAAAAAGCAAGGAAGATTGAGAAGCTGCTGTGATCCTTCCAATGATCTGCAGGTCAAAGTAGTGACTTCTTTGGGAACTTAGTGGAGGAATAGACTTGGGGGTAAAGGTTTTATTTGCTCCTTTTCCAATGTTAAGTAATAATATTTTGTTTTAAAAAACAAAAGCAAACATCACTTTTTTAGCTTGAAATCTTTTGGTTTGAACAATCTAATAGAAAAATCACTATTTTCTGTAGGAAACAAAGATATTCAGCTGAAAATGCTATTTGTGTTTACTGAAAAGAACCCATCCTTTCACTGAATCTTCTGGAGAAGGTTGGATAGATTTTTGTTGCTAGGATGTTACACTCAGGGAGGTGAAATCAAATGAAACTGAGGACACTATGCTTGGGTTTAGCTAGAAAAGCACAGCTGAGTCAATTCTATTTGGAATAAACCAAACCTCTCCATCCTTCTCTCCATAAAACTTCTTCCATCTCACTGGCCAGGAGATATCTGCTTCCCTTTGCAGACAAAGGTGTTTCAGCCAGGGCTGTGAAGGGGTTTTTGCCTCCTGCCCTGTGCCTCTTCTCATGCTGTCTGTTGGGTGCAGGATCCAAGTGTCAGAAGGGATGGATTTCGGAGCTTGCCACCAGCCACGGTGCCCTGCTCATTAGATACAATTTGCATGCCGAACATCAGTGTGACAGCCCTAGCGAGGGATTTGTTTAGCTAATTTAGAGTAATGGAGAAGAGAAATTAATCACTTTAGCATCGATGCTCCCTGGTATGGCAAGGCTGGTAGTCATCTCCCCCACCTGTCAGAAAGACACCCCCAGTTCTCCCCCTATTTCAATGCTTCTATGCCCCTGAACTGAGAGTTCAGGGATATAATAACAAGCCTGGAACACCAGGCCAGAATCTGTCAGCATGGAGAAAAAGCAAGGCAGCTACCGAGTGCTTACAGCAAGGTTAAAGCAAACAGGATTATCTGTTCAAAGCACTTGAGAGTGCTGATGCTCTCAAAACAAAGGACAGGGCAGGAGCCTCAGCTCCTGTCTAGCTGTGCTCAGCTGGGGAGAAACCCAATCACCAGCGATGGCTTCATTAATGATTGATTAAGGGAATAGTGCTGAGGTGGAGGAATCCTGCCTGTGGTGAGCACGGATCCACTCCAGGTGTTCTGCACCCCTTGGGAAGCAGGGATTTGCGGGATAAAGGCTTTAAGATGACAGAGCCCAGCATTTGGTCCACTAGAGCTGGGCTGGGGGATCTGGAGGATAACTTCAGAAGAAATTGGGAAATAGTTTCACTTTCAGCTTTTTTCCCCCCTCTTTTTTAGCGTTTTCAATATAAGCCTTTGTTTTTTTCATACACAACCCCAGAAAATGCAAAATCTATATTAAAATATTCTGCACAGATAATACTGAAAACATTTATCAGAGAAAAACCCTACAACCCTTTTAAATCTATCCAATGTGTTTTGCCAATCCCAGGTGTATTTAGCATGCTTTAGGCATATACCCTTTCCAAATAAATGAAGATACAAGTTCATGACAGCTGTGACATGAATAGAATCCATATTGTGAACTCAAACACCCTTATAATTCATTGTTTGTTTAACATTTAGGATCACTGGACTCTCAGACATTGTCATGCGTGGCAACCTGTATTCCTTCTCCCACACTCTTGTTTACAAGCCTAACGTGAGTATTGTTCCCTGGATAGACATCCTCTGCATATTTAATTTCCTGTGTATTGTTCCCTAGTCCTTCTCTAATGCTTGGAACAGGTAGGACTGTTTTCACATGGAGGTTGTTGTCTCCCATTTCCCTATTACAAGAAGAAAGCTTTTTTGACCTTGACTATCACCGCAGAGCGTGGGTGCAGGTTGTTTTCAGCGGAGTTCTTCTAATGTAGGACTTCTAGTCACTGAAAAGCATTAGAAACCCACATATCATCATTTATAGGTGCAATCCAAAACTCATCTCCTTTTATAGGCCCTAGCTTAATAATTGTGGCTGCAGAATAGCCGCCAGTATTATTCCCAGAATAAGAACTACTGAACTTAAACAAGCGTAATGCAATAAGGGAGAGATGGAAGTACCAAAGCTTTTATGTACAGAAATGATGCCAGATTGTAAAAATGTGAATGCTGTAAAATAATGTCTTTAATTATATACATGGAAAGAAGGTTTGCAGCAGCAGATGTCTAAAGATAGGCTCTCAAAACATAGACCTGTCAGTGAACTCTATGGAAAAAAGGAACGGGGACTTTTGGACATGGGCTGACAGGGATGGTTTTAATTTTCTTCAGATGAGTGTTTCTATGTGTATATGTGTGTAATTTCAGAACAGGGCTCTTAAATTTCCTGTCGATTATAATAATTGCAATTAAAAGAAAAGGTTTGGTATAAGAAATAAGAGCAGAGAGAATGGACCATGAATGATGCATGGGGGTAATCCTGAACTCTGCTCTCGCCTGTTGTAGGTGTGTTAGCAGATGTTAAGGGATAGCTAGGAGGGAAACAGATGAGGCATATGTATTTGTGGCCTATACACGTGTGTGTGTGTATATATATATGTACATATATATATATATATATATATATATATATATAGGTACCTTTAGTTAACAAGTGAGTCCTAATTGTCTATCTTGAGGTATATGGTGAATTCATTTGACACAGATTGGAAAAGGCTGATCCTAACAGAGACCTGGCTCATGGTTCTCAGGGCAGGTAGGGGCTTTCCCAGAGTATTCTCACTCCTTAAGGAGAACCCAGCTGAGCTGCTCATCAGCAGCTGTCAGCACACCTCCCATTGCAAAACCTGAGTGAAGAAAAGCAGCCAGTTGTCACCCTGGACAACTTCTTGATCTCATGTGGATTTCTATCACTCCTGAACAAAGGTATTTCTGTCCAAGGCTTTTCAGTAATTGGAGATGTGTGGGGAGTTTCACCCAGCCCTTAAATCACCACAATTACCATCTTTTTAAAAGACTAACATAATGTTGAGCTTTCTTTTTTTTAATGCTTTATAATAAAGTCCCCAAATTAAGGCTGCAATGTAGTTGCAATAGAATTTACATTAGCATATTTGGAGAATTTTTTGATCATTTTTGCATGCATTAGAATGAAATATGCTGTAAAAATTAAACATTATATGCAAATGAGTGCAACAAACTTACATTTTGAATAATAATAATTCATTATCCCCCTTATAATATATGGAAGTGGCTTCCTCTTTCCTTTTTTTAAAGAAGGAAATGCACTGTAGATATTAATTCAGCACAGCAGAAGTTTACGGAGGAGATCCACTGAAATTATAATAGAACACATTCCTCATTTGCATAAATCCCAGAATCCCACCTGCCAAACCCCTCCAGCTATTAATAGGTGATATGAATGTCACTTGATGCTCATTTTTAATATTGTCACTGTAATATAATGCATAGTTAGGGCAGATTTTGAGAATCATTGTAATTAACAAAGCACACCATTACCAGCAAGTGTTTATTTGTGTTACAGGATAAAGATGTTGCATTTGGAAACAATTATAACTCCCAAAGTGTTGAATTACCCCCTTTGGACCCGTTGCCTTCTTTTAGTGAGTGCAGTAGATTTCCACAGGCTAGTTGCATGGGAAAAAACCTCCAATGGTTTAAAGAAATGGCATGTCTGTGTATCTACAGTGATAATAATCCTTCATGTGCCAGGCCATACCTGCATGACATATATTTATTCTTCACCCCAGGGCTGCCTGTGATTGGAAGGTTTTCCTCATAGCTCCTTATGAGGAGACTGAGTTGCCTTTCTATGTGAATAGGCTCTTTGAAACAGCTTAACAGTGTTAAATGCACATTTAGAGGCTGGATTACTGTGCACTCTTCTGTTTCCACTGTTTTGAGTTCTACTTATCATAAGGTAGATATGACCAGAACAGAGTGTGACTTGGGCAAAACTTTCTACAAGCAAAGTGGCTTTTTGGTAGGAATTATGTAGAAGGATTGATTGTTCAGGTTGATACTGAATTCCTTCCATAGCAATGCTCCAGCTTATTCCAGTGTGGATTTGGCCAAATATAAGTTACTTAAAATTTAATCACCCACTCTGTGTCAACCACTGGAGCTGGAGGCTGGTGAAGAGTTTCCTCCAGTTTCAGCATCCCCAGATACAGTCAGTGATCCCTCAAGATCTCTCCCTGGCTAGGGGGGGGTGTGGGAGGCAATGGGAGGTAGAACCAGAAGGAAAGGAAGGAAAAATAGGAAAGATTTCTCAAACAGTGTTCAGCCTGGTGCTTGCCAGCAAGCCTGCATGCCCAGAGTTTGCATCACTTTGTGTGTGTGCATGTGTGCAGAAGGTGGATTTAATGAACTGACTCTGGGCTTACTGAAAACTGCTGTAGAAGGATAAATCATCATGAATCTCCATGTTCAGCCTTGATGTATGGTCTTTCTCCTTGAACCCACTAGGGTTTTACCCTCCTTTTACCTATAACTCGCTCGGATAATACCAGGACAGAGATGCTTCCTCAGGGCACAGTTGTCCCCTGTGCCGGGGACTCCAATGAAGCACCATAAGTCCATCAGGGACTGTGCATAGTCCCTCTGTGCTGCTGAATTAAGCTCCTCCACTCATATAGATGTTTTCACATGTCCCACCTTGGGGAACAGCCCTCATACCCCTGCTGAGAAACGCTAGAATAAAATCTATTCCAGCAGTAGCAGAGTTCTATGCAAAGAGGAGGCAAAAAAACCCCATGTCTTTTATGCGAGTGGATTTATTCATCCAAATTTGAATTTTTAATGCAAACCTCTTTAAAATTTCAGGTTTTTGAACATTTCTACCTCTTTCTTTCTAAAACTGGTTCTATCCCACCTACAGTGCAGGGTAGATTGAGGTAGATGTAGTCATAGATATAGTAGTCTCCAGGCTGTGCTTAGGACACATTTCAGTTTAGATTTTACCTAAGTGACATGGCAAGGAAATACTGTCGCTTTTCCCATCACCTCCTTTTCTCTCTTTTCTTCTTCTGAAATATTTCAACAACACTGAAAAATAATCTGCAGCACTTTCCACAGGGGAGAAAAAGGGGAAAAAAAGCAGCTTTTTTTTTTTTTTTTGTCAGGAAAACTAAATTTGATAGAGATACATCTGTTCAGAGACTGCAGGATTAAAAAACAGAAGACAAATGGAAACTCTCCTAGTGCTTGCCTGAGCACTGCTGAGAACAGAGACTTGTTGATCCTCAGGCTTTCTGGTTGCCGGAGGAAAAGAAATAATTAAAAACATTAAGTGAACAAAACACTCTCTGAAAAAGAGAGGCAATTTCTTTAGCTGAAACCCCACTCTTGTCTCTTCAAGTCCTTCAGATGACAATCAGCTGCCTGGTCCCACACTCAGGGCGCTGTTCAGACCCTTCCATCAGCGTGTTTCACCACTGCAATTATTTTGGAGCCTGTGCTCCTCCTATTGTGGCCAGTTTTTCTGTGTCACCCTCAGCTTAGGAAGAGCAGTGTATTATATGAGACCAACAGTTTGATATGATCAAATCCATCTCAGTTTATGCTCCTTCTTGGCTCAGCTGTGGCAATCCTTTGTAACGGATGTTATGAGTCGCAATCATTGGAAGCTCACCCCGGGTCATACGTGGGTTCAGATGCACTTTATCAGATTGATGCCACTCCTTTTCCTTGCCACATCCTCTAGCAGCTTTCTTGTTTTGATGCCTTTATCTAAGTTCCCCACTGGAGATCACCCACCCCCGGAAGGGCTGGAAGGAAAATATCCCTCTCTAAGAGTGATCAGAGTGCAATAGCAGAAGAGAAGCCTTTGAGCTTTCTGTGGTTTCAATGAAGTAGCTTATGAAGCAATTGCAGTGCTTTAGCCTTGTGCCTGCCCCGATGTCCTGCAGGTTCCCCCTCCTGACTCCCAGGCATGGCTTTGGAAACAAGACAATTAAATTAAAAAAGAAGAAAAAGAAGAAAGAAATAAAGCATCAAACCAGACTATCCCCTGGCGAACTGCAGCCTTGCCTGTGCACAAATTCAGCACTCAGGCTTCAAGGGACAGCAACACACATAGGGCAGCAATGCAGGTATTTTGCTCTCATGGGGAATTTGCTGCTCTAGAGCACCTTTGACACCTGAAGGCAAAAGCTCAGAGCAGTCCCTTTGCCTACCCCGGGGTGCTCTGTTGCTGTTCCTACTCAGTTTCTGCACAGACGTGGCACTGCTGTGAGCAGATGTCAGCATCGCCCATGTCAAACTGTGTGGCTGGCTGCACGCAACTGCAAAGCTATCCGCAGCAAGTGCCTTCCCCTGCCTGGTGCCTTCCTCTATTGCATGCAGAAAATGCAGATGTTTGGCTCTAGGTCCAGCCCATGCACACACGCCCCTCACAGCTACAGCTTCACGGGTACAAACCCAGCCTGCACACACCAATGGACTCGGTCACATGTGTGTAGTAAACCCATGCAGCCACCCACGAGCACTTTGCGCTTCTCCTGCTGCGCCAAGGTTCCTACTGCACGCAAACTGCACATAGCTGTCTATAAATAAACACACCAATCCAGCACCCGCCTCAGTGTCAGCTCCCCTCAGCCTTTTGGTTTAAATATAGGCTTTGGATCTGCTCCAGGAGGAGGTACAAGTGGTTTCAGACTCAAATTGTTATGAATCCCATTGGCTTAGTGAATGTTTCTTTCTCTAATGATACCAAAATAGCAATTAACAGGAGTCCTAATGCTACAATTCCTGAGGAATACACACACGTATATATTTTTATCCTCAAGATTATTCTTATCTGGCTTCAAATCCAGAAGCCATCTTGTCTAAACATGCATGTTATACATCACACCTATATCTGCACCTTTCTATTTCACACTTCGGTGTGGTCCAGTTGAGATGTGTAAGGGGAAAATATTGGCTTTGAATCACAGCAGATCCAAGTCCTCATTGCTGGTAAATCTTAGCACCTCTTTTTTCCTCTCCTGGTTTTGTTTTTCTCATCTTGAAGATGACACAGAAGTAGAAATTTTTCAGCCCCTTCTTTCCTTGCTGTGTTCAGGTTTTCCTATCAGGGTTTGTCTTTTTTTTCCTCCTTTTCTCATTTTTTTCCCTTTCCCTACAGCCAACAGAGTGGTTGGTGAATACAAAATTAGCCAATTCAGACAGAGGCCGAACATCCCGAGAGAGGAGGAGAGAAAGAGAGACAGACATGATCAGCCCTTGCCGAATAAGCTCTCTCAACTCTACTGTGCTTTTCCCCCTTTCTCTGAAAACCACATGAAACAAATGGGAATTATGAGGACTGCAAATTCCCAGTGCATTCAGGGCCTGGCCACTAGTGACCCTCCTGCCTGCAGTGTTTCCCTGCTCTGCCCATGCCCTGCTGCAGTACAGAGCATTTACCTCCCAGCAGCCTTCTGCTGCCTTCCCTCAAGTACCTGCAGACAAAAGGGCAGGGTTTTACTTCTTTCATAAGGACTAGGAAGTCTGACCAAAACCCTCTGGGATGAAGCTACACAGACAAATGTCCCTCCTGCTAATTTCGTTCATTTAAGCTGTATGTAGGTCTTGCTTGCCCTTTTAAAGGGGATGCTTTGCCTGAATTCCTGGTGGGATGAGCACTTGAGATCATCCTGGGCTTTGGGTACTGGCTGTGTCTCTGCAGTGAATTGGGGTGACTTTTGGTGCTCCCTGGTTTCCTGGCTGCCAGCCTGCCTGCACTAAGCACTTACTGCAGACCACTAATGAAAATCATGGGGTTCAGAGCCAGGTTTTATTCTGATCCAGGACTGGGACATATCTTGGGGCTGCCAGCTGCAATGGCACAATGATGCCCATCCATGCAACAGAGGAGGCAGTGCTTGCAATGCAAGCATGATGGGGCTGCATGTGCAGGACTGCATCTGAGCTGAGCTTCATAGAGGGACCTTGCTTCTCTAAGGAGCCAGGGAATGGTTTGCTCTCCTTAGCTTACTGATATTTGCTTAGTGTTTTGAGGATGTAAGCTTCACTGAGAGTCTGTGTAGTGGCATAAAAGATGATTTTAAACGTTTTCTTACCCATTCCTAGTTTTGGGAGGATCTGATAACAACTATTATGAGTAATGGTTTCCATAAAGTGATCAGTCAGCTGGGAAACCTCAGGACTGTTCTGGGATATCTTTTTTCCTGTATTGCATCCTTCAAGTAAGGGGAGCAAGGAACTTTAAAATGGAAAGGGAATTTTAAGGAGACCATTTACATTGACTTTATGCAATAACCTTTCAAGGTCCCCATAAGTGCCAAGCCATCCAGTCCACAGAGTCTCCTGTAAGGCCAAGTCAATAACTTTATCGACTAGTATCAGCAAAAGCTCCTCAGGTGTGCGGAGCTGGGACTTCACTGTAAGAAGGGGAAATAAATCCATCCTAAGCAGATATCTGGAGCAGCATGTCCAGAATAACAATATTAGCAGTACTAGCACCTAGGTGCGAAGCTACCAGATATCACTGGAACTCATGGGAATGGGATTTTAACTGGACTGGTTTCCAGTTGCCTGTTACACAAGCTCATTTAACCTTGCGAGAGCCCCTGACTTTTCCCATCACCCCTTCTCCCACATTTCTCGCCTCCCCTGTCACCAGTGCCTAACCCAGCTTTATCTCCCAAGAATGGCTGATTTCCAAAGTGCCGGCAAGTGCCTGAGAATTGCGTAATTGCAATATAATTAATGAATTAAAAGAATGAGATGTTTTAAGTGCTTTCAATATGCCAGTCCCTATAATTATCTACAGAAAACGTGTTCATTAACAATCTCGGAGTGTGAGGCTGTGGCTCCTGCTTTTGAATGTTTCTTGCTCTGATGGAGCTGGATGTGGAGGTGGGAGCAGGGAAAGGGCTTTTGCAAAGCTTTAGAAAGCTTTGCTTTCTCCCTGGGTTTAGAGCAAGTCAGAAGAGGAGCAAGACTGCAGAATATCTGTCAGTTCCCAACAGATGTGGAGCCAGCATGATTTGCTAGACGGAGGTCATAGGACCCGTGTCCAAATCTTGGCTCTGCTGTGTGAGTCCGAGTGTGCGAACTCAGATGGATGTGTGCATTTTAGCTGCAGATCATTTATACCCTTCCCCAGCCAGCCCCATGCCTTGGCTGGAAATTGCAGCCACTTCAGCTAGAAGAGGTTTGTGTATAAATAATCGTAGCCTATTCCTCAATGTAATATCATGGCTGGTGTGGAGCTTAACAAGGGAATTGCCAGGTTTCACTTGTACTGCTGGGGAAATATTGGGCATTACCTCTCCTGGATTTGCTGAGCAGGACTGAATAGAGGGGAATCTCAGTCCTGTTGGAGCACTGGTCAGAGGAAAGCTCTCCTTAGGAGCTTTGCAGTGCTTTTATCAGGACATGGTGATGTGCTTGAAGAGCTTGATTTTACTTACATGGGTGTAAATCAAGAGCAATTCCTTTGATGCCAATGGAGTGGCTGACATAAGTGAGAGGTGAACATGGCCTATTGGTATTGAAAGCACTTAAAACATCTCTTGAGGGCACTCTTATGAGGGAGCTCGCTCTGTGAGGCTGATTGACAGGGTACAGCGCTGCTCAATGTCCTTCCTGGGATCCTAAATTGTAAATTAACTCAGCCACAGATGTGACTAAGACATTCTCTGTCTGGAACATTTTAGCCACATAGCGGGCTGCAGGCTCTGTAAATTGTTTTCTGTTCAACTTGGGGAATAAATGGCCAGTTCATTTGGAAGGGCTGAGCAGGCAGCACACTGACATCATCCCACTGCCCAGTTTAGGCAAATTACAAAGGATGAATTACAGGGTTATTTCCACACTTTGACAAATCCCCATTTTTCGATTGCTCTAACCTGCTCTTGCTGGAAAGGCAATATCCTCCAGCAGACAGGGGTTAAACATCCAGCGGCTGAGGAAGAAGCTGAAAGAGCAGAAGAACTGCAGTGAGGGCAAGTGTTAATGAAGGAAGATCTTTGCTGGGAAAAGAAGCAATCACTGCCTGACGGGGTTGGGTCCTGGCGGGCAGGGAAGCCTTGACATTTTCATTCCGAGGGACCTATGTCCAAAGTGAGTGCTCCTCTCCTTGGACATTGCTTGCAGCATCCTTAAGTGCTGCCACCAAGGGAAGAGCCAAGAATTTGGTGTGATTGTGCTTTTTAAGCTTAATGGGATAGAATCAATTGAAGGAACACAATTACAGCAAGAGTTCCTATTGCTGTTTTCACGTGGGAGTGACAGCCCAGCCCTCAGCTGCACATCCCAACCTCCAGAAATATGGGATTTGACTTTCAAAACCTGGGAGGCCAAGGAGACTGTTCCTGTCTTGTATATGAAGGATATATCAGTTGCTTTGCATTATAAGAAGTGCAGCATTTCAGTGGAATAGGGAGAAAATGGTTTCCTTGCCTTGGAAATCTCTGTTTTTTTTACCTCATCCTCAGTCAGAAAGAGAAGTCAGAATTGTGAGAATATTCACAAAACTGAGCTCTGGAAAATATCATTTAAATAAATTTGAAATCTCATGCTTTGATTTGGGCATTTTCTAAAAGATGACTTCAGTTTGTACCAGACAAGTCATTTGAAAGGGGAAAATCTCTAAGGTTTTGTTTCAAAGCGAGGAAATGGCAATTTTGGCAATCTTAAAAGGAATCATGTTTTTTGTTTGTGTAAAAAAAAGTCAAGAAAACTGTCTCTTCACAGAAAATATTTTCGTTTTCGACACTTTGCTATTTTTCAACCATGAAGCGTTATTAGAAAATAAACACAGAAGGAAAGAACTTCTCTATGGTAGGAAAGACAGGTACATTTCTGCAAATAAAAAGAAGAGTTTCTAAATGTCTGCTGAGCATTGCTTTTAGACTAAATCATAGGCACACGAAACATGGTTTATTGTTTCTATTAATGCTTTTTTCACCATATCAGGAGGTCAGGCTATATGACTGCTTGTGGTGTTTTGGTGCTACCAAAATGCAGCAAATATATCCTAAATAGAAAAGATGTATTCATATAGAATGGATATAAAGCCTAACCTCTAGCTGGGCTGATTTACCCATAGGATGAATCAAGCCCATTGTGTCGACCCAACTATCCACCCTCTTTGCGCTTTAATTGCAGTTCCAGCTTTCATGTCCATCTGCCAGCCACGAGCCAAGTGCTGCTCCAGCATTGCCAGCGCAGGGTCCCTGGTAGGGATGAGCCATCTGGTCACCCTGTCCCCAGTGCAGGCACCACCAGCAGTGTGGGAGGAAGCCAAGTTTGGCTTTTGCTGCAGCATAAGGCAGGAGTCAGCGGGTGGCTCTACACTGGACATCAGCTCTTCTTAAATCTTCAGTCAGTCTGTGAATGTTCAGGGCCGTGAGCCATGTCCTAAAGAGCCAGGACATCATCTGAGAATTCCAGTGCATATCAGAGAAAAGCAGTCTTCTGTTTGCTTTCTTTTTTTATAGCCTGTGATGGCTGTGACTGTTGTGTTCGTGGTGATGTCTGTAGGAAAAGCAGCTTGTAGCAAGGGAAAAGCAAGAGGATAATCCAGAAGAGTTTAAGGGCAGACAATGTTACAACATAAAGTCTAACCAGAACCAGCACTTCTGATTCTGGATTAGCAAGACAATTTGACCATGGACAGAACATCTAGATCTATCCCTTCTTCCTGCTGCACTTTCAAAGCATAGCTTTGAAGAAGCATTTTAACCAAACCAGTTCTTGGTTTCCTTATCTGAAGAATATAAATTATAACACTTTGCTTCCTGATATAGTTCTCAGCAAGCACAATTCATTAACTTTCCTGAAGTGCTTTTAAATCTCCTGTTTGAGGCACTACACAGGTATTCAAAAGAGAGAGTTCCCAAAAACCACTTCACATGAAATAAAAATGCGATCCTTCCAGATTAGGAGAAATCACACTCAGAAAAGTTCTCCTGACAAGTTTATGAATTTTTCTGTGTTTGTGGGGGCTGCAGAAGTCCTTGGAGAGAGAAAAAAGCAATTTGGGGTTTTTCTTTCTTTCTGTTTTTTTGGGGGTTTTTTGACAATCATTCTGAGACTGAAAGTTCTGCAGTATTTTTAGAATTCGAAATTTCAGCTGCCTCTTGCAGAGCTGGGAAAAGATGGAGGAAGAGCTGAGAAGACAGAGAAAAAGGGATGTGAGTGATGTCCAACCTCTCTACCTGTCCTGGTCTCTAGGAAAGCTGCTGACACTTTGATATTCAGGCCTAAAAGCTTTAGGTCTGCCTAGATATGAGACAAAATGAGTTGCTTTTGCCCTAGGACACAGGTAGGTGTGACCTGTGCTCCATCCCTGAAGCTACTAGGGGAAGATGCCTGAGAAGGACTAAGCTGAAGGTGATCTGGTTAATACTGAAGGGACAGGCAAGCTGTGCTTTTAATATGTGAGTGTGTCTGACTCACTCTCGGTTCTCCCTGTGTTCAATAATGTAAATAATGTCTTTAAGAAGCCCATTACTTTCATCTGCAGTTGTGACAAAATTGCTCAGGTTCTCCCTTGGCAGTTCTGTTTGCACATAATAACAATATTAATAAAAAAAACCTCGAGAAAACAACCAAAACAAAAAAGATAATAATAGGAAGAACATAATAAAAGAAGGGTTTGCCTTTTCAAGGTGTTTCCTCCCTTTGAAAGAAAACATATAAATTGAAAAGACTTTGCTTGTATCAAACTCCTCTGTCTGGAGTAGAGGAGTGGAGACCTCGTAGAAGCCTTCCAGTATCTGAAGGGGGCCTATAAGAATGCTGGAGGACTCTTTGACAGGGACTGTAGTAATAGGACAAGGGGTGATGGGTTCAAACTGAAACAGGGAAAGTTCAGTTTAGCTATAAGCAGGAAGATCTTTACCCCTTGGAGTCTCACTGCTCCTAACAGCAGGATCTTCAAAAGTGGTTAGACAACACATAGAATCATAGAATCATTTCTGTCTTTGAACATCTATTGGAATCATGCAAGTTGCCAGGAAATAATAAGCCAAGCACAAAGTTCAACCTCCTTATCTGCTGGATCACACTGTCTGCTGCTCCATCACCCTAATCCACCTCCCTCTCCCCTGTGCATAACCTCCAGCAAGATTAGTTGAAGGTTAGGAGAATACATTTGGTCTATAATGCTTCAATTTCCATCACATTTTCAGCAGAAGATAATACAACAACAGAGTTTTGCTTTTCATTTTATTTAAGAGGGACTTCTTTTCTCTTTTGGCTGTGGTAAAAGTGTTCATTTTGATGACATTGTTGAAGTCATGCTCTTCAAACACATGGTGTGTATTGAAACAAAGAGCAAATATTACTTCATGTTTTCTGCTATGTTCACTTTTCATTACATTACTCAACATTGTTGGAATTAAAGATGCTCAAAAAAACCAAGCATGGTGATGCTTCCCAATAATATTTTGACAGTTTTGATCTGGGGTTTTGATCCATTTGCATTTTGATGTATAACAAAAACAAATGTTCAGATTTCAGGGAATAAGCTCGTTGTGTTCTAACCAAGGGGGATGGAGGATTTTATTTCCCAGTGATTATGTTTGGACAGTGGTTGTGATGAGAAGCCCTTCTACAACTGATGTAGTAAAAGAGGAAATCTGGGGTTATAATTAAAGAGGGTTGGCAGTTTAAATTTGTGATGATAAAGAATTAATTATTAACACAAGTAAAATGCTTTAGAAATCCCACAGAATGTTATTTAGCAAAAAGAAGAATATTTCAGGGGGAAAAAAAAAGCCAGCTCTCTCTGTTTAAATTTGAATGAATAGTAGGGGAAGAGCCTCACATCCATCATTCAGCTTTCCCAAAAATACAGATTTAAAAGAAAAAAGCCCTGAAAACTGTCTTGTTTGTAAATTAAGGTATTAGAACCTGTCTCTCTGCTCATCTCTTCTTCTCCAGGCCAGGATTATGTTTTGATTTGTAATAAAATTTGACACAAATCTGACAATATTTTGACCAGGCTTTGCATTTTGGAGATTAAAATAAGCATCTGCACATAGCAGCATCCCTTGCAGTTACATCCCCTGGCTTCCTCTCCTTCCTGCTGCTTCTGTAGCTGGTCACCTCTGTCTTCCACTTCCCCAACACCTCTCTGCTTGTCACCACTTCCTTGCTCCTCATGTCCTGGCTAAATGGAGCCTCTCCAGTCCCTTCCCTCTTCCCGAATTCCTGGTGTCACCTTGACTAGAAGGACTTTCACCCACTCCTTCCAGCCGCCTGGCTCCCTTCTATTGCTATGTCCTCAAGTCACAGCAGCATCACACAGGGACCGTCACTGTCCCTTACATTTCCTCGCAAATTGAATTCATCATGAACGTATGAATAAACCCCCAAGAGAATAAAAGTTCTCAGAGGTAATTGAATCACACAAGAGTGATGGGGCTTTTTTCCCCTCTTTTTTTCCTAGATTCATTCCGAGCCCAGGCTCAATCAGCATTCATTACTCCCACCTCCCTCCATCTGAAACAGCAAAGGAACTGCGTGAAGGAGGCCTGTTATAGCCTCCTGATTAAATCTTCCAAACATGATGGCCTATCAAACCCAGTATTTTGTAAGCCAAGAAACATGAGATTTCAATCCAACACAGATATAGGTGCAACCTATAGAGCTAGCTGTGAAGAACAGAGCAATGGAATCATATGGAGTGTCTGATGGTTTAAAAATATCTTTGGAGAGGACAGTTTGATTTAAAAGAGTTTATTTTCAAGCACAGAGCTACTTACAGTAGGAAAATGCTGAAACAATTAGCAATCAAAAGAAAACCTTTTGATTTGACATTTTTGTCCTTATTTGAGTTTGCTTCAGTTTAAGGAAAATATTAGGAAAAGAAAAAACCTGAAATTGAATGGAAATAATAGCAACATTCTGCACATACGTGCCACTTGATTAAACATTTAGCTTGCAGTGTTTTGACATTCTCCAAATGAAACATTTTGACATTATGAAATGGAATTTTTCAATAAGCTTGTTTTGATCTTTCTAAATCAAAAATATCCTGGAATTCTCCATCAAAACAGCATTACAAGAATTCACTGCTCAGGCTGATTTGAGGGAATGAGGTTTCTGCTTTGTCCAGGTTCCAGCAGCCAGCAATGCATGGAGGCTGCCAGCCCAGCAGGTTGTGATGGAGACGTCCACCTCACCTGAGGCCATCTAGTGAAGGCTCTGATCTGGCACCTCAGGACTACACATAGAGGCACAACTGACTACATGTGTCAAAGGCTCACATGTGCCTTGATGCCGATGAAACCCAGTCAGCGCTCAGACACGCACCACAAAGGCTCTGATGTCCTCTGCTGGGATCTAACCTGCGACCTCCAGTGCTAAAAACATGAGACTTTGCCACCTGAGATAAAGAAAACATTCCGCAGCTGCAGGAAAATCCCAAGCTCTGGAGTGCTTTTGCCCACTAGAGGGAAGTGCATTCACACGCACACGGGTGAGCATACAGCAGTGCACATGAGATGGCTTCGTACACTCCCTCCCCATGCCTGCATCCTGCTGGACCCCAGGGAAGGCTGCTAGAGCATGATGCTGCTCATCACCATGTCTCTGCTAGTGCTAACGGCAGCTGAAGGAGGCACAGGCATTGCCTAAATGACTGTATCCACACTTCCCATCCTTTGCCATGACCAACACATGTGCACAGGCACAGCCTTACTCTTGACAATGTCCCCTTGGTGGATAAAAAATACAGTGGCAAAACTTAAGCTCTGCAGGGAAAGGATTGAGCTACATGCTCATTTGAAGGGTATCTACGAAGCTGTGCTTGGATTGGTGGAGGAACACTGAAGATCTGGATTTAAGCCATTTCAGCCCTATCTTCACTTGGAAAACTGCTAAATGCACAGATGTAATCCATACAGATGGGTTTAAATACGAACATCCCAGGCAATGCAGTAAAGTGCATGCAGTGACAGTATGTATATATAAGCAATCAAACACAGGCTGTGTGAAATTATGTATATGTGACCAAACACACCCTGTGCTGTCTGACTGTTCAGCCAGCAAGTTAACATATATTCTCCTAAGTAGACTGGCTTTTAAGACAAAACTCCTTCATGCTAATGCAAATGTAAGAAAAGATATATCTCCATGAACACAGAAGAGTTGAAGTATTTGTGATATGCAAATTAAAGCGAGCTGCACAAACCTATGGATATAAACTGCCTAATTGCCTCTATAAAACCGGGAATACTGAAATGTGAGCAGGCAGAGAAACATGGGCAGCACTCCACAGTGTGCTCAGGGTGTATTGCTTTGGAGGCACAGACAGACTGTTGCATGTATGAGTGCACAACCTCCTTTCCCTTATACTGATAGGCTCCATGACTGAACAACCCTTGGGAAAGGCTACAGACAAACCAAGTCAAATGTATCCTTACAGGCTTCAGGTCTGAAGAAGTAATGAGCAAAGCAGGAGAGGGAGAATATAACAGGAGAGGCGATGATGAGAGATCATGGTAAGGAAGCCTTCCAGTCACTTGAGAGACAATGTCCCTCCCTGGGATGCTCAACAGCAAGTCATGGCTGCCCGTGCTTGACTGTCTGTTCTGGTGGCTGTGGAGATAGGGGACATCGTGAAGTTAGATCCTTACACTTTGAAGGGGGAAACCACTCTGTCCTTTCTCCCTTGTATCTTTGTCTCCCTGTAACTCCATCTCCTGGGGAGGCCAGTAATGCTGGCACTGGCATTGCACAGACATTGAGTCCAGCAGTGTCAAGCATGAAGTAGAAAGCACTGCTTCTCACCTTTTGGATTAAAACGCACTTTGGTATTAACCTGTTGATTACCCCCCACACCAAATGTTCAAAACTTTGTGAGCTTTAACACTTCACTCTTCTTTTCTCTGCTGTCTAAAGGGCTGTCTCATGGGGAAAGCCCACTGCTATTTCCACACTTATTTTGTCTTTTTGTTGTAAAACCTGATAAAACTTATACATTTTCCCAGGCTCACTCCGATGGCTCTCAAGAGCAAAGTCTTCAGCCAACTTAAATTTGTGATACCCTGTGGAAGGCAATAGAGATTTAATGGAGCTACTTTGTGTTAGAGCATCTGGCCCCAAATTCTCCAGGGAAGCAGAGTATCATGTACCAGACCAAGGGGCCGGGCTGATGTGTGCTACAAGCAGGGAATAGGGAAATTTGTTGAGATGGAAAATGATTTTGCCACCTGCTTCCTCACCTTGAGCAGGACCTAAACCAAAGTCCCTGGCAGGGTTCCCCAAAGGAGTTATATTACAATAGTTAACAGGAATATTATTACTACTAGTAGTAATTTCTGATTTACAGTTTCATGCTTGTTCCCAACTTTCCTTCCTCTGCCACTGAAAGAAAGAAGCAGCAGAATATTATGAGATGAGGCTGTCTCATGTCATGTTTTAAATTTATCTGACAGCTTGAAATATGGAAAACCCATAAAGGAAGCTTGTCTGGGTATAGTGAAATTTCCACGGTAATTATTTCCTGATCTGGATACATTGGTGAAAATTCAGCTCAGATTTGGGGTGTTTCTTCAGTAAGAACATCCTGGGTTTTGGTCTTATTTCTTGTTTAACATACCAGGCTCTCTCTATCTGCTGTATCTTTAATGTAGACCACTGCAAAACTCACAAACTGGAAGATATTCTTTATGATTATGTCAATCCTATGCAATAATAGCATGAAGCAGATGCCATATGGGATATGAAGAGCAGTGCTGCTGTCTGGCCCTGAATTATCCAAATCAGAAACAGATACTAGGAGGTAAGTGAGTGTTTTCTTTGGGTTCATGTTTAAAGATAAAAGAACAATGTTCAACCCTACACAGGAGCAAAAAGACCTTGGTACGAGTTAAAATGTCAAACTGACTTTTAAAAGATCAGAAGCAAAATAAAGACCTTTTGCCAGATTACTTCAAGGTGACTCATAGACACTGTGAGCTGTAGCTTTGGCATAACAGAGGTCCCATCATGATGACACTAAGTGCTCTGCCATTTCACAATCCAAATGCTCCACTCAGAATCAGTCTTGACCATCTAAAACATACCCTATCTCCTCCATCAAATCAGCAGAGCAGTTTATGATGGTCTTTGGGGAGATTTTAGTCTCTTCAGGTGTCTTTTTCACCTGTCTGGGTTTCGCTGTTGTAGGAACAGTTGCCAGGTTTCCATTCTCATTCTATAACTGGAACCCCTGAGAAGAAGCAGCCTGGAGAAGAACCAGTTAATTTCATTTACTGATGTTGTAAAGCCTGTCCAGATGCTCTCCTCATTCTCTGGAGCATCACAGCCAGGACTGCTGCTATCTCCATATTGCAGTGCCTCTATCAGTGCGATGAGGTGATGAGCACTCAGAGCACCCATCATCAAGGGGCAGTGTGACAGGACAGATCCTCTGATCTATGCTTGGGAAAACACACCTCTGAGAAGGAAATGCACACAGCCTTGCAATAGTATATATGTGCATTTGCCTGCATGCTAATATATGTGTTCATAGTCATCTGCCTGCACCTCAAAGTCTACACAAATACATTCCAAGAATCTCTATGGAAACAAATGTATAAAACTGCCCCATCCTGCCCATAGCACTGAAAAGGAACATTATTTTATTGGTATTATAAGCTATGTATTGGAGACAACAGGGCAAAGATCAGAAACGGCAGAATTAACTGCTGTGCAGGGTTCCTCAGCTGCCAGCTGAGGCTGTGGAAGAGCATAAGATAATCCTTCCAAGAGGACAGGGAAACTGCTGCCTTTTCTGTTAGCTTTGGGGTATATTTCTGGGTCTGCTGCTGCTAGCCAAAAGATTGATCCAGTTAGTTTCCAGCCAGTGAACACCTTGTCTTGTGTCTGTGCTGTTGTCAGGAACAAGATCAGTAAAGCACAATGGAAGATGTTTTTGTTCTGATTTGAGTGTTTCAGGGTTTAATTCTTAACTGCTGTATTCTCACAGTGTGACCCTGATAATGGTCGAGTCAGCTTTACAGAAAAGCTTCATGTGATGAAACAAATAATGCCTATGGTGATTCACAAGAGAGCTTACTTAAATGCAAAACTTTGGGCTCATTTCTTTCCCTGTTGCTCTGACTTGCATATGTACTTTTGAAAACCCTGTCAACCACCCAACCATCTCTGTGAGTCTCCATCCATCTCCCTAATGTGGAAAATCAGTCTGAAGGGCAAAAAATTGAGATATATGAGGTGAGTGAAGCTGGGAACAAGCTGAGCTATTTATTAGACAGGTTTGGGCAGGTTATTTTGTGGGGGAGGGAAGAACCATCCTTTCAATTTTTGCTTTGAAAAAATGGAAAATGAAACAGTTCTTTCACTCTCACAATAGTTTGTCCATGTGGATGTTACCTTTGGGTGCACGGATAACCCAGAATGAAGGCAGGATGTACTTCGGGCTCAGCTACAAGGTGATGATTGCAAGCTGCACTTGAACTGGTGCAAAGGCTGTGGATAGGTGAAGGCTCAACCCTTCCTCCATGTGAGTACCTGAAGCTTTTCAAACTGTATAGTCCTTATTAATCTGCCAAAATGAATGGGAAGTATCAGGAGAGCAGGTTTTCTTCCTAGTATTGTTGTCATTTTCTCTTCCCTCATCATTCCGCTTCAATGCTGGTATTTCAGGACATCTGCACTCCAGGTGGAATCAGAATGATTGGAAAACATTGAAATGAAGAGCGAAATATTCTTTTAATGAGAAAGAAGACTCTTGGGTAAGTGTTGGAAGCTTACTTTATTTTTGTTTCATTAATCTGAACCAAGATTCTTGAAGCCTTGAATCTCAAGCAACATCTTTACCCTAACTAGAAAACATGTCCCAGTAGGTCTCTTCTTTAGCAGTGCTTCTTACCTGTCTGAAACACTCAAAAAGTGAGTGCATCTGTTTGGATTTCTTTTTTTTCCCAGCCATTTTTGGTTTGTTCTTCTTGCTTACACAGGCTAATGACAAATTAAGGGGATAAACCAAAGGCCTTGCTGGAACAGCTGTAAACTCAAAGCAGGAAGTCATTCAAAGCCTCTGAAACCTGGCTGTGTAACGCTGGAGGAGTTAATGATGAAGAACTGGATCCTCAGCTGGAGCAAATTGGCATAGTTTGCTTGAAATACTCAGAGTTTCACTGATTTACAGCAGTGCAGGATGTGGCCTGAAGTGTCTCACTATTCTGCTTTGTTTGCATTTTAAAGTGATCTCTGCTGGTTTCTTAATGGTTTTGTCTCCTGTTGATGTATACGTGGGATGCCAGTAACCAAGCTGGTCTCCAGCAAGCGCAGATGGTAGAGCATGGAAAAGCACTAGCTCAGTTTCCTGAGAAAAGCTTTTTTCTAAGAATTTCGGAATAGCACTGAGGCTATTCCTATTCCTGCAAAGGTTTCTGTGGGCTGACAGCTGCTACTGCGTAAGATTTAGTATCTGAGGTTCATCTGTGCTCTTCTAAACACGAGGCAGTTTAATTTTGGAGTGGCTCAAAGATAGTCTTACATGATAGAGGGTGTCTAGATTAGCTTTCTGACACTAGTGAGAGTGAAGTGCTAGTTAAAAAATAACCCAGGAAATGGTGGAGTCATGATGGCTGGAGAGCTCAAAGGACAAGACTGGAGAACATCCTTTGGGTACAGCATCATCAGGGCTGATCCTCCCTCAGACAAGTGGGACTGACTCAAAATTCCGGTTGTGTTCCTTTGTAGACTTATATTTTCTAATACTAAAATTAACCCAGCTTGAAAGATTGCTAAATTTACCAAGAGCAAGAGTGAATAAGAAATGAGTTGCACATTTGCTCTTTGCAGAGCCAGAGCTTTAGCAGTCAGCCTAACCAAGAGATAGTCTTTCTTCTGCTGATCATACCACCCAATGATCCCTGCATCATCTGGATCTCCAGTCTGTGAGCAAAAAAATGTTAGTGGTGGCAGAGAATATTTTCTTTAACACTTATTATAGAGGGTTTTTGGTAGAGAACACATGAGCATTCAGCTCTGCTTTTGCCTGGAAATGAAAGGCTTAAAAATTGGAGGAAACAACCTTGTTGCAATTAAGCATAGGCAAAATTGCCCACAGTTATTTGCAGCTACTAAACTGGAGGCCACTCTCTGAAAGCCAGGCTATCAGGCAGAGCAGCTCCTTCCAATTATATCCTACTGGAGGGGACTTCTGAGCTGCCAAGATTCATGGAGGAAAGCCATTCAGAAGAATCGTGACAAACTTCTCCCCATGGAAAGAAAAAAGCAGAAGCTGCTTTATCGAAGTCTAAACGTTTCTTGGAAGTAGGCCAAGTGCAAAAATATTTCCATAAGGAAGATTTATGAGATCCAGCGAGAAATTTCAAAAAGCAGGAGAGAAAGAGAGACAAATAAACAAACTAAAAACCAAACAAACTGAGTGACAGAAGCAAATTTGGAAGGCTGGTGGGTAGGGAATAGACCCAGTGTATGGAGAACAAGGCTGAATCTCTAGAGAAGGTGCCTGAATGTGGGGATCTCTCACCTGTAGTAGCTCTGGGCAATGCTGAAAGGTATCCATTTTGCTCCAGATTGAAGCAAAAACGTAAATATAGTCTGCATTTCATATTCCCTCCCCAGCTAGGAAAGAGGATCTGTCTCTTCTTACCTCTTCTCACAACCCACTCCCAACTTCAGCTAGTGCAACACCTCAATCTCTGTTATCCACTGTGCATAGCATGCAACAGCCCTGTCTTCATACAGCTTAAAGGGATTAGCATGACCTCAGTTGCCTCACTTAACATGTAGATAATGAGAGGAACCTGGGGAGAAGGGGGACCAAGTGCCTTTGGGCTTTAAAATCTGTGAAATCAGGACAGTGACCAGTTGAGGTATGGCACCTTGGTGTAGAGAAAAAGACATGCTCCAGTGGATGAAACAAGGTGTTTCATGCAGGGCAGTATTTCCAGAGCATTCTGTTGTGGAGTCTGTGAGTGGGATTTGCTGTTTCTAAATTGATTTGGTTCAAAGAGAGTTTTGATTTAGCAAATGGGATTTCTGCATGGATACAGCATAAAAGGTAATGGCAAGGAGGGTAGGAAGCAAGAAGTCAACAGGGACATAAAATAGAAGTCTTTGCAACAGATTGCTTTGTGCAACCTGTTCAGATTTTTTTTCCCCAAACTGTTGTTTCATACTGCCCTTAACATTTAGATTTTCATCTGTTTGCTTCTTTTTTTGTGAGAGGAAAACTATGTTAGGCATCTCATAAATGCTTACATGGAGATGTTCCCCATCTGCTTGCAGATGCACCATGCCTACTTTCTGCTAGGGACCTGGCAGTTCTTAATGTTTAAATGAAACTGAACCCACTCCATTTGCTGGATGGGCAGAATCCAAGGAGCAAAAAAATGAATGTTTCTCAGTGCTGGTGATTCTGTTAGAGTGCAATGAGCTCTGAAAATATTTCCAAACATCTGCTGCAGGTTGCTTTCTTAAGGAAAGACCCCTTCAATTAAGACCAAGAATTAAGACATCTAAAGCCATTCAAGACATATTCATTTGTATTTTGGGCATAAACAGAATTATTATTACCTCTTTCTTGGCCTCCTTCCAACTAATTCTTTTCCTTCACCATACAACATATGCATCTCTTTCTGATCATGCAGCACCATGGTACTTCGCCATACATTGTTCAGCGTGGGCTGCCTCCATCCCAGGATGGTTTCATTTCAACAGTAGGTGGGAAGCACGATGTTTTGCTGCATTCACTCCGACACTGAGGTTTTGCTGGGCATTGTTAGTCACTGCTTTTGGCACACGGTGAAATGCTCAGTTGTGTAGGGCTCTGCTCTAGCCTCTTCTCTATAGGCAAGCCAGCCAAAATCCAGCAGTGCCATCCAAACACTCCAAGCCTTCCCAGTTCTCTGCTTGCGCAAATCTCATCTGTCTCTTTCTCTTTTGATTCGCCTGCCTCTGAGAGGTTTGTGCATTTCGCAGACAGCATGGAGGCGGAGGGCGGGGGTGGCAGAGAAGATGAAGAACTCCGTGATACACTGAGTATATAGAACAGTGTATAATATACAGAGTGATGTAACAGTGAGAGAACTAAGTGAATGCTAGTGCTTTGTGATTTACTGCTTGCAAATGGCTTCTCTTCTTCTGAAATACTGTTAATTTAATAGACAAACATCCTAGGATAAAGGCTCGCCAGAGACAGAACTGATGGGATAAACATCGAGAGATTAAAGACCTGTGGGCAAAGTGTATAATTCTGTTATTAAAATCCCAAAGTGCTCCCTTAAAATTAGACCCTAGCAAAGGAAGAGGAGTGGAAAACCTATGCTTAAAAGGGAGAGTTATTGTGTTGAGCACTTCAGAATCATTTGCTAAGCAAAGTTAAAAGGAATAATAGCACTGAGCTGGGTCTTCTGTTTGTTTTCCTCCTGCTGTCCGTAACTATCAAAGTGGTATCAAAGAAACCTACTTATTAGCTATGTGTTGAGAACATTTTCCAAAGGCAGCCAGAAAGCCATCAGTGACAGCATTTCCATGACCTCCTAATTGCATCCCACACAATGTGGCTGCTGTTAGGCCCAGAAGACAGATGCATTTGCAAAGTGTGTCCCATGTCATTACATCCCAGCTTACAAGTGAGCATGCCATGCCGAATGGTGCCTGTTAGGGCTCATTTTTGCAATACCTAGTGATTCCAGCTGAGATCAAGCTGTCAGTAGACTAACTACTGCCTAGTTTTAATCTATGACTAAAAACCACAGTCTCAGCAGTGAGACCACACAAAAAAAGAGTTACCACCACCAAACTGGGCTGCCAGAGGACGCTGAGGTATAGGGATCCCAATCTGCTGAATAAACCCAATCTGAACAACTAGCTCTTGATTATTTAGACACCATTGACCAGTTTTACTGTAGATTCCATAGACAGTAGACTAATGTGGATGGCTTGGGCTTCCTTGGTATTGAACACCCTCTCTGAATGTTTCCCATACACCCAGAGCAGCACTGGATGAGTCTTTTCTAGTATGCAGGTCACAATGATAGCTAGTTTTGTTTTCTTGGATGAGAGAAGGTCCTGACCTAAGACAAAGGAAATGATAGAGTAATTACAATGACATATAGAAGGGATTTGAGGATGACCATTGTAAAGCAAGAGAGGTCTGTGTTCCCTTGCCAGCAGCCACATCGGCTAGGGAATGCTGCTGTTGCTTACCAAGAGACTAACAGCTTGGCAGTGGGATGTGAGCATTAGGTAGCCAAAGACAAAGGCAAGAAGAGCAATACTACCTGGCTCTGCTTTCTGCCCGAATGCCAGATGTTCTGGCTCCTTCTGTGAGATGAGCATTACTGGTGGTATCATGTGGGTAGGGTAGGTCAATAATTGATGAAGACTTACTTGCACATTGGTGTGGATAGTATGGTTGCAGAGAGAAGGTTTCTCTGGATATAGCTGATCCTTTCACTCTGAAGGGATCTTTAATGCTCAGGACAAAACTTGGAACTTCTCTTTCAGTGCACATTCCAGTTTTTCAACCTTTTCTTTATTAAGGTGTACTGAAAAATCAACATTTTACCGTGACCTATAATGGTAAAATTTTGAAGAAAATGATTTATTACAAATTTCCATCTGTTTCAACCCCCAATATATGCATTTTTTGTTGTTGTTTGTTTTCTGTTTGGCATTTTTTAATATACGAGAAGGGTAACATATTAAAAGGAAGGATAGTTGTTTAAAATTGGAAAACTCAAAATATGCTGACTAAACAGCACTCTTCAATTGGAGTTTTACTGAAATCAGTGTTTGTTCCTGTGGCACCTTTTGATTCTGACAAATGGATGGTTTCCACTGGGAGAACATCCCCTCAAGATACCAGCTACTTCTGTGACTGGTGGAAATGAAGCTCATTTTCCACATATCCTGTTGTTGAATTCCTCTGTGTATAGTTAATTACAGACTCCACCAAAGTCAGTTTTTTGTGAAACTTATGAGAACTTAATATTTTTGAGGTTGTTAATCCCTGCATCACATTTAATTAAAGCTGGCCAATCAGTACAGATTTATTGGATAGGACTCTGTAGTAAAGCAGGTAAGTAAAGGAATTCTGATACATTTCCACATTCAAACACAGCATGAATTTGTTAGGAAATCTGGCCAATGTTGCACCTTTTAAAGGTTAATTGTGGCTCTGCTTTGAGATATGTCATGTTTTCCAGCTGGACACTAGACATGACTGGTCTTCGCAGTAGTATTCCCCCTTAATTCCCAGATGCTTCCACTGAATGTAGTGACACTCAGGAAATCAGTGCCATAAAGCATCCATCCCACACTGGGGGTCTCTCCATGAGTGGACTGCTCCACTCCTTGTTTTATGCAAGGACATTACACAAGAACACAACCATAGCAGGATACCCCCCAGACACATCTTTCAGGAGACAGTGGAAAGAGAACCCTCAGATTAACAACTGTCAATGACAAATTACTCTGAAATCAACTGATCATGACAAAATGCACTTTACTATGTATTAGTCACATATCACTGGTAGCAATGAGTCCATAAACATGCTTTTAATGATCAAATGTTATTTAATGTATGCTGAATCTCACAGTAAGTGGAAATTAAATGGACAATTTAGTGTATCATCTCTATGCATAGGCTCAGAAGCATTTCTCCTGCAGATAAACATAGACAGTAAAGCTGTTGTTCAACAGAATACTACAGCTGCCAGATGTTACAGGCTTTAGCCTTTGAACATGTTGTCCCATAGCAAAAGGTTGACATTTGCTGTGATACCGGCATATATTCTGTAGCTAGAAAAAAAGGAATTCCAACTCTCTTCTGAATGCAGTAAGAGTTGGTGGGTACAGGACCAAAAACCTAAAAGATCCCTGTTTCCAGGCCTGTATTTGGTCAACTGAATGGCTATGTCCTGTTAATCTGTTCTTTTTTCTCTAACATTGCCTTCTGTGTAACAGCTTATGCATTCATATATCTGCAGTAAATTATGCCAGCAGCTCAGTCAGATACCAGCCCTGACATTGAGACCAACTTGCAGCAAGGAAGGGAATGATTTATTTAACTTTCCTCTGTCCATTAGTACCCATATGACCCCCCCATCACTTCAGAAGAACAGGTTTCTAAGTGTTCGCTGCCTTCTAACTTTTATTAGTCCTACAAAGCGACACGGCAATAAGAAGTATTGCATTAATTTGGCATGCCAGACAGAGAGCACCTCTTAACTCTCTGGTATCACCCCGTGTGTGCAGAGGTGGCTGTTAAGAAAACAAATTCCCTTTTTGATTTGTAGACTGAACAAATTTAAGCTGGAGTCCTTGAACACAATCACTGAACCTCACTGTGCTTTTTGTTTAAAGACCAAGAAAGGAGAAGCTCTTCTCAAGGAAATGTTTTAAATACAATGAACTCTCTCTGAAATTCTGCAGTTCTTTCAAACTCCATATTGCAGAAATACTGTTGTGTTCACACAGTCCCAGAGTGTTGTAGACTGAAGAACCAGGTCTCAGTATACTTGTTCATATTGAGGTAAATCAGGGTGAAAAAGTCTAGGTGGGGTGGTAAATTAAAACCAGACCCAGATAACACCATGAATGTCCTGAGACAGACTGTACTCTGTCTCATAAGTCAGGATTCCTTCCCCTTGAGTGGTTTGGATGGACAGAATGAAAGACTTTTGACAGATCTCCCATATTAATGGATATTTCAGTCCCTGATACCCTCCTTTCTATCCACGTTGTGATCCTGTTATATTATCAAAGCTAAAGCTCCCAGTGGAAAAAAACACTGCAAAAGAATTCCTGCAGACATAGTAAGCAAGGTATTTTCCTCTGGGGAGAATATTTACAACCCCAAATCAGAATTAACTGACTTGCACCATAAAACTCAATCAAGCTTCACCTTCAACTCTGCAAATGCTAAAGGTGGCACATGACGCACTTCCCACTCTCCCACCTTCCTAAAATCCATTTAAAATTCCTTGAATAAATGTCCAAAGAGAGGACACCCGAGCGACAGTTAACTCCTTGTGCACTCTGATGGCACCAGGATGAGATGACAGCCTGATTATATCTTTCTGACAATGTGCTCTGAAATAAACTCGGAAGAGTCTTCCCACTGTTTGCTCAGACTCCCACACAAATCCCCAGTTTATCCATAAAATCACAATGATGAGCTGGGGAGAGGAAAAAAAAGCTAATGAATTTTTGTGCTTCCCATCTTAATATTTCAGTTTGTCCCTTTGCACAGGCTTGCCTTCATGCACAGGAGCCATAAATCTGGCCTGTCACTTTTATGATTATTAGTGGTTATACCTGATGAATATTGATATGTGGCAAGCGCTCTTTCGACGTTAAATACATTTGCCAATTTTCCTCCTCCAGACTCCACCCGTTAATGCTTCATCCAATATGAATCAATATTGGTTTAATAATTAACATGTTTAAACATTTTTTCATGTATATTTCATGATGAGAAGATCTATGTTTATTTTATGATGATAAAATATTTAGGGCCCAGGGAATTTTACTGGGCTGTCATCACAGTGTCAGTTGGGCCCTTTTCACTCTGCCTGAGGGGGCATCTCTGTCTCTTCCCAGCAAAGCTGAGGCTGAAAAGGTTTCAGCTACTTGAACAGAAGGTCTGTTTATGTGGATCTGAAGTTATCTGAAATATGTGCTGGGGCTGGAGGGGAAAGACTGCCAGTGTGTTTGCTGCAGAGTGCCCACCATCAGCAGCACAGATCAGAACACCAATGGAGACAGATGTGGATCTGACCTGGAGAGACTTGTAACAGGCTCAGCTTCAAAGGAGACTCAGAGTAGAAGTTGGAAAACATACACAAAAGTGAGCAAGGAAAGAGAGAGAGAGACTAAACCTGGCATGGGGAAGGCTTTAAAGAGCCCATGGTGCTTGCTGCTTAAGTGGGGGCTTACTCTTCCCCTTGAAGGCAGCAGGCTTGACTTCCCATTGCTGTTTCTATAGTGGCAAAAGCAGCTGTTAAAACAAATATCCTGCAGCGGAAAGGGTTTGGTGGGAGTTTAAAACCTCCCTACATAAGTGAATGGGTTATTCCTTAGCACCTATGTAACATGCAGAGGGGCTTGACAGCCTGACAGGGAAAAAAAGTACATGTAAGGTGGAAAAGGCATAATAAACAGATTTGGTGCTCTGCTGCTTGGCCTTAGCCATGTCTGCCTCCTCAGATCCTACAAGACCTCTCTGCTACACCACCTCATAGAGGACAAATGCAAAGAGCGCAGACTTCAGAGCCATGCAAGTGGCATTGCGGAGATGACTTGGCTCTGCACTGGCTCTTACACAAGGGTGAATTCTGCTCTGGCTGCCCAGGACCACCAGGGAATCAGGGATAATGAACAAACTGGCTCCCAACACACGGAAATCCACGTGAAGGTTTCCTATGAGACTGTGATTAATGTGATCAAGATGATTATGTTTATTTCCATGTATTTGTTGAAAATTATTCAACTGGTCACAGTCCAGCAGCTCCTGATGTTCCACTTCTGGGCAGCAGAACAAATACCTTGTAGTACATCTGATCTGACGAGGCACCAGCCCTCACAACATCCCTGTTGCGGATGCACTGGAGGAGTGCTGCGCTCTATTGGATACATTGGAGGCTGTTGACTTCAGGAAAACACTTTTGCATGATTTGCTGTGCAACATGTTTATGCCAGAAATGGTTTTAAAGAAAGAAAAGGGGGGGAAAAAAGCATGTATCAAAGTCATGATGTCTCCTGAGAAGAGATTTGCTTGTCAAGGTGTGTTTGTAAATAGCACATCCAAAAGGTGAAACTGTAATGCGGTTTCACAGTTCACTTTTTGAACCCATGTAAACTTCTGGTATTCACAGAAAAACAGAGTTTTACATCTTAACTATGCATTTTGTGAAGCTATTAGATACTTCATGGAAGAAAAACGTCCATCAAGGGCATTAAACCCAAAGATAACACCTCTGACTGGGGCAATCCCTGTGCTGCTGATCACTGGAGGCTGAGAAAGACCAGGAGAGAAATGGTGCCACTTATTTGCCTTGTTTATATAGTCTTTCCTAGTGGCAATTTTGGGCACTACTGAACATATGACACTGGGCTAGGTGGTCTTTTCCTTTCCTTTTATTCTTATGGCATGAAATGTGAAACAGAGCTGGTGGAAGGTCAGGTAGGATGTTGCTTCCTAAAAATGCCCTGTGTTTTGATCTGAGCTTAAAAAACCTTCTGAAAAATAGGGAGGAGAAGGTGAATGCTTCTACATCCTGCTTGACATCAGGGAACTTCCTGCAAGATATGCAAAAAATAAGGATTAAAAATTACCTGCCAGGTTTCAAAGGGGATTTTTTAACTTCATTGTGGTTATTTTCCTCCGCTCTGGTTAGGAGTAGCAATTATATTAATCCTTCTCCTCCAGGTTGTTAATCTTAGTAAAGCAACCTGTTGCTTCGAAGATTGTATGTTGTTAAGGAGCCCCCTGAGAACATTTATTCATGCTTGGGGAATGCATTCCTAATGCACACGCTTTTCAGTTAGACTGAAATTCACCTCTAAGAAGAGGGGCTGGGCTCAGAGCCTTGGCATCACTTAATTCACACTTAAACCCTTCAGATCAGAAGATAAAATGAAATCCAATGGAAAACTCTGCTGATAGAGTAAGGAGACCTTAGTGCAGAAATCAGTGTGGCTTTGGGTGAGAAAAGGAAGATCTCTGAAATTAAAATCACTTCCTTTGAATTTGATGGATCTGAGCGGGTGTGAGAGATGGGAGACTGAAGAAAGATGCTCTCAGAGTTATATGAGCTTGTATATTTATGCTCCAAACCTGAGTGCAGAGTGTAAATCGGATAAGACAAGTAAATTGCACCCAACGAGCAGTGAAAGCAAGCAACAGCATTCATGTGGAATCTCAATTTACACCACAGCTGGGGTCTGGAGGAGCTTCACTGGGAAAGCAGAGGTCTGAATCACAATCTGCTTTCTTTATTCCCTTCTTTTCCTCCCAGTTATTCAGCATAGTAGATATGCTCCAGTGCCACCATCAGTACAGCACTGTGAGGCTGCGAACCAGTCACCCAGTGCCTGCAAAGAAGTGTCCCACATCTGAGGACGTGTTCCACATACTGCTAATAGCCTAAGAAAGATTTACATGGGCACTGTGCTCCGATATGGATTGCTGTCATTTCCATGTTAATACGCTGCTGTTCACCAGCCAGCAACCTTTGTCCTTGTAAAATGCTCCCATGGCTTTGTCACAGCAGAGTGGCTCAGCGGCCGAGTCAAGCAAACTTGCTGCTTAATGCTAATGGTGATATGTTCTCTTTTTTTCCTTTAAACCAGAGAAGGAAAAATGCTAAATTTGGTTTCTCTGAGCATGTTTAAACCTATTCATAATGTGGCTGTATCCCAACCCTTTGCAGACCTTTCTACCACCTGCTACCCATGAGATGTGTGCTCTGCTGCTTGTGTGCCTTAGCTGAGGGATGCTGTGGGTATGGAGCCAGCAATGGGCTCTCAGGGCTGTGCCAGGCACTGTGGGGTGGCCCATCTGCACATGAGGGCTGGGATTCACATCTTCTTACTTTCAGCAGCTCTAGAACAACTGTCTTCAGCTGAGCTAGCTGCCTGGACTTCCCTTAGAGCTGGGAAAGAGAAACAAGCAATTCTACAGCACAGTTCATCTGACTTGTTTTAGATGCCTGTCTTAAAAAGAGATAAATTGGGCCCTACAAGTGACAGTTTCTCTGCCTCCATTGTAAAGGGAGGCTCACCAACCTGCAGGGATGCAGACCTGGAAGCTCCAGGTATCTGTGTACAGCTAGATAAATCCTAGAGTACATGCCTCATACTGATGTAGCCCAGTGACCCGATACTATGAGGTGTTGAGCAGCGCCCATGGTTGTGCCCTGTCCTGAAACAAGATCTCTTCTGCCCTTAGAAGTGTGAGGTCCCAGCTCAGAGACTCACAATGCCTCATTTCTCTTGATCATGGTGCTTTGCTATGACAGATATTCCGATCTGTCCCTGTATAAATCTCTTCTGAAAAGCTGTCAGGCCATGTAAGAAAGAAAGATGGAGCTCCTTCTTGCAAAGTGCTGACAGGGTGCCACCATGTACCAGCACAACAACAGGGCACCGTGCAAGGGCCTGACACTTCTCTTTCTGCACAGGAGTCTTGTCCCTTTGCTCAGCTCCTTCTGTTCCCAGCTGAAGCAGAAGAAGCCTTTTTGTCTTGTTCTTTGTTTTTAGTCCAAAATGCATTATATTTTCCTGATGATATTCTTTTCATATTTAAGTAGGTGTTTGATTCAATTCTCCGCATGCTAAGTGTTTGTTTTCTCCTATCCTTGACTGCAAAGTTATTGTTGTTCATAGACGTATTTCCAGGGGAGATTTTATTCAGTGGCAGCAGACGTCTTTGCCTGGAAAGCACTGATGCAGATAGTGAGTGCCAACTGTCCTTGTGTGTTAGGAGGCATTTTAGCCCAGTTCTCTATAGCTTACACTTCATAAGAGTCTCCAGCAAGTTCCACTCTCAGTTTCTGTTGTAGCTCTGCCCAGAAGCATCACTACTCACTAGTCCCAGGCTCCTTGATTTTGACCCAGCATCATGTACACTGCCCCCTTTACTAGAGCTGTGTGATAGCTGGCAGCATACTTCTAAAGAAAGAAGCAGAAGCCCAAGAAGTGATAAAATACAATCAAACCTTCATTGGTGGAGGTGCATTTTCTACACACACCTCTCTCCACACACTTCTATGATGGACAGATGCCCCAGAGAACATGAAGATGCAAGGGAAATAGTGACACTGTTGCAGCACAGTTTGAATACTGTTGACTCAAAGGTATGTGAGTCTCCTTCCTCCCATGGGCACCTCTGTGCACCCTCTGAGAGGGATGAAACATGCATTTTCTTGCAGGTGCCTGTCTTAAAACTAATGGAACCAGCCAGCAGTAGGTATTCTGGTCATTCGTCATACATCTCAGCTCCCTACTGTTACCTACAGACTGTGTGCAGTAAGCAAGGATGTACGTGCAATCAGAAACCTCCTCTGCACACATGGGCATCTTACATGCTCTCTGCAGGCACACTGGCTTCAAAAACAAGCCTGGTCTGTGAATGCCAGGCACGTCCTGCTATAGCTGCTGCCTCAACTGGACATCTCTATAGGAAGTGTATATACATCAAACACACACACACAGCATGGAGACAAACAGCAATGGGGGGAGTCATGTATACTTACTAGTACACACTCCCACATACAAATGCAGTGAGACACACTACATGAGCAATCATACTATACTTATTTACTGGAAAGTAGTCCTGTAAAGATCCATGGCAGTTGCATCCACACAATCTCATCTCCATGTGCACACATACAGGTACGAACTCTTTCCCCTGGGTTTTTGTGCTCTGCAGTCTTCAGGGGTGAATGTACCTGGTCTGTCTCCCAGATCTAACACATTCCAGGACTTTATCCAGACCCTTTCAATGAGGTTTCGAATGTTTCTGTGCATGTTTCAATCCGTTCAGGCATGTCAGACAAGTAAGTGCTGTGGAGGTACCTGCAAATTACACCATCTGGCTGCCTCAGTGAGCCAGACGAGAGGCAGACTGCAGGGAAAGGGAGAATCCAGACATTAAAGGAAGGAGGGGAACACACCACTAACCATTTGCAGAGGAGTGCTTCAAAATCATTCCAAATAATCTTGCAGTAAAGGTTTACCCATTTCATTTCATTTTATTAACTAAATCTGATAAGTGTGAAGGAATTTTCTTTGGAATGAACTCAGTTCAGTGGAAAATCCTTTCCAGCTTAATGGTCATGCCTTGAGTAATGCCAGGAAATATCCTGGTACGGCAGAACCTGCAGGTTCCCAGGTGTGGGCCTCTGAGGGTAAGAAATAGTTCATGATGGGATGAGAGTAGGTTCAGTACAACTGATATAAATAGATAACTCCATGAACAGATAACTGATGGCAGAGCCTTTTTCACCCTGGCTTGTTTAAAAAAGAATATAGGTAAATTTTCATGCATGAGTCTGCATGAAACAATGTCATTGCCGTTAAAAACAAACCCCCTCACACCACCTTGACAAAGCAGCTTTAAATCAGAGCTGGAGGATTATTAGAGAGGAAGGGGTATTTTTCAAGGGAAATAAATTATTTTCAGACAAAATAGACTTTTTCTTTCAGCACATTTAAAAGGAATGAAAAAAATAAGGGTCTACTAGAAAATAAAACCAGTTAAGCAGGTTCAGACTGGGTTCTCAGATCAGGATGGATGGATAACCCTCTGATTGGGAGCATGTGCCCAGAGGCAGGCTTCCTTGTCCAGGTTGAGGGACAGGAGCAGCCAGTGACACAACAGCTTGTGTCACCATGATACTGATTGTACCTAATCTGGAGGTAAACCAAAGATGCTCATCTGTTGCAATGTTAATCTGTAGAAAGCTCCTAGTGGGAGAAACAAGGCAGGGGAATAAAACTGTTTATTTGTTGAAAAGGAAGCATGTTTTTGTTGACTCAGCCTTCATTAAATGGCTTTCATTATTGCCTCAGTGTGAGCTATTGGCACAGGCCTCTGCTTTGCCACTAAACCCTAATGCCATCTGGAAAAGGAAGAGGAGGGAAGCAGGGTAGAAGAGGCTGAGCATCTTCACATACCCCATCACTGAGCTTGCCCTGATCTGAAAGAGGGATGCTCTGCTGGAAGGTGCTGGGAGCCCCATGGCTGGGCTATAAATCTCACTCAGTCAGAGAGGAAGATTTATACTCACAGTTTAGAGCAATGCCTGTAGCAGACACACACACACACACATGCTTACACACACATTCCCGGCTTGCAAACCCCAGCAGCTTTGCCAGAACAGAGCCTGAAGAGAAAGTACAGTCCCAGGAACACCTACATTTGCTTTCATGACTTTCCAGCAGCGTTTTGAAGACAAAGTGGGGGCCTGTGTTTTAAATGTAACCCCAATTTGCATTCTGATGGGCTAACAGGCCACGCAAAGTCCATGGTAAAGTACGGATCTGTCAAAGGCACCTGACAGTTCTCAGCAACTGCTGAAATGGGTTTAAAACAGACCTGGGAGAGCAAAAAATAATCAAAACCCCTCTGCCTGATGAGTGAGTTCTTTCATCTGCTAAAAGCTCTCCAAGCCCATGAGCCTGAGGCTGACTTTAAATAGAGTCAATGGAGAAATATCTTCTAGACAGGGAATGATGAAGCCCTCCAGTAGTCTCTCTCCCTTTCATTTGCGCTCTCTCTCACACACATGTATTTACGTCTGTTCTCTTCCTCCCTCCAGATAAACTCCTATCCAGGCTGGTGCTGGGTACCCTCACTCCTCATGGATGTCAGAGGGGTGTGTGCCACGGGGTTGAACTTTAGAACAGTTCTACAGCCACAGGATCGTGGGATCTTGTCCAGTTGTGAATGATGTTGATGCTTTAAGGTAATTTTATCACCAGGTAAAGAATCCTTTGGTTTATGGTATCTTTAAATGAGTCACAGGGGATTTCGACACTGGGTTGCCACAGACACAGCCAGTTTCTGGCTTCAACCAGGAGACAAAATATTTCCTGGGGACATGTATAGCCCTGAAATTCCACTCGGCAATGTGGGATGGAGCTAAGTGCTTGCTCCCACAGCAGGCCACTGCACAGCGCTTTAGCCAGAGCAAAAGAGGCTTTGAGAGGCAGAAGCAAAGGGCATGTAAAGCATCCCCCTTCCTCCTTCTTCCCCAGCTCTATACACTGAGCAAGGTTCCATATGATCTGGGATATCCCTTGGGTCAGTCAGGATCAGCTGTCCCGGCTGTGTCCCCCCCAACCCCTTGTGCCCCCCACAGCTGCCTGGAATGGTGCGAGGAGCAGAGCAGAGCTGTGTGAATGGCTGGGCAAGCGCTGCTTAGCAGGAGCCCAACAGGCTGGGGCTGGCAACAGTGCACTCCAGTAGGAACCAAAACATCCCGGGATTGGCAACAGTTTCCAGCACAACCCAAAACATTGTTTCCAGCACCAAAACATTGGCTATACTGTCTGCCATGGAAAGATTAACTCTTTCCCAGTCAAACTCAGCACAATGAGGGAAAAAGTTTTTACCTTTTGTCATACATTAGCAAAGCAAATAAAAAGCCCTCCAATCCCATAATTTGCTAAGCTAGAGTGAGAAAGACATTGTGAACTGTCATTTTCCACATTGCACAGGAGATAACCTTTGGACAGTTTTCAACATCCCTCCTCCCCAGTCTTTGAGTGAAGAAGATGCTGAAACTGGCCCTATCTCCATTTGAAGAGTTTTCAATTCATCTTCAGTTTTGTCTGAGCCCATCCTGAGTCACACCCTGAGAAGCATTTAGAAGAATGATGGATACTGGAAACTGGAGTTTCAAGCTACCAAGGCTGCAATCTGTGTCTGACTCCAGAGATCTAAAGATCTCACCCACTCCTTTTCTGTGTGAAAGACGTCAGCTCATCTTTGGGTGCCTTTTTATGGCTCAGCCCACTGACCTCTGCAGAGCCCTTAGGCCATCTCGATGTGCACTGACATAATAATGATGGATAAGAAACATTTACCATATTGGGGGGGAGGCAGAGTAAAAAACAAGGTTTCCCAGGCCTGCTCCAAACCCTGCAGCCTGGCTCTGCATCGACCTGCCCCTTTCCCAGAGCACTGTGCAGCTTCCCAACCCAACAGCACATTCCTCTCCCTGCCCTACAGCTTAGCTCTGATGCCCCAGCAGCTCCTATACTTTTGACCTCACCAGCATTGCACAATCTGCCTATGAGCTCGTTCCTCTTGCTTCATCTCAGTGATGCAGCATCAGCCTGAGGCAAACTCAGCTGTGAAGAAATGACTATGCCTTGAGGCCACAAACCTTTTGAGATATATATGAGCTATGAGCTCCAACAGGCACTTTTATATACTCAATCCACTTCTCTTGCTCTTTGGGGTGGGTTTCTCTTGACTGGACACCAGGTGCCCACCAAGTTGCTTTATCAACTCCCCTCTTCAGCAGGATAGGAAAGGGAGCAAGTAAGGTGGGAAAAACCTCATAGGTCAGGGTAAGTTTAATAAAGCAAAAGCAAAGTAATATGGAAGCAAAGGTGGGATGAGGAAAGAAGATTGGCACTGAACTAGTGTGGGCTGGGAGACATCAGTGGTACCTTTGGGTTAGCCACATTGAGAAAAATGTGTTTTTAAGATGTATATGTGTGAATTACAAGACTGTGAGAGCAACACATTGTAGCATGGTGCAATTCCCAAGTGCTTCAGGGCTTGGGACCTATGTGGCCCATGGTGAATGCTCCCTCCATGCTTGTTGCAGGTGAGATGATCCCGCCAGGATAAGGAAATAAGTGAGGCTGGTGTGGAGGTGCAGAGAAGGAAGAGCTGCAGTCAAGGGGCTCCATCTCAGGGCTAATATCCTGAAGTGTCTGATTCTGACCCAGCTCTGCACAATGATGTATGGCTTTCCCAGCTTGCATTAGCCTTGCATTAGCAATGACTGATGAATCTCTGCACCATTTGTCTTTGCATACTCTGGATGAGGCCTCAGCAAATCACCTCGATCATCTGCTTCTCCTATATATTGCTGTGGCCTCTCTGCATCCCTCCAGTCACCTCCTCCCCTCTTCTATTCAACATGCAGGGCATAGTCTTAACTTGGTGGCTCCTTCCTCTAGTGCTCATTACCTATTTAACCCAAGCACAGTAGTGACCTTCTCACCTATTTAATCCTAAGCTAAGGCCACTGGAGTTGTAACTATGACAAAGGGAAACAGCACACAAGGTATTTTTCTCACTACCTTCTCTCCTTCCTGAGGCCTTCCTTTGGAAGGATTTCCCTTTTGGCCTTAGCTAATAACTGAGTTCAGTGAGAGGGAAGAGCTGCCTCAGGACAAAGTTCAAGCTTTTTTCCTCCTCAACAGGATTTCTGTGACAGTTCCCATTCCTCCTTAGGAGCAGGTACTTAGTTATGAATTTCCCCTCTCCATCAGGTGAATGGCACATAGGGATGGCTGGTCTTGGGGCTCATAGAAGTTTTCTACTTGGAAACAATTTGTTTTGGCATAAACTGGTGGGTTGAACACAAACATAAGGAGGAGGTGGAAAGGACAATGTGACTTCCATGAGCAACCCAGCCATTAGGACTGCCTTGTTCTCTTCTTGTTCTTTCCCATTCACCCCTCTTGCCTTGTAATGGTCATTGGTAGCAATTTGTGTCACACCATCCTGAGCATTGAGATCCCACAAACCCATTCATTACGGCCTCTAGGAACAAACCCCATCAAATCACCAGTTTATAAACTGCATTTCAGATCTGTTACATGAGCACTGATTGCAAATCTAAAGACATTTCCATTTCGCCTGAGGCCCAGATTTTTAATTTAAGAAAAGAGAAACCCTGACAGGGTCTCTGCAAAGGCTCTTTAGATATTCCAACCAGCACAGTTTATTTAAAAATTCAATAAGGCAATTTTCATGGCAGCAAGGAAAAAGAAGCTGGAGTCTCTAAGGAGAAAGAAGCAGCCTGGATCTTATCTCCCAAACCCACTCAAGCCTATGCTGCTACCTCATTTTGGCTCCTAGCAGCCATCAGCCCAAAATTTGAGATACTCTTTCTGCTTGGCAATTAAATTGTCTCCAACACTGGAACAAGAATTAGGGAGCAGGGAGCAGACATAGCCTTTCAACAATGATCTGTTGCTCTGGAGTCACATTAGCCAACACAGAGCAAACACAAATGATCAGCCCTATTTGTGGACTTCATGAGGCTGGTGACAGGGGAAGAGAGTGGTTAGCTTTGCACAGGCATAGCCCTAGGAAGTGGACAGAAGGTCAGTATGACTCTGCTTTCTATGAACCGTATGGGGCTCCTTGGAAAGCAGAGACAAAACTGAATTGCTGTATTTAGACCAGAGGTGTAGAAACACTGGCTTCTGTAGATCATGTAGTAAAAGTAGTTTTTTGCTATCTTATGGCTATTGTTATCTTGCTGTCTGTTCCTCAGCCAGACAGAAACAACAGCCAAGACATTCCCTTGTGTTGGCATGGCATCAGGACACACCCAGGCTCAGTCTTGGAGGTTTTGGAGGTTCCTATCCCATCAAGGAAAGCAGTATACAGAAATCAGTGGTGCTTAGGGAGAACATGGAGATCTCTGTCACCCACCTTTCCCCTCATGACCTCAGTTCAAATGCCCACACCTCCAGAGGAGCAGAACATCTGTGAGACTTCCCCCTTAGTGAGTATTCAGGTCTCAGCCTAGTGGCAGAGGAGCTGGAGGACTTTCTGAGCCTGCTTCTAAATGAGTCCATTAAGACAAACACAGCAATTACATGAACCTTTCTAGTCAGAAGGCTGAGGTAGGGTTTTAATTAAGCTAATTATGCTCAGTTGGAAAGGCTATTTGCAAAGGCATTTAAAGGCTCTGGGAAGGTGCTCTGCTGACAGGCTGGGTTTAAAGATAGTAATACTTATAGAGCATGTGAAGCCTACTGCCTGTGTGGACGACTGGACTCAAGCTACTGATGTCTTGCATGAAGAGCCTGATGCTGTATGAGAGAGGTAAGTGATGCTTTGCCGATGGCAATGTCAAGGGTGAGTGTGTGCTGAAGCATGTCTGTTCTGGAGAGGACACTGCTCTCTCATATCAGGGGCTTTTCAGATGGTCAGCACTTTCTTTTCCCTCTCCAAAGGAGGGCACACACTTTTAACTTCACAAGTGTTCCCAGGTCAGCATTTTGTAGTGACTGACCAGTATCTGTGTCAGGTCAGTTGGAATTTTGTGTTTGTAATAGAGTGTTTTGGGTTTGTTGTTTTCCTTAAACTCTCTTGGTGCAGTGATCTATAGTGTCTATATGAAAAGCAATTGCAACTTGAAATTGGGAACCTGGCACGCTCCTGACAGTTCAAAGATCTTATGAATTGTAGAAGATGGGTCAGAACTGACCCTGGCATTCAAGAAGCTGAAGTTTTGACAAATCAAAGCATCCCTGTGCAAGTTCCCATGGAAAATTTCTAATCAGTGCTGGCTGTGTCCACTTTACTCCCTTTTTTCATTCTTCCTGCCTAAAAGCCACTTACAAACCTATTACCCCTTGCTAGGGACCTGTCCTTATCTTGCTGTGTAACAGCTTGGCTGAGTATTGGGGGACCACAGTAAGGATATCTCATTGTTTCCTTATCCTCAGCAAGAAAGACACAGCAGATCAATGTGACTTACACTTCACCCTTTCCCATTCAGTGCTGCCTCTCATTTTGTTCTGCTTTTAATATCATCTTTATTGCAAGTCTGTTCTAATGCTGGCTGTTTATTTATGGCTATTACTGAGATGATGCTTTAATTGTCGGATCAGTGCCTCCAGTCCATCAGTTAAAGAGCAGGCAGCTCTTTATAAAACATCATTTTTTATTTAGCTAGGCCATATGCACACACACAACACACACACACAATTAGGAACAGCAATGGTGTTATTCCCAACAAACCCATGTTCAGGCCTTTGTAATTTTACTCTGTCTTGGAAAGGACAGGCTTTGAGTCTGTTTACTGTTCTTTCTGCGCTGAGCATTTTGCTTTGTAGATCTGGAAAAAGGAAATTTAATTAGAGTAGTATTCAGGATGGTTTTATATACATTTTCTTCCAATTAGCATTTCATTAAGGCAGTTAAATTGCATTTGCCAGAGACAGACACAACCCATTGCAGAGTAGTATTTTAAGATCTCATTTCTCTTTCTTCATCTTGCAAGCAGAAAATGAAATCAGGTAGTGATTGATTAATTATTAATTAATTACTGGTGATTGGCTTGGGTTGGAGCTGGGCAGGAGTGTGTGAGCGAGAAGGGGATGCACTAAGGCATAGTCTTGTTTTATTTCTTTGGACAACTTTGCAAGAGAGATGAATTGGGCAGACTCAGCCTAAAGCCAAGTAGAGATGCTGGGCTGCTTTGGGTGCCTGGCACTGCCAGCTTCTGAGTTTCTTCACCATGAGCTCCCTGCAGCATGGAGATTGAAGATGGGGGAATGGCAATACTTCAGAAGTGATAGTGATTAGAGCTGTTGAGCAAGAGCTATCCTATTCCTTGGTTAATCCCCCTCTTCCTCATGATGTAGTGAATTGGTGGGATGAATGGTTGCTGCTCTTCCTGGAGGGCTGATAGGACACATGCCCACACATGGCATGCTCCTGCTGGCTGACACCAGCTGTCCAAACCGCAGCTCTGCCTTGCTCTAGAAGAGGATTATGCTCTGCCTTCCCTTTCTTCTCTGAAAGCTCCTCTCCATCCCTCCCTCTGTTTACAGTATGGCTTTGTCTCTCTTCATCGCTCTCAAGGTCACCATTGATCAGATTGTGAGTACTTTACAGCTACAGCCTTGGATGGGCAGAAAGAGAAATTGATTGCAGTCAAGTCAGCAGCAGATTGAACTGTATTGACTTGTCCCCTATTCATGCAGATGAGGAGCTTTGCTACCTTTTAATTACCACAGCTATCCCTCCTCAGAATCAATGGAATGGCTGTGTGTGTGTGTACACAGGAGTGTGGGGCCTTGAGGGGAGAGTATTTGGGGGGGGGATGTAGGGATTTTGGGATGATTTTTGGCATGTCAGGACTACACAAGGCAGGAGCACTGGTGATGGAATCCCCAGGACAAAAAGTTGCGTTTCCTCTATTCAGTAACTCTTCTTGGAGGATTCTGCTGCTGGAAGTGGCTTGTTTTCCAGAGGGGAAGCCAGCCATTTTCCAGAGAGTGGCACTGTGTTGAAGAAATGGCAGCGATAGGTGATATAAGGGTGCTGCTCTTTTGAACTGGACATATCAGGCAGGAAAGGCAGAGGTTCATCTGGCAGAGGTGCTGCTGTGAGAAACATTGCTCCTTCTGTCTCCCTATCTTTGAGCACACAGAGGAGGGGTGTGCTGCTGTAAGCTGTAATAGCTGGATAAGCCAGTCTCCTGTCAGTTAAGTCCTTCAACCAAATCCTGAATTCCTCTTGTAGAGGAGAAAGAGATGGTTTTGTGGTTTGTGCTTCCATCTGAGGATCAGGAGAGAGTGGGATGTGTTCAGCTGACCCCTGTGGAAAACAGGATGTACATGATTGATTTCCATGGAGCTGCTCAGGCTTCTCGCCCTGGATTCTGCTTCTGGCTCTGTCTCTGGGCTTTTGCAGCACAGTGATTCGCTGCTATCATGGAAAGTGCAGTTGGCATTTTTGAAAGGTGCAGGATTGGCAGCTCTAGAAGACTGAAAGCCTCTGTTCATCTACTGAATTGGTGCCAGTAGTACCAGCACTAGGAGTGAGAGAAGAGCAGTGATTCCAGCAGGGCTGGTGAATGACAGCTTTTCTTAGCAAATTGAAAAGTTAAAAAAAGCCAAACCAGAACAACAAAATTCCTTCCATTTAGGGTCAGAAAGTCCTGTATTTCTTTCTTTTACAATTAAAACTAGTTTGAGTAAGACAACAACACTGAAGAAAACATTCAAAAGAATGCAGTCTTCAAACTAGAGCTAAAAATCAACATTTTGAAAGGGAAAAGTTAATATATTTTCCTCTGTTCCTCCTACAAAGAGGTCAGAAATTCTCTGCAGGTGACCAAATACACTGTTTTAGCCTCCCTTTTGGGACTTGGGCCCAGCACACTTCTCCCAGCTCCGGGACTACTTAAGTAGTCCTAGACCTGGCACTGTAAGTATGCTAACCCCCATGTGTGCACTATATGGCCAGTCACTGGAAGCTGGATTAAGACAAGCAATTCACTTTACATGAACTATTAAAACCCCATCAGCTGGTTATAAACACAGGCTGCAGCTTCCTTTGGAACCCAGACTGATGGCCTGTAGGTCACCTTTCCTCGGCCTCTCCATGTAATGGGGGTATCTTTCATGACTGACTGGATAGGTAATGGTGTAGGGATCCTGACTTGGTAGGTTTAGATGACATAAGCAAAGGGGCTTCACCTTTTCCATTATCTGCTAAAGATAATTCTTGTTTTAACCTTGCAGTAGACAAACATACTGAGATGAGGTGTTCAATGTATATGTGCATGACACTGGTTTTAGACCCTGCTTTCCAAAAGGTCTTTGTATGAAAGTCATCCCCTCGTGATTTCTGTTAAGACGTTCTGGACAAACTAAAACGTGCTCAGCCCTGTGCTCCAGCCTCTGTGCTGGGGAGGTTTGGTTGTTATTAGCAGCAGACCAAGGTATCTATTGACTGTTGCAATCCAGGTTGAAAACTGACATAGATATCAGCTCTGTAGCATAAAGCCCTTCCTCCTGCCCTTGTAGAGAGATCCTTTCTCTCTTCCTCACAGCATCCTAAAGGGGTAGAAGTGAATTCCAGCACTTTACAGCTCCCAGGGAGAGAATGTTCTTGGGTAATCTCCCCTGGTTTCTAGCTGTTAAGATAAATTCTTCCCATGTTAGTAAGCCTCCCCTGAGGCCTCAGGAGAACAGGTGCTCACTTGACCCAAGTGTCACCTGCACCTAATATATCACATCAGCCTCAGGGGGGAAAACTGCAGCCAAGGTTTCCCTCCCCACACCCACACAGGGGAGGCCTGGCTCAGCACAACCACAGATGGAGACCTGCATGTGCGCTTGAAACAGAACACCCTCTTGAGAGATGGGATTTGCTTATTGTGTTCCTTAAGCCTGTCCCTGTCATGCCTCGGTGATGAATGGTTCATTGGAAGGCTTGAAGGTATCATGGAAATCTTTGTCCACTGCAACTTTTGAGGTGTGTACCAAATGTCCTTCTACCAGGTGGCCATCTTCTGACTCTATGAAGGCTTCTGGATACTTACAGCTTTTCATTGCATAGCTAGTACTGCTGGGCTTAGTCAGGGAGATGAATAATCGTCCTGTGATTCTGGTGAATGAGCGTTTCCTTGTGGAAGATGAACAAACGTTTTCTTCAGGGAGTATGTTCTTTCCTGCTGTAGAAAGTCCCAGGTCATCTAGTACCAACAACTCTTCCTCTGTCCTCTCCTACACAAACCTGAAGTGTGGGTGAAAAGTGTCACTCAAAGTAGCTTGAATGATGACACATCCAGAGAAAGATAACTCAGCCAGGGAAATGCAGGCCTGAATATGTGATTATAGAGGGCTGTGTGGGAACATTATGATGAAAGCAATGAGGCATGTCCTCTGCCCACCATTGGTCCTGGTTGCCCATCACTGGTTTCTGGAGGTGGATTTCCAGAACAGTAAATCCTACCTCTTCTTCAGAAGTCATTGGGAACAGAGATGTTATAAAAAGTTAGAGGAAATTGCCCCAAATATTAATCAATGGGGAATGGTAGAAGAGAGAAATGTCATTTTCTCTGAATAATGTCAGGACCCATATTACATCATTGCAACAGTTACCCCAAAGCCACAGCAGCCAGATCATGCAACGATGGGCTTAAAACTCAGTTTATATTCTGAGCTTGTTCACTACAACCTAAACTCAAGGAGCACACATGCTCAGGCTCTCATTTTTGTCCATACCTAATTATGTGTAATTATTTAGCAGGGTATTAATTATTTTGCTAATTATTGAGACTCTGCATGTGACTGGCCATTCCAAATGATGTACAACATGGCTTGATTTCACGCTTCATGCCATGTTTGTGCCAAAGTCAAAAAGGCTTATTTTGTCATGATTAGAGAGCGATGTAGAGCGGCAATTGTGGAACAGTTGTTCAACACAAGGTTCCTGGGAATCTCAGCTGGAATTTCTAAGTAGCCAGCAATTTGTGTTCACTTCTAGGCTATGTGAAGCTGAACAGTCATATTGGGCTGAACGTAAAGTTGCATGAGGACTTGCATAAACTGTCTGTAAGCCTCTAGTTGTGTTTGGGAGCCATCCTCTAATATGGAAAGAGGTTCAACAGGAACTTATAATTGAAGTGACCAGTTGCTGCACGGTAATGATTAGCTTGTGAACATCTCTGAGCATCTGTTAGAGGAGTCTGCATTGTGATGGCTTAGCACAACAAAAAATGTTTCATAAAATTAAAACCTGTTCATGGAATACTCTGGCAGCAGCAGAAGAGTTTATATATGGCTTGTAAATTCTTCACCAAGCTCCAAGAATAACGAACTCCTTGCAGGGGGGAAAAAAGTGGGGGATGCACACGCAGAAACATGAGTAAATAGGAATCACTGCATTTATTTGAGTTTAGATGGTGAGCAAATAGAAGCAGATAAATGCATTCAAGCTTTTGGAGGGCTTCAGGTCAGTCTTTCTGAGTGACTGTTAGTAATTTACTTCTTTACCTCATTTCCCATGTCTTGGCTAATACTGGTACTCATTCAAGGCTGGACATACGTCCAGGGGGATGGGATAGGAAAAGAGGAAGTACAGAGAAGGGAAATAGTTTTTTGTCTTTGTCCTCATCATGCACACTGGGGAACTAGAGAAGAAAGGAGTGAAGAAGAAGCTCGGAGTATGGGTGGAAAATGCATGGCAAATCCCTTTCCAATGATTCTTATTTCACTCTCATCACTAAGGTACAGGAGAAATACTATCCTCAGTTGCAGAGGTAAAAGCCAGTGTGTGTTTTCCCCTGTAGAAGACTTAAACTTTTCCTGAGGGCCACCTGTAGAGCAAAGCCTCCTTGTTCCAGCCATCTGGGAATCACTGAATTCAGGCTCTGCATTGGTTTTATTTATTTCTCTGTAGTAACCAATTAAACGAAAGCTTACTCAGTCCATAAAGAGCAATAGCCTGGGGAGTGTGGGAGGGAGAGGCATTGCAAAGAGGCATTTTATCTTTGACACACGCTCCTGGGCAGAGGATTGAAGGTCAATGTGTGCACATCATACTGGGCTGATTGCAGTGTTGACAACCATTCAGTTAGCTTTATGAAATTATCAATAGATCTGTGATTGTAGAATCTAATCAAGGCTTAGGAAACACAGTGGGTGGAAAAGCCAGTCGGGGTGGATTGTTCTTCTACATCTGGCTCTGTGGGAGGGGTGTCTTCAAGCTCTGTGCAGCTTCTTGCCACCAACTCTTTACTATCAGATGCCTTACTTTGCTGACAGGTCATCCTGTCCTTTTGTGGTATTTAATTTAAGGAGCACAAATTTATTCCAAATAATGAGAATTTATTCCAAATAATGGGAATGTTCAGCAGTGTTTGTTGGAGCCTGAAAATAGAGTCAGAAAGGAGGGAGGAACATTTGTGAGGGAAAATCTGAGTTCTTATATTACTTACAAGATTTATCAAAAGGCGTCTTGACAAAATAAGCACAAAAAGGACTTCAGTAATGTGCCCTGATATCATTTTAACCAGGTTGTTATAAATCTCATATCAATTACTTTCTGAGAGACCCAGATTCAGGTGTCATATTATAATTTGGGTAGTTCATCTTTTACCTACTCACTGTAAGAATCAAGTTTTCAGTTATCATAGCAGAAAAACCCTACAAAATATCTCTTGTGGGCATTCTGAAGGATCTGAAAATAGAAGGCAAATAAAAGATCCTTTCCTGTCTAAGTTAGTTTTGTATTTCACAGAAAGTACCTTACACAGATTGTAGAGAAAAATGCTGCAATTCTTTAAATGCCTGAACTTATCAGTACTGAACAACATAGAACTGATGTCAATGCATGGATTTCCTCCTGGAGCTTTGCCTTCTGAAGGCTGAACACAGCTGCTATATCACCATTCTTCTTCTCACAGGATATACCATTTTCTAGCTATCTCTACTATTTTTTAATCTTAGCACACACTATTTCCTTTTCAGCTCCTTGGCTGTGTCACTGGAAGTACAGTGGTCAGAGATTATGCATGAATTGTGATCCAGTGTTAACCAACCATTAATTAAAATAATAATTGCAGAACAATGTTATATCTATACTTCCATAAGCATTCCTGCACACTTTAGCTTTCCAAAGCTGGTAAGAAGACAAGTTCCAGTGTGCTGGATGGGGTGATAGTGATGTTTTGATTTCTCTGACTAACCTTCAGAAAGAGCACTTATTAAGAAGCATTAGGAACATTCTCCTTCCTTCATGGGGCAACTGATGAAATGATTGCACTGAAAACCAGGAAAACATTACCATTAACTGCAGTAGGAGAGCAAATTGGAATTCTTAAGGAGACCAAAGCTCTGTTGTACTAAGGGATATTCGGATACATAAGTAGAGAAATACCTGCTCTGAGATTCATGTCTGAATAGCTAGGAATTTTTGGAATCCAGAATATTCTAAAATGAAGAGTGTTCTCCAAGGTAACAATAATGACTTAAGGATACAAGAATTTCAATCAACAACGCTAGGATTTGGAGCAGTGGAATGTGCCTTCTCATTTCTAAGTAAGATTTGTATTCTTCTACTGGTGTAAGGAGGTATGAAAGGACTTCTTTTTTGCCAAATGAAGGAATCAATTCTCATGTAATCAAAATGAAGCAAATAGACAAAGCCTTGGCATTATGAACCTTCAGTAAGCTGAAGTTCCATGTATTATGGAGCTTATAATGAAAGCTTGGACTGCAATAAAAGCCCTTCTCTGAAACAAAGGAGTGGAGAAATGGGAGAAAAGAGTTTTTCCCAGTCCTCTGCTTTGCAAAAGTGAAGGTAACTGCTCAGAGATGTCCTGGGGATTGCCCAAGAGGTGGAGCTGTAATGATTATAACGGATGCCTATGTCCACTTTCACAGTCTGGTTTCTAAGCCTCTCTGGTAGCCTACCCTCAGCTGGAAGAAAATGCCTTAGTCAGTTAAGTTCCACTACTTCAATTCCAAGACCATAGTTCTTCTCAGAAGGCAGCAGAGAAATGTGAGAGGTTATCCCATGCCCTCTCCTGATCTGGCTGAGGTGAGTCTAGCAAGCAGATGTATTTCCACTCTCCTCTTAAAATGCTTTACAGTTTAATAAAATGGAAAAATCAAATTGCAAGAGAATTCAATGATTTTCATCAACATTGTAGGCAAAGGGGTCCTTTGGATGAAGGTATTTTTATCTGTGTTTTTGAATCTTCAGGCTGCCCTAAATGCATGTAATAACAGTAAGTCATTCACAACATGCACATCCTCACAGAATTACTGTATTAAACAGCAGTGTTAAGCTGGTGGAAAGTGAAGGTATATCTCTTTTAATTATCCCTGCAGTGGGAACAGGAGCTCACTAGTAGATCCTGACCTTGCTGCCATGGCTAAGTAAGGTCTAAGCCTATGGAGGTCATCTCAGAATTCATTGCTTACTACTCAAAGGCAGTGTCCTGCAGTCACATCACTGCAGGTAGAGGGATGGGAATAAATGGTGATATTTGGAGAGCCACGGTAGCGGAAGAGGCTTAGCTTATTTTTTTAACAGTAGAGATTTACTTATACATTACAATTCAAACTGGAGAGCTGTGGGGATGAGGCTTTCCTTTGAATTAGAAATGTTAAACAAATCCTCAGTAAACAGTCTCTGTTCCATTTGTACCTCTTCTAAGGTCAGGCTTTGGCTAAAACTGAACTGACTTTTTATTGTCACAGAGTGAGCTGGTGATGATGGGATGGAACTGTTGTCCTGAGAACCCCCCTCCTTGTCCTGTCTCAATTTACTTCTGTAATACACTGCCTGCAAGGGAAGAGGCTATGACTGTAGATACAGATGTGTTCCAGAAGCAAAGTGTGGTCATTCCTCAATTCCAGGCCCTACCTGGGGATTAGAGAAGAGATGGCCAGAAATCATACTGCAGTCCCAATATCTGCATTTCTCTTTGTGTCAAAGAGCACAGTGACTAAGGATTTTTTTCTCCTTCACTTATACCTACCTTTGGTATCACTTGATAGGACACAAGGTTGAGCACAAGGGATGGGAGGAATAAGAAAACCATAAGGCTGATCCAGTTCCCTTTCCTATGAATTCTGCTTCAGGGAGTGCTCTGACAGAGACTTGAGGGAGATCATGCAAGGACTAAGTAAGACCAAGTCAGAGTACCAGACTGACCTCCAGGACTCATCTGCATATCTCTTGGTGTCAGACTGAAAGCTTCTTTCCCTTTGTTTTTACTGTAAATAAAATCCCATGGCTGAGAACTTCTGGTGAAACAAAAACCTTTTCCTTGCAAAGTTTGGTGTTGTAAGACTGTTTTCGAATCAAAACCCATTGCACTGGGGAATGAACATCAATCTCTATTCTCCAGATACCGGTCAGTTTGTATGTTTGTGAGAAATGCTGAGAGGAACATTTTGTCTCCTGTGAGTATGACATGTTTGGGGAAACCATGTTTTTGATGGATTGCCTTGAGTCCCCTGCTATTAGAGATGTTTCTCCACTTGAACTCCAAGGGATGGAATAGTTTAATAGCAGGAAACAGATATAACATCACGTGGTGGAAATAGTTCCCTCTGTGCTTAGAACTTTAGTGAAATTTTGGTGGAGAATGATTTTGAATTCCCCCTTTTCCTTTAAATTGTAAAATCTTTGCTAGCAGACCCTCAAAAAGAGACAATGGCAGAGTTAAGGTGGTGAAAATATGAACAACCAGTTACTTCCAGGGCCTCCTGTCTTCCTTTATACACAAAACTATGTTAGCTAATTCTTCACTTATTTCTGATGATATGAAATCCAGGGATTTGAGGCACTATGGGCCGAAAGCTTCCAATAAGGAGGTTGATTCAGTGGTTAGGAAACAGGCTTGCTATTTTGGAAGCAACAGTTCAATATGTTGTCAGGGCATATCTTTTCTATGTTACTTCACAGATAAGCCCCATCAGTCTGTCGGGTTTTCATCTATAAAAATAAGAATATTTCCACCTTATCCTAAATGTGTTATGAAATAAACCTAGAAGGCTGAGGCTTTCTGTCTCCCTGTGTGCATGCAGACATATACCTACACTCCCTTCTCCCTTTCCACAGAGCTGTTACTTCATTCTTACAGCACATTCACAGCTTCTAAGAGGTAAAAGTGTTGGCTTATCCCTGAACCTTCTTTTCTTTTTGCTGTGCAAATAACATTCTAAAGATGGCACAAGTTTCTGCCACCAGAAAGCAGCTTCATGGTGCTCTCTGTAGCTGAGGCACATCTTGGTTGAATATGACTGTGAATAAGCTCATCAAAAGGGAATTTTGTCCACCAAGAGCTGAATCAAGTGGTACGTGGGGATAGTTGTATGTAATAAGCATAGTTATATGTGACAATGTAGTTCTATGTAATAAGTAATGCTCAAATGTATTAATTAAAATTTGAGTGTGAAGTATTGTAATACAGGATATATAAGTATATATGAGTATATATAAGAACAATAATACTATATTTTGGCCTAAACGTAGATGTCTCTTTCTCTTCTAGTCTGTAATAACATTGTTTCTTTCTGTGTGGAGAAACAAAATCTGAGTTTACAGACCTAGGCTGGGAAAGCTAAAATCCAGTGATCCATGGGGCAATTCTGATTAATGCTCTAACAGTTCTTGCTTGAGTTTCCCTACCTGCAGAAGGAACTGTTTCATGGAAGTGAAGCTAAACTTATGCTTAAGTACCTTCAGAGGTGTTTGGAGCTATAAAAAGCAGCTAAGTGTGCATCTATGTGCATTCTGTCATACAGTACCCTACAGCAAAAGAGGTTGCAATAGAATACTTTGCCCAGTCAGAGGATTTGACTCTATCTCACCTTCAGCATTAGAATCGAAACAACCCAATGTCCTAACATTCTGCTAGTCTTAGAATCCAAGGAGCTTCTTACCCTGTCACCCAAAGGAACTTCAGGGTGCTGTGGATATATAAGCAGGATAACACCATACTTGAGGTCATCATGTGCACAATTCCCCACCTACTATTTAATTGAGTGCGCTGACTGGGAGTCTTGTCTATGTGTCTGATTAAAACCACTTGAAATCAATGGGAGTATTTTTCCTTTTTGGCAAGTAGGATTTGAATGTGATAGCTTGTAAGACTGCTTGGGCCTCTCTGGGATGAAAGGCACTGTACTGAAATGTAACAGAAAAAAAGTTCCTTCTTCCATATGTTTCTATGAGTATAGGTACATCCACCTACTTTGGTACACTGAAATTAATATCTGCTGTAAGAATAAAGCTTATCAAAGCCTAAACACTGTACAGTCAGCCTTCTGTGTAGATGCAAAACGTTACTGAGCAGCAGCAAAAAGAATTGAACCCAACAGAGGAAGACAGACTCATTAAAAAGAGTTATAACAAGTCAGTTATCAGCCATTTAAAGAATAAACTTGTTAGAATAAACCTGTTAAATAAATCCTCAGCAAAGCTAATTAAGTTCGTGTTACACTGGCACAATGGCTCCCTTCTTCCATAGAAGACTTAACGGTAGCATAAGCCTGTTAAAGGAATACACTAAGTATACAATAAGCCAGCTATTTAAAGGATACCTCAGTCAGTTCATTCTCTAAATCTGACCTACCTACAAATTTTCCCTAGTGAAAAATATCTCCTAGGCTCCAAATGCCTATTGAAAAGCCTTGCCGGTCTATCTTCTCCTTTGTGAAAAACACAGCCATGGATGTGCCCCTTTTGCCAAACAAAGGGACTGGTGATGGCTGTGGAAGAGCTACATGACTCAGGGGTTTTTGTTTTCCTTTGTGTTGTACTCAAGGTGCAGATTAACCAACTGAACCTCTTCTCAGAGCTGTAATGACAGGATTGATCGGTTATTGGTGAAGTAGCAAGCGAAGAAAGAGAATAAAAATAATTACTTTGCCCTTATATAGTGGGTTTTCTCAGGGCATGTGTAAAGATGGATGATTTGGAGATGAAGAGGTGTTTAAGTGAGGCTTGGAATACCCAGGTTTGTCTCAATTCTGCCTCTGGTTTTGTGTAAAACATACTCTTTCTACATCCCTCTTAAACAGGGTGACTACTGGTTCCTTTTGATTTTTGCCTGTTGTGATACTGAAGTCTGTGATGTGAGCTTTACAACTTCCCTCATGATGATCTACAAAGCCAGATGAGGCTTTGGTAGAGTGTGTTAACATTCCTGTGATGGCTTAGTATGAATAACTGCAGGAGGGGAGGTGTAGGTGCAAATGATATTGCTCTCAGGACTAACATTTTCCCCAGATAGCTTAACATGTTGCTACCATCATTCCTTCATGCTGCTGTGTAGAAAAGAAGCTGGGTGGGTAACTGCAGTTAGCTCAGTTCTGGCTTCTAGGTGAAAGTTATACAAACAACAATAATCCTGACAAGATGAGAGCGCTAGACTGGTGTATTATCACTTGTATCGCATAGAAGGAAGCAGAAGCAAAGCAAAGTGATCCCCTTGAGATTATGTGGTCATCCAGCAGGAGGGCCAAAAATAGAACCCAGGTGCCAGAGTTGGTCCTGCACTCTTTATGCAATAAATCACTCCCTCCAGAGGTGAACTAGGTGATTTTCCTCAAGTGACATGGGAAGAGTTAAATGCTGACTGCCTTGGAGGGAAACTAGCTAAAATTAGCAGGGGAAGAAGTGTTTATTTCTGGAGAAGGTATCACAAGCCAAAGAGAAGCTAAGCTTGAAAACAAGAATTGAACACTACATAAAGAAGCACTTGACAGCCACAGCTCTTTCAGTTGCCTTGAGTATCTGTGTGCAAAATTCATCTCTGGCAACCATAAAACAGTGTCAGCTCTGAAGCCTAGGATATGAGTTTACTGTAACAGCATTGGGACATTGGGGATGGCAGTGCTCTAGGGGAGATTTCTGGGCTGGCAGAGCTGCCATGGACAAATAGATACCAAAAGGGAAAAGATGGGAAATCAGAACCTTGAGGATCCTCTAGACTGAATTTCTGCCTAATGTTCAACCCACTCCTGCAGAAGCACAGGGAATGAAGTGTTTGGTATGGAAAGCTGGAACCTGCTGGTTTTAGAGCGTGTCTGGACAGCAGGAGGTGCAGAAGCACATAGGCAAAGTTCATTGCTAGCAATATTACCATTAGCTGGGAAAGGTAGCAGCTGAGTTCAGGACTGCTTAGGGAGAGACGTGCATACACAGAATAAGTAGCAGTCTTTGCTTTGGGAAGCATCCAAATAAAATAAACAAAATGAAGTTTTTATACACACTCTTTAACATGCTGCTTGGAAACTGTAGCATAAAAGCTACATTTACGCTGTCTAGCAGCTGTGTTTCACCCTATATGCTAAGAGCCTGGTGTTAGGCACCTGCACAAGGTATGCTATGGCTTGTTCTTAGTTTACTCAATTGTGTTTCTAGAAACTGACTGAACTTTCTTGCTCCGACCACTAACCAGAATAGCATGAGAGGCTGTTTAGGCAGAGAGTTTTTTGTAAAGCACTTCAGTGTGTGCCTTTCAATGTAGCTCCTGAAAATCGATTGCATCAACTTTTTCTTAACAAGATGAAAAGTCAGTATTGTATGTGAGAAATAACGTTGCTCAAGGCATGTGGTTACTGCATGGTAACAATAACCCCACTTCTCAGGGTGCTGGTATGCATCAGCTATCAACCTTGTGACTCACTGCATACCTGAGGCAAAGTGCAGTTATCTCAGAGTAGCAGCATGCTCTAAAACATGTCATTCTGTAGTGCTTCAAATTCAGATTTTTCTCCCAAATAAATAATAAATGACACCCGGGGGAAAGGAGGAGGGAGGGGGAATTACTTACTCTTCTTCCCATATTCAACACTTACCAGATATATTGTTTTGTCCAAGGATAATGATGATAGTCAGTTCTGACCTAGACTACAGTTGATGAAAAAGTGCAGTGTGGTTGTATGAATCTGTTGTAACATGCCAGACTCCCTTCCCTGGTGATTTGGATCCTTGGGATCTAGAAAATGGAATTTACCCTCTTTGCTGTGTGGCAGATAGCCAAGTGGCTTGAGCATTACTCATAATGCAAAGAGAAAAAGACAGAATCATCCCTTTCAGAAGCTGAAAAAAATTTGCTTACAATTACAATACATCAGCATCAGTTTAACAGTCATGCAGTCAGATGTGCATACATGTTATGAATTGATTTGGTGCCGGGGGTGGTACAGTTATTCTGTACCAACATCTGATCGTGCAACCTTAACACAGCCCTGTTAATTGCGCACTGGCTTCTCTTGGGTATATCAGAAAAGAAGCACTGACCCTGTAACTCTCATGGACATGCTTCAGAATTGGTTTAGACTATGGATGCCAGTGGCTATCTGCCTCTTCCAGCAACCCCTGTTAAAAGACTATGAGATCTTTCTCATGCCTGCTTTGCAAACGTTGGGAGGTATCAGTGCCCCTTGCTTTGCCATCTCCTTTGCAATGAACAGTTTTGGGGCTCTGGGAGATATGAAGCAGATGCAAGAACATAGATATGTTGGAGTGAGAAGTAAGGGGAAAAAAGCTCAATTGAACATTCTAGTTCCCTCATTTGACTGCGTGGGTTTCAACTACCAACACCTTTTTGAGTGGTCTGAAGTGCTGAGTGATTGCAGAGAGGCTTTAAGCCTTCTGTGCAGTGTACAGTTCATGATGGGTTGAGAGTTACAAGTAGTTCCCCTGTGAAAGCCTTAGTCCAAGTTCAGAAGGAAACTGAGCTGCAGGTGATGAGTACTGATGATTTGTACTTGGTATCAGACAATAGTAACAATAGTGAATATGAAAGACTGCTAATAAAGAGGTTGGATTTGTGCTGAAGATGGGAAAATCAGCAGATACAGATTCATTTGGTTGATTTTTGTGCACCTCAGCAAGCTCTAGAGGAAAATATTCAACTCCTTTAGCTCCATCCCTCTCAAAGTAAGGAATTCAGCCTAAGTTGCTGATTTTGTTCCCTTGAGAGTCAACATAGAGTGAATTTCAGAAGGAAATTAATCCCGTATCAAAGGTAGTGTTTGATGTAACAAGACGATGACACTTGTAGAGTTAAAATTACCCTTTTCTGTTAACTGGAGAGGATATTTAAACAAATACCTGAAGCCCAGTGCCTGGACAGTTCTAATTCCCCATTAATTCAATGGATCACATAATTTTACATTAGTTAGCCTTGGTCAGGACCCTTCACATTAATAACAGTTGGAAGCAACCTTCTAAGCTGCTAAACTAGTAGTTCTCACTGTTCTTTCTTCCTAGTACATTTCCCTACAGCTGACCTCATAGTGACTGTTGTCTTATTTAAATCCTCAATGAGACACAAACCACTATTACTACTTTGTCACAAGACATCTGCTTCCTACCCAGTACAAGTAGGAAAAATACTTTAAAAGTTAATTGGAAAGCTAAATCTCAGGAGATTGAAAATCCCATTCTGCAACCCCCAGAAACTCACAGCGCTCAGAACAAGTATCCTGAGTGCTTGTTGCAGCTCAAGGTCAATTTTGAAGCTGTGGCATTTCTTCCTTTATTGGTTTGATGCCGGAAAGGAATTTATATCAAAAGATAAACTTGGGATATGTCAATTGAGGATCCGTGCAAAGATGGAGAAGCACTTCCTTGGAAAGTTTAGTGAGTTCAAAGACTTTCAGGCTTCCAGAGCTGCACCGAGAATGATTCAGCTTAATGCAGAGGAACCAGCTATTAGAAACCCCTGTCAGATATAAAAGCCAAAACCATTCCCAACTGTTTCTTCCTACTCTGCTGGGACCTGACAACATTTTTGCTTAGCTTGGCAGGGGGTTCCAGCCTTCCCTCCAGCCCCTACTCAATCCTTGACTCCTGCATTGTGGATGGCGGAAACAGTTTCTGCTAGCTCCTTGCCTCTTAGCACTGATGCTTAGAGCCCACCCCCAGACTCCGTCCCATCATCTATCAAAATAGCCTGGCATTTTTCTCGCCACACAGGCCCTTTTTATCACCCATCCTGCCTAGTGAACAGTAAGACACTCACCCATGTTTTAAGGGATACCAGCAGTAAATGAATACAGTTAGTGTTTAGGAGCTAGATATCTCTGCAACCAACACAAAGCACAACCTAAATAAGATCACTACTTACTGTGATATTGTTTACAGAGGAGAAAAAGGAAATACATTTCACAAGAGACTGGGAGAGCACCAGAATATCAATACAATGTTCACAAAGCAAGTTTAATCCATTTTTAGCCTGTAATAAACAGTGAAGTCTGCAAAACCTTGACAAGAATACATTCTACCTCCTCAAGGAGGGCAACACAACTGGATATGTGGAAAGAAAAAGTTTGCTGGTAGTGTAAGAAGAACTCAGAGTAGGGTCAGATTATCCTCACCAGCTCATGGGACTCTAAAGTGAGTTTTTGCAGCAGTATCACAAACAGACATTAAGCATTTACCATATGCATCTGGCCCTCCTTTTGCACTAGATAATGGCACTTTGTGCTGCCCTGTCTGGGATGGAGTCAATGTCCTTTATAGCAGCTCACACAATTTTGTATTCTAGATGTGTGATGAAAACAATGCTGTTAACATGCTGATGTTTTAACTGTTGCTGAGCAGTGTTGGCCCAGCATTGAGGTCTTGTCCGCTTCTCACCCTGCTGCTCCAGTACATACAATAGGAGATATGCAAGTGGTGGGGAGGGGATGTGACCAGGTGGATGACCTGAGCTAACCAGAGATATTTCATGCCATATAACAACGTGATCAGAAATAAAAAGGAAAAAGGAGTGATTTTAGTTCAGTTAGCCATGTTTTGCTTGGGAATCAGCTTGGTATTGATCCAACTATGGAAGATAGTGAGTGATTGCCTTTGCATCACTTGTTTTGTTTTCTTTGTCATCTTCTAGTGCTCCTTCAGTTATTAACAATTTTTCCTCTGGCCCTGAGTTTTCTTTCTTTTACTCACCCTTTCATTTTCCCCCATGGGGAGGGAGTGACTCTGCAGTGTCTAGTTGAATACTGCAGTTAATCCACACTCACAACACATTTGTAGTACATGGTGAAAACCAATTTTGCTCATCTTTGTGGCAGCTGTTATATGAAAAAACATGAACACTGTTTTCTGCTTTCTAGATCTGTTTCATGTGATGTCTTCCAGAACTTCTCATAGACAGTCCAAATTACCGTTTTCCTATCCTTGTCACAACCATAATTTTGGAGGGCCTCATGCTTGCAATTGGTAGACTCCTTTTATACCACGTGCATTGTGATTTTCTGTTCTTCGTATCTTCCTGTGATTGACTAGCTTCTATTTATTTCATGGGAAGAATATTATAGCTTGGAAAAATCGAAACATTGCTTTTAAGATGACTGTTGAAAGAGGAGAAAAAGATAGTGAGGATTTGACATGCTAAAACTGTTAATAGCTTAAAGTCCTTACTGGAAGAAGAAATAGAAATTCTTGTTCAATGGAGCTTTGCTGATTTGGGGTGAAGATCCAGATTTTGTTCTTTGCAGGGAGAAGGAGAGTTGCAATATCCAAGACTAAAGAGAGACCACTGAAAAGAGAAAATTACTGAAGTGAAATAATTTTGTTTTTTAAAATGACATCCAGAAACCTTATCTTTGACACATAAGAACAGACACACAGTTAAATATGCTGTAACCTGCTTAGGTTTCCAAAGCAGCAAATTAAACCAGTGGACTATGCAGTGAGTGTCCATTCAGATGAGCAAAGCTCATTGAACACAACAATACTGTAAAAGAACATGTTGAATACTCAATGCACCAAATAATCCTCTTTTGATACAGAGACAGTAAAAGCTTTTGGGAGAGGAAGCAATAGTGTATGTATAAACTGGGGGAACATAGAGAAAACATTCTGGGACAGGAAAATGATGAGCAGAACTACTCTTTGCCTTGTCTTGTGTTTTCCCCTTGTATTTTTATATTGGTAGCAAGTATTATTTCCAGGCAAGACACTGGTCCTAAAGTTTGTTGACTGAACAAGAAGATGTTACTTTGTAGAGGATATTTGAGTTGTTCTCTAGGGTCATGAAACGTTTAGGTGCCTGAAGAGCATCATATCACCTGTTTTCTCTCATTTCCTCTTCATAGGGAATATGAAATATCAGGCTGGGTGGTGCTAGGTCCTGCTGGACCCAATCACACAACAGCCTTCCCAGATGCAGTGAGGAAAGACATCCAGTACAGTTGCATTAGTCGAATCAATAAATCCTGGCTAAGTCCAGAGCTTGTTCATGGAGCCTTTGCTTTGATTTCAGCCAGCCTCATATAGGATGGAAAGATTCCTCTTCCATTTCTGGCAAATGCCACAAGCACCAATGAAGCAGCACACTAGTGATAAACCCAAACATCATTTATATGCTTAAACAAGTGAAAAGTGCTTGTTTGTTCTGCATAAGATCTGATACTTCAATCTTCTCTGCCATGGTGTAAGCTATTTCTCTGTGGCTTTGTACCGGGGGAATCTATGAGAATTACTTCATCCTTCCATTTAAGCCAATGTGACAGAATCAGGGGTGGCTTTACCAGGAAGGGTGCTTTGTGGCTGACTAGTCACTTGGAAAAAAGTAAAACTCCAGAGCTTTGGGGAAACCGTAACTGCAATAAGCTCAGCTACAGCCCTGTTGGCATAGCTTAGAGATCAACCAAACAGCTTCTAATTCTTCTTTGGAAAGATTTGCTCAAGGTTTAGCATAAGACAATGCTCTGTAGTCGCAGAGAGAAGGACATAGTGTCCTTGCAGGCCAGGGAATGGAGATGAAAGGAAGGGTGCCTCCTGTTGCCTCCTTGCACCCCTGAACAAAGTGGTGGATTTTTTTCCTTCTGTTAGTACAGCCAGTGCCTGACTTGTCTGAGGGGTCCTTGGCTTGAAGCCTCACACAGTGGCAGGAGCTGTGAAGTGCTCTGCCTACGCTGGGTGGCCTTTACTGAGCTGCTGAGCTCGCCTGGGTGGGCCGTGTCCTTGAGGCATCCCCATCTCCATTCCCTATCCCAAACCTTCCCTGGGGGGCTTTCCCCACCCCTGCCGTGCAGACCCAGCCTAGCAGTGGGGACAGGAGGCTCTGGGGCACAGCTGCCTGTCCGCTGCTTCCCGGGATCGCCCGTCTCCTCCCCGCTCCGCTCCCGGCCCGCTGCGCCCGTCACCGCCCCGCCAGGCTGCCGCTGTCCGCGGTGCTGAACCACAACCGCACTGCGCTGCTCGGGGCGGTGGGAGAAGAGACGGCAACTCCTTCCCCCTACCGCTGAGGGAGGTGAGACCCCCCCAGGGAGGAAGAGATGGGAACACCTCGCTTCCCCGCAGCTCCCTGCTTCGCGGATCGGGATCCATGAGGGGAAAATCGAAGGCGGAGGGGAAGAAATAAATATTACATGGAAGGAGCTGCCTAGAATCCAGCCAGCCCCCTCCCCAAATCCGAGGGGCAGACAAGTTTGGATCCCCGTCCAGCAGCCCTTCCCGGTGTCATCCTCCCTTTCCACGGCTCAGGCTCCGTCTGGCCGGCGCTTAAGTCCCTCCTTTTTGCTCCCCCATCCCGCCCCTCCCCTAATTATGTACAAAACACTTCTTAGAATAAGATGGCCAGGCTGGGGCTCCTCCCTGCTTCCCTCTTCCCCATTCATCCTCTCCAGGCCGCTCCAAGCCCCTCCCCCGGCAGCAAGCCCAGCCTCTCGCTTCCCTCCTGGAGCCCTTTTCATTTTTATTTCTAACCCCCTCTCCATTCTCCCTGCTGCCTCTGCTCCTTCCCCCGATGGCTACGAACTGAGCAGCAGAAGAGAGGGGGGGCACGGGAATAAGGGAAGGGGGAAGAAAAAAAAACAAGAGAAAGAGGGGGAAGAAAAGGATTTATTTTTATTTTATTTTTTTGCCTCTGCCCTTAATGCCCGCGATCTGGATCAAGGAAGGGGATTTTCTGTCTGAGCATGAAAAGGACTGCTAGAGCCCCAGGATTTTCACGCCTGTATTATCAGCCCAGCACCCAGTATGCGAGCTGGACACAGAAGCTCTCCCACAAGTTCCTACCGAGCCGAATAAAACCCACGGGCGAGCAGATCTCCGCCAGAGAGGGACATTAGCATCAGGTAAGGCGAGCGCTGCGGCTGCAGCCCAGCGCCGGCTCCGTTTCCTCCGGGCTCCCTGGTCCTGTTCGGCAGCGTTGTGTAACGGCCCTTAGGTTCCTCCGGGCCCCCAGCAGCAGGGAGTTACCGGGCACAGGGATGCACAAGTCCTGCAGCCCGGTTAGCGAGTGTGTGTGGGAGCGCGGGGCCGAGATTCGCCGGTACCGGGAACACTGGGAGCACTGGTTCCTACCGGGAAAGGCGCAGCCCCCGGGGGCTGACCGCGAGTGGGGATGGGAGGCAGCCAGGATCCATCTGTATTTCGGAGTATCGATACAGCCCGGAGCGGGTGGGGGGGACACAGGGACCCTCCCCAAGGAGATGGTGTCATCGCCGCTTAATCCGCTGCTCGGGCTTCGCGAGTGACAAAAGCAAACCGCGGAGGAAAAGGGAAGTCTGGCGCCTTGGATCCCACACTGGGCTGCTCGCCTCTACTTTCGGGGGAGGAAGGGATGCCGGGGAGATGGGGGAGCGATGCCTGGGACTGCATCTCACAGCGCAGGGGCTTGGTGCTCTCCGGCTCAGCTGCTTATGAGGCTGGTGCGGTGCGTAACTTTGCCTTTTCCAGTCCGTGGGGGAACGGGGAGCCCGGAGGGCACCTCCAGACCATTGCATCATCCCCAGGGTCCAGCGTAGCCCTGGTGTTATGATCCGGAGAGAGGAGGCTGCCGGTGTGAGTGTGTGGCTTTGAAGAGTCCCCCCGTGCATTTACTTACGAGTAGGGAAGGGGAGGGGTTGTCACTTTCACAGATGCAGTCTTCTCTTCATGGAGAGAAGCAAGTGCTGGTAGTCTTAATGTATGGATTTAGCCTTGTGATTGACATCTGCACTAGGTAGGACAGGAGGGTCTTTCATGCTTTACCCTGGCTGCTCATCTGGGTGCATATTAATTCCTTAATGGCAGTAAAGCTGCTTTCTTAAGAGTTGTAGAGAAGTGCTTTGGGAATGGTGAGAGCAGGAGGCAGTGAGTAAAGGGGAGACGAGGCTTTGGTGTAAGAAATGTGAAAGGGTTATATATTTTTCAATTCCTTATAAAGGAAAAAGGTTGATCAGATCTGCGTGTGAGTGACAGACAGACAAACCCGGGCTCTCTCCCTCCCACACACCACACAGACAAGCAGTCACGCTGTCCCTGGCAGGCATGTACACGCTAAGCACACAGAACACATGCTGCCGAACTCACGCAGTCCCCACGCTTCAGCTCTGCATCTTGGTCTCATTCTTGCACAGATTCGAGGGACCTGCTCAAGCTCTGCAGTTCTCCACACTCAGACACATATTTGACCTACACAGGAACACACTGTAGCATGCAGAGATAACCACATTGATATTCTTATGATGTGAATCAAACATTCAGATGCTCACATGAGCATACACATGCTGTCTCCTTTGCAGGTCTCTCAGTAGGTGGTTTAATCTCCAACACCATCCTCTCCCTCATAGTCAGTTCCAGGCATTGGTTCAGGGTTTGCTTGACTCCCAGGCTCTTTGCGGCTCAGCAGAAAAAGCTGCTACATTTTGTGTGTCTCCGTCTGTTTTATGGCTCTTTGCACATTCCCAGGACTTGGTGATGATTTCACTACTAGAAAGGCAGGCAAGCAGCAAGCAGGGACTGGGGCAGCGGTGGCAATCCCAAATCCATCACACCCTCTCTGATCAAGAGCTGGAGTCTGTGAGTATGGGAAGGGCTCTGCTGGAGCCACACTGCTTCTCTCTGTGTGTGAGCAAAACCACATATGCGTCTATAGCTAAAATATATACAAGTGCCAGGCTCTGCTTCAGTCTTACCCTGCTTCAGAGCAAAACCCTCCCATCCTCTGAGTGCCAACACTCCCGAGCTTTTGCAAGCCCCTTTCGTTAGAAATAGCATCGTATTGTGCAGGGGGCTGTTGTCACTCGTATTAGATGTATTTAATTAACACCCTGCTCTGACCTTTCTCCCTCTCTTTCCATAGGGCCTAGTGAGGAGGCTGTGCAAGTGCAAGGATAGAATGAGACTAAAGTCTATGTTAAAACTTCAGAGGAAGAATGTGTGGGGAATGGGTTTGCTGTAGGGAGAGGGTATCCCAAAAGAGGTGGTGGAGGGTGCTCTGTGTTCCCTCCTCACATCTGCTGTTTACTATATTATGTGTAAGGCTGATGCTGAACCTTACATGGGGACGGGTCTGCCAGGAGACAATCCTCACTGCTGTCTGCATAACCGAAACGGTTCACAGCCAAATCTTCCCGTCCTCGCTCCGGCAGCATCCCTGCTGCCTGCCTGGAGAGTGCTGCTCGGGAAGACACTGCAGAAACTGGCTCCAGCCCAGACCCGCGCAGCCGTGCCTGCCTCCAGGCATGGATGTGGGTTTCCAGAGTTTATCCAAGGCTCTCAGCCGACACCCTCGATCCAGCTGACGCAGGGAAGGCAGGGAAAATTTACTGGAGGGGGAGGATAAAAGGCTAAAGATGGGAAGCGAGGATGGAGAGCGCCAGGAGAGCCCAAAGCACCACGTTCGCAGATAGGGAGTAAGGGAGGGATTTCGGCGGCACCACCACCACCCTTTCCTCCTCCGCACAGCGCTGCGCTCCCGCGGAGGGAGGCGGCCGGCACCGCCCTGGCCCAGTAGGGGGCACTGTGGCTCCATGCAGCGCCGGGCGCGGAGCGGTGCGGAGTGGGACCGACTCCCCCCGGCCCCGCGGCGCTGGAGCCAAGCGCTGAAGATAATAATAGTACGGGGGGAGCGGTACATAACAACGGGGCTCTCTTCTCCCAGGGGCCCAGGTGCAGCTGAATGGTCCGGGCCAGATCCTTCCCGACCCGCTGGGGAGTGCGGGAGTGCTGAGGATCTGGCCTGGTGCACGCAGGAATCTTTTACCCGGTGATGAAATGCAGCTACTTCTGGGACAGAGCCCAGCAGCTTTTCCGTGCCAGCCAATACTACAGGGGAAGTGAAAAATCACTTCATGCATTGAAAGTGCAGAGATGAACTTAGTGAGGCAGAATATAAATTACCCAGAGTTAAGTAGCTTGTGCCCTGTGGCTTGATTTACACCATCCCTCTTGCAAAAGTATCACGAGATTTTTTAACAGCCACAAGGACCTTGGTCTGTTTGCTTCCAGAGCAGCTTTCCAGAAAGGGAGAATATCCATGCACAGAGACCTGGCTGCTAAACAGACCCATGGATTGTGGTCCTGTCCTGTGAATCTTCCTCTTGCCTGGAAGATGGCTGCCACCCAGAGCAGGATCCTGAGATACTGCATGGTGCTGGGCTGGGTCAGGATAAGCTGTGTGTGGTACCCTAGGGTGCTCTTGGATGCTGGGGAGGTTTTTCCTTGCTTGCTGTGCCACCACACTGCTGGGTCCAGCTGACCTATGGGGACTGGAGCTGGGCTGGACAGGGCTGCAGCAGGCTTATAGCTTGTAATAGGTGCACAGAAAGGAAATGCTATCAAGCAGAGAGGCCTGGGGAATAGGAAACTGGGTATATCTGCTGGGATTTTGTGTCTGGAGAGAGTCAAACATGGGCAGAGATGGACTAGACAAATGAGGTGACATTCGCTGGGGTTGGGGAGTAGGTATAGGATAGCTATTGCTGACTTGACAGGCTGAGCTGTGTTGTTTCAGGGAAGAAGTGCTAGTAGGAGGGAAGAATGGGGGAAACTGCAGAAATCAGAGGATCAGCTAATTTAGACTGAGCTGAAGATAACTTCAGAGATGCTGGACCAGATCCTAAGTGAAGATGTCATAAACTGGGTATAAACATGTAATTTTGAAAAGGAGCTAAAAGTCAGACCCAGGATTCCTCCTGTGGTTGGGTTGGGGAGTTTAATGCAACATATCTAAGCCTTTGCAGCCTCCTGCTCAGTGAGCTGTTTCTTTGCAGCCTTGAGGCAGGACCTGCAACAGCATCACAGGGGAGAAAGATGCTTATTTATTTTTGCTATTTGTTCTTCTGAAGTCATGTGCTCTACATCCATTTTATTGTTGCCTACAAGATGCAGCTGACAGAGCTTAGCTATGCACAGCGTTGTTGCTGTGCTTGCTGACAGGCCCCTCCGGAGCACAGTGCTGGGTGAGTACCACAGTGAGAGTGGTACCCATGGCGCAGCACTGATGCCTCTGCAGCTCTGGCTGGGGCATGCCTCTAAATGTAGACATAGTGTTCCCCAGTGCCTTGGACTCATATGCATGATTCCCTGCTCCTGCTTCAGGAAAACAACTAGTTGCACTGCTGATAGATCACCCTTACACTGGCAATAGAAATAACAGTAAGTCAGAGCAGCAGCAACTGATTGGAGTAAATAATCTACAACAGCTTCAAATGGTGGCCTGCAGAGGAGGAAAGAGGGAATAGCCTTTGCCAGACTCACACTGTTGTTTCACTGTTTATTTTGGTGATAGAAATGCTGGACAGATGTAGAAATTCAGGTGCCAGGAACACCAGCATGGCTCTCAGGCCCTAGGACAAATTCTCTCTGTGTGTTAGCAGTGGGCACTGTGCAGCAGAACATTGCCATCAGTGACATCTTTCCTCCCAGAGGTTCACAAATGACAATAAAGCCAGCTCTGGGCTGACACATATCAAGCAATGGCACAACAGCTTGCAAACCAAGCTATGTGAGGTTCTCACATGTAAGAGAAGCTCTAGAAAAAAACAATTTGCTCCAGGGCTTTTTGCTAGAAATCAGAACAGAATATAGGAGCAGAGGGAGCTCTCATATTCCTATCTATCCTTCCGTACTGCCTGATTTCCAGTAGAGTAGCTCTGGTTCTTTCAGTGTCTTCATGTTTGGAACCTGTTTCGCTGCTATCCTAATAGAATGTGTGTTCTTTCACCTGGTGGTTATAGAAGATAAAGCCTGGAGCCTTATGAGAGGTTGTCTTACAGCTTGGACTTTAATATCTATGCATATTACAGCTGAAATATGTTGTACAGTGAGTACCCATGAAAAGCTTGGAAGCACTTGCTGTAAATCATCACAGCCTGCCGAAGCCAGGGAGTTAACTGGCTTCATGGTGAGTGAGGATCTCTTTCTTAGGGTTTGATTTAGAGTATGATTTAGAACCTGGCCTCTGCTTTAGACTCTGCTGTGTCCATCATGAATTTGGATGTAGTTTTGGCCAGAAGTCCTGAGTCGGCACAAGCGATCCCATTTACCCATCTCTTTACCCTCCTGGAGCTGCGTATGAGGTTGTCAGATACATTGCTAACATTGGAGACCTTTGCTGTAATTTATCCTCTGCAGTTGTGAATGCTGCCTCAGTAAAGCTGCACGGAAGATGGGGAGGGTGAGCTTTAAAACCATTGCCTCATGTGGACAGCACATTCCAGGTGCAGCTGCAGGACCAGAAGAATAAATACAAGGAACTTGTTCAATAATTCAGAGCAATAGATAGAAAATTACAAAGAAATTAAAACTAACAGAGGAAGGATGGAAGGGAATGAACTGTGACCCAAGGGAAAAGGCTGATGATTCTGGGCAGGCAGAGAGAACCGGAATGAGCAGGTGGACTTGTGGGATCAGTGGAGCAGACAGCAGTGAGGCAGGTACCAGTGCTGGAGCAGCCTGCCTGCTTTCGGCATGTGACTGCTCTGCAAGCAGGTACAGATGGTGAGCGGGTAAGCAAAGCCTTTGGACATATGCTGAGGTACATATGTGGCTGTGGGTCTCTCCTGGCTCACACCACCTCTTTGCCTAGAGAATGAGGATACTAGTGTTATTCCAGACACTTCTCACACTGCTCTATGCTGGCGGAGATTTGCAGTCAAAATCAAGGGTGTGTTTCAAGGCAGCTGGGAAAGCTGAGGATGTGCAAGGTGAAACTGAAGCATGCTTCAGAAATGCTGTGAAAGTCCAAGTCAAGAATGAACAAAGGGCAGCATAATGTTTGTGCTGAAATGGTGAACAGAGATAAAAAATCAGCAGTGAGGATACATGTAATGTAGCCTTAAGACCAGCAGCTATTTCTAGAATTGCTTATGTCATGTTGTCCAAATTCAGAGTAGCTTCTGCAAAACAACTCCAGGCTTTGCTGTTCTATGCCTGAGAATGCTGATAATGTTTATCTGCCATTTCCACACTCCTAAAAGTGAACTATAAAGTATTAGAAAATGATGGTGGGTTGCTTTACCGTATTTTAGGCCAGTGACTAGATAAATCTAATCAGCCAGGGAAGAGGCGCCAGTTATGATTCTCCCACAATTTGTGTGATTCTCGTTTAAAATAGTCTAATAGGGGTAATCTGAGTTCTCGTAAATATATTGGTAAAATACTTTTTGTGCATTTAGACATATATATGTATCAATCCTTTTATTTGCCTCTTGGGGGAGAAGAGTTAAAGTTTAAAGACAGCGATCGGAACTGGATCACTGTTGTTCAGCATATCTGGTGGTGACATCGAGGAAGGAGTGACAATGTGAGCTGGATCAGGCCTTGTTAAGACTGGGAAAAGCTAGGAAGGGGTGTAACCAAGAGAGCAGGCTGAACAGATTAGAAGGGCATGGATGAAAGCAATCACTCCTGGGATAACCTTTAAGCTGTTTGGGGACATGCAAAGTCAGTAGCTGTATCGGGATTGTCATGTGTAATGCTACTAGGAATCCGAGATCTTGTAGGTATGACTGTGTCTTTATTGAGCCTTTTTATGTTTTTAGTTTTCATAGTACTCTGCAGCAATGGAATTAATTACGAGTTGTCTGCAAAAATATTTTGTTTGGGATATTTAGATCTGGTACCTCATGATTTTCTTGGGTGCCTCCGACTTTCTATGGGCAGGATAAAGTGAGAACATTTCTCACTATCCATCTCTCCTCCATTTGTGACTGTGAAGGCATCAAATCACTCCCCTTGTCTAAATGGTGTGCAGGCCCCACTTCTGCAGAGTATGCAATCCAGTACTTGTATATTGCTGAAAGCATATCACATACAGGCTTGCTTTCAAATGCGTGCTCGAGTGTCGCCGGCCCAGTGCTATCATGACTGCAAAGGTCCTGATCCTGCAGCCTGCATCACACAGATGAATTTTTAATTACAGTCCCATGCATATAATGAAACCTGTTTCCAGAATCAAAGTCTAAGCAACAGCAAATCCGTATATATGCTGAGTACAGAGTGAATCATGTTTATGATCTGCCAGAGTTCAGCTGCTTTGTTCTCAAAATGCTGGTCAGGAAGGCAGAAGAAATATTCCCTGGTATATTATAAAGACTAACATATCATCAGAGGGAGAATCAATGGAGATTGATGGCAAATTAGATGGACACTTGAGACATTAAAAGGAAGGCTGGAAAACAGAAGTGATATTATAATTGAACCATATTAATATATTTTGAATTGCTTTATAAATACTAACAAGTTAAATAAGGAAAGCCTGGAAATAATAGTTTATTTAGTCTGGGAACGCTGGGAGTAAGAAGGGACTTTTGAATTCTAGTAAAAAAGTATATGAAGGTTAGAATAAAAAGCGATCAGATATACCTAAACGCTTTGATGATACAAGAACAAGGGGACACATCAAAATTAAAGGGCACAACTTTTAAAGCAAATTAAAAGGAAATAGTCCTTTTCTTCAGTATATAGTGAAGCCGCACAATTCTCTGCTGCAGGATGTCGCCAAGATGGAAGTCTGGTTGGATTTGAAGTGTAAAAGGCTACGTAACTTGGTAGCAATTAATAGCACTCACAGCTCTGCAATCTGGGACAATGGTAATCAGATCTCACGCTTCAAAGCAAAAGCTGACCATCTTCTGGGGTCAGGAAGGACATTTTTTCTCTGCATAGAAAGAAGATAATATGGCTGACCAGGTAATGTGACTGGATATGGTCGATCCCGCTAGAAGCTAAATCAGCAAGAGATTAGCAAATTGCTTTCTGTGGGTGCTGGATTAAGGTATTATAAAAAGGTTTTCATCAATGCCAGACAGAATATCAATCCAACAATCTCTTCTTCTGTGTCAACTCCCACAAAAGTAATTTCACTGATTACAGTAGATATTGAAGTAGGACATAAAATGGGTGGTTATAAGCAGCAGCAATGACCCTGAGCCACTCGTTTCAGTTTCCTTTATCAACATTGTGATCTGCAGGATGGTGCAGAGCTCAGATGAGCCTGGAGTCTCCTAGTGCTTTATACTGTACAGTCCAGGCAGAGGAAAAGAAAGAATGAATGCTGTCCCTCCTGCTCAGTACCAGAGGAAGTGCAGCACAAGGCTCAGGAATCAATTCAGATTCTATTAGAGTCAGTGGAAGCATTTCAGTTTGCAGGAACAGGAGGTCTGGCTTGGCCTCAGCAGAGTTGGAAAGACATCGATGGTAAGGTGATGGAACATGTTTAGAAAACAGGACATTAAATATCACAGTAGGGTATGGGGAACACTTGGAAAATCAGCCTCCAAGGTGTTTGCAAAATGTCACCTTAAAGAATTTGCCCATGCTTATGTAGGAAGGACGAGACAGAGAGAAATCCTGGGTGCATTAGACCTAGATATTTAACCAAGCTAGCCTGGTAGAAATAACAGAGGAGAGAGCTCAGTTATGGAGACCATTAGTGTCCAATTTCCCCTCCCCACATTTGTCCCCATCCACCACAGGGTCCCTCAGTGCCTCCCCCAGATGGAGGTTCACCTTCTTGTGCTGGGCACAGTCCTACATCCTGTCCATGGTCTTTCACCATCACTGGGGCCTTATTGGTGGGAAGAAGGAGGAACCTGCCTTCCTCCATACTCTTTCTTTCATATCAGCCGTTTTTTCCTGTTGCTGAAGACATGTTTGGGTGAAGAGAACAGGCTGTTGTGTACAGACAGGGGTGTTCAGCTTCTACAGGTGGCACTTGCTGAGAGTCACTTGTCCAGTGGCCATAAGCACTTCTAGGTGAGCAGAGAGGAGCCTGCTCTTCCATGGTATCATCTGCACTGGGACTGAGACAGGTAATAAAGTGGGTTTCCTTCAGAAAGGTGGGAAGGATGAAGAGCTGTTGGCTGTGAGGAAAGCCTAAACAGTAGATGGAATACAGCTCTGAGAAATGTGTGACTGGTGGTGGGGGAAGGAGAGGGGAGCTGGCAGGTAGGAATACCAAGTTTGCTGGCAAGGCAAGTGTGAATGCTAAGATGAATTGCTACATCAGGATGAATGATTCCTTTGCTGCTTGGATTGCAAACAAGAGGGAGATGTGACCAGCAGGTGCAAATCTGCCGATGAGGTGTTGTGTAGGTGTGATGATTGTTGTGCTTCCAGGCTTGGCTGGAAAGGGGAAAGATGGACAAGGGAGTTTTCATTCTGAAAAATGCATGAGAAAGATGCATGAAAAAGAAAATAGCTATGAGGTAGGACTGCAGTTTACCTGCATTACTGAACGATTGATTTCTGATGAAAGGAGCAGAGAAGGGAGGGGAATAAAATTTTATAGATGGCAAGAATGGGATCACAGCTTTAAAATGGCAGTTGTGAGTTAGTGTTCTTGAAGGATTGGTTTAAATGTGACTGCAGAGACCAGTGCTAGTTCCTGATTTCCAACCATCTGCATTTAAAAGAGAGAAATGAACCCAGCAGACTGACCTCAGTGAAATTCTGCTGGGTTTCCCCCTGAGAATCAGAATGGTCACTGCATTTCAAGTACCTGGAAGACTTAAAACACTGACAAGGCTGAAAGGTGAGGAGAGGGTCGAGAGGGAGAATGGATGGCAGAAATAAGTAGATTGTAGACTAAGCTGGATAATTCAGGGTTCTGTAATAAAACTGCATGGTGACAGAGTGAATAAAAGACTGTAGGTATATTATGGTTTACGGAGCACAGGACAGATGTGTCTCTAAGGAGGCTGTGATAAGGAGTGGAAAGTAGCAGTGGACTGAGAGCAGTGACTGTTTTGGGATGCAATAGCACTGTGTGAATAAAAAAGTACTGTAGCAAGATAGTTCAATCCCAGTGCTCACCGACATGTTATACATGACCTTGGGCAGGTCACTTAGGCTGATACCTTTCAGAAAGGCTTTTCAAATGCATGTGTTCCCATGCACAGGAACTGAATTGCTTACAGTCAGTGCTGCGGTCTGAGCCCTCCAGCTCACACCATGAATGTGAACCACCCAGAGAACTCAGCTTCAAGTTTAGTATGAGGAAAAATGTGGATTTTTCTTTTCTTTAGGATTTGGCAACCCATGTCCTCAGGAAATACAGCCCCCCAAAGACGGATGTTCAGCAGTGCCGAGTCTTTACCTTTCCAGCGCTGGGCAAAAGCAGCACTGGATTGCATCTATCCCTCCTTTACCCCAACAAAATGGCTCAATGTTTAGCAATCTAGACTGAATTAATTTCTCCTTGCCTAAGATCACTAATGAAGTTGGCCTTTTGCTGGAATATATAAACGAAGAATATGTTAATTGTATCTTGTTTCATTCCATTGCACACAGATATAATATAGGGCTTTGACTTTCATAACACACAATGAAGTGTGCAAGCGTACGTGTGTACACACACGTATGCATTGTGCTTTAATAAGCCTGAATCAAAACTGCTGTTTCAGTGCAGCATATTAGTCTTTTTACCAACTTCAGCATTTGCAGTAAATAGCAATTAATGATAAAGCTGCTTACGTTAAAAAGAAGAGCAAAAAGAGGCTGATAAGTCCTTGCTACCAATAGATTCTCCTGCAGTGCTTCTCATTACTTTGGTTTCAAGTTTGAAGCCAGAAATCGTGTCCATGGCATATTTTTTCCCCTCCCTTTCTCTGCTACTCATCCAAGGGAGCTCTTCTGTAGAGCCTTGAGACCAGTGAATTACAGTCCCCAACCCTATCGTGTCTCAGATAACAGGGACATTGTGATGCTGGGGGCATGACCCTCCCTCGGGTGCCATAATAGAGGTGGACAGAAGGCCTGCGGACAAATACACACTCTGCTGCCCTTGCACAGCTTTACTGCTCTTCTGCAGACCTCCATAAATAAGATTTGGAGCTGGGGAAATCAACAGGAGAGCTGAGAGACACTCTGGATTTTATTTTTATGTGTAATTTTAAATTCCTAGGCTCTTGAAAGGCTGTGAGGGCTGATTTCCAACTCAGTAATACACTAGTTTTTTTTTAGCAAGATGCTCAGGAAGCATTTCCTATGGCCCATGTGCATGTGGGTTTGATAGTGCAATATCTTCTGGGACAATGCTGAAGGACTGTGGAAGATGACAATAAACCATTGGAGGGTTTATGCTTGCTCATATTACGCACAACTGATGTTAAGACAGAAAAATGCACCCAGAACTGAGTTTCTTCTTAATGGAAGCTTGTTTTCTCCTGAAGAAACCCCAAAAGCAAACTAATACAAATACAATGCTTATGACTAAGGAATGCAGGAGCCAAATTCTTTGGCAATGTAGAAACATCCAGAGGTATTTAGATGGCTGGCTTCTAGATAGGTGCCTCATTTTCATTCAATCCAGTGGATGCAGGAAGCAAAGCAGGTGATGCTTCCGTGAATACCTCTGGGATAAAGATTGCTGGTACGTGGCTGGGAGCAGGGTCCTGTGCTTGAGAGATCAGGAATAGATGCCAGATGCTGTCTGAAGAGCAGCAGCCCTGGTACATGCTGTTCCCATCCTTTCTTGTCTGTGTCTCATCCAAAGAGCACTTTGGTGGTTTGAATCAGGGATGGTTGATTGCAGGGAGTTTTGCTTTAAATTTTGCTCAATGTCAGATGGACTCGGACATCATATGTTCCGATTTGCTGTAGGAACCTCAGGACTGTTTGGTTACATGTTAGAGAATGAAATGAAATAAAATAAAAGGAAAGCCAAAGAAGTGGAAAGAGAGAATTCAGAGAAATAGATGGTTAAAGCAGATGGTGTGATTGTAGAATAAATCAGCAAAATATGGCTATTTCTAATGGAAAAAGTAAAACCAATCTCAAGATTATTTTTGGGAACTTTTCTCTCATTTTTGATACAAGAGTTTGTTCATTTATTTTTCTGTAAATCTAATTATTTCACTGTGAGTTCTCCTTTGAATGCAGGTTCAGACTAGAAGAGAGCAGAGGACTATGAAAGTCATCAGCTTAAACTCAGACTTTCAGCCTTGCTGTGATCCCTCATGTTGCTATGAGGATCTGACAGGCAGTTATTGTAATTCCTGGTAGGGATAGGTGAATAAACATTTTTGGTTTGGGTTTTTCTTGTCAGTTTGAAGCAAAAAAAAATGAAGGGGAAAAAATGAATTTTAGCTTTTCAAACATAATTGACATGGGGGGAAGAATGAAAAGACTTTTACATGTAGGACTAAAAGGAAAGGAGACTAGAAAATAACTTCTAAACTTTAAATGATGCAGAAATGCATAACTTTCTCTCATAACTGTTTTTCACTTTATTTCCTTCTAGATGCACTTTGTAAACATTTCAATCTGAAGCATTCAACTTAAGGAATAACTCAGTCATGTAGTTTGATTCTTTTGAATTTTCCCCAATCCATTTTTTGACAGTAACTATCTAACAAATTCAACCTGAATTAATAAACACTGGCAGTCAATCCCCAAGCGCTTTGCTGTGCCTAATTTAACCATGTGTTTAAAATGTCTTGCATCTTTAGTGCCTATGATTTCAGTTTCCTTTATGCTACACACAGTTAAAGACAATTTGTATCTCAAATAACATATACTCAAAGGGTAGAGAGAGTGGGGGGAGAAAAGGAGAAAGTAAAATGGTTTGTCTGAAGACTGAGTAAACCAGTAGCAGAAGCATATAGAGAAGACCACAGTCTTAACTTCCATTCCCCTGCTGTCACTAGACTGTGGATTAATTACAAATCTTTCTCATACATAAGATTTTACTCATACTTCTGCTCCTGCACTTTCTTATGCACACTTCTGTGTTACTCTTAATTCAGTGTTCTTTACATTCCATTTTTACATTCTTTCCTCTTTTCTCCTCCTCTACTCCTCCTGTAGAAGGTTACTAATGAAGTGGCAAGTGTTAATAAGGTGTCTTGGCTGCACCCGTTGCGATGGATAAAGGAGCATGGTGGGTGAAGAAGAGTAGCAAGGAGGGATGGAAGAGGGTGATCTGAATTGATTTCAGACTCAAGGTGAAGGTATGCAAGAATGCAGAGGAATCAGCTGCATGCTTAGAAACCCCTAATGCAATGGGAGCAGGAAGTCCAAACTGAATGCATAAGCATTTCTGAAAGGTGAGACTTGTATCCTCAGGGATACAGGGACCAAAAGGAGAGCAAAGACTTACAAGACTGGGTAATGTGTACGTGAAGAGGAACCAGCAGATTCCTCCTCTTTGTTGTGACAGGACCTCAGATGTGAATCTCTTGTTCTTGATTTATCGGGATGAACTTGTGCACAGGGACTTGTAGTCCCTGTGCACATCTGAGTAAACTCAGATGTGAACATGCATATTCAATCCGATGGGTTACGGGTGCTCTCTGCGCACTGGGCATTCCATGCTGGCAGGGATTACACCACCATCTGCTTGGTACGATGCACATCACAGGGTTGGTACCTGAATCCAGGATGTTGTTGCAACTCCTGCTGACTTCTTCAAGTCTTACAGAATATTATTTTTGTCACTGGAAACTCTGTTGTGTCGTTTATGTACAAATCTGGACAGAAGCTATGGATTTAGTGGGGAGAAGCATTTAAGGGGCAGATAGAAGAGGCTGAAGGATCCATGCTTTGGGGTGATACCTATAGTTCCCTGAGGGACACAGACCAAGCACACAACAGCTAGTGGGGGAAACTGTGTTGATGCCATGGGAAACAAAGACATTGTGTAGTCTACAATCCAGGCAGGAGGAGGGAGAGAACGGAGATGTAAATTAGGAGGAAATTTCCTTGAGCTGCTTTGGTCCAGGAATATTATACCAAGAATAAAATGTCCAGGAATAGCTGTCTGTCATTGTAACAGTCACATTAGACATGATGGATAACTTCAGGCTATGCGCTCCTGAGCACAGTAGACTCTAAACACCCTTCTTTCTTTAGAAACTCCTTCCAAACACCTTTGATTTCCCAGGGATAAGCCAGCTAGCTGTATTCCTGTTCTGCATTTGATTTCCCACTCACAGAATATTATTCATCTAGCTAGCTATTTATTATCTAATTCCATGGCTGCAGTTGAGGCAAGTCTGTTTATTCCTTTTCCACAGCCGTGTCTCTTTCTCCAGCAGCTCTTACTAGCTGCGAGGTGCCCTGGGGAATGTCAAAGCAGAATTAATTACTCATGACCAGCGATGGAGGTGTTTTTTCAGCTTTGGCTTTGGCCAGCTGATTGCACAAGATCTTTATGGGAGTCAGGCTGTTGAAGAAACAAATGTGACACCTGCTCTGTATTGCTTTCAGACAGAGTCACTCAGGGAGGCTGCAGAGGCATGTAGGATCTATCAAGCAGCAGGGAAAAGCTAGCAATCTAGCCCAAGTCAGTGGTGTGCATGCTGGTGGAAGGGACTCCTCGTTTCCTTTGGCAGGACACCATGTCCGTGAAACTGTAAACCACAGTTTAGTGTGTTCTGCTCTGTTCCCAGCCTGCACAGGTGTGAATCTGTCAGCATCCACAAGAAAGTCTTCTGTGCATTCATTCTGAATGTCCCCTTTGGAGGAGGAGGAGGAGTTGTGAAGGTACCTGGCACATGCCACACTGGAAGTCACCCCATCAGCATGCCCATGAGTGATGGCAATGCTGACCATTTGCACAGGTTGTGCTGAAGCAGCAGTGTTCATTTTACAAAGAACTCTGAATTCTTCCAGACCCTCTTCTTCCCCTTTGTAGAGCACAGTAGAGCATGTGCTGTTCTTCCTGGGCAGTGATTTCCTCCTGGCAATGGAGAAAGGTCAAGTGTCCATGCCAATTCTTCTTGATCTGTCAGCAGCCTTCAAATCCTCTAGCAATGAAGGGCTAATGATTTGTAGTGTCTGGCATGGATGGGCAATCTCTCCCTGCAGGAGCATTCCTTCTTTCTAGAGAGAGTCTCTATTGTGGCTTGGGGTGATGAAGCATTTCCTTCAAGGATTCTTCCAAAGGGATAATTCAGTGCTCAGCTGTCAGAGTGATGGGGTTACAGTATTAGAATGTGCTGATGACAAGGGATAAGTTCAACTTCCAAGTAAATAATCCACAGTTTTCAAAACATATTATCCTCAAATATCTTCTGCCTTCGACTTGTTCCATTGTTGCCTAACACAGAAACAAATTGAGGCACTTTGCTCCTTTCCCACCCCAGAGATGAGGCCACATGTACAGAAACATCGGCTGGGATAGAGCCATTTCTGGGGCGGGGAGGTGGAAACATGGGCTTTTAATGGAAGTCTCAGACTCCAGCACTACTCACTATTAGCAAAAAGCTGTAATCTGCAGTGACAGCCCAGCTGGAGCAAGAGTATATAACCAGTCACATCTGCATGCAGAGATGTGCGTTGAAGCAGCTGAGTGGGGGAATTCAGATTACAAACTGCAGTGTCTGGTGGTGGAGGTGTATCCCTTTAAGAGGAAAAGCAGACAGAAAAGCTCCCTGCTACTTCAAATAAACCTCCAAAGACTGGGGATGCTTCTCCTTTCTATTCCCATTGCATAAACCACTGTGCTCTCCCCTGCATAGCCTGAATGGTGGCTGGCACTAACCCCTCTCTCTGAGGGGAGGTGGAAGACTTGCCATGGAAAGGAGAAGCCTTTGCTCCTTATTTAAACTTGCTTTTAGCCCGATGAAAGGGAGGAGAAGGGAAATGTGGTCATGCATAGCCATATACCACCTCTTACTCCATGCACTCTCTCTTGCTCCATGCACAGCCTTAGTTCAGGGCCCTGCCTATGTGTATGCTCTTCTCTGTATGTACATTTAGAACGGAGTCTGTCCTTTCACGTTCAGCCCTGCAAAGAAGCACCAGCAGCACGCAGCATGCAGACCTCAGCACCGAGACCTGCTGCCCTCCATCTCTTATCGAACTGCAGTGAATGCACAGGAGCCATTGGGGACATTTTCATCCATGAAATGAAGAATCAATAGAGTTGCCTCATTGCAGGCTCCACACCACTGTTCTCTCCTTCCTCCCCTTTGCCACTTGCCTTGCCCTGTTTTTCAACCCACTTTTACCACAGAATCGATGGTGTGAATTCATGGGTAGCAATTCCCCTCTGCTATGCAGAGGAGCAAAAATCTGGTTTAAAAGAAGAAAAGGAAAATCAGGTAGACTTCTTTTAACCAGCAGAGAAGTTGCTTCTCTGATTTGTGGAGGGGAAGGAAGCTGTGCTATGCAGTCATTGAGCTGATGGAGAGGCTTGGAAAATGGACATATTATTTCCTTGGGAAAAATCTTGCCTTCTGATTTGTGGTCATGCTTTTAAGCTCCAGTTTGGATGAGGATCATGCTCCCACAAAGCTTTTATGGCCTGGAAATTCAAAAGCAATACTAACTTGAGACCTTCATTATCTTCTGCTTCTGTGATGCTGAAGAACTAGAATGCTGTAGGAAATATTTAACATTGTTTAATGATAACACATAAGTAAACAACAAACATTTTATACAAGATGCAGTATATTTGAAATATATCAATACAATACAGAATATGTAAAAATGTCAAAACAAATTAATTGAAACAACATAAAAATGTGTTTCTCTCCTCAAAATGAAACGTTCCAGTTTGACTAAAATGGAGAGAATCAAAATGATTTGTTTTGACACCTTAGACATCAAAAAGTTTGTCAGAACTGACACATTCCCATGCAACGTTTCAATTGCAAGAGAGAGGCGTTTTCCTGCTAAGAACTGTTCTGTCACAATTGTGTGACCAGCTCTACTTGCAGTCTATCTAAACAGACAAACATCACAGCCAAGACTCAAACGCTCCAGGTGGTCAGAAGATGGATTTAGCACAGAGCAGAATAGACTCAAAGAAGGAAATAAAGAAAACTCGCAGCTAGAGATGGTCTTAAACTTGGATACCACACTGCTTTCATGTTTGAGGTGCTCAGACCTGCGTGGTTTCAGACTTTAATCCTAGCAACGACTGAGTTCCTTCAGTGTTGTAACATATCTGTGCTGCAGGATTGGTGTGCTGATGGAAGACACTGTTTGTGATGGTGGAATGCCAGTGCAGATCCTTAGTATCCTGTGGTATTTTTCAGTTCTTGGCATTGTTTGGGGTCTAGCTAGCACCAGTCCTCTGTGTTTGACAGATTAATACTGATAAGTATGAGATGGCTTTATTTCCACACATCCCTCTGTCTCAGTGGAAATCCTAGGCTTAGGGCCTAGGGAATAGGCTGAAATGTAGTGTTTTCGGCAGATTTGCTCTGGGATTCAAGGCTGGTGAAAACCCCTTTGGCTTGGAGTTTTTCCACCTTCATGATACACAGATTTTAAATCTTCTCATTATATAAATGCATTTTCAGGTTAATTTGAGCTTCTAATTTAATATACTGTTCCAAATTAAGAGTTAATATGCTATTTGATTATATTTTTGCAATGAGATCCAACCCAAGGCTCATTGACTTCGATAGACCTTCCAACAGAACCTGCAGCTGCAGAGCCTGCCTAAATGTGTGCTTAGAGCAGGAGACCCACGCTCAAGACTCCTGGCTTCTGATTCAGAAGCTGCAGATAAAATGGTGTTATTACACATTCTGTTTCACATGTCTAGCCTGAATTAAAGTGCCTGTACGTTAATGTGTGTGTAACTTCCACTATATTGGAAAGCAGGGTGATAGAGAGACCTGAGTCCAGGTGTTTTCAGCCTCAGACCAGTGTAATATGCACCAAAGGAATCTGTCCTAAATACTTAAGAGATCCCCATAAGTCACTAGGCAGCATCTTGTCTCTTGAGTATCCTGGCAGGGCTGCTGCACAAGGGTCTAAAGCTGCAGGAGCCTGTGTGTCTAAATGCACAGTGAGGTTCTCATGGCCATAGCAAATTCTTCTCTCAATGTGGTTAAGAGAGGTGGGTGTACCCAGGGACAGAATTTGCAGTCATCAACAACTTGGGGTCTTTTTTCTTTCCCCTCTTCAACTGCTTCTGGTTCCCTTGGCTTTATCCAGCGTGAATGGTGGCAGAACCTGGTGCCCATAGGAAGTGCTCAGTTAAATGATGCTTTTCATCCTGGCAGGCAGGGCTGTCATTATCCAAGCAGCAGGAGCTGTACCAGCAGAAGCAATAGCCTGTGGATTTTAACCCCTTCTGCTCCTCCAGTAAGAGCTGAGGAGCACAAAAGCCCCAGGTTAAGAGCTAAGCTCCTTTCTGAGGGATAAGAAAACCATGAAGATGAGTCATTTGTAAGGATTGTTAGGTAACCTCAGCTTCCTAGCATACCAAAATCAACATTAGCTTGCTTATGGACTGAGATCACTCTGTGTGGCAGCAATGGTGAAGTCCATGCCCAAGAATGAATTTCAGAACAGCAAAACTGTTGCAAAGAATGTTAGGTGTGGGATCACAGTTGACCTCTAGGATCAAATGTTACCTTATTGCTCTTCAGGGCAGTTTTGGCATTGATTACTTTTTTTCCTTCAAGCTTTCTGCTTACAAGTGCTAATTGTTGCAGTGAAAGATATTAGAAAGGCAAGTCTGGGACAGAGAATGGAACAGGCAAGCAAGCAAAAAAACAGGGTTTCTGGACTCTGACGCAGGCCTCTTTGAACTTAGTTTTCAGATTACTCTCTCAAGTCAACAGTAGGGAATAGTCTGATTTTTGTTTGGTTTATTGGGTGTAGTTCAGAGGTATTTCTTTTTTCAAAATGCAAGAAGAGCACTAAATGAATTTGGACATTGCAGAAAGCATAAATTACAAAATAAATTTTGGCTCAGTCAAAACACACTGTTTAAGAAAACACTTCATTTTGATTTTGAATGTATAGTACTCAACATGTAATGAAAAACAAAACACAATCTTGAACCGATCCTTTCCAAATGGAACACTCTACACATTCTGTTCCAAAGAAAAGCTGACTTTATCAAAATGCTTCTTTCCCCCCCCCCCCCCTTTAAATCAACAAATTTCTACCAAGTGTTCTGCCTCTGATGAATTGGCATTTTTCTGACATAAAATGAGCAATCCAAAAAAATCCTAAGCAGCTCCATGGCAAGTCCTAGCTAATTCGGGAATAGTAGTGTGAAGGTGCGTAGGAAGGGTACTGCAAGGAGATGTCGCATTGAGCTGAGACTTAAGAGATTCAGGTTGAATTCCTGAAGCAGTTAGAAAATGATCTGGGACAAGCCATTAATCAAGCCTGTGTCTCAATTCCCATTCTGCAGAATGGGAAAAAAACAGCATTTCCCGATCTCCTAGAGCTACTGCAAGGATAAAAACCTATTAACACTTATGAGATTACAGGACTTTGATATGAGGTGTATAAATACTGAGAAAGACAGAGGACAGAGCTGCATCTTTTGGTGTAATTTAAAATGAAATTATGGAGAAGTGGCCTAGCTTGGACAATAATTTAATAATAGTAGGAATAATTTCAAGTTCAGGGCAGTGTTTAATAGAAATCACTGCTCACCACCCACCATATTTTTTTTTAATAAGCAGCTCAGAAAAGTGCAATTTATCATTATTATTACCATCTATATTCATTCTATCTCTGCCACTTCACAAATGAGAGGAGTTCCTCACAAACATCTCTAAAGCTAGCTCATTATCCAGCCTCCCTATTTAGAACTCTCATTTCTGACAATAGCTATCACAATCTTGCCAACAGTAGGGCTGCTGGTGTGCTGACACCACTGCTCCGAGCCCGCTGAGCAGCATTATCTCACTGTTCCCTTGCGCTCCCCCATCTGTCTCTGGCCATCTGGTGTCCTTGGTCTTCTGATTAGACTGTAAGCTTTTTGGGGCATGGACCACCTTTCTGGTGTCTGTTCGTGCAGCACCTACCATGATACCTGTTCCAGTCTCAGATTCAGCAGGGCTGTCTTCAGAATGTGATACTTCACCACGTAAATCAGTGTGTACATGCAGAAGTTCCTTTTAATTTAGTTCCCAGTTCTACTGAGCACTGTTAGATAAATACTCTTTCTAAGTAGATCCATAAACCTAGTGCCTATGGATCCTGGATTTCAGAGTGGTGGCTTTGACACCTTGGCTACTAGTACTATGTTGTACTTGATGGAGATTACATGCCTGCTGCAGTTCTTTGGTTTCAAAGAGCCTCTCATCCTCATCAAAACAGAACCAGTAGTTTATAATTAGCTGAAGTGTGGGGACAAATTCGCTGAGAACAGGTACTTAGTTGTTACCAGTGTGATTCTAGAGGCAGGGAGTAAGTCAAGTTGCTGCGCAAAACCTGCTCCCTCTAGGTTGCTGATCGAACTGCGTTAATAACAAAGGATTTGTAGGGTGTTTTTGGTTCACTGAATATTCTGACAAGTTGTGAGCACTGTGTTGACAAACTGAAAGGAAAAAAAAGCCTTTTCTCCTTTAAGTCACTTGGGGTCAAAGGAACTATTTTCATCACTGTTCTCTCTTAAGAAGCTGGAAAGACAAATCAGAAGGAGAAAGGGGGAAAATGTCTGATAGTTTTAAATGGAGATTTCGAAATGTTTCCCCTTGGTGCTCTCACAGCCAAAACATTGACATCTCCCAGTCATTATTTTTTTCAGCATGAACAATTTGGCAAAAGCGAAGTGAATCCAGGGATTGTGTTGGTGTTTTTGGAGAGGTATTTCGTATCCTTTCTCCTTGCTTTTCCTCACCCAGAAATGTTTCAGCTGATGAATATCCCTCAGGTCTAACCATTCATGCATATTTTAAACTGAACAGGTTAAAGAGTAAGTGGAAATGTAGGCACTGGTCAGTGCAGAACAGCCAAGGTCTTGGGAGGGATTCACCCATCCCTGCCTCAAAGGGAGAAATCACACTTCCATTAAAGAATAGCTTTATAATCATTCAGGATTTTACAGTGTTGCTTGCTAGAGACATCCAGAAATTCAGAACCACTGCTGACTTGCAGCTCCATCTCTGACTCTAGTCAGTTATCAGCACCTGTAGTTTGAGCTATAGAGACATGTAGATCAGAAGCAGCCAAATTCTTTTTTCCTAGAGTTCAGGTTTATCCGCTGAAGTTCATATGACTTAACAAACCTTGACAGATTTGCTTCCTGATCCTTTTCCATCCCTGTTCCCTGTCTTCTCCTGGCTGTGACACAGAAAAGATGTCCTCAGCTTGGCTGGATATCTGACCAGTGTTTCCAAAGGACAGTTTCATGGACAGTGTCTGCCTCCCAGCACTTTCATGGGTCATCTCTGAATTAGGTGCAGGACATAAATATTATTGCTCCAGTTGCACTCAGTGACCTAACACGAATTAAATCCTAAAGGTGTAGGGCAGTAGTTACTTGTCTAGCAGGAATGTGAATGTACAGTTAGCTTAAAGAAGGGATAGTTGAATTAAATCTAGAAAAGTATCTCCCAGACTTAAAATTAAGGATGCACTTAAGCTGTTTGCTGAAATGAGGTCAGATGATTGTCACTTTACAGGGTCGAGCTCTAAACTAACATAAGCTGTTTCATCTCTCCCTTGACACTTCAGTCTCCTACTAATTTATCAGCATCCTAAAGCAGTGTGTGAATTTGCTGCAGAACAGAAGTGTTTCAGATACAAATAGCGATTGTTAGCCTCTTCCCTCTGGTAAATGGCAGCAGGCAGAAACCTCTCTCAACCTGCCAAGAAACAAATGTGGGACACAAGAAAGAATTATTGGTGCATGAAGCTTAAAGAGATAGGGGACTTATTTCTTTACTGCAAATAATGTGTTCAGTAATTTCTCTTTCCTGAGTCTGCATTTCTGATGGAAATAGTTTACAACAGGAGGAGGAGGAAACAGAAGGGATATGTGCAAAATCAACTTGAATCTAATAGAAGGGATAAATGAAAGGTACAGAGGTAGAAAGGTAGACAATCCCAGGAGGCAGAGGAGTAGTGGAGTATTCACAGCAAGGGATTGAGAGTCAGAGCTCTTGCATTCTGCCTTTCCTGTTTGTAGCAGTGATCTGGGGCTACACAACCTCCCTGGTATGAAACAGACCTTGCAGTATCATTCTGTGCAAAATCTATCATTCTGAGCTATCCCACTGTATAAAAATTACCTTTTAAGTGGCTAAGTAGACACCCAGCTCTATTCCTTTCTTCTTGTTTCAAGAAACAATGGGAGTAACAGCACTTGCCTGCCTTACTAGAGTGCTGAGAGCTTTAATTAATGTCTCTAATTCAATTTGAACTCCTTGGATAAAAGGCACTGCCTTGTGACAGAAAAGGTATTGCCTAAAATAGAATATAATTAACACAGAGATATCAATCACAGTGAAATTAAGTGTACATTCAAATACAACTTGCACTTTACAGAAAGTACTTGCTTATTTTTCCTCCAAGAATCCTGAAGACTCACAAGACAAGGAACATTTAATGTTCCAGGCTGGATTTGTATTAGAATATGACCATCTTAAACCACCTAACAAAATAAAAGGGATTGTAACGGGAACCCCTATTTGCACTGATGGATGTGCCTCCATGATGGATGATGCTGGAAACTGACTGTAACGTGAGTCAGAATCGGTACATCTAACATTTTCTTCTCCCAGTTCTTATTTACTGTGAACTGCAGCCTATGTCTTAGCTCACCCACTGATCATGTTTATTAACAGATGTGCTAATTGCATGATCATATTTGCTAACATGAACCAGAAGGACCCAGATGACTGCATTGCTCTGCAATGGTCCTGAGTGGAAATGGTCTTTGTAGCTTGTTTTTATGTTAACTGCTGTATTACAAAGCTTGCTGTCACCTCAAGAGGATTTTCATTCATTGCTTATAGGGCAGGAACACCTAGTGAGCTGTGAGGGCAGCAGGGCTGCTTTTTGTTAGGTGCTATAACCAGGTGATTGCCTCTCCTACAAGTTCATGGTCCAAGTAGTCAAATACTATTGTGTTTCCATGCTGGAAAGCAAAGCAAAAATCGTGTAAGGGCATTGCCCAAGATCACAGAAAGTGCAGAGCTGAGCAGAAACCTGGATCAAAACCCAGTGTCTGGTTCTCCCAAGCCTCCCCTTTTAATGCAGAGATGGCTTCTGTGCCATCTTTGGCTTTTACTTAGTCTTGGCTCTCCTACCCAAGCTGTATATACTTAGAGACATCACCTCCTTGCCCCTTTTTCCCCAATCCCCTTTGCAAAATCCCCACAACACATTGCACATCTGTGGAGCCTCATAAAGACACCTAAGAAATTAATTTCAGATTCAGTCTTGTTAGGAGTTAGATTGAATGCACCTCATATAATATTGCCTTAGACACAAGATAATCCCACTTTAGTAAGCTTTATAGCTTCCATGGGGACCAGGCCCATGGTGTGTTTTAATCTTTAATGTGAAACAACATCTCTACAGCAGCTACAGGGGGGAAAAAGATACTACTAAAAAATTAAAGTTGATGGTGTGATAGTTGTCTAGACCCAATTGTGCTCTACCATCCTTCATTGCCTCAGGCACCATTCCCTGCTCTCAGCACTGATCCAGCTTTCAGACTGGAGATGCGTCCTTTTCTTCTAGCGATCTGAAAGCATGTTCTCCCCATGTCTTAACCTGTGGTTAAGAGCTATCACAATTTATATCATCCTGATACTAACTTCAACCTAAAAGGAGAGGAAGGGGGAATGAAGAGGTGCGTGGGGGGAATTAGTGAGTATCTCCTCTCTTTTATAAGTTGCTATTTCCTCAGTGTGTGATGCTCGCATGTGGGAGGACATACTGGGACTTCTCTGAAACACGTTTTATTTGGTTCTTCTTATAGTTCAGTTCACACTTGCACTGCCTGGGAACTGTAGGGGAGTTATCATTCCACGTAGGTATGTGAAAGCTCCTCTTTTTGCAATAGAAATTCAATAGAAAGTGAAATGTTTAAAGGAAAACTGGTCCAGGCTGGCTGATGAACGAAGCAGTTTTGGATGAGTTTAATGAACAGAGAACCAAGCAAGTCTGGACAATGTGTACTGAACAACTGATAGCTATCAGAACAAATGTGCTACCCGTCTAATGGCAAATATGCTGAGTTTGCAGCTGCTTACTGTGATGGGACAGTGTTGCAGATCTGCAAAGAGCAGCAAGTATCCTGGATGGAGAAGCAGGAGGAATGGGTTCCTGAACTGGAATTTGGAAATGCTGAAGGTGGGATTTAGCTGGGAGCATTTCTCAGTAATCACCTTGAGATCAAGACTAGTGTGAGTGGAAGAAGAGGTGTAATGTAGTTCACTTGGAATATACTTTATTCCTTTCAGTGTGGGAATAGAGCATATTCCGTTATCCCCAAACCCTGGGTTTGTAAGGTAAAGCAGAACAGGTCCTTTCTGAGAGGAGATGGGCTGAAGCACAGAGAGCAACCACACTAATGGGTGCAGTAAGAGTTAGTGCTGAAGGCCACTATTAAACACATGCCTTCAGAAGAAGAACAACCTCTTCAGTCAGGAGCTACAGGTACCATTAGTTTTAATAACAGTAATATTCTATTTGCATTTGGAAAGAAGTTCAAATGTGCCCAACAGAAAAAGCGATCCCATACTTAACGTTTTCCATTCCTTCATGTAATGCAACAGCTGAATGTCGTTTTTAACCAGACTAACACAACTCGGCTTTGATAAGTGCTGCAGAGCACACTGCAGCTCCACAAACACATGCAGTGCACACGTGCAGACTCCCACACACGCACTCGGCACTTGTGCTCCCTGTCACACTCCCAGCGCAGGAGACATGGATGCTGAAAGCCATGGGCTGCAGCTCTGCTGTGCTCCTGGGAAAAGATCCTGATGCAGGAGACAGCCATGCCAGCAGATGGTGGTGCTCTCTGATCTATACTGTGCTGCTTACATCAGCCAAGGTCTCACATTCACATGCAGTGCTGCAAGTGTGCATGGCACCTCTAGCATACGTTGGTTTGGCCTCTCCTACGCTCTTAGCAAAACCTGTCATCTTTAGGACTCACAAACTTTTAGTCTGAGTGCTTATGGTGGACTCAGACTCAAAACCAGAATGGTTTCTGGGGATGTACAAATAAGCCTGACACTAAATTTCCTGGTAGCAGAGCTTTGCATAGCCTGATTTTTCCTGCTTCGAAGAGTAGCTGCAGTCTCTCTGCACTCTATTCTGCAGAAGTAGGTGGGTATCACCTGTCCTGAGGACAACTTTTAGACAGGTTTTTGCTCCCAGAGTGGGGAATGCAGCTTCAAGGTGTCTTTGCCTGCCCAGGTATGCCCACCTTGTTTACACATCCTTCAGCAGGCTCAGCAAGGCAGCCAGATGGACAGGAGGTGGGCAGGAGGAGGAACATGTCCTGTGTATGGAGAGGGCTTTTTCCAAGCAGCATCAGCAATGAGGAGCACAACCCAGCAAGTTAGGATGCTGCTGCAGCCACGGTTAGGAAGCAGAAAGAGAGGGTATCCAGGTCAGGCATGGGGTGTCAGCTAAGCAAGCTGCTCACCTTCCACCAATAGAGCACACAGCTTTGTTCAGAGGGGCATTGTGCCAACAGCATGACTGTGGAGGTGGATGATCTAATGACTGAAACATTGCGAATGGGAGTCAGGAGATGAGGGCTCTCTTCCAGCTGTATCCATGGCTTGCTGCGTAACCTTTGGCAAAGCATTTCACCCCTATGTTTCCCTTCCCACTCATCATATGTCTTGTCTATTTAGCTGTTAAACACATCGGGGAGAGGAGCTGGCTCCTAGCAGGACTGGGCTCAGCCATGATTTGATGTGGGGATGCAGTGGGACAGCCACTCTCCCATCATATGAATGACATGTCCTGCACCAGGTGCTGTGAAGCATCCCCTTAAGCTCCCTAGTAGATATCCTGCACTGAATATGCATGTTCACTGTGTTGCCCTGCAGAGCCTTGATCTTGCAAACAGCCTGGAGGTCCTCCCATAATCAAAATGACAGCAGACCCTGTTCCCCCTCTGCCAGACACACACTTCCCAAACACACAAGCAGGAAAGCAGGTTGAGATGATTTTTCTCCTTCAAAGTTTGGCAGGATTTCATAGTTGTGTGTGTTTCTGTGTGTCCAAAAGTGCTCGTCACGGGAGCCTGGGTAATTATTTTGTTTTATTTCTCTTTTTGGCAACACTTTGAAGTAAGAGCTGGGCCTTTATAGATTGTTCAGGTTGCATGGAGTATGGATTACAGATGATCAGAGAGACATGAAAGCATAGGCATGGCATTAAAGGGACAGGAATGGGGTAATTGTAGCCTAGGGTGAAGCCACCTTCTGTGCCCAGCTTCACTTGCCTCTGTGACACTGTGGAGGGCTTCATGAGGGAAGTGATGGAAAAGCTGGGGTGAGGATGTCTCAGGTCAGGACCTGGTTATTTCAAAGGTGGTAAATGCTCAGGAGGTTAAAGACACCAGTTAGGTACATGAATAAAACACTGCCAAATACTCTAAGCTGTAATACAGGCAGAGGGAAGTCTTTTAAAACTTGGTTTTTCATGTCTATTTTCACCCTGAGAGACAGTTGTCAAAGGATCAAAGCAATTCCCATTTTAAACTCTCTCTTTCTCTCCCTCCCTCCCTCTCCTCCCCTCCATTTCTCTCTCTCTCTCTCTTTCCTTCCTCCTCTTCCTTCTCTTTTTCAACAGGACTCCACAGAATGGAGCAAGAATGAGAGGAAAAAGGCAGACAGAAAAGCATGAACTGGAGGCTTGTTGAGTTCCTCTACCTCCTGTTTATATGGGACCATATACTAGTACAGCCCTCCCACCAGGACCCAGCTGCTACCAACCAACATGTCTCCAAGGAGTTTGATTGGCTTATTTCAGACAGGGGGCCTTTCCACCACTCACGGAGCTACTTATCCTTTGTGGAAAGACATCGTCAAGGATTTACAACCAGATATAAAATATACAGGTATGTTGATCTCCTTCAGCACCCGGAGCTTGGATAACTTGTTAGGTGGTGGGAACTCACCCACTTCCCATGGGCTCAAGGCTTGTAGTCAATTGGAAACACATCATTGTCCCTGTTTCATCTGGAAGCACTTCTTTGTTCTTAATGGTCCTCAGGTAGCAATGAAAATCGCTTCAAAGACTCAGCTGTAATGCTCTGATAGGGAGATGAAGGTAGTACCATGACAAAAAGGGACCAAGGGTGTGGGTGTACTGCATTTGTGACAACAGAGAAGTTAATAGCCAGGTTCACAAGCATGTTTGTCAGACCAGTGTACCAATGGGCAGACCCCAGGCCTCTGTAGTCATACATGTAAACTGCTAATAGCTTAAGATTCACATGGGTGAGAACAGACATAAAGATATCAAGACACACATCAGCATGGCAGTTCTCACACTGCTGAGAACGATGAGCTTTAGCTATGTACTACCTACCGCAGACCTTTGCAGATTAACTCCATGTAGGAGTTGGACTTGCCCCAGAACTGTGATCTTGGTTTAAGAGGCTTCCATCTAAAACACTCCACAGAATAGGCAGAATCTGGATTTTCCTTTGCCTTCTAGGTTTTGAAGCTTTTGTTGTTGCTTGTTTCCAGCTCTCCTTGCCCACTGTGATATCCAGAAACACGCTTTTCATTTCTCATTTTAACATGAAAAGCTGGGGTGCTCATGTGAGCCTCCTATTAACACAGCGAGTGCTTTGGAATGAAGGGGAATAAGCCAGAAAATGTCATGAGATTTGTGTTAAAACCTAAAGAGACTGCAAAACCCTCATAGACATGTGCACATTTACATAATTATATAGTCCTGGTGTGTTTCAGAAAGACCCTTGCAAACACAACTGTTGCAAACTAGTAGGTAGGAAAGCACTAGTGAATAGCCTACTGGCAACATGCATGCACACACACATAGGTGATGACTGGGGGGAGCAGGGAAACCACATGTGTATAGGCTGTGTTCCCCATGGGCAGAGAGCCAAAAGCACTTGTAGAATAAGAGTGATGTGCAAGACATCATCTATGTGTGGGGAAGAAAAATGAGTTGTGCCTGTCCCATAGCCTCCAGGGAGTGCAGCATCCCCTCCCCTCGCACCAGCCCGCAGAGCAAAGGCAGGTGAACATGGGTTAAAGATACTGTTCTGGCTTGTCCTCTTCATTCAAAACAGCTCAGGGGGGAAGACAGCCCCAGATCTAGATATCATGCTGCCATTCATCCACTAAGGGTGTCTCGCTGTCTTTGCTTGCATAGAAGAACAGATAAAACATGCCTTTTTCAGAAAGACTTTCTTCCTATGTGTGGATATCCCCAGGTCTCCTCCTGCCCTGCCTGACAACAAATACTGTGATTGAGGCTGCAAATCTCTGCCCCACACAATACCCCTGGTAGAGGCTCTGCTCTTTGCTAAAGAGCTATTCAGCCCTGAATGCCACTGCACCGGTATACAGGGGCTGTAGTGGGAGAGAAATGCATGCAATGTATGTGTTCAGACACATCTATGACCTGTCACTGTAGGTCAGGCCAGAGATCCATCAAGCCTGGGATTCTGTCTCCAAGAATCATGGAAAAATAGGTCTGGAAGGACCTTGAGAGGTCATTTAATCCACATCTCTTCCCCAAGGCAGACTCAGACATACCTGTGTCACATCTGGCAGAGGTTTGTGGGCAACCTGAAAGGTTTCCCATGATGGAGAATTCACACCCAGAGCAGGCAGTCTGCACGAAGACTTTGCTGTCCCCACCTTTATAAAGGAACTAAAATGTTATTTGTACATGAAGCCTGTGATTTCTAGTTGTATCTTCTGTATGGTGAGGAGCAAATTCCCCTTTGGTCTGTAGGAGGCTGGTAAGCATTTGAAGGCTTATCTCAGTTAAGGGTGACCTGAATATACAGGAAGCAGAAAGGGATCTCTTTCTCCATTTCTGCTGAATATTGCCAAAGCAGTTGTAGCATGGGGAGGAGACAATGTCCTCCTTCTTCCAACATGGAAGAAAATGGGCAGCAGCATTCTACATGCATAGGAGATGCAGATGGTCACAGTGCTGGAGAAGTTATTCACAAAAGAAACTGGAGATGAAACAAAGTCCAGTGGAAGTAGTTAGGAAAAGAGTTTAGAGAGACGGGGAAGATTGCAAGGGCACCTTGGGCATTTCATGGACAAATATCATGCACTAACCTGAGGGAGGAAGCTGAGGGCTTGGAGAAATCCAGCAACGTGTGTCACGGTTTGAGCTGCTGGGAGCTGAGCACTTTGGAAACACTCTCTGGGTCTATCTTCTGCTCCAACTGCAGTCAGCTGAGGAGGAGGGTAGAGCCGCATGTGCTTCAGCAGATGGAGCTAGAAAGGAGGTGGCTGCCCAGATGATGGAGGGTTGTTTGTTTCTGGTATCTTACCCTGTTGGCAGAATTGGTCACTTCCAACCTGGTCCCATGTATTTTTTGAGGGAGCAGTAAAATCAGTCTGGTTATGGTGAATTAGTGAAGCCACAGCCAATTCCAGCAGTTGAGAGCTGGACTCAGAGCACACACACCCCTTCCAGAACACAACATTTTACTGAAACCCACAGGGGTAAAATCTCATTTTGTGGGATCCTTAAATTGACTTGGAGAAGCTGTAAAGCTGTGGGGATTTTGTCAACTCTTTAATTCCAGCACAGAAGCTTCTTTCCTACCAAATGATGTCTCTCAATTGCTCTTTGCACTAGACTAGCCCAAGGGAGGCACATATTCTACATTAAGGATATTGCTCCTTTCCTTAGAAAAGCAGCAGATACGACACATGGGAATTTTCTGTGTACTCTTCTCTTTCAATGTTCCTTTTCTCCCATACTTTTTTGGGGTGGCTGGTTTGTTCTTTGTCCTTTGGTCAGACAGTTCCTTGAGGCACTTGTGATTTAACTGAATGAGGTTTAACCTGACCACTGCTTTTCTAAGCAGCAGAGATTAAACCAGACAGAGCAACCAAGGATTTGGAATAGAAGTGAAATCAGGCAAGAGGACCTCACCCATTCCTAACTGAAACACTGTCATCTGTTTAGTGGTGATTTCCCCAGTGTCTTGCTGTGCAGGAGCATGGACACAGTGCATTAGGGCCGTGTCATTTACACTGAAAACCCTTAGAAATAAAGCCACTGTCAGTGCTACACGGAGCAGAAGGCAAACCACAGTATTTGCTCATCTTTACAGGTGATTTTAGAAAGGAATGAAACCCTCAGAACTGAAGTCCAGAAGTCTGCCAACAGCAAGCAAAGAGCCTATTTTAGTTAGCCAGGCAATTTTATATGCTGCATAAGCAGAACTGCTGTGGCACAGCAGAGCTGCCAATATCTTTTCATAGGATGCCTGAATCCAGATCTATCCAAAGGCTTATTCCCTCCTTCTTTTTCATTTTAGTATATTTTAGGTTCCTTTCTCACAAAACTTGGACTATCGATTTCCTGGTATCCTCAGTCAAGGTCTGCACTTTGCATGTGATAGTAAGAGGCAAGCAGAGGGGGAGATGTTTTATATATTAAATCATGAACAGTAGGGGCAGATACAATTGCATTAAGGAAGCACATTAATCAGCATCAATTCATACTAATAAGGCTGGTTTAGGGGGGCCTCTGGCAGGAAAATGTGCTTTGATCATTATCTGTGCACTCTGATGCTAATGCAGATAGGATGGCAGATGCTGAGAGTGGTTTGTGGGGTGTCTGAATATTCATTATCACTATCCTGGTTGTTCCTAGTCATGGGAGCCTTGGGTAGTAGGTACTGTGTGAAGGCTGGAAAACAGATGAAGCTCAGCTTGGCTTTGGGACTAGGGCACTGCTCAATCCAGAAAACATTCCTGTTACCAGACAGGAGTTAACAGCATCAGTCCTCTTCTTTGAAGTGTATTGTCATGTTGTCCTTTCTTCTTTTCCCAGAAACTGATTATTTAGCTATAAGGCAAAGCAAAAGCAACAATAAACTGAGCACTCGAATACACTCTGCAGCTAGACAGGCAGAAGCACTGACACAGAGGCATTTTGCTAATGATGCTGCTCAGTTTAAGTAAGTTCTAGAAAAACAAATCTTTGCAAGAAAAGAATAAGGCTTTGCTGTTCAATGTCAGAGGTACGACACAGGAGGTGGAGAGGGAAGTGATGAGATGGTGTCATCCAGCTGAGCAGACAGGGTTATGGTTACACTGTCAGGGTCTATATTATATCTATATAGGTTATGTATATCTATAATCTATATTATTGCCCCATGCTGAGGTGTGGCTGTGGGTAAACTCACTTCTCTATGCCTTGGTTCCCTCCCCACCCCTGAGAATGAGAGATGACAGCGCTTGTCTGCTCTGCATTGCTGGGCAGACTTAATTAAATGTTGCAAGACATTTGGACATAAGGGACGACAGCAATATAAAATGGATGCTTGCACAGGCTGGAAGGGGAATGAACAAGAAAAAAAGTGGATTTTCCATGTATGGGAGTTTAATTCCATTTTCTGCAATGCAAGTAGGAACTGGGAAATTTGTCTCTCTGTGTAGGTTAGCAGGGAGACCCTGGAGTATAAAGATGAGATCTGCTCACCTTGCACTTCTCCTGCAGCAGGATCATTTAGGGGCTGCCTAATTCCATGAAACCTGCAAACACACTCTGCCAAGTCTGGATAAAATGAATTAGCAGATTCCAAACTCAGTAGAGGATGTGACAACAAACCAGTCAGGCCTGTCCCATCGCTCCGCTTGCAGAGTGACAGGACAGAACTGATTGCTTACGTACACTCGTTACAGTAAGGTCCCTGGATCTATAAAATGGAAATACAGCTCCTGAGACAGGAAAGGATGTGAGTAACTGGATGCACAAGGTAGCTATAAATAGATTGGAATGATGCCTGGGGAAAGAAAAGCTGATTTCCTCCCCTTAAAGGGTTGTTTCATCACGAGGGTGGTGCAGGTCTAAGGCAGGTCAGTGGAGAGGTGAGGAGTGCTTCTATCTGTGGTGGTTTTCTAGGCTTGGATGGACAAAGCCACAGTTCTGTCCACTCAAGAGCTGGTGATAGTCCTGCTTCAAGTAGAAGCTGGATTAAAGACCCTTAGGGTCTCATCTAACTAACACTTCTGTGATTTGCCTGTTTCTCCAGTTCAAAGTGGACACTAAACTGTGTGCTCATAAAGGGATTGGCACAGCTGAATGCATTGAGCCACACTAGAGGGTTTTATTTAGTCCTAGAAAACCCACAAATCGTGATCTCTAAAAGTGTCATTCCCCTAGCAAAGAGGAAGAGAATGATCATAAAGTGAGGATCTTTGCTGTGCACGTAACATGGGCTACAAATGACTCAGAAATACATGTGCTGTTCTGCTGCTTCAGTTTTCATTGAGAGGAAAAATAAATTATAGTAAAAAAAGAGGAAAATCTGGTCTCACAAAACTTTCCAGGTTTTATGGCACCACAAGTTAAAAACAATGAGCCAGATTCTCTGTGCCATATAGGAAAATTCACCAGTTTATTGGCTGGAGAATCTGGGATAGCATATCCAGCATTGCCCAGGGGCTTGCACAGCTCCAGGGGTTAGAAGGCTGCTTGCCCTCGCTGGCTGGGGGAATGATGAGCTGTTATTATTTGTAAGCAAAAGCCAAATCTGGCTCCTACATCCAGACAAAGGACTTGGACAGTGTGGTGAGTGAACGTGGGGTTTCTGTGGCTGGTTTTAGCAGCTTCTATTACAGATGTTTTGCCTTTCCTGATCAGAACTTTCAAACAGGTTGCATGTAAACCTCTGATTTTCACAGCTGAGGAGCTGATCTGGCAGAAAACTATGTGGGGGCTGTTCAGCCTGGAGAAGAGAAGCTATGTAGAGACCTCTGAGCAGCTTCCAGTATCTGAATGGAGCTACAAGGATGCTGGAGAGTGACTCTTCATCAGGGACTGTAGTGATAGGACAAGGGGTGATGGGTTCAAACTGAAACAGGGGAAGTTCAGGTTGGAGATAAGGAGGAAGTTCTTTACTGTGAGGGTGGTGAAGCGCTGAAACAAGTTGCCAAAAGAAGTGGCAAGTGCTCCATCCCTGGCAGTGTTCAGGCCAGGTTGGACAGAGTCTTGGATGACATGGTTTAGTGTGAGGTGTCCCTGTCCATGGCAGGGAGCTGGAACCGGATGAGCTTAAGGTCTTTTCCAACCCTAACCATTCTATGATTCTATGACTGTGTGGATGGAAACAGGAAGGGGACGAAGGGGACTGGTGAGACTGCTGTTTTCAGCAGCAATGTGGATTAAAGTAGTATTAAAGTGTTTGTGAAAACACACGCTGAGTTTTGGCAGGGACAAGATCTAGTAGAGCTGCTTCCACTATTTTTTCAGCACATCACTCCACTCCTCATTGACTCTTTCTGCTGTCTCTCTATTGCATTGAATTTAATCTACTGGTCACTAGAGCTGTACAAATAATTGATTTTGTGGTTCACTGGTTGTATGGAACGAAAAATAACATTTAAAATGGGTTGATTTGAAATGGATGTTTGTAAAATGGAAAAATCAAAACATTTCATTTTAGCCTCAGTGAGAAGTTTAAGCTTTGCTCCTTGTTTTCATTTTATTAATCTAGTGAAAAAACCTTTTCTTTTATTGCGATTTTTAAGACATAAAATCTCATCTCAAAACACAAAGTCAAGCAATGCCAGTTAAAACATGTCAGAGGGGAGACGTTTTGATTTTGAGTGTATTTTGTTTAGCTCTTTGCTCTTCAGCTTGCTCAGTCAGTTTATGTTGAAATTTGCAAGTACTCTTTATGTCCTTGACATAGGGAAGGAGAAAATAAAATAGGCTGGATGTCCTTATTGATCACTCTGAAACTCTTTGACTTCCCTTGGGTTTGGCTTTTAGCATCTTAGGATAAAGGAGAAGTAATACTTTCCCCAACACTGCTGGGCAAGAGAGGCAGAGACATGGTGAGTGGTAGGATTGAGCTTTGATGTGCTTGTTCAAACTGAAGCTGAATGCTGAGATCTGGGTGCCACTGACTGAGACAAACCATACAACACATGTGCAGTCATAGCTCCTCTCTCACACACATACACTGGCAAGTTTTCAGTCCTGTTCCAGTTATTTGGATGCCTGGAGCATCCAAAAAGGCACCGTGAAGGTTCTTCTCAAACAGCATTAAGGTGATGCTTTGCACTGGTACAAATTGATAGGCACTGTTAGGCTGTTTAATCTTTGCTTTGGCTTTTTTAGTTACACTGGAGTTCTGCTGACAAGGTTTTCCTATTAGGTTTTTATGCTATCTGTTAAAGGGGACATCAGCTTTTATGTTTCACAGTCAGAGCAAGGCTTTTTCAGGAGAGGCAAAGCAGGAATTGAAGGACAGTGGGAGCTGAGATGAAAGGAGGCTCTTGCCTCTGTGTGGAATGAGCAGTGGAAAGCCGTACAGCATTGCATGGCAAGAAATAGGAAATCTCCATAGTTTACATTATGCATGTAAACGGGTGATGTACATTGGTTTGTAATCAGTAAATGCCTTGTAAATAAATGTGTGTAAACCCAAAATTTAAATCTATTTCCATAGCGCATGTAAACAATGAAGGCTTCTAGTGTTCTCCTCAATGGAAATGTTAATCTCAAAAATGACATTACTACAAGTTTATGCAACTTTACAAGAGAGCCACAATTTACATTCCTGTCTCACCAGCTCTAACACCGCAGTCTGGCAAACACAGGCCCTTCAGTGATGGGTGTAAACCAACCAATTCCATCACATTGCCTCTGCTTTAGACACCACCTTCATTATTCTTGAACTTCAGGGACCAGTGTTGTTACGTTCCCTGCATAATGCATCTCCCTGCATAGGGAAAGCTTATACTGTATTTGCATAAGCAGAATAATGGCAGGAGTAGGGATGACAGGGAACGGCTGAACTATACAGTACTTTGTCCTGGGGCTGTTGGACTGAGCAGACAAGGAGCTTGGCTTCATTGGGGCTGGAGGAGCAGCTGCTCTGGCTGCATTTGGATTCGGATGGTGAGGGTTTGTAAACAGCACTGGCAGCTGCAGGACTTGACAGAAGCACACACCTCTCCTCCTCTTTGATATCCTTGAGAACAGAGGGCAAACGAAAGGATAAATGGCACCAGCCTTTGGTATGTTCAGAGCTGAGAAGATATGAGAACAGGATATCTGGCTAAGCTTTAGGGAAGGGCAGTCCCTCATCTCAACGTGGCAGTGCAAGTAGAGAATAGTGCAGAAGCTGTAGGGAATGGTGCAGAAGCAATGCAGTTGATAAGCTCACGTTCTGACAGGGTGCTTGTGGTTAGGACTGGGTGGTTCCTCTGGAGAAAAGCATGCACATGAGCTGTATGGCTAGAAAGGCATCTCACTGACTGGTTGCCCTGCCTGCTGACCCGGGTAAGCTCTTAGCCAGGCTGGCTGAGGGTTAGCACAGTTCTGCAGAGTTGCATGCTCCAGCACAAAAATCCCCTTTCTGAAGGGGATTGGCTTTAAATTGAAAGAGGGTAGATCTAGATTAGACATCAGGAAGTTCTTCCCTGTGAGGGTGCTGAGGCGCTGGCACAGGGTGCCCAGAGAAGCTGTGGCTGCCCCATCCCTGGCAGTGTTCAAGGCCAGGTTGGACACAGGGGCTTGGAGCAAGCTGCTCCAGTGGAAGGTGTCGCTGCTCGTGGCAGGGGTTGAAACTGGATGAGCTTTAAGGTCCTTTCCAACCCAAGTCATTCTGTGATCCCACGATTCTATGAAATATTTTAACCATGCTCCCAGAAAAGGCAGAGGTAAATATTTTCAGTCACTGAACCTTTCCAAAGAGATCTGCATCCTGCTGGGCTGTGAAGAAGCTGTCCACTCAGTCCCCTCTGGGACTTGCTTGGTGGGGGATCTTTTCCCGTCTGCATAGCACAGGGAGGGCTCCGCTTACATACCTCCCCAGGCTGCTCCCCACCGTGCTGCAGCAGCAATGACTCTGCATGTTCAGCTCTGATTTCTTCAGACCAGCAGACTGTGGTCCAGTGGCTTGGGAGCATATTTTAAAGGCTAACAAGCCGAGGAGAAGCCTTCACTGTTTTTTTTAGCACATTATTAATTCTGCTTTCAAATCAGGCAGATGCTTATTTCAGCAGAGAAGCTGTAGCACACACACAAAAAAGTCATCCTATTAGATGCATGGGATAATTTTGTTCTGGCACCAGTAGCACTGGGAGATGACATGACCCCCCCCCCCCCTATTACAGGGGGTTTTCTATTTCTGGATCCATCTAATGTTTCCCTTGGGTTCCAGAAAGTAGTTTTTTTCCCTTTCTTTTTTGCTGATTGCCACCCACCAGCCTCTGTAAATGGAACAAGATGCATCCCACTGGGGCAGTCGGAGCCATCCGGGCTGGTTTCCTGTGTTAAACTACTAACTGCAGGTATAGAACCCAAGGACACCTCTGAAAAGAAACCAAGGAATCAGCTTTGCCTGCAGCAGTGAGGGAGAAGGGTTTGGGTCAGCTCTTTGTGCCAGAATCTCCTCTCCAGGTGGTGTGAAATCAAATATTCCTGTGTGGAGACAGCAGTTCCTCTGTGTGCTGCAGTGCACGTGTGCCTGGTGAAGGAGCTGACACAGCACGTGGGCAGCTTGGTGCAGTCTCAGCATCCCCTGTAGGGAGCCCTGGGCAGTTGGTACCTTCTGTGCTCCTGGAGAACAGGATGCAGGCACTGCTTGGGCTGCCAGGTCTGAGCACTAGGGATGCTGTCGCTGGTGACCAAGCCTGGCAGCTCTGTGTTTTGGGTGATCAGACCCCATCTCACATCCACAGCCTTCCACACAGTGACCACAAAGTATCTGCAAGGAAGCTGCAGTGAGGTTCCCTTCACCGAGGAATCATGTTTGCTGGTTAAATACATCCCATCAGATGAGAAATGCTGGGACGGAAGGGAGGAGATGGAAATGGATGAGAGCTGCAGGTCACAGCAGTGTTTCCATCCATCTGGGCTTCAGGCAGGTGCTGCCTCCTCCTCCTCCATCCCTGCCAGACTCCTCGCAGCTGCCTGGATCTCAAATCACTCTGTTTAAACAGGACAGAGATTCCCCCCCCAACCCCATACTCTGTGGCATGGGAAAGCCTCCAGCCTGCTTCAGCGCCTGCTCTGAAAGGTGAAGCAAGCCTTGAGGTGAGACACCAGCAGCTGTGACCAGGGCCAGGCTGGGGTGTAGCAGAGGGATGGGATTCTCTAACGTATCTGCTATGCTTCTAAATCAAAGTCCCGCTGACAGCACAGAGCACTAAATGTCTGCCTGGGGCTCTGCTCCTACAGTCATGTGACGGCATCAGAATTTAAGCTTTAATTAAGAAACGAGTGCAGGGAGGGAGGAAAGAGTCTCTAGCCCTGATGGCTGCAAAAGAAAGCTTGGAAACATGACCCGAGTGCAACCAACATCTGCTTTAATGTGCAGACGGCTCCCGGCAGAGGGGTAAGCAGCCGGGAGACAGAAGCCATTACATCAAATTCCCAATCAGGTCAGGCCTGCCTGTGCTTCTGCTTGCAATGAAAGAGCTTGCTTGGAGAACAGAGAGTTTCCATTAAAGCTGTGCTGTGGCAGAATTACACCAGTTACACCAATTACACCATTATACTCTGGCTGTACATGGCTCTCATGCTGCCTTGTAGGGCTAATTCTTACGCTAGCACAGCCTCTGCTTGTGGACAGCCATCATCTAGAGGTAGCAAGAGCCAGCTCCTGACTCTGTGCTCCTGCAGGCTGAATTGTAGCAATGGTGTGCAGCACTTTTTAAGCAGTGACATGAAATTGTCTGCTCTGGGTGTTTTTCCTCCTTAGTCCAAACTGAAGGGACTGTTACGACCATGCGGCAAGCTACCCTTCAACACCTGCTGGCCTGAAACCCCATGCTGGGCTTTCATGTGCTGTCAGTTTCAGTAGGGGGAGGGAGCAACTAGAACAACTAGACACCAGTCAAGGAGAAGCTTCTGGGTACTCTCCATCTCTCAGAGATGCATCTTTGGCATGATTCATTGGATAACTATGCTCTCAGTTAGCATAATAGGGTCTGGAGGCTCAAATATGCCTGATACTGCAGCAACTTCTCATTCCCATGAATGAGTACCATCAATAGCCTGTGAAAGAGCTGTTCTCCCTATAAGTTATAGCTGGGATCTATCTCTGGACTCTGACTGACTTAGTGTTAGATCTAACAGTCATCCAGACACTGACCCCCACCTTGTTGATGTGGCTGCTGATGTAGTTTCTGCCATAGAAGCATCTTTTCGCAAGCTGCAGACTGAAGTTTCAGGGACTGGCAGTAACTAACAGGTCTACTGGAGCACAGATTTGGGTTTAGGGACTGATTTCAGTAGGGGACCATCACAGTGCACACAGGGGATTGAACTAGGATGAAGGTGGAGACAATGACCAGTGAGGGACACTGCCCCCCAACAGGTACACAGGGGTAGAAGAAGCAGTATTGTGTTGAGAAGACAAAGATGTTTTCATTGTCAGTGCATCCCTGCCCAACCTCAATTTGCTTTTCCTTCCCTTCAAGCTGGTTCTTTCCCTCCCAGCAAAGGAAAACCTGCCTAGTGAGTATTCAGCATTAAATATCTCAGTGTTAGCTTCCAGCTCTTGAGCCAAAACCTAGAGAGAACATTATTTTACCTCCCTCCAAATGTCTTGGGCTTCTCCTGGGAAGCACAGGCACACAGACCAGGTAAGGCTAGTAAGAGAGCTTGGTGCACAAGGAGAAGTGTGTGTTGCATGGATAGGATCAAGCAGGAGAAAGAGGAATAAGAAAAGAAGGCTGTTAGCTTCATCTCTGGTTAAAGCTAAATTGTCTCCGACAGTCTAATACATTCTCCTTGAATTTTGTCTGCCTCCTCTCTGTTTTCCTCCCTTTGCCCCCTATTCATGAACAGACTGTGAAAGTCTCACATTCCCTCCACATTCCCATAAAGACTCCAGACTGTTCCTTGGGAGTATTTGATATCTGGGTTGTACCAATTCAGCAGGTGAGTGTTGCCGAGTCACAGGATGAACTTTATCTCAAGACTATTTAGCGTCTCTTCAAAGCCCACACTTTTAGAGGCCTGTGATTATGTAAAGAGTCTCAACTCAATTTTTAAAGTAAGTTTACGGCCTTTATAATTGCAGAGGAAAACTTGATAATGTGACTCCTACATACTCAGAAAGCAGAAGGCAAAAAAGGAAGAAGAAGGGGAAAAAAAAACCCCAAGCCCTGAAGTTTATCAGATTTTAAAAGTCTCATGAATTTTAAAACCAATCTCTTAATTCTTTTTTGGAGCCTGACTCATGATTTTCAAACAGTTAGCAATATGGCTGTAGGGATTGTAAGGCTGCTTTGTTATCTTATTAGATAACTTACATAAAATATCCAAACCCATGGAGACTCTGAGATTGAGTATTGCACTTCAGTACACAGCTGGAGAGAACAGTGTCTTTTTCTTCTGTATAGATGCTGAGGATCTCCTCTTAATCCAGGTCTCTAGTCACTACTGCAGCATAAATATTTCCCCAAATTATATTAGTGCTAATCATATGAATGAGAATAGCCATAATATTGATCTTCATAATACTTAGGTTATTAAATTTGAGTTTGAAGGTAGTTTTGTGGGGCAATTCATAATAGTAAATCTCCTCAGCATGCATAAGCAGGGAAAGCAAGCCACAAAGCAATAGCATTGCAAACCCAGAGAGAAATATATTCTAGAGCCTTCCATCCTACCACAAGTCTGCACACTGAGCAGGCATGTGAATAAGTTAGCAATATCAGAACTGAAGTTGTGCTAATAATTTCATAATCTCAGGTGAACTAATTGATCTGAAAGGGGAGAAAAGCCTTTGGATGTTGAAACAACTTGTTCCAATATTTCTATGAGGTATATGCATCACTCAGGGGCACTTTATTCCTGGAGTATTTACATACACACAAACTCAGGGATGCTGGTGTTTTAAAATGAAGGGGGATTACCTTCCATATACATGTTTATTGAGGCTGTCCAGATCAATTTAAGAATCATACATACTGAAGAGGTAGGGAGGTAGTAGAGCTCACCATGCTCATAGCTGATCACAGAGTCTCATAGGTGCCTCTGTGCAGATAAGAGGTTTGGGACACACACAGATATCAGGGTGGCTGAAGCTTCTTGCATGGCCTATGGTGGATTAGAGGAAATCTGAACAGACTTTTCTGTGAAATAGCTCCATAACAGGGAATAGAAAAAGTCTCCCCAGCTCTTGTAGCATCAAACAAAGGAGGAACTAAGAGTGTGGAACAGGCTGAATGCTGCTACATAATAAGCTTACAGCATATTTGCCAACTATACTTGGACTTAATTTTCTCCTTCAGAAGAGTCATAAATAAGTTTATTGTTTTCACTCCTGAGGACTCAGATATTTTAAAGACAGTGCTTTACCTGCCTGCTTGAACACATCAGCTCCACTGGTGACCGTCTCCTGTACAACTGTGGATGAGCATCTGAAGGTGAGGACTTTATATGCACTGCTGGTGTCTGATAGCTGGAATAGGAATATCTCAGCTTTCTGTCAGAGTCTTGCAAGTGTTTGTAGAACCAGGGTGGGATTTACACTCATGGTAGTGGGGATTGTGCACCAAGAGGGGAGCAGATCTGATAAAGTTCTACAAGGATGGAGGAAGGTAAATGACAAGATGGCAAAGTTTGCATTTTAGGTGTAATAAAATCAGCTCAGCGAGGTATAAACATTTCCTCCAATGTAAGGTTTTGTCAAAATCTTTGGTTTTGTTAGTAATACAATGTTTCAGGTGATGGATTGGATTCAACACAGTTTTGAAGTCTCAGCCTCTCTGGTCACTAGTGACTATGGTGAAAAAGAGAGATTCAAGAAATGAGCTGTTTGGACAGGAATTTGTCTAATGAAAACACTACTAGCTGTTCCAGGGTCTTCCAGCATGGAAAAAAAAAAACCAAAACAGATCCTGCAGACCTGAAAATAGCTGCAAAATGGAATAAGCACCCAGAAAACTCCAGCCACTACTGAAGTCAGAGCTCGCCCAAATGTGAGCGATTTAAGCTTTGTCTGGAGACACAAAACTGAAGCCCTTATCAATTACAAATGAATTATCATCAGGTGCCACAGGGACAGTGCAAAGGGGCTGAATAGTAAAAGATTAGCCAGTGCACACAGAAGTATTGAGCAAGCCACTACTACCTCTTATTGTGCTTGTGCCAGTGAAAATTCCTTCTTTAGAAGAGAATATTCCATTTTTAAGAGCTCTCAATTTTTCATTTAAGAAAGGGACTCAGAGCAGCGTCCAATCTGTAATCAATCAGTTCACGTTTGCAGAAAAGCTCTGAGGAAGAGCTCCTGCTCTTTGGTCCTTTATCTTCTCTGGGGACTCACAGAAATTATATTTCTCAATGGGATTAAGAGGGAGGGAGAAGGAGAACTGAAGCCAGGGCAATGCTCAACTAAACCTTATGGACTGCAGTGCTGTACATAGTAACTTGCTGTACCAAAACCATCCCAAACCACACTGCTTCTGTCTCCAGTCAGATCAAGCAGATAAGCTTGGCCCACACTTTAAAAAGATATTTATGCATTTTGTGTGGGTACTTAACTGCCTAAATGCCAAATTCCTGTAGATTTTAGTGGGCATTACAACATAGAATCGTAGAATGGTTTGGGCTGGAAGGGACCTAAAAGTTCATCTAATTCCAAGCTTTTGAACAGGATTTCCCACAGCCCTAAATGGGGCCATCAGTAATATAACCCATGAATGTATTATCCCTGGTAATAAATCACTAGAAATACACGATAATAAAAGGAGGAATAACAGGCATATCTCATCCAGGCATCCCCAAGCTCTTTGCAGCTATTACTTAAGAGTTCCTTATGATCACTAAGGAAAAGGCTGGGTTTTGTTTGTTTGTTTCGAATGAATACATTAATCATTAGTAAAATATTATGCACTTCATCAAATCTATTAATCACTTGCTATTTGTCAAATAAGAGTTCAGTCATATATTATTAGAATGAAACATTTATAATGTGAGTATATCTAGTCATCAGATGATTTATTCAGGCTTTTGTGGACTGAATTAGTTATTGACCAGTTTAAAGCACTGCTCCCTTGGGATGCAGGGACGTGTTAGGTTGTGAGTTCTTGGACCATCTTTTTTGTCATTCAGAGTCCTGTGTCTGGGTTTCCTTTTGACACTACCTCAATAAACATAGTTAAAACTCTCTTTGGCCAATGCCAGGTCTAGCTGGGGTAGGAAAAACCAACTACTTATTCAAGATCAAACTATGATCTGAGTTCTCCATGTTCTTCTAGGACCAGTGCCTGAACCTAACACCAAGGTCCTCATCCCTTCTGAGATAATCTCAACTATTTAGTGTCTCTCCACCTTCCAGTTGCAGGAAAAGAGGTTTTAGGGATCCTGGTTCACTGCTCTGTGATAGATCACACAGTTTCAGTCACACTGGGAAAGAACAGAGGAGTCCTTTACCAGGTCCCTCTCCCATGCCAGCAAACTGGCCTCCTTCAAAAAGTGCCTCAGCAGAGTGAAACTACGTGACTGACACTCACTGACTGCCCTTGTCATCTGTGACCAGCATCCTAGGAGGCTGCAGCTTCTTCCATGACTTTATTGGTGTCAAACAGCACAGCCTCTCCCAAGGGTTTTATTAGGGAAGCTGATGCCAAATCACTCAGCTTCCTCCTACTCGATAAAAAATGTTTATAACCCAGTAAATTCTAACATATCAGCAGCTTGTTATGGAGGGAAAAGGTCACTGGGAGAGAAAGGAAAGGGAAAAAAAAGAGTGTCCTTCCATCAGAATCTCTGGCTGCGTGTATATGAAGGAAGCAGAGCCAGGAAAACATCTTTCGATATGATAAAGTCTCATAATAGAAAATGTTGCTGCAATACAGGCCTTGTTGCTTCAGATAAATATTTAATATAGATCACTAAAGATTAATTGAGTACGAAAAGAATTTTTCCTGTGGTTGGTGTAAAGAAAACATCTTCTTGTTAATTTATTATGGAACCTGAAATGAGAAAAATCCTAAAGAGAGAAATGCAGGGTACAGTTTCCATAGAGAATCAGTGCACCACACCAGGATTTATTTAGTGTGTGGGCAGAGGGCTTCCCAGAACCAGCTGTAGCTTGGCATCCATGTGATAAAAATCCCAGTGTAGGAAGAAGGCTCACAAACTCATCCGTGCTCTGCTGATCTGATTCCTGCAGATCACAGGGTTTCCAGGAATGGTGAGACTGTAACACCTGTGGGCTATTGAGAGCATGCTCCAGCCTGGATGAAGGCTGTATAATAGCATGTGTACCATCCCAAACTGCTCCTCCAGGAAAGGGAAGTCAGTTCTTTTGGAGTAAGGTGATGTCCCAAGCTTGCTGTGAGGAAAGAAGCTCCCAGTCTGATCCTGAAGGTTGCTTGCTTTGGCCAGAAGTGCCTATAAGCATCTCCCTGACAGCTTCTCCAAGGCATTGTGACCATTTCACTGTGCTCCTGACTGTATTGGGCAGCAAAGAATCCATGGTGTTGGTGTGAGATTTCCATCTCTCATAATGCTGGGGCGTGCTTAGCTCCATTGTGATGAATAGATGACAGGACCTCTTTGCTACCTACAACACCGTCCACAGAAACTGTGTTCCGAACTTTTTTGCAGCATTAAATAGGACAGAGAATAAGTCCTAAATAGCAGCAGAGGCAGTATGAGGGAGAAAATAAGAGTCACAGGCAAAGGAGGAGAGAAAAAAGATCCAATTTCAGCTGAGACTGAAAGGGAACAAACAGTCGATGAGATGAAGAGCTAGATGGGGGTTGTTCCAGATGGCCAGCCCCACTGACGTGAAGCCTCTTGCACCACCAGCATCTTGTGATCAGCTTGTGAAGGAGGGGGGACTGTTTGCTCTTAGATGAGCAGTGGATGTGGGCAGGAGAATCTGGCAGATCTGTCTGTGCTCAGGGATGGGGGGAATAAAGGAGCCCCTCTCCCAAATGCATGTTTTAGAGGTCAGAATCAGCTCCGGAGAGAGGGAGGCAGTAACGTTTTCCCACCTCTCCAGCAAGCCATATCTAGTTGTTTCTCTACAGATGATACTTTGTTCTCCTGCTTGACCTTTTCCTGTGGACACATTTCCTGTTTTGGGAATGTTGATGTCAAAACAGTCTCAAAACAGTAGTCCACATGTTCAGCTGTCCCCAGGAGAGAGGCCAAGGGGAGGAAGGTGGCAGGAATCCCACGAGTTATATCCCACTCATACGGCTCTGTGCAGTGATAGGGGGTATTCAGGAAACATAGCTAAGGAAGAAGATGGAAAAAGTATGGTTAGATAAGGATCGCTGCCTTTATTTTTGTGGCGTACGCAACTCAAGAGTGTCTCTTTGCTGCCATGCCTAGCTGATCTTGCAGGATACCTCTCTTTTGGGGCACATGGAAGATGGTGGAAGGACAGAGAGGTTTTAGCAGCTGGTATCCCAACCCAAAGAACATCAGACTAGGACATTACAGAGTCACAGCTTCATATCTCCCATTCACAATGTTTTGTTGTTTGAAGAATTACAGTCCCAGACCTCTAGGATAGGATGGGGAGGTCTTTTTGCAGACCACAGGCCTTAGTAACAGAACTTAAGTAACAACCAAAAGCCTAAGTAATAATCCTCTATCTCTACCACAGGCTGCAGGACTTGGTACAGGTGTGACTGAATGGCAGGCTCTAGCCTGGGGCTGTCTGGTGGAAAGACTAACAGACTTTTAATAGCTGCAGGGCTTCTTGCAGTCATCTAATACAAACCTAATCTGTGTTTAGAACATTTATTTGTGGCATGTGGCACAGATTTGGTCAGGAGAATTGTGACAGCTAAACCACCCTCAGGCTAACCCATGGCTGATCAAGGGACTCTTCTCCCTGCATGCACTGTGACTGCACTGCAGTTTGGCCCCTATCACCTTGGCAGGGGCTTTGCCACTCTGCCTCTGCTTGTCATGCTTCTTATTCCTGCTGCGCTGAGCCATGGATATAATCCGTGGAACACAAACATGATTTTATAATACATTTTCTATGCAGCCAGGATAAAATGCCAAAGAGAATCAGAAGACAATCAGTCAGTGAAACTCGGCGGTGCTGATGAGCACGCTGTTTGTGATGGTTCAGTGCCCAGGAAGATTGAGGCTTTAAATGCAGCCACTACCTGCCCTTCCAAACGTGGGGCAAGGAGAGATGGGCAGGCAGGGAATGAGGCTCAGGGAAGGGGGAATAGTCAGTACAGCTCCTGTCGGGAATAAGTTAAAACAGGAGCAATATCAAAGCGGCAAAAAGACACCTTAGTACGGAGTCGCTGCTTCTTATACCTGGACATCAGCAAACTAGCCAGGAGCTGGGCTTTGTGAGAGAAGCAGGGACAAACGGGTCTTCTGCAGAGCCAGTATCCGACATAAACACGCATTTATTGTGAAGGCCTCTGGGTGATGCTCTTGCACAGGGTCATATAGTTGATTCATCCCACTGGAGGCGGCTTTAAGACGCTTCCCCTCCCAGTATCAGGCTTGCAACAGCCCCTGCACCGGACAAGTTGAAGTTTACTTTAGGTTCTACATCCTGCCACAAGAATATGGTCTGTAAGATGCTAAATCTGTGCTGCTCAGCTCCATGCAGCAGCTGGGGGAGAGGGAAAAGAAAATGAGAACTGGGAAACATGAAGAAGGGAAGGAATTCCACCAAAGAGCAGGAGAAAGAAGAGTGCCTTGCTATGGAGGGGAGTGCTAAAAAGCATTCTGCTGGCTCGGAGAAGGTAGAGATGTAGCCCAGGGATAACTACCTAGCCCATGGTGAGGAGACATGGGTTTCTTCCCTTTCTTCCTGATACTTCCTTGGGCACTGGAAGTTGTGAGGTTCCTATTCAGTAGCAGGAAACAGTAGAACCAGCTCTCTACCAGACTGCACAGATATTTATAGTCATTTATTTTTCTCCAGTAAGAGTTGGGGGATTCATACTCGCTTTTTTCCCATCTCCTTTAAGTACTCCAGGCTTGAGTCATATAATTGTATAACTCACAACTTCCATTAAAAAGAAAATAAGAGTAGGCTGTCTTTTAGGATTGCAAGGAAAAGCCAGAAAATATGAGTCTTTAAATCTTAAACCCCGGAAGGCAAATAAACAGCAGCACAGATATTGTTGTTTTGTTCAGTAGATAAATATATACATATGCATGTGCTTCAGAATGCTGGGGTCCAGTTCATTATGTCTGAACAGAGGCTCAGATGTGCAATAAAACATAACCCTTCATTCAGCCATATGTATGGCTTTTGTTAGCATAGGAGATGATGCTTTTACTTTGCCCAGTCCTCTCACCATAAAATAGATATGAGGGGAGTTCTCCTGCAGCATCTGATGCCCCCAGACCATTTCCAGCATCTTTCCTTGGGGAGATCACAACTTTAACTTAACACATATAAAAAAGCCTACCAGGAAAGAAAGCACAGGCAAGAAGGGAAGGACCAGCCCCACACACTCCCACCCAGATTCAGCAAAGGATTCCTGAACCACAATGGAAGTACAAAGCAGATATCTACTAAGGCAAAATGAAAATCGGAGATCTAAGAACCCTTTCTAAAGAATAGCCCCTTTTACCGTCTATTTCACTCCTTACTAAACTTAAAACCCCCTCCCCAAACAGCTGAGCTCATTCTCCCCCTAAATACACTTTGAATGGTGAGGTTATAAATCTGTGCAGCTGGCCCTATCTTGCAACATAGGAGGGAGTGTTGTGTTTAGGGGAAAGGGACTATGCCCTTTGTTTAGCAGCAGGACTCAGTTCCTGCCCATAACCATAACTTTGGGTGGAGGAGTGTACAGCATAAGGATCTGCTGGGTTTCAACACTGCTTTTGCTCATGGGGTTGGATGCTATTTGCACTAAAGAAGGTTTTACTCTTCTTCAAGACCTGAATTTCACATCTGGACTTTAGCATGTGAGTGGATTTTGCACTTTTGTACCTGAATTGAGTGCATGTGGTGGGGCAGTTTTCATGTAGTACCCTTTCGCTGAGCTGCCTCCAATATGCAGCAGATTTTATGCCCACAGCATAGGTATAACAACCCCTTTCAGCTATTTAAGATGTGTTTGAGTCTTAGCTAAGAAAGGTGGACTTTTTTTGTCATAGAATCCCAGGCTGGTTTGGATTGGAAGGGACCTTAAAGCTCATCCAGTTCCAAACCCCTGTCATGGGCAGGGGCCACTTCCACTAGAGGAGGTTGCTCCAAATCTTGTCCAACCTGGCCTTTTTTACACTAAAAGAGTCTCCTGGCTATGCTATATTCATAACATTGCAGGAATTCAGACAGGCACAACCTGCAGTGGTACAGATTAGCACTGCTTGAGGCCTTTGGAGCTCTTCAACCTTTTCTCCCAGACTATCTGGCATGTTCTTTGCTGATTTGAACACAACAGTCAGCAATCAACACGACCTTCCCAAAGGAAGTGGTTTGCATTTCATTAGATTGATTTAACAGCCTTTGGGGTCCTATTACCTCATAGAAGATAAATGCTGGGGTGTGCAGTGGATCCTTCCCACTTTTGACTGCTTGCACGTGTTTTTCTACTACTTGCACGTGGCTCTGGTATCCTCCCAAAGGGTTGGGGTTTGAGAATCTGTGTGTGGTGGTTTTAATAGGTGTGTACTTCTGCTCTGTGGCTATTGTGGGGTTGTGTTTGTACATTGCCATCATCACCCTTAGCCTTACCGAGTGTGATGGGGGAAGCAGGGCAGGCAGAGAGAACCCTGGGTACAGGCTAAATGGGCATCAAATTTAGCTTTGACCCCAGCATCTCCTTTAGTCCTTGCTCATGAAATGCTTTGGCCTCTGGGTTAATTTTGTCCATGATTGTCCTTTATGCTGGATCCCTTCCTTGGAGAAGTTGTACATCTCCTGCTACCTTCAACAAGTGACAGCTTCTCTGTCTACAGTGACACATTTGAAAGTGCTTTGAGATCCATGTATCAAAGTCATAAATAACAGCAAAAGGAAATGTGACTCATGACTGGGAAATTGCTAAGCATGTGCGTGAACAACCAAGTGCTTCACAGCTTCACAAATGGATCCCAGCAAACAAAAGCATTTACCGTCACTACTCTCTGTTCCATGGGTAGGACAGGGCAAAAAGAAAGCTTTTCCTTTGTGAACTGTTGCACAAAGAACATGGTTATCTTTTTATTGCAGCCCACTTTGCAACATGCAAAGAGATTGCCTTTCTTCAGGAGTTTGTGAGTTTGGATTTTACTGTAGTCTTTTTATTGTCTCCATCAAAACATGTCTGAGTTGGAAACAGCATGACTAGGAATGAAAATTAAATACATCAGACCTGATTCTTGTTGAAATTAGGGATTTTTTTTGAGCAACCAGGGAATGTTCAAGGCTTTCTCACTGCTTGTGTTCAGGGTTTTTTTTTGCTAAAGAGGGCTGTAGTCTGAGGAAATGGGTCACCTTTTTCCTAAAGAAAATTTCTTCCATTTTACTGTAATTCTGAAATGTCACAGGCTTTTTGGGACAGAGTTTGGGGTTTTTTCAATCTTGAACAAAGCACAAATGTCTCTGATTATGGATGGCTTGAATTTTGCTGCTGTTATACTCTGCAGCCTAATTATTCCAGTGCTTCACCTCTTACCTTCTGCTCTTTGCTAGTAATTTCAAGCCCATTCGCCATCTGAATCCTATCCCAAGAGGGGACAGTCTCTGCATATACCAGCTGTGTATATCCCTGCTTGCTGGATGTCACTGTTAAAATAGGAACCCTTGGTGAATGGCCTGAACTGAACAGCACAGCTTGAAAACCAAAGGGCTATTGAGCCACAGTTCTTAGGGTAAAGGCACAGAAATGGGTGAGGAAACATGAGAGGAAACCAGGTTTCTCCTAAACCAACTTGAAGGAAATGTCACAACTATAGGAATAAAGTAGAAAGTATCAGTGTGAGAAGGGATTGTGGTTTTGTGAGGTCAAACCACTTTTTGTTCACTTGTATTTAGACTTCCACCATGCACTTGTGAATGCACTATTGCTTGCAGCAGCATGGGTGATGAAGGTTGCTAGTCCTCATAACATCTCCGGAGTTATTCTGAGGCTGTGACCATGTGTTGGATCTAGGTATGGCTTGGGGAGCAAGCAGTGATTGGTCTGTCCCATTGCATCTCAGCAGGCCATGGTTTCCCTTCATATTCTCTACATGCAGCCTGCATCATGCCCTTCCAACTGAAGGATATTCACTGGCAGGGAAGGTTATGGATGTCTTCACTTCACTTAACCTGGACCAAAGTCCCTCATGTGGCCTGCAGCAACAGATCCCTGATGTAAACAGGTGGCTTTGCCAACTGGTGAAGTCTTTAGGCATCCAAGCCACCCACCAGCACCAGTCTTGCATGATCACTCATGTCTCCATCAGCTGAGAATGACTCGGAGGCAAGGGGATGTGTGAGATGGGACAGCTTTCCCATTTTCCCATCACTGCCTGTCCTTGCTGAGCCCACAAGACTGGTATCTGTGCCCAGGTGGCTCTGCCACGATGGCCTTGAGGGCAGAGTTGGGGATAGGAGGCAGGAGGGACTTTGTATTTAAACATCACTTTTCTTGTTTCCTCCTGAAACCAGTGAATTTGAGCCTTTGCCAAGTGAGCAGCACAACTGACCAGAGGGGGGGTGATGTCTCCATTTCCTAAGAACAGTTCAAGTTTTAAAACATGGCTCCACGCTGTGTTGGAGGAAAAAATGTGCTTTTGGAGTTAAAAAAGGGTAATCAAGGCTAAATTCCTGATACTTCCTCTCTCAGCATTGATAAATGCTGCGCTTAATTTGCCAGTTGAGCAGTAGCCAGATACCCTTGCCTGTAATGTGAGAAATTAAGGTTCAAGTCCGCATTTCTCACAGTTATTTCACCTGAGCTGGCTGTGAATCATGATAAGTCAAGAGCAAAGCTTGGGGTTATGGTGTCACAGGCTAAGGTTATCAGCTTGCTGCAGCTAAAAGGGAAAGAAGCCTGTGGTCCATACACCTATATCTTCAGGAAGTAAAGCAAGGGCAAATTAATGAAATTACTTGTTCCAAGTCAAGTTCTTGTTAAAGCCTTTGATTTGTGGTGTTGTGTTCATATGAACACTGGTAGGCAGTGAATATAATGATGAATTTTGGGGCAGGGGTCCATGGGTGCTCACCATGACTTAGCATGGGACAGTCCTCCCATGGGTGATGTTAGGCGCACTATAGATGGAAGTCTTTCTGCTGGTCTTGCGTTTCAAACTTGCTTTTAGAAGTAACAGGTTTAAATGCTTTCATGTACTACTTACCCATAGGATGAGGGAGTTCAAACTTCAGGAGTTTAATCCTCTAGCTTACTGGAGTCCTAAAACACCAGTGTGAAAAGGTCTCTCTTAGTTGTCTCACCCTCTTGTGTCTTACCTTCTCTTCCAACCTGTTGTTGGCTAAAACCAATTGACTGATGTATGCCATGAGCTCTCTAGACAAGAACTGTATGTTGAGTAAAGCAGTGCACAAGAAGGGAAATGGAAGAAGTGTGGAAAAGAGAACCTGAAATCATACAGATTATCCCAGGTTTCCTCAAGACTCTAAAATTCCTTCAGTGAATCAGATGTTTCCAGCTGTTGCTTCAAGTGTTGTTCTTTGAAAGCAGCTTCTTGACAGCTCCTTGACTTCCCAGGATCTGCATGATCCTGAATTCTGAGTCAAACTCATAGAAGTCTAAATCCAGGAGATCATGTTATGAGAATATCAGTGCTGTTGTAATCACAACTATAGTACTCAGAATGCCTGGTGCATAGATGTGTTTCTGTAGAATAGCTCAGGTATTTTAATGGCGAATTGGTCTGGTTGTATCTTGTGATTTTTATCCTGATTCATAGTGAAGGAATGGGTGTCTCTAGTGTCCATTGTAGTGCTTGGAGCACAGGACCCTGCAGCCTATAAGAATAGCTTCTTCAGTAGCTTAATAAACCATGTCTGGTTTAGGTATGCTTTTAGGATGAAAACAGCAACAGGACAGAACATTTCCTCTTGCTGATAATGTTTGTTAAGCTGCAGCAGTGTTAGCAATGCTGGGAGCTCTTGTAGACATGTCACTCCAGTTTCCAGCAGCTGGTATCAACCAGGATGTAAATTGTAGTGGATTAGAAGTGCCTTCAGCCCAATGCTTAAACCAGCTGAAATGGTGTTAACAGTAATGGGAACCACTTAAAACAAGTCTCCAAGTGTGGACAAGGCTTAAGTGGGTTGGTGTTGGAAAGGGTGTCTCTAGAGCCTGAGTTGGGTGCTTTTTTGCAATGAAATCTGCCCAAAGAACACTATGGGGAAAACTGAGTGGAAGAAATGTCCCACAAGTAGTTTGAATTGTAACTGAAGGGTGGGAAGAAAGTGAATTTAGCAGCTGGTTTGTGTGAAATGTGACAGCAGATGAATAGATGAGAGGTGAAGGCAGCTGGTGAGTTATCACAGTAAATTCTAAACTTCAGAGTAATCTGAGGCTGCATAAACATGTAACTTGAAGGTGACTATTTGGTTCAGGGGGTAGTAACCTACTCTACCATGTTTGCTTGTGATTGATCCCAATGTTGCTATGTTTAGGTTTGAAGTCAGAACTAGGCATCGCAGCTATGGCCTGGTTATGATCAAATTTAATAACAAGCGGACTTTGTAATGATCAGATTTAATGGCCTGTCTCTTAACTTGTACTTACCTATGCTGAATCACTCTGCTTTGACTCTCTAGTAATACATTTATTCCAGCTTCATCTTTTTTTAAACAAATCAGTGTTCTCAGCACCCAACAATTATATGTTGCCTCCCAAGAGAGCCAAGTGTAGTCCTATCCTAAGCAAGAACACAAGACTGAGAGTCACGTCTGCCTGATTGGTTTTTAATTCAGTGCTGGAACAATCTGTTTACCTGGTGCTTTCAAGGGCATAGGAAATCCTCCTAACTTTGAAGTAATTTCTTATTGCTTCTTGCAAACTTCAGGTCATTCTGGATCTATTACTTGTCCCCCCTCACCTTCTATGGAAATAATCCCCAAAACCCTCCAAGTTTTCAACCATAGTTCATGTTTTTAAGGAAAATATTAGAGATGAAAACCTTGTTTGTAGCAGGAAAATCCAATGGGATTAAATTATTGCCTAGAAAAAGGGAAATAGTGAGGTTTTGGGCACCTCAGCCAACACCAAACACATGGCCAAAGCATGGAGACCAAGGGAAAAGAAACACAACAAAAGATTCATCCACTGTCCTTTACAAGCAGTAAGGTGAAGGCGAAAGTAGTTCAGAAGCAGTGTTTTAGCAGCCATATGATTGAGTGATCCAAACACTGATAGTCTTCTCCTTGGGTTCAGTCTTATCACAGCAAATGTCCTTACAAGAGTAAAACTGCTGCAGCCAGCACAGCATTTATCAATAGATCAATAGTCAATTTATTTATCTTATTCACCTGCCAGCTGTCATCTGCTTGCCTGTCTGCTTGCCTGCTTGTTAAGATGAAAGCCTGACAGCATTTTGCATAAGTGATTTCTTTTTCATACTTCTCTGAAATTAGATTTTGGTGAGGGTTTGGGTTTTTTTTTTCCTCTCTCTTTTATGGCAGAGCTTCAGCCTCTAATTTGGAACTAGTTTGAATCTACAGAGTGGAGTTTTCTTAAATAGATTAGGGGGGATGAGTGCCAAACCCTCACAGGAAACTAATTCTTGTAGGTCCTTTGAAAAGCTCAGCTTTGAAGACTGGCTTCTTCATGCTGGCCTAGTTAGAGAGGAGGCCAAACTGCAGAGGAAACTGCTAAAGGAATATCACACTGCTCAGCCTGGGGCTGTCTGGCATTTTGAGGGCACAGACTAGAAATAAACCATGCTGACCCCGTCATAATCACAGATACACACACACACACACACCCCATACAGATACATTAAGGCACCTCTGGCAGTAAAAGATAAGCATTATAGTGCTGTTGTCATGCTCATATCCTGCCCCCATGGTGTTGTTTGCAGAGTCAAGGGCTCACAGTAACCTGGAAGAGCTATCACCCTGGGCACTGGAGATAACTATTCCTTTATGCAGCCTACGATCAGGACAATTGGGCTAAGAAAAGGAAAGACAAAGACTTCCAAACCAACAGCTTTGCTGTAGCAGCACCTGGAGTGATTCTGGAAGACATTGGGCCAAGTTTCTGGTGTGAATACAAAACTTGCTTTTTACCTGGGCAAGGCTCAAAATCTGTTTTGGTTCACGTTCATTCTAACAGCTAATAACACTTGTTTGCAGTCTACATAGGGGTGTCTGAAAATGTCTGCCTTGATGATTGTGAGATGCTTGGATGAAAAGAAGGTGCAGAGACATATCTAAGCACATGCTATTGTATGTACACCAAAAGCCAGGACAGCAAGAAGGCTCTTGGAGTTCTCTGTCTCTGGCTGGGGATCCTAGTGACAGCAGAGTCAATAATGTGTGCTATATGCCGGGTAGAGGACATTGTGATGTTTGTATCTTGTACTGTCACTGCAGAGGGTGTTGCCTTTGGAGAGGCTCTGTCTACTCATCACCTACGGGAGCTGTTGATGGCTTTTCAGCTGTGATCTGTATGGAAGGCAACTGCTGAACAGAAAGGAGCTGCTGCCTTTTCCTTGCCCAGTTCCCAGGGAGTGCTGGGGCTGCTCCTGTTTGCTGAGTGTGCACTGCGAGTGGGATGCACTAACTGCCCTGCAGGCAATCCATCCAGCAGCAGGAGGTGCTGGGGTGTTCCAGTCAGCATGACAGCTACAGGCTTTTGTTCAGTGCCATCCTGCTCTGCTTTTTCCTTTTTCAAACAGACTCTGTCTCGAGCATTGTTTAATGCATTTAATTTCTTTCTGGTTTCGAGTGCCAACCCCTGAGGTCTGTACTGAACTTGTTTCTTCACTCCCATCCTTTAGTTGTCTTGGCCATTTGAAGATGGGGAATTTAATTTGCTCTGATGGCCTCTCTCTTTCAGACTTCCCTCTCTGGGTAGCAATGCTCATGCCCTTGGACTCTCCTCATCTCTCTGCTGGTGCAGCAGTGGGTCTGGGTGATGCACCCATTCCAGGCTTTTGGCTTTTCCTCCCTTTTCAGTATTTTCTCCTGCTTTTTCCTGTTTCCCTGGAGGGGTCATAGTGCCACTGAGACAACCCTGGTGGCCCCCTCCCTCTGATATGCATGGCCTTGATGCAAACTATGAAGCTATAGCCATATACAAATAGAACATCCCCTTACTGTTACAGGGAGGAAGGGCTGAAATATGCATTTCCTGAGGCAGTGCTTCATTCCTCTATTTCCTCTCCTTTCTCCCTTTTGGCATTAGCACCACCTACCCCTTCCAGCCATTAGAAGAGTCGACTCTTCAGTGCTTTCACCAGGCATTAGAGAGCAGACTCTCCTCTGCTGACCTGGCATGCATTTGCCTGGGCACACTCCACATTAGCATGGGCTGTCTACACTGGCGAGACATTAGAGCATAAACAAGTGCCTCTCCCCCCACTATTCAGACGTTAGGTCATAGTTTCTCCTTATCCCTTCTCTGCATCAGAGATACAGACTCTTCCTCCTCCTTGCTAAGAGGTTTATCATCTCTCCAAAGCCCTTAAAAGCTTCCCCACTGGCAGACATTCAGGCCCTTGCTGGGGGTTTCCCCTGAGGGTCAGGAGACTGTATTAATCTTAACTGTATCATGGAGTGCCATCCTAATGCTGGTCAAGTTTGGCAACTTCTTCACCTGGAAAATGAGCAATAGTGCACTGTTTCTCTTTATCAGTGCCTTGAGACCTGTAGAGGCTTCACCTGTGCTTTCTAGGCAATACCAGTGAGACTGTGGTGTCCCTGATGGCACTGAAAAACAATGATAGTGAAATGGGGTCTGAGAGTGATTTCTGAGAGGAAAGATTTCAATGCCTTTTTACACACAACATCCCTGAATCCAAGGTCTTGGTAAATCATCCAAAGATTCCCAGATTGAAGGAATCAGTGGAGAGAGATAAGATTACACTTACCAGTGCCATGAACTCAGTTTGGGCCAATAGCAGCTGCTTCTGCAGGAAATGCAATTCAGTCCCTCATTGCAACCGAATAGAAAACCTGTTCTTGGAGGTGTTTTATCACAGACTTCAGGAGTTACAGGTTGGATCATTACAAAGGTCAGAGCTATACAGTTCACTGCAAATGTATTTCACCTTTTTTACCACCTCAGTAATGCTAAGTAATTTCACTAGATATATCCATTAACGTTAAGTCTATTTTCTAAATCTCTACCACTATCTTGACCTCAGGTGCATCTTCCAGCACAGAGTTCCATAGGTTGTGTGGAAGATTGCTTATATTAAAGGCTTGTTTTCACTATACAATCTTCTGGAACTGGGTAAGCCAAGTTTAAAGTGTATTTTTGGTCATTGATCAGGAAGCTTCACAATACCAAATTGTTTGCCTGAGCAATCCCAACCAGAGAAAGGATACAGCCAAATGTTATGTGAAACCTTGGAAAAAAAGCTTGGAAAATATCACTAAATAAATTCAAATAATGCATAAATTATAGGTAATGGCAACTGGCTCATGGATATTCTATGAGCAGAAGATAAACATCTAAGTTAGTTGCATAAATTATTCATCATAACGTATTTGCTCAGCTTTTCTCATCAGCTATGAAAGCCACACATCCCAATGTTAGGAAAGTATAGCAGAACTGGGCTTTCACCTCAATGATATGCCCTAGGAGCAGGAAGCCCCAGGGAGGTGTGACATACATAGGAAGGAAGGGGGGCAAAAGTTGTTTTAGATGTGGATTCTGCTAAGGGCTTCTCTTCTGCATGAACAGGGACTGGAATCATCTCCTGGCACCGGGCAAGGCTGAAGATATGGCAATGGTTTCTTTTGAACTCCTTTTGCCAGTGTTATAATTGGATGTTGTTGGACCTCGTGTAAAAAAATGGACCCACTTCCCCTTTGAATACACCATTTACCACATTTTCAGTCTCTTTTCCTACCTTCTCCCATCTTCATTGTTCACTGCTTTCCTGTTTTACAGGAAGTAATAATTGTCTCTTTGCAGAGAAGCACAGATGACATTTTTCCTATGTTTGCTAGTGATAATCTTTATGATAGGAACATGGGAATCTCTATTTATTACAAACCTTGCCTGTCTTTCAGCACTCAGATACACCTCTTCCCAGGCAGTGTAGCTGCTGAAGGGACCATTCCTTCCCTATGTGAAGGGGATTTCCTTGTGTAGTTAGATCTGGGATCGCAACAAAAATTGGGAATAAAAGCAACCTCTCCTTGTAGTGTCAGACAGAAACTATTTTTCTTTACTTTTAAGGTTTAATCTATCTCAAAATTCAAGTGTGGGACCCCCCAAACATATCCCTTCCACACATTCTAAGTACTGGGATTGGACACCATTCTGGGATAGCAGATGAAACCCCCTGTGTTCTCTCCATACAGTTAACACATTAATAATGTACTGATTATCTGCAGACAACTTTGGAGCCAATGGTCTGTTTTCTCCACTCCCTGTAGTAAGATCCTGGTGTAAAGGTTATTTTTGGGTGGGGTTTTTTTGGCCTTTTGAGGGGTATTTTTAGTTAAGACCAATGTTTCTGTGGATTTCAAGGTTTGACACTAATGGCTCTTTGGATGAAATAAGGGTGCTTTGTTTTGGCATTTTTACTTGGCTTACTAAAGCTTGGAAGCTACAGAGGGGGTTTTAGCTCAGGTGTAAAGAGGTATTTACGTAACAAACTGGCACTTTCCTATTTTAATGAATGCAGCTACTGCCTGGCAGACTGGGGTGTTGTGATGGGTGCAATCAAAATACATGTATAATTGCATTGAGTAAAACAACCTGATGTACACAAAGTAGGATCAGCCTCAGGAGAAAAAGATCTGTTTGGGGAATCCTGGCTTTGTAACTTAAAACATCTCCTAAATCTGTCTGTTTATCAGGTTCTCCACTTGCAAATTGGGATTGCTGGTGCCAGATGACACAATTTGATAGGAAATGAAAGCTATTGTCATTCCTATTGAAATGGGTCAGACTGCGCATCATGGATTAACTCACACCACCAAAACAGGGCTGGGCATAGGATCCCACTGAGAATACCAAGTTCAGGTGAAGGTTTCCAATTAGGTTTTTATTAATTTGTAGGTAACAGCTTGAGCTGGGTGCCTCTGAAGAGGAACCCCTACTCCAATTCATGCCTCTCATACCTGTACCACCACCACCCATCCCCAAGTCCAACTACTTAATATTGGTCAGTGGTCTCTCATTTTCTTATGGGCTAGCCTTCTTCTGAAGGTATTTTGTTGTCATGGAATTGTCTCCTTGATCCTTACCTTCTTTATCCCACTTCTATCTGCTAAATCCAGCTAGTTCTGTGCAAGCAGCATTAATTTCCTCATAGTTTACTCTCGGTCAGCTCTTGCAGCAGGAGACTTCAGCTACTTCAGCTGCTAATGTTAAGCCACTAATGCTAAAACAAGACTATTGAGAGAGAACAGTTAATCTGATTTCTTCTGTAACACTGGGATAGAGCTCATTTCCCCACAGTAACCAGTATGGGGAGATGTTTTAGTTTCGCGCTGGAAACAAAATTGCCAATCCAGGGATGTTTGTACTGGAAACTGTTGCCAATCCCGGGATGTTTTGTTCCTACTGGAATACACTGTTGCCAGCCCCGGGCTGTTGGGCTCCTGCTGAGCAGCGCTTGCCCAGCCATTGACACAGCGCTGCTCTGCTCCTCGCACCCCTCCAGGCAGCTGGGGGGGGGGCACAAGGGGTTGGGGGGGGGGGATGACACACAGCCAAGAGAGCTGATCCTGACTGACCCAAGGGGTATCCCAGACCATACGGAATCGCGCTCAGTGTATAGAGCTGGGGAAGAAGGAGGAAGGGGGATGTTGGGAGTGATGGTGCTTGTCTCCCCAAGTCACTTTACATATGGTAGAGCCCTGGTGTCCTGGGGATAGTTGAGCCTGCCCATGGGAAGTGTGAACGTGTTCCTTGGTTTGCTTTGCTTCTACTTTACCTGTCTTTATCTCAACCCATGAGTTTTCTCACTTTTACTCTTCTGATTCTTTCCCCCACCCCACTGAAGGGGCAGTGAGCAAGTGGCTGTGTGGGGCTCAGTTGCCAGCTGTGGTTAAACCCCTCACCTACTACTTAAAGCTTTGTCTTAAACCTGAGCTACAGGAATAAGTGAATAGAAAGTGACAGAAGCTTATGACTTGATTATTTGGGAGAGAGCTTAAGATAGAGCAGGTGCATTGCAGGAGGGGAGTTATAAATAATATCCTTGCCTTTTAAGAAGGCCTTGCTCAATAGTTTTCTAAAGACATTAATAGGCTTCTCACCTTTTAAGTGCTCAGCTGGTGATGTTTGAGGCCTGTCTTTTAGATCACAGATGTGCAAGGTCTTCTCTAGGCATTTCCCTCTGTGTTGTTTCAGACTGGATACCTGCAATAAAGAGCTGCTTTTGCAAACATCACTTTTTGCCCCCTAGTAACTCTCAGTTTAAAAGAAGGGATTTGAAAATCATTTTATTTGCTTTACAAAAGGAAAGGAAGAAACCCAAAACCTCAGTTTTCATCCTGGCCTCTGCTTATATTGGAATTGATTATTTTAGGTTGCATTTCCAAATGATCTTTTGCTGTACTCCTGGTGCTGAAAGATTAAGATGCTTAGAGGAAGTGTTTCCTTCAGCCTTGCTTTGCAAAAGCATGACACAAAGGCTTGTGGACACAGGGATATAGGAATGATCAGATTGGGTTAGATCTGCAGTTTAACTGATAAGCTTTTCTGACCAAAACTATGATTTTCTGCTTTATGGAGAGGTTTAAGACCTCAAAGTGTATGTGGATGATAGGGCCAGCCTACTTCCTTTGCTGGAAGGGAAATGCACCCCTTTTCCACATATCTCTGCAAACTCTGAGGCTACCTCCTCATCAACCCAGACCCTGATCCTTAAAGTGTACTGTCATTCTGCAGTAATGCCTCTCCTTTCCCCTTCTCCTCACCCTTTCTCTTTGTCTAGCCATGTGTGTATCCATGCGGGGATGTTCAACAGGATTGTCCCTTTCTCCCTCCTTTCCTGCCCCTGGTGGCTCTCCCTGCCCCTCCAGACTCGGAGCCTCACCCTTGTTGTGTTCCTATGTTGTCACATAGGGAGTTTGCCCGTTGGAAGGTGAGGAACACAGCCATTGAGCGGAGGGACCTGCTCCACAATCCACTGCCCCTGATGCCTGAGTTTCAGAGGAGCATCCGCCTCCTGGGCAGGAGACCCACCACGCAGCAGTTCATCGATACCATCATCAAAAAGTACGGCACCCACATCCTCATCTCTGCCACCCTGGGAGGTAGGTGGCAACCTGGGTGACTTCCTCACCATGGGTGGTGGGGTGGTGAAGGCAATGGGCAGCACCTACAAAGAACCTTGGAGGATGGTTGGTAGCATGGAGCCAGGATGCAGCTCCACCAGCTGAAGCCTGTCCCATCGTCAGATGGTGGGAACATCCCTGGAGTAGAAATAGCCTTTGCAAATGAATTCACAATGTGATGTGTGTGCATTCAGCATCTGTGCTACGTGTGCACTGGTGCTCCTCTGACAACAGTGTGTGTGTACCGGTGTGTGTCAAGATAAACACGCTTCATTTAGCTGCGAAGCCTGTCTGTCATTCCTGCTCCTCTGTCCTTCATTTGACAATAGAATGTGTGATCCCTCTCCTTTTTCTTTCCAGAATGAACCCAAATTCAGGGGGAAAAGCATCTTTTCTTGCTGGAACTGGAGGAATTTTAAACAGCTCCAGGAAGAGGGAGTTCAAGGAGTTGGGCAGGGAATGTGTGCAGCCAGAAAGGCCTGTGCTGAATACATAAATGAACACAGTAATGTGGGATAGGCTCTTGAAAAACAATAGTTGAGTAAAACTCAGTGTATGTGCAAGGACTGCAGAGAGGCTTGTGTGTGCAAGTGGAATATGTCAGTGATGACATAAGATACAGTGCTGTAGGGCCATTAACCCATGAGTGTGCACTGCTATTGGTGCTGCACGAGCATTTCAAGTACAGAGTATTGAAAATAGGGTGAAAAAAATAGCAGCTCCTTGATATTTGATGCTGATTTTTCTTTATCTCTTGTATTATTTTTACCATTCTTTACACCTTTGGGGTGTGCATTTAAATGCTTTTCTTTTGAGAACTGCTGTCTGTTAAGAGGGATTCTGCAGTGCAAAAGGGTCTTAATTTTAGTACACTTTGTTGCTTTGCCTTCTTCTAATGTACCTGACCTCCAACCTTGCCACTTTGTGAAGTCTGCAGTGAACTTTGAGGGGTTTCTGGCCATCTGTCTGTTCCCAAAGCATTCTGCAGACACTGGGGTGAGACGGAGATGAGATTAGATGTGTGCATATGATTCATGCACAAATTAGGTGGTAGGTAAATTGGCACAGTTCCACTGAAGTCAAATGGCCTCTCATGTGGCAAACGTCCTTCAAAGGTCCTCGGGCTGCTTTTGCAGCCCAGGCAGCCAAAACATCCCTCCATCTGCAAGAAATGTGAGAGAAAGCAGGTTTCTATGCACTGAAGAGTACAAGTGACTGCCTGCATCAGGCCTTAATGAAGTCTGCATAAAGATAAACTGCTTTTTATTGAGGAAATCAGTTTTCAGGACCATATTTTACAAGAGCCAGCCAAGTAAAGACTCCAGTAAAGCATTGAGAGCGGTTTTGTGGGTTTGCTATTCTTTCCATTGACATTCCTTTTTCTTGCCACTTGCATCCATGGAAATCTGAAAGAAGACCTTTGATGGTGAAATATATTTTTAATTTTGTCTGGCTGAGGTTGTGAATTATTCACAGGGGTTTGTTTCTTCTCCTGAGTTTTACAACACAACACTTTTAAATATGCAGAGCCTTGTAATGAGAACTGGTGGTGGAGAGGAGTGCTAAACGCTCCATCAGCCCAGAGCATGGTGAGCAATGGGAGGGGAGCAAAGAAGGATTTATCTTGGCAATGGCAGTCCCAGAGAAAATGTAGATGAAGCTGGGCATGCATTATACAAGGAGGACACATTCTAATCACAGGCTGTGGGCTAAACACCACCACCGGGATATAAAACCAGGCATGTCCCAGCACCCTTGCTCTCCCAAGACTTTATGGCTCCTCAGAAGAGTAACAATGATTCTGCTTTGGATTACAGTGGTTTGTAATTTACCTGATGTCTTATTAGGTTGCAAAGGAGTGACAAGCACAGAGGAAGTTGTTCTGCTTTTAAATGCCAGCTGTTGCATGGTCCCCAGGAGGCTGGGTGATGGATCAGGCCAGCCCACCTCAATCCAGCAGCTATTTTCACACCTGGCCACATGAGGAACAGCTCTGATGCCTTTCAGCCTACAAAACAGCCACATCCCCCTTGGGTCCAATAAAACCCAGCTCTGCTCCAGTTTAGTTCTGACAAAGGAATTGGTGAAGGGTCATTTTGAGGGCACCCATGCTGTGGGAGGAAGCGCACAGAGCTGAGAGGCAATTTGCAGGGAAAGCCCTAAAGGAAAGGCAACTTTGAACATAGCATCTGCTTAATAAATGAGAAATTAAGACTTAATAATGCAGCAAAAGTCTGTTAACCTCTCTTGATCTAAGTGTTGCTTTCTCATGCACATGCTCCATGGGGATGCTGTTCTTTTCCACATCTGCACACATGCGCATGGAATAGGTTTCCAGCAATGGTATTTTTGCTCAACACCCTTCACTCCTAGGGGCAGTATTTGTCCCTCAGGAAAAGCATCAAATCTCATAGTCTTTGCTTTACTGCTTTCTTCCTCTTATTCCCAGTGGAAGGGTCCAAACACCTCGGAGAGGGGATAAAATGACAGCTTTTTGTGGGGAAATCGCTGATCTGCACTGCCCTAGAGCACAGGTTTATCCTCTCTGAGGCCAGGAGCTGTTTCAGTTGCTTATTGCCTGCTTTGTGTTGTCTAGGGACAGAAAGCAGGTGGATCTCCCTGGGGATCTGAAACCAGTGGTGTTGCCTAATGCAATTCAATGCAGGCTTCCTGGTTGCTCTGTCCAAGGCATCTCCAATCCCAACATTCCTCTAGCTAAAATGAACTAGTCTGGAGTGAAAAGCTTCTGATTTATTGTGCCTTGACTATTAACAAAGGTATGACAATTTTCCAGGAAAAGCTGGTATTTTCCATTTGTTCGTGGATTAAGGAGTTGCTACCTGGATCCAACAGGTTCTGAGAACTGTAGCTAAGGGGGGAATTATCCAGGTCTTCTCTCTGCTGTCACAGCCTTGCAAAGAGGTGAAAAAGCATCATTTGTGTCTGCCACATCTCCATACTGTTAAATGCTTCTGTTACACGCAAGATACAAAACTTCGGGCTCTTTCACACAAAATCAGCCTATCCTTCCTCAAGCCTCTTAACGATCTCCTATTCAGGTTTCCTTTTGGTGGCAAACAAGTTTTCTCATGCAAATTCACAAAGTCTGACCTTCCTTCAAATCCTCCTGTAAAAGTCACCTCAAAGCTGAAGCCTGACAACACATCAACAGTGGCTGGGCATCTGGTGTGTGGTGACTGCTGTTTCTTGTGCTAATCACAGTTGTCTTATTGCCTTGTGCTTTGCTGCCTGTCTGTTGTATACAGCTGTTGTCTCCTCAGATATGTGGAGTTTAAATGCTCTGGGATAGGATCTATCTTTTTCCTGTGTGTGGCTAGAACCTGATGTGACAGAGCCTTGATCCCTGCCAAGGCCTCCTCATGCTGCTCAATGTACAATGACGATAACGGTGATAAAGGAATCAAAGCAGCTCATTTTCTAGGGAAAGTGTATTTGTGAGAGGTAACAATGAGGATGCTGTTACTACAACAACTTTGATCGCGGGCAAAGGATATGATGTTATTCTAAAGAAAATATTAAAGAGAGAAAGTTTTCCATGCCAAACTTCGCCAGTTTAGCTCCTGTGAAGCCAATTAAAAGACTTCAACTGATCGATTCTTTTGATGAAAACTATCTTCTTTCCACCACAAAAAGTTCATTTTTCATCTTAAAGCCAAAGGCTCAATCCTCAACATATCAATAGCTTGGAAAAAAAAAAAACAAAAAACCAAACCTGAAATCCAATAAGAAATATTTTGATTTTCAGCCAGAATATTTTGGGTTTGTTTTCAGACATTTGGCTTCCAGATGAAAGCTGGAAAATATCCAGGAAAAGCAAAAGGGGGATGGGAGTGGGGGAATTTTTTGCATGTATGCAATAAAAGAAATTATTTGGACAAATCAAACTACTTCAGCTAATAAGAATTTTGAAGAAAAGTGCTTGCTCTCTAAAAAAACACAATATGCAAAAAATGCTGAAGAGCAAAACGTTTCTTGGCTAAGAAAGTGGTAGAACATTATTTTCCTCTGACCATGCTATCATTGCCAGGGGCGATGTATTCATCAGCGGTTCATCTATCAAATGAGAACAAGTGTCATTTCTCTCATTAAGAGAGCTATGTAGAAATGGCACATTTCTGCTGTGGGTGTCTATTGTCTTTGTTAAAATCAGAGCTTCACATGTTAAGGGTGCAAGATAGGTTTCAACCCTTCAAAATCACCTCTTGTCCCTTACCTCATAGAATATTCTTCACTCTCCACTGAAATTCCTTGAATGAGGCTCTAGGAGAGGAAGAAAACCAGAAACAGTCGTTGTTTTAAATTAGCTTTCTTATTTGTTCTTTCCTCTGATTGCTCCCCTTCACTCACTTCCCTGCCCTTAACCTTTCATGTGCTCACTGGAAGCTGAAGAGGGGCATCTAACATTTGTCCTCTGTACCCTCCTATATAACAATGTCCTAGTGGCAACTTGAATCATTAGTAATTGCTTCTAGATATTAGGTCAGAGACACCTGCATAAAATTGTCATCTTCTCCCATTGGGTGTGCATTATTCTAGGGGTTCTGCCCACAGAGAAATGCATTCCTAAAAAGGGATGAGTGTTCTGAATCCTTTCTAGCAGTTGTGGTAAAGCTATGCTGGCTAATAAACATCCAGAATGTTATCTACTTGATTCAGTGGAGCTGATCTACAAGTGTGGTGGTCCTGGCCTTTCTGGCTGAATAGAGGAGAGTCTTCTATACTAACTACATTGAAGTTCTGGTACTGGTGAGGAAAGATGGATGCATTTAAAAGTGTTTTAGGTGTTGGATTTTTCTTTCTTCAGGTGCCATATATGACATGATATATTCCTGTTCAGATGAACCTCCACGGCAGCCTGAAATCTCCTCCTTTTCTTTCTGCTGCAGGAGAGGAGGCCTTGACCATGTACATGGACAAAAGCCGCCTCGACAGAAAGTCAGGAAATGCTACCCAGAGCGTTGAAGCCTTGCACCAGCTTGCTTCCTCCTACTTTGTAGACCGTGATGGCACCATGAGGAGACTCCACGAGATCCAGATCTCTACCGGAGCAATCAAGGTATTGTCTCTTGCCTTTGGAAAAGAAAGAAGATTGTGTGCCCACACTAATACTGTAGGGATTTGGGCAGGACTTTGCTAGTCCAGTGTGATGCCTTTTTTGATCACAAGTTGTTTTGTTCCTGCACTGAGTTCCTGAGTAAATTGTTTTCTTATTGACCTTACTGAAGAATTTATTTCCCTAGGGTGAGTAATAACTGGAAAGGAGGGGGGGGTATTCAGTGTGATAGTTGTGTAGGATAGGATACTTCCACTATGTGTGGCAATGACCTCTAGAAGGGAGAGAAGGAACAGCTAATCCAGATCAGAGATGGAGGTTGGAAGGGAAAGGCAGGTCTGTGAAATGGACAACCACATCCAACCCAGGAGTATTCTCATCTTGCAGGTGTAAGACTGGTGAACATCTCTCAGGTGAATTTACTACAAGAAAAGATGAAAACCTCAGTGTGGCATTACTGAATGAAACGGACTGAGACACAGCTTGAGGGTTGCAGCAGGACTGAAGGGAAGCTGCTCAGAGCATATAAAATAGGGAAAATGGCTCTGCAGAAAAAGGCTGCCTTCTCTGAAAGCAATCATCCTATACTGGGGAGGGATTTTACTGTTGCAGAGTTCACTCCAGGGAAGGAGATAGGATGGAGTCATCATTGTTAGCCATTTCTGAAAGGTTTCAGCTCTGTTGTGTCTTCTGGATGAGTCTGTTCCCTTTTGGGTGGGAGGTGGTATTGAGATATTGAAACAGTGACAGCAGATAATCACCCTTTGTGAATTCAGGAAGGGCAGCTCTCCTCCATGTCTGGAAACCAACAGCAACCACCACAGCAACAGCACTGCAGGTCATCTGTGCCTCCATCAATCCTCAGCACAAGGATGGTGTGCAAATATGTTGTTGGGAGCACTAGGCACCGTAGTGGGCTGGAAATCCATCTCTGTATCTTGCTTTCCAATAAGAGAAGCCAGGGAATAATTCCTCTTCTGGCTTCTGATGTTCTCCAATGGAGATCCTCTATGAGAAACACCAATCTGCAGGCCAAGCCCAGAATAATATGCAGTACCATAAAGAAAGCAGACACAATTTGCTCTGTTTTCACTTTTGAGTGAGCCAAACATGAGCTGTGTCTGTCCAATGTGGGACATTTTTTTCCCTGTTAGGGGAGATGCATTTTGGATTGCATCAGTTGCTGACAAAGAGTTACAATATTACAAGGTCTGAAACTGCCTGGGGACCATGTGGTGCTGCAATCAAAGGGAACACTCTCTGTTTTCTACATCCTCCATAGGTAACAGAAACTCGGACTGGCCCCCTGGGCTGTAACAGCTACGACAATCTGGACTCTGTGAGTTCTGTCCTTCTGCAAAGCACTGAGAGCAAACTCCACCTGCAAGGTAGGGCACAGGAGTAAGGGAGATGGATATAGAGTTTGAAGTGGGGGATGAAATTAGAGTGGGGGGAGAAACCTTTTTGAATAGCATTTTCAACTCCTCTGTTTGCTGTGATTGCTGCCCTCACTGTAAGTTCTCTGAAACAAGACTGGTGGCTTCATACGGTGCTCAGCACAGCAGGGCCAGGGATTGACAGAGATTGAGCTACAGGCACAAAGAACTGCAGGCTGGACCTGTTGAAGTGCCTTTTGTCATTCAATTTTGATGGACTTGCGCATATAATAGATGCACCAATATAAATAAATGTGACCTTTTCCTTCAATACTGAAGGGGCATTCTGTCCACGTCTCTCTCTGTCCCTCCCAAATTGCTGATTCACGTAAGAGGTTTGCATATCAGCTTTTGGGACTCTCTAATGACCATAATCTTTGGGAAAAGTCATAGAGGTTTTATTTGGATGCTAGAAGCCATGGCTTCAGTCCCAGTTGGGGAGCTGGTCCAGAAGTCAACAGATAGAGGTCATGACTGAATTAATACATACATACATGCTGGTTAGCAAGAAGTTGACTTCAGTAGAAGGAGAAAATTCACTGGGTGTGTAATTTACTAAGGTTATTCCTAAGTTTTTTGACAAAATAAGGAAATGTGGAATTTAATTGCTCATTTGCCCATCTGGTTTTATTTCTGGAATCCTTGTACTTGTACCAATTTTAATTTTTCAGATGAATGGGCTACATTACATCTTCCGCTTAGAGTATAATTTGGCAAGTGCTGTTTTAATCTTGGTTGCACAGAAAGTGGGTTTCATTTACTGAGTCATGTTGTGGATATATTGTTGTTGTTGTTGTTATTATTTGCCTTTAAAAATAATAGGCAGGTTGTTTTCACTTTTCCTGTGATTATCTAAATCACTGAGTTCTGGTTCTTACCTAATTAACAATAAGTGATTTGAGGCTTTTTATATACTGCAATGATGGCTGCTGGTAATGAAAACCTGAGGATGACACATCAGATAACTAGGTAAACAGTTAAATAAGGAGACAGCTGGGTCTATAGGCAGACAAAGTGATAAGTAGGTGAATCAATACATCCCTATCAGCTATTTGACTCTACAAAAGAGAAAAAGCAAGATGTCTGAGAGGGGGAAAGAAGGTGGAGGAAGAGGGAAAAATTAGGAGATGAGGTATGTAAGGTGGATGAGGCTGTGATTTCTGATGGGAGTAGATAGGGACCTTAGGGGTCAACCCCATGCTGCATAATCCAGTGAAGAGAGACCAGACCCAGCCCAGGTATACAGGGAGGAAGGTAAGAACTCCTCCTAATAGAACAAAGTGACCTTTAAAGCTACACCTGAGTTTTCCACCTAATCTGAAGTGTGGTTCTTGGGATAATTACCCAGGATCCTTCCTCTGCTCTGAGAGGCCTCATTAGGAATTAGTCACAAGGCTGCAGGTAATGGATCGTGACCCAGTCTCCTCTGATCTGATTAGCAGCCGAGCATAAGCTGCTAACAGAAATCCATGTTTCTACCTTCATGTCACTCCAGCTCTGAGGCCGGTTCAATAAAAGAGCAGCTTCTTCGTGACAGGGAGGATTTCTGTTTCTACACTTACTGCTGCCCAGCCCTGAGAGTTCTGACTCCAAAGATGTGCCCTTTAGGAGGTGCAATGGCCAGACCCAGAGCTAAGCTACCTTCCTGCTGCACGTAGGGCTCAAGAAGGTCAGCCAGCCTGGAGATTTTGAGAGAGGACCTGGATGTTTGCACAGTGCAGGGTGTCTGGTTCGGCACAGACTGAAAAGCATCACTCATTTATAAACCAGTATCCACATGGACCCAGCATATATCTGCATGTGTGTTTGGAGTATATATACAGGTACATCGTAGTATATATTTTATCACATAGTACATATGTTATCATACTAGCTTAGGTTTCCATTTTTCTTACCCGGAGGCAGGTTCTCTATCCCGTACATAAGGAGGGCTGTGGGGTGATGCAGCTCCCCTGCAAGGGATGGGGGGGATCCTGTGGTGGGCCAGGATCTTCCAGGTGACTGCAGTTCCTTGCACTTTGTGTCCTTCTGTCCCTGCCTCCAGTGTGGCTGATGCATGAGCTGCCTGGGAAAAGGAGTAAATTGGAGCATAGGAAAGGAAGATGCTAACAGCTCTGTAGTCTAGTAGGACAGGAATTTGTTCCCTGGAAAAGTGTCCTAGCCTGAAATTTGAACATTTGAGTGGGGGGAAAAAAAATGCATCACTTTGAAAGGTTTGGGAATATTAAAATTCCAGAGGCTTATCCTCTTGGACACTGTGACAGTATATGTCAATATTGCAACATGGCACTATTTCAACAAGGTAAAATCCTTCTGTGCTCTTCTAAAGATTCTGACATTAAACAGGAAATAGTGCATATTAGGTAGTTACATCAAATGTGGTAATAGAATATTAAGATTTGCATTACAATTAATACTAAAGCCTTTGCCAAGATGAGCAGAGCAGTAATGACAACACGAAACAGTTCAGCTTTTCAGTGAAACAAAATGAGGAAGGAGAAAAGAAATACATTTAGACCTTTCACTGTCAAAAGTGCTTTTGGAGTCAACATGCTCTCACCAAATGCTTCAATGAAACTGCATTTTCAACAGAGAACTCTTCTGTGGAAAATGTTTCAAATAGCTCCAATTTAGGGCTGGGAAATTTACCTCTTTTAATGCAGGAAGCCTTTTATATACAGTCCAAAGGCAAACATCTCTCTCTAATAGTTTTTTCTAGGTGAATTAAGGACACATCCCCTTGTGAGACACTTCATATTCTGCCTGTAGTTATCTAAGGCAAACTTATATCAAATCTGTGCTGCTCTTCATTTTTAAAGGGGAACTTCATGCTATACAGTGGCAGAATTCCTCCTTCTGATCAATGTTACCTTAACACTTGTCACCAGCACACCTACCTTCTGCATCTCTCATCAGCTCCTGAGGCTGCTGTGGGGGATGAGCCCATTCCTTATGCACCCTGGCTTGGGCTGAGGTGCTCATCCCATGAAAATGGTCCCAGTATCTCAGCCTGTAAGGTTGCCCCCCTGCTTGGCTGCTGACATGAGGTTCCTTTATCAGTAGCCTTAACAAAGATTTCTTCCACAAAGAAATTCCTGGCTGGAATATCTCTGAGTCATATGTGCAGTTTTAAAGTCAGGGCTTTTGCTTTGGAGTGTGCACACTTGTGTTTGGATGAGCAGCTGGATTTGTGTGTCACTAGTTCCTGGTCTAAGCACATATTTGAATATATGCAGCTTGTTAAATGCTACAATTAGCTACTGGGTTCCAGCAGAGCTGCTTACCTGATTAAAGTTCAGTATTTATATATAAGTGTTCTTTTGAATTGGTGCTAAGTGTATGCAGGGATGATTGCCTTTTAAATCTGAGATTATTTCTTAAAGAGAAGATCCTGGAAAGGCTTCTTTAGAGACCACGAGTTTTATGGGCAAAAAGAGAGCATTCACATGAGGCACTCTGTAATGCAGGATGAGCTTGTGCCATCTTTTGGAAGTTATTGGGTATTCGTGTTTCTGTACGTGCTAACATACACAGTCATTGACCATTGCAATGGGCAGTGCTTCCACTGAAACTTTAGTTGCCTTTTTCTACCCCTATGCACTCCACGAAAGAAACAACTCTAAAGCCAGTTTCATTTGTAGCTGGGACCAAACAGCTTGTCGGTTTAAAATTCAAAGAGAAAATAGGGTGAGCAGAAGAACCTGTGATCATTTAGGTTTCATATTCAAAGGCTGAGGCCAGGGCAGGTTGTTCCTCTGTGAACCAGAGAGTGGAAAGATTTATTCATAGGACATGGACCGTTAACACACAGGATCAATGCACATCAAGGAGTTCATCCCCCCTCTCTTGTGGGCTTGCCAGCTCAGTGACCACAGCAGCCTTCAGGCTCTCCAATCCCCTTTTGTAGATCTCCATTCTGCAGCAGCACTTCACTTTCTTTCCATCCTGAAGGAAAGTTCCTGGAGCTTGGCAGGTGGGACCATCCCTAACACCAGTGTGAAGGTGTGAAAAGGGACCATCCCTGTGAGGTGGTTGCTTCAGATAAATCCCTAAAAGAGATTGAACTTTAGTGCTTCCTGAAGACCACAGGAGGAAAGCTGAGCTTTTCTCTGTGAAATATCTCGGGAAAGCCCAAATAACCTCAAAATTATCTCAGACAAGTTTTGAGGTGTTCACAGGGATGCTGTGAACTGGGGCTCAGCCTCTTGCATGCTTCCTCCCTTTCACGCACCACAGAAAAGGAGCAGGATCTACGCACACATGATCTTCCAAATGCTGGGCTTGAAATCCCTGTGCAAGTGTCACAAATGTCTTCTCCTGCTGAAGGCTGTTCTGTGTTCATTGTGCTTGGTGGCTGCCATCATTCCATGCTGTGCTGTGGATTAGGTCAGACAGTGGGGCAGTTGCTGCCACCAGGCATGGTACTGCCATGTGCCTCCTGGTATCACTATGTGCCCTGGCAATAACAGGAGGGGAGAGGAAGCAGAGGTCCCTGTGCCTTCAGCAGCCTCCTGATGCCCCCTGAGCTTGGTCTTCCAAAGGTTCCTTGTCAAGGCTGAGGTGTTTCTGTGGAACCAAAACAAAAGGGTAATGGGGGTCCCAAGGGCAAAGCCCACTGCTTTCCTCTTGCTTGGGGTGACCATGCCCCATCACAGAGATAGGCCTGAACTCCTGAAAGGAGTCACAGCCCCTCTTGCTCTTCCTGTACACTCTCATCCTCTGAATTATTGTCTTATTTTCATTCCACTCCAATGAGCTGTCAGCAACAGATAACAATAATTCAGCACAATAGAAACACCAACAGATGGGTAATTGACCTGCGTGCCTTCATTACACCGGAGTTCAGTGCTGCTGCTCAAGCCATAAATTCCTGTATCTGCTCTTCCAAAATCCCTGTGCCTTTTTATGAAGAAGGTAACTGGTCCAGGCTTCCTGTGAATGCTCTCTCAGAGTTATTGTCATCTCTGCCTCATGCACCGGAGACACTGACTGAGTCTGACAAACAGGACTCACCAGGTAGAAGAAAACAGCTGTGGATCCTCAGGGATATCTGTAGGGAGCGTGGAAACAGGGACTGGAAAAAGAAGGCTGGAAAAACAAGCTCACTGCACACAGGGCAAACACTCAAACTGTTATCCTGCCTGCTGGTACCTGAGCAAGCATCCACCTACACTAATGCCTGTATAGATGGATGGACACACAAACACTCAGATGGAGAAAGAGATATGGGGATAGAGCTCTCCACTAATGTAAATCTTCAGAACACCACTGAAATCACTGGCACTAAATCCATTTGCACTTTTATAGGATTTGGCAAATAGCCTTCCTAGCAGGGAGTAAGCTGCAAAGACTCCGGTACCCAACTCCGGTATTTATACTGTGGGAGCTGGGCACTTAACTCTGCAAGGGTCTTTTCTAAATCCCTCCTTGTATTATTTTCCTTTCTTCTGTTTTCTTTCTCCTTCAGTGTGCAGTTTCCTTGTTTCTGTGGTACAAAACTTGTTTAGTCTCTCTCAAAACAGGTCAGAACAGCATAATTCTGTTCATCACTTCTGAACATTTTGTTGCAAAGTATAAACCTCCCACACCTGGGAATAGAGGTGGCTTCGCATTCAGATGTTTTGTACTATACTGGGAGCCAGGACTGGGATGAAACGGGTATACTGGGTGCTGGGGAGAGGGGAGTTACTTGTCACTGTTCTCTCACAGAGCAGATGGGCTCTACTCTTAGCTAAGTCACTCCTTGCACTGGAGACATGCAATTTGTACCCTACCTTCCTTACTTGTGACAGCTTCAAGAGAAATATCCCAGCAGCTTTTAATTCCTCAGCATCACTTTCCCAAGCTGTTAATGAAACACGTTTTGAAAGCAGAACAGGTACCTGAAATGACTTTTTCTTCTTCTTCCCACATCCCCACCTCCTGTTTCAATGCCAGGTCTCCAGATCATCTTCCCTCAGTATTTACAGGAGAAGTTTGTCCAGTCTGCCTTGAGCTACATCATGTGTAATGGCGAAGGGGAGTACATCTGCCGGAACAGCCAATGCGGCTGCCAGTGTGCGGAGGAGTTCCCGCAGTGCAACTGCCCAATCACCGACATCCAGATCATGGAGTACACGTTAGCAAACATGGGCAAGACCTGGACAGAAGCCTATAAAGATCTGGAGAATTCAGGTAATTGAGCAAAACTCATTTTCTGATTGATTTGTTTCAAGCAAAGCATATCAGATTATACCAGTTCAGGATCTTTTCTTCTCTCAGTATAATGCTCCAGTTTGGACAAAAAAGTAGAGGATATTGACCCAAAAGATGTGATGTTAGTCTTGAGGGAGTGCCTTTTTTCTCTATTCCACACACACAGGTAAAACCACACACCACACACAATTCTATGTGTAAGCAGATATTCCCTGTGGATGAATTTGTTTGATTAAAAATCTGATTTTTCATACCAATCCACCTCAGACTCTCTCTTTAATAGTTCTACAGAGAAACTTCCACAATATGAATGATGCAGAAATTGCTTTTCAGATTTGCATGAATGATTTATTCTGCTTTGGTGAAAGGCAATTCAGAGAGAGAGAGCACAGGCCAGATGACACCTCATTTGAGATAGAGAGGAGAAGGGAAAATTACTTCTCTCTCCTACAGTGCCAGTGTCCGCTGATATGAATGTTTCTTCTCCCTCCATTTTCTCCCAGTGTGTCCTTGGGGCGTCAGAGAAGTTTATTCCATGTCGATGCTGGTAACACCCATTGTAGGTGTATTGTAATAGTTGGGTAGTACGCATCCTCAAGGGCTTGAGGAGCAACCATACCAGTGCAATTATAGCCTTTGCTTTAGCAAGTGGTCTCCTTACCCTAAAGCCATATGGGCACTAAGTGGAACTTAATCAAGAATTTATCCCTGTGCTACCTCACATCTCTTACTGTTAGCCAGGTACTTTCCAACCCATTTTCTTTAATGATTATGGTCAAAACTGTCCAGGTCTCCATGGTAGGAAAGAAAGGTATGAGGAAGGGACCATCTAGCTCTGTTCAATGCTTCTTCAGAAGTCTCCCAGCAGCAATTTCTTTCTTCATGTTGAAGGTCACCATAATTCCTTTAATGATTGAAATGAAGTGGCCTATGATGTTTCCTCAATGGGCTGTTGAGGACTGCTTCATGCTTGGATATGTGAACCCTGCTGATGTGCCTTCTGTTGTACAGATTCTTATGTCCAGCTCATGCTGTCAACTTGGTGCTCAGATGAGCAAAGTTAGAGTAGTAGTTAATGACGTGAGGCTGGCTACTGTCTTGACAAGATCCACCTCTACACTATGGGGATCCACAAGGCTGGGCAGTTCCAGAAGCAGGTCACTAGTGGAAGAGGTCAGTGGTTTTCTGGGAGGTTCATGGATGGAGCAGGTACCCAAGAGTAAACCAGAAAAGATGCTTTCAGAAGCTTCTGCTTGCTCAGTGCTATGCAATTTAGGATTCCTGGCAGTAGCTGCCGGCACAGCTCTGCCACTAGTTATGTGTTGCTAGTTCTGGCAGAGGGTCTTCATGCAAGATGCTCAAGAGCCACACATGGCCACCACTCATCAAACCCCTTTACACTCCCAGGGGATCTAACCCAGACACTTAGAAGGGGAGAGCCCTATGAAGAGAGAAGAATTACAGTCCCACAGTGATAGTTTTACTGTTACATTGTGTACTTGTTGCACTCAACCCAAGCAAAGACTTAGATCTAAGCAAAGATAATTATATTCAGTCTCCCTCCCCTTGAGATTTCAACACGAGAAGGTGTTTTTCATTTGCTGTGTTAAAGTGACACATTGCAGTGCAATTCTCTGCTGTGCTGTAGCCATATTCCACCCAGGGCTGAAGGCTTCTCAGGGCTAGATGGAGTGATTATCTTTATGTTTAAAGCTGCTGCATCTCATTCATCACTTTGTTGCATCATGCGTGAACTTATCCTTGGAGATGAAAGTGGCTACCACAAAAGACTCTAGTATTAGTATTTTGCTGCTTTTGTTTTAATAAATATTCCCAATAACTAGAGGATTTTCTTCATTATGAAGAGCAGAAAAGAAATCTCTAATGACATCTGAAGGCTTTTCCAATAAAGTGGGCTGAAAGGCACACAAGTGCTCTGAAAACAAATACCATTCGTGCAGGAAGCTGCAGATAGCCTGAAAGATCTGTATTCTCTTTCTGATCTGTGTTGGATTCCTTTGTCAATTTGCAAGAATCGTGCAGGGCAAATCAAGAGGTGGTGTGATTTGGGATGGTATCTTCAAAGTCAAGGAGGTTGCAGTGAACTGATGCTGCTTTAAATCAGCTCAGGAGCTCTCAGTCCTGTGCTTCGTTGCTCATGTGTAAATGGAGAAAAACAACACTACCTTATTCTTGACATTTAAGTATGGCTGGCCAAAAATTTCTGCATCAGGGCTGCGATTCTAGGTTTTAAAACAGCCTTTTGATTAAAAGTCAGGGATTGGTTTTGTTGTTTTTTGGGTTTTTTTTCAGTATTATTGCTTTCTGATGGAAAAGTAGTTTAATTCTTTTTTTAACTGAAAAGACAAGCAGTGGAGAAACAAAAGTCTCACTTTTGAAAGGGATGTTTGATGAGGCCGTTTCCCTGTGATGCTCTCCAGAGGCTGGACCCTCTGCCCTGTACCATCTGTGATGCTGAGTCATTGCCAGTGGACTGCCTGCAGAGACAGGGTGACTCAACACAAAGAGATGCCATGGGATTATGGGAGATGTAGTCCTGACCATCATCAACACTTTCTGAGCAGATAAATAGAACAAACCCAAATGCAAACAGATGGATTAATTAATTGGGAAGTCTCAGGGTTAAGAACGAACTATTCCCAGAAAGGCATAAGACTTAGCACCAGGCAGCCATAGTCTTGAGATAGTTCCAGAGAGAGTGCTGGAGACATGAAGAAACTATTCATTTTTGAAAGTATTTTCCTTTTTTTCACTCCCCTCTTTATAAAGCCAACCCTGTCCAGCTTTTCTTTTGCCAGCTTTCTTTGCTCATTTGTTTTCCCCCCAGCGTTGCACTGCAGTATCAAAATGTGCACACTGCACTGAAATTTCTCCCTTACCCGTCTCTATGAAAAATGTAGCACATTCATCATCAGAGGGAAAAAGAGCTTGGTCTTTTGCACAAACAGGCTTTTGAGGAAATTGATTTATAAGGGGCGGGAAGCAAATGCAAGGCTTTTACTGCTGAAATGTACCAGGAGTAATCAACATGGTCAACAGAAGCAATTATACAGGATGATAGTTTCAGAAGACCACTGAAGAGGAGAGAATCATTTTTGGGGAGGACAAAGCAGCATTGCAAAGAGAGTGAAAACCTTGGAGATGATTAAAAACAAAGTATATCTCCATTATCTTGGGGAAAGAAAGGAGACAAGCAGATGTCCCGTGGATCTTGATAGTGCAATGATGGCGATCAGCTTTATTAGGTGTTCAGCTTCACCATGTGATGAGTATGACATGAACACCCATTTAGCATCTAGGTAATGATGGTACTGACTAACACAGATATTCTTTGTTAGGCAGTTAAACATGAACTGCAAGTTACTGAATAATAAGGAATCTGTTAGACAAATATCCATAAGCGTTGTATGATAGCTTGTCAATTATCTAGTCTGATTTTCTTCAATAATTCTATGGATTATTTCTCTTTATTGAAAAGACATCAGCCTTTTCGAGCTTTCACTTTCTGGCTATTGTCCTCTCCTCTGAAAATGGGATGAAGGAGTTTCAATAAAGGATTAGGAAAGGAAGAAAAATGATGTAGATAACTTACAGGAAAAGATGGCTGCATTTCTTGTTGGATGCTTTGTGGAGTGTATAGCAAGGCTGTAGTCCAACCTCCCTATAGAAAAACGACTGCCACTAGCACTACTAGATCAGGTCAGCCATGGTTCTCTTTAGCAGTCTAAAGTGTTCTTTAACATCTGTGGGTAGCACATTCCAGTGCTGCATTACCTCCAAGTGAAGAAGTTGTTCAATAAATCATTTGAAGTGCTCAATCTGCAAGCTATTGCTTCTTGTTATATCAACTGTCTCTAGTAAGAAGAGTTTTTCCCCTTCATATGTGTTAGTACCTTTTAAGCAGTTGTAGGCTGTAATTAGATTGCCCCTTGGCCTCTTTACCAGATTTAACAAGCGCAGCTTCTTCTGCCTGACCTTGTAGGACTTGTGACCCTTGACCACCACAGTAAGTCCTTTGCTGTGGCTTCCCAGTTTCTCAACACCCATCTCTAATTGGGTGGCCCTAAAGCTGGCACAGAAATGCAGATGTAGCCTTAGCAATACCAAGAAGAGGGGAATATTAACTTCTGCAGCCTACTGGATTTAGCCCAGTATACAGTTTGTGTTGCTGCCAGTGAGAAAAAGTTTTAACCCACTTTTAGCATGGTGCCAACCATAACCCCCAGGACCTTTCTAGCAGCTCTTACTCAACTGGTTGTTTCCAAGCCTATACTAATGCATGAGATTTTTCTCTCCTGGTTCAAAACTGTACTTATCTTTATTGCATTCCGCAGGGGTTTTGTTGGTCCACTCATCGCATTTCTCCAGTTCTCTTTGTGCCAAACACTGCTTTCTGGTGTCAAAAATTGGGTGATTTTCTGATGAGGAAATTGGAACTGTCTGGTTTTTCTATATGAGGATGTTCCAGCCTGATAATGTGTCTAAGCAAACAGTACTTCTCAGTTAGGAAGGGGTGGTCATGAACAGAACTAGCATCTCTATATGCTATTTTGTAATGAAAAAACCTCAAACAAACCTAACATAATGGGGGTGGGGGGGGTTATTATCAAACAGAAGCAAACAGAACTAAAGTGATCACAAACCAACATTTAACAACATGTATCTGGTTCAATTAGTTTTTTCCCTTTGGCTAAAATTGACAGATTTAGTTTTGACCTTGGCCCTGCAAATTGCTTGATTTTATTTTTATTGTTACAGAAAACAATTCATTTAACTTCAAATGAAGTAAATGAGAAAAGAAGAATCAAATGCTCTTTTTGAAAGATGAGAAGCAGGACATTGGAACACAATCCAAACCCTTCCTCTGGGGACTTTTAAAAAGCCCTTTTTTTCCTCTTATTTTAACACAAAGTGTTTTGACTTCAGCAACAAGCATCATTTTAGGAGCAGCTAAAACACAGTTTAAATGAGTACTCTTTAACTGACAATGATTACAACTCCCTGCTTTTTGCTCATAACCCCTAAACTATGATCCCATGCCCCAGGGAATTTATTCTCCTTTTTTTTTGTCTCCATGCATTAAATGAATTGTTTCACTCTAATACTCTCTGGGTTTAAATTCTCATGTAGGAGCAGCAACAGCCATGGAATTACTGGGATTCCTGGGGAAGAATGTTAGACCAGTGAGCTAAACATAAAATGGTTTGGATTGGAAGGAACCTTAAAGCTTATCCATTTCCACCCCCCCTGCCACGGGCAGGAACACCTTCCACTGGAGCAGCTGCTCCAAGTCCCTGTGTCCAACCTGGCTTTGAACACTGCCAGGGATGGGGCAGCCACAGCTCCTCTGGGCACCCTGTGTCAGCGCCTCAACACCCTCCCAGGGAAGAGCTTCTGCCTAATGTCTGATCTTAATCTCCCCTCTGTCAGTCTAAAGTCATCCTGTTAATGGAAACCTTTGAAGCTTTGTCACAGTTCAGAAACCTTTGTATTTCTCCACATTTTTGTGTGTTCCAGATGAGTTTAAATCCTTCATGAAAAGGCTACCTAGCAACCACTTCCTGACCATTGGGAGCATCCACCAGCACTGGGGGAATGACTGGGATCTGCAGAACCGCTACAAGCTGCTGCAGAGCTCCCTGGAAGCCCAGCGCCAGAAGATCCAGCGCACTGCCCGCAAACTCTTTGGCCTCAGTGTCCGGTGTCGGCACAATCCTAACCACCAGCTGCCTAGAGAAAGGTACCTTCACCCTTCACTGGGGATGGGTATGGTGTGAGGGGTGACTGGTGGACCCAAACCTATGCTTTGACCTAAACCCAACAGCCTAAGTGTTTGGATATAGGATGTGCTACATGGAGGTGTGGGGGGAAATGGTAAAGACTGGGAGTGTTTTGAAACCTCTGGATGTGTAAGTAACCTTTATCACACACCTATATTCATATCCCTTCTGTGTGGTCTTAGCTACCCAGACAAAGAACACCCACTTGTTTTGTGGTGTTCTGCAGGAATATTGCAAGGCTAAAACCAGACAGCCAAGCAGACTAAGCTGCTTTTTAAGCAGTTTTGCTCGTATACTACAGCCAAGCTTTAAGCCTCCATTTGCTGCTGAGATGGATATACAGAGCACAGGATATTTCAGCCCATTTTGGAGTTGTGCTCCTCAGTGAGTACAGTGAGAGTGAAAGAGAAGCTTTAGTTTCATCTGGAATAAATCACATCTCTTCTACAAAACACAGAGTGAACCTGCAAAACTGTACTGATCAGAAGCCTACCAATCTCAGTAGATTACAGCTACAGCAACTATTGATTGATATTGATTGATTGAGTAGGTATTGATATCTAATACTGGCCTGCTGGGGGCTCCTTTCAGCTCAGTTTAAGTTTGCTTCCAGTCATTTTTTTGGAGATTTATAGCAGTAGATTTTAATAAACATCTCTCGATGTTTCTTTTTACATTGTCTGAAGTAACACTGAAAATCTTGGAATAAAGGAGTCCAAGTGCCTTTTCATCTATGTTTCTCTTGACAGGATTAAGCCAAGTTAATTTGGGGGGGGAGGGAGGGATATCTTTTTCATCTCATTCATTACCTAAATTCAGGAGAAAATTAAGAGATTGACTGCTGTCCCCTGTTATCATCCAGCTCCCTGGCCACTAAACACACTGAGCTTTTGTTTCATCACTGCACAGCTTAGGAAACTCTTCCAGGGTTTAACATCTCTTTAATTACCAAGAAATCTCATGTTTCTGGGCAAAGACTCGACAGACTTACTAGGGATGAGGAGAAATATCTATTAAGTTTAAGAAATTAGGGGAAAAAAAGCCTTTGGAAAACTTCCTAAAATAGGCCCATTCCTGCCAGCTGGCTGAGCCGCTAGAACCAAGCCAAGTGGTGGAGGAATCACAAGCACATCCAGGCACGATTCTGCGTTGTACCACAACAACAACAAAGTGAAGCAGCAGTAAGCAAATATCCAGCCAACCAGGGTGCTGCAAAGCATTCAGCTAAATACATCTTTAGCATTTCTCTTCTATTTTAAAGAGTCAGCCACGCAGAAAGGCAGCCTCCATCTAATAGTGCAAAATCTGGGGGAAGGAGGATGAAGTGGCTGACGGCAGCTGGGTTTTTAACTGACTGATGTGCTTGATTTGTTTAAGTCAACACCAGCAGGCATATTATCATTTCCTTTCTTATTTGTCATGCTGCATTTGTAGCGAGGCAGGGGAGCAGCTCAGTAGATATGTAGCAGAAGAGGTATACGTTTCACTGTGCCTTTCACCAAAGCCTGGAAATACTCTAATTTCCTAATTGTTACTGTACAGAATGACAGATGCTTATCAAGCATGCCAATGGCTTTGAAAGGATGGAAAGGTTCTATTTAGAGCAAGCCTCTCTCTTTTATAGCAACCTTGCATTATATATTCAAAAGCAATGGAAAAAAGAAATACAGTTACTGTTGATGGTCCTCAGGGAAAGGAGGAGGTGGTGATCCCAAGAGAAAGAGCAGGGATTTTGGCAATTAGGCTGATTCTCCATAGAATCATAGAATAGTTAGGGTTGGAAAGGACTTTGACCTTTTGCAATAGCAAGGAAGGCTATAAAAATACATATTTATATGGTTATATTTACAAATATATGTTTTTTTAATATATATACACATAAATATTGCTGCTTTTGCTTAAAAACCACCTCTTTGCAGGCAAGTTTGTTAGTCTGAAAAACGAAGCGCCCCTCAGCTGTTAAAGCATCAATGTTGAATGAGTACCTATGGCTGCATTATGGATGTAAAATATAAATAACATCCAAAGGAAGGGGGGCTGCTACATGTTCTGGGCTCCAGCCAGATTGTCATTAGTTAAGAATACATCTCGCAGCTGTTGCAAGTAAAAATAGCTTTTTTCACTTCACTGTGCCACACTGAAAGCCCAAAAGTACCTCCACAGCAGCTAGTGCTGGTTGCAAAGAGGAAGGTGAGTTCGCAAAGAAGTTGTTAAATCCCTACCTTTTACTCTTGCAACTAAAAAAAATGGAATCTGTCCTTCTGGCTCAGATTTCTGATTGTTTTTTTGTGGGGGTTTTTGTCTCTTTGGGTTCTGGTTTTGTTTTGCTATGTTTTGCTTTTCTAATGAGCTCAGACAACATCTACACCAAAGCCATAGCTTTGTCTCAAGGGACACCCATCAGCTTCTTCCCCTCCCCAGACCTGATTCATCCTGAAGTCAGGAGGAAATAAAAATGTTCATCACTTTTTGGTATAACCTGAGCTTTGTTTCTGATCTGAAAGCCCAACATTGGCCTGCAAAACATGGGCTTTTTGGCACAACACGTAGGTTTTAAATGGTGAAACAGCTCTTTGTGGTTACCTGGACCCCCATTCCTACCATTGCCATGGGGCTTCCCTGTGAGGGTGCTGAGGCACTGGCACAGGGTGCCCAGAGAAGCTGTGGCTGCTCCATCCCTGGCAGTGTTCAAGGCCAGGTTGGATGTGACTTGAAGCAAGCTGCTCCAGTGGAAGGTGTCCCTGCCCATGGCAGGGGGTTGGAACTGGATGATCTTTAAGGTCTTTTCCAATCCAAACCATTCTATGCAATGTTTGCATGTCTCCAGTGAGCACCAGCAAGGTAACACCACAAAATAACTCTCAGTCACCACTTTCCCTGGATGTAGTTCTTTTTCATTTTAGTTTTGGAATGTAAGATATTACAGCTGAATGTAAAATTGCTTGACAGTGACCTTTGAAGACTTAGTTTCCCTTTTTTTTCACTTTCACATGCTCTGGTACTTTACACTTTGAACTAGCAGAGGTAGCAAATATTAGGCAAAATAACATTTGCAATGATATGAAGAGGGAGAAAGATAAACCTATGACATTTTAATGAAAGAGAAAATAATTAAAATGAAAACCAATGGCTTCTCTGCTGCTGGCTTTTAGCTTTTAAAGTAGCTCTTTCCCTCTTTCCAGCTTCCTTCTGCCCTGACATCCCTTGGTTATATTCACATGAGGCTGAGCCATCACAGGGATGTGTTTTAGGAAGTTTACCTCCTGTCAGCTCAAGGGCTGTGGCTGTGTCTCCGTATATTCTTATCCTGCCCCAGTTACAAGATAAAATGGGATAATTTATACCGCTTTTCCTCTCTCTCATTTTCTCACACTTCCCATTGTCATGTTTGTAGCCGATGCCCAGCTCTGCCCTGGATGCTGCATTTTCATTTAATTACATCCTTTATTGCTGCCATCAGCAGATGGTTGGTAGGCTCTTTTTTTTTTTTGTCCTACTTGTGTCTTTGCTGAGTGCTAAGACATATATATCCACCAGAAAATGCCTCAGCCCTCTTTCTCCTGGTCTCCTCCCATCCTTCCTCCACAAAGTGGACCTGGGAAAGAGGAAAATAACTGGTTTCGATTGCAAAATATCAGCTGAGATAGAATCATAGAATAGTTAGGGTTGGAAAGGACCTTAATATCATCCAGTTCCAACCCCCGTGCAATGGGCAGGGACACCTCACACTAGACCATATCACCCAAGGCTTCATCCAACCTGGCCTTGACCACTGCCAGGGATGGAGCATTCACTGCCTCCCTGGGGAACCCATTCCAGTGCCTCACCACCCTAACAGTAAAGAATTTCCCCTGTTAGTGTAAGAGAAGGATGGAATGATAGAGTTTGGGTTTTTTTTCCCCTCAGACAGACAGTCAACTGACTCCAGTTTTTATCATGCCCCCTGAAGTCCTTGTCCTTTGAACTCAATGGTATTATCAACATGTAAAACCTGTGTAAAGCATTGAGCCAACACTGCACAAATATGCTGGTAATCCTGTGCAAGGGGAAATCAGGAGAGTTGAGTTTACTTGCACAGAGCTGGAATTGGGATTTGGGCATGGTAGTTGTTCAGCCTGTGTTTGGCTGTCATTTGCATATGCAGCTGTAAGAGGCTGTTGACAGCTGTATGAAAGTGGTGGCAGCACATGCACACAGGCACACCTCTGACAATATCTTGTCAAACCCACCTCAGAAACAACCCTTAGGCCTATGAGCAGCCATTGCTACCTCATCTGGAAACCCAGTCCCCCAAAAAGCAATAAATGTGGCCATGAGGAGAGCTATAGATATGAGGGAGATATTGCCCTTACCTTATAGGCAGGGCTAGGGATGCTAAGAGGGTGCCTGATGGAGCTGGACATTTCCCACCTCTCTGCCACCAGCTCTCTGGTTCAGCTCTTCATTTTCTTTGTGCTCTTGGGCTTCTCCTTGTCCTAGTATAATTTACATTGGGAGTGGGAGCTAGAGATGAAGTCTGGGGCTGCAGGAGATATTCCCTTCAAAGCAATCTCTGATTTTCATCATTGTCATCAAGCCCAACCATGGGAAGAGACAGCATGCAGGAACCTTGCGCTTCCCTTCAGCAGTTCCCCCAACCAAGTGACCCCAAACAGCCTGTGTGTATATATTGAAGGGTTGCTTTGGTTTTAGTTCATTCTCTTGCTTATGATTCTCTAGTTCCAGGCTTAGAAGCTTTCAAAGAGGTGCATGGAGGAATTGAGGTGGGTCCACAGCATCTTAGGGAGACTGAAACATGGAATCAGGGTGCCTTGCTAAATTCAGGTGCATTTGGTACTTTCCAAAAGGGAACTATAAGGCTTCAGATAGGGTAAAAAATACTTGTATTGCTGGAAAAGTGAGCAAAAATTCACTGATGAGCAGAAGGCAGAGTCCAGCCCCCAGGGGATGGTTCGGAGAGTGCTTGTTGTGGTCAGCAACGTGTTTTGCACACACACTGTGCTGTGCTGTCTCTCCCTGCTGAAGCAGAGCTGTCCTAGAGACCAGGAGGAGCCATGTGCACTTCTAGGGACCAGGGCTGTTGCCATCTCCCCCTGCAGCAGATATTTATAGGGGTCATTGCCTTGCTACCAAGCTCCCTAGCCAACTTTGTCTTTTCCACTTGCAGGAGAGCTCCTGTTAGCTGTGGATAGGGAAAAAGACCCAGGCAGCCCTGTATCACAGGAGGAATGTGAAAGCTGACTCTTCCCATATTCAAGGCTTCACAATTTTCCTGCTAATTCACTGCCTTTTTCCTCACTAATTATTTTCCTTTCACTCAGTTTTTCCTGCTTCTTTTCATTCCTGCCTGTCCTGTCTTTCAGTTGTTGCTGCTGTTTCGGTTTCCTCCTTTCTCCATGCCTATTCCTCCTGCCTGTGGCATTTCTCTCTCATTTTTCCTTCTACCTGCATTTCCCCCCCCTACCCTTTCTACTTCTGCTCCTTGACTACTTCTTTCCTTCCAGTGCTTTCCTCTGTTTCCACTCATCCCTCCACTCGCTCCCTCCTCCTAATCATCTTGCTGTTCTTTGCTGCTGTATCATTTAATGCCTTCTTTGATACAGCCTACAGCTTAATGATTATTCGGAGGTCAGGCGATGCAGGTGCCATGAATTTCTCTAATCCAACTCTGAGAGCCTCTGTCCATAATCACTCCTCCCGTTCTACAGGGACTGAATCCTAATTTGTCATTAGTCAGTCCTCTCACTGCAGCACTACCAAGAACTTCTTGCCCAGAGGAGACAATGAAGTATTCATTAGCTGGGGGGTGGTGGAGGAAAGGGAGGGAGCGGGTGGCTGAACAAGGCCTTCAGCTGAAGGATGCTGAGAAAGGAGTTGCTGTGCTGAGATTTCCCCAGGGCAGTGGGAAGGGGGAAGAAGGGGCCACAAGGCAGCATTGCAAGGGAATTATACAAAGGCAGACGTGGGTTCCAGTGTTATTCAACAGGAGTCGTTCCAGGGCTGCAGGATGGGAAGGGAGGGTGCTGATAGAGCAGTTTGGGGAGTGAGGGGCCTGGGCATGGGCAAGTGTAACTGCTTTACAGAGAAGAGGTGGTCAGTTATCAGTGGACTTTTAAAAGAGAGGCTGTTTTAGCAGCTTTGTCTCTATGCACCCTGACTTCCATGCTCTTTTCTGCTGTTCCTGAGCTCTGCACTGTAAGCAGAGGTTACCATTGGCTTTGCTCATCCCATTAAAATGAAGAATGCAGGAATTACCAGTACCATGGAGGGGAGTTTTCTCCTCCTAGCCTAGGAGTTGTGCTTACCTGTGATATCTGATAGCACCTCAGCCTCTGGCATGGCTTTATCAGCTCTATTCCCATGGCTGAACTTTGTCACTGTAGGACTGATGAGATCCTTGCCAGGAGACTGTGCCAGTCTCAGCTCCTAGAGCAGTATGAAGAGAGAGACTTCAGTTGATCAATTCTAACTTCCAGCTATTTCTTATAAGGCTTGTGAACTCCACCAAGGAATTAAACAGCAGATGAATGATTAAATATAGAAATAGAGACATAGCAGGGCATTGATGTTCCTAGAGCTCTGTTTCAGATGAATCCCTGAAAACACTGTGTTTCTAGTAAGATGACAATAACACTCTATGAAACTCTACCATGTTAATGGCTTTCTTCTTCCTACTTGCAGGACAATACAGGAATGGCTTACACGGGTCCAGTCTCTGCTCTACTGCAATGAGAATGGGTTCTGGGGGACCTTTCTGGAAAGCCAACGGAGCTGTGTTTGCCATGGTGGCACCAGCCTGTGCCAGCGCCCCATCCCTTGCATCATCGGAGGTAACAACAGCTGTGCTATGTGCAGCCTTGCCAACATCTCTCTCTGTGGCTCATGCAACAAGGGCTATAAGCTTTACCGGGGTCGCTGCGAGCCTCAGAATGTAGACTCGGAGCGGAGTGAGCAGTTCATCAGCTTTGAGACAGACTTGGACTTCCAAGACCTAGAGCTGAAGTACCTGCTGCAGAAAATGGACTCTCGCCTGTATGTGCACACCACTTTCATCAGCAACGAGATCCGCCTGGACACCTTCTTCGACCCCAGGTGGCGCAAACGCATGTCCCTCACCTTGAAGAGCAACAAGAACCGGATGGACTTCATCCACATGGTGATCGGGATCTCCATGCGAATCTGCCAGATGCGCAACAGCAGCCTGGACCCTATGTTCTTTGTCTATGTCAACCCCTTCAGCGGAAGTCACTCCGAGGGCTGGAACATGCCCTTTGGGGAGTACGGCTACCCGCGCTGGGAGAAAATCCGCCTCCAAAACAGCCAGTGCTACAACTGGACCCTGCTACTGGGCAACCGGTGGAAAACCTTTTTTGAGACTGTTCACATCTACCTACGCAGCCGGACTCGGCTGCCCTCTCTACTGCGTAATGAGACTGGCCAAGGGCCTGTGGACCTTTCTGACCCCACCAAGCGTCAGTTCTACATCAAGATCTCAGATGTGCAGGTGTATGGCTACAGCCTGCGTTTTAACGCCGACCTACTGCGCAGTGCTGTGCAGCAGGTCAACCAGTCCTACACGCAAGGCGGGCAGTTCTATTCTTCCTCCTCTGTCATGCTCTTGCTGCTGGATATTCGGGACCGAATCAATAGACTGGCACCTCCTGTGGCCCCGGGGAAGCCCCAGCTGGATCTGTTCTCTTGTATGCTCAAGCACCGCCTGAAACTCACCAACAGCGAGATCATCCGCGTGAACCATGCTCTAGACCTGTACAACACCGAGATCCTCAAACAGTCGGACCAGATGACAGCCAAACTCTGCTAACCCAGACTTTTCCATGGACATGTTGGTGATTGATCCTTTTGCTGTAAAAAAAAAGTACAATAAAAGAGAGAAAAAAGAAATAAAAAGAGGAAAAATTAAAAAGGAAGAAAAGTTGGGGGGAAAGTAACGGGGAAACCCGAGATTTGTAAAATGTAATTAATATACAAAAGAGAAAAGAAAAGAGGAAATTCTTCATTTGTTGAAAAACTAAACCCGTTCTAGCAGCTGTATAAAACTGTCAGGCATGTTTGTTATTTCTATAATCCGTCATAAAAGGGGAACACCTTACTCTCTCTTGACCTTGGGGGTGTTGCTTGCTACTCCTTAGGGGCAGCAGGGTAAATAAAGGGAGGAGCAGAGGGAGGGGTAATCTTCTGTAATGAACTGTAAAGTTTTCTGCTATGCAGGTGCCAAGACAAAGAGACAAAACCAATCAAAACAAAGAATCAAACAAGAGTTATATGTAAATGTAAAAGAGCTACCATTATTCCTATAGTGGGAGTAAATGGTTAAAGATAAAAGATATATCTTCTGTTGAGATTTATGCCAGCTTTATGTGGAGTTATTCACACAGCCTGTGCTGAGCTTTGCTGGAGGACAGAAGGTGATGGCAGCCCTATGAGAGGAGCACTAATGCCTCATTGGTGAGAAGGCGTGTAAGAGGTGGAGGGTGGGTGAAGCTCACAGGTGGCTTCACTTTGGGATTTCCACCTTGGAAGGCTTTTCACCAGAGTCTCAGCACTTGCTGAAGAATGGGATCTGGTCCCTTTGGTTATTTTGGTTCATGTCTTACATCAGATGCTGCTGCCTTCAGTGATGCCAGAGCTTAACCCCTGGAGGACCAGCACCTGTAAATCTTGAGGTACACATCTTTAAGGTATTTCCACAGAGTCCCTAAACCAGAGAAAGCCAAAATCCTATGTAATTTTGATAAACCTAAAGGCAAATACGCATTTGTTTTTTTTTGCCTCAGGTTCTGGGTTTTCCAGTAACACTGGGAAACCTTTATCATCACAAACACCAAAGCACCAGAAAACACATTTCCAAGGAAACTTAGAGGCATTAAAAGATGCGCGTGTCCATTTTTTATTTGGGGAAGAAAGAACCCCTTTTACTTTCTTATGTTTCCATGGCTGTGAATGAAATCCTTGTGTCACTTACACTTTCTATGTCTAAAAATGTAAGTCCAGAAAACAGATGAGAAAATCTTACTAAGATACCTGGAAAAGCAGTAAAAGGGAAGGGTGGGAGGGGAAAGCACAATAACCAAATAGACCCTGAATTTGAAAGGATAAAGCCAAATTAAAGAGAGTTATCAAACAGAACAACTAAAATAACTAAAAGGTGGGTAAAATGTTGTGCAGTGTGTGTTTGTGTGTGTTTGGATTTAAAACAAATAATACATCAAATGGAACATTTTAATATAGGACCATCTGAGTGGGTAATGAAGCCTGAACACAGTTGGAGGTGAGTAGTAGGGTGTTTCTCTGAATCTTGCTCTGGCAGTGTTCAAGGCCAGGTTGGACAGAGCCTTGAGTGACATGGGCTAGTGTGAGATGTCCCTGCCCATGGCAGGAGGATTGGAACTTGATGATCTTCAAGTCCTTTCCAACCCTATAGTTAGGGTTATAGTTATGATTCTACGATCCTAGGGAAAACCATGCCTGAGAAGGATGGATAGTCCTGATCCAAAGTCTAAAACTCAGATCTGACTTAAGACTTAACATATTGACTCAACTGAGATCAAAAGAGTCTTGTAGAAACTTTGACCTTCTTTCTTTGAAGTCCTTGGCTTTGATTCTGAGAATAGCATCAGAAGGATGGAAAGAGCTAAATGCATTGTGGTATTATTCATGTGACAGCAGGGATTTAGACAATTAAGTCTGGCTTCAGGTTTAGTTTAAATTGTGTGGTTTTGGTTGATGCTCATCCAAGTTTCCTGAGAAGGAATTGGATACCTTGAGGAAAATACACATTCACTGACATCTGCTGAACCAGCAATGGAGGTGTGAAAGAAACTATCTGGGTAGGCTGTAAGAAAGCAAGAAGGAATCCTAGCCACATAAGCACACAATAATCCTTGTCTGTCTGCCAAAAGGTGGTGAAATGCATGCATCTATTATAACAAAAATGTTTCTAGGGACATCTATTGATATCCATCAGTAGTAACTTTGTGTTTTCCCTAACTTGCATTGTGATCTTTCTACCAGTCAGTCCATGCAAGAGGTTGCACTTTTCCCAGTTTGTTTATTTGATTTGTTTTCCTCTGGTTGGTCTTTGCTTTATGCAGTAGAGGTTCGTGCTTCCCCACCATTCAAAGGGGTTCCTTTATAGTTGTGCCATTCCTGTGTCAGATTTCTGATAAAATTCACCACCAATAGCATGCATGGAGCTTAGTTTTAAGCAAATAGTAGAGACTATTCAGGGGAAATGAATGTCAGATTTGTAATTATGAGTGGAAATAATGTTCCTGACAGCTACATCTATCCAAGCAGGGAATAGAAATGTACTGTTTAATTTACATGTATGACCCAAAGAGCTGACACTGAAAAGAACTATAGTTATTGCTCTAAAAATACTGAATACTGCTTATGAGCAACCTATAGCCTAAGATGCATTCTGAATTCAATGAGATTCCTTCACGGCTGGGAACAGTGACTGTGCTAACACAAAATGAAATTAATTTGATCAATTGCTTTCCTATGAGATAAGTATAGAGCTCCCGTGACTGGAAGCCAAAGAAGTTGCAATTAAATCTCAGATCTTGTGGGTAACTAGCAATACATTAGTTAAATCTTGCCCCATATCTGTGGGAATGTTAGGGATCAAATCAATTGCTCTCATATATCATTACTGATGCTTTGGGATGATCAGCCCCCAGTATTACTGGGCTTCAGAAAGGGGGCAACACAATAAAACGTAAACAAGACATTGGGTGCCAACAACACATTAAGCCCTTCCCCAGGTAAAGGGACAGTCTGTGAAAGCCAGATTCAGACCCCAAAGGTTTGTTTTAGGTTATCTGTGCAGGCAGTAGAAGATGTGGAGGCATCTGGCATATTTCTTGATAACAGAAAGCTGAGATGCCCCTAGAGAGGACACACCAGTGTTATAGTGGTGTTAATGGGCTTAAAAGGAAATTATATCTAAGTCTTCCATTTGGTCAGAAAAAGATGGTTTACAGCCAGCCAGTGACTAGAATGAAGCATAATTAATAGAGGAGAATTAAGTGGAGCTCAGAGAATCCTTTCACCAATAAACCCAGATTCACTACACTGCATGATCAGTAGGTATTGTTACAGAGTTTAATGATAAAAGGGACATTTGTACTTTGAAATATGAGTAACCGTTCTCTGACTGGTACAAGACTGAAATTCAGCTTCCTCCCTCTGTACAAGTTGTTAGGGACTAATCCATAAGATTGTCCCATTCAGCTAATACAAGAAGGTAGTTGTCCCTTGCTGTAATTAAATTAAGGACTGCATGAAAGCTGGACCTTCCAAATAACCCAGAATAAAAATGAAAAGCTAGATGCCAGCTGTTCCAGTCAAGCGTGGCAAAAAGCATCAGGTAATGCAGAATCTACCTGCTTCTTCCCTTCAAATGCAGAAGACTACTGGGATCAGTTTCTTCAAGTCACATGAGAGAATGCACTGGGAGCTTACTAAGAAATGTGCTTTTTTTTAAGTCATTCAAATTTAGGCTTAGCAGCCATGTGGCAGAAAGCAATGGACGTCAGTGAGTCTTATTAATATGCTGATGCTACAGCTTCAGAAGTGTGCAGAATGTCCATTTGGATCAAGGCTAAGAGCACAGCATGAAGTTGCCATGGAAACATGGGGAGGTAATTAATTAGCTATCACATGATGACATCAGGAAGAATCTGGACCTCAGCAGCTTTGCCCTCCTTAGAGGCAAAGGGCTCAGCCCCAGTGACCCCCAGTCAGACCCAGAGACTCCTCCACAGCTCCAAGAACAACCATGTCCTGGAGCAGAAGTGTCTTCTTGGAGGCACAAGAAATGGATGGACAAGTAACAAGGAGGGGGTGGTGAGGGCAGAAGGCAGGAAAGTAAAGGATGGAGCCACTTTCCCTTCTTATTTCTCCCTTCCTGGGATGCCTGTTTGCTCTTGCATAAAGGAACACAAGAGATCTCTTGCTTTTTGGGCTGATGGGACTTATTCCAGTAACCTCAAAGAAATCAAGATGGACCAAAAGGCCCAGAATAACTCTGTTAATGAGTTAGCATCCTCTTGGGCAGGCTGCACCTGGGATTGGTGATGCCAATGCTCCCCGGTTCCATCCTGCTCCCCAGAGCTATCTCTGGCCGTGCTAAACCAGGAATCCCTGTCTCCAAAGGGAAACATAGGCAAGTAAGAGACACTTATTGGACACTTGCCCAAGCCTCTCTTCAGCACAAGAATCTTGTAAGCAAGCTATGATGGACTTCAGCTGCCATGTGCAGGATGCTCTTTTTAGCTTTTTAGCCCACTTACTAAAACACCACTCAGGAGGACATTTGGCAGATGGCATCTCCTGTGCCAGGGTGTTGTAAGATCCCTAGTCTGGCTGCTCAGCTCCCAGTGCTGAAGGAGAAAAGCTGGGTGGCAATCCAAACCATATGATGCTGTCTCCAGCTAAAGCACATTCCTTGTGCTTGTTGAAAGGAAAAAGCACAAGGATTAGGTGCTGCAGTTCCTTGTCTGAAAGCAGGCACAGAGGTGGGTGGTCAGTGGGGTGTGTGTTAGGGGAGAGGCAGAAGGGAGATAGATGAGACAAAGCATAAGGAGGTCATAAGGGAGACATTTCCATGTTCTTTCTACCCCGGGATGTTTGAAATGATACATTGGATCTGCTGGGCCCAGTCAGATTTTAGACCTTCTTGTCCAAGATATTTTATGTAATTCACATATCAATGAACATCCCTTCACATTTCCTTTGCAACTTCTTCCAGTAATCTTTTTGCCATAGTCTAATACTGCTTCTCTTAATGTCACCAGGATTATTATCCTTCTGTAAATTAAATAAATACAAAAAACAGTGAGGACTAAAAAGCTATATAAAAACCTTATTGGAAATTTCACTCCTTCCTCCTGAATTTTCAACTGGCAAGAGATGGGTGCTTTGTACAAATACATTCTTAAACCAAAAACTACTTTCCTTTTGTGTAACAAGAAAAAAACACCAAATGGTACCAGCCTGTGCCCTTTGGATGTGCAAAACAGACCTTCTCACATACAAGACTGGCCATATGAATCCTGATCACAAGAAACCAGTGAGCAGTGGTACCTGCCCCGCAGCTTCTCAGATAAATACTGACAAATATACCACCAGCCACTATGGTAAGTGTGGGTCTTGCTATAGCAGTACAATAGAATAGTCTTTCCAGTCTGAGCTGGATTAAGTTTAGCAGGGCACATGAGATGGCATGTAGCTAGCTAAACATCTTAAACGGGCTTAGTGTTATTAAAGACATCTACAAAGTGGTCCCAGACACACCATTTGTATCCCCATCTTTAGTGTTTATCTGCACAGCAATGTAATCAATGGGTAGCTCCTGCTGGCCTCCAATACTTGCAATACTTGCAAGAAGGAAATGTGACCTTGTGTAGAGATCTCGAAAAAAACAGGCCATGGGTCCTTCCCCTGGAGAACTACAAAAGGTATTGCTAGAAAGAAATAATAATGGCTGGAGAACCTGTGGAGGAGTGAGATCTGATTAGGTGATCCTGAACAGACATAGGAAGGCACAAAAGAAATTGCATTACTGACCTTACTGGTCAGGGAGGACCCCTTTCACTTCCCAAGCCCATCCCATCTCTCATCATCCCCTCTTTTCAGTTTTGGCTCGGGAATGAACAAAACTAGCCCATGAGCTATGATATATAACACACATCACGTAAATGCAGCTTAAAATAATATTTTAATGCCACAGAAAAAGTCAACCAAAATAAACTGAACAAAGCAGCAAAATGAAATGGGAAAAGCACACAGACTCACTCTGTTTATTAGGGATGTAGGGATGTTTTTGCCAGTGATAAATTGCTGTGAGTTGCTGTAGTTTTTTACAACACAACAGCTTCCAGTAGAAAATGTCCAACTGAATTATTTCAACTAAAATTTGAAGGGAGGCCTAAAAAAAGAGAGGTTTTAAAGTCAAGCTTTTCTGCTTGAAACCCATAGGATAGATGCTACTTTTTGATCTGTCCCTGTTTTTTAATACTGTCAGTCATGTTGTCTAGAACATAGATTTGTCTAAATAGGAAAGAAAAACTTAACTGGGACGATTTTCCAAAGTGCTCACAGATCTCCTTGAACAGGGTGTACCAAGGGGAGCTGAAGGTCAGGAGTTCTCAAAGATGCTGCCAGGAGCAGAGGAAAGAGCACCTGGATAATGACATGATTGTAACTTACTAACTTGATTCATTAATAGATGTCTATTAATCTTTATTTTTATTATAGCTATGACTAATTATATTATTAATTATTATAATATTTATAATTATTGATTTATTTATCAATCAATATATTAATCTATATTGTGACATCTCATTTACAATCCAATTTTCGTTGTGTTTGGACCTGGATATACATACAAATAATACAAGCTTGTCACTTAAATAGATATAATAATTTTAGGGGTAGCCTGATTATTGTAGGTGAGAAAGGGAAACCCAAGAAGGGCAAATACTGCCTTGCTATGGCAAAACGTGCATAGAGCTGGGACCAGAGTTTGTCTTGAGTCTGTATTTAGACTGATCATTGTATGAAGAGAAAGAGAGACAACAGGGCAGGAATGGTTATTCCAGGTATGCTTTTATTTCCACTAACAAACGTATTCTGATGTCTGAGCATCCCACTCTCATGTGCATTAATAGTGACCTTTAGAAAGACATAAAATGACATGCTACTGTGATGTGGATTTTGTTTCGGGCTTGTGACATCCCAAATGCTTAGGTCAAGCCTCAAAGAACTGGCTTTGTCTGATTTGGTGCAAACAGAGGCCTTACTACAGTCCATTGGGGTCAGGCTTCTTGACAGCATGCAGCATCTCCCTCTGAGTTGGGCTGTGGTATAGTTTAGGACTGAATCTTGTTCTGCTGTGTACAGGATTAAATGATATAAATGTCATGCATCTGACTGCTGAGATCTGGATTCCAAACTTCCATAAAACATTTAAACTCAGAGTTCTTTCAAGAATCATCCCAGGATGAGAAAGCAAAATGTGGATATTGGGTGGGTTAGATTTAGGGCACTACTTCTGATCTTCCTGTGTTTTATAAGCAACATAATGAAGGGAGTTCACTCCAGACTTACTCAAGGATACTTGTTAACTCTCTCCATACTGTCAGTCTCTCTTGATATGAAAATTAAATCATGTTCATTGCTCAAAATCAACTCTGGTTGAAGACTAATGCAAAAAGGTTCAGCCTAAGGAAGGAGCTTGCTAAGGGAATGTAGATAAGAAACCCTTGTGAGTTGCTTTGAAAGTCAATAGACTTGGGTTTAAAAGGATTAGTGAAGGGCTCAATCCTGCAAGGTGCGGAGCATGAATTGCAGCACAGAGTGTTTGCATGTATGCAGGCAGATGCACGGAGGTCATAGGGACTGTTCCAAACCATAGCAGTTAAGATCATGCCCATATATTTTTCTGGCTCGAGTTCAGAGTTCTCAGTAACTGGAAATGTGCATCAAGCTCTGGGGAGATCCCACATCTCAGGGCTGGGAAGGCCTAGGAATCCCAAGATCAAAAACCAACTTGCCAGCCTGAATCACTTTTTAAATCTCAGTGGCTGGGTTGGATTCAGCAAGCCCAGGCAGCTGTGATGGAGCATACACAGAGCCACTTCAGCCGAGATGAACACTTACATTGCACCCTGGAGCAGCCAGTGTAGTGCACAATATGTGTGCACTACATCGCTTTTTAATGAGAATTAGTATCTCTGATGCAGCACTGGGGGACCACAGCCATGCACCAAGACCCCAGAGCAGTGGTTTTCTTCTGCCCTCTCTTCCCAGGAAATGCTGAACAGGAGCCATTGCTTTTGCTACTCTGCATCTATTCCCATTAACAAAGTGTTTTTTTCAGCTCTCTGATATTCTTTATAGGATGAGCAGCATTTCCTTCAGGTCAGCATTACTTGTGTGTTTATTACAGGATTCAGTTAATGAATATCAAGCAAATTTAGAACAAGAAATAAATTACATGGATGTGAGAAACTCATGCTCCTAAAAGTATTGGTTTAAAACAAGAAAAAGGGCAGAAATAGATGTTGAAAGAGTTACCTATAGTCACATTGTTAGTCCAGGGCCAAAGCAAAGGACATACCCAGCGCATGTCAGTGGTCTTCAAAGTCTGTACCTACAGAAGCAAGGTTCAGCTGGGCAATTTAGGGTTTGTTGCTGGGATGAAGGGAACTAAGGGGCCAAACCCACATGTCTATTGTGTGACTACTTTATTCACCAATTGTAGAATAGCTGAAACTTCTCTGAAACATCAGGTATTGGCCAGAGGCAAGGTATTAAGCTGTTTAAAGCCAGGAAACTCAACTGTTCTAACAAACTCGGCATATCCCACCTTTCTGTGCTCTCCTGTAAAACAACAATGCCGTTTCTCCCATCATTATGCATCGCATATCAATCTGGCTGTTCATGAACAGCACTGACCTGAATCTGTCACTTTACAACAGACTTCTGCAGGATTCCAGGTTTCCTGCCATATATCTGCTTTATTATCCGTGGAAGGCTGTAATAAGCTGATTAAAAAAACTTCCTTCTTTTTTTTCTCTGAAGACTTAATAGATACTTTCCTGACACCAGTTAAGTATAAAATAAACCTGAAGCTTCACCCAAAATACATTATGCAAAGAAATCTGTCACTATATAAATCCTAAACCACGCAGGGCTCCCCGTACCAACTCCTCTCTGCAGTGCCTTGGCTGCTTAAGAGGGAGTCCTGTTGTGGCAACTGTTAATTCTTTAAAAGCCTTGTGTCAAACCATCCTTTCTATGATTCAGGTGGTACAAGACACTGTTCATCCTTAGAAATGCAGCTTCCTGGAGCAATGTTTTCATTCCAAGGAGGAAAGCTTATACTTAAATGGAAAATGCCATTCTTACAGTTGAGGGTGAAAGGCTACATCCCTTCATATTTCAGCTCAGAAATCTCAGTACAGCCTTCTTGAAGGGAAACTCTGGTAAATGATTGAAGAAGACAAGGGCTTCTCGGCTGGGTTTTGATTACTTCATGCCAGATGAGACAGAACTGGCCAGATACTAAAATGGAAATGAAGTGTTTCAATAATTTTCCATTAAAAACGTCAACAAAAAAAATTTTTTTTGCTGAATTTGCATTTCTGTAAGAGAAAACTGTTCAGCTGGGGAAAAAAAATGGTCAGCTCTAGCAGCAGAACTGGTTATGAGAAGCGAAGTTCATCACATCTGGGCTAATGGGGTGTGAAAAGTAGACACATAGACCTTTCTTACTGCTCCAGAGTGGCCTTGGAGGAAGGAGGGATCCCAAATTACTCTGTCTCCTGTCTACATAGCTGCAATATGCTGCTCCAGGCAGGGCTGGGATGCCAGGGTTTGCTTCATGATCAGGTCAGTCTGAAAAAGTTGATGTCCATCACACTTTCCATGGGTAATGCTTTGTGAAGGTAATCAGCTGTGATTGGAAGACATCACGCAGCACCCAAATTGGCTTTTCCCTTTAAGTGCATTCCTACTGTCCCAGAAAGTGATTTTGTCTGTATATGTTTTCACCTCCAAGTGGTGGATGTAGAAAAGGAGTTGTGTTGCACAGAGGACATGCTGCTTACTGCAGGCTGTGTCTTGAGGATGGCTGGTGGTGATGTGAAAGAATAGTCTGTTCTGATAGTGGTGAAGAACTGTCCTGCATAGTAACAACCAAACTTAGATATCTAAAATAGATGCAGTAGCAAAATACTATGTAAACTACACTAGTGTTTAAATTAGAGGGACCAAAGTGATTGCTCTAAAAGGAATCAGCTATTATGTGTGATGGCCCAGGGGATAGGACCTTGGATGAAATGGTGGCACATATGGTCAAGCAGAAAAGTGGGATTTTTTTTCCAAATAGAAGGCAAAATGATGATGATCATCTGCAATGTTTCAAAGCATAACTTTATCACTTAGAATCCAGCTTAAAAGGGAGAGAAAGTATTTTGAGTCTTATGTCTGAGCTATTGATAGTGGCAGGGTTTTACAGTGTGCACTGTACAATCAGGGGGAAAAAAAGCCCTAGATATTTCTGTTAATAAAAGCTCATCTTTTGGATCAGTTATTGGGTTTTTCCTCTTGTTGCAATCACTGGCCAGCACAAGCTGAATTACAGTGTTCTTTATTAACCAGCCCTGCTTGCTCCACCTTAATTAGTGCAGACCAGTGGAGTTCAGGTGAATGAGGTGAGCATTAGATGCAATTTTGTCATTGATGTTGAAAAGACAACCATGCCTCAACTTTTCTCTCTCTAAGTACATGCCTTCCTTTTGTGAGATGATCAATAGCACATCCACTGGAGGAGGGTGAGCAAAGCACCTTTCAGAACTGATAATTGTGCAGGATCCAAATCTTTTCGAATAAAATCTTTGAAACCTTTTACAAATTTCTGCTGAAGGCCAGCTTTCCTAGGAGACCTGTAATTATTGAGAGCAAAAGAGAGAAGAGATGAGAGTTATCAACCTTTTTCACATAAATAGGACCAATTCAAACAAGGGACCTGAAAGACTGGATATGGACAATCAAATAAGTGTGTGGGGGGGAAAAAAGTAATAATAATAAAAGAACAAGGATCAATATCTCTAAGAAGAAAAAAATCATTTAATTTGATACAAACCATAAAGTGGACACATATTCTGTGATTTCCCAGAGGTCTTCTGGTTGATTCTGTTTTCTTGTAAAACCTGCATCTTTACACACCTCATCCACAGCTATCTTAGCAATACAAAAAGTACATGCAGACTGCAGTATATCCCCAAAGATTTATTCCCTTGATGCAGCTCTTTCTGTTCTTTTTCATGTTTCAAAGTCAAATATTTATCATTTGGCATCTTCTGTGTTTTGCTTTGCTCCTTGAAAGAAAAAAAACCTTCTTCTCATTGCCCTCACTTTGGAAAACCATGAAGGCAAGGGCAGGGAAGATGCAGTAAAACAATCAACATAAGTTAGCAGGTAGGGAGATGGCTCCAAACAGTTGTTTTCCCCAAATTATGGCAACAGGTCAGCTCACTGACATTGAAAAGCTTGGCATTCAGGAGGGAAAAATACCAATTCAGGTTGAGGGAGACAGTCAAACATCTTCCCTTACCTTTGAAAGTATGTGTTTTAGATTCAGAGCTTCTGGCACTGCCTGATTGATGCTGAATCACCTTGAAGATTTGTCTCTTCCTAAGAAAAAGTAGAGATCAAATGGTACGGTCAGTGCATCCCATGCTTTTGTCTGCAGCATTAGTGGGGAATGTCTGTGGGAAGCCTTTTCTAAGTTCATCCTAATCTAGAGGTGTTTTCCTTCACCTGAATTTGCCTGGACCATTGTCCAGACTATGAAAAAACGCATTGTCCCTGTCTCTTGCTGACAGTGTGATACAGATAGCTGGTGAAGCTGTGTGGAATAGCGTGCAAAAAGAGCCAAAAGTGAAATCAAAACCCCAGTGTGCCCCTCTCTCCCACCATAGACAAACATATGCAGACTCCTCAGGCAGCTCTGCCTGTGTCTGCTGTCTCCAGCATGGAGATTTGTTGCATAGGGCTCTGATGGATGGGGGCAATGCTCCTCAGGCAGCATCCCTGCACACTGTTCCACGTGTGGCATCCCTTGATGATGTTTCAGATGTGTATCCCCCCAACCCCAATGTCCTCCAGCCCTTTTAGAAGTCAGCCTCTGGTTTCTTTTCACACATGTCTGCCTTTGGAGGCTCATGTCTTCTACTTGGTGTGGAGGTGAGAGGAGACCAGTCAAAAAGAAAAGGATGAAAAACAAAGCAAAGTGAAGAAGGGGGGAGGATTGGAACAACTTAACAACAACTGAAAACCTCCTCAGATCTCCTTAGGAGGATCAGACTCTCTGAGGTACCCTCAGTGACAGCAGTGAGGACAAGAGATGGAACAGAAAGGATAGAAGTAAACCCATTACACTGAAAACTCAATTGGAAGAAGCAAAGGAAAATGGGGCTGAGCCAGGCTGCAACTCAGCTCCCATTACTGCTGCTGTGGTGAGCAGTGCTTATCATTCTGTGGAGTTCAGGGAGCTTTCAGGTGATTGCTCTAAAAATACCTTATCTGCAATAGTTAAAAATAATTTCCTCCTTTTCTATTTATTGACCTCCCTCTTTATGACCTCCCATTCCCAAACATCTCCTGAGTATTTAAAAATAACAATCTGCCTTTCTTCCATCTTAATTTGATTGGTTTATATAGCTCTGTTTAACTGGGTGCATGCAGAAAACAAAGACCTAAAAGAGGAGCTTTGTATTTGCTGGTTAGTGTGACACACTCAGTCTGAACAGTCCTCGATCACTGTCTCTGAATACATTTTGGGTGATTCAGATAGGACCTGCTTTCTTTGAGCTGTTTCTTTGTTGCCCTGGTGGTCCACAGCCTGAGAAGTGTGCTCAGGGAAAGAGACACTTCAGATGGAGCAGCAAACTGAGATAACTTTGTACATGGGTTAATGGCTGCATCTTATTCCTGTTAAAGCTTTTCCTTGCTGTGCCTTCTCTTGCTGTTATGTATGAGCAACACTGCAAGGTGCCTGGACAATGTGCCCAGCCCCATGTCTTCTCAGATGTTGTGTAATTGTTGCCTCTCATAGCTTGAAGTGGCCATTTATTTCTTCATTTTTCATCTTCTGGCAGCAACAGGAAGCAATCTTGAACTCATCAAAGAGAAGGGGCTTCATATCACTGCCACTTCAGACTGAACTGACTTTTTAAGGCACGAGACACTTTCTTTAAACATTAACTTTCATAAAGGAGAAAACTGTGCTTGCGGGAATCTGCAGGTGCAGGCATGGAAGGGCGGGCTATGCAGGATGTCTGTCCTGATTTGATTTGGAAGGACAATTTAGAATTACATTGTTCATCCTCTGCTAGAGACGGGGTATTATTTAGCAAGCAATAGCATCAAACTCAGGGGGAAATAAGTGCATCACAATGGTTACAGATGCACTTCATTTAGTTTAGTACTTTCATGTTCCTCACTCCGTGATTGGGGACACAGAGAACAGCAGCCACTTTGTACTGCAAGCACAGCTTTTTATAAGGACTTTGCAGTATACCTTCTGCCCTATTAACACTTGCTGTATTCTACTCCCAGGCTTAATTATTCATCTTATACCCAAAAGTGCAGCAATGATTAAACTGAAGAGCAGTTAGGCATTTTCAAATTGAAGTGATGCTGCAGCACTGGAGAGATGCGTATTTCAAGGGTATGAGTTTGTCCCTCTCCACCTGCCCAGACCTCCTCTCGACTGAGCATTGCCTCAGCGTTCCTCCACTACTCAATCTTTAAAGTATCTCTCTTTGTTTCCCTCTCTCCACCCTCTCACAATTACGTCTTTAAGCTCTCTCGTGTCATTACCTTTCCCCTCTGTTGATTTGCCTCTGCAGCTGACTTCTCTCTATTGCTCTCTCCGCATGCTTGGATAAAAGCCCGTTGAAGACAACTGAAATGTTCTTACTGACTGTTGGAAGACATTACTGAAAGGAGGAAACGTTAAGTATAACGAAACTTGATTGCACTTTTCTGCCTGTGGACATGGGATGGGTCAAGTGACTTTGTTTCCAACAGGCTTTAGTCTCTTTGACTCCAAGAAACTTGAGCAAACCATTTTTGGAAGGCAAAGAAGTGCAGATCCCAGGTGAAAGCACAAAATAGTCCTTTGAAGGCTACTCACCTTGCTCTGCCTCTATGAAAATAACTTGAGACAAATGCAGGTAACGGTGAGGATGGTTAATTTCTGCCAGTAAAGTTAGGCTTTCAGTTGGAACTAGTCGTTTAAGCCATGGAAAGAGGCTGTTACCCTGGGAGGATGAGTCATACCACCCACTTTAGACATTCTACATAGGAAGAGGTGACTCATTCTCTGGAGATGCCTCCTTTTCTCCTCACAGCCTGTAGATGAGGGCTACATCACTGGCTTAGACATCTGAAGTTTCACATAGCTACAGCTGGGTAAATTTAATCCTCACTTTGCTGAAGAAGACATAGATATTACTGTGCTTCATGGTGAAGCACTGTGATGGACACCAAACCACTGTTGTTCTGTGAATCCTGCAAGTGGAGCTGCAGCAAGTGGGGTTGCAGGAATAGCTCTCAGATAACTGCTGCTCATCAGTGGGTCAGTTCACCTTCAAGCTGTGGCCCCAGCTGAATTCTCCTGGGAGCCAGTAGTGTTGTGGTTAACTTTATCCCAGCTGAAACCAGGACAAGCAGGAATACTTTTGCATCTCCTGACACTAAGTAGAGGGTGAGCACTCAGAGTACAGCTTAATTTCAAAACCCCCTTCTCTCTCCTTTGTTACCTCACTTGAACATTGCACCCCATAGGCTGTGGTACATTCTTACCACTGAGCTTCTCATCCTTAATCACCTGATTGGCTTCTGATATCTCTAGCAGGCTTGGCTTATTGTCCCTGACACCATCAGGACATCCCAAGATCCTGGGGCAGGTGGGAACTGAGTACAAGACCTGGTTTCATTTTCAAATACACCTCCAGCTGGGCTAGCTAAGGCCATGCTTGCTGTTTCAGAGTGGAAGTACCCAGCCCAGCACTTCACACGCTTATTGGAGTGCAGCCAGTTCTCTGCTGAGAGAGTGTGAGAGCAGTGTTAAGATTTTTCATTTCCAGAAAACCACATGATGGGAAAGAAGTCAGGAGTTGTTCTTGCTCTCTCTTGTAGTTTCTCCCTTGCATTTTCGTTGAGGGCTGCTTCAGTACATTCATTTATAAAACTGACCCGAAGACAAATGCGCACAAGCTTTTGTTGCTTTCCTACTGCTATCTTGGAGGCAAGGCTCCAGTTTTTAACCATATGACACAGCCAGATAAGCCTTACAATAAAAAGCAAACAATGCAAGGCCAGCCCCGGGCCTCCAAGCCGTGATCTCCGTTTGTTCAGCATTTTCCCAGGAGGTTGTTAAAGATACCTGTGAATAAGGCTGAATGCAGAGAGTCAACTTTGCTGAAGCAAAGAGCACAGCATTCTGGGTTATTAAACCATTTGTCTTACAGCTCCGGGGAAAAGGAGTTTGCTAGAAGAAGTCACAAATGGACTGAGTTTGCTTGTCTCAAGCCTGCTTCTCTCCATGTCACTGCACTCCCGGCTTGGCACCATTGTAGCATGAGCACCAACTTCTGGGGAGGAGAGAGCAGAGACGGAGAAACTGAAGGAAAGGATGTGCCAGTAAAGCTATTTTTGAAGCTGTCTCTGGCTCTCGTCTGCATTATCTCCAGATCTCCCCTTGACAGTATTTTTTCATTGTTCATGATAGGTTGAAGGGGTTTTTTTTTTCAACATAGAGTTATAAGAAGAGTTAATACTGTCAAAAAATTCACTTTTAGAGTAAACTATATTCTCCATGGCATGGTAATACAATATGCTGTTAAATTCTTTCACTCAAGAGGGAATAAAGGATATTTGAGCATAAATGCATTATCCACAAGCCACAATAGCACAGCCTATCCCCCTGTGGATAATGCTATTAGTGCTACATTTCAAATTAAAAAGCATATGCTCTTCTTCTTTCAAAAACAAGGGATTGCTGCCCACTTCCTTCACTTGACTAAACCCGAAAGCTTTTAAAGTGATAAAGCAGCATTCATTTGATAAAAACCACCATCTGCATCTGATTTAGCTAAGTGTTTGCATTTAAAGACAAATTGCTGGTTAGGGAAAAATTAAATACAAGCATGAAGGTTGACTTGATTTGACCACAAATTGGTATCTGCTATCCCCACCAGTACTAACCCTAATTTTGACACTAAATCCTGACCTTCAATAGCAAGTCCTGATCAAGGGGTTTTTAATCATTTACTCACAACCCCTCAAATCAATGTGCTCCCAAACTCACTCTCTTCCTTCTCAACCCATTAGTCTGTATTAGTTAGAGTGGGTTGCTTATTAAGTTTTTTATATCTTCAGAATAATTTGGAAAGACACCAAGGTCTTAATGTACCAGATTTTCATAACACAACGTGATATTAACAAACATCAAACTCCATCAATGATCTGTGCAGCAGGCATCCTTAAAGCATATAATTAAGATAACAGAAGATAGCATGAGGCATAAAAAGAAAGCGGAGGAGGGAACATGCAGTTTTCTGAGGTCGCACTGGGATCATTCCGCTGAGGTCAGGATACAGGGGCCACATGGGAACACTGGAAACGCTGTTCTGGCAGTGCACTGAGGAGGGACAAACAGCGTGAGTCAAATATACAAATGTTCTTGAAGAAATGGTTATGTAGATCCTAGTGGAAAAGTTCCTCAGTGTCCTTGATTCTGAAATCAGTGAGGAATAAAACAATGGTAACAAAACCCACTTGGTCTTACAGATCTTTGCAAAAAGGGTCAGCGTTTTGAGTCCCACATGGGAAATCATTGCTGTAATTCCTGTGCCATTCTGCTGGGGAACCCCAGAAGGAGGATGTGCTTGTGGCCCTCACAAAAACCTCCTAAAGATCTGTTAAAGACCCGACAAAAGTCCTGACAAAAGCCCATGAAAGCTTCCAACCACAGCTCCCAACAGGGCTAAGAGCGGGGTCCTCAGCCAGGGAGGAGCTATGGACTGTATGTGACCACGAATCAGATTGAACCGAGGGAGGAACGGAAGTGGTCTTCCTCGGAGTTGCGGGTCCTACGTTATTAGGTCAGTGATTGCGCATTTTGGCTCATTTTCTGTAAACGCTAAGAATTAATCGTTGAGTCAGCAGTGTAGTGACGAGTCCATGTGGCATCCTCAATCTGGAGTTGATGTTGGTGGAGCTTTAATTGAGTTTGAGCACCAGATTTCTTTCGGTTCGGGTGATAGTGCTCATGGGGGTGTGTGTGCTGGAGGGCAGGAGAGGTGCTAAGAAAACACACAATAGTGAACTCAAAAATCATCGTTATCGTCACTTTGTACTTTCAAGAATCATCCCCATTCCCTGGGCTATTTCTGCTCAGTTTAGGAGGAGCAAAGTGGGAAAAGTAGTTTTCTTTCCATGATCAATTTTCACTGGGAAAAGGCTGGATATTTTCATGCTGGGAAGTGTGGTTGTGACTCTGCTGTTCCTTTTCCCAGCAGAGCTGAACACATCCATACAGAAATGAACATGTATATTTAGCTGTTAAAAAATATATTAAAATCCCAACATATCGTGATAACAAGTTTATTTCTCACCAGACACTTCCATCTATTTGGGCAAAACTCTTTGCATTCCAAGACAATAATAGACAAGCCCAAATAGACAAGCTTGAAGTATTTTAAATGACATCAGAGAGATTACAAAGCATATTTCAGATGCATAAGTAAGTTCAGGCTAATAAACTCCCTTTTCCCTACTCAAAACCCCGAGTGTCAGAAGAGTAAACCAGTTTATCACTGCTGCTGCTTAGTGTGTGTGCTATTCTCATTCCTTTGCCAGAGGTCACTGAATGCTGTGTCTTTAAGACCGTCTGAGGGGGGAAACAAATGAGTGCAAACATGAATTGCAAGGCAGGAGCTCTGTCATGACTAGTAGGAAGGCAAGGGGGATGCTGGCTTTTGGGGGAGCAGGAGAAAAGTCATACGTGATCCATCCAGCACAAGACTAATCATTTTGCGATCATTTGCTGCTTTCAAGGGCAAATGGGTACTACATATGTTGCTAGGATCGGTAAGTGAGATAGCAACTATCTTTTAATGTACTGATACAGCAATTAAGTGAGCTTGTGTCCTTGGACAGCTGCTGAGGCTTCTTAAAAGTGGAGTTTTAGACAGAACTCTAAGTCTTTCCTCACTAGCAGTAGGGATGTGCAGAAACATATTGCTGTCTGTGCTGGCAAGAGCAGGAAATCCATCTGGGAGCATCATTCCCTCTTCTGTATCTATAGTTTGAGTTGCAAAATCCTGACCTGGCATGTTTTATCTTCTAACCTGCCCCTTCACAGGGTTAGATGGAGGGACACCTCTCTGCAATTGCCATGGCAAAAGTAGAGGTGTTTCTTGGTAATATGGGGCAGTAAGAACAACCAGAGCTTTTGTACCCTTGAGCTGCTGCCCACAGGATCAATTAATTCAAAAGATGTGCCACTGGGCTTGCTTTCCTCTGCAGCTTGGGCAAACTTTATGGGTTATAAAACTAGATCCTCCTTCTGGTATCCTGAAAGGCACAGGGCTAAGTCCAGCACTGCCAGTTTAAACTAGCAGTGCCTGAACAGCAGAATTCTGAAGACCTCTAGAGAAACAACAGCACAACAGATGCCATTTTGGCTGACCACAGAAGAAAGCCCTGCAAAGCTGGAAGTCTTACAAAGCTTCAAGGTCTACAAACCCAGTCTGTTCCTATCAGGAATGGACACTGAGACGTCTGCTGCCTGATGAGCAGTGGATTGGGAGAGTTTCATACAGGAGGGAAACAAACCTTGGGTCCCACTTAACTCCTCAACTCTGATGTGTCCAGGCTGATATATGCACACTGACTCACTTGCCATGCTCAGGGTCATATCTATTGTACCTGTGCGCTGCAGTGATTAACTTCTAGCCACAGATTTATTAGGCTAATTTAGCTTTAGAAATCCTTCCTCAGTTATTAGTCTCATTTTGCTTTTTTGTGAGTTCTCCTGCAACAAAGATCATCAACTCTTCAGATATATTTGCCAAGTATTTTTTTCCTGCGGTTGTTTTTCAGTGTCGTAACTTGAATTGTGAAGCTGCTGCAGGTTGTCTGGCTTGTTCTGTGTTTGTAGTCCATCTGGCACTTTGATTGGGGCCACACTGTCCCTCTGTGAGGTAGACATATATATAAAAATAGGCAGTACATTGTTAGTACTCTGTATCCCATCTTCATGTTGTGCTGGTTACTTCTGACACAACCCAGAGTTCACATGCTGTGGATTGGTCCTCCTGATTTCATACACGTTTCTCTGTCAAAGCCGGTTGTTAGGGCTAAACCTTAGAAACAGCGTTGAGTTCCGTCTAATATTCCCCAGTAGTCATTCCTAAACATAGGAAAAAGAGGTTCAGCCACTGAGCAAACAAAAGCTGGATTAATTCGGCTGTTATTTCTGGAATGTGTTTTGAGATATTTTCTCATTGTTATTTTGCTCCCTTTTGTGTAATGTCTGTGCCTTGTGACCCCACCTGACACTCTCACCACCATCCTTGCTCTTTCAAGGGATCTTTTATTGCCAGACAAAGGGAAAAATATATATTTGAATGTGGCCACCAGAGATGCCGTTGCTAACATCTCTACAATGGAAAAAGACATTGCAGAATAAAGACATCATGGGTATTATCAGAAAGCCAGGTCTGGGCAGAGAAGACTGAGATCTTGTGACACATTACAAGGATTAAAGGTGCCTGGCCTTGACTTTGGCCACACTAGGGCAGATTCTTAGCTGGAATAAACTAAAGTAGTTGTCATGAAGAAACTTGAACTCTGACTATTCTATCCTGTGACTTCACTGCAGTTGAAGGACACGTGATGGAAAGAGAACTCCAAAGGTCATTGCATCCAGTCCCCTTCTATCTCAGGCAACCACACTGCACAATCCCACTCATAATCTGATCAAGCTTCATCATCAAACCAGTCAGGCTGCTGTTGCCACCCACTCCTCCTGCTGAAGGCTGCTCCAGAGCTTCCCTCCTCTGTTGGCTGCAAACCTCTTTCCAGCTTTCAAACAGAATTTATTAAATGGAATCCATTTCGACTTGCTTTCTGAATACACAATTTGAATCCAGCTGGGGGAGGAAGCAGAGGATAGTGGGTCTTCTTTGCATTTCTTTTGTTCCATAAATCTGGGATAACATACCCCAGATGTAGGAAGCCCATTGCATAGAGGTTAGATAGGGCTCAGCTGCCGATTCATACCATTTCCTCTCTATGTGTGGCATGCAGGTAATGTCACTGCAGCTACTGAGCTTTATGCTATTTCTCTTCAGTCTCCTCTTCAAAGATCACTTTCACATAAGCAGAGCCCTTTCTTCATGGTGAGACTTACTCCAGGACAATTAATAGCAAGGAGACAATATCTATACCAGTTGTCTGTTCAAAATCCTAGGTGAACCACAATAAATCTACTGGCAGTTCACTCACAAGGGGTGCATAGGATCATCAGGCCAAACCTGAACACCATTAAACCCTGTGAGACCCTGAATGTGTTATGACAGTTTCACATGGAGAATAAATTAGACTCTATCCATTCAGGTCCATCTATCTATGATGTTTCATATGGAGTGCATCACGATTTTGACCAACTGCGAGCTAGGGGCAACATTAACGCCATCGTGAGTATGGCTGCATCAATAGTGACCTGGAAATATCAGTCTATGTTACTCTGCACCTAACTGCTGACTCAAGTCCTCTGCCTTAGCCCAAACTGGTAGCAGTAGGAGGTTACAGCCTCGTCTGTCAAGATATGCCCTGGGTTTGGATCCTCATGGGAGCACTGTGGTTATGTTCAGTCAAGAAGGCTTCAAACCTTGGTGTACACATTCTCTCTGCACAGTAATAAAACATTGAGACTAGCACTGTCACTTTACTGAATATGAAAAATACCAAAGGAAATATGCTTTGTATATGAAAAAAGTATAATGAGTTCAACAAGCAAGATTTCTCTAGAGGGATGTGATCAAATGAAGGGAGAATTCACTTCTGGACTTCCATTTGTTTGTAGAAAATATACATTGTTTTGGCTGGGTTTTTAGGACAAAAAAAAATGACAGTGATGAAGAGATTCATTTTAGGAAGCTGATGTTCCTTCCTTCCAGGCACTCTATCCCCAGAGGAGTTAAATTGGAAATCCAGAGAGGCTCCTGACAGTGGGGAGCTCAGAGGAGGTGTGGAGAGCATATTTCAGCTGTTGCTGGGGGTGGCAGGTAGCAAGGAAGCAGGAGATGGTTATAGTCTCTGCTCAGCCCTTGCTGCCTTTGAGCCTGCAGGGCCCAGGAATGGGTGTATCCATGGTCCCAGTTCTGCTGAAAGACAGTGGAATGGTTTGAGGCACTTTCCTTAGGAGCTTCCTAAGAGAGTGTGGCCTCAGTAATAGGGTAATAATGGCAGAATTTAGCTAAACATTTGTAAAACTCCCTCCATTCCTGCTGCTTCATCATCTATGTTTCTATTTATGATATCCACAATGTCTGTGTACATGAAAATAGCTGCTGCAGGCTAGAACATGGAAACCTAAACTGCTGCTTTGGTAGGGATTGATCCTGTGAGGTACTGGGCATACTGTCTCTAGTTGTTTGCAGTACTGAAGTACCTGTTCAGATACTGTGAGCAAGAATTAGCAGTTTGCAGGGCTGAGCCTTCTGAGGATGAACCCCATGGATGTGCCTTGTAAGACCCAAGGATGGACACAGGTTATTTGCCCTGAGGCCAGGAGTATTATTGTCAGTGTAGAAAGCCCAGATTACTCTCCCGCACACTCGGAGCAATGTCCTGGAAAAAAGGAGCCCACCCTTGGATGAAATGCACCTTTTTGGTGGTCACTGTAGTGTTATTGTACATTGTAGTTGCTGTAGTAACTACAGTATTAGTAGTTATTTTAGTAGTTCTTATAGTGCTCTCTTACCAGGCCACCATCTGTGGGAACAGCCCAGAATGCTGACACTTGCATGAGTGAGTGAGAAAAGCCTCTAAAGCACAGTTCCAGACTGCTTATCCACAGACCTGATCCAGCAGCTCAATGAAGAATAAGGACAAAGTCTCTTTGCTATAATTTACCTTCTTTTGTTGTCTTCTTCAGACTTATTTTGCAATCCTTTCTTTTGCCTTCTCCCTTTTCTCCTTCCCATAAACCTTTGCTCTTCCACCTCCACCACCTCCACAGCACCCTCTTTATGTTAACGCCATCTTACCCTCCTGTTCTTCTGTCTTGCTCTTTCTCCATCTTCATTTGCCATGGCAAATCACATTCTCCTGTTATTCTTATAATTCCATTCCTTTTTCTTGCATCTTTTCCAGTCTTTCCCCATCCTCTTTGCCTATCACAGCTTTTCCCTGTGTGGCCCCAAAAGCTTCCCCACTCCAGGGAAGAGATGTGCAGCAGCTGACACCAAGAGTTCGAGCCCTGGTTATAAGGTGATGCTGCTTGGTTGTGCTCTTCTGGAGCTCCAAAAAGAGTGGCTATTTAACAAGGACATGAGAGCACATCTGCCCCTAACAGGCTTTGAAAATTGGCTTCAGAAGCATGAAATGGGTCAATAAAAACAAGACATGAAATTGGTGTCAGAGGTTGTATATATATGATAATAAATAGCTTCGTATGCTCGCATTTCTCCCTCAGTTGGGAGGCTCCCAGCTGCTGGCCAAGTAAATAGGCTCTGCAGCATATAGAAATGAGGGGCAGAGTCAGAGCAGGGGATAACAGCAGTTGTCGAAGGCAATAGAGACACCAGCTGCTTATACCTTGCATGTAACCCTACCCAAAGTGTCCATCATTAAGCCACACAAAGAAGTAACTATATTTGTATTTAATGGTTTTTTTACTGCGTGGCAGTATTCTAGATTATAAAATAATGTCAGAGCAGGAGGTGTACATAATAACTGGTAATAAAAGGCAAAACTGCTTGAAGATTTTTTCCTTATAGGCTTATTTTGTCAAGTATTGTTCCACATTTACTTTTTTCCCCTCTTAAACTGTGAAATAGATCCTCCTCCTGCATTGTGAGGAGCACCTTTTGAAGACAAGAAAGAATGGGAATAAAATAGTAAAACATAACATAAACCCTGGAGCCCATGCTTCTACTCCCAACTGAAAGGAGATTTCAAAGGGAAGTATTTGTAATTTAGATTTATGAATAGCAGTGGAGACCCACTACTGACTCTCCCACTGAAGATGCTGAGGCTCTGTTCCTACGGTACTGATGATGATAGAAGATTTGGGGATAAGCTCAAGAGCACCTACCCAAACCCCTTTATTTGGTCAAATGGATTCTGTAAGTCATCCAAATGACTGATCAGGACTTTACCAGCCTGTTTTCCCCATACATCTCCTCATTATCTGGAGATGCTAAGTCCTGCTACAGGGAGGAAACTGCCTCATGTTGCCACTGTCATATGTTAAATGAGATCTATGGTTGTAGCAGACATTTGGATGGTTTTATTTCTTCTTGGTCAGCACAGTGGAGAGGGGACAGCAGAGCCTGAGGTTAGACTTAGAGCATGGTTGTTGCCAGGAGAAAAGTGGTTTGACCAGCATCTCTGGGACCCAGCCTTGCTGTGTCACTCGGATGGCTGTACCTATTGCATATTGAAGCAGGACTGATGTTTTTCCTGCTTAAGCTGTCTCCAGATGTAGCCAACATTTGCTGCACCACATAAGACTGTGGTCTGAAGCCAATCTTGTTGCTGTCCAAGCCTGATTATTGACTTCACTGGAAAGAGAGGCATAATTTGTGCTAGTTTTAATTTTGCAGCAGCTCAGTGTTCATTTATCTTCTTAGGTAGCAAGTCTCCAGTGTCCACCTCCCATCTTTGTCACTACCAAGAGCCAGCAAAAGCACTCAAGGTGAACTGCATGCACTGATTTTAATTTGGATGAGGAATGAATTGCAGTAAGATCCCCATCACCACCAGCAGCCCCCTATGCCTCAGAGGCGTTTTAGTGGAGCAGTACTGAACATAGGGAAGGTATAATAACAGGGCCCTTGCCCCATAGCTGTTTATTACAGATGAACTCCTAGGGGTGTTAGGACTCTTTCTTTGCCTAGCAGAGATAAGAACATAGAAAGCTTTGATGAGAACAGCCTGAGCTTTCAAATTTCTGAATCTATATAAGATTTTGAACTCCTGAGGGGTTAATATACCCAGGTGAGAGAGTGGGCAGCTAACCTCTATCAGCCACAGCTGCAGCTACAGGAGATGGTGTGGATCACAGGACACCCCTTCTCATACTCCTTAGGCTCCTTCCAGTCCTCTGTGCAGCCCCACTTCCAAGGTAGAAGTAACAGCAGTGGAGTTGGATGTGCTATAGTGTGAGTGTGCCCTCCTCTAACATCTCTTGCCTTCAGGATAGCAGGGCTGCTGCAGCTCTTATCCTGCCCTTGCTACAGCAGTGTTCATCATTCAGTACTTTGAAAACCAGTATCAGGAGAGGGGCTGGACCCACACCATCAGTGGCAAATTTAAAGACATCAGTTGAAACAGGGAGACATTGAAAGTGACTTTGTCTTGCAAAAGGACATTTCCTATGGCTGTTCTCAACCAGTAGTCAGCCTCATCCGAATATCCTCTTAATGCAGGGTATTACCCTTTGTACCCCTTTTGCCTGGATTTCTGCTCCTTTTCCTTGAATTCCAGGCTGGTAGGATCTCTACTAACTTCCCTGGTGTGCTATCACAAGGCTTGTAACTTTTGTTTGTGCACAGCAACTTCAGACAAGATTATGTTCACAGGTAAGTAAATGCAGGCCTTTGCTCTTCTACAATGAGCTCCAGGTTGTATTCAATGTCTTCACAAACTTTATTTAAGTGCTTTATAATCCCAGGGGTTATATTTAGAATCATCTGTATAAACATTTTCTTGAAGTGAGCTCTGCAGTCACAAATATAGGATTCTAGATTGGTTTGGATTGAAGGGACCTTAAAGCTCATCCAGTTCCAACCCCCTGTCACTGAACAGGGACATCTTCCACTAGAGCAGGATGCTCCAAGCCCTGTCCTGGGACTTGAACACTTCCCTCATCTGACTCTAGGGGTCGCTGTAATGCGAAGAATACAGGGGCCCTGAGAACATCCAAGTAGAAAAGATGCTGGTTTATTTTTCCCCCTCTCTTGTCAATCCTTATGGTTTGAGATGAAAAGACTGAGAACCCTGGTGCCTGGACACACCAAAGCAAGAACCTTCAGTGTCTGACTTGAGTCATCTTTGAGAGAAATGATAAATAACCTGGGAATGAAATCCTGAAAAGAACACAACCAAAGCAGCTCACGGAGAAGCAGGACAGAAGGAGGGACCTCACCAGCTGTTTCCAGCACAGACCTTGTGTAATTACCAGGTTCTGTAAATGAAGCAAAGCCAATGTGATGGTCACAGCTGGGTTGTCTTCTTTGCTGAGCTTTGCCTTCTTCTGACCAAGTGCAGACATCAGCATCCCTTATCTTTTGGGTGCCAGATGTACCTCTGAACCCCCCTGACTAGCTTAGCTCAGACCTGGCCTCCTTCATACACTGGGCAACCTCTTGCAAAACAGAGTCTCTGCCCATTTGGTGTGACCTTTGCTGAGCCACCCTGGCACCAGCAGCCAAAGGCTTCTACTGACCTTAGGTGACTGCTTCTCCTTTCCAATCCTGTTATTGCTGTCTGTTGGATTGCCTGTTGCTGCAGAGCTCCCTGAATGTCAAGCAGATAAAATGAGTGGGGTCGAAATGTGGGGAAATTAACTCATAGGCTATTATGATAGAAACAGCTTAGCTTCAGTCAGCTTTACCACTAAGCCCATTACAGAAGTCTGTGGTGTCCAGGGTGCTTCCTACTGCTGCTCCTCACAGAGATCTGATAAAGAGCAGGATGTGTAGGAAAGCCAAGATTTGGTCTCCTTTGTGAAAGCATGCAGAGCATTAACAACCCTTTTAGCAGCATGATGTGTATCTCCCCTTTCCTCCTACCTTTTCTCTGTATCCCTTTCTTTGTCCCAAACCCCTTCTGTGTCTCCATTTGCCAAGCATTCCTTATGTCAGCTCTTCTGTACACAGCTTTCTCTTTCCTGCCAAACTTCTCTTTATTGTGTAGGAACTTCAAACCATTCCTTATATAAAATCACTGCAATCTGGAGGCCCTCATGCTCCAGTTTGCAGTTGTGCCAGTCTCAGGGTGTCAATGGTCTATTTCAGCTTTATCCCTCCATCCCCATCTGCTGCTGTGAGGAAGTTCACTGTAGGCCAGTGTCTCTGCCTCGGTTTGTTGGAGCTGGTGGTGTCTGGCATGGTCTCTGGGTGGTGGAGGGATGATATGAGTGCCTGGAAATGACCCATAGCTGAGAACAAAGCTTCACAGAGACACACTGGATGCACAGCCCTGGAGAGGGAAAGCAAAACCAAAGTAATAACTGCAGGAACAGCTCAGAGGTAGCTGGTGATAGCAGTGATCGAAGCTTAGGGTCTTCTGCATAGCCCTCATCTGTACTGATCTCTTCCCTTCATTTCCATGCTTTCCTGCATCCTCCATGATCTACCCTGTGGAGTCTGTGTGTGTGTGTGTGTGTGTGTCCCCTGAGATGTCACCCTAATGATGTGCTGTTGATCCCATGAATCACAAAGCTCTTTCTCATCCCTTCCAAACACATCCTTTCACTCTGGATGATGCAGTGAGCTTCTTGCATATCTCTCAGTTGCCTGGTTACCAGGTTAACAGTGATGACAAATCCCAGATGACAGTTTGCTTAACACTGCTTCCTCCGTGATCTGGGCTCCAGCCTTCTCCTCTCCTACCTCCTGCAGTGTCAAGTCTTCAGATGCTCCTGTTCACAGTGTATCAGCCTCCTGCATTCAGTGTTTGGTCTATTCTGTCCTGTAATCTCCAGTGTCCTCCACTTGAGCTACCTTGTCACACTGGCACAGGCCAGGCTCTTGCAGGAAAGATCAACACTTTTCCTCTCACCTTGTACTAGAAAGAAAATATATCCATATATCGTTGATCCCCTACCTTATAAGCTCTCAGTCTTGAGGACTGATATCCTTAAACCCAGATTTCCTTCTATATTGGAAATGAAGGGCTTTCATATTCCTTAGTTTTAGCTCTTCCCATGTTTTTGTCCTTTATAGCATCATTGGAGCTGTTGAGTGAGCACATCTGATTTCCTAACCCTAGAACTTCTCAGAGAAGACAACTCCAATCATTAATGTCTCCCCAAGCCTGGTCCTGTGTCCTCCTATTGCACCTCCAATGCTTCAGAGCATCTTCCTACTCTAACTTAAAATGGGACATCAGTCACCCTGCAGTTGAAAACACTTTTGGAGAAAGGTCTCAGAGGCTATATGAGAGGAATTTGTCCAACTGGCAAACCAGACTGACCAAACTATAGTTTATTCTTCCAGTGCCGAAGCCCAGAGTTTTTTGGATAAATCTGTGCTTAACTATTTATAATTGACCTTTGCACAAAAGCACATGAAATTTTTATAGCCTAAAGCCTCATTTATTAACTTTACTGGAGTGTAAAATATTGCTGTTTGCTATAAATTTGTACCAGGACAAACAATATATATGCTAATTAGTGGCTGTGCAGCTACTCAGGGGTGTATGTGCTCACCGGTCATTTCCAACAGGCAACAGAAAAGAATGGAATAGACAAATGACAATTGAGTAGTTTGATACTCTCTGCTCAAATGGTGCAGTCTGAAGGGGTGAATTAATGGTGTTCATTATAACAAGTCCATTTCCTTTTCATTTCCTTTAGAAATTAGTCCAGGTAACATGCTGTGTCCCTGAGAGAGCCGATCAGAGGCAACCTGCTGGGATGCACCTGCAAAAGTGATCACTCTGGAGTTCTTTCATCACTCCTTACTCAGCTTTCCCCTTCTTTTACCTTCCATCAGCCCACCCATTCATCTTCCCTGTTTTGCCTCCTCCAGCTGCACTTTTTCCTTTTATCCTTTCCCTATTTTGCTTTTGCATCACTGCATTTTTTCCTTTTTGTTCCTATTCCTCTTTTCCTCTTTATTTTTTTTTTCATCACCTTTTCTTCCTATTGTCTCTTGCTTGTTTTTCTCCCCTGCCCCTTTTTCTGCCCATATATTATCCTACTACTACTTTCAGGATCTTGTTATTATATTAACTTTAGATCATACAGGGGCACATATCCCTAATGCTCATTAAAACTCAGTATGAAATACAGCCCCAGGGAGGGAAAAAGAGAGTGAGATGTGTTAAGTTTCATGTGACTGAACGAGTTGTTTTGTGGTTGGTTTTTTTTTGTAGCAAAGAAATAGAAAAAGGAGCCTGGAAACATCTCAAATGGTCCAGAATCTGCAGCTGCATCTGTGGGTCTCCTGTTCCTGTTGTTGTCACAAGTATATCAGTATATAGAGGCTGGAAAGATGAGTGGCAATGGGCTAGCAACGAATATGACTGCTCTCAATAGTTTTCCAGGGATGGGAAAATGGGAGACAAATGGCATTTTAGGGCTAGGTGGTCACAAATGTTTGATGTTGATCTGAAATGATGCTCCTCAAAGGAATCCTTTCTTTTGTCCCATGTCCTGCACTAGTTCAGGTCACTGTCTGGATGTAAGAAGCAGCAGGATGCTCAGATGGGGAGCACTCATAATAGTGCTCAATTGTCACTGGGAACAGCAGAAATCGGAGGGGGGGGGGGGGCACGGGGACACAACCGAGGATGATCCAAACATAATAAACCCATTAAAAATGTACACATATTCCCCTTGGACACAGATTTGGGATGCTAGCTTTCATGGAATTTGGACAGTTTAAGGAATCCAATTGAGTTAATTGAATTGTGGGAATTTGCCAGGGATTTTCCATCAAAATATTTGCAAAGAAGTGTTTGGTTTCTATCAAATTGAGGAAAAAAAAAGAAAATCAGCTGAAAAATATCAGCATCACAGAAATTGCTTCAACATTTCCTTTGCAGCAGACAGGTATAAGCCCGACTCTGAAGCCCATGGGAGAGAATAATGTGCCCCAAAATATCATTATCATAAGGCAAATTGACATAACTGGAGGATTTTAACTTAATATTTGGAGCATTTTCAAACTATCTTTTATTTGCAACAAAATTCCATTAATGTTTAACTTTTCCTGCCATCAATCCTGTTGATCTATTGAGATATCATAGTGGGACAGAATTCTGCATGTGAATCATATCTGAATCCTGGTATAAACGTTAAATAAAAGCATCTTCCTAAACCCACAAACTTTCCGCTTCCTGGGGAATAAGACAAACCCTGCTGTGAAGCTGTGCTTGGGTATTTGTAAAGGTAAATAAGCAACAAAATGCTTCATTAACAGAACAGTTGTGTAGAAAAAAGGACTCACTTCATCAAGCTCTTTGAGTTTCTATATATTTAAAGAAAACCCCTCCTTTAATCATTTTCATTTCCTTATTTTCCCCCATTAATTTTCACAGATTTGAAATAAACACAATAATGTACCCAAAGCTCCAGGGTTTTCCAGTTCTAACAGAAACACTTTGCTGAAAACACAGGTTTCACTCTCTTCTTATTTAAACACAGACTTTCAGTGAAAGTGTAAGATTGGATGTAAGAAGAAAATTACTCCAATGAGCAGGATAGACTGTTTGGGGATGAAATCTCTGTTATTATAGATACTTCTTTTTTAATGTAGAGGTGTTCCTTCCATACCTCAATTTACCCATAGAAGAAGGGAGGACATGGCATTGCTGTGACATAGAATCACAGAACGTTTTGGGCTGGAAAGGACCTTAAGATCATCCAGTTCCAACCTCCTGCCATGGGCAGGGATGCCTCACACTAGACCATGTCACCCAAGGCCCTGTCCAACCTGGCCTTGAACACTGCCAGGGATGGAGCATTTACCAATCTGGGGAGCCTGTTCCAGTGCCTCACCACCCTCACAGGGAAGAACTTCTTTAGATCTAACCCGAATTTCCCCTGTTTCAGCTTAAACCCATCACCCTTTGTCACCCCATCACTGCAGTCCCTGATGAAAAGTCCCTCTCTGGCATCCTTGTGACCCCCTTCAGATACTGGAAGGCTGCTATGAGGTTTCCACACAGCTTTTCTACTTCAGTCTGAACAGCCCCAATTTTCTCAGCCTGTCTTTGTATGGGAAATGCTTCAGCTCCTAATCATCCTCATGGCCTCCTCTGCTCCATGTCCCTCTTATGCTGAGGACACCAGAACTGCACACAGTACTCCAACGGGTCTCATGGGAGCAGAGCAGAGGGATATACCTGAAGTAGATGGATTCAGATGGATTTCTTCCAGATGGCAGGTGTTTGTGGAAATGAGAGGACAGGCTGGGAGTGGGTTATTATTGTTATAATACAGCCTCAGCCTCGCTGAGCAGAAGTGTGGTCTGGGTAGTGTTGACACAGTAGAGAGCCACTCCATCTCCAGGCTATATTATAGCCAAGGCTTTAAACAGCACATGCAGGGTGGAGCAGTAAGGAAAAGGGTCAGCATGAACAGAGATAACTGTGTTCAAACACCCACTGCCTCCTGTGATTACGTTTTAAATTGCTGATCATGAAGAAAATGAAGGGCCAAATTGTCTGCTTATGTAGCTCATCTCAACTCCAACAGAGATATAGCGGGAGATACGGTGACTGTATCCAGAGAATGCCCAACTTTTCATGTTCAAACAGCATGAGAATAGCTGCAAAAATGCATGAGGTTTTTACAATCACGTTTTGAATTCTTGTTGATGTGGCTTCTCTGCTTTAAATCTTAAGGATATGCTGGGATCATGGTGGAGGGGAGTTGTGGGTTGTTTTTGTTCCAACTGTATGTACATTAAAAAAGCACTACACGTTTTCTTATACAAAACCAATCTTTTCCCTTAATACAGGTCTCCAAGAACTGGGGATTGCCTGAAAGACCAAAGAAATTTGGTACCATTGGACAGTGGGGTGAAGGAGGAGATGGCTGGGGTTTTTGTATACAGTGCAGTGAGATGTAAGTACATTCCGATTAATCCTCACTATCATAGATGCTTTCTTCAGCTTCCTCTTATGGGCAGTCAGTTTTACATTAAAGTAATCTGGAGATCAATGTGATCCTCTTGGCTCTTCTTTTTCACAGGCTCAGAAAGGAGATGAATAACTTAATGACCCAAATTCTCACTTTCATTAACCACATTGGGCTGGCCTGATTCAGAGTCTTGCACTTGGCAACCCCAGCCCCTTTATCATGCCATTGACTTGGTATTGTCTGTTACATTAAATTCATCAATAAAGAATGTAAAAGATCTTCCTCCCATCCTTTTTACTGCCATATAGGAACTGCATTATTCACATGTCCATATCTTTGAACATAAAAACTGAGCTTTATGACAGGTTTCATTCCTTTTTTTAGGCAAACAGTATATCAATGAAGGCATCATCATAAAAATATTGACCCAGTTTGTACCTGGCATAAAATGCCATTGATTTCACTGGGGTTGTGGAATTTGACTTATTGCTATAAACATTTCCCATGAAGTCCTATTTAACAAAGTATCTGGAAAACCTTTCACTCGTATTTTACATAATCACAGGGCAGTGGCAAAGCCATCAGGACATTTTCCTCTGGTTGTTAAAGCTGCTGATTCAAACCTTTCTCCAGCCTTATGCAACCCTCCTGCTTCACCTCTTCCTGGGACAACGCAACTGGAATTAGTGCAGAAGAGGGATGCAATGGATCTGGTGTGCAGACACAGGAAAGCTCCTTTCGTACAACAACTTTAATCCTGCTCCTGCACCAGGACCACTTCATTCACTCCCTGCACCAGAGGCAACAAAACATGAGGCCAAATGTTTCATCACTTGCTTTTGGTTGCAGAAGGAGGCCTTTATATGTAGCTTTATCCACTGTCAAATTAATACTGACTGAGTTGGCTTCAGAGCTGGATGGCTTTTTTGAATCACACTCAATGCCTAACATGCCTGGCAGCAGCACCCAGGTTTTAACTGTTGCGAGTGAAGGGACTGCTTGCCTTGACTAGCCCCACACAATGGTTTTGCTGCCACTGCTAATATTTGAACAATGTGTTTGCCAATTACGTTAATGCAAACAAGTCCCCTGGATCCCAAAGAAAAGGCTGTGCAAACCCAAAGTGAAAGAGATACTGCTCTGCAGGGACTAGTGCTACAAGACAGGCAGAGGCAAGACAAGGATAAGATGGAGTAGTGAGTCTTCTGCCAGAAGGGAATGTGGTTTATCTTGGCAAAGTTATGGTGACTCCCAGAACTGAGTGTGGGATGCGGGAAGGTGGATGGGATAGCAGAGATTCTTGGCTTGTGAAACACCTCCCGAGAGGTAAATCACTTTCCTTTGATTTTCCAGACATATCCTTTCCCAAATTGAATTTGTCCAGGTGAAAGATGAGGATATTTTACTCTTTATTTTCCATTTCAAAGTGATGTACTCCAGTGTCAAAGGTTGACATCCTCGTGCTTCTTATAGCTGCTTTCTTGATAAACCTTTCTTCATACCCACTTATTTATGCCTGGTTTCTCCCACTACAACCTGCCATAAGGCCCTGCTTATCTGTTGGCCTCTAGTTGGAGTAATCAAAAACTCTTTATTCCAGAGGAAAATATCATCCATGAGTGCTGAGAGTGTGAGCTCAGGAAAAAAAAATGTTCTTCCAGGAGTAGGGAAGCAGTTAGAGTGTAACATCTGTCTTCTTCTGCCTCAGTGTCCCCATCTCTATGAACAAGCAGGAGATACACTCCTCTTTTCAAAGGACATTGTGTTTCCAGCTCCCTTCCTCCTCTGATCAGACCTGAGAGCAGAAAGTAGCCTGGGAAAGCAGGGAAGGCATTTAGTACACTGCAACCCTTCCAGGTTTTATGCATACACGTGCGAGTCCACATGTACATCCATCTGCACAATGAAAACTGGCACAGAGCTTGCCACTGCTGTTCTTATGGAACAGAAAATACTGCACAGCTGGTTTAATAGCATTTAGAAGTCCCATTTGGAGCTGTTCAGGAGCTAAGCCTCAGTGTTACAGATATGCTTATAAAGCTGTCATCATTAATTGCCACCCACTGTCACCACAGTGCCGAGGTCACATCTCCATGAGGGAAAGGCCACTGTTACCTGGGCTCCATCCCACGTGTGGGGATGTTGTTAGCACCCGTCTTTATCCCCCAGACAGCACTGGTGGCTTCTTGGAACTAGCAGAAAATCCTCCTGCTGCCTCAGAGTTCATGGTCTTCCTGTTCTTGTTTCAGCTCCAAATGCCCATCTGTCTCCAGCCATTTCCTACATTATGCCTGAGCAGCTTCTGTTTGTTTCCTTCTGAACCTGCTCCAATATTGAGGGTTTGAAAGTTCACCTCCAGCCTGGCCAGTATTGGCTTTCCCTCCATTTAGGAGCAACTGTGAAAAACAGAAGCAGGGAGAGCAAGAGTCCTGAGAAAGAACAAACAGATCCAATGCCAGCTGAGCTCCGAAAGGCATTTCCTAGCCCAAATAGAAAACACAGCTTGCCCTTTCATAGTAAATAAGAAAGAGGTGGCTATTGCTTTTCTTTTGCCTTTTTTTTCCTTTTAATGAGTCATCCTTAAGAAACTCAGCAAGGTGGGTGCAGAAAGGGTAGATGGAGGTGAAATTACAGCAAAGTGACAAACTCAAATGAAAAGAGTGCCAAGATCTGGCAGGCAGTCTCTGTCCATAGCATTAGCTCTCCCTCAAGTGAATTCTTCTTGCCAGTGTTTCCCCTTGGCTGTCCTCCTCTCACAGGCCCTCCTCTCTCCATAAATCAATCTCTCTGCTTTATCCTTTATCCTTTCCCTCAGGGCCATGCTTCAGGTTTTCTCTAGCATCTCTGTGCAGCTTTTCTTTCTTCAAAATCCTCAGTTCCAGTCCTTCTCTCAGTCCCTGAGATGCCTCATTCCTTCCCTTTGCTATTCATGTTTATCAGCAGCATCATGGATTTGGCAGTTTCACTTTTGTATTAAGGCCCTTCAGACATTTCCTCTGATTCTTCACTGAATCCCCTAACTGTCTTTTCTGTCATTACAATGGTTTCTTCCTTACTGTCATCTCCCCTTCACCTTTAGGCCATGCTCCTCCCTCCATGAGCTGCCCTTTGCTGTACCTTCCCCTCTTTTAGCCATTCAGTCTCAGTCTTTTCTATATTCCAGGGTTATCACCATCAGTCTTTTCTATATTCCAGGGTTATCACTAGCTTGAAGACACTTTCTACCTCAGGGTCCACTGGTTTGCTGGTATTATATGCACCATCATGCCATGCTTTTCTCTCTGGAACTCACTAAAGGCATCTCCTGGGTGACCTCCAGTCAGGTTTGCTCTCTAGTGCACCATCCATGCTGTGTTTTGAAATCCCAGCACATACATAAGGGAGTTTCTTTCCTCACGTGATCTCTTTCCCAACAGCCAGCTCCTGAAGCATGAGATTAGAAGTGGAGGTTATAAAAGCTCCCTTGCTGGAGAAAGGCAAACAAAGCCCAGCCCAGGTCAGGACACAACTGACCTTCACCCAACATCGTGCATCAGGACCGGCTGGACAAGGAGGAGGGTGAGTGCTCCATTGCTGCTGAAGGGCAGATGGCAGACATGTGTCAAGAGAAGGGTTGCAAGGAAATGAACTGATAGGAAGATAGATACAGATAGACTTATTGATAAGATATAGGTATATAAATATTATTTATAGATTCTCTTCCTTTTCTCCCACCCTTTTGCATTAATGTATTTTTTTGCTAGGGTCCAATAACAGCAGCACACCTGCAACAACATCTAAAGAGCTCAAGTGACAGTGGTCTCTGGGGACTTAAAAATCTACCTATGCCTCAAGAGACCTTACTCTAGTCTTATCTCCTATGGATCTTTAAAATCCTGAGTGTAACAGGATGCTGTACAGAAGGGTGTTTCTATAGACTTTGCTTTACAAATATGCTAAATTCCAATTACAAGACCCCAGTGAAGGTCTATAGTGAGAGTGGTTCATTCATAATATGATACCAGGAGTAGCTTGTTTGAGAGCAGTATAAATAGAAGAAGATCAGGCTTTCCTGTAGGTCTAATTAGGAAATCATCTGAATAAGCCTTATTTTATGTATGTATGAAGGCATGTATCTCCTCTCTCCTTTGAAGGCTTAAGAGCAGAGAAAGAGAGTAAAGAAAACTATGAAATCAGCTGATTTCCACATCCTGCTTTGCAACCTTTGCATTCACTTGCTGCTTGTACAGCTGGGCAGTGCTGTGAATTAGTAGGGCTCGTTACTGTATCCTTTAGCATTCAGAGCCTTGTGGAGGACTGCAAACCTCAAGAGCCCAGTGGAACATTTAAAAGAGAAGCTGCAGCATTTTCTTTTAAAGAGCTGCTCTGTCTCCAGCTAAAGTGCTGTTGTAGCTCACTTCTGGGGGGGGGAAGCCTTCTATGCCTGTGTGTCTGTGCTACTTCAGACTGGGCTCCTTGGGGAACCATCATAAACGCACTGCTGAGACAGCCTAATAACCCAGGCAGCGCTTCAGCAGCCCTTCTCCTGCACAGAGGGGGGATGGTCCTGGCAGAGTCAAGGTTCAACCCACTGCATGCCATCAACTGTGGCCCCAGGGATGGTCACTTCACGTCTTCCCCTTCAGGTGATCTCTGAATTGGAGACCAGCAGAAAGTTATTTCTCTTCCCCCAAAGCATCAAATCACTGCGCACTCAAGCGGAGTCAGCTTAGAGATATTTCTCATTCAAGTAGGAGCTGAGGGAGTTTCCCTGCTCTGCACTGCTCTGGTTCGGTGGCATCTGAAGAGGCTCCTGTCGCTCTGGCTCCTTGGTTCTTCATTCATTCTCAACAGCCCTTTTATGCTCCCTGCAGACCCCTCTCACAGCTCTTCTCATGCGTGCAATGACTCTGCTGGGTCTCAGCAGTGTTACAGAGGTCTCCTGAAATCACAGTCTGGGTGTCTCTCTATAGACAGATTCCTACTATTAAATACACCCACTTATTAAATTTCACCCTTACCTACTGTATGACAGTCATCCTCAACAGCCCATTCCTGACCTCCTCCGAGGTGATAGACAAAACAGATGTCTTCCTTCCTTATGAGGACTGGAATCCTGGGTTTCCCTTTGCCCTTGCAGTGATGGTAGCACAGAGACAGAAGGGGAAGGGGAGGAGAAGAAAAAAGTTAAAAGTTAAAATAAAACCCCTAAAATCCTCAAGTTTTGCACACAACTATCCATAGCAACAGCATGATCTTAATGCTGCAATTTCTGTCCTCCCTATGCTTTCTCCCCAGGGGAATAGATCCCTCATCTTGCTGTGTGTTAACTCAAGGACCAAGAATGTGCTGATTCATCATGGTGGCTGCCTTCAACTTTGGAGGCACATTCATGATGTTTCTTGGTATTCTGAAAAACCACAGTCTTTGGAATCATGGTACTTTGTATGAATCAAATAAAGATTTCTCATTCTGTCTTTTAAATATATTAATGTTTGTTTTCTTGTAAAGATGATTCTTCTGGCACTGCAATTTTAAAACAGAGTAAGAAAATCTCAACAGAGAGCAGAAATTCATACAAACACTCATTATTTACCAATATTTTTTGCATGAAATTATCGTTATCCTTATAATGAACCAATGATTTCTTTTGTGAAGCTGCCACCTTACTATTGGGGTTGGAAGTGCAGCTACCTACTGTGATCTGTTCAGTTTGCTCACAGCTGCAAATACTAGCTGTAGTAATAAAGACTAATTAGTAGGATGGTATCATAGCACAATGGGTTCATTCAAGATAGCACCCAGAGCCTCTACATCTCTGCACATCTGGCAATGAACCTGATGGCCAGGGGAGCATCATCTACAGACATACTTAGTAGCATTGAGTCATACAGCTTCAATAGCCATGCTGGAGAGAGCGATGGAGATCCATAATATCAAACCATCTTTCACTCCCTGGTAATGATTAATTATTCACTTAAGCTAGGTTTCACCTCTTGGCTTTGTGTCCATAGGAAACCACTGTGTCAGTATTCATTGTCACGCTCTAATCCTAAACAAACATGCAGGTAAATGATAACATCCATCAAATGACCACACAATGTGAAAATCCATTGCAGGGTGTATTCTTTCCTAACAGCACGATTGAATAAATTAACCAGGTAGCTGAGCAGTAACCTTGAGATAAATGATTAGGTGGGTTTATTTTTTATTTGGGGGAGGGGGGAAAGGAAGATGACACAGTTTTATCATATTTATAATAAAAGTCATTGACATAATAAAACACTCCCATCACATCAGTATTCATTTCTGCAAATAGAGCGCTGACGTTTTATAATATTAACATGTGCTATAAATGTCACTGATATATTAAGATTTTCAGTCTCTCTAACCAAAAATATAGAGAGATGACTGAGAAAGGGATGACTAATTCTAAGAGATTAAAGAGAACATTTTCTCGTGCAATTAAATCATCTTCTGGTGATTGTGAGATGAGTGAAACACACAAAAGGCCTGTTCTGTGGTTGCAGTTTTCATCACCAGCACAGAACAACTTGGTGCATTGAATAACTGGGGTAAGGGGAAAATTTAGGCCTGTTGGGAAGTAAGCTGGTGAGTTACTGGTCAGACTGTGTATTGCATGGTAGTATGGCTGCAGCTACTGGGGCTTTGCTCAAAATGTGCCTTAAGCTGATGCACATGGTCTGAACCAGGGCTGGATTTCACTCACATCCTCTGGGGTGTTGTGCCAGCATTCAAGAAAAGATCTCTGGCCTTCCTATTCCCTATAATATGGACAACAGGAGTTCATATTCTTAGTCTGTATTCATAGGAGTTCATATTCAGCAGCTGAGTCCTGAACAGGACATTTGCTGGCTGTGCTCTGCTCCTGGGACTGCCAACCTCTTGGTACAAGTTCTTCCTCTGGCTACATAGAAGAAGAGCTAAGTTCACTAACAAGAATATGATCAGAACATGATCAGGGAGATCCAGGGCCTGGACATGGTCTGTATTGCAGCAAAACCCCAAGAGGTGAGTTGTCAACAGGGATAGACCCAGTAATGTAACATTTAACTAATGACTAAGTGATAAACAATGAGTAAGGATTGAAGGAACCCCTTGACACAGAGCTAAGAAAATCTGGCTGAAGTTCCTGGGTCTCATCAAGCCTCCATACAGCACCTGTGAGCCATTGGGCTCAAAACGAAGCTCTGTGCTAACCAACAAATAAGTTTGTTTCAAACCCAGCAGCCTCTAGTAGGAAATCCAGAATATGAACTCTTAGGAACTCTTTTGGTCCTCAAGTTTGAATTTCCTTTATAATCCATACTGAGCATTTCATCCCATGATTTTTTAACTACATCTGTAATTTCTGCCTTAACGTTTTTATAATAAGGAGGTGTTTGTGTTTTTTACAAAGTCAGTACAGAATTTTCACACCAGCACACTTTGTGAGTCACTTATGGGGCCTTTTCTCCTTTTAACCAGCAGTTAAAGCAGTGCAGCACCTGAAATGCGTTCTCTCCCAGCTGTTTAAATGACACCTACATCAGTATTAATTATTTTTCCTCCTACATGGTAATAACATGCATTTATACAACAGGTCATTTCCCTAGAAAGCTTACAGTCTGATAAAGAAAGAGAAATAAAAGAACCAGGAGCAAGCAGTTAAGGGGCTGACCCAGAGCCACACAGGTTGGCATCACGAGGGGAACAGCAAATAGTATTACCTGAGGCACAGGCTGAATTTAAAGATCACTGTTGCTTTGGCTGTCGAGATTTGATTGCAGCAATGCAGTGCAGTTCTCCCAGCATAATAAAGGTATGGACTGCAAAAGGGTGGGAGAAAAGCAGCAAACTAAGTCTGGATATATGGATATATGGATATATGTCTGGATCTATCTGTATATCCGTATCTGTCTGCCTGTCTGTCAGTCTTCCTTAACCTCCTCTTTTCCACTGAGATGCAGACAGCTTTACAATGTTGTCATCAAGTCCCCAAACAAATGTCACAGCCATTGCCAAATTTCAGTTCACAGGAGAGACAATGTGTGTGCTTTCTATTATTTATTAATATTCAGGGAAACAGTGCTGGTTTAATTATGCCTGAATAGCTAGGGAGGTACCAAACGCTTAAATAAACCTATTCCTAGCCAATTGGAGTCATGAGTTTTAATTAGGTTTGCAGCATTCTTCCAGTTCCATTTTGCCACTGTTGCAACTCCCGGTCTTTGAACGGGAGCAGGAGATGGGAAATAAACCTGGTAAACATGTTCTACAAAGACCTTGTTGACCTTCAGCAGTTACAGCCTTACATACTGCCCAAGCATTTGTTTAAGGGTAATTTGATCATGGGAATCCTCCTGGGGTTACTGCTGCTCCAGGACTTGAAAGGGGTCTGGCAGGGTTTATTTGTGTCACTTGTCAGGGTTTCCTCTCCTGGGAGTCCCAATTACAGCGGCGTCAGGGAGGTATAAATTCAAATCTCCAGGCTCCGTGTGTCTCTGCAGATGAACTCACTGGTGCCTATGAGAACCAATTCCCATTATAAAACACCGCCTAAACCGACAGAGACCTTGGGACCGCTGAGAGCAGAAGAAACAATAAACATCCCACAGAGAGGAAATGAAGTTCCCCCCCTCCTGTCTTTCCTTTTCACTCTACCGCATAATAATGGTGAGTGTTTGGATTGCAGGGGGCTGCCGGGGCCACGGGTGGGAGGAGGAGGGAGAAGCAAAGGCAGCAGAAATGGAGATTTTGTACTTACTAAAGCAAGTTATTTTTCAACCTGCGCTCAGCTCTAAAGTTCACCACTGAATTATTAAGTGTGGCAGGCTCAGAATCTGCTTCAGCAAATAACAGCTATATTTCTTTGGGAAATCATGGATGCCCAAATCTTGGGGCTGTGAGGAAAGCAGAGCAACTCTCCAGTGTATGAACTGGAGCTGGGCATCTTTGTACCATCCCCAGGAGGTGCTCTGTGGTCCAGAGTTCTTCACTTTGTCACTGTCCTTCCCCCATTGCAGGCTGCTTGTCTCTAGTCTCAGTTACGTTGCCACACGGTGGTGAGGAAGAAGAGGTAACCTTGCAACAGGCAGTGAGAGAAGCAGAATAGAGAGTAGCATCTGGACTCATGTGAAGGGCAAGGTCAGGATTCATGGAATCCTGATGGGGAAAAAAAATTGTGACATAGCTAAACTTGCATTCCTTTAGATGCTGCCAAATATCCCATACTGCAAATAGTTAAAAAGCAACCAAACATGTGCACTCATATGCAAATGAGCAAAGGACAAAAAGACCAACTTTTTACTCTTATGCCCCATCCCTGGCAGTGTTCAAGGCCAGATTGGATGGGACTAGGAGCAACCTGGTCTATTGGAATGTGTCTGTGTGGCAGTGTTGGAATTGCATGAGTTTTAAGGTTCCTTCCAACACAAACCATTTTAGGATTCTATGATTATCCACAAACTGTACCCAGGTTAAACAAATCACTGTCTAGTAACAGACACTACTGATCTCTATAAACAGTCATCTCCCTGTTTATTCTTTGACTGCAGGTAAAATACTTACCATTGCTGACTTGCTAGAATAAGATCTTGAGGTTTCAGTGTGGTTGCACTGTTGGAATGAGGGAAAAGCTTAGAGCTGCTCTTCCAGACAAGTTGCAGACTCAGGCCAGCATCACTGAGAAGGTGGTGTTTGATTCACACTGTGAAGATTCCTCTTGTTACTGAAGTGCTGAAGACTTAATTATGTTTTTAGATGATAGCTTAGACTCGGCAGCACAAGCTGAATTGTACAAACAAGGAAGCTGACTCAATGAGACACCCAAGACAGCCCAGCCCAACCCCTTCAAATGCATTGCATAGATGATTGCTTCTCCTACAAGATTAAAAACTGAAGCAACACTAAGGGTTAGTATGTTTCACAATGAATTCTGATTTATCAAACATGATTAGTGGATTATGAATATGGATGTGATTTCTAAAACCAAAAAAACAGTTTATGTGGCTCATCCTTCCTTAAAAGATTAATTTGAACTCAAGCAGCAACACCAGCAATACAAATATATTGTGTGTAAAGTTAGGAAATACAAAAAAGGAGAGAGGAAAGAGAGACATTGGAAGAATCAGGTACAGCTCAAGCACGATCAACTATGGCCAGGGGTTTACTGAGGTCCTGTACAGTAAATGCAGTTTCAACAAGGAACAGAGATATCTAGAATCTATTTTTACATTTGTTATTAACCCTTATGCTTTAATCTACTCCCACAAACCAGAAGCTTAGACTCGAGGAGTTCTATCTCAGCAATACTATTTGTCTTTTCACTTCTTTTCCCCAGACACAGCCCTCAAGGTTTGGCATCAGTTCCTGTCTGCAGGAACCATACTGAAGGTTCTTTATCACAGCAGGCTTCCCAGAGGCAGGCAATCTTCTGCCACCTGGTTAAGCTGGCTTGATAGCTGTGTCACATCAGAAGAAGTGAATAAAGGAGTAATTAGGGGACAAGAGCAGGCGCAGTGCTGCTCTAGCAGGACTGCCTGGAGATGAAAAGACAGTGGTTTTGGGGTGTGGAGCTGGATGCAAAGATAAAGTTTCACTGTGAAGGCTGGTGATGACAACGAAGCATTTGGGAGCTGGCTACAAACCATACATACATACATACATACTGGGACAAAACTCCAGGTTTTCTGCCTGAAAAGGCAGTGAGTCTTATCCTCAGAACAACTTCCATGTGCTCCTTGTAAGGCAGCAGAAACACAGCCAGTGACCATGTTTCTATGCTGCGGACAAGAGCGAAGAGCTACTCCTTGGTTGTGAGGGCCTTGTACCTCTGAGCAATATCATATTTATCAAGAGAGCACTCTGCCTATCCACACAAGGTCTCCTGTGCTCATCACCATGGTATCTGAGTGTCTCATTTATTATAGAAACAAACAACTCACTTCAGAAACGAGTTAAGGTTGCTAAGTGACAACAATGTACTTACTTATCACATCATTTGCAAAACCCTCACACTTAAAAACGAGGAAATGAATGATTAAGGACTCCTGAAACCCTATACTGCCCACATGTTAAATCTGTATTTTTAAGCTGTGTACAAAGAAATGCACTTTTTCTTTAGGCAAAACAACCTCCTGCTTAACCTGTGGATTGTTTTCTTTTTTGTTTCCCCTCTTTTAGGTGATATTTTGTATTTCATTGAATTTGGTGTACAAACATTTTCTTTGAAGGAATATTCCTAAGAGGTAAATATAATCAGTTACTTGAACTATATCCAAGTCCCATTACTAACAGCTTATACTGCATTTGTAACATGTGCCCAGTTTTATATGTGAAAGAAAAAGGTCCATAACATTGTCTTCAAATCAACATTCATTTTGGAGGTGTTTCACATTGTTTGAAAAGGATTTGTTTTCTGTTTAAATTCTAGAAGTGGTCATAGAAAAGTCAGAATTAAGGTTGTTGAGATGTTTTCTGACACATTTCATTGTATTTGACAAAACAACTTGCTTAGAATCCAAATTCATCTGAAGTCAAGAAGAACTTTGTCACTGTGCTCAGATGGGTCAGGATTTCACCCTTTGTATGTTTTGTGAAGGCGATAAAAGATGCATGACGTTCTTAATTATTTATCTGCTGGCTTTTAAACACTTGGGGGTTGTACCTAATGCAACAGGAACAAGTGGTGCTGAGGGAGTAATGCTGTTACTTAATTGCAGCTTGTTTGAGGAACAAAACTGCTGTTTATTTCAGGATTTCTTAGATTGCTCGAATGTTTATTTTCTGCTTTTCTATCTTTTTGTGTGGGTAAATGAAGATCCAGGGTCTACCTCCATCTGCACTAGACCAGGGCTTAGAAAGACACGAATCTACATTGTTGGAGAAACCTCACACGTGCTGGGAGCTTGTACCTGAATGGGCTGGAATAGGTACCAGTTAGTTAAATTGAAGTTGTGATCAGCCCTGGTTAAGATGATCAGAACAGGAATCCCACATCCTTCTCCTCCCGCTGTCTCCCGTTGCTGAGGAGGATACTTCCACTGGGGACATGTCTAAGTCCACATCCTCAGCTGGTTCTCTGGGCTGCTCGCTGAGCCATGCTGTGATCCAGATTTCCAAGCAGTCAGGATGTAAAAGAGAGGAAAGCACTCTCCTTCCTTTGTCCCCACCATTACAGCACTCACAAGAAGGGTTTTGAAAGGATTTGGTACTCACTGAGCTGTGCTCCTTAGAAAAATGTGGCCACTCACTTTGAGGCCTAAATGGGAGTTGGATAATGTGGCTTTGGTTGCTGGAAGAATTAGTCAGTGACAAAAGGGCAGTCACAGCAGCTCTTCTCCATTAGCTTCATCCAACAATATCAATTATGGGAGCTCTATCCCAAGGTTTCAAATAATAGCTATTTTTCTGCAATGTTATTATTTTTGCACATAGAAATGCCTTTTGTATGAACCACTGTCAAGGTCTAATCTAATCTATTTATCTGTATTTACAAGGCACTTATCTTCTGGAGCATCTAAGTGCTCCACATGGATTAATAGACAACACTGTCATCTAAATGCCACGTTTCAGTGCTTTGTAACACAGTGAAAAATCTCCCGGACTAAAAACTTCCCTCTTGGATCCTATGTGAAATGGAAATCATGATGAAGACATGGCTGTGTGGGGATCAAGAAAAACACTATAGGCCAAAACCTGCTGTCATAATTCTTGTTGATGTCAGTGGACTTGACACCACCATTGGTTTTGAAGTTGTCTCTCCTTGGTACAGCAGAAGCTTGTGTCCAACCCAGAATGGCTGCTTCCATCACCTGCATTAATGTAGGACCTGGCTTCCCTTTGGTATCATCTTCCCAGCATGGATAGCATCCCCAGTATCCCCATGCTGCCCCCCTGGGGTGCAAGCACACTTAGAGAACAACAGTTCCTTGAAAGAGGTCCTGGGCTCCATCCAGTTGTGGGTTTGCTATAGCAGAGAAAGCAATTCTGATTACAAATTGCCCTACAGCTGCTTGCTGCTCACACTGCAAACCTGAGGTGGATTTGGTCTGGCTAAATGGTACCTTACCCTGTAAGAGAGAGCACCTTCTGGAAATACCACTCAAGGAAATCATAAACTTTCCATTGCATCTTGGGCAAGGGAATAGAAGAGGGAGATCAGGAAAGATCCCTGTTCCTTTGCTTAGGGAGGCTCTGAACCTCTCGGAGAGACTCTCTAAGCCTCAGCACTATGCACTTCAGGGTTTGCTCAGCCCTGCTTTGATTCAACAGACTCAGTATCCAAACAAACAAGGGTTTAGCTGAATCATAAATAAAGCCAGCACCCGCAAACTCCCCTTTCTCCTTCCAAAGGATTTGTCTTAGTTTGCATTTTGAGGATTAGATTTGCCTCTGATGAGTAGCTATGAGAACAGATCAAAACGTGTCTTGTTGTTCAACGACTTGCCCTGTTCACTCCTCAACCACAGACAGCATTTTCAAGGCAGCAAAGGCCCCTATACCCCTTTCTCCTGAACTGTGCCTCTGGTCTGTGTGATATGGTTGGACAAGAGACAAAAAAAAGTGAAGGGAAAATATCAGCCTTTCACACAGCAGTAGATAGATATATTTTTAACAGTAAACCAGAATAAATTTCTAGCTCTCCCTTTTTCTTCATCCTTAATTTCCCTAAATGAGACACTTTCAGTGATGAATTCTCCCCAGGCAAAATAAAATCATTTTTTCTTCTGATTTTGGCTGGCTGGGTCAGGCCAAAACTGCCTAACAGGGCCCATACATTACACAGCAGACAGGAATAATGGGAGAACTGGGAAGAGGGGAAGCTGGACAGCACAACAGGACAATTAAATCCTGCATACAGAAAGGAGAAAAGGAATGGATTTTGGTAAGGGAGAGATAAGGGTGATTCCATTGCCAAATTCCTCAAGAGAAGTGGTGTGTGGGTGAGAAGAAGAATCGTATAGTAAGAGGTGGAAGAAAAAGAGGTTATAAACCCCAAAAGGCTGAATGCCTCATGCTAGCAGTGTAGGTATCTGAATGCAACTGAAAGTGGAGGTTTCTCAGCTGTGAGAGAAGGCCCTGCTCAGAGCAGCTGTCACTACAATCTCCTAATTGGAAATAATTGGGATTCTGTCTCAAACCACAAAGCCCTGAATTAGCCAGCGCAGCCTCCATCAGGAAGCATCTGTTGCCATCTCCAATGGCAACAGTTCAACACCCTCCGAATCCAGCCCTCTCCTTCCACCCGCCAACTGGCAGGAGATGCCCATTCCACCCCGAGCATCCTGCATCTGCAGTGGGTGAGGGTGCAGAGGCAGCACATAGAGAAGCAGGAAGAGGATGAGGCCTTGGAAGCTGAGGCCACCCTGGGATGCCCTGGAGGGTCATGATGGGGTGGCCAAGGGGTGCAGAGGACAGTGGGATATGGAAGGAGAGATAGCCTGGAGAAGCAGCTCCACTCCCCAGCACTGCTCCACAGAGGCTGTTCCAACATCACACAGCACAAAGGGCCCTAGGAAAGATTGTTGGAATCAGTACTTTTTGCTGATTATGTTAGTGGCTCCTTTGTGCTGTTCATATGCTTGGGTATAATTAAGATGGGGTTTATTTGTTTAGTTTTGGTTTTGCATGACAAGGGGGAATGGGAAAAATAGTGGCAATAGTAAAGAAAGATGAAAAGAGTCCTTAAGCCTTTTGGGGTGTTTTTTTGTAGGGTTGGGAACCAGGAACAGATGACACTAAAATATTTGGAAGAGGAAAGAGTGACTCCTCATTGAGCCTTGGTGGGTGATAGGCAGTAAAATGCTTGCTTGCTGAAGAAGAGGCCTTCTGAGGGAGCTGGGGGTCATAGAATCATGGAATAATTTGGGTTAGAAGGGACCTTCAAAAGCCATCTAGTCTGCAATGAGCTGTGACAGACCTCCTATTAAGCAGCTGGGTTGTTTTGCTTCCTCCCACCTCCCTGCAGGCTAAATGTGCCACATTCATCCCTTAAGGGTTACAGCTTAACCTCACCAGGACATCTCAGCTCCCCTCCATGCCTGCTTGTGTCCAGCTAAAGTGCAGAGCTGTCAGCAGAGAGTCCTCAGCCACCACAGAGCAAGCAGAGCCAGCTGGAAAGCTAAAGGAAGGCAGCCCATCAGGCAGTGTGCATTTGGTAAGCCTTCTGTGGCCAATGCACCAGAAGCAAATCCTCTCAGGAGCCATAGAATCATGGAACAACAGATTGGAGTCCTGGTCTATGCTCTGTGAGGAAGCTGGGGATGGGCGATGCTTTGGAAACCAGACGGCCAGACTTGCATAGGCATTACCCTGTAGGGAAGAGTCTGAAAAGACCATCAAATTAACTGACTACTGCAAAATGTGTACCAGATTCCCTTCTACATGCTTCAGGCTTCCTTCTTTCCATCCACCCAATCCCTATAAATGGGGACTGCAGACAGTGTGTGAAGGAATTTTTATGGCTGAAAAAAAGATACGGAGTTAACAGATGCTTTTAAAGCACATTCATCCTAACCTGGGTGCCTCGGAGCCATTCTTGCTCTAGTATTGCACTTAAAGATTTTTCACCCTGGAACTTGGGAGACTGAAGAGTTTGATGCATTTTGATAATAAATTGGATTAAATTGTCTGGGTAGTCTGTGCCTGGGGCAGATGTTGCAATGAACATGGAAAACACTTGGAAAAGCCTGATTCCCCTCTATGACATCTGCATGATGCTGGGCTGTGAGATGGAGGAAAGGGGAACTTTTCCTCAAGAAATCATCCTTTGCTGATGTTTCTTTGCTTAATAGAGTTTAATAACTGCTTGAGTTAGTCTAGCTTTCCTGGGAAAGTTTCACTAGAACCTCTTTTGCTTCCTACCTTGGATCTTCATTAGCTGAGCAGGTTCTCATACTCACCTCCCTATTTTGTAGTGTGTGAAGCTCAGCTCTTAGCAAACACTGAAGTGATTTGTTTTTCAAGCCTCTTAAGGACACCAACTTACTCCTCTCTCAGCTTCACACAAGAAGAGGGGGATGGTGAGCCTTTGCTTTCCTTACTGCCAGTATATTAGCATCTTTCTACCTCTTGAGATCAAGGCTGCTTTGTGCTTAGCACTGTAGACCTGTGACTGAAGAGGTGGTCCTTGTCCTATAATGTTTACTCAGCAGGGAACAGGTGAGATGGGAAAAGCCAAGATCAGCAGAGGAAAGTTTTACATAAAGTCACATAAAGGAGGTGGAAATGTGCCTGCTGAGGCTCAGGCTGATTTTTAAGCCCCCAGAGACCACTGTCTCCTTGCCTGTCAAGGTCTACTTATAGGTTTTCCCTTCCTGAGAGTGGTACTGACTGTAAGAGGGTGGGAGAAAGGCAAAGAATCCATAAATCATTTAGCTGTGTTTTGTATATAATTACGTGTCAAGCTCCCTTTTTTTTCCCCACTGAGATGCAGACATTCAAAACATTCTCCTCAGCTCCCCAAGTAGATATCAAACAAATTGCTAGCTTTTGGTTGGCGAGCAAGAAGCATCGTGACTACCCCAAATGCCAAATGGCAACAGGGCACCCCAGGGAGAAAACTGTTAGAGCTGGTGTTGTAGATGAGTGAAACATGCACACTGGGGATGCTTGGAGCTAATTTATGGGCACAGAGGGGAAGCAAATCACAGCTCTGTACCTGCACCTTCTCTCCATCTATCCCATCTCAAACTGGCAGCATGAGGGTGTGTGTTTATGCTCACGAGAATTCAGTGCAAACCAGCAGAAGCTCAGATAGAAAAGCTCTTGAGAGAACTCCTTTTTCTCACTGCACTAGAATTAGGACTGATTTACATCTTGTCTTTCACTTATAATTCTTTGTAATCCAGCCTCTGGTTCGGGGTGCTGCTTTCTATTCCTGACCCCTGTTCTACAGCTCACACTAATCCTATCTATAAATTAGTTCATTTACTAAACATCAAGCACAAAACAAACAGCCTGATGGCCTATTTACCTGGCCATAATCCTGAATCAATACCATTTCCTTCTTCTGTCTAAATCAGAGGTGATTATCTGTACCATATTTAAAGTGCTAATGGTCCAAATGGTAAGTACTTTAAAGATGGGATCTTGGTGGGGGATTGGGGTATCTTTCTTCCTGTGTATGTGATATTGTGAATATATATATCAATTTATACTATAATATGTCAACAGTCCACCCATTAAGCTTCTGTATATACAAATGTTGCCAAATCATAGTATGGCCTGAAAGTCCGTATTGCTTGGAAGTTGAGCTTTTCAGTCCTTGCTAATAAAATCTTAGGCAAAGCCTGAAAGAAATCTTGCTAACTATAGCTGGGTATAATGTTAGAGGTCAATTTCTTGTTTGCTGAAAACATAATTCCAGGGCACGGAAAGCTTTTCACAGATTCATTTGGACTCCCTCAAATTGCTAATCTGGAAACAAGAGCAAATAAGAAAGATAATATCACATTTTGGCATTTTAGACACGAAAAGTGTCTTCAAAAGGAAATGATGTTTTCTGTTACTCAAATTGTGTCTGTCTTGAGCTCAAGGATCCCCAAAGATGAAAAGAATTTTTATGCTTAACAGAAAATGAAATGTTTCAATTGAGCCTAAGAGAAATTCCCTTTTCCTTTTATTTTCAAAAGGAATGATAAAGGGGGAGGGGAAACAATGCATAATCCACGTGGGTTTGGGTGAATCCCAATAATTTGCTTTACCCCCCTTGCTTTGTACAGGAAAGCAACAGGGAAACCTCTGCAGCTTTGCAGAGAGACACTTCACCTAAGGGATGTCCTATTGCAAGGCATCATCTTGAGTTCTGAGGCAGGAAGGTCCAATTTCTCCTACTTCATCCCTTCACAAGCACACTGAAAACAAGCTTTATAAATCAGTCAGACACCAAGGACAAAATTGTTTACCAGGATATACATGCTTCATTCTTAGGGACAAGACCTCAGCATTTGTGATTCTGGCTGGGTGCGACTCATACCCAGAAGGGATGTGGCAGAGAAATCACTTCCTATTTGTTAAGAAACTCACTTAACTACTCTCAACAGGAGTGTGAAGACAGAGCTAGGGGCTTTGAACCACTTGTTAGTCAAAGAAGACTCCAGAATGCTACAGTGTTGTGAGCATCAACAAAGGCAGCAGAGAACTGGCAAGTCCTGGAGGTAATGCAGCAGCCCAGGGAAGTCATTCCCAGGATGGCTGCTTGTCAGATGTTTTCCGAGGAGGAAGGCTTACTTTTACACAGGCAAAATATTTCCTTCTCCCCACTGTCTGGTCTTGTTCTGTATCAAAATGAAGTGTAGCGTGAGGGGTTTGTTTTTAATGGGGTCCTGTGATCAGTTATGCGAAACTGTAAGTGATCCCAGCTTGCTTGCAGTCACTTGCATTATCCAGAATCATTTATCTTTGCTACCAATCAAACTGTAAGGTCTCCTTTATTGCTATTACTACTACTACTACTAGAAAATAAAGACTATTATAGAATCACAGACTGGTTTGGGTTGGAAGATATCTTAAAGACCATCTAGTTCCAACCCCCTACCATGGGCAGGGAAAGTGGGGCTGCCAGCAATACCGAAGTAGATTTGGGAAGCAGAGTACCATGTCATGGCTCCTTTGATGCACCACTAAACCAGCTGGGTTATGAACTTGTTTTATTTTCTCCTGTAGGCCTGGATTTCCTTAGGACATCCTCTTGTGCCACCCAGACCTCAAGCTACAGTACACAGCAAACTCTTCTGTTGGATCTGATCCCTCTTTTTTCACAACCCAACCATACATCATACTTGCCCATGAAGAAATGAACAAGTGAGTGCCTTTGATGTGTTTCCAGAGATGAGTGAAATGAAAACCTCATCATCCTTTCAGAGAACCTCAAGCTGGAGTTACTCTTGTGTCTGACCAAGGTAGGACAAAGTTGACAGTCTTTTGGCTTCCTGTCCCCTCCTTTGCCTCGTTGCCCCCTCCACTTTGGGCTCAGGAATACCCGACTCCAGAAACTAGTCTCCTGGATATTTGGAGATGCTTTTTGGATTCCCCTTCTTGTAAAAGTTCTCACGTTGGAGACAGAAATGTGGGCAGGAACACAAAGGGCTCTGACTCTATTCAGCCATTATCCACCCTGATTAATTTTACGGCTAATGATTCTCCAGACATGGTGATGTATGGGGCTCTGTCAGTGACAAAAAAAATTGAACTTTTACTAATTAAGTAGAACATCTTCATAAGGTGAAAGGTTTTGCTAACGAAAGTAACTCACAAAGAATTATGTTGGCTAGAGACTGCTGCCGAGATCCCACAGAGAAGGGAGGGAGAGCACAGTATGAAATATTCACTGCAGCTACCAGTCCAAGAATTCACTCCCAGGTTGTCTCTGCACAGAGACTACTCACTGCCACATTTTCTGGGCTGCAGCCACCTCTGTCTCAGAAGAACACGGTTGACACTGTGCATCACCCCCTGACTGCATGATGACCGCTGTTTAATGAGGTTCCCTTGGCCCAGCACCAGGGATGTGTCTTATTGTTGCAGTCACTATAGGAGATCTTAAGGTCCTTTCTAACCCTAAGTATTCTATGAGTCTATGAGGACATACAGGATGGCATGAAGTTTATGGTGATGTAAGGATGTGATTTTTTAGCTTTTATTCCTATGGGTGGCACTGAGGTACTGCACTGTACCTTCTCCTGTGCAAGAGGACAGCCTCAGATGTAGATCAGGATGAGTGAAAACGTGGCCTTTGTGAAAACACCACACGAAGGACTTAACATCTGACTGAGCAAAAATAATCCACCTTAGTACAAAGAAAGAAGCAGCAGGAGCAGTGTCCTGGTGTGGGATGTGAGATGGAAAAGAGGTGGTAGAGCTGCACAGGTTTACAACCACACCATCATATATTGAGAGTGGAGAATCACTACCACAGGCTGCAGCAGTAGAAGGACCACAGATCACTTATGGCTCTTCCGTATCCACAGGGTGCTGAAACTATCCATGGGGACCTGGAAGCTGAGCCATGAACTGTGTTTGCCTCACTGAGCTCCTTTGCTAAGGAATTCCTCTAAACTGCTACAGCCCCACTGCAGCACCCATAGGGATTCTGATCAAAGGAACACATCCCAGCCAGGTCATGGTGGAGGGAAACTGCTCTGCTTTTACAAGAAGGACTGGTGAAGGCTAAAGCAGCAAATTGTGTCTTTCCTACCCAGTAATGTCGGGAAAGGAGCACTTGAAATAAGACAGTGATGATTTCCACCTGATGAAGATATGGCCCCTTGTTCTGCATCCTTGCCTCTTTTATCTTCACACCCTTTCCAATCAACTTCCCACTTGCTGCAATGCTCATTACTATATAATTCTATTGTTGCCCTTTCATGCAGAGATTTGTGGTGTTTTAACCAAGAAGACTACATTAAAATATTGAAACAAGTCATTAAATATTTATCTTCTTCAGCTACTTGTAAAGGCAGAAGGAAATTGGGGAAAAAAAACTGTCAGAAAGGAGCATAATATTCACATTTTTTGAAGAGACTGTTTACAGTTATGTTGCTTGAGGGACCTGCAAAGACAGGATCACAGAGGCCTTTTCCTCCTTGCACTCTCTCTCCTTTTCCAGTGGCCTTTTTTCATTCGAGCATTCAGCTTGTTGTGCTCAATTCTCCCTTCTCCTTCTCCAGTGTAAATCACGGTTAACTACATTCAGATCAGTCGCAGACACAGCTTCAAAGCCAGATGGAAATATGGGAATTGACCCTCTGTCATCTCCTGTGACAGTCCCTGCTTCTCTTCATGCACACTGATGGAAACCCAGAGCAGTTCTGCCAGAGGCACTGGGGATGCACTGACACAAAATGTGTAGACCCCAAGGTCTGCACTTGCAGCTTCTGCACAGGCTGCTCATTCCTTTTCCATCTGCATGTAAAGGAAACACGGAGATGGGAAAAGATGGCAGGAATTACCTTCACAGGTAGCAGCCAGCAAATCATCATTAGACAGCACTTACTAGGAGGAAGCTACTGAGAGATCTCTAATAAAGTAGAGTGCTGGGATCTCTGATGATATCAGAGTGCCAGACAAGAGACTTCTGTGACTGTAGCTGAGGGCATCTTCATGATCTTGACCCTTAGCATGGCTTTAAGGATTCTCCCTGGAATTCTCAGTTCTTACATCCACAATAAGAACTCTGCCTTCCACAGACCTGCATGACTGCAGTCAAATCACTTCTTTTTAGCCCAATAATCTTTGAAGATCACAGAATCCCAGACTGGTTTGTGCTAGAAGGAACCTTAAAACTCATCAAGTTCCAATCTCCTGCCATGGGCAGGGACACCTACTACAGCAGGTTGCTCCGTGCCATGTCCAACCTGGCCTTGAGCACTTGTGATGGAAGACAGAGTGTTCTGCGAGCCCTGGCCACTGAGGGATTAAATCCCCACCTTGGAGGGAATGTGGTCCCCAGGTATAAAAGGTAGAAGAACATTTCTCCACCACTCTCATAAATGCACTCTCCACCCTCAAGCACTCCACTTCTAGAGTGCTTAACAACCTGCTTAGGGCAGCCTGCTTTGGTCTGTGCTCATGCACTCACACATTCCTGGACATGCTGAATGGTTGCCACCTGATTTTCAAGGCTTTTACTTTCCATCTCCAGGTGACAGCATCAAAGGAGCCAAATGATTATCCAACAGAACTAAAATAACCCAACAGTTTGTGAAGCAGCTGGTCAGCACGAACAGCAAACAAAAACCCACTGGAGCTTGTTCTGCATCAATTCACTGGGCAGCCTGGCCTGTGGGATAAAGAGCAGTGCTGAAGCCCCCTGCCTGGGTCACCTGCATCTCAATGCACCTATGCATGAAGGTCAGGGATATTTGTGTGTGAGGAGCTGGTGCACAAAGCAGCAGCACCAATATCAGACACTTTGCATTCAACATCCCAGAGTTCAGGATGAGAAAAGCCATTCAGAGAAAGGAAGGACACCTCACACATAGGATACTATGATGAAGACTGCTGCAGATTCTACCCCAATATTGTGTCTTTTTTTCTGCATTACCTGGTTAAAATACATCAACATATCAAATGGTGCTTACACATATGTGAAGCGTTGATCAGATGAACTGAAAGAGAAGAAAAAATAGTGGTCCCTAGAATCACCTTGTCTGCAGGAGACTTAAAAACATCCCTTTAAAGATGTGAAACTTTTCTGGCTGGCCTTGTTAGTTGCCTGGACAAGGGACCCTCAGTATGAGGAAACCTGGTTGTGGTCATGCTGTTTAAGAACACGGATAGCTTGTACTGCTAGAACACGTACTGCAGTATGGGGAAAGCTCTCCAGAAAACACTGAGTCCTACAGCAGAGATGAGACTATTTGGATTTTACATCCTATTATATCAAGTGCCATTTTCCCTCTCCATCAGTCCCTAAAAGTGCCTATAATATATAATTTGCCTTTAGAAAAGTCATCAATTCCCACTAATTTTGTTAATTCATTGAATCCTCATATGAGTATGATGATATTTTTGGTGTACAGAAATTAAATATTTCACCCCCAGATGCATAGACCTCAGTTTCAAAATAAGATCTTTCTTTTACTCTTTATTTTCCCCCTTTCTCCATTTCCTTCTTCCCTTTCCTTTTCTCTTTCTTTCATTTAATTTCCTTTCTCTTTTCCTTTCCTTTCATTTTACTTCTTTCCAGTGCTCACGTGTCTGACAAAACACACACAGAAACCACCCCACAAGCTGGCAACTCCCTCTGACACTTTGTAATAATAATTAAATGAATAGTTTTGAGCTGCTCAGCACTTTGATGTGTTTCAGGTGCTTTTTCCCCTGTCTGCCTGGGCAACAGGGGAGACTGTGCCAGATGTTGGCCCATGTACAGGGGAATAGGAGGAGGAAGATTTCTTTGAGACACAGAAAAGAGCCACATTATGCATGATTCAGCACCTCATGTCAAAATTTGGCCCCTATCAAAAGGAACACAAAAGGCTGATCACAATGAGCAATAAACCAAAAATAGGCTGGCGAGAGGAGTGTACTGTGGGTTTCAGAGCAGGGCAGGACAATTAGAGCTGTGCAAGATAGTCACAGGGACGAAAATAGATCTAATTCCAAATGGAAGGTGCCTTTGAAATTTGGGATTTGCATCTTGTGTGTGTGTGCTTTCAACTCAAAAATAGCAACTTGGTTAAATAGAAAAAGGCAAAGTAGGAGGATAAAAATAAATACTACTTTATTGTAACAATAATACATCTACATCTGGAAGAAACCCAGGAGTATCGCTCGTGTAAGACTGAACACAATGGATTGTGTTTTGTTTTGTTTTGCTTTAACAAATGTGCTTCTAATTCTAATCCCTATAAGAGAAATATTGTATTTCATTTCCTTGCAGCAGGCAGTGAAAAAGCATCTCAGCCCAGTGATATCAGGAACCCATGTGCACGTTCTTGATCTTCCACTGATTTCTGGGGAATTAAATGGTCTCAGTTTTTGATAGGCAGTTGAGTACCAGGTGGGATTCTCTGATGCACTTCAGAGCCTGACAGCCATACACAGGTTTCTTTGCATTTTCTCCCTCTGTGCACCACAGGTGATGGGAATGGCAGGATTTTCTCAACTCCCATGGAAGACAATAAAATGCTTAGATAGTGCATTGGTGAAAATGGAGAGAAGTTTTAAAGGCAGGTGGAACCATCAGCTTTGAAAGAGCTTGGCATAATACTACTAATAAATACTAATACTAATGTTAATAATAATGACAACAGCTTCTCCACTTTTCACCCATGACAATCCAGCCTTTTGACTTTGTCCCACTGGCACCCATGCAGAGAGGGAGGCAATCACTTCTTGGAACAAGATGCCCATCCAAAGCGATTCAAAGACCTTATTTGCAATTCTCATTATTAATACTTCAGAGTGGATTTTAAAGATGCTTCCTGCTGCTACTATTTTGACTCTTTCAGCTGTACTCTGAGTACTGAGCTCTTTTGAAGCTACTAGCCTTTGCACTGCTGTGATAGCCCCCAGGTTCAACACATTGATCAGCTTTCTCTCTGCTTTCTGTCACTACAAGGATAGGAAATTTCCTTCCCACTGTCTCAAAAGAAGTGGCCTGTATGTGGACACAAGTCCTCATCCTGCATGAGTCCTTGGCTGAATTCCTCTTTGCCCTCTGCGGGAAGGTTTTGCTTCATGTAAAAACAGCTTCACGCTTCTCCTGTGTTTATTCTGTTACTTGTCTCTAACAACCTTTTCCAAGGTATTAGGTGGTTAATACACCATTAGAACATACAGCTGATGCTTGAAATCCTAACATTTTCCACATTTTATATATCAGCTCATTACCAAAAGTGTGAGCCTACACTGACATCTCTCTTGTAACTTTTTCTCACACTACTGTAGCAGACCTACAAATACATCTTCATTCGTTTTTGGTGCTTTAGCATCTCCCATTCCTGGTTCCTTTTCCAGGGGGTGAAACAGAAGAACTTGTTCATAAGCAGAAAGGGATCTTGTGTCTATTGCTCATGAGACCATCCCACTCAGTTCTATTCTTTTACTGGACTCTCTCAGCCCAGTGATCTGGGCTTGGATACAGTTAGCTACAAAAATCCTTAAAACAAATCCCAGGACATCAGTAAGGATGGCAAATCCTAATGCTGACAACATCCATCCTTTGCCAGCTTTCTGGTAAAACAGGAGAGAACTGGAGCCCACACCTTCCATCACCTTCCACTGGAGTTGGAGTGGCGGAGGTAGGCTGGGCCTGAGTGTGATGAGGATGAACAGCCCTGCTCTCTTCCCTCTCCCCTCTTTGGCACTCTCATACTCTGACATTTACTTGGAGAAATGAGGACATGGCAAGGTGTTTTGGGAGGAGGTAGCTGGCACGTTTCTCAGCTGACAGGAACCTATGGCAATGGCCATCTTTAGTGGTGATGGATTTTTGCAGACACCCCAAGGTCATTACCAGAAGTTTGTCCACAGGCACCAAGATCAGCCTAAGAGAGCTCACTGTGACAAATCAGCCTAACCTGAGTGATGTTTGATGGGGCCTGCAAAAGAATCCCCCCTTATAATATAACTGTTTTCAGGCCAAGCAAATGACAGTGCTGCCCAGCTCAAAAACACGTCCAGCCCTTTGCTGCACTGCTTGCCTTGCCAGCCAAATGAACACCCTCAGAGCTTTGGATGACAGAGGAGAGAGAAAGGGCTGAACAGAGCCCATGAAAGCCTCACTTTCAGCCCAGAGCTGTATTTTGCACTCACCTCCTCCCCATGTTCCTGGGGTCGTGAAAAATGCTCAAAAGCAAAGAGCTGGCCACCCTGATGTAGATGAGGGAGAGTATTCCCAAAATGCCTCTTGCAAGGATTCTTGCATTTAATTACACACAAGATTAGAGATCTTGCACACTGCCTTAGAAGTGATGAAGACAAGCTCAAGCCCATCCCACCCACCATGCAAAAGGCAGTCCAGCAGCATTTCTCCCAGAGATGCAGAAATCTCAGGACAGATGCTCTTTGTGAGCAGCTCCAATGACAACTTCTCTCAGACACCTCTGATCTGAGCAGTCACTGACCACCACAACACAGAAACCTTCTCCTCTGCCTTTCCACATCCCATCAACAGAAAGACACAGGAGTCATTTTATTTAACACCTTTTTTTTACCATCTTTCCTGGGTGACAAATCACATGAGACATACAGTGGTTAGGGCTCAAATATGAGACAAGGAAAATGTCAGTGGCTATTTTTACCTCTGCCTCAGACAAAACACATGCCTCAGAGCAGCCATTCACACTTGTTGGTTTTTCCTTCAGCTGTGTTGGTAGCACTTTGGAAATGCTTGGGTAAAAAGGTGAATTGTCATCACTTTTTACGCTCATTTCTGGGAAACTGGACCACTTGGATGTTGGGAAAGTTTAGCTTTTCAATTTCTATTCCAATGTGAAGTTCTGAGTATCAGAAAGCTCAGATAACCCAGCTGACTTTGTAACTATGTCTTTAATTTAATTGTCCATACTGAGAAACTCCATCCTAAAGGATTTCCAATATTTCAACCATCCAACTCTCTAAGCCAAGAGGCAGTGGGAAACACCTAAATCCTCGTGTATTCTAGAAGTGTGATGGGAATTATGGACCATTTTTGAAAGTATGAAAGATGTCCATTGGTATAGCAAAAGACAGAACTAATCTGTTTTAACCTTGAATTGAGTTGTCAAGGAGAATAAACCCAAAGGCAAAGCTATCTTTACTCTCTAAGCCACTGCTAGTTTTCTCCCCCTTTCTTTCTCCTTTCCAAAATGCATGAACTTGACAGAATGGCAGAAAGAAAAGATCAAGATCAAACAAGCCACTGCTACCAAATCCCTCTACCTCAAAAGACAGCCCTGGAAGTTTGTTGCAATATCAGCAGGAAAAGCAATATCCGCCTCTGAAAAATTAATATGATGCTCACTTGCTGTCTAGTTCCTCCTCTGCTTGTCAATAATTCTGTTCATTCTACGAATATTAAACCTGTTTGCTAGAGCCCATAATGTGACAAGAAGCTGATGCCTGAAAGCACGATTACTTTCAACTACACATCATATTTAATTTATGACATAACCTGGTGTTATTGCTTTTATTGAGGAACTGTACAGTGTAAAATGATTATTTGTTAAAGATTTCACTGTAGTAAAGGAAAAGGGGGAAAAAAATAGAAAAAGAGAAAAATCTTTACTGCTCCTAAAAAGACACTTGTAAATGGTTTTTTGCTGAAAAGATTCAGGGATGGGAGTTACTATTATAACATAGCTTTTGGCTTCACACATTCTTTGCACTGCAAAACAGATCCACCTTTCTCCATCATTTAATTCAATCTCCTTACTGTGACAGGAGCAAACAGCAGAGGAATAGAGTGAAGCTCTTCCTGATGGGGTGATGTATATGTAACTTTTCTGTGCTCAACGTCATTAAATCTAGGTGGTTTGTTTGGGCAGGACAATCTAAGTCCCACATCTAAGCTTACACTCCATCTTTTCCTTCATATTACTACAAAGTGATAAGTATAATTTATACTGAGGTACTGTCCTTGTGGCCCAGCTATGATGCAGATGTAGGATGACGCTGCATATGAGCAAAATGAAAGATGACATTCCTGCCTTGAAAGAACATACACTTTGATTTGAAAAGGTAGGACAAAAAGGAGTTTTGTTTTACGCATATGAGAAACCAAGGACCAGTCAGAGATGCATTAGAATTAGTGCTCATACTGCAACTTAATTTCAATAAAGTTACTATTTCTTTGGCTTCCAAGTCGTTCACTGGAGTTGTCTGTATTTTTATGGACTCTAAGAGAGGCAGATATCTTAGATGACTATTGTGGATGCTGATGGTTAAGTCACAGGATACTCCCCAATGCCTGTTTCCCGTTTTAGACTTTCAGTTCAGAGGCATAAATGACAAGCCTGAAACTCATTTGAGAAGTCAATGCTGTGGTCCTCCTCCAACATTTCAGCTCCTGAGGACAAGACACTGTCTTGCAGCTCTGAATGGGCATTTCATTGAAACTCTATGGGTCTTGCCTGCCTAATTCTAGACCCAGAGATAGTGGCTGTGAACATCCTGTACAAAACTGATCCCTACAGGAGACTGCATAAGAGCCAAGACGTCCCCAGCACAGTATTTTAGTTCTAACACTATCCTCTTCCAGACACACACGGTTTCAATTTAAGTGCTGGGGAAGGGATGAAGTTCAGTTTATAAGAAACTGGACAAAAGATTAAAACACAAAGGAAATGCATTACTCAGTCCCAAGTTTTAGAAATGAATTATCTGCCAATTCCCGAAACCATGATATCAGCTGGAGTTTTATCTCTGGTTTCATTCAGGTAATAATACAGCATTTTGAGAAGAAGTTCTTAAGTCTGCAATCTAAATAGAGATGTCCCTCCTGATTAAGAAGTGTGCTGTATTTCCATAATACACTGGGAGAAATGCAGTCTCAGAAGAATTCTTGGAGTGGTTTCATACTGAAACAGATGTAATGAAGAATTCAACCTGCTGCTGTGAACCATTTCTCTTTTTAATTGGTTACAAACAATATTACTGATGGCATCAATAGATGAAACAAGAATTAAGAAATAAGGAAGGCAGGTTTTAGATGAATTTCTGTTGGTTGGCTGGTTGCAAATACCAGTTGAAGACCTTATTGTGGGGCTTTCCTAAGATAGCTCTTTACCTATACAGTTTTTATTCTCTGAGAGTTTTGGACCTCATGCTGCATCTTCCCTGTTCACCAGGAAGTTCACGGAGTCTCCTGATTCCATCCAGCTCTGACTCCAAAAAAGAGAGAAGCAAAAAATGTGATAATTTTCTCTGTAGGGTTTTCACCCAAGTTTTATTTCTCTGGGTGAAAGGAAATTTGGGGGGTAAACCCAGTAATACAGACCCAAATGGTCTGCATTTCCCAGAAAGGCTTAAATAAGAGGAATGATTCAACTTGCTGTTTCATTGCCTTCTGATCTCTGCCACTTTCTGCCTTCCAGATGCCAGCAAGATCTTAACTGGGATTCTAGGAAGCACAAGAGACCTGCAGTCTCTGATCACATAAAAGCAACTGTCGTGGTTTAAAACCAAACCCACACAGCTCATTCACTCCTCCTCCCCCTTGCTCCCCCAACCCCTGGAGAGTTGGGAAGGAGAATCCAAAGAATGTAGCCCCCACAGGTTGAGATAAGCACAGTTTAATTGCTAAGGTATAACACAAATCATTACTGCCACTACTACTACAAATAATAATGATAAAGCAAACAACAAGTGAAGAGAATACAACACCTCACCAGCCACCGACCCATAACTCACCCCACCCTGCCCAACAGAGCACCGACCAATACCTCCTCCATCCCCCCAGAGCTCTCAGCCCTTCTGGGTCTCTCCCCGTTACATCCTAGGCATGATGTGCTATGGTATGGAATGCCTCTTTGGCTAGCCTGGGTCAGGTGTCCTGTCTCTCCTTCCTCCCGGCCTCCCCTCCTCCCTGGCAGAGTATAAGCTCAGAAAAGGCCTTGGACAAACCAAACATTTGAGTAGTAACTCAAAACATACTCGCTATCAGCAACCATTCCCAGCTCGAAAGTCAAAACACAGCACTGCACCAGCTACCAAGAAGGAGAAAAATGACTGTTACTGCTCAAACCAGGACAGCAACAGAATGAGAAAATAAGATGGAAGGTGAAAGCAAGACGGAATAAAGCAGATCAACAAAAAATAGAAGATTTACAGAGCTGATAAGATTTCTAGATGGCCTGGAGAGTTTTGTTTTTTCCCCAGACATTGCTGTTTAACTAAATAAGGGTTTTCCTGCTCTCTCATGTGGGCATAATTTTCCCTTCTTCCCTTTCCTTGGATCCATTCTCTCATTCCCTTTTCCCTCCCACTGCTCTTCAGTAGCCTTCAAAATGAGGCTTCCTGCTTTCCAGAGGGACTGCTAAATCATGTAAGCTTGTTCACTGAGATGAGCAGTGGTTCACAACCAACCTTGCCAAGCAGGTTTTGGAATGGGATTAGTTTTTCCCTTCCTGGCGCTCCAGCCAGTGCTGTCCCACTTGCAGGTCTCTGCCTAGCACAGCCATTCATATTCTAAAGGACACGAAAGCTGTCTCAAGGTTACCTGGTTTTCTATGCTTACATACCCCTCCCTGATTCTAGCCATCCAAACGTAACTCTTGAGTAACTAAAAGGAAAGCAGATCTGGGAGTTACATTTGTTTTGTTTCTAAAACCCTCCCTCCTCTCTGAGGACTTTGCCAGAGTTGATTTCTCTATTGCTTTTCTGATTTCTCCTCTGACAGCTTGCTCTGTGTGAGGGATGTGGCATTGACTTTCAGCAGCAGAACTTGCGCTTTGTTCCCACCGCTGACCCAAAGGGCTATGCAACTCAGTGAAAAGCCATTAATTCCATCCGTGGTCTACCAGATTAAAACTTCTCTTCCAATAACATTTCAAATATCAGTTGCTTTGCCTTAATATCTTTCTTCCATAATATTTCTCCCAGCTCCACACACTCTGCTCCCCTGGGTAATTCTCTTTTCTATGAGTACTGTTGATACTTTTAGAACACATATTCTCACTTTTTTTTGTGATGTTCTCCACTGAATCTTGCTCTCTCCTACTTCATCCCTTCCTTCTCCCACCCTTATTCTATTCTTATATGATCCGAAGCAGCAGGTCTTTTCTACGCTTCCCAAAGTCCCAAATTACAGCCCTGAGACTTGCAGTTACCAGAGACTTCCTACGTGGTCAGCCTGCAAAACTTTGTTTGTCAAAACAACCACTAAATTTGCTGGGACTGTGCTTGTAGAATGCACATAAATGGGTTTCTGAGCAACCCCTGAAGAACCACACCAGTGATTTCCCTACCAACCAACCAAGACATCCCTGTTTCCACTGGACTGACTTCCAATCCCTTATGGCCAGACATCAGCTCTAGGGAATGGAGGGAAGGCTATGAAGTGTTTCATACCCCACCAAACCCACAGACAGGCCTGGCCTATGACTCCACAGCCTATGTCACAAGGCTTTTGTGGGTGGTATCTTGTTTTTGTTTCCATCACTGAGCCCCATAAGTTAGGGATACAGCATGAAGATCATCACTCAGTACATCCTCCTCTTCCTCTGCCAACACCTTCCAGATTTGGAACAGCAAAGCTTGCATGTAGGTTCAGTGTCAGTAGGCATGCGCTTGTGTAGGAGAGGGACAAAATGAGATGACAAGCACTTGATGCTGTTACTAACTCTCTTGACGTCATTGAGGACCTTCCAGCCTCTGCCCAGAGGCAGAAATTAGCCTGGGCCCAATGGAGATTGTTATGGTTTCTCCTTTCTATGTTTAACACTTGTCAAAGTGCTTATCTTAACTTCCCCTCTCCCTTAACCCTCCTCTCTCCTGCTACTTAGCTGGCAGAGATCTGTATCTGCTTCAGTGGGATGGCAGGAGGCTGGGCAGTGCTGATAGGCAGGCTTCATCCCAGGGAAATACAGTAAACCAAGAATCAGTGAAAGGAAGCAGCATAGGCAGCAGGTTTCTCTGCAGAGGAAATAGTGATAACCCATAATAATCATCTCCCATACAGGAAAGAAGTGCTTACCCAGGAAGAGAGAGGTGGAAATGGGAAATGTACTTCATTTCTCTAAAGTACCATGGGGTTGGTAGAATATAAGGACCAGACCTGGGTGAGGTTGCCACCAGAAGATGCAGTTCCCACCCCAGCAGGGTACTGGGCAGCACCCTTGACATCATGGCAAAGGTTGATAGGGATGTTAACATCTGCAGCAAGACTTAGGAGGTGGTTTGGGGGACCTGAGCAGTGTCAAATGTGTGGAACTCCAATGCCACTACTGAAAAGATCATTCTCAGCTCTCCTTCCCCAACTTTTGACTTCTACTAGAGCAACAAGCCATAACCCTAGAGCCAGACAACATAACTTTCTTTTTGCTTGATCTATGTGCTCAGGATACTTTTATCCCCATGTGAATTGAGACTCAGCAAACCTCTGTGCTGCTTTCCAACCTACATCCCTCCAATGAGCCAAAACACCACAGGTTCCAATCCCTGCTGATCCTACGTGATTTTAGGGTATGGTGCATCCAAGCATTTACACAACCAATCATTATTTTCCTTGGTTACTAAGGCAAGGGAGTTTGGTGGGGCAGAATTATGTAACAGGGACTGAAATATTCAAGAGAAACAGACACAAATCTCTGCATGTACTTCATTCAGTGTATTTAGGAAGAGGTTGCCCAGAAATAGCAAGAATACTCCATATGGATTTAAACCTGTGCAAAGTGGAATGGACTCAGCTGAATGAGTAGTTTACATTCTTTATCAGAGAAGTTCATCTTCTATTTTTGCTTATGGTATTCCTCAGATCATGATTTTTTTTTACAGTTCATTATTCCAACATTGTGTATATATGTATATATTGCGTGTATATATATATATGTATATATATGCATACACATAAAATCTGAAAGGATTTTCCAGTTGGTCTCATTTTAGTTTGTCTCAGTGTTTCAATTGCATGGGTGAGTTGAATTGTATGGTCTTATTATTCATTATATGAGGAAGTCACAATCACTGCTGAATAGCCATGCACATGAATGCTGAAATCCATGCTTGTCTGGAGTTCCATAGTGCAAATATTTATTGCTGTTGTTATTATTATTGTTGATTTTCTAATAGCAGGAGATCTCCATTGTCCTGGCCTCCTGGTGGACACAGAGGGGTGCAAGACAACTGAAGGAACTTCATTATATGCTTGGAGGATGTATTAATACCAACATTACCATTGTAGTCTTTTGGCCTGATATTTTGTTCCTGAACTGAATACTTAATTCTTCTTCAAGGACCAGCTTTAGCATAGGCAAGGCCCTCTGTGAAATCAACACAACATACTCATGCAGGATAATTGCTTAGATGGGAATAGCAGAAGCTGGAATTATGAAAGATTATATATCATACATATATATATATATATATATATAAATAAATAAACTTTGGACCCATGCTAACCCTTTTATACCTCTAGTCATTCACCTATACCTGGTCTAGTGGCACAAACAAAGAGAGAATTAGCTGGATCTGCTCCATTATGAAGTAATTTTGCCATTTCCTAATCATCCCTTTGTTAGTACCTCAGTCAATAGTCAGATGGTGCAATTCACTTCCACATGGTTTTCAAATGTGAAACAAGTAGAAGGACCTTCCACACTAAAACCGCTCCCAAAGGCTGACAATGCCCTGAAGTGAGGTGCTTTAGGGGGAAGGATAGGACCCTTAGAGCCAGCTTGCCTTAACCTTCATCACTCAGAGAATAAAGCACAGGAAAGTATTTCTCTGTGCAGCTCCTAAAGCCTAGTTCTCTGATGTTCACCATTTTTGGACTAGGGACTAAAGTCCTGTTCAAAGGATGGTAAAACTCAGAAATGTCAATCTCCTAATGACATCTATAGCTTCAAAAGGAGAAAAAGATAAACATAAAAAGCAAAATAAGGCATCCGGACTTCCTGTGATGAGCAAGTATAAAGCAGCTGCAGGCTGGGAATCATGCCCTCTTTGAATAAAAGCTGGGATCCCTAAAATCCAAAGCATACTTCTTCATTAGCCTCGTCTGCAAAATGCAGGCAAGTGCTATGTTAAAGCAGCTCTGGGGTTTTATTTGCTTGTTTGTTTGTCTGTTTCTGAGCAGACAAAGCAAACTTCTCCAGGGACCTGTTTGAATCCTCTCTGCAGTCTGGGCTGCAGTATTGATCCTGAAGTGGAGACGCTTGTTTTGTGTATGTGTGTATGTAAGTGAAAGCTTGTAGGAATGCAGAAGAGATGAGACAGGCATGGAATTCACCTAAAAGCCCCATCACCTCCCCACAACACATCTCCTCTTCCTCCTCTCCCTGAGTCCAAGGGTAGAGAAGCTCATGTATTACCATTGCTTCAAAACCCAGTTGTAATTTACTGGCTAATGGAAGACGTATTGACAAAAGTTGACATTAAGTGGAACTAATTACACTGTAACTGCTAAATAACTAAGAAATAACTACCCTGTAATTTATGGCACTGCACAGACTCTGTGTAGCAACTTTCAGAGCCGTTCTATCTGCACAGAGCTCACTGATGCATGAGCTGCAGAACTTTTCCCCTGCCAATAGGATCCAGTCAATGTGAAATTGCCAGCTCTGCAAACACACATTGCCATGGTGAGAGCATAAATCCAGCCAGGCTTCCCACATCCCACCACAGCCCTGCTCCAGAGCAATAGGATAAATGACTGCTAAGATGCTCTTCCCAGACCATTAATTTTACTTCTGTTTTTCATTTAGAGTCCTAATCCCAGCTGGGATATCCTCCCTCCTTTCATCAAGGTGTGTGCAGGAGCCCATGACACCTCCTGCATCCCTCAATTGATGGCTTCCCATTGTGGACACCAAGGAATGGGGTACACAAAAAGGCCAAGTGTGTTGTAATTGTGGCAACAATATTCTTTCCTCCACTGAAATAACCATATAGCTGCGAGCAGGGGAAAGCAAGATTCACATTTGCACAAGGAAAATGGGGTACACCAAGGGACAGAGGGAATCTCTTCCATACATCACTGTCACACAGCAATATCCGCATCTAATTCAGAAGATACGTTTGAATGTGCCTTGTTCCATCTGATCAACCTCACAATTTCTTAGGGCTCATCACTGAAGTTGATGAGAAAACAGGCATTTTGTCTCCAGAGAAATCTAGCGACTAAATATTTGTTTATGTCTCAGATAGGACCAAATCAGAAAATATGGGTTTGAAAGATCTCTTTGCAGAAGTTATGCCACCACCTACTGAAATGCTTCATTTTGGCGTCATTGAAATGCAGTTTAGTACTGCAGGACTGGATGGTATATGGCTATGTAACAGAATAAAATTAAGATTCTAATATAGAAGTGAAAACAAGTGGGAAATGGAGCAGGAAAGAGCGAAATAATAAAAAATTTAAAATCCATTTTGATTTCAAATCGAGTCAATATTTTGCCTTTGAAATGTCATTGGAATTAGATCACGCCAATGAAGCATTCACATTTTTACCTATTACCTAAAGAACAACCTTTTCCCTGGGGGAAATGTTCCACACACCAATTTGCAGCCAAATGCAAACCAGACAATTTCTCGAGTGGAAACTTTTCACTGCAGAAGTGAGTACTTTGTGCTTTGCTTGTGCAGCACCAAGCACAGCGGGGCACATCTCCAGACACCACCGCAACAGAGAGCACAAAGAATAGAGCTGTTGGTCAGGGGCTTTGCTGATGAGCCCCAGAGGCTGATATAGTGTGCATAAGAAAAATGGACAATTTGGAGGTAATGAGAGAAGGGAGAGAAAAAACAGCCTGTGTTTAAGATGGGAAGACAGAGAAGAGGGTGAGATTGCAAAGATGGGTAGTTGGGGAGAAAGAGAGATGTGTAATTCAGCACCTTCTTCTACCTTATTCATTCCACCTCCATTATCGTGCACCAGAACAACTCATTCTTCTTTTTTCCACAAAGTGTAATAATGTTCCACAGGTGAAGGAGTTATCTCAGCTTTTCTCTTCCTCAGCAAAGCTAACCCTCAGTACATGAAATAAAGGTCACCTTGGAAAATAGGTGCTGCAACTCACATACAAAGGAGCCCTTTCCTGTGACAGGGAGTCTTTTCTGAAGGGGGCTGTTAGGTTTTGTGCTTGGGAGGTGGAGAAAATGGAATTGATTCCTTAGTCCCCTTGCTAGGTTTGAACAGGACCTGGGAGACTCTTTTTCCCATGCCATCAGGAGCAGGATAGCCCTGGGGAGATGTTGAGGATGGGGATGGAGAGGAAGGCACCACTGCCTAATCCCACATGAGGGATCAGAATGAAATTCACCCTCATTTCTCTCCCAGATCAATGATGCCAGGGATGCTCTGAGGAGCAAAGACCCTGTGTGCTTGCAGAGTGCCAAATGCACAAGAAGGGGAAGGAAAAGACAAATTCCATGTGTCATGTGCTGGCATGGCTCCTTAACAGCAGCGGGCAGCATGGTGTGCATGGAATTTATGCCTTTGGCTGCTCCCTGGCTATGGCATCCAGCACAGCAGGGCCATGACTATGGTGGTAAGAGTCTTTTGGATGTTCCTGGAACAACAACTTAATGCATGTTTTGGTACATTTGTTTTGCAGCTGAATCTGAGCCAGTTTTAAAACAAACCTGAAAGGGATCTCTGAAGGGAAGCAGCCCATTGAGGTGATCAAATAAAAGGTCTGGCTGTAGTTTTAAATGAAAGACTTGCATGAGCTAAATACGCTTTGTTTTGTGCCCTGAAGCTCATTAAACAACACACTAACCCATGCAAAGAGATCTACAGGGCACTACACTGGGATTCTTCCTTTTAAGTGTCACTGTGCTGATCAGGAGTGAAGAGGATGGTTCTGGGCAGCAGCATCAGGGATCTCAGGTGTTTAGTATTCAGCTGGAAGAGGTCTGGCTGTATTCCTATCTGATTTCTTTGTTACTGTCACTTTTACATCCTTGGATAACTACAAAAACCCTTACAGAAGGGGTGTATTTAATTTACTAGCAGATCCTGTCATAGCGATCAGTCCTTGGGTGAAAAATAGTTTTATTTTCATTGAATTTTGTCATATTTTTAAATAACTGACAATAATTTTGCCCAGCTGCAGAGGTCTGTCTTTCTTTACATCAGATTGGAAGTTGCAGAATGGCTCTAAATGCTTACTAAAAGCCTTGAAGGGCTGGTACGTGAAGAGACACCACACACCTTGAGCTTGGTCATGCAGCTTTGTCAAGCAAATATTCTCTTGTTTTGAAGGCACAGGACACCGTTGTGGGTGTTGGTGAAACACTGCCATTCCTGGACTAGAAAATGGGGCTCTTTTAAGCTCCTTTCCCCCCCGCTCTGAGGACCCCTTCCCATTGTCTACAGTGAGCCGCAGTTCAAAGCCTGTCAGAGCACATAAACATGACACAGTAACTGAGAACATCAAAGAGCGTTATGTTTTCCATACACAGAGAGTGACAAGCTGCCTAACTCTTTCTATTAAAAATTCAGACAAAAAGAAAAAAACCCAAACAACAATTCAAGGGAAATCAAAGTAAAACCTCCAGGAGAGAGTCAGATGCCACGCATTTCTGTACTATTCTCTTATCTTTTTTGCCTTGCAAAGTGGCCTTTAAAATTGGTTCCTAAAAATATATATAAAACCTAATTTGCAGCAGTTACATTGCTGACTATAGAGGAAAGAAAAGCTGTATAACTGTTGTGGTGTAATATTTGGACAGTCAGCAAAGCTAAGGTTGGATACAAGGAAGAAGTCCTATACTGTGAGGATGGTGAGGAGCTGGCACAGGTTGCCCAACTTCTTTGGTGAATACTCCATCCCTGGCAGTGTTCAAAGCCAGGCTGGGCAGAGTCTTGAATGACATGGTCTACCATGAGGCATCCCTGCCCATGGTAGGGGGTTGGCACTGTATGATCTTAAGGTCTTTTCCAAGCCCAACCATTCTGATTCTGAATGGAAACCTCTGCCACCTCAAGTAAATAAAGTGGAAGAAAACCTTGGAGACAATGAAGTTCTTCATCACCCCTGACATCCATGATTGAATCCATCAAAGCTGGATTTATGGCCTTAGTTCTGGTGCTATAAAGAGACAGTCCATGGAAGGATCGTCTATAAAGGTAACATGGAAAAAAGAAATGAGGAATGTAAGGACTGAAAATGTGAGACCTTGTATTTGGCAAAATAGGTAAATAAATGATATGTAAAACCAATGAGAAGCAAAGAAGAAAACCTGGTGGTGTAAGCAGATGCAGAGGCAGCGTATAGCAGGTTCTCTGCCGTGGAAGGCACTGACATGCATTTGGCACAGTTTGAAAAAGGACAGAAACAGTAACAGAAACTTTTACTTTCAAAGCACTAAAATTCATAGTGAATTGGAATCAAATTTAGTGAGGACTTTTGGACCAAAGAAGGGGAGCAAAAAGGATTTTGGAAATCTTTAAACGTTTCTAAACTTTGTTGAAAGATTTATTTTCAAAGTCTTTTATATTAAGCTTTTTTGTTTCACATCAGCATTTTCATTTCAACAATCAGCTTAAAGGAAAAATAGGTGAAGAGGTTAAATAACTTTGAGAAGAGAACTTCATTTCTTAAGCAAATGCAGTGCTCCAGATTAAACATGGGTTTGGACTTCTCTTTAAATTGTTTCTTTCCCTTTCATTCTCCTTTCAAATAGACTTTCAAACTTTAAATTATTAAAAGTGGATTTTGCCCTTTAACACTTTCATTTTTAGCTTCTTTTTCAAATATATATGACTAAAAAAAAAGTTCTCATTTAGGTCTAATCACTGATAACTCCTGTAAAAATATATGGTAGTAACCATTGTTTGTACAGTACTAAACAGGCTTTGATAACACAACATTAGCAAAATTACCAAAGAAACTGGATAAGGCTCAGGAGCAAGCTGTTACGTGAGCTGGGGCATTGCAACTGGTATGAACCTCAACTTTCTACCTTCTCTACACATAGAATCATGGAATTGCCTAGTTAAGCAAGGCTTCAGAGCTGTTGCAGCCTCATGAGTCATAGAATCTCTGTATCATGGACTGGTTTGGGTTGGAAAGGACGCTAAAGTTTATCTAGTTTCAGTCCCCTGCAACGGGCTTCCATGAGACCAAGTTGCTCCAAGCTCTGTCCAACCTGGCCTTCAACACTGCCAGCAATGAACACAACAGGAATGTTACCTAGCTTCTCTAGGTAACCTGTGCCAGTGTCTTAGTACCCTCAATTCCTTCCTCCCAATCTGCTCAATGCCAACACAGATCTAAATACCACCTACTGCCTCATTAGTAAAGGAATAAAGCTCCAGGTAGCATTTATGTGCACAAAATCAGTACTTGGTGATAGCCTCAAGCTTCCCCCTTTCACAGCTTGTACTCCTCCCTCTGAATCCAGCTGTGACAGCTTTTGTGGAGATGATTCAATTTTCTCCATCCTTCATGCCCTCTAAGCTGTGCTTAGAAAATCAAGGCCCTTGGGACTGGCATGGGAGTGACCAAAGCTTGTGCACAGAATATGCCCAGCTAATCCAAACCAGAGGCAACTGGCCTGTGATTTGACTTGACTTGCTTCTTGTCTTGTTCTTCTCAGGGTGGTGTTCTTCTCTCTGTTCCTATTTACAAGCTAGGGGTTATTTGAAGTGGGTTATTTATTTGTTTATGCACTTCTATTATCACAAGCACCAAATTGCAACCTTCAAGAAAACGTGTTTGTGAACGGTGGTGGTGGGGGGGAGCCAACAAATTGAAGTCAGAGAGAGGGGGGCTACATCTTTATCAAAAGACAACATCAAATTAATTTCTCTCTAGGCTCAGGAGCTCATGTAAAATTTATAGGCTGTTTGTTAATTTTCCTGTAGTGCCAGCAGCGCGGGTGCTTGTGATTCAAAGGGAAGGGGTGGGAAGAGCAGAGAGAAGAAGGGAAAGAGGGAGGCAAAGCACAAGTAGAGCAGCCTTGGCCAGGCTGACATGGCTCTGTACATGAAATGACCTTGCTCACGTGCCAAGCCTTACATGGGACACACATGGGAAGGCAGCGGGATGGATGGGTTTGGATGGGGGCCCTCTCAGCTGGGCTGCTTAAGATTCCAGTGGTGTCCTCATCTCTATGTACAAAGCTGCCCTTTCAACACCAACACAATGACTTCTCTTACATAACCCAGCAGGCAATTTAGCAGGTTCACAACCCAAAATAGAAGGAGAATTAGCTTTGTATGAACACACTTTCTTTGCACACTCTCCACCATCTTTGGCTAGGGCCTGAAGCACCTCCATGGGTGTGTGTGTAGCATTCATGCCTTTTCATCAGCAACACAAGGCAGGACAAGGGACCATAGTCCAAGGCAGCTGGGAAAAACAGGGATGTATCCCCAGTGTCTGAACTGAGGTGAGAGAGCAAGGTCCCCACTGATGCTTTACAACAGCACTGAGAGATTTTAAAGGACCCCATTATAACCCTGGCTGTCTCCTAGCTTCACAAAGGTTAGTGTTTTCCCAGCAATGCTTACAAGCTGAAGCCACTTTAGCAGCACAAAACAAAGAGCTGCAGGAATCGTGTGAATTTCAGTTTCATCCCAAACTTCCGAGCTCTCACAGAAACAGAAAGCATCTGGTTCTTCAGTTTAAAGACAAGAGCTGGCAATGCTGCAAAAATCCCCAGCTGAATAAGAATACATGTTTTAAAAACAGGCCCCAGCCTTGATTTAGACTTCAGCAGCCCACCACTTCCCTTATCTGGCCTGTCATTTTAAGAGCCCTGCTAAGCAAACGTGCGACTTACTTTGCCTTTTAGAATCGTAGAATCACAGAATGGTTTGGGTTGGAAAAGACCTTAACATCATCCAGTTCCAACCCCCTGCCATGCGTGTGGATACCTCACCCTAGACCATGCCACCCAAAACTCCATCCAAACTGGCCTTAAATACTGCCAGGGATGGAGCATTTATCACTTCTTTGGGCAACCCATTCCAGTGCCACACCACTCACATAGTAAAGAGCTTCTTCCTTATATCTAACCTGGACTTCCCCTGTTTCAGTTTGAACCCATCACCCCTTGTCCTATCACTACAGTCCCTTATGAAAAGTCCCTGACACCCTTGTAGGCCCCCTTCAGATATTGGAAGGCTGCTCTGAGGTCTTTATATCTCTTTTCTGCCCCTTTTCAGTTTCAGTGTGTAACTTCAGCTACCAGCCCAAGATGCTGACCTGGAGTGAATGGTCCCAGACCCATATTCAGATCCCCAGCCTCCCATTTCCTTCCCTGCTAGAAAACAAGTCTGCAAACCCCATCCTCCAGGTATACTGGAAATGATCAAACCAAGAGAAGATTAGATTAATATAGGGGATATATTAGTTTAAGAAATCATACCCTGTTCCACACTAGACTATTAATTTTACACCTACTTTAACCAGCTACTTTATAGTTAGACAGAAAGAAGGAAAAACACAGCCTAGAATTTAGCTTGTACCTCCCTCCACTCCTTCCTGTCAGGAGGGGTGGGTAGTTATCCTCACAGCAGTCCACAGAGGGGATGAAGAGCATGCCTGCCAACCGGGGGTAATTTCCCTCCTCCACAGTTATGGAGAAGAACTCTGTGCTTCATAAACACACTTCAAAGATGCCACAGTATTAAAAATACATGGACACCGTGTGGATCTAAGCTAAATACATATGGCCTTTGATTGCTTGGCATTTCCAATTCATACAGGAACATTACTGTGATGCATTATTGATGATCAGTAGCATTTCACTGTCTCAGACTAAGGACACCTCTTCCTTGCATGCAGCACCCTTCGCTCAGAGACTGAACAGTTTAATTAAGCTGAGATTAACTGTATACACAATTCTGACTGTTGCTGATTTAGCTCTGGAAATGCTACTGCTGCGAGGCAGTAGCATTGTGCTGTTGGAGAGGTGCCCTGTTTGCAGGGAAGTTCCCTCCTCCTGGTGCATCAGCTTCTTGCCACATGTGCCAGGGCACATCTGTCCAGCTGGTGGGCATCATGGCACAGCTGGAGCTGCTCACCAGGTCCATGATGAGAGAGCAGGGATGGGGCACATAGCAAATGGAGAGTGAGGAAGGAGAGGCTGGGGATGGGCTGGACCACAGCTGTTTGCTGGCAGGGATGGGAAAAGCCCCATGGTGCTCACACCACTGTCGCGGTCCTGGCTTGCAGCCCTGCAGGAACATCACACTCCCTGGGCACTGCTGCAGTCTGCAGCTTAGTTGGACAATCCAACAACAGACACCTTGAGTTTTCCTGGACAAACTCACTCCCCTATACCCCTCTATTCTGCTTTGGGAAGTCCAGGTACCTTCCCTGTTCTCTCCCTGGACATTATGGCCACTCATTGCTTCCCTCTTTCCTGTACAGAAGCACAGTTTGACGCTGTGCATTGTGTGGCACAGCCACTGCCCCCATGTCACAACCATGCACATCCCTGGCTGCTTTGGGGAAATTCCACCCAAAAATGCTGGCATCTCTCTGGCTGGCATTTTATTAGCAATTCCTCACTCTGAATCAGTCTCCCTCCCCCTTTTATTCTTTTAAAAAGGAATTCTCCAGAAGCAAGAATTTGGGAGGAGGAGGAGAAGATTTGGAAAGAAAAAAGCAAAATCATTACAACTGAGAAACAGCCCTTGAAACTTAGTAGCTCATGACTCATCTCTCTGAAAGGAGCCGATAGCTTAATTTCATATTTCTCTGCTCAAATGGAGACCAAAGCACAAACTGAAATGAAACTTTACACTAATGGCTTCTTAATTACACCCATCTAAAAGCAATTACCTGAGGTTTAACAGATACAAAGTTAGGGCTGATGCGGTCACTAGAAGGGAATCTTGTGGCAAGGTTTGTCTGGGAAGAGATGGGCTGTGCAGAAGTGTAACAGCCCGATACCACAGCTGGGTTGCCTCTGCTTCCTCCTCACTGCTTGCCCTGGTGCCACACAGCAGCTCAGCCGTATCCTCTTGCAGTGTTCCTATGAGCATGTGCATAGCATCAGCCAAGTGTCCACAGAGAGGGAAATTCCTCAAGAATCCACTTGCTTCTATCAGAATAGAAATTCCTATCATAAAACTCCAGCATGGAGCCCTTGGCAAACATGGTGCCAGCAATATGTCGGAGACAGGATAAGGGAAAGGGGAAGCCCATGGGAAACCAGACCTTCTGCATCCTAACTCCTGACTAACAACCCTTCTTTCAGCCACTTTCACACCCGCACAAGGAGAATCATCCCTACCAGTCTCAGTGCATTTTAAGAGCTTCTTAATACTTATTACAGGTTCTGAAATTAGCCACAAAAAATATCACCACAGGAACCCAAGATGGTCACATTGCTGTTATTATTAGGACTAGTATTACTACAATTACTACCATTTCTGCAGGTAGATTTCAGCTATGCTTTGTTTGCCATTTAATGGCTTGGCACTAACAAAGGGACTTCAGCAAGCTGGTGGAGTTTGGGACACGGTGGTAGCTGTGTAGGTTTCCTGTACAATATCTGCAGTGAATTAGCTGCCAGGAATGGGATTGAGAGTGGACTGTACGTGGTGCTGAGAGCCATGTCAGCTGGGAAGTACTAAGTGTTGTGGAGGTGGATTTTAAATCCCAGTTCTCTCAAGAGCTTTAGGCTGCATAGAAACGACTCCCTCGCTTCCTGGTTTATAGTCCATAAGCATCAAAAGGATTGAGGTACCTTCTTTCCCCTGGAAAAAAAGCCTGGGGAGGAGTCATTCCTTTCTCTCAGAGCATTGGAAAGGGAGTCCAAAAGGTGAATCCTACCTCAAAGGTGAGTATAGATTTTCTTTAGCAAGTGTTTAATACCAAAGCAGCAGGAACTGAGAGCTGCATCCCCTTTCCCACAGGTACTCCAGTCAGCATAGACATGCAACCTATGGCATGACTCTTGTTATTGTCATGCTGCTACTGAACACAAGCCTCAGTAAGACCTGCCCAAATTAGTGCTATGGGACTCCCAGGCCAGCCAGGCTCATGAGCTGGACACCTCTTCCTTTTCCTGAAGGAGCAAACAAAACCTTTTCTTCACTGTTATGCCACGGTAGGACCATATCCTAGGAGGCAAAGGAGAATTATTTAGCTTCCTGCAGGAAAAAGTAATAACTAAACCCAGTCTTCGGTGCATTGGGAAGATGTTGCAATTATTTGATTGAACTCCTGGATAAAAAGACACAGATGAGGCTGTTTTCTTCCTTGCTGATTTTTGCTAGGACGTACAATGTATTTGAAGCAGGTCTGATGGCTTATGTCTCTCTAGCAACCCCAGAAGAGGTCTCTGCCCCATTTACCAGCAGCAGCAGAGCATAACATTGCTATGTCCCTAGCAAGAGCCAGCACTGCTGAGGCTGGGCAAACTCAGAACACTTAATGTATCAGCAGGAGGGAGGTTTTGAAGGTCATTATTTTTGTCTTGGATACACAGGGTAGGGCAGGATAGCAGCTCTTAAGCTGTCTCTCACTCCCATCACTAGCCATGTGGAAGAATGACCCTCAAGATAACCAACTAAAACACACATAACAAAGGCAGGGTTCAACTCACATGCAGCAATGACAGCCACAGACCAACACATCCAGCCTTACAGCAGTCCTACACCAGCTCATGGCCATGTGAGGAAGGAATAGCCACCACTCACTGCCATGTAGTCCCCCTGGCATGAAGGGCTTCCCAGACATTCCCAGCCCTGTTGGACCATGTAGAGACCCACCAAGAGTTACAGGCATCAAGGTGCCTGCCAGACTCAGGCACCCACATCATTTGAGGGGCCTTGCACTGTGTTGTATCACTTAATGAGAGAATGCAATTATTTGCTAATTAGAGTAATCAGAAAGCATTCTGCAATGGCAGGCTTTTAATTGACTTCCCATTAACAGATAATGATCAGGCCCTGCCTCCTGCCAGGATGACCCACCCCACACTTCTTTTTCCCCCTCCAGGGACAAGCAGTTGACCTGAAACGGAGAAAGCACAGCTGTCCTGAGATCATTCATGGCTAACCTATCCTTCCACTTTGGTCAGGCATGCAACAAATTGAGACTAATAGAAAGGAAAGAGGTTTCTCAAACTGCCTGCAAGGTTGGGGAGAGAATCTGTGCAGAGCAAGCTCTGATTTACCAGAGTGGGATGAGCCTTGTAGCACCTTCTCTATCCAGGGCAGCCCCTGGGGCAGGGCTGAAACAGGGGTACATGTAGCAGCAGAAGCAGTTGCACAGCCCCATCCTTCTCCTGTCAGCTCCAGCACTAGCCCAGGATCCTGCTTGCTTTCTTCCTCTCTAGTCTGTTTAGTAAAGAAGTTCAGAGAACACAAATTCAATTTCACAGCTTCTTTCAGGGTGCCAAACACCTGGTGTTTCTTTGCACTGGAACTAAAGCTAAACATTGCCATCACATTGCACAAAATGTAACTGGGCTGGAAGCTCTTGTTTTGGCAGGAAAGGGTTGAATTCTCTTTCTGAGCTGGTTTCTCTCCAGTTAGATGTGATTTGCAAGCATCACAAAGACCATCAGATACCCTTCTGTTGGAAGCTTTCTCAAGACAACACACACTATGATGCCTTCTCATCTAACCCATATCCTGAGCTCTCATTTGGGTACTGAGCACTTGGGGAAAAAAGCAGAAGAACCCATATCAGAGCAAACCTTAGGATTTTAAGTGCCTTTGTGATCTATCATATCCATTTATCCAGCAGCAGTGGAAAGCCAACATTACTTTTCTTCCAGTCACCCAATAACCTGTGTTCCCCACCAGTGATTCAAAGACCCCAGTTCCTCTTGACCTTAAAGCACTGATAGTGCAGAAGGCGGCATGTTCATTAGCTAACTAACAGCCAGACTGAGCTGGTAACTGTTGAACTTGTTCACAGGTCAAGAGCAGCCCTAGTTTCAGGCTCTTTTCACTGCCAGTTTCATGAAACAGGTTGAAGTTTCATAATGGTTTCTTTTCCTACTACTGCGTCAGATGTTCTTGGAACTGCCTAATTTGGGTAAAAGTTGCTTGGTAAGGACGGACAGATGAAGAGACAGAAAACATGACTGGGAAAACTTGGTTTCCTTAGGAACCAACTTAAAAATAAATCGATTTTCTGCCAGGGATGCAATGCCATCCTCAGGAGTCCAGCAGCAGCTTTTCCTTTGCTGTGGGGAAGATACGCTGTCCTCGCTCATACAGTTTAAACACAATAATAATGTGAAGGAAAGGATTTACTAATACACAACAGCCGAGGTGTTCTTAGATTGGATCATCTGATCCAAACCAGGTGCAGAGCCTGGTTTATACCAGTTGAGACCTGGCCTTTTATGTTTCTGGAAAAAGAGCAAGCCACAAACAAATGTCTTCTGGTGCATCGATTCACCTTCATTCCAGAGCATTAGCTGGTAAATGGAACTCAGTTTGGATGGCTTTAAATGCAAATTTGAAACTTGAGCTAAAAGGCTTTGTAGGAAGATGTTGGTTATTGTGAATTCCTGAACTGAGTTTGTCCTCTATAGCAGCCAGGAAGGAGAAGATACAGGGGTGCAGCCAGGTCATGAAACTGGTAGCAGTGGGATCTCAAGACATCCTCAGATTGCATAATTAACCTATCTGTAAATACTGGTGCCATGCTGACCACAGGCTATTACAGGAGTGCAAAAAGACTTAATGTTCAGAGAATCACAGAAGAGTTAAGGTTGGAAAGGACCTTAAAATCATCCAGTTCCAACCCCCAAATGCTGGCAAAGAGCTTAGAGGCACATCATGAAAACTGATTTATAGAAGTCTATATGTTTCTAATGTGCTCACCGTTATGGTCTTTTTTTTAGTGAAGGGCTCAGTTACAATTCATCCAACACATCCAGAGGGACCCAAAGTGCACGTCAACAGTTTTGCACAAGGAAATGGTATTGGGAAGCGAAAGAATATGAAGAACTGTCAGGATTTATTTCTTAATTCCTTTTTCCAGGCAGGTAGAAACAAGACTGAGCCCTATCCCTCCTAAATGCTGGTCAGCAATTAGAGTGAATGATCAGTAAATGCAAAAAAGCCCCAGTAAAGCAATAGAGAAAAAGAGAAACAGCAACCAAACTGTGTTTCCCTGGCACATTATTTTGCTGTCTAGACTGGTTGTCAGATGTTGTTTTGTTGTTCTGTATGCCTAGAGGCAATACCAAAGCTGGGATCCCCATGTACAGGCTACTTTCTTTAACAAGAGACAACCCTTGCCCCCAGGGATGTGTAATCAGAATAGGCAGGACAAACAAATAGAATGAAGTCCTTGTCTTCATCCTGCATGCACCAATGGAAACAGGACCCCAAAGAGATTAAGCAACTTGCCTGAGGCCACCCAGAAAACGTGTGGCAACGCCAAGTTAAAACTCACTGAATTCTAACACACATTCACTGAATCCTAATACCCAGATATGTTTCCAAGACTGATGTCTCCTTGTTTCTGGAAGGATCCAGGGAGATGCCAGTTAAGACACCGCTGCCGTTCTACAGCTGCATTTCTTCCTGGAGAAATCCAACCCATCAGCTTCCTCCTTCCTTCTACAGAACCTTACAGATGGCTTATTACATCGCTGGAGTGGGCGACAGATCCTTCCCTGAAGGCAGTGGGAGGAGATGGTTGAAAGGGGTGGGGGGAAGTGAAGTCGCCAGCCTTTCTGAAGCTGGCATGTAAATAGTGTTTTGCAAAAGAGCCACTTATCAAGGAAATTATAGAATCTGTTTGAAGATTCCCCTGGAGGATGCACTAAAAAGATGGCTTGTATGGAACTTAACGAGAGGTTTCCTGCAACACGCCTGGGCTTCACGTAGGCAGGAGCGCTTTGCTGAGAATTCAATCTGCGTTGGAAATGTTAATAAATGCAGACACATGTTCTTGTTTGTAGGACACACTGTGCCTCCTTTATTTATTTCCTTCATTTTATTCTTCTGGATGGAGATACAGTGCCAGCCCCTTTGCCTGACACATCCTTGGGGAACAAGATGCTGTCTCTCCTGTTGGCATCCCATGGGCTGTTCTGCAGTCCTTTAAGCCTATTGTACTGCTGATGAGTCTCTAGTCAGGAATCACAAAGGTAACTGCAGGGGACTGGATGATTGAGTTTCTGGGCAAACATCAGCTTTCATCGAGGACTGAAACAAATGATGAGGGGTATAGACTCCAGGCTAGCTGAGGCAAAACTGCTTCTAGTCCAGGCTTCAGGAAGGATTCCCTTTGTATGCCCTGCTAACAGAGGGATGGAAGGGAACCAGGACTGGTTTCCAAGCAGGGATATCCGCCTGGATTGCATCTCCCATGGCTGAAGCCCCAGGTGCATCCCATATGGAGCAGATGATGAGGTGTTTCTGCTGTCTGGAACTAACACAGGATGTTCTCCAGCACAAGAACAATTGAAAAACTGAAGCATATGTTCTTCCTCACTAGAAGAAAACCTAAACAGAGTCACCAGCTTCCCACAGGCCTAATATCCTTTCTGTGACCCAGACTAGCACCTTGGCCTATTTGTACCTTCAGATACACTGCCTGAAAGACCTGCACTAGAAGACAGCCTCTCCCTCGTACCTTTTCATAGGAGTTGAACATATCCCAATAAGTTCACCCAAATATCTATTGGGTGATACAGTTTCTTATAGTTTTTTTTGTTGTTGTTTTTCTATTCTGGAAACTCCAGTAGGAAAGAGTCCAACCTGATTTCTAGAACACAACAGGTGCTAAAATCTCTGCAGGTCTCTGCTGAGGCATTCCGCTTCCTTGGGAAGCAGGTATTTCTATTTAAGATCCCAAATCAAGCATTCATAGGAATCCCTTTGTTCTGCAGGGAAGTGCAAGTCTAACTGAAACAAATGTGAATTTAAAAGAAATAAGATATAGCTATTCGGAGTCTACAGAAATGATGCTTTCATTTCTACACAGCAGTCTGCCTGGTGTCTTTTGCCTCCTCACCACACAGCAGTGGATGGAGTAAAAGTCTCATTTTGCTCCCTCTGTTTATTACCTTTACACACAGTGTATTAGTTTCATCAGCCTCTTCCCTATCAATCCCATATTAATTACTTTGCCTAGATGGTTAAAATCCCTTCTTTCCTCTCACCTAGAACCTAGTGCTTCAGCATCCCCTTCCCTACCACCCAACTTTTAAGGGTGTCTCTGTGCAAACCCCCTCACACCCCTCCTGCAAGAGGTGTAATTGAAATCTTCATACTGAAGTTTGAGTGCTTCTTCTCACCCTGTTTCTCTGCTTCTCTACATAAAAGAAGAAAGAGATGAATTAACAAGACCCCTGTACCAGTCTGAGGACAGGTCAGCCTGACTCACAGGCCCAGTAAAATCCAGGAAAGCCAGTGATTGAAACTCAGCCTTGGAACTAATCTTTTTTTCAGTTCATATTATTCTCCCTTCCTGTTATTTAATTTACAATATAATTTCATATTCCTGCTCTAGAGCTTCTCTCTTTATATGTACATATATTTTTTTACCCTGCCAGGTTGGATTTGTGTCCAATTTCATTTTGTTAAACAAGGAAGCAGGAGTCATTTTGTGTCCTTGGATAGAGCAAGAGGATAAATCATTGCTGGAGTTGTGTTGAGGCATCTTTCCAAACTGTGGATCATGAGAGGGGATGGAAGAAAGTGTTTTAATAAGGCATTTTGGCACCCAAGCCTGAATGAGGAATTGGCCTTAGAATGTTTGGTGTATTATACCTATTGAAGTATATTATACCACATTAACAAGTATTGATTTTATTGTTCCTTCAGGAGCTGGCAGGGATATTTACAGGTGTATGAAACTGCTGAGGAGGTCAGAGACCTTTATTACTTTATTAACTAGTTCTTTTCTAATGAGATTTGGGTTCACAACCAGTAATCCAAGTCAGCAGCAAAATACAAATCAGAGCAGCCACAGTGACCATAAACTAGTGCCAAGCAGATAGTGCACAAAAGGTCTTGTGGTCATTCCCAAATGGTTTTTCATTGCTCTTTCCAGGTCTTTCACCATCTGAGTCAATTTTGCAAGGGAAAGATCTGTGAAATGTGTTGGTGTGCTACTGATGCATAGCTAAGAGTTACCTCACCTCTTGTTTTATTCCCCTTCCTACTCAACAAAGTATCAGACAACAAGCCTCCAAGTGAATGAAAAATTTACTTTCATTATGTACCGTATTCTGTCTTTGCTTAAAGCTTTATGGTATCTGTTTACTACTAAAAATTAAGTTCTATCTCCAGCAAAAAGAAAGAAATTAAAAAGAACTTATCCTCCCCCCTTCATTTAAAAACAACAGAGAAGAATCATGACTTTTTCAAAGCAATCTAGAGCTTTGACAGAATTGTTCCCAAATTAGCCCTTGAGGTTCAAGTGAGAAATTACTCAAGAAGACTTAACAAAGAGGAGATCACAGCATCCATTAACTTGCCCTTCTTCTAGCAGCCCCAGGACTTTCTGTCTTGCCTTAAAAATGTCTTTATTATGAAGATATGACTCTTCTAGCAGAGGTCAGATGTGACATTGTGGTGTGTGAGGATCTCCAAGCACCAGTGGTATAAACCAGGTATTTGTGGCTAAAAAGTCACATTTCTTCTTTTTACTTTGATGCATGTAATAATCATGCCTGCTGGGTGAGAGGTATTTGTAAGTCTTTCTAAACACTCTTCTCACAGCCAGCAATACTGCTTCTTCCACTTTTCAGAGGGTATCACTAAAACCATTTCAAACAAGATGGTTCCAGCTACCACCAGTCCTTAGCAGAAAGAACCAAGATCACCTTTGTGTAAGCAATAAAATATCTATTTTCATACCATTGAGGTCAATAATACTTTTTCTTTCCCAGTGTTCTTTGATGAGAGATCTCTGCACTACAAACTGGTTTGAAAGTTTTAAGTATTTGAAGTTTTGTCCAACCTTACTTTGTGAGCAAATCTAACTACTACTTGCTAATATGCATCCTAACTGCTATAATGCATTCTTGAAATATGATGAAGAATGTGTTACCATGACCATCAAAGGACAAGCAAGTTATATCTGCAAGTTCTGATCCATATCTCAATAACAAGGTGGTCTGCTAGCCATCTTCCTGCATGGCCACAATAACACATTTCTGTGACTACATTGCTTCCAGCATCTCTGTGCAAGATCTCTACAATATCATCTTTCCCACCAGATATTATTTGATGGACCCTGCCTCAGGTTCTTGCATTAAACTCAAAATGAGTGGTAGTGTCATGCCAAATGGCTTCCATCTCTATTCCACCATCTACACAATTGATTCATCTCAGACCAAGCCAGCATGACAGGTATATCCATCCATAGAAGGACATTTCCCAGGTAGGATGGGCTGCTAATTAAATGCACCAGATTGCAGCTGACACCCATAATGCTGATTTTCCCTTCTCCTTATAATCATAATGGGATCTCAGCAATAGAGATGGATTTGCTAATTTCTATCTCGTCACTTTCTCCTTTAATCACTGTCAGGCATAAATTAATTTCTGCTTAAAGAGCTTTCAGCTAGAGGTTCTGTCATTGCATAGAGTACTTAAAGGTCTTAAATGAGGGTAATCCCAGGACATTTCCTTTCCAATCTGAGATCTCAGAGCATGTAAATATGACTCACCCAAACAACGTCATAGGCCTTTTACTTGGGTAGGAGAGCGAAGGAAAAAAGTTGAATTTTTAGTGTGGGACGTTCAAAAGCAAGATGAAAACTGCTGACAAGCTGCTTTTTAAATGCCTTCTCAAGGCTGCATTTGCATTACAGTATTGCCCATTGAAAAGGGAGAGAGCAGACTGTCCAGAGGGAAGTTCAGCCCTTGCAAGACCTAAAATGCCACTAAGAGTACCCTGTCTTTCTTAATTTCTCGTGAGGCTGACTCTGCTTCTCAAATCGTGTGGTTTAAAGGTACTTAAGTGTAGGCAGGGTGCATTTGAAATCCAGCATGCTGCACTGAAGATACAGGCTGGGGAAAAGCAGTAGGTTCTCAAACTAAACCAGAAGGAGTAAAATCATTAAGACAAGACATCATTTTTTCCTATAAAAATGCTAGTGAATAAATTATCATTCCTTTTCATTAAAAATTCAGTGGAGATGAAACTGTGTGTGGTGATAATGAGCAAATGTTTGTATTTGCAGGGAAGTGTAACTGCATAGATGGGAAGTTATGGATTTATCCACAGCTTCAATACATTTAGCGCAGCTCCTCGGATGGATGGCTGTCCAGCTGGCTGCCCAACCAGCAAGTGAAGAGTTGTCACATCCTGAAAATGGGAACAACTCGCCAACAATTATCTCCTGAGGAAATTTAAGCTATTTTTTAGCGTTCTATAGGCTTATTCTTTAAAGAGAAGCAAATCTAAAAGACAGCATCTATGTAATTTTCTCCTACTCTTGAGTTTTCAAACAGAAAATACAGGGAGGGGAGGAATCCCACAAACCTTTCCTCAATATTCCAGTTTGTCTGAAACTCACTTTTCTTCAATGAAATCACTGACATTAAAAACTGCTTTCCAGTTTTCTAGATTATCCTTCCCCCTCCTCCCCTCTCAGTTCTCACCATAGATATGTTATTCATTCACTTACAGCATCACCAACACTTACTAACAGGAGGTTGTGGGAATGCAGAAACACCCGAGATATGGGTTTTTTTCCCCCCCTCTACACCACGAGGTTGCTACTCCATGTGTTTGTGCTACAGAAGACCTGTTTCTTCCCACTCAGCTATCCTTGGTTTACTACCCTCTGGATTTCTAATCCTTCCCTTTCACTAGGCCCTTTCCCTTCTTTCCCCATCCTTCCCTTTTCTATTAGTGTCTCTATCCAAGGAGTCTCCCCATGGCACAGACTGCCTGTATTGCAGGATATGAGACCACCAGCTCAACCTCCCAAACCATGGCTCATGACAATGCCCTCTCCTTTCCCCACCAGCATTGTCTTTAAGTGCTTTCAAACGATGCAGCTCCCAGGCTCCCAAGCAGCCAGTTGGCACTTTTTCAAATGAGCCACTGAATGGCAAATGCAGAGATACACTGGGATAAAATGAGCTCCTCTTATTGATTTTCCAAACCAATATGGCACTGACGCTACCTCTCTGTGCCATTTCCCTCCTCTGCCAGGAGGCATTCACACCCCTTCCATCATTTTAATTAGACATTACACCTGACACAAATGCCGAGTTGATTAACCTTAAAGGAGCTGAATAGGTTCTCTGATCGTTAACACGGGGCCCCTGACATACTATAACTCATGCTAACATGTGCTGTTGCACAAACTCACAGCTTCTTCAGCTCGCTCTCCAAAGCCACAATGCAATGTAATAACATCTACAGAGGGCATTTTATGAGACCGTCTCACATAATAATGCTATAAAAGCCAGATTTAAAAGATGGATTGCCATGGACTCCACAGACTTCACTTTTTAATGTTTACATAAATGCACCTTTTCTATGGTGTTTTGAGATAATGGGCCTTCCCAAGTCATGGAAGTCAAGGCAACCATCACCTTGCTCTTCCCCAGAAGTGGCAGGAGCAGAATGCTCTGGTGGGATTCTTCTGTCACTTCTCCAGCTCCACCTTTGCTGGGATGGGGCACAAAGCAGCCTGCAAAAACTCATTTGCTACAAGCATAACCCACCTGTGAATTTCTTTTTCATAAGAAAAGTCTCTGGTGTGAAAAGATTCCAGCCGGCCTTAATGTGCTGTTGTTATACTATACTGAAGACAAAAGGAGAAACATTGAGTTGTGATATGTTTAAGAGTGTTGCCAGAGGAACCGTCTTCCTCCTCAGCCTGACTTCTTGCTTTATGCAGCTACAGACTTTAATTTCCCCATGACTAGGGTAAGCCTAAATCAGCCACTGGCTGACATAGCCCATGTATAACAATGACTGCAACCTAGACAAGAGAAACCACTGTTTTCACAAACATCACTGCATGCCCAAGAGCCTCAGAGAAGGAAAATAGCCCAAGCTGCACCAGTTCCAGGCTTCCTCTGGTGGCATATGAAGGCTCTTGGCTATGGGTGTGACAGCCAGGATTTTCCTGCCCTCATGTCAGTCAGATCGGATTCCACTTTTAGAAACAGTAAGAGCTGATCCTTCTTTGCTAGCAACAGAAGGAGAAGGGATAGGAGATGGTGACCACTTCTACCCCTTTGCTCTGGAAGGGGAGAATAAGCTGCACAGGAGAAAAGAAAAAGTGATGTGGTATGGCTTAATTGATCTGGGATGAGAAGATAGTCCTCATTCAGCAGCCAGAACCCCACTGAGATTGAGGAATTGCTGGAGATGTATGAACCTTGACGAGATCCCCTGTTAGTTAATCGGCAGCACTGATTTTGCTGTGCATTCCTCTTTCACTTGTTTAGCTTTGCCTTGCATTAAAACCTGTCAAGCCGGCAAACAAGACAATGTTTTTTGATTATGCTGCTCAACTGACAATAAACAAGGGCTTGGAGAATTCCCATCTCCAGTAAAGCAGAAAGAAGATGTGTGATCCTATTGTGATACAGCTAAGGTACATCATTAGGAAAGGAACTTATTGGGTTGCCTTGACATCACCAGAGTTCCCCATCATCCATACATTTCACACAGGCTCAGTTAGGAAGGGCTCTGGAGCTTCATAGAGGAGCCAGCTGTCCCCACTGTGAATATCAAGTGTACAAGCCGTGGATCTTATGCTTAAATCCAGCCCTAACTTCGCATCCTGCACACATACAGAGGGAGTAATCCCAAGGCAGCAAGGAATTTGTTATTCTTTTGTGGTTTGTCTACCTGCATTTTGGAAATAGAAGGGTTTTGTTCATGTCTTTCAAAAAGCTGCTGACAATCCAAATGGAGACATTAGCAGGCAAGAGAGGGCTGTATAAGGATGAGACTGAGCTGATGCATTGTCAGGATCTCCTTATTGTTCCTCTATATGCTCTCCCTGGCATCTGAACCATCTTGCTTGTCTTGTTGCACCCTTCTGTACGGGGTTCCACCTGCTAAGCAGTGGGGAGATGGACAGAAGAACACACTTCCTGGCTACTTCCGTGTCCCTGGGTTCAACATCTGTCCAGTTCTATCTCCTGGGCAAGGAAGCATCAAATTACACATTTCAACTTGCAAAAACCTGTTGCCATCTTGCATGACAGCCCAGCAGAATGGAAGGAGAGGGTACCACAGCTGGCTGATGAGCAGCTTCCTCTTGCATTCCTTCTCAGCACCAGGAAGGCAGATGTCTTGACAAGTTGAATGAGCACAAGTGGAAAACAGTGAACGCAAACACATCTGTGGTGGTGTCAGACATAAGATGTTGGTGCTGTAAGATGACAATGTTGCTCAACCCTCTTCCCTCTAATGGAGCTACGTTCTCCAGGCATCAGTAGAGAGGGAGAGAGAAAAACTGCCATGCAGCCTGTGAATAGCTCAGGCTGGTAGATACTAGAAGGGCTCAGTTATACCTAATAGGCACTGTTAAACACTGCACTACCCACCTTTCCACCAAGTTACAGCCCCTCCGAGCAAAGGGGAAAGTTGAGGGATGGACATGAGTATGTCAAAATGCTGGTGTTAGAAGCAGAAAGACCTGTGGAGGGACTAAAGGGGCTGAGGAATAATCAGTCACGGAATTTGCCTGCATCCACCTGAGCCCCCTTGTGTTGGTTTGCATGAGAGTGCAACACAGGACAATAGCCAAACTGACCGGGAATCTCTTGTCCAGAAGGGCCCCTGTTTTTGCCTTTCCAAGGGAGAAGGATAGCATAGAAGTGATCACCCAATATACACTTGTGGCCACACATAACTTGTGCAGTATTCTCCTTCATGGAGAACAGCTCTATCTTTCTGTTCTCTCCTCCACACAGCCTGCAGCAGCAAGCCTCCTCCTTTCCTCTATTTGCATAAGTGATGATGCAGCCATCCTAATTATCAAGGGAATCCACTGCTCCCCCCTTCCAGCACCTCCCCCCTAGCTGCTGCTCTTTCCCTGCTACGGGTTTTGCTGGCAGATGGAACCGGAGCCTCCTCAGCCCACTGGCTCTTCCTTGAAGAAGAAGAAAGTGACAGCCCTGCAGGCAGCCGAAAGCGGCCGAACCACAGCAGCATGATTAATCTGTCAGTCTGGAGCATCCCAAAGGCCAGCATCAAGGTTGTGCTCACACAGCTAGCTTTGCTGGGAGAAAAAGGGTGCACAGTATGGACCAGAGGGGTTGCACTATTGCCCTCACATGGATCAAGTACGCTCCCCTCACACTGCTGAGCTGTGCAAGCTGCATCTTAAGTCCCCCTTTTTGTACTGCAGTCTAAGTTCAGGGAAAGTTAGATCTGAAGCATCCAGTTGGGGAGTAACCAGACAGCAAGGATATTAGCAAGCTCATACATATGGAAGGATGACCTTACCAGCTCCGCTCAGTGCTCATTCTGCAAATCAGATATGATTTGCAATCAGCCATGGCCATACTTCCCTCTACTTCACCCTCAAGTCCTGTCCTTACAGCACTGCTTGCATATGTTTTTACCCATGTTTTTTGATTTATCTGTCCTACTTCCATACCTATAACCCATTATCTCAGAAAACTAGCAGTTACCCACAATGCCCTCTCTGTCACATATCTCTTGCTTTGTTTGTGTCAGGTTTGGGTCTTTTACATAAAGGAAGATGTATTTTGTCGTGTTATTTGTCTGCCTGTAACAAGGTTGCTGGCAAAGTCCAGACAACAGTAACTGCAGCCACAGGAAGGCCCATTTAGCATGGCCTGGTCCGTATGTAACTTGCTTTTATGTACTTGTTTTAATGTATAACATCACATGGTCTACCCATGTGATCATCCTTTTCTGTATGCCTGGAGATGCTCCAAAGAGCTGATGAATCAGTTGGGATTATAGATAAGAGGGAGTTTAGTTATAGTCCCTGGGGAGAAATGAGACCTGTGTGAAAGGAAGTAGGACAGGGGAGATGAAAATAGTCTATCAGGAAAGCAAGCCAAAAATCTGCCGGAATACCAAGCAAAATGCAAGCCAACCTTCCTCCTTACTCCAACACATGGGCTCCAGCATCCCACAGGCCATCAGCTGAGCTGTCAGTACACAGTCAGCAATTCTAGGACATGCATTTTAAGACTTGGAGCTGCAAAGCACGAAAATCAGGTTTGGGAGTGTGGACTAGAACAGTGAAGGATGGAATTCGCATCCATTTCAGATAGTACAAGGAAAAGCTAAGCACATCCTCCTCTGTCCTGGCCAAGACTCTTTCCTACATTGGTTCTGCTCTGAAAGAACACCAGAGAAAGTCAATGACCCCTTCTAATAGCAACCTTCTGCATATGGACTTTCCTGGGTATAGACTCATGACTGAACTGAACCTAATTAAAGTTTTAAGGCTGTAGAGAGCTTGCACCACTTTCCTTATTGAGAGACCTGGCTCTGGGATCTGTGCTCAGAGATCACCCTCTGCCCTACCTTCCTGTTGGATCTGTTCTGTCATTTTCTACTTGCTCACTTCCTTCTCCCAGCCAGTATCTCAGTTGGATCTGACATGCCCCATCTGCAAATATCCCGATCCAGCCTCTCCAGAGAGGACACAAACATTCACAGCTCCAGCCAGGGAAGAGGTAAATTCCCCCCTGCAGATATATTCTACAAGAGCCTTTCACCAGGCCCTTGTGCCACAAACAATAGCCAGATGGCCTCACCACACGGTGTCCAACCACATTTTGTAAGTGGCAAACGTGCCAACTCTCTCTTCCTTCCTTGCTCTGAAATGCTCACTCTCCCCACAGCACATGCACATGCTTTCAGTTGTCCTGCTTTCCACGTTCCAGGTTGGCAATTAGAATCTGCAACCTCTGAGCTTCTCCACAAACTGATGAGCTGCTAAAAATACAGCCCCTGCAGGCTCCCATTCAACTTCTATTTCTGTATTTTTTATTATTTATTTCCTTTTACTTTTGACATCTTTTTTTTTTAACCAATTTGAGATGAACAAAGCACATCAACAAAAGGGAAGAGAAAACGCTGTGATTGCGAAGATGGATTGCTGCCATTTACTTTGTTCATTTTAATTATACAAAGTCATCACTTAGTGGGGAGCCTCAGGATAGGAAAAGAGAGCACAAAGAAGTTGCCATATCCTACCTCTTTACATCACCATCCTCCATTTGAAAGCTTCCTCTGACATCCTGGGCAACAAGACCTAAACTAGTACTTCCATGCTCTTAAATCCTTTCACATTTTATAGGTTACCCACCTGCTGTGTGTCTTCAATCTCAAAGGTCCGTAAGGGTCCCAGTCCTCCTTGTAAAACCACCCTGAACCAACAGGAACAAGCAGGCTCCTCACTCCTCCCAAAGCTATACCACTCCTGCACTACCATCACTCCCCAGTCACCCTGCAAGGTGTTTATGAACTTCTCCTAACCAATCTTCTCCCATCACCTCCTACATTGGCTCCAGCTGGGAGCTGATCTTGGAAACAACTAAGAAGCTTTAGGACAATAAAGAAATTCAAGACAAAAAAGTGCAAGCCAGTGCCTGTGTAAGCCAGGAAGCAGGAGAGACTCCCTTTTGTCTTTGCTAGTAACAAAATCCATCACCTGGGACAAATAGTATTCCCTTTACTGAATAACAGACTAATAATAGACTAATTACTGAATAATAGACTAATAAACAGTTAATCCCCCTGAAGTACTATGTGTTATTCAGACTGGGATCTACCCCTGCCCATGACAGAGGGTTGGAACTAGATGATCTTTAAAGGTCCCTTCCAACCCAAACCATTGTATGATCTGTCACTTGGCTAATACAAGGTGTTTTGGAGGAAGGTATCAAACTGAAGCATTGGAATCCACAAGTGGAGTGTCTAAGCAGGTTGCTGCATATTCCCTCAGCCAGCAGAGGCAGAAGTGATGTGCTCACCTCTCAATCACTGCAGATCTCAGCTTGATAGACACCAGTTTCAGTGTAACCCAGTACTCCTGCAGAGGCTGAGGGCAGCTGTTACCCTCCTTGTCCTGCAACAAGGCAGTGACATATGAAAAGGGACACTGTCCATTGGAACAACTGAGCAGAGACCCTAGCAAAATCACTGTCTTGCTGGATGGAAGGGAATTCAGCATGGGCTTTAGAGCAGGGCCACTTCTGCCAGTCTTTGGGCCTTTCTTGCTCATCTGAACCACTCAGACTTAGTTCAGAGGATCATGAGAGCTTCCTGCATCCCATCAGAGTACCTGTACAGACAGCAGTCACTTTTGGTGGCACTGTTTCTGATGGTAGCATTCCCAAATCCGTTAGCTCTATTCTCATCAGGTTGGAGCAAACTGTCGGGTCTTGGGGGAGTGAGGGGAATTCAGCCCCTTCTCCCTTTTAACCCTGCTGCTCCTCAGGAATGAGTCCAGCTCCTCCATACAAACTGTCACCAAGTGGTTCCTGCTGTTAGTTTGCAGCTTTTTTATTGAGTGGGTTTGATTTTCACTCAGGAATTTCTATGCCTTTCTGGGTATTTGTGATTCTGTGCTTAAATATTTCCTCCACTCACATAATTACCACCTTGTTCTCTGTTTGACATAGATTTTCTCTCTTGTACTTATATCTTCAGTAAACTGTCGCCTTTCTTATTTAACTAGAGGGCTTAGAGGTATAGGCTTATAGAACATATTAACCACATGTCTTTTCACTCTAAGGCCTGTAGGTTCTATTTCCATTTGCTCTGCTGCTTCTGCCATCAGTATTAGCTTTTTCACAGCCAGTATCAGGTCATTAAATTGGGTTTTGCTCACATGCCCTTCTCATATTTTATATTAGAAAGTATAGTATATACTTATACACATATTTATGTATGCTCTCCACTTTCTTGGTAATTACTAACATTTTCTAACTTTCACTATTTGCAGCCTTCAACTTTCAATTCTAAGTTTGTTCCCATATTCCCTTATTATCCTCTTTCTTTCTGGATCATATTCAATAGATAAGACTTCCACAGACACCACACTGCTACTGTTGTTGTGGCTGCTATTTGCCTTCAAATATTTAGAGCATTTCTTTCAAGGTTTCTTTCTGTTCCTCTTCAAACTCACTTGGTAAAGATTTTGCGTTGACCTTCATGAATGTAGTAGGGTGAGTTTTCTAGTCATTCCACTCATTCCTTCTTTTTCCATGCACAGGTAGAATTAGATTTGGATAAGAGTCAGATTTGCTATTTCTAAGAGAGCTCCTGCAACTTTGTTTCAAAGAAAATTTGATTCCTGAAAATATGCCAAATTTTGGGAACTCTTCACAAAATGACTTCACTTGAACAAGGTTTTTTAAAACCAAAGTGATTTGTTTGGAAAACATTGAAAGTAAATTGACCTTGGAAATGGATTGAAACATAAAAATTGTCACTATTGTGAAAGCTGATCTATTTGGTCATTAAAAATCATACCAGGAGTAACAGAGCTCTGAATTTTAAATGAATGCCGTTAAGAATGAAGGTTCCACAGAAGAGGTGAACGTGACAGGATCCAGTCAGTGGGTACTGCAGAAAGATGTGACAATCCCCTCTCCACAGCCCTAAACTGATGCTTTGCCTTGTTCCTAGTTAGCTTTACTCATTCCTTTACCCTATCCTTTGCACGGTATTAGCCCTTGTGAAGGTCTAATACTGCTGTAGCACTGCCACCTCCACTATCTGAACTGGAAGGCTATCTTTCACATAGCAGATGTGGGATAAGCTCTCTTTGTGGCAAGCAACCAAAAAATGACTGAAAGGAGGTGTTAAGGACCATTCATTCAGACACTCTGTATGACGGACCACAGACAAGTGCATCTATCCCAGCTTTCAGAAAAAAATGACCATGCATTCCAGAAACCCCCACACTCTTTTATGACTCAACATGCTCCTCTGTATTTCAAAACCATCTGCTGAAGTGTTTTCAACAGCTTGTTATCCTGGTGATCCTTCAATTCACTGCCCAGCCAGCAGAAAGAACATGCTACATATTATGACTGTCAATAGGGAATGGTAGTAGTAGCCTGGTCTGGCTGAGCCAGCTTTGGCAGCCTGCTCTTTGTGCTTTGTGCCTCAGTTTCCCTACCTGCAATAAGGAGAATACCCCTGACCTCCAATCTAAAATGCTTTAAGAATGCTGTTGCCCAGAACTATCTCACAGCACTTTCAGTATCTATGCACAATATGAGATTTGCTCTTCCCCTATTGGTTCATTTTAGAGTTAACCACAGCATTTTGTTGTTTCTCATCACTCAGAGCTATTATTAACACCATTCTGGAGACATGAAGTGCCTCTACATGCACCTCTGATAATTAGTCTAAAAATCCTGCTGGCACTGGTATAGCTCTTACAGAATATATTAGGAGTAAAGCCAGTGCCAAAAAATATTTTGGGACTCAATAAGCACACCTGAGATCAGAAATAGAAAAGGCCAGACAGGATTTTTGCTGCACAGAAGGTGAGCAGGACAAGGTGGGAGTAAGGAGCACTGCATGTAAAGACTCAGCCTTTTTCCCTACGTAGCTGTTGCAGTCACTGATTCCAAACCCCCTTCTCCAACCTGCCCTGGCTCCAGCACAGGATGGACTCCACAGGGCTATAAGTGTCTTATTGCTGTGAGCAACCTGCTGTCACAGGCTGTACCTGCTTTGCTCACACCTAAAGCTGGCTCTGTTGGGAAATTAAATCTGAGTCACATCCACTCTGTGACTCCCAAAGCTGCGCATGACTTTTAGTAATCCTGACAGGTTTAGCTTTGCTTCGCTGACCTCTCTAATTCAGGGGCAGATGGTCAAGTCTTGTATATTTGAGGAGGAAGACTCAGAGCTGGCTCTGCACCTCTTTTCTGCAGTGCAATCCCTCTTGTCTCTCCCCGACATGTCTCAGGCATGTCTATTCTTAGATCTGTTCAGCAAGTACTTGCAGGGTCAGAGTGTGAGTATAATAGTGGGACAGGGCTGCTGAAAAGGAGTCAGCTTCACCTAAGGACCTGTATCCCTTGCTCACAGCTTATTCATCCCCTTCTTGCATCCTACCCCCACACACTCTATCCATGCAGGACCATGGAGGTGAGGAAGAGACCTTTAGGGAGAAATCACCTGGAAGAAGTATGGAAAGCAGCTGTGGTGATCCCTTTTCCTGTGGTCACCCATCAAAGCAATGTGGGTCTCTCTGACATGGGCATGAGATGAGCGATGCAGTATGGATGGTGAACGCTCCCCTCTTCCTCCCAGACATCACCACTGCAGCACTGTACACACTGATTAGCCAGGATTTCCAGGCCAGAATCCTTGACAGGGAGTTTACACGGAGGAAAATGCTATCTCTAAGTGAAGAGCAGTGCTTCATTGCTTTCAATCCTTCTGCTGACGCCAGTTCACAGCCTGCAGCTGACTCCAGAATACACCTAAAAATAAAACAACACCTGGGCCCTCTGCTGCTGGAGAGAACAGCCACAGTCTGCAATCAGCAGTGCTTGTGAGGATGCTCTGAGCACAAAGAGCAGGCAGAGGGTCAACCCCAGCCCCTCTACTTCTGCTACTGATTGCAAACATGGGCAATACCTCCTACAGAGCACGTTTCCTGCTGCTCTAGTGGACGTATTGTCATTCCAGTGCCGATCTTTGCTTTGATTGTAATCGTACACAGACACAGAAGAGGAAAGTAATGAGCCCACTGGCACGGAAAACATGCCTGGGAAAATGAGGTCTTAATGGGCAGGGCAGTTTTGGTGTCTTCTGGATGTGGCTTCTATGAGAGCAGTGTAATGTGAACAGTAAAACCATTGCAGACACTGCACTGATGTTTAGGCAGGATGGGAAACATCCCTAATCCCCAGAGAGACAGGGATGACTGGTGCATGAGTCCCAGACTTGGGGTCACAATGTTCATGGTTGCTATAAGGCTGCATAACAGGAGGACTTGCTGTGTTGTCATTGCCTATTTGACTTGTGTCAAGACTCAGAGGCAGAAACCAGCCTGAAAACCACTCTTTGAGCAAAACCATCAGTATTAGAGAGGACTTAGTGTTTGTGGGAATGAATGAGGGAGCAAAAGAGATGAGGGAGACTTCTTTACACTAACCAACCTTTCCATGGCAGTAAAGGTAAGCATCATGTTCCAAAACCAAACAAGACACACAGATAGGGAACAAATGCCATTCAGCAATCAGAGGTTGGCCCAATTGGGTCACTAGATGCAAGACCTGTGTCACAGTTGCATAAGCTGACTGTGGTCCTGGTACCAAGCAACCTGGTTACATTGGGATGGCATAAGGGCGCTACGTCTTCCACCTTGAACCACGCATGGAACATTACCATATCTCAGAGGGTTTGAGAGATTTCTTGCTTCCAAAACAGCTTGGGTGAGAACTTTAGAAGAAAAGACAGAAAAGGAACCAGATTATCTGAAGTCAATAGGGATTTAGTTCCACCTCCAGTGGAGCTCTGTGTACACCAGAGCACAACAAATGGTGCCTGTGACATTTATACTGGAGAAATGAGTTTCTTGGAACTCAAGATTCAAGGAAGCAGTGAGTTACCAGGATGATATCTGCTATATCTACCTAGAAACCAGTAGTCAGAGAGCCTGTTTGAGGCTCTGTTTTCACAAGTGAGTGTGAAATCAAATTTCTGAGCCCTCTGAGATATTTGCCAAAATGCTGATGTGAAAGGGAATAAAATATTTGGTCTCAGAAGATCACAGGATAATGGCAAGAAGAGAAGCAAAAGCCTTGTCTGATCTGCTACTGCAATCCTGATCAAAAATTCACTCCTGGGTGATTCAGGAGGTTTAACATACCTGCTCATCAGCTCAGATCTAACACATATAATTGTGCATTTCTTCCCATGGGAGGTCATTTTTGCCTAACCCTGTCTGATAATTAGATTATGTTGTAGAGATTTAGTCATTATAAATTTCAACCTGTATCGTGTTTTGCCTGGACATAGCTCTCAATGAGGTTGCAAGCGCTTTGATTCCTCCTAAATTATTCATTTCAGTAATACCCCGTGACAATAAATTCCACAGGTTCAGCTCAACACATACATGGAAGTTTTTCCATGTACGGAAAATACTGTAATGCTGTCTATATTTTGTCACCCTTGTTTCCTTTTATTGTGTGATAGACTGCCAGGGTTTTGGGGCTGGATTTCTCTAAAGGAGAGTATTTTTATGAGCTAAGATAATCACTTTCTTCATAGTACCACCCATCAATATGGGCTTCCATTTGCAGAGCAAACACCCCAGGGAGCTCATTCTTTGTATATACTGGGTAGTAAATGTGCTGTTCATCTTAGCTGGAAAACGGGTGGGAAATAAAAGAGGTAGAGAAGCTCAAATAAAAGGTAGTGTATGGAAGCCAGGGTGAATGGATGGATCTCATCTGCTCAGGTACAGTGAGAAACCCGTCAGTCACATAGTGGTTTACAGGCAGTGTTTAACTTAGTTAAACAGCAATACTTCTAACAACAAGCTGTCAAAGGAGCATGGAAACAGGCAGGAGAACAGACAGGAGGAGGAAAGGGAAAGGAAGCATGAGAAGCAGCAGGCCAGGGTGATGGTGAACCCGGAGCTAAACCACCCTCCCCTGCACTCCCAGAGCAATAAGTACACCCATGGGCACAGAAACACACAAGCACATCCCACCTATTTCTCCTTGCTGGCAGGTAATTCCAGATCATGGGCTTCCCCCAGTTACATGAAATCTTAATGCTCCTCAGAGAGAGCAGTGGATGGGACAGGAATGACTGTGCCACAAAGGATGGAAAAGCTTGGGGAGTTCTAGAAAACACAGGAAGGGAATGTCACAATGACCACAGGCAGCTCTCCCTGAGAAGAGCTGTTCCTCCAGACCTGCTCAGTTTCCCTCTCCCACACACCCCTGACCTGACCTTTCCAGGAGCACTGCACCCCATAGCAGCTCTTGCTCTATGTGCTTCTTTCTCATTCTCTTTCTAGCCCATCCATCAGTCTCGAATGCTTCATTTAAGCTCTGTCTTTCCTTCCACCTACCCTGGCAAGTACCTCTGGATCTCAGTCATGCCACACCATCATCTCTGCTTCCCAGAGACCTCTCTCAGCTCCTGAGCTGCAGATTCAGCTGGCATCCCTACTACCTCTGGACTTCCAAAGCAAATCCAGTCTCTCCTTTCTGGCTTGTCCCTATGAAATCCTTGCTCTGGAACAGACAGTGACTGCTTTCAGCATTAGCTACCTCCCTGCTACATGCTTTCTTCTTCTCTTCATTTCCTCCTCCCCTCAGGATATTGATGCTGGATGAAGTTTTCCATTAAACCAGCCACTCTTGTAGAAAGGGAAGCTGACATGATTAATGCCATTTGGTGGGAAGGCAGCAAACGCAGCCAGAGAACAAGGAGGCAGACACATTCCCATCAGCCAGTCATTAGCATTTGCCCCAAAAGAGGCAGCAGGCACAGGATGGACACAATTGTTCCAATTCTTTCTTGTGCTGGATTCAAACCTTTCAGGGCCAAGATAGAAGAGAATCTTCCTTCTTTTTTGTTTCTTTTTTAATCTAATCTCTATCAAAATGGTGTGGTCTTGGGCCCAGGTCCAAAGGAAGAAAGGACCCTCCCAAGCCTGTCCTGGTAGCAGTGTGGAATACACAAATCAAGCTTCAGGTTGATCTCTGTCTTCATCCTGTTACCTCTTTCTCTCTGCCATTTCCAGCAGGTCCTTTGCGAGTATCTCTATTGCCAAGCCCATTCCCTGTGATTTTCTGCACTATCCCAGAAATCCCCAGGAGAGAGCATCACCTTCTCCTGACGCTGAGCTACAATCATCTCCAAAGCTCAGGAGAAAGGGGGTAGATAGTAGCGCCAAGCTAACACTCAGCTGTGTGCAGCTCCCCTTATACACAATAGAATAGGAAAAAAGGTATCTTCACATGATGATTAAAAGCAGGAATGCGGCGTATGTGAGTTGAAGGAGTCTGTTTCCATTCACTGACTAGCAGAGGAGGCTGTGGTGATTAACTTTTTGGCCTTTGCAAACTTCCCCCCCAACACTGCAGCATGATCACGATCCTACATCTTCCCGTAATAGTTTGCTCTAATCACCCTCACAATTTAAATAAACAAATCAATGAATAAGTAACTAAATGGAAATCTCCTGGTTTCTAAATTGAATTTTGCTTCCTTCAGCTTCCAGCCATTGATTCTCCCTATGCCTGTTCAGGATTGAAGACCCTTTCAGTACCTAATACCTCCTCCCCATGCAGGTTCCTGTAAAGAACTCCAATACCGTCCAAGTCACCTTTTCTTCCCAAGTTGGTGGGTTTATAATACATTATAAATCATACATGAAACATACTGGAAAAGAGCAGTTATGGTACTGATCTCTGTGTAAACCCTTAGAAATATTTTTGTTGCGGCTTTTTTGTTTGTTTCTTCTTCCAGGTTGGCCAATGCCTTTAAGACCAGCAGTTCTCTAGGTTCAGATGTGTAAGTGCTCTTAATCCATAATGAAATTAACACCATAAAGTGCCAGGGGGCTGGGAATTACTTAAACAACAGTCAATCCATTATGTTCTTCCACACTTTTATCAGCCAGAACTCCAGTATCAAAGAATAAAAGTAATTCTCTTTGAAAAGATCCTTTTCCACAAAATCATGCTGACAAGCCTTGGTTTTCTTTCTACCCTTTGATTCCTTATCGATTGACATCAGTGTATATGGCCCCATTATTTTACCTAAGACTGTTAACATGCTGCCTATTACATAGCAACAACGTTCTAGCCCTTTTAAGAAGTAATATTAATATATAAAGCACACACAATTACTTCCCATGCTGTGAGGTTTATTAGAAGTTAAAGTCCAGACCAAAAGAAAGTCCAGCTAATTCTTCCAAGGGACTTGATGTAAGTTCCCCATTTCCCCATCTTGAATTTTCATATGTAACCCTTACATATGGATATAGATTTCCCATTGCTCTCTTCCTGTGTAACAGATCAACGGCTTGGATTCCAGCCAAAGATGTCTTCTTATTTCATATGAAATTGTGGTGTTTTGGGTTTTGGCTATCTAATAAACTCCTCCTACAGAATCCCCAATTTGCCAGAAGCATTTTCTCTGCCTGCAGTTTCTCTTCTAATCAATTTTGCTTGTCATTTCTCTCAACTTCAGAAAATTAACGCTTTTGAGACAGCAAATGTACTTATTACTGGTTACGATTCTCTGTTTGCCCATATTGAATCTTTCTCAACTATGCAAACATCTGATAAGGAAAGAACAGAGAAAATTGTCCAGAAAGTTCTTACAAGACATTAACAAAAAAGAAAAAATGATGGAAAGAAGCAATTCCTTAGTAAATGGATTTTGGCATTCGAAAGGAGGAGAATTTGATTTTGTAGCAATAACTTTATGCCTCCAGAGGAAAACAAGTAAAGACAGACAGACATCACTTCCATGACAAATATCACAGCTCCTCCATCCAACTCTTGCTAGTGTTTGGCTTCAATACTGTATGTGAGTTTTGGGTATCGCCTTACAAAAATCTTAGTCACAGAATCACCCCGGTCAAAAGGGACCTCAGGTTCTTATTCAATCCATCCTCCTGCTCAGAGCAAAGGGAACAGTGAATTCAGAGCAGGCTGCTCAATTCAGACTTGCTGTTCTGTCCAGTTAAGTGTGGTAAAAAATCACGATGGATGGAGGAGATTCTAGTAGCAGTATTGGAGTCAGTTAAGACTGGGAGAAGTGGACTGGTTAACTCACAGAGCAGAAGATAGAAGAAAGATGTCACTGCCTTAGGAATGATATAAAAGGTAGGCCCTGCCTTGAGGCACAGAGGTAGACTAGGTGGCCTCTCAAGGTCCCAGCAAATTCTTCTCCTTACGGCTCTATGAACACTGCTTAAGCAGCTATCAGCTTCCAGTCTGGTAATTCATCTTTAGTCCCCATAATGTTTGCTTTTGCAGAACCATTACAAGAAGCGTCACATAGGACAGAAGCTGTTGGAAAATTGCATTTTTTAAAGCTACTGTAACATTTTCATGGAGGTTTCAGGTGATAGGTTTCACACAGGAAGACCTCTTGTGTCTCTCCCCTTACATATTAACACAGTAGAAGGTGCCTATGAACAGTACTTATGGAGAAGCCCTTTCTGCTCTCTGGACCATAACTGAGATTTGCTGAAGATCACTTCCATGCTTCATCTGGGCTCAGCTACTATCTGATGTGGCAGCAATATTCCTCCACACAAAGGGATGCTCAAATTTTGCTCCCTTAGTTAAAAGCTAGCCTGTCCTGGCTCCCCTTGTAGGCAATGGAGAGAAGCATTCACTTGCCACTGCCTATGCATGCTTCCAGGGGAGATTAATGGTTTTAATTAGACTTTTAAATAATATCTGAGGTTAGGCAGCTTGAATGTTTCTCCTTTGATCTAGGTGCATGCCAGAAGCCTTGTTCCTGTGTTATCAATTACGATAAAGCCTCAATCTTTTCCATTCCACCCCCCTCACTTTCACCTGTAGCTTTTTCTCTACATTATGTGATTCAGCCAGTGCATTTCAGGTATGCTTGTTAAAACATTCTCTTTTCTCTCTGAACTTTCACTTCTTGTTTGTTAACTGTCATAGGGACCTAGAGAATTGATGATGGTTACTCCAGACTGAAACAATTGCACTGTGCAGCCCACACCAGTGTTTCCCAATTAACTTGAGTTGGAGCACCGGCCCTGGTCTCTGCTCACTTTAATTCCCTTTGAGCTCCTCCACTTTCTTCTTCCTTTAAACACACTCGGAGTTGACATTCAGTCTACTTTGGCAAGAAGCTGAAGTTCTCTTCAGCTGTGAAGAATGAAACTCAGTGACCATTCAGCATGTTCCTCTTTTCTTATGCAAATTACCTTTGTATGGATCAGGAAGTGGCCTGACAGAGACACGAATCAGACATATAGATGAAAAGAGATCATTATCAGATCTATGCTCCTGACTTAGATAAATAAGCATTGGACATGATTCTCCACTCATTAAAGTGTCTTCCTCAGGAGATGGCTGACAGTTCATTAAATAAGATGAAATGTTATTATTTAAACTCAAGACTGATCAGACTGGGTGGAAACTTTGACTACTGTATGCAGAATTTGCTGCATTGACAAGCAAGTACTTGAAAATATGCCTCTGAAGTGCCTGACCCACATAGAAATTAAGATCCTTCTGGAACTGCTAACAGGGTAATTCCTGTTGTTGAAGTGGTAGAGCTCTGTGCTTGGACATTGGATTTCAAACACTTATCTCCCACTACCAAAGATGATTAGTACTGCAGCTCCCAGCTCAGCTTGTGTAGAGACCTCCTGATCCAGTGTGTATTCACCAAACTAAGCTAAACTAAAGTCCCAGGCTCCAATCATGTGGCTTTCCATTTATCCATCCAAATAATCATTTTCTTCCAAGCAGTTTGCCCCTTCCTCCCATAAATGTTGTCTCTGCCCAGTTGTGGTCAGCGTGAGATGCCCTATGTTCTGTCCACAAAATAGGACTCGACTGCAACTGGCAACACTATAAACTACCAACCCCAAATGGCCATTCTTATTTACCTTACATCATTTTATGCCCCAAACCCAGCTTTTAAACTTCTCCAAAATGGGCCTGTATCTGATACAAGGTCATTCATCTTCAGGACAAGTGTCTATTGATCAGCTGTTATCCAATTTACGGCAGGCATGTAATACAATCTGAACTCAGTGGGTTCAAGAGGGAATTCAGTGTGAGACCAAGGAAAGCACCTTCTATAATCTCTTCAGTGCAAGCAGGAAGTACTTTAGTAGATGTTCTTTACAATAGAAACCCCAGCCTCAAGTACAGGGACGATGTAAGAGCAACAGGACCATTGCCAGAAAATATACTGTCCACACCTGAAGGGAAGTGTGAACATTTCTGACCATGTTTTGACAGTAGAGAAGGAGGAATTAATGTCCAAGAAACTTTACAGAGAGAGTCCCTCAATCCCTCCTAAACCCTCTGTAATATGCAAGGGTTATACTTCTCTTTCTCCCCTCCTGAACACAAAGAGCAAATATCTACTTTCATGAAGAGTGACCTTTACATTGCACTAGAAGAAAGAAAGAACCAGGCAAGAATAGAAGCAGGTCTTTGTGAAAGGGGATCCACACAATGCGTGCATTGACTCTCAACGTTGGTGCTGGACTGAGCCCAGACAGGCTACTTGTCTCTGCAGGCAGCAGAGCTCTTCAGAAAAGGTGTACTGCCTTGAAAACAGAGGTGGCAACGTGGCTTAGTGACAGCAGAAGAGCTGCTTGGCTACTTTTCAATAGACCTATTATTCTTTGGAAAAGTCCATTTCTTTGAAACCAGAAGTGTTTGCAGAAAGGGTCACTCTTAATAATACCTCTCCAATTTCTTATTATTTTTAAAAGAAGTTGCAGTCATTTTTTATAAGTTTTCTTCAAGTTTTCTCTTTTTCCCCATTTTTTTAATTCCCCCTGGATTGAAATGTATTTTCATACAACTTTTCCAGCAATTCAAACCAAGATACCAACAGTACCAGGACACAAGAAAACCACCCAGAAATGTTTCTGTTGCCCTTAATCAGAACATAGCTTTGTAAAAACTTCAGGCTTTCAAGTTTTCATCTAGGTATTTTCCCTGGGACAAGATGACCTGTTTCCTGCAGCTCAGTATCACACTGTTTCTTGTAGTAATTTTGCAGGACATGAACACTGATGTTACTGCTAAAGTAAGTCTGTTTTGCACCTTCCTCTGATTTCCTTTTTCCTCTTTGATGTTCACGTCCTATTAGAACATTTTCACTGAGACCATTCTCGATGCAACTTGTTTCACATCTCATGCCAATTACTCCAACATTGTCAGAACTGAGCTAGTTTACACTGGAATATGATTATTTAGCAATAGTATCAGTCCTCTGCCTCCTCCTTTAAGATCCCTGGCATGGGTGAAGGCTTTGAATGAAAGCTAACTCCTTCCCACTCAGAAAAAAAAGATTAGCAACTGCAGTAACTCTGTATTGGTTGAAAAGAATAAGTGTGTGTGGGGGAATATTGAATCATAGCTGAGAAAAGTGGATTTCCTTTATCTTATTCATGATGCTGAAGAAGTGAACCTGTATCCCTTCTAGACCATATCCTCCCTTGTATTAGAAATGCAGAGCAGAAAGGATGATGTACAGCTTGGCAAACCCCATTCCTCATAGGCCAGGTCCCAGAAGTTACAGTGGCAAACAGAATTAATGGACTGTCTTGGTGGCAGCCTCTCTCAAACCTGTTTATGGCTGGCAATGATCAGAGCTGAGCAAGACGGAAAAATCCCGCAAAGCAGAGAGGGAAGGCTCAGAGTGCCACTGTCTGGGTGCTTCATGGATGTGGGTTATATGAGTTCACTTTAGCATTACCAAAGTAACTGCAGGCAGAACTTCTGCTAGAGATTTCTCAAAAGGGAATAGTGGCACTTGAGTGGAGGAAAGCAGCATCCTCATCAGGTGAGAGGAGTAAGGAGAAGGAGTCAGTTCCTTCCAAAAGAAGGAGATAACAGCAGCCCAGGCTCAGACAAGCTGCATCTGGCAGCAAAAAAGAAAGAGGATTGCTGGCAAATTGCAAGCAGAAGGAAATAGAGACATGAGCCCTACAATGTGAAGGCAAGAAGGGCCTTCTTCTACACATGGCAGCAGCTCATTTTACTTGATTTAGATGCTCTCTCTAACACAAATTCCCTCCTGTTCTCAGCTCACAAGGATAAAAGAAACCTGCTCCTGAATGAGTTCTCTAATCATGGTCCCCAGCCTGCAAACCAGCTGAGGAATGACAGGGTCAGACAAAAGGGCCACTCCTGGGGCATGGTCAGCTGCAGCCAGCACAGTTGCTCCACTGTGGTCTTCTTTCAGCACTTTCAAGTGCTACAAGAAGCATGGAGAGACACAAGATGTCCCCAAAAGCAGACTGGAATAACAGACTGCATCCAGAAAGGACATGCACTCTAAACCTAGCTCCTTGCTTACCTGTCTGTTAAAGCATCCTTGCTGTTCCTCCTAAAGCCACCTCTTTCCTTCTCAAATCACTACCTGAATACTCCCCTATCACCTCTTACCCTTCCAGCACTGTTTTTATTCTCACCCCATCCCCATTGTGACAACACCTGAAAACTCCCATCTCACAGAACCTCCCTAACATTCTCAGGGCCTGGTTGAGTGCAGATAAACACAGCACCAGCTCAGCACACACTAAACCATCATCATTTCTCAGGGGCAAACCCAGTTTAGCAGAGTTTCCCACCCTGGCTGTGATTTCCCACACTGCAACTCAATTTACTGCTCCAGCCACATGGAGGCAACTGCCTGGGGGCTGTACTGACACTGGACCACACTTCAGAATCAATCTTGTAAAACTGATCCACTTGAGCCCCTATACAGAGTTGCACTGAGATAGCTGCTCGAAGAACAGCTTGAAGCATGTTAAAAAGGAACAACTGGCTGGAGAAGGGCAGGATCCTCTTGAGCTGCCTTTGCAGCCAGAACAATTGTAATGCAGAGCCATCCTTTATCCTGTGTTCCATCTCTCCTGCTTACCTTTGGGTGAGGACTGTGCTTATAAAAAGGCAAATAACTGGCACATGTTAGATATGCATCCAACAAAAATTACAATTAGGAGGAATAAGGAAGTGGATTAGAAGTTTGTCCCTAGATCTGCTCCCATTCCACATTTAGTTTTGTTTGTGCATTTGTTCATCTTTTTATGCGTCCTGTTTCCTTTGAGCTAATATATACAGACGCAGATATGGCTCATATGAATCTTGCCAATTTTCAGGATATAACTTTGGCCTTCTGGTCCAAACCCATCTGAACTTGAACCCAAATAAATGGATTTCTTTTCCTTGCAATAAATATGTTAAAAAATATACAACCCAAACTAATAGCACTGCTTTTCTACCTTTTTTAAAGCACTGGCCTGTAAATACATCTGATTTGAGGCCTAACATGTGACAAGACTAACAAACAGTGATAATATCTTCTATTAAAGGAACGGATATTGTTAGAAAGAACTTTAGCACACCTCATTTTCTTTGAGACTCACATCATTATAACTGCAGCATGGTTGGCGTATACAAAAACGCAGGGGCTCTCAACCCCCAGTGGGTTCTACATGCATGAATCCATTATCACAATACCCCAAACACAGGGAAAACATTGTTGGGGGTAGCAGGGAAGGAGGTTTTTATTTGTCTTTCTTTTGCAACCTTCAAATTGAATCTGACACACAATATCCAGATTATCTGCTCAGCGTGAAAACAAAGGAAGGTTTTTTTCTCCTTCCTTTATGAAAGCGGAGGTGTGTACTAATGTCTTGAGGGCTGAGAGTGTTTCAAACCTATTACCATAAATTAGCCCTAAAATATTCGAAGCTGAGAGCCATGCAATTACCCAATCTCCCTTCCCCAGTTTACAAACTGAGTTAGGAAGCTGAGCACTTTATACTTCCCACTGGACTGTGTCATTTTGTGCTAGAGGAAGTCTTAGGGTGGCTTCTCAAGAGAAGGCTTCAGTTGGTTGTTTGCACATTGATCTGTGCCTGAGTGAGGGAGAAGTCGAGCATCACCTTCTTATCAAGGGAGATAATTGAAGTCTGATGTTTGGATCCAAATATTTGGATCCAAGCCTCAGAGACATGAAGTAGTGGGGAGGTCAAGAGGAGGATATGTCCAAACCTGAAGCTTAAATCCTTTCACCTACAAGGATACCGGAGGAGGACTCTTCATCAGGGACTGTAGTGATAGGACAAGGGGGAATGGGTTTAAACTGAAACAGGGGAAGTTCAGGTTGGATATAAGGCAGAAGTTCTTCCCTGTGAGGGTGCTGAAGCACTGGCACAGGGTGCCCAGAGAAGCTGTGGCTGCCCCATCTCTGGCAGTGTTCAAGGCCAGGTTGGATGGGGCTTGGGGCAATCTGCTCTAGTGGAAGGTGTCCCTGCCCATAGCAGGGGGTTTGAACTGGATGAGCTTTAAGGTCCCTTCCAACTCAAACCACTCTATGAGTCTATGATTAAAAGTGCACTTTTCCTTTTGCATTTCAACCACATGCTCTTTTATCAGTCAACTGAGAAACTCCAGACAAACCTTTCTAACCAAACAGCTTTTAGAAGCCTGCAAAACTTCATGGCCATCAGTGAAACTTGCACAAGAGTCATCTCTCCAACAGAGAGGACAGTGAGAAGCGTGCGCACAGCCAAATTCTGCAGGCAGGAGGAGAAACATGCCTGCAAAACCCCTTCTTGCCAGAGAAATGCAGATTTATTCTCCCACTAACTCTGAGGGAGGGTGACATCAGAGGGACTGTTATGTGAGGACCCAATATGTTTCCCTGAATCCTTCATCCCAGAGGTGTTTTGCTTTTATTTGAAAGGTGGCTTGGTAGCAAGTAAGCTCCATCCTCTGCATGGAGGCGTTCTGTAGTACATTACTCTGTGTGGGTTTAAACACAGAGGCACATGCACCAGCCAAATCTGTGATGTTTCTCTGCTCACAACACTGAAGGTTTGATATAAGTTGGGTGATGTGACAGCACTTCGCATACACATCATACTCACTTTTTACTTCTCAGAGGAGAAAGTGGGGACAAGCTCCAGCCCATTGTCTCTAATGGTCCTGAGCAAAGCCTCTAAGTGCATGTGTATGCATACGGCCAGACAGGATAACCCTCCAAACCATTAGGAACCATGCATTAAAGATATATGCCATCTCCTCCTCTACCTGGGTACTCAGAGCTTTCTAATCCCTGTCACCCACCAGGATGTATTATATCTGTACTCATTTCACAGCCTGCAAATTACAGGCATACCCTGCGTATCTTCATCTCATTAGAGAAGGTTAATTTAAGCAGACAATCAACAAAAATACAGAAAACTACTTTGGAGAGAGGCTTTTGCTGTGTCTCTGGCAGACAATGAAATCACAACCCCAACATCTGCCACCACTAGAGAGAAAATGCTGAAGGAAAAAAAAATACAAGAATCAAACTCATTGCTATTTCCTCTGATGAATGGTGAATTCCCATTAGCATTTTAATTACTCAAGCCAGACATTCATCTGGTTTGATGATCACAAGAAACTCCATAAGCAACAAGTCATCTTGGTTTGACATGTGCTGGGGTGATGTATAACACGTTTACTGGGGTTGGTCTTAGTTTTCTCTCCTGGAAAAACCCTGCAGCATTAATCACCCTTAAGTTTTACATATACCCTTGTCCTACCCAAGAAAACCCTACAATGAGGTTGTTGTACCTGAAGCTGTGGGTACAAATAGAGTAGCTTTTGTAGTAAGACCTATTCTGACAGGCTCCATTTCATATGCAGGTAGATCCTATAGCAAATCCATCAATAGGACCATGCACATATGAACCTGTATCACTTGCCTGAGCAAATCCATCCCACAGCATTACAGACACCTTTTCTGTGTCATGCATCTGAGCTAATCCTATAGGAAACCCATCCCAGGGGACTCATAGATGGGTCCCTCTCTGTGAAAGGTCTGGTGATGATAACTCCGCTGCAAAGAAGAGAACAGGGCATTCTGTAAAGTACCACTGAAGCATGAGAAGATGCTATGCCTTCTGGGGGAAAAGGGTGAGCAGGGTTATGGTTACCCTTGCAGATGAGGATTTCAGCTTTGACTGTCCTGACACTTACCCCCTGTTTCTGCACCTGGGTAGCACACTTAGGTTTTGCCTGGGACAGTCTCCTAACACGAGCTGGGATTTCAAGAAGCTGAAGAACTGCATTGCCAATACAGATGGTAGCACAGACTGCTCCTGTAATTCCAGCCACTGGCCTTTACCACCTCATGCCAGTAGGTGGAAAGATGCACTCAGTTTTGAACCCATAACTGGGTGCTGAGGATTCACAGGTATTTCAATGAAAGGGGAACTCACGTAAACAAAGATCAATAATACATATCAAGAACTCAGGGAGGCACAAGATTCAGCTTTAAGACTCACAATGGTTGATCTGCGATTTGGGTTATTCTTATCGTTTAATTTGAACAGATCTGGAAACAGATCAAGCTGAAGACCTTTGCAGATCTTTGCTCTTCACTTTGTCAGCCCCAGTCATTCTGAGCTTCCATTTTGGTCTGCTGGTTTGTTTTCCTGGGAAGACTTCATTCCCTCTCATTTCTTTACATGATTTCTCAGCCTTAAGTCCACAATACAGCAGCCTTCTGCGGTGTAAAGCTACCTGCACATCATGGGTGTATATACATCATCTATGAAAAAGTAACCCTCTTTCCCCAGTAGTAATAGTCAAATACTGTTTACTCAGAAAAAAGATTGAATATGGGACAATCATTTATTCAGAGCAAAGAAAACCAACCATATAAACCCAGCAGTGCCCATTTCATTAAGTGAACAAATGGGTTTTTTTAGGTTCTTGGCAGTTTGATGAATAAAGGCCAGGTCTCTACCTTGTCAGAAGGTCCCTTCAGATAGAGTTACAAAGAGAAGAGAAGGAAAAGGCTGGGAAGAAAAGCAGACTTGTAGTTACAGAGTGAGTGGGTCTGGCTGGGAGCTTTGGTTTCTGCATTGCAGTTCTACAAAGAACATGCAGCATTGCCAAGTGTGTGCCCAAACACTGATACAGGACAGACACTGCTCCTCTGCACTCTACTGAGTTTTAATTTTCCTTTTTAAAGTGATCTTGTCAAATAAATCCTTTACTACAAGGGAAACTTAATCCTGTTTTCTTTCCATGCCCTACTCCTGCCTTCCCATCCTCTCATCCTGAATGAGGATGTGCAGACACACTCCCTTCTTTGCAATTAGTGTTAGTTTTCCCTCAAAGGTCTAAATACGGACACCGTACAGACACATGGAGAAGCTCTGCCAGCACCAGAGCTGGGTAAATCCCTCAGGGAAGCACAAAATGAGAAACCAAAGGATAGAAACTGTTTCTATCTGCCTCTTCCACTTAAATCCTTCCAATCCCACCTCTTACCCCATTCCTCTCTCCAACCCCTTCTCCTCACCAACTGTTTGGTGGAGTTTTACCACTGCAGGTAAGTGGAACATTTCACTTCCAGCTCCTGAAACAGGCCAGGACACGGAGGGGTTTGTTGCATCATAAATTAGAATGTGTAAAGCTAATGCATTTTATACATTTGTCAGAGAAAGAGAGAGGAGAAAAAAAATCTTTGCTGCCAGGTTTCTCATAGCAGATCTGTCACATTGGAGAGAAGCTGCTGAAATAGGAGTATTTACAGACAGATAGAGCCCTGGTGCAGAATAGCAAAGCTTGCTGCTGGATGCTTCAGGGCTGTAGCAGGAGCCAAGATAGAGTTCTCAAGCCAAACCACATACAGGCCCACAGAAGCACCTTAGCTTCTTGTGTGGGCTAAAATAAGGCAAAGCAGAGAGCTATGACAGAGCTGTCTGTGACTGCTACAGGCTTTTAAGCTCAGGGGACTGCTGGTGTTTGTATTAGAAGTCTGAATTTACCTGGTGCTGCTTTACAGAAGAAAGGGAAGAAAAGTCAGATCCCGGATAGTGTTATACAGAAGAATTTTCTGGGAAGTCTGTTCTACCTACCAGGTACCCAGCCCCTTGGCTTTCCTGCTCTGTGCTCATTCTAGGTGGATGGTTCCAGTTTAGCTGAGCTTTTCCCAAGACCTACACATCTACTCCCTACTGTACTGTGTTCTGCTGCCTGAAGGATGGAGCTGCCTGGCACATCCAGTGATGATGGCTTTTATATCTCTCCTTCCACAGTTCAAAACTCAAGTCAGGAAAGCATTTCCCAGGCATAATCTCCCTTGAAATAGTCAGCAATTCACACTTAATTAAGATAAAGAACAGCAAAAAGCAACCATAATTAAAACTTAGAGTTTCCTGCACAGATGAGAAAGTAGAAGGTGGTAGGTGCTGGAAGGAGCATTTGCCTGAAGCTGGCATTCGCCCACAGCTAGGCTCTGTATCCAAAAGGATGCAAGATGGAAAATGGCAGTGGTGGTGCCTGACAATGATTTAGTTGAAATTACGCACACATGAGTTTATTCAATGCTTGCTCCAGTCCTCATGTAGCTGCTGAAGCGGTCAGTGAAATAAGAGAGCTGCTGCATTGGCAACTTCAGCTCTCACCAGCCCCATCCCTCAGGACACAGCAGACCTGTGAAATTGTTGCTTTTGGGAACATTTTTCTTTATGGGTAGAGCTGTACTTGAAGACAACATTGACAGAAGGATGGATTGTAATAAGAATAGCCATGGAAACCCATCTAACCTACTGTCCTGTGCTGACAACAGCCAATAGCTAAGAGCAGTGTAGGAAGAAGGTGAGTATATAGTAATAAGCACTCTGAATGCTCTTCAAGCCCCTGGAAAACTGTATGGTAGCAGCTCCATGAGTTGTTTACCCTTGTCAGTCTCATGGATCTTATTCCTTGACTCCTACCCCAGCTATCAGTGCAGGAGTCACTACACAAACAGTTTTCAGGTCTATGCTATTGGCATCCAGATCTCAACACTTCCCTTTTCAGAGGAGAATTTTTCTCTCTTCACCCTTCATACTCCTTCCTTTGCTCCTCTCCTCCAGCCCCTTTGCTCCATGAGGAAGAATGAACATTTGAGGTCCCGGAGCATGGGGCAGACATCAGACAGCCATGGAGAGGAACCAGTCTTTCTGCTGACAGTGGCTGTTCTTCACCGTGGCTTAGATCTGTCTATCTCCAGAGCTTTGCTTGCCTCCCAGCGCTCTGTCCCATCCTCCTAACCAGGGTGGTTTATGCCAGCACTCAGAGAAGCTGCCAGCCAAAGCACTCCAGATTAATTCCACTCTCTTCTTCCCTCTTTTTAGAAACTTTTAATTAGTCCCCAACTCTGCACCATTATTAGTATTTGTTATTAAGTATTAAAACCGCTCACCCCCAGCTCCCTCTCCCTCTGCTTCCCTCTTCCAGCCCTTTGTTTTAATTGTTATATTTTTTCATCAGTGATCAGCCAAGCTTCCCTAATGATCGAGACTCATTTAAAAGGTTTATAACTCCGGCACAAAACTCCAATAAAAAAGCGGCAGACTTGCTGGGAACCTCCTGGGGCTATTCAGCAGCCAGGAACACAAACTCATTTACTACTTGCCTGTTCCCCCCTTTCCTTAGTCACCATCACCCGCTCTGTCAAAATATCCTCCTCTGCACACACAGAAAGCCCTCGCTTTTCCTTTTCCACATCTTCTCCCGCCCCCTCTCAATTCTTTTTCCCTGAGGATCAAGACAAGAGAACTGGAAAAAGCCTTGATGAGGCACATGGTGAAGTTAACAGCAAATAGACTAAACCCACTGTTTCTCCCAGTTTTCCCTTGCCAATGCCAGCATTCCCATCCCCAAGCAAGAAGAAGAAATATAAAGCATCACAGTGAGACGAAGGCAAGAAATGATCTGGCTGTATTTCTCCCTGGGTATATTCTGCAGTTGCATGTTGCCCCGCTAGAGATCTTAAAAAGGCTTTTTTTTTACAGATCTTCAAGTCAGCACTGTCTTTTCTCATTGCCTTTTTACAGTAGGTATAGATTTATGCACCAGGCAAAGGGCTGTTTGGCAAACTTGGAGTCTTGGCCCAGCTGCCCATTAAGTACAGATGTTGCTTCCAAACCTGTCTTTAGCCTCGTGCACAGCCAGCAGTAAATTCACAGGGATCCAAAGAAAGACAGGAATGCAAGCTGTTCTCCATGGCCATAAGCACACTTATGCTAGGGTCTAATCTGACCTAGTGGGCTTCTTGCCCATGGCCCTGGGCATGGCAATTAGCCAGTTTTAGGGGCAAGCCAGGAGGATGCATCTTTCCTTCCAGTGATCTCCTTTGTACCAAGCTTATTGAGGGGTATTTCACAAAAGCTATTCTCTTTATATGTCCACACAAAACCCTTCTGAAATGGAGAGGAAGGAAGAGAGTGTGAATGGCAAAAAGGAAATCAGGAAAGCTAGGCAAATGTAGAGGAAGCCAGCTTGCAAAGGGTGGATTTATGTCACCTCCCTTTAGACATCCGCCATGAGGATGCTTATATCTGAGCTAGTCACTCTGGGCTACTCACTGTAAATGCAATAGGGGAAAATAAGCACTTTTAACATCCTGGTGATCCTGGCCTTGTGACCCAGCAGAATTTTGACCCTTTTGCACTGAAAACCCCAGTTCTTCCAGCTGAAACATTTTCCAAAGCCTTCCACTGCAAAATGATTGAGCAAAGGATGCCATTTAACAGTTCTCCTTTGAAGTCACTATTACTCCCAGAAATGTGCCTGACAATGTTACCACTGCAATGACCATCTGAGTCACAATTGTATTGATACAATCTACAAGCAGCCTTTTGTTCTCACTTGAAAGGGGCTCAGCTAAAAGGCCCATCAATGTGTTCAGTCATCTTCAAAAAGCCGGAATCATTTGGTGGGAATAAACAGTTAGAGCTCTTCATTTAGGCATTTGAAAAGGACAGTTTCCCAAGGAACTTTAGCACTATCCTCCCTAGTATGCCTGCTGGACTCCTCCGAGAGATGATTTCTGGAGCAGATTGAGCTCCTTTGACACAAGTTTCTCATCAGAGGTTTGACTTTTGAGGAGAGAGAGAAATAGAATACCAAAGCAAAGCAAAACAACCTACCACAGTATTTCATTGCAGGTGAAAAAACATCATTTTTGGGGCGTTTAAACAATAATAATGGGTTTTCAACTTGGTCTGAAAGTGCAGTAAACTAAGTATGGCCTATGGAGGATGCCTGCAATTAGAGAACTGGTTGACAATACAAAGCTGTCTTCTCCTTGTTTCCAGCTGCTACATTTAATTAAAAGAAAGCTAAACAATCCATTACATTAAATTACTTTCTGAACATTACTGTTCCACATAGGCAATTGCAATGGTTGCCACAGGGATGTTTTCTGGCCACAGATTGGAAAGGAGATAACTGTTCTCAAAATTATTCCATTCTAGCTTAAAATATCACTCAGATGACCTGGTCAGGAGTCACTCCCCCCTGCGTGAGGGACTGCAGGAGCTGGTGGGGATTTACCAGGCACATGAAGGGCATTAATGAACTCCAACTTGTTTGTTGCTGCATCACATCATGTGGTGATGGAGATGCCAGATCACTATAATGTCTTAGCAACCAAAGGAGGCTTCTTTCATGTTTCATTTCCCTACTCACTGTCACATTCGCCATTGAATCTGCAGTTAACGAAATCATACCATAAGAGAGTCTCTACCTCAGTTGCTTCCCAAGAGCTTTTGATCAGAACAAAGAAGTCCATATATTGTTTCAGCTTCTAACCAGAAGAAAGATTCCACTGATACTGGAAATCAAATATACCAGGGCTGTCTTAAAATATCACATGGAAACAGAATTTGTAGGAAAATTCCTCGTCCCTGGGGGCATTTTCCTTTCAATTCTTCTTTGGAGAAGGACAAAATAGATCTGGAACATTCCTCACTTCCTCAGCAAAGCATAGTGTTGCAGCAGGCCTCTAATTCATCAGGCTACAGAGCAGACTTTGCCTCCTGGAGAGGAGCTGCCTTTTTTCCCGAGGGATAAGGCCAGTGTCCAGGCTTTAGCAGGGAAGGAGATGGTGTTTAAAGTCCTCTTCTGACTGCTGTTGGGCATTGCAGATGAGTCACCACCTTGTAACTCTGCCATTCTTATAGCTTTCAGTTCTCAAAGCAACTACCAAAGCATGACTGCCTTGTGGCAAACCAGCCTGGACTGACTTCAGGAGCAGAAGTGAGCAAACCCAGTGGACTGGCTCAATTCTGCTTCCTCTGTTACAGCTACACCCTTATTTTCTGCACTCCACATCATTTTCCCTCTGAGAAAATCGTTGCCAAGTGCCTATTTTGAACACAGTTGAGTGCAGATTGTTACAGGAGAGACAAGCTCCTGCCCTGCAGACTGTTTTTGCTTCATTCCCCATCTCAGACAAAATCATTTAGAGGGTAAGTATCTGTGTACTGTTTGTGCATAATGCATTATGGTATGAAATTGTCTTTTCTTCCCTCTTTTACATCATTTGCACCTCATCCTGTGCTGACCTCACAGCAGCAATATGGACCTTTATGACCACAAAACTCCAGCACTATCATTCTTTCACTTAGCTGGCCTTCCAGAAGTGAAATGCCATTGACTTTGGTTTGTTTGGTACCAGCAGGAAATGTGCTCACTGCTTGGAACCAGTGTGATGGTTTCACTCGGCATCACATTTCCATATTTGAAGCCTATGAACTGCTGGGCTGGATTTTCAGTTGTCAACATCCTTTTAACCCAAGTGGCATTAGCTAAGTCATTCAGTGGTCTCATCTAGACACCTTGGGAGTTATCCCATCCACTTACTGAACTTGAGGGCACAGGGAATAGGGAATCACAGATTATACTGCTGGTCATGAAAGAGCGGGTATTATCAGAGGAGGAGGAAGGAAGCTCAGGTTGTGTCTACACTTTACCATGCTCATAGTTACCCACATGGTAACATTCAGTTTCTCCTAACTCACGTCTTTATGCAAATAAGTTAATCCTACAGCTTTATGGAAAAAGAAAACCATACTTAACACTGGGGATTAATTCTTCACAAAAGAACCAGAAGCCAACCCGAAAGGCAGTAGGTCAAATATGTTAATGCTTGTTTTTTTTACAAGTTAAGTCTTTGCCTGTCTTTAAATCCACTTTCCCCAGCAACATACACTATTCCTCCTCAATGTTTTTAGCCTCTTAAATTTCAGTGGTCATTGTACTTGCTTGTATTTATTCCCTGAGAGCACTGGGCAAAGATGGAGTGAAAAGAACGATGGTTTTTAAACCCTGCAGTCAGGTCCTCAGTGTTCTCAGCATCTGACTCTAGCCTGCAGAGGTGTGAATCAAAGTCTGGTTTCCCATGTGGTCATGCCAGATGGTTGGCTCAAACCCCATCATTTCTTTACAGCAAAACTCACTAGACACAGACAGTAACCATAAGATATATTGGAAACTTGAATCTTGTATAATTTAGACTGCCAACACGCATGTAAAAGATCCTTCACCCTACTACTTATGTCAGCTCTTCAAGGGTGGTTTCTTTGCTGAATATGTCCTGAAACATTTCAAGGCAATGATAACAATACATTCTTACAGTTAGTGCACCTTCTCATTCTAAAAAATCTTGTTGCTACTGCTGAATTTTGATTGTCAAATTACATTCAAGAACCATTTCACATGCCCTAAAATGCAGTACTGCTTCCAAGGAATGCTTGGAAACAGGTATGCAGGACAACACATCCCACTATAATACTATTTCATTGTCTGTGGCTGTATTGCTGTGCATCCTGGCATTTGTCAGGGGTGAAGGTCTCCAGCTATGTCACATTGTACCTTCAGCAAAGGAATTAGGGATACCAAGCAAGTTTCTGCCCTGATGAAATTGTGAAGGGAGGACTGGAGATAACATTATTCAGCAAAGCAAATAAAAGCTTAGGAAGAGATAGTGTGTTGAAAACAATCATATGCTTGGAAAACCTGGCACTCTATGTTTAGTGACCACAAGAGGTCAGGACATCAGTTCTCCCTTGCATTTTAAAGGCAACATCTCAGCCTGGGGCCAGAAGACTATTTTAGGTATGATTGTTCAGTTAGGAAATTCCATCTTTAAGCATCCCTCAACAGCATCCCTATGCGTTTCTTCAGCAGCAGAGGTTATTGCAGGAGCAACAACCCTCCTTTCTCTGAGCTTGCTTCTAGCAGTATAATAGTTAGGTTTGTCTGTCTGTGTGTTCTAGGTCTTGCTCCTCAGTTTGAAGGTATGCAGCAGTATTAGACTTTTCATTAGAATCACAATCAACACTTCCACTTCCCTGGCACAATAAGACTCTATTAATTAAGAACAAACCACGCTAGTGACAAAGCCATCTCAGATGTGACTCAACATCGTAGAATTTTCTCCTACAGAAATAGTTAAGCATCAGAAAACTCCCTTTTCTCCCTTCTAACTGCGCTTCTTCAGCATGAATAAAGGTCGGTCTAAGAGCTATCAAATATATCACATATTTCAACAATGAAGCATGACATTTCCACGCAAATGCAATTCTCTTTCTATGAGGGATCTATGTTAGGGAGACAAAGGAAAAATAAGCTATATAAAATAGCAATATATATATATACCTATAAGATCTATATATATTATTTAAGAACTATATAAACTCCTACACAGCCACCCTCTGAGAACCACTTTCTGCAGCACCTCTATTTATTAATCTAGTTCCTCTAGAGTGTGTCCTGCCCAGGCACTAACTGGGATTGACCCAGTTTGATGGGTAAAACCAGATGAGACTACTGCCTGTTATCTTAGGTGATGAATTTTTCATACACAGGCTTGTTTCAGTGCAAGGTCCAGCCTTGTTCCTCATCTCTGCCTGCAGCATGTCCCCTTTAGCAGGTCCTGCTTTGTGAAATTGCATTTCTCTGCTTACCCTCCATGGTGCCAAAAATTGACTTTTTCTATCTTTTTTCTTTTTAAAGTGAAAGTTCTTAAGTCACTTTTAGTGTAATACCTCTAAATGCTGAGTCTGTGAGAGGGAATTTTAACTTGGTTAATCTGAACCCAACAAGACTATTCAAGGCTGGAGATGACTGTGAAGTTTGGTGTCATGGCTTTTTCAGTAGAAGGTGGAGGAAAAGGGTTCTTAGTGAAATTTCATTTCAACACTTGAAGTTGTTTATTTCATTTAAAACAAAGTGTTAGGCATGTTTAAAGACACAGGAATAACAAAATTAACAGTTCCGCTCAGTTTTGGGGGGGTAGAAAGAAGAGCAAGTGGGACGAAGAGTGTTCTCCTTACTGAACTGGGGAGATGAGTAGCTGTTCCCTTTGGGTGAGATGGATCCTCTATGCTTGCTCATGGCTGAAATGGAAATGTTGTCATTCTCTTAAAAGGTAAATTTGAGAACTGCCATTATTTCTCTGATACCTGCAACTGGAAAGGAGATGACCACGACACAGAGACCTCAGCTGTCCAAGATCATTCCATTGCCTGTTCAAAACCATTGCATCTCAAAGACATCTTGGGGATGGTTCTAATCCTAAAACCCTTTTTCATGTTTTATTTGCATGTCTGGAGGCAAAAGGGACCAGGATCTGCCAGTTAAATTATGCCAGTGCTCAGTGGCCCCAGGACAGTCTTAGGCCAGTGGATAAGCTTCAATGTACTGGGAGAAAACTGATCAGGAGATCTGAGGACCATTCTGAACTATTCTGTGATCTGGTGGAGTCTCAGCATCTTTTTCTCCTTGCAGGAGTGAGTGGGGGGTGCTTGTGTTGTTCTCACTTCTCAGCAGCAGCTGGAATAAATGGGCTGAAGCTTCTCTCTACTTTTTGCTCCAAGAGTCATGTATCAGGTTTTCCACAAGTGAACTGAAACCCATGATTCATAATCAGTTTCATTTGTGAAATGTTCTTCTAATTGATCAGATGGAGACCAATTTCAGTGTGGGAAACTGAACCCTGAGAAAATTAATTACCCGCCAGGCTAAACCCATTTCCTTTGGCCCAAGTACAGCTTATTGTATGTTACTGAGAGATGACTAGCTGTCAAGAGAAAGGCAATGCTATAATTCTTTCTAGGACACGCTACATTGGAAGCAGATAAAGTGCTGCTGGCTGAGGGCAGTGCCTCAGAGTGGGGAGCTAGCAGAAGGTAAGGGGTAAAGGGACAGTAAATACACTGCAAAAAGGCTCAGAGAGAGTAGCGATAACAGAAAGTAGAAAACATACCCATTTTTAAATCCCAGAGTCTCCCAGGGATTAGTCACTACAGAGTTTGCCTTTGGAGACAAGGGGTTTTAACATTCACTGTGCATATTTGGTACTCGGTTTACACCTGTGAGATATGGAGGAATGTCACAGACCTTGGGCAAAAGGCAGAGACGGAGAGAGATTATTTTTGCTGTGGTGTTCTGGTAATGAGGCTAGTGCACTTAGCAAGTCTCCACAGCCTCGGGGTGGGAAGGCTTAGAATAAATGCTGTAACTGAGCAGAAAGCATCAGGGAATAAAAGTAGACACTCTCTCCTTTAGGCTGAAGACATACAGAAGATCCAGGGTTGCTCCAAAGGAATGTGAATGAGAGCGTTGCACCTGATGCAGCGTAGCCCATCGAATCTCACTACATGGATCTTAAAGGTCTTTTCCAACACAGTAGATTCTATGGTTCTATGAAATTGCTGCTCTATGGCTGATTGCCATTCCCTTCAGTCACAAGGGCCCCTGACATGAGGATACCAAACTCTAAGCCCTCCAAGCCAGAAGGTGTTACAGACTTTTTAATTAAAGTCAAGTGGGTAATGAAAATAGCAGGAGTATGTTCCCACTCTATGAGTAGGTAAATTAAAGCTCACAGCAAAGACGACAGACGTGGAGATTGTGAGAAGAGCAGATTTTAGATGGGAAGTCTAATGACTGCCATCTTCAAGCTAATGACAACCTGCCCACATCACTCTGACAGTTCTGAGGCTAGTAAAACAACTGTAGGAGGAACATGGATCTCCTTCTTTTCTAACTAGGGCTTCAAGAGAAGAAAACATTAGTGCTACAGGATTCTCAGGCCTGCAGTCCCCAGACACTAAGAGCCAGATTCTCCAGGTTAATAGAAATACTTCCTTGGCCAGACCCCAATAAAAAACAAAATAGGATTTACAGCCAGAGGAAAGCTAATCAAAGCAAAAGGATAAAGGTTTATCAGGAGTCAGAACTTTGCAGAAGGAAAGAAGTTAGTGATGTCTGGGTCAACAATGTTCTCTTTTTTCAGACAACCCTCAATGCAGATTGCTTGGGGAATACCTGGCCTTGATGAAAAAGTTTTAACCCTCTGACTTTTGAAAGGACAGGATTTAGAGTCAGATGTATTTATTGGAAAAACCTCAAACTCAAACAAAATAATCTCTCTGTTGTTGCTAGCCTTTTATCAGCATCGGTGTGGATGTGCTCAGGAGCTCTGTGTAAGTGCAAGGTACTTATGGAACAAAGGTTGAGTAGAATGACCTCTTGAAATGCAGATGTTAGGCTTCTTTAAAGCCCTGGGGTTTAAAGATCACAAAGCTGGGTTAAGGCTCCTAGACTGCTTTCTTCCTCTATCCACCTTATTCTTGCTCCAAGAAAGAGGATGACATAACTGAGCATCAGGCTCAGTGTATTTCTCAGAGGAAAACATAATCCGACAGCAATTCCTAATGGTACACTGTGGAATTTTCTTTTGAAGACAGGATACTCTTTTTTACATACACTGCATCAGAGACCTCTGTTCCCAAAACCTCAAAGGCCTCAGGGCTCCCTCGCAGGTCAATTAAGGAACAGGGGACAAGCTGCTATGGAAGAGGAAGGGAAACCTGTGTGTGAGTGGTAAAGAAGTATGGAAATAAACCTGTAACAGAGAAAATTGAGACACATTCCCACCAAATTAATAATATTGAGGTAACAGCTATACTATTTAGGACCTCTTAGTTTGGCTATGACATAGCCAAGGAGTAATAGAATTGGAAATCAAAATAGATGAAAGCAGATACATTGATGTTTATGGCTACTGTTATTTTCTGATAGATCCTGATAGTCTACTAAGTAAACACCACACCATCTATCTCTCAAACCAGTTTTCACAGCTCCCTGAGCCTCTTGCAGCTGGAATTCTTCAAGGCCAGGTTGGACAGAGCCTTGGGTGACATGGTCTAGTGTGAGGCGCCCCTGCCCATGGCAGGGGGTTGGAATTGGATGATCTTAAGGTCCTTTCCAACCCAAACCATTCTATGATTCTATCAATATTTTCCCTTTTCTAATCCTGCAAGTGAATTTGAGTTAATTCTTCTCCTTCAGCAGGTCCAACAGAAACACTCTGAACTGAAAAAGTCAGAGCAGTCTAAACTGAAACACCAGTTTTGAAGGGGGCAAATTGCATTTACATCATGGCTGTGAACCCATTCTTTTACAGGTGACTTTGTGTGTCCATGCAAGTACAAAAATGTCTGTCAGTTTAGTATGCTACCACCCATCAGATGAACTACTAAAATAGTGTTTGTGCCCACATTTATCCCTTAGATAAATTGCAAAACCATATCCCTTGGCTTTCCTTTTCTGTGTTTCTCTGCCCCTTGCCTTTTCTATTTTTTCAGTAGGAAAAGAAAAATAACTAGAAAGAAAACATTTCTGAAGCTTTCCTCAATAAGACAAAAGCTATTTTCTACTTTCACAGTAATTTTAACATACAGAAAAGATTGATAAAAGATCAACACGCACTTACTAAAAAGCAATTCAGGAGAGCAGTTTGAGATGAACAGTTACTCTTCCTGTTGCTGGTCCAAGTGCAGCTCACCTGGCCATTCATCCAGTGCCCACTGAGGGGGAAAGGAGATGAGATATTACTCCATTATAGTCTGGAATTTATAATTCATACAATGCCAAGGAAATAATGATAAATGACCGAATTGTTCACAAAGGCCATTCTTCACACTCACCCACTGAAATAAAAACCTTGGGTTTTTCCCTTTTCTGAACTTTCTTTTAACGACTCCCCTCCTGCCTTAACTTCCCTTGCAGCCACGGGACAGAGATGCTCAAAAGATGCAGAAAACAGTTGGTGAGAAGCCTCATTTTCCCTTTCTCACTTCATGGCCATCCTAGCACGTATGTCTGTGGGAATGTAAGTATGAACGCAACCAGCTCTCTTTACATACATCCTTCTACCATGTGTTTAAGATAACCTATGGTCCTGGTCTTGTCACGTGTTTTGTCTGTTTGTCAGTTCCTCCTCTGTTTAGTGGATGAGTAGGAGCAAGAAAAGATACTTATAAATCAGTTCTTGATTTGCTTGGCCTATGTGAGATGACAGAAGCACGTGAGAAACAGGAGATTCTTGCATATGCACTGCCCTTTTGAGTCCACAGAAACAAACCACTGCACAGTGAATCCTTGGGCTAGATGGAAAAGCTTTTCAGCTCCTGGTAATTCACCTCCTGATAATTCATCTGGCCCTGCACAGTTGTTCTTTACCCTTGGGAAAGGCAAGCAGCAGATGAGCAACTGCTAGAAACAGGAGCTGGTAAAGAAATTGCACCTTGAAAAGCCACAGCTCTGTTGTTAGATTGATCATGAGTGGTAGAAGTATCCGTCATCCCTTGCTCTGAGCTGTTGCACAGGGGTAATCTAAACCTGAAGAAAAACTTGTAAAGATCATAGCATACAGATGGATGGATAGGTGGTGAGATACATCATAAGCAAAAATAACGGCTGAAAATTACATTTCAGTTTGTGACCTCATTTCCCAAAGTCCCGAGTGTTCCTTTCAGTGGAACATGATGTGGGAGCAGTCCTCTAGGGAATGAGCCTAGATTCAGGTGTCTGCCCTTAGAGACCTATCTTTGCAAATCTTAGTTATATATATTTAGAAAGGTGTAAAAGCACGAGCCAAGGATGTTTTCCAAAGGTCGAACCTTTCTTTTTGCTGGTGCTTTCCCCCTCTGCTTCCTTTTATTTCAGGGGACTCCCCAAGGACAGATTGAAACTCCATAGTTCTGAGCACATCCTTTGTCCTGCTTAATCATTGTCAGCTGCCCAAAAGATGAGATAATGGTGACCCATCTTGGGGACTCCCAAGATCCTCATTGTTCAGAAAGGTCAAACAAAAATCTTTGCAAAAGAAGAGATTAGCAGGCAGTCTTAAAGGGGAAAAGAGAAGAAAGGTGATATAAGGGCTATTTGGGCTCCACTTCCACACAAGGAGGGAGCTGGGAACCGTGCAACAAAGCCATGACACTGAAAAGAAAGCAAGAGAAAAATTCCTCTGCAGAATACACTCCTGAATGCACAGGCAGCGTGAAGAATAACTTCATGCTGAAAAGACATGAGCTATAGGGAAAGGATATTCTGGGATAAAACTAGTCAGGGTGCTCTTTATTTCTCCAGTATTCAAGATTGCTAACCTTCACCTCCAATTCTTACAGGAGACTTGTACTTGTGGCTGAAAATAGGAATAGGACAGATGGGATTCTTTCCCATTAGTCTACACAACTAAAAGTTGATTGACAAGACTCAGCTAGCTGTCTGGGCTTCCTCTGTGGTCCATGGAGGAATTATCACCTCTCCTAAATGAGAAAAACCCCGCTTGAGCCTCTGATGAGTCCCTTCTGTCTGGAGCAGATACTGGAAGCACAAAGAGCCATGCCCCATGGTCTCATCTCATGGAAGGACCAGAAAAAGCAAAAGAGGAGATCAAATGTGACCAAATGGCTGTGTCATACACACTACACAATTACCTTGTTCAGCTTGATTTTATCTCTGTAACTCCAGAATGATAAAGGAATATGTTACAGATTATGATTTATTGTGTCCAGTTCTGGGCTCCCCAGTACAAGGCTTTAATGATTCAGGCCCAGATTTCAAGCGCTTGAGGCTTTAAGTTATTTTCTGTTGAAAGCTTGGCTTGGACACATCTTTAGTAGCTGCTAAGATCATCGGAATCTCCAAACCTTTGGAAGTATTCCTAAGTGCAAGAAATTTCCCATTTCCATCTTTTTTGTTGCTCTTGATGTTTTTGACACTCGGGAACAAACTGTCTTTATTTAAATGAGATGAGGAAAGTATCTCCTGCAAATTATGCCATTTCTTTTCTCCATTATGTTTTTTTCTGCATCTTCTGGCAGCGCTGTTATGAAACCAACAGCAAACGGTCGAGTGGAACAGCAAAGACAATAACTTTAATGGAAAGAAATTGGGAACTGGAAGATGACACAGATTGCATTAGGGAAAAAAAAAACAAAGGAAATAATATTTAATTTCCCTGGTCATAAATAATATGTCCTCCCACATTACAAGCACATCAAAGATGACAGGAAAAATAGTCAGTGACATGAGAAAATATCATTATTTCTTCATTAAATGTTTTATATATTTATAAAGGGGGGTGAAATTAAAAAGGCACAGTGGCAAGCAGAACTGGAACAGCTGAAGGGCCATTGAAGAAATGAATTAGGTCTATGTACGTGTGCAGATGCGTAAAGCAAAAAGGAAAGGAAAAAAGTCTGCCATAGGCAAAGTTTTCACTATTGTCAGAACCAAATTCCATTTCAGGAAAGAGTGGGGCTGCTGGTGATGGGTTCCGCACACCATTCAATCAGTATGTACCGTGTGTCCACATCAGGCCTGCCTTTCTAAGTGAAGAAAGGGGATCTGGTCTGCTAAGTGTTATTGTATGGAGATTGGTCATAGAGGACTCTTACTCAGCATCCACTGTGCCACAATACCTTGAAAAGTGCATCAAACTGAACACAGAACTACAGGCATTGGATTTTTGTTGTCGGCTATGCTGTCGGTAATCCAGCTACTGTGGATTTGGGAAGGTCATGGAGGTTGTGGCTGTAAATGTAGGGTTACGGTTCAGCAGGTGAATGTCAGGGGCATTGCAGGTCCAGGTGAGCTGGCTTGTTTGCAAAGGGATTTACATTCTGTGCATGTTATCAAGCAACATGGTAGATTTTAGCTCTTACCACCCACCCTCTGTGGAGCCCAAAATTACCAACAGTGGGTCAGTGAGGACAAAAAAAGGCTCCATAGCGAAGTTGACCTTTAGGGGGAAAGGAAATACACATTCCTGCATGGTTTTTCCTGTGTTTCTTCACTACACTCAGGGATAGTATCTCAGTAAGAGCTCAACACAGAGATGCTGATTGTTTCTGTCTCTCTAATGATCCACCTTCTTCATCCCTCTCCAGCCCTGGTGACCAGAACACATCTATTCAGAGAAACATTACCACTGCCATTTCTGCTCCAAGACACACAGCATCCCTCATCAACAAGAAGTCAAGGTCATGACACCCCCAGACGCCCAATGCACAGACTCATCTCTTCTGGTTTCCTTGCTGCTGAGAACCTCCCTCCTCACACCCGCACTAATGGCACCATTACAGCTCCCCTCCAGATTGTTTAACAGATGCTCTTGATAAATACTGAAAGCAGCTGAAATGCTGCAGGAAATGAAGCGCGGCTGCACGGCTGCCAGTGAAGGATAGGAGACACTTACAAGGTCTTTGGGATGGGGCTTGTATGAGCAAAGGGCCCTTTCACCAAGATTGAAGGGTCTAGAGTTGAGGAATGAGTGGACCTGAGTAACATGAATTCTATAAGGCATCATCAGCTCCCAGGTTAGTGGCAAGGGGAGATTCTCCTAAAGGAAATACTATGAACTGTGCTCCCAGCTGCACCTGTGCAAGTAATGAATTTACAGTCTGAATAAATACACACAGTGTGTGTATATATATTTATATTTAAGTGTGTGTTTGTTTGTATTTGAATGTTACTGTTCTCAAACAGCCATCTAATGTATTTGTGAAGACAAAGTGTAACCAATCCATCTAGGGGACAAAGAGCTTGTTGCAGTTCATTTTAGCTGAGCAGACAGAGAATTTTTCCAGGTGTTCTCTCCAGTGACATTAAATAGTCCCAAATAACAGATAGATTGAAGCATTAAGGCTTTTTTTCCCCCTTTTGACTTGCAAAAATAAGGCAAGCTTGCAAAATACAATGGCCCTGTGAAATCTGTATTTCGTCAAGAGAGCAGCATCCCTCTCACAAAGCTTCTGCTGCTCCCAGAAACAGCATATCAAACTGCAAGCACATCCTTTGTATGAAATGGGGGACCACTCTATTCCTCTGCTAGGAACTTCCTTTCCCCCTTTTCCCTTTTCTTTCCCTTTCCTTTTCTCTTCCCTTCCTTTTCCTTTGTCTCTGCCCTATATTTCCTCACTACTAGGCTAATCTAATAGATTTTTTCAGGAACTTTGTATTTAAACTTCTTTCAACATACTTAAATATCTCTAATGTTTAGATGTCTGATATTTCTCCTAAGCAGTTCCTCTTCTAACAGACCTACATATCTCCTTACCCCACTCCTTATTTCTCTGGATCCATTTGATCTCTTGGTTGGCAAACAGACGTCTGTGAGACACCACATTGTGAGAGCAGTGAGGGAGATGCTGCTGGAGTAATCAGCTCTCCAGTAGAGAAAGAATACAGTGTAAAAGGGTGCCTGTGCCTCCTGAGCATGGGTGGTGCCTAGGGAAAGATGGAGCTTTGGGAGGGTGGAGAGGGATCTTGTGGGGACAGAGAAGTGGTGTGTAATGGAATGGAAATAAAAGAGGTGAGAGAAAATGGAATGGAAAAACTGAGCTGTACAACACAGAGGACTTTAGCCAAAATGAGATTGTCATCGAGTCTGCCAGAGGGGGGTGAGAAGGGAAAAAACAAACCTGCCACAGTAATTCTTTTGTCATCACTAGCAGCATCTCTTTCAGAGTGTGCATCCCCTCTCCTGTGCTAAGCACACGCATCTCCTCTGCTAAGCACATGCATCTCTGCTTCTCTCAACTGTCTTCTGCCCTTTCAGCTTCCTATTTGATTTCATGTGCTCTCTTTCCCTCTTGTTACTCAGGTGTTCCTCTTCCACCCATTCCCTCTCATGGGGGACATGACCACAGAGCTAAACAGTACCAGCAAAACAGAACAAGGGTGTTGCAGGCAGGAGTGGATGTTTTGATGTAAATATACATAATGTGTGTACACATATATGGACGATGGGGATGAAAATTCATTGCACTGGAGCAAAATCTAGCCCTGATTTGACCACAGCCCTGCTTGTCCCTTCCTGCTGCACTGGGGTTTATATCTACACCTTCACTTTTCCTATGGGTTACAGGAGATTTTTACTGAGGATACTAAGAATAGGAAGGAGAAAAGAATGAGAAAGGAGTGCTAAAACAATATATGAAGATAGCAGAATATCATAGCATGAACCATTCTATGCCACACAAGCTATTTAAAATTAATGTCTTAATATAATATAAAATCCATGCAAATTGGATCTGGGGAAAAAAAAAGTGAAAATCAGGAGTCTTTCTCTTCTCAAAACAAAACATTTTGTCATTACCAAAATAAAGCAGGAAGTCAAAACTATTAATTTTAACTGTTCTTCATCAAGCATTCCATTGCAATTGACTTGCTGCAGTGAAACCCTGTAAAAACCCCTTTAGCTTCCAACACAAACTGCTCAGGGTAATAAAAGTTAAACAATTGGGGGAGGGGGAGGGGGGGGAGGAGGGAGGCAAGAGTTTTAACCCACCCCCATTGGCTATAGACTGGGTCCTTGGTTTTGTATTAGAGACCCTCTGAAACCCGCAGATCAGTGTGTTCTAACCCAGGATTCTCAGGTAGGAATATCTTTCAGTAACATCCCAGCCTATAAATTCCTCCTGCTAAACCTCTTCAGCTCAGCCCTGTTCCTCCTGCTTGTGTGAAATCCTGCAGGACTATCAAATGCCACCAAAATGCAGTCCTCAAATGGCATCAAACACTATCCGATGCTGCTAAGAGCACCTTTCATTTCACTTGGGATGTCTTTGTGCAGGAACCCTATAAGCAATCTGTGTGGCCACTACTGCCAGGAGGACGTGGAATTGGCTGGGGCTTCACTTCATGGTAATTAACAGCCAGGCCACTGATTAGAAAGTGCGGTTGGCTTCCAAAGAACACAGATCCACATCTCCGCCTCCAGGCTAAATTAAATCAGCAAAGCCTCTGGGAAGCCGCGCTGGTTTCTGCTGGGGTAGAGTTCATTTTCCAGTAGTAGCCAGTAAGGGGACATGTTTGGTTCCTGCTGGAAACTGTTGCCAATCCCGGGATGTTATGGTTCCTACTGGAATACACTGTTGCCAGCCCCGGGCTGTTGGGCTCCTGTTGAGCAGCGCTTGCCCAGCCATTGACACAGCGCTGCTCTGCTCCTCGCACCCCTCCAGGCAGCTGTGGGGGGGGGGGGGGGGGGGCACAAGCGGTTGTGGGGGATGCAGCAGGGACAGCTAATGCCGACTGACTCCAGGGGTATCCCAGATCATATGGAATCGTGCTCAGCGTATAGTGCTGGGGAAGAAGGAGGAATGGGGATGTTGAAAGTGATGGTGTTTGTCTTCCCAAGTCACTGTTAAGTGTGATGAAGCCCTGGCGTCCTGGGGATGCTGAGCACAAATGGATTCCTTGGTTTGCTTTGCTCCCCACATTCACCATGCTCTGGGTTGCAGCTCTCCATACAGTAGCTTTATTTCCCTCTGCCTCAAGAAACCACAACACAACGTTATAATAGGCTTTTGGTTGCAGTCAATGGGGTTAGTCCATCCTATCCAGAGCCTAGTGAGCCAAAACTCCCTGGACACAGCACTCAGATGCCATCACACTTGGCACTCACACCTACATCCTGCATCCAGCTTACAGAGAAGCTCATTCCTTCATCCAAACCTGGACTAGCCCAGGATTTAAAGAAGTCTCTCACCATCTTCTTCCAGTTTGCAAGTATGAAGACATCTACTGATCCCACTGTTGTCTGATACTGCAACAGCCCTGAAAATCAGTAAGGATCATACTGCAAGCAAGATACATCCTGTGTTTCTGGTCTTCTTGACAAGTCTGCCAGGCATTGAGTTTCTTGAAACAAACCAAAATCAACTGATTTCCCCCAGTAAAGTGGCTTTATGAAGAACAAGAGCAGAAGCCACTGAGGTGATAGCACTGGGGAAAAAAACCAACCACTTTCCATCATTTTCAAAGGTTCATGGGAGAAGCAGGGAGATCCAATTTGCACTGATGTCTGCTCTCTCACACACACTTGATTTTGTCTCCAGAGGTGATTTCACAAGCTCTCAATTGGAAAACCTCAGATGGCTCAGCTGTGTTCACTTCACAGCCTAGAGAGGCAATGTGACAGTGAAGAGACAGAGGTTAATGTGAGCTTCCGCATGTAGGGAAGCTACAGCCTCAGGGATCTGTGTTCTAAGTAGAAGTGATGCTGTGTGTTCTTTATGGGATAGGTATTTGTTTATGGAGACAAACCTTAACTGCTGTAAGTCAGAAGCTCTCTTTGGAAGATAACACATTGCATGCATGGGTGGTGTAAAGTCGTGACCACTGTGTCCTCAATACTAATCATCCATTGATTCTGGACAGAGCAATACCCATATACTCTATAGCCAACTGGCATTTGTGTTTCTTTGTCTCTGCCTTTTCCCCTGTCTCTTCCCACATTCATCTTTAAGTGCACTGTTTTCCAATCTGCCTTTCCTGGCTTTCTGCCCTTTCCCCTTACAAAACTTTGTTCTCCGTTTGCCCAATCCTTTCCTTGTAATGACTTCTCTCTCTTGCATATATCCCAGTTTGCTTACTGCTTCTCCTGTATTTTTCCTCCCCTCTTTTAAATCTTCCCCAGGTTGCTATTCCCCCTCTTTCAGTTCCCTCCTCCTCTTCCCTTCCTCCATAGGCTCTTTCCTCCCCATGCTAGGGAGTCATGGTGGATATACCACTGTCAATAGCTGTGATTTCTACTAACTGCCTGGCCAGGGTCAAGGAGGGTTTTTTTTCATTATCCTTTTATTGCAAACAGCCTCTGCATACAAGAAGCTCCATTAGTAAATATCGATGCACAGCAGGCTGGGTGCACATAGATTACCACGACACATCAAACAGCAGAGATGACAAATAGGCAGCTGAGCGCAGGCAGTAAGAAGAACCGTGTTACCATAAGCAAGAAAACAGAACAACTGCAACAGGGGAAATAATTAAACACAAATACAGCAGCACCTTCTCAGCACTGGAAAGGCAGATGGGGGAGATGGCAGCTTCCAACTCAGGCTGGAATCTCCCACTAAGAGACTGCTGAAATTCCAAGTGTGCCTTAGCAGTTTCTGCAGCTGCTTTTTGTGCTTTGAAGAGAAGGGCTCAGCAAACTGATTTCCAGGCAGAATTTGCTCTTGAACACAGTGTTATTATAGAAACATGGTGCTCTCAGCCAAGGGGCTGTGTGGGACCATGTTCATACTAAAATCTACTGGCTTTGACCACTGTCTTCAGTGGGTTTGATGTCCAGGGCATAATCTCCCCTCAGCATGCTCTGTTCCTGGCAGTGTTCAAGGCCAGGTTGGACAGAGCCTTGGATGACATTGTCTAGTGTGAGGCATCCTTGCCCATGTCAAGGGGGTTGGAACTGGATGATCTTATGGTCCTTTGCAACCCTAACTATTCCATGATTCTATGATCATATACATATTTTAGTTGAAAATGCAATTAGATGCATACTAATGTGAAGGGTACAAACAGAAAAGGAAAAGAAAAATATATGCTAAAGAAAACAGAAAGAAAAATTATAGGAGGAGACAGAGAAAAGCACTTCAGGCAACAGAGGGAAAATGAAAGAGAAAACTGGAGAACTGTGGAGACAGAATGAGATGCTAAGGAGAGAGATGCAGAAATAATAAATGCACCAATACAAGGTAAGAAAGGAAGACCCAGGTTTCTCAATGCTACACACTGATGCTGCTCCATAAAACCCTAATTTATGTCACCTGGGGGTCCAGTCCATGACTTTAAATCATAGAATTCTTAAGGTTGGAAAAGATCTAAGAGGTTACCAAATCAAGCTGTTAACCCAGCACTACCAAGTCCACCACTAAACAATGCCGCTAAGCACCACATCTACACATCTTTTGAATACCTCCAGGGATTCTGACTCCACCAGTTCCCTGGGCTGCCTGTTCCAGTGACTGACAACCCTTTTGCATGGGGTGGCTGTTACCCAAGTGCAGGAGCTGCCACTGAGCCTTGTTAAACCTCATACAGTTGGCCTCAGCCCATCGATTCAGCCTGTCCAGGTCCCTCTGCAGAGCCTCTCCAGCCTCAAGCAGAGCAACACTCCCAGCCAACTTGGCGTCACCTGCAAACTGCACTTGATCCCCTCGATCTTTACCAGATCACTGATAAAGACATTAAACAGAACCGGCCCCAGCACTGAGCCCTGGGGAACACCACTTGTGACCATATACCAACTGGATTTAGCTCCATTCACTGCTCCTCTTTGGGCACAGCCATCCATCCAGCTTTTTTTTCCCCAGCCAACAGTACACTCATCAAGCCAGGAGAAGCCAGTTTCTAAAGGAGAATGCTGTAAGAAGTGGTGTCAAAGGTATCACTAAAGTCTAAGCAGACAACATCAACAGTTTTTCTTCATCCACTAAGAGTCACAGGAGATCAGGTTAGTCAAGCAGGACCTGCCTTTCACAAACCCATGCCAACACAGCCCGCTCACCTGCTTGTCCTTTATGTGCCACATGATGCCACTTTTATGGAGCATTATGGATCAACAGCACCTCAGCATCTGGCTCACCACCATGGGCTGCAGTCCAAACAAGGATATGTGATACATAGCATCATTCCCTTCGAGGGCACAATCTCCTATTGCTCCCAGTTCCCCAGACTATTAGCTAAATAAAATCGGCAGGAACTTCAGTTATTGTCAGCAAGTTTCCCATTCCCATCACCTGTCCAGACCATGCCCCGTGTCAGTTATACCCAGTACTTCAGTGTCTGTAATGAAAGATCAGATTTACTCTCCTCTGCTTATTCATTCTTAGATCAATCTAAGGTTTTACTCTAACCTGTTCTGCACTTTCCACTGTTTCTATTAACACTCCCTTAAACCTTTGGCTGAGTTTTAAAACCCTTCAATGAAGTGCTTCTCACAGATTTCTTTGGTCCTGAGAAACAAGTGAATAAAAATCCAGTAAAACTGTTCATGAAGGAAGAATTAGGAGGGTCAACCCCCCCTTGATTTTGCTTAGAAGTTGGTTCAGGTCTTCATTTGGCCAATACAATTAATAGAGATCTTGGACTTAGCAGTATCAGGCAACAGTTTGTCCCTGTATATTGACCTCAGAAGTATCATGGAATTGAGTAGAAAGCATAAGGAGATGGAGCAGGGTGTGCAGTAAGTAAAGGAAGTAAAGCCTGTGCTCTAAGGTATTTTTCCCTGTATTTGTTTCTGAGGCCTCCCAAATAGCATCCCTCTTCCCTGTGCACAGTTCTGTAACTCCTGAGTTCTGCATGACTCATTGCCCCAAGCAGCAATGAATTGTCTGCCAGGTTACTGCTTCTGGGGTATTAACAGAATATTGAGATTCTTATTTCTGATCTCCCTTAAAACCTCTTGGTAAATGGATCTGGCTCAGAGAAAGGATGAAAATAATGCGTGCAATAAAAAAGCCCCCCCAAAAGGAGGAGAATTGAAAAAAAAGAGAGAAATTAAGAAAAAATGATAGGATTTCCAGAGAGTCCTGACTGATCTCCACTTCATTATTGAAAGATTGAACTATTAAAGGGACACAGTAGGCCTGAAGGTATTGTGCGATCATTTGTGCAAATGGTAATTTCAGTGTTCAGTCTATCATATCCATAAATATAATGTGGCTGGGACTGACATGAGTTATAGCAAATCCCTTTCCCAGGAGGCTCCATGCCACTTTGATGCAATGCCTGAGAACTCAAAGAGCTGGAAAGTAAGAAATTCCTCCCTCCTGTCCTTGCTCTCTCAGCTGAGCGGATGGGTGAAGCCACTCTGATTTCAGCAGATTTGTGGAATTAAATGGAGAAGCCATAGCACTCACAAAGAAACTGTTCCAATTCCAGTAAAACTCATCCCTGCCTCGTACTTCCTCACTCACAACAGAACATGCAAAATCTGCTCAGTAAATAAAGATGTGTTACTCTGGCTCAATGCACTACTTTGCTAAAGTGTTAATCCCAAGGGAAGTGAACGCCAAATACTTCCCTGGATTTACAGATGTGCTGCTTGGCTATGTGAGTCCTCACACTCTTGTAGGTGGGGGAATATGTGTCCTAATATTGAGACATCACTCTCCTGCTCTTTGTGAACTCAGAAGCAAACAGTGCAAACTGGGATATTCAACTGTGCCTAGTATGGTCACCTGAATCCCAGTGACCTTAATCTCAATCTGTAAGAAAGGAGCATCCTTTCTCTGCTGTGTTCGTGCACTCCTGGACATCATCTGCAGAGCTGGTGAGCTGCTGTGTAAATTTGTAGTGTATCAATCCAGGTTAACTACTTTCTGGGATTCCTATGGACAGACTACATTCTCTCTTAGGGTCAAGTTCTACACTTCCCTGTTACTTCCATATCCCCTTGCTGTGCATGTTGCTCAACAGGCTAGCACTTCAGGGTCTTGGCCTTACAGCTATCTGGGCCAGGACCTGGCCATAGGGCACCAAAGACCTGGTTTATCTGCCTATGTTTCCCCAGTTCAGAACTGAGATGCAGCAAACCCCAGCCTGGACTAGACACAGATATCAGAGTAGATCTTACACTTGAATTACCAAACACAAAAGGGGAGCTGTAAGAAATTGCTAGTGGGATTTGTGTTTTCAAAGTCCAATTAGTACACTGATGTAGTATTTGGCAGCAAAGTAACAAGATTAACAAACCTAAAGGATGCCAAAATAGAGAGCTGTGACACTGAGATAGGAGAACTGATAGTTCTCAGACTGTTGAGACCCCATCAGCAGTATTGTGAATTCACCTTAAGGCACTGAACCACCAGTTACTGAAAACCAGTCCTAGATAGGAATAGCCTTGAACTTGGGAAACAATCTTGTTCTGTTTCTGACCCTAACAAAGAAAGCTTTTCACACCATTTCTGTATTGAGAGAAACAAACACAGGCTCTCCCAGCTTCCTAAAGGCAAAAGGCAGAAACTTGTGCTTTGTATTCATCAGCTCTGGAAAAAAACAGAAGCGTTGAAATGTCACAACACTGCTTAGTTATGTAGACTGCAACTACTGGGATTATTATTTGTGCAGGATTTCAGTAACTTCTTTTCAAAGAAGTGGGGCAACGTTGCATTAAATCCTGTGGCTTGTTCCGTGTTTGGGGCAGTGCTTTACTTGGTGAGACACAGCTTCACTGGACTGCACAAGAAAGTGAAGGGATATGGGCTTTGCTGGGGAGTTTTTTGTGTAGTATGTCTAAATAATGTTCTTTGCTCACTGATTTATCATAAACCTACACTTGACATTCACATTTCACCTTGGTCTCATATTAACGTTATAAAGAATATCTAAGATATCATCTATTTCTCTGTGAAGGGGTGAACTTCATTATCCTTATTTGTTCAGAAAACATTACCCTTGGTTTTATTATTATTTCTGTTTAAAAGCTTGTCTTATCTGCTTTTTTGCTTTGCTTTTTACCTTTCACAAGCTAAGAAACAACTACCAATAAAAAGCAAGTATTTTCTTTATTCGATGCAATTTGACTGCAGTAGCTAAGGGAGAGACCTGAAAACACGCAAACATATTTCTTACATCCCAAGGACCCATAGCATCAGTGGGTTTGAAGACCTTGTGCCTCTGTGCTTCTTCCTCACTATCTCTTTGGAAGGTTTATGACTTGAAAAGACAAATCTCTGTGTCCTGCAATGTGGCTTAAAATACTAACCCATTAAAAAGTAACAAATTGTCTTCATACCTCAGCCCTTTGTGCATGTGGTGTTTCTAATGAGGGTCTGGGCTTTCTACAGCAACCAGAACAAAAGACTTCTAATTCTTGCTTCAACCCATGGGGGACATTTAGCGCTAGGCAAAGGCACGACTCTACCCCTGCCAAGATATCAACCCCATGTCTGAGCTGATCCGTAGCCAACTACAATTTGTTTGCTGTAAACAACAGCAGGTGGCTTCACCAGAGAGCAGCTACTATGGGTAAGAAGTTACAAAGGGATTTGGATAGATGGCTGGTGTAGGGAAAAATCAAAGGGGTCATATTTATGCAAGTAAAAGGATCAACAGGAAAAAAAACAGCACATCTCTCTACTTCCTTCTTTCCTTGCCTCTTCATCCACCACCCCTCCTCACCCCCCCATCTGCTTGCTTAGGAAATGACTGTACGACCAAAATCCACAGGCAGCTTCAGCTCCTTCCCCTCTCTTGACCTTTTTCACAGTTCTAAGGGTTATTTAATGAGCTTAGAAAAATAATGCATTAGTTAATGGCAGAATCCCTGGAAGGGCAGCATTACTGAGTTTCCTTTTCCTCCTCCTCACCCTCACTGGAGGCCTCATCACCTTCAAACCCCCACTTCTTTCTTTCTTGTGTACTTTAAAATGCTTTCAAATTAGTGGCACTTTACAAAATGGAGAAAGAGATCAGTGAGAGGCTTGGAAAGGGGCATTTAAATGTTGCACTTCGTGAAACATAGTCACAAAGGTTTGATCTTCTTAAGCGAGTGAGAATGAAAAGTAATTTCTGTACAATCAGGATGGAACAACTGCTTTACATCAGGAGACACACTAAGAGTCATACTATTACATCTCATAGAAGAGGCCACTATACACTGTAAAATAGAGATCACTTATTGCCAAAAGGTTAGTACAGCTTCATTCGTGCTATAAACAGCCACACAAAATTAAGAAGATTTGTTGTAATAAATCTAGACTCAATTTCAAGACAGTGGAAGCCAACAATTCTGCCCCTTCTCCAACACAGACAAACCCTACTGCCCACAGGCACTATCAGCACCTCATCTTTCTTCCCAAAATTGAACTTCCCGTGATTTCCAGTTACACTTGAGACCATGCTATAATTCAGTGCAGAATCCAGAGGCTGCTCACAGTTAAAAAGATAAAACAAAAAGCCCCCTGGCAGCCTAACCCTCATTTTGAAATAGTTTTGGGCCTTTTAAGTGCCAGAAAAAGCTGCCTGTAAGGGTGGCTAAAGTGATATCAGTATGTAGGAACTTTGAAGTATCAGCTTGATCCAAAACAGAATTGGGTCTTCAAATCTATGCATTTACCCTTGCAGGTAGCCCTTTCATATAATATTCTTAAAATAATCGTTTTTCAACTAATAATTTATTGTGCCTTTCCATTTGCAGATCCACCCACCATACTATAAGGAGCAGACTGAGGAATCAGCAGTAGATATTAGTTACCTTAGACCTCAGGTGAGTGTAAGGAGAGACATCTCCAAGCTGATTCAATGCACCTAAGAACTGAATCACACTCTGAAGGAGGCTGTTTAATTATAAGGTAGTCTAGTATGACTAAATCCCTAGTTTAAGTACCTTCACTTAATGTCTATGGCATGGTGGGATGAATCTCAGGTTTTCTCTCTTCTTGAAAGGCTTTGCAGAAGAGCTCTTTCTTCTGACTTTAAGAAGCTTGCTTATATTCTTCAACTTGAATTTAATCATGGCTAGTTGACTTCTGCTTCTTCTGTCAGTGCTATCCTTGAGCTCAACACATCCTCTCCTCCTCTGGATTTTGAATCCTTTTCATCTTCTCCACATATCCCTCAACACTGTGTTTAGCAACAGCAATTGTTTACTTGTCTTAAAAATTCAAGTCTTTGACTCTCCATCCACTTGATTATCCTATCAGTTCTTTTCTGAAGCTGTTCTTATCTGAATTAAGTCTGTATTAGACACAGATGTCTCGAGCTGTACATAGCACTACACATGAATGTGTACCAGGCTCTTATACAAGAATATTTTCATTTCTCTTCCTTTATTAGAGACATGTTGCCTGAGGCATCTTAGAATCTGCTTTTCCCACAGTTCCATCACATACTGATACCTCAGCAGACTCTTCGAAGCTTGTCTAACATACCCATGCATTTCTCAGCCTCGCAAACATTGTTTTTCCTACACAGATTTCTCAGTTCACTTCTCCAATGCTCATCAGCAGTGCAGCACAAACAAATTCCCTCAGTTTAGACTAGCTTTTTCTAACATCATTCATCACTAGTATTTTGTGCTGATTTCCAGTATTAATGAATATATGAAGCTGGATCAGAGAGTGCTGGTCCTGCTAACCACCCCCACTGAAATACTGCCTTCTTGGAGAAGTTATCCCTTCCTGCAACACTTCTGATTGGATTTAACTTAATTTCACCTACTTCTGTGCTAATGAGTGTATCTCATATTGCAGGTATCAAATGTCCCTAGCTTATTTGGCTCTTAATCATGTCAAATAGACAGGAATTAGTTAACTTCTTAAAGCAAGACACAACAATATTCTTTCATGGTCTTTCTGCCAGCTAAAATGCTGCGATCCATCTTACGGTATTGTTACTTTTCTCCATGTAAAGCTGGCTTTGCATACTACAGAGGTCACACTCATAGACTTAAAAGAGCCTTGCTTAAATATTTCTTAGATACATGTGCTTACTATTTTTCTATCATATAATACCAACCTGCTACTGAACCAACTTACTATGAAACAGCTCTTTCAGATATCAGAAATAAAAGCAATTTGTTCCTCTCATTATCATCATATCAAGCAGTTTGAATTTTACCTCTACTTAGGCTGTAGTAATTTAAATGTCTGTACATTCAGTTTCATTCATGTGCTGCCTTTATCCCATGGTCATTATCAGTATCCTTGCTGAAATGGAAGGAAATGTATTCATTTTGTTTTGAGGATGAATGCAGATTACTTTTAAACTTGGTCCCATTCTTCCTCATGGTATCAGTATTTCTTCTCTCATTATATTCTCCTTATTTCTATGGGTGAGGAATTTCTACTGTTTGTTTTCATTTCCTCTGCAAAGAGCTTCCTTTGTGAGGAAATTAAAACCTTGACATTTGGCAATTCTCACTTTATCCCCACAGCTCATCTGAGATGTTGTTCTCACTGCTGATCAGCCCCTTTCTTTATAGGTCTAGTTATAACCCAAGTGGGTATCCAGAAACCTTTGATTTTTTTATTGTCATAGGACATTTATCCTTTTGACTTTCTGAATACATCTCATTGTCTGATGGTTTTAATCTAGAGAATTACACAATAGATACTTTTATCCTAGAATCTGCAGCCATCTCCCTTGTGTTAATGTAGCCAGTTACATTTTAACACAAATTAATAGAGTTATTTCTAGATAGAGAATGATTTTATCTCTCAGAACTTCCAGGCAGAGAGAAAACAAAAGTTATTCACTCTACTTAGAAGTCCAGGTGCTGCCCAGGGTATTGAGTAAGGCTGGAGTGATTTCTCCTGTATACCCAAAGGATGGAGACTGTAACACAGGTCAAGTTTGTCTGAAAAACCTGGGTTTGAATATTGAGGTCAGATTCACTCTTATAAAGGGAAGGAAGCAGAAATACTTTTGTCATGAATTATATAAGTTTACCCAAAATACATTTGTAGCATGTAAAGCAAAGAATGGCTTTTTTCCCTAGTGTTCTGCACAAAGATGACTTTCACTATTCTGCACAAAGATGACTTTCACTACTAAAGTAGTACAGAAAGACATTTTTTGCCTCTTAGTCTTAAGCTGAAAGGCACATCTAAAAAACTAGATTTAACTGTGGTTATCAGTTGGGAAAAAGCTGAGATTGACACTAAATTTTAATTCAGGCCTTATAAACCTGAATTCTCATTTGATTTTAGGCTTTGAATATGTTTTAAAGTCTCACTGGTCAGTGAGCTCACTGCCTAGATAAGAAATTTTACTTCACCCTTCAGTACCTCCCATGTAACCCACTCATTTGGGGCCTAGTATTTTAGTATTGAATAGAGCAGCAACATCACTGTTCAGCCATGCTCATTTCTGCATTTCCTGAATTCCCATTGAATACTTGCACTGGATATTTGGAATATGCATTGTCACTGCTTCTGCACAATCCCCTTTCTATTATAGGTACTAATACAGAGCAGCTGCTGGTATATACATAGCTGTTCCATGAAGACTGGCTACTTTAAGGACTGTCAGATAACTAGACCTAAATTACCTAGGGATTCCTTCTCCTTGAATTATTCTACTATGAAATTCTCATCTGCAGGCTGCAAAGGGGAAACGACAGAGGGAAAAGAAACAGCTTCCTCCTGTCTAAACTTTCTGAGGAGCCTGTCGTGCTAAGTACTGGTCTGTCTCCTCTTATTTGTGTTAAATCACTCTTTCAACTCACTGCCTTCCACAGGAAGAGCTGAGGCAGCAGCACAAATGGATCCTTAAGTACAAGGGGCTGGAGTGAGCTATTTCCATATACATGTGGAGGTAGACAAAAATAAAAAGAAGTACTTTTAGCTTCATGTTTCTATCTCTCACCTCCATTAGCAAAAGACTGGGACACTCCCAGCCCTTTATTCTTGTATTATATATGTCCCAAAATCGCTTTAAAACTCCTCTCAATCTTAATATATATATATATATAAATATATATAAAGTGTATTAATATAAAATAAATAAAAACCTGGAAAGAAGCTTTGTTCCCATCCACTGGTAACCAGATGATAGGGAGATGCTTTAGCTGCAAAGCTTACGAGTTCCTTGCTCTGGCCTCAGAACAGCATGAACATTTATAGTTAAGTAGACCAAGGTCTGAACATACCTAGAGCCCACCTGAACCTTAAGAAGTCTATCTCAGGAACATTCAAATACCCTTCTAAGGAACTGCCATTGATCTTACCTTTAGTATAACTTCTAGATGAGCCTAAAGAGCAAAAGCTGTGTCCTCCAAAGCTGTTAACTCAAATGTCCTTCACCTTTTTCTTATTTATAGGGGAAGAGAAAGCAATGAATGGGTATGCAAGGGAGTCTTGGGACTTTTATCTGGCCAATAAGTTGATCCAGCTGGACTCAGGCAATAGCAAGGCAAATCTTGGGCTCTTGCAGCCTTAGGTGCTCTGTGTTGCATCTCTGTCTCTGTGTGTCTGCTGCTGCTGGAAGCTCTCATGTTGGAGTGTTATAGTCCCCAAAAAGGAGACTGAGGCCGCCTACGGGCTCTCTTGCTAAAATTGCTTTCATTTAGAACTATTTATCAGCATTTTCACACCATTTTTTAACTGCTCTACTCAGCAGCCTCGTGCAATGCAAATGCCTCCAAGTCATCACTGCAAGCCAAAAGAGCCCAGCCTGATAAAATATAACACACGAGGCAGGGAAATTCAATTACAACAGACTGGCTGTGCTACCCCCAGCTCTTTACTGTGCTTCAAAGTGGGAGGAATAACAGGGAGAGAGATCCTGTAGACATGTGCATGCAATCATTTTTGCTGCTGGTCTCTCAGAGGCAAAGTGATGGGTAGGTCTGGCCAAGCAGGGGAGAATTTAACTCCTGTGATATGACCCATTGCAAAAGCTGAAACTTCATTTCTGTCCCACCTGAGCTTGGTTTTGAGGATTTACATTAGGTAAATTTCACCCTTAAACCCAGCTCAGAGTGTTCAGAGATTCAATTTGAAACATTTCTTTGATTTGAGGTTGGAATGGTTTAAAATAGCTTCAGTCACAGCACTGGGGCAAGTAGGGAAATGTGCACATCTGCCTTATCACACCCAGGTAAGTAAAAGTCACAAGTTCTCCGTGCACATATCTCTGCATGTGTGAAATGAATCCCAGAGATTTGAAGACAAGGTAGAAGAATTATTCCGTATTATACCAGCAGTATGCATTAGCTGTATCTGATCAGCCCTCCAACTGTATACTCCTTTACAAACTGGCAAGACACTTCTTTACCATTGCATGCCAGAATACATAAGAGAGTGTAATGACATTCCAGGGCAGAGCTGTGAGCCTTGTGTAGTTTCCAAAAGCTGCAAAGCATCTCTCACGGTATTTTCCTAACTCAGGACCTTCACAGTGCAGCAAGAACAAAGCTGTCTCACTTATGATACAGTGGAAGGTGTCCCTGCCCATAGCAGGGGGTTTGGAACTAGGTGGTCTTAAGGTCCTTTCCAACCCTAACTATTCTATGATTCTATGATATTCCTTTAAGTGAAAGTACAGTCTTGTAGTGCTGTTCAACCTCTTTTTCTCTTTCCTGAATCCACACGTACATATGTCTGCATTACATACATACATTTTTTTCTTGTTCTTTGAGTAATTATTTTTGTTCCAGCAAAATCAGAACAAGCAGAGCAGCTACAAATATCTCCAAAGCTTTTAGAGAGCAGGCAGCAGCCCACACACCAAGCTGCTTGAAGAGAAACACTTGCCATGCTGAAAGTCAGATGCATCTTCCGAACCGAGAGCTGCAGCCGTGGAGCTGGGGTGAAGCAGGAAGCAATGAGGCACTGCAGCTCCTGTCATTGACTCCACTGCTTACAGACCTGCAGCCCTAACACTGGCCACGGGTAGCTAAGTCCCTCCTCACTTCACTGCATTGAAATGGTTCCATGGGGAAATATGGGGAAAGGGTTCTAATGGGAAAATAGCATTTGGCTTCCAGGATGTGAATAGAAGGAGCTGACAGTATTTGCTGCATGAGCCTGTGCTCAGGATAATGCTGGGAGTATCCATTAGTTCTGCTGCCATGGGACCAAGAATTTAGGAGCCTTTAGCATAGAGATGTGTGTCTGAAGTCTCTGCAGTGTTTCAGAGGCACATCCAAGAAGTTGTAGCATACTGAGCTAGGGCTGGAGCAGCTCACGTCTGGAGCCAAGCTGAGAAAGTTGGGCTTGCTCAGCCTGGAGAACAGCAAGAGGCTCTGGGGAGACCTTAGAGCAGCTCCAGTGCCTGAAGGGGCTGATAAACCTGGAGAGGGGCTTTGGATAAGAGCCTGTAGGGACAGGCCAAGGGGAATGGCTTGAACCTGAAAGAGGGGAGACTGAGATGAGCTCTTAGGCAGAAGCTCTTCCCTGTGAGGGTGCTGAGGCGCTGGCACAGGGTGCCCAGAGAAGCTGTGGCTGTCCCATCCCTGGCAGTGTTCAAGGCCAGGTTGAACACAGGGGTTTGGAGCAAGCTGCTCCAGTGGAAGGTGTCCCTGCACTACTCCATACCCATAATATCCCAGCTACATTTCAGGATCCAGGAACCTGCTTTGTGGAGACGTATGCTCCTTACCTCTGCCTCCTTGCTAAACAGCAGCCCAGAATCTGTGACTTTGAAACATCAGTTGATAACGGCTGGTATCTTCTGCAAGCAGCTGTCAGGAGCTCCCCCAGCCAAACTGCACATGCAGTTTGTTAATTCCACCCATACCTGCCTGAAGTGCAAAGTCTTATTACTACTATCCATTACCTTGGGTAAATATTGGAACAGCAGCATTCAGAACACAATGCACTGAGATGCAAATGCATTCAGACCCAAGCCCTAAGGATCCTACTGAGCTTTTACACAGGAAAACTATTCTTGGATGCCATGGTGATGCAGGGAAGTAAGTTGGCCTCACCTGTGGAGATTGAAGAATACTGAAATGTGGCTGCATTATAGAATTATAGAATGGTTTGTATTCGAAGGGACCTTAAAGCTCATCCAGTTCCAGCCCCCTGCCACAGGCAGGGACACCTTCCACTAGAGCAGCTTGCTCCAAGCCTCATCTAACCTGGCCTTGAGCACTGCCAGGAATGGGGCAGCCACAGCTTGCCTTCTTGTGACAAGGCTTAAGCACCTGCTTAATTTTAAGCTGGTTCTTAAAGCTCAAAAAGATTGCACAAAGTGTTTTTCTAAGGGGTGTTTTCCTGTCCTGAATGCCAATGCACTTAGAGCTGCCTGAAATCAGTACCAGTGGGAGAAGAGTATCCTCTTTGGGTAGGAAAGCTTTGGAAAAGCAGATGTAAAGGCTCCATTGCCCCACACAAATATCCTACTTTAGAAAGCCAATTCATTATCCCTATGGATTTGAATATTCTGTATGGGAAAGCAGTTGTTTGAATAGATGTGAGGGAAGACACATACACAAACACTCACACAGAGGATATTGATCTAAACTGTATTTATGATTCCTCAGGCCTGTAAGAAATTGATTTTAGACTATTATTTCTCTCTCTGTCTCACTCCAGCTGAAAATCAAAGCTCAGTGGAGGATCCCTTATAGAATTTTTCTGATAGAGAAAGGGAAAAATAAAAGGTTTCCCCTAAAGTTGGTGTAGAAAGAAAAAAAAGGGAAAGCCTGAGAATCCTGTGGGTTTGGTGTTCAATATCCCGTCAACTGGCTTTGAAAAGGAACAGAACACTTAGAAATCACATTGAAGAATAAACAAGTAAACAAACACAGCTCAGCTTCTTTCCTTTTCAAGTATTGTATTTATCTGCAGTGATTCAGACAACAACTTGATTTTGTGATTCTTCTTTCTCTCCAAAGTGAATTCCCTGGAATTCAATGTTCTCATTAAGACGTTTTTGGTTTAAAGAGACTTATACAAACTTCAAATTACAAATCAGCCCCTGTGCCAGCCATCTGCACTGGCACCTATCTGCCAAATGGAATTCAGACTGAAACTCAGGCTCTGGACCTAAACAAACAATCAATCTTTATTAAGCAAAGTGTTCAAAACTTTAAGCCCACATTTAAAGGGAAGATTGCAATTTTGCTGAGTTTTTAACTCTGTGATGAGTAAATACCCAAAACAGCTGCTTGTGCTTTGAAAGAGTTTGTCCCTGTTCGCTGCTGTCAAACCTCCTACATACTTCAGCAAGACCTGCATCAATACAAAGTCACGACAAACTCAACCTTCAGTGTCTGACCACTGAGTTTTGCTTCAGCACAGAAAGACATATAACATGAGACTGATCTTTCAGATATGGAGCACTGTCTTCTTTTAGCTCCCACCATCTTCATTTTCACTACCCCCTGTGTTTTCTGCTCAAGTCAGGTCCTACCCATTGAGGGGATCCACTTCATTTCATTCCAAACACCAAACACCATCTAATTCTAAACCAAACAAAAATTAAACCCATCTTCCCATCCTCCTCCCTGAACCCCCTAATTGCCCATTACCCTCTATTGTGCTCTGACACAAAAGTAATTCGACTAAGTGGGGAGTTTTGTTGTTGTTTTCTCTTTCATAAAAACTGTTAATTTGCTATTAAATCTCTTGTTGAAAGACTAATAGCTTAATGAATGCATTAAACGTGCAAATTAGGGAGTTTTTTTTCCTGCATTACTTAGTTGAAGATTGAAAGGGCATGATATATCATTGTTGGCTCAGTAGGATTTAATGAGGCATTAGACCATCTTCTGTCTTGGAGGCCAGACTTATGAATGATCCCCAGAACTGCACAGGCAACACTTGTCCCAGGTCCCTCTCTTGCTAGGGACATATATTTTCCCCTTGCCTGTTTCTTCTCCTGTCGTCGCTGATGTACGTGAAATAAAAATGTAGTTTCCAGATCAGTTTTATAATGAAAAGTAGCCCATTCCTGATGACAAATGTTGTTTACAGTCACTAGAAAAGAGGATGGAATGAATATATTAGAGGAGGAGAGGATAGCTTTTATATTCATTATACTGCCATTTGGGGCCTGCGAAGACACATAACCTTTCCCTTTCTCCCTCCATCATACAGTCACTTTCAGATGTCTACATTAAAATAAAAAGCTGCAGGCAGTGTGCTTTGCATTAGCTACTATCAATGAAGAAGAAATTTTCCACCAGTCAGACAGAGCTCCTTGTGGGAATACCATCCCCCTGAACGCACTTACTGAGGTTTTCTTGGATGCTTCCCCTACTATGCCCATCCTCAGACTCTCTCCTGCTCCACAGAAAAGAAGAACTGCATTAGACACCTACTAAAAGCCAGGGAAAAGTCCTGATCCTCATTACTTCGAAAGGAGAGTGGCATTAACTCACATCAGGATGATGTAGGACATCATCCTACTTGAGGAGAGGGCAGCCTCTTCAGAAGGAGTTATTTAGGAAGTTATTTAGATCTTTGGGGACTGAAGTGAAAGTCACAAACCCCATCTGCTAAGGACAGAAAATAACTACCTTCAATTCCACCAAAAATTGCATTTTGAACTGGTAGAAGCCTTTTGGATGCCTCAGTTGGACATGGTTTGCAGAAGCTTGCAGGCTTCCAACATGAGACCAAGAAGACACTGTTTCTAGACAGGCATATTTTGAGTGTGGAGATGACAGATATGAACAGATTTGGAGGAAAATCTCTCCTATGAGGCTTGGCAGACTTTTGCTGCTCAGAGAGAAGTGGAGGCAAAAGAAGGAGGATGGAGTTTGTGGAAGATAGAGTTTTCTCTTGGCAATGACAAAAAAGAAACTGTTTATTTTGAGTAAAAGTTAGATAAATTAAATTCCAGGAGTGGGATGCATAGTTCCAATACTTCTGGGGTTGTGTCTGTCATGTAACAGGAGGAGGTCTGTGGAGAGGCGGCTGCAGGACAGCCATGAGCTGAGATGTTCTGGAAGAAACCCAGAGTCAGACAGGCTGGCACCTATCCCACCCTCATGTCTTTACTTATAACTACTATTTGCCATGATCAAAAGACTGTCAGATACTAATGAAGTCTGAACGCATCATCTCATTCACACTGACTCATGCGAGACATCTTGGGCATCCAAGTTTAGTGGGTCGTGTTCCCAGGCTCCTTCTGTAGCCAGCAAAGAAGGATTAGCTCTTCCAGATTTGGGACAGATAAGTTAGGATCCTGGCATGAATTACCATGTTTTTCAAGCCTCTCTCTGCTGATTTCACAAGGAGCTTTAAGGATTCCTGACAGTTATCTCTGACACCCAAGTCAGATGTCTGAATTTACACAGTGAATAGCTTTATAGGGCTCTGATTTTATTAATCTCTGAAAACCCCAGTATGTGAAAAGCAGCAGGGTTCCACTGCTGCAATTAATGGCTTATGGTTAGACACTATCTAAGAAAAGCCACAGAGTACAGAATTATTGCTATACCTCTATGCTTTCATCTGAGCTAGTGCCCTCCACTGGCCTGAAAGGAGTCTCATAGAAAGGACATGTAAGAGAGCATCAGAATGAAAATGGGGTTCTGATTGCATGGAAATTTGTAATAACGTGGCCATAGTATTATTCCCAGTGCTTTGCAACTGTGTTTATATGGGATGGAACCTCCTCCGGTTTGCCTTGAAGCCAAAGCATGAGTGACCAGGCAGTTCCTTTCTGAGGGAACTAGCTTTTAGGAGAGCGCATAAGGACAAGAACTGAGATCTGTTCAGGAAACATTCATGTTCTACTGAGTCTAAGGACATGCCTCATTTAGCCCTAATCCACTGACATGGTCATTAATTTGCTAATAAATTGGAATACAACTTCTGAACTACATTTGGCCAACTAAACTTTAGGGGTTTAGTCTTTCCATCCCCTACAGGTGCATCCAAAGGGTGACTGCCATCTGGAGAAGAGAGATTATCCATTCCATCTATCTGGATATCAGTGCTGCTATGAGAATCATCATTCTGTGAGATGTATAATGCTGAGCACAGGTTTTAGAAAGATCCTGAACAATCAACCTAAGCAGGACATCTAACTCTCAGGTGGTTAATGAAATGAGATGGATCCCATCCCACTGGCTTTGGAGAATAGTTCCATTAGCTCTCTCTATTAATATACTGACAGGGTAGAATAATACCATCGTAAATTCAGCTAATCTATTTTGCACCTCATAAGTTATGAAAATGTTTTGCAGGTTATCAACAGAACTCACTTCACCCATAATTAGGAAACATTGGATTTAAAAGCCTCCATGAATGTTGATTGTTACTCTTTAGAAATACAACTGTTTTACAGGGAAGAGAATGCAGACTGTGTACCTTACAATAGAGTGTTGCAAACACATATACCCACACACCAGGAGTAGTAGAAGCTCGTAGGTTTTAAATACTTTAAACTCATAGATCCCTGCATGGGAATTTTTTGTCAGGACAGTTAGAAATCAGATATAGTCCTTCAGACCCTAAAGGACTGTGAATAATTGTGCCTTATACACAGGTGAACACTGGCACATGTGCTATGGAAAACGATGTGTCCCTGCTATTTAAACTAAACCTTTCTGTGCTAGTACTGCCTATAGTCTGGGCTCACATTGTTACCTGTGTACAGCACAGCAGCAATGCACAAGGTCAGTGGCAGACTGCACTCCTATTGTTAGTGCTTGAAGAGGGAACATTTTATCCTTCACAACAAATCTACATATAGGCTATTGAATGAAATACAATAGCCTTGCTAAATTACTTCATCCATTAGCTAGATGCATGTAAGAAAAATATACCAGTGTATTTTTGTATCAGCCATTATGGATTGGGAGGTAAACAACGTGCATTCAGGGAAAAAGAAATGGTATCTGATGTCCCAAACAGCCATATTTTGGCATTCAAAGGCATGGAAATTTCCTTCAGCATAATTTAGTAATACTTTAGAAAGTCAAAATAATCTAAAGTGTGAGTGCTGTATACACACAACAAGGGAGAGAATGACTGCTCCAAGTTTTACATTGCTTCATCTAACATGCACTCCTCACCTTGAAAGAGGGTGCAAAAAGAGCTGGGAGCTCCCTGATGGATGGGGATTCAGAAGGGGTCTCTTGGGAGCTGGCAGGGTGGCGTGTCAGAGCCTGGGACCCATCCTATCACCCCAGCAAGGGAACAGGACAGCCACAGGGCAGCCTGGGCAGAGCAGCATCCTAAAGTATCACTGAGGCAGGGACTGATGGCCCTTGGTGAGCTGGAATGGACCTCTGGGTCTATGGGCAAGCTGGTGTGTGAGGGATAGAGCCCCAGCATTTAGGGATACAGATCTCATACCTTAAAGATTTCCCAGGCCTTCTGTGAGCATGAGCAATGAGGACAATGGTACCAGGTGAGCATCACTTCTAGTGTTAGTCCAAGCAGCAATCACTGCATTGCTGATAGCATACTACCAGCTCCTGAGGCTTACGCTGCAGTTCTTCCACCTCATTCCATCCCAGAACAGGCAGTGATAATGCTCCTTGCTTTTCATTCTGACCCAGTGGCTCTCAGACACTTCTCACAACACTAGCAGATGTGCTCCATTAGGTAATAAAGCAAAAACCTTGCTGATGAAGGAGAAGGTTGGGACAGACATTTTCTTTTCTCTTCTCCCCTCTCTCAGACTACTGATGAAACTCCTCTTTTCCTCCCCAATATTCCCAGTCTGCCTCCTAGCTCACGACTCAGCTGTCATTCTCACAAACCTGATGTGCAGGTGACACTTCAAGGATGTAATCAGAAAATGTTGTAGGGGGGATGAAGGAGCAAGAGATGCTGACACAGGAAAAACATTCTATTTTAAGCAGGCCAAGTGCATGCTTACTCCCAGCCTTCAAATTAACAGGGTTGCCTGCTCTGTGTGCCATGAATCATCCCAGTCTGGCTGGTGGAGTCAGAATGCTTTCCTCAGCCTTTGCAATAGTGAACTGAAAAGGGTGCAATGATTTACCTATGGAGGTTTAAGGGAGCTGGGGGGATTTGCACCTCTTCAGTGTGGAGCTAAGTCGGACCTCTATCCAGTTAGAAGTGCACAATGGAGGGCAAATTATTTGCTTCATGGCACTCATGTCACCATCTAGTATTTGTCTCTCCAGGTCTTTGGGAACCACTTTTAAGTGGAAGTTAGGAATTAAAATAAGGGACGTTCTTGGAGGAAGGATGGGATATAGTAACAACCTGGGTTGCTTACTGGCATTGTAAGTATTTACACGCTCTTGGCAAGGAGTCTGAGCAAAGCAAACAAAACCTGAAGGGAGACAAAATAGGATTATCACAACAGAGCTCGTTTTGAGGTCCCTGGAAGATGTGATTGCTTTTGTTATGGGTAGGAGACCAATGTGAACCAAATGTCACCAAGTCTGAAGCAGAAAGCATTTCAATGACATGCCCCATACCCAGACACAAATTCCTATGAAGCAAGCATAGTACATATTGCAGAGACAGCCCAGCCCTTTGCTTTGTTTTTGAACCTGAATCAATTAAAATACAAAGCAGATAAAACCAGGAGGAAAACTCACTGTTTGTTTACTTAGACAGAAAGAACATTTATAGTCTTCGGATTATAGCTTGGTGCTGTGCGGGCTTCTGCCACCCAGGCCCTGCTATAATAGCAGCCTACTCTAATAACAGGCTGATGGAAAACAATGCCACAGAGTGGATGGGCAAAGACACATCCAGGTCAGCAGGCAGGAGGCAGGGATCCCACAGGCTGATCTTGGCTTTGAAGCTAATGAATGCAATAAATAGAGAGCCACTAGACCATGAAAAGCACAACTTCCAACTGTAGCTGAATTAACTCTCCTACTCTGAGTCCAGCAAAGCCCATTTGATGGCACCTTAGTTGCCGTCAGACTGCAAGCAGGATATGAGTAATGGATACCTGTATCCCTTCCCTTAGTGCCAGGAGCACAGGAGAAGTTGAACCTCATTGTCATCACAGCTCCCATCACTGCAGTTGTTTTGACTAATCTTTTAACCATGACTTATACATAAATCATCACTGGACAGCCATGCCATCCTATTCATGCAGTTTCTGATCTGTTAAGAGCTGCCCTTCACCTTCCCTCCAAAATGCTTCCATGTATCTGTTAAGAAAGTCACTGGAAACATCCCCCTAATTAAAATCATCCAGTGTCTCTGATTTAAGCCTCTGTGCAGAACACCTCTCTAAATCAACATGCAGTTTTCTGCACTAGCTTTGAGTCATGTTCCAGCCTACATCTTGTTTCACCATGCTCAGCCTATCTCTGCTTTCTAGAAATCAAAGCAACATTCATGGCATCATATTCCCCAGAGGCAGTTCGTCTCCCGAAGCTTTTTCCACTGCCCCAGCATCATCTCCCTTTCTGTCTCTTCAGTTCCATTTCTTCTGCTGCAAATTCAATTAAAGCCCCTCTAGAACCCTCATGATGAAGTCAATACAGTGACCAATTGAAGGGTGGGTTAAACTGAGGTTTAAGGTGAGTAGATACATGAGGAACTATCAGTTCAGGAAGGCAGGCTTTGTTATTAATAAACCGGAGAGGTAGGATTCATCACTTCGGTATTTACAGTGTAGGTGGCTACTTTTAAGGTAGATGTCTATACTCCCACTCCAGTCATTACAGATCCAGCCAATACAGTCTCATCTTCAAATGTGATGACTGTACTAGTAGATCTCCAGCAGCGATAGAATGAATTAATCAGGGAAATAAGGGGGCGATATCTCATACCCCATCAAATTGGGTATATGACCCTACATGCACAAAATAAGCTCATCTGTATGGTCTGTACAGTCTTCTCTCAATTACCCTGCAGCTGCATCTGTTCCAAAAATAACAGCTAGCTCCTTTGCATTTTGTGATTGTGCCATCATAATTAAAACAAATTCCAGTCTCCAAACAGCAGTGGTGGGAGCCCATCAATTTTATGGGAGAGAATGGACAAATGCTGCTTCCAGATTATGTTTGATCCAGCCTACCTGGTTTCAAATCTATCTTGGATTCCATTTGGTTGCTGTGGAAACAGCCATGACATCAGACTTGGGAGTCATGACATCGTTCAGTGAATAATCATATGCTGGGGAAGGCAGCAGGAAAAATGAAGTAAACAAATGTGTTTATCCACAAATGCTCCTACTATGAGGAACCGAGATCTCCAGTGGTAATTTACCACACGGTGCTAATGTGTTTGTTGTAATATATTTCTTAATTCTTCTTTTTTTCCCTTCCTTTTTTTTTGGCTGAATATGAAAGTTCATCAGGGCTGGAACAAACAGGGGAAGCATATTGAAATGAGCATTACAGATCTGTCGTGCTCTAGTTTATGGTCTTTTCTCAGCGATACACAGTAAGTAAAACAAGCACTGATTGAGTCAGCTGCCTCCTGGGTGTTCATTTGCTGTAGTGTGAGGAATATTAATGCTAAGTACATCCGCGTGCATCAGGAAAGGCAGGAGGAGGCAAGCAGATTACCCTGGCTTAGGGGTATTATATACGCGTCTGCAACTTCCAAAGACACAGAGAGGAAACAGTTGTGTGGGTTTTTGTCTCTTATCTTCTTACAGTCTTACAGATTTTAGAGATGCATTGCCCTGGAGTTTTAATACTCTGAGTTTTCAGGGGGGATTGTGATTATTATTATATTTTTTTTTCTTAAATCCTCCTTTTTCACAGGAAAAAAAAAAAAGGCAAAAAAAAGCAAATGCTGAATTTCATCAGGATAAAGAAAAAGCAGATTCCAAGAGAAGAAAGAACAGATGAAAAAGGAAAGTTTGATTAAAATCCCCTCTTGTTCCATGTGTTTGATGTAAATATCTTCACACCTTTCTCTTTTCCTTTGCAACCTCAGCAGAGGGTTCAGCCCATCACCAGGGGATTGAGTTCCACGCTTAGGGCTTTGTAGTTGCTGCTGCTCTTGCTGCTGTTGTCTAAAGGGATTATAAGCCTTTGTAAAGCTTGTGTTAATACCCTGGAGGGGAAAAATGAGTTTCCAAAGAACCTTTTTTTTGTGTATTTCCTGTCTAAGGTACCCTAGCAAAGGAAAAATAAGGAAGGTTTTTGGCTTCAAGAGTAGGTCATTTAAAGTTCACAACTGAGGTCTCCAGCCTTTCTGACCTGGTCTCTCCTAGTTGCAGAAATAGCCTTTGTCGTTGTGTTGCTGACACCAGGACCTGTTAGGAATAGCAATACACTGCTCTGTTCAACAGGGAATACACTCAATCTTACACTGGATTTCTAAAAAGCACCTGAAAAAACTGGATTAGGTGCTTAGCTCCTACTGCATCCTTTGGTAATGTTTGGCTGTTTTATATTCTATACTTCCTCTGTAAAAATCCTAGCTCAGGATCCAACTCCACAGCTTCAGACTGACTTTCTGCAGCCTTTCAAACCCTTCCCTTTTTTTTCCTTGCAGAAGGATTGGTTTTGAGCCACATCTCAGTGTTTCCCTTCAGATGCTGTTGGCATTGCAAAGGTGCAGAGCTGCTTGGTATTCAGAGGGTGTTGGTGGTTGTGGGTCATTCGGTATTCCAGCATGAGGAGTGTATTGCTCTGTATTCCAGATGTGTGCCACTGCTCCATGTCAGGCGGTAGCCAGGGCTGTACAGCTGTGGATTGCTCAGTATTCCTAGGGTGCTTCAGGTGCTTAAAGGCTGTCACAGAGCACTTGGGTGCTTGCCAGGATGAGAGTCTTTCAGTATTCACATCTGTCTCTCTAGTAAGGGGTGAGACACACAGCCATCCACTCGATTCTCTGCCCTACCAGGTTTTGAGAATAGAAATGAAAGCAATGGTCACAGAGAAAATTATACTGGAGAGGAGAGGAAAATGAGAAGTGAGTTAAAAAAAAGGAGATGAAAAGGCAGTTCTTCAGAAAATGAGACCATCAAGCCCTTCACATGGGTACTTTGCAGGAGCCATAGTTTAGGTTTCAATTAAAAAGGTGAAGGCAGTGCAATCCATCTTTGCAAGACTGACTCAAGAATCCATCACAGAGCTATCCAGACATATTCATTATCACACTTTTTGGTACTGGTCAGTGTAAGGTTATATGATAAGAGGCACATCCCCACACGCACAAAGGATTCCAATAGGAGATGGAGAAAACCCAATGACCTAAGTAGAGAAATACAGCCCCCTGGCCCAGAGTCTCATAGTGATCAGCCCTATCCCTTAAGGTGAACCCATCAGGAGGAGTCAAAGGGAGAGGCTGTTCAGACCACCCTTCTCACTGAGGTTTACTGCCAAGAGGAGTGTGCGATTCATTGTTAGGCACAGAAGAGGTTTTGGGGACTGTAAATGCTTTGTGAGAATCTGTTTGCAAAATTTACTTAAGGAAATTTGCAGGCATTTTGACATGTTGTGTTTGGAGAAAGCACAGCTTCCTAGTTGTTCCTCCCTTGAAATGATGGCAATTTCATAATATTACTAAAATACAATTATAGTAATGATTAACACCAAACTTCAAGTTTTTTTCCTTACAGATTTTCTACTAACGGTTTTGCCTTTTCAGAATAACATTCAGTTTTGGGATGGAGAAAAAAGTATCTGAGTTTTTGGATAGGAGAAAATGTTTCCAGCACAGTTCTTTCCATAAGACCATCTGCTCCTTTGTTACCAGGTATGATTTTGTAGATGCATATGCCAGCTACTACAGACGACAAGCCAGCACTGTGTGCAGGTACTTCTGAGGATGCCCAGCACAGGTCTGAACAAATGGGCTGGCTATGGAAGTGAGAGAAGAAGTTGTGTTTTGGAAAACCAAAAATGAGAACGGAATCTAATACCTGCTTTAAAGGATGTTATACTGCGATGAGAGTGGAAATGGTCTGTACCTAGAATAGGCTCCAGTTAAAGCTCACTCTGTCTTTAAAAGGTATTAATCTTTCTGTAGTGTGCAACAGTGGGTCAGGGCCAAAACCATGTCTCATCATTGGTAATATTCTGCATTTTTACACAATTAAATCTTAGTGATTCTCCAGATTTCTTTTCTGCACATCTGTTCTCTTTTTTCCTTTCTGGGTTTGCCTACTGATGTAGAAATCTTTGCATCTATCTTCCCTTTCTCCATCAACCCTTGGCTTTAAAGCACTAAATCAGAGTTCTCCAGATCTGCTACACCATGAAAATATCTAGTGGATATAATGTTTATTCGTGATTCTTGATTCACTCAACCCACTCTCTAAAGGAATCTCTCCCAACATACCCCCCAGTACTTAGCTATGAAAATTACATTCCCTTCCCTGGGATTTTGTCAGTGCAGGGAACTTCACAGCCTGCTTCCAAATGCTGCACTGCACTTAATGGTATTTTATGACACATTTTTCAAATCAAATTTAAAAGCATAACTAAGTGGAATTAAATTAATGCCATCTGGAAATGTCAGCAGCACCGGAGCTGTGCATGGCTGGCTTAGCTTCTAAACCTCTGGCAGCTTCCTGGGACTTATTTCTGACTTCACGGAAACAGTGAGCATGGTGATGGGATTTTTTTTAACACTATATCTATGGAAGGGAGTGTGTGGGAATAAATAGATGACAGCTGAAGTCTTGGAAGAGTTTCCTAGGGAAGATATCTAAGTTTAGGTGTAGGTATGTTCCTATGTACAAATGAGGGAAGGAGGGCATAGGAATGGAGAATAAGCACCTGGGTAAGTTTTAGTGTGATGGATGCATATCCAAGAGGTCTGATAATATCCCTGCATTACTCAGGATGACCTTGTTGGGTCTGGTTTGGGTTGTTTTTTTTCTTTCCCTTCACACCTGCTCATTCCAGAAATGAGCTTACCACAATACTGATTCTGATAATGAAGAGGATGATGATCATGATTTAGAATGGCAAAACGCTGCACCACTGAGCAGAATGCAGCTTGTGCATGCGTATATTTTTGTTTGTGCATAGTCAGGAGAGACTGCTAGTAGCTTTTGAGCTGGAAAATCTTTTATACAACAGAATTCCTATAGAATGAGAGAAGTATGCATGTGCATGTGCTGCTGCGTGCAGGGTCATGGACCTATGTAGGCTAATGCCTTTGGTATCCATAGATACTTTAAGGCATATTCTAACAGAGCCCACTTATGTGTTTGATATGGTGTTTGCATAAGCACAGTCTCATTTGTGTACATCCAACATCTTCCTTTTTTTCATTTTCTATGTTTTAAATGCAGCAATTCCAGCTTTTTCTGTATTGAGAAGATCCCACAAAAATTTTAGCTAGAATAGATCCCTATTGGTCCAAGACTATAGAGCACAGGATGTGCTTCACCAGTGCCCAACATGTTTTTATTTCTCAATGACTTTACGTATATTCACCTCATACAAAGAGGTGTAATTGAATGGATCGATTTTATCTCTACTCTTCCCTCTACTTTTTCTACAGGCAACACTTGAGATGTTCCCTCCATAGAAAAGGAAGGAATGTCTACTGGCAATGACATATTCAAACTGCAGAGACCCAGGCTAGGTCCAAATGAGCTCTGCAATGTAGCTGAAGTATGCAAGTCTCCCCTTGCCCCCAAACATGAAAGTTGCCACTGAACTTCATGGAAGGAGGATAAACTGTGTTTCTTCTGGGTTAAAATAACACAGATGCCAACTGCCACTCAGTCCACAGACGACACTAGAGCTTGTCTAAAGGAACCCCTCATGAAACATAAGTAAAATGGCTGTTGGTCCTTAGCTTCTGTTCTATGTTGTTTACTTGCTTTTCATCTTTATGGCAGATACATTTTGCAGCCTTACAGAAAATGGTATAGCCCTTTCTTCATGGGAAATGTCATAAGCAAACACAATAGCTCTCTCCCATAAAACACAGCACATTCATAGTGGTAACCTTATCTTAACACCACGGCGACTTGCTGAGATTCCTACACTTTTACTACAGCTTTTGGTACCTTCAGGTTGCTTTTGTGACAAGAACACTTGGAGATCAGGTAATGCATTTGTACAAGTATACAGAGATACTTGTATATAGAGCACCAAGGATACTGAAGATTCTTTGTAAATAATAAAGCTGTCTTGGATTTACTTGGAGATGCAGGAGTACAGGAACTGTAACAGTGGGGAACCCTAAGCAAACCCCCCCCCCCAAAAAAAAGAACCCTAAAAAGGTCAATGAAAACTCACACAAAGCATAGCTAAGCACAAGAGAGAATGATGAAGCCAGAGGAATTCTGTATGTGAATGAGAGAGCTGAGATTCAAACGGGGAAAAAGAAGAGTTGGTAAAGCTGCATTGCTTTCTATAAGGATATTCTTTTTCTGGGTTCTTTGTCCAAAGCTCATTTGAACATGGAATTTTATAGGATTTCCAGAGGAACTTGCGGGAGCTGGGATTACCTTAGAATTCCACAATTTTTGAAAATGTTGAAGTGAAATACCTACACAAATATTCTTTTTCAGCCCTTTAGTGTCTCAAAGCTTGGACTCAATCAGTGTGACACCAGGTTGAAGTAACGTTTCATAAGCTGTTAATGCACAGGGATTTACATCAAATAAAGTGCTGAAATTTTGTGTGCTAGGCACAGTAAGCCTCATTTCCTTAATTTAAGCATCTAGGTGTTCAACATCCAAGTCTGATCTAGTCTTGCCAGGCTTCCTCTACAGACAGCAGAGAGAAATAGGCTCCCCCAGAAGATGTCTCATTTTGTTCTCAAGAACAGGGTCTAATCTGGGTCAGCTGAATTGTCTCTGGAGATACCCACAGCCCCAGAGTACAGAGAGAGATTGGGGTGATTATCTCTGACCTCTCCCTGTTAGACTTCTAAAGAGAAGGGAGATGAATGCCAGCCTCTGCAGCTATTACATTGCTGTGGGTTAGGGTGCTTAAAAATGTCTCTGCTAGCTTGAAAGACTCCATCTCTCTCACTGAGAGACAATTTCATGCTCTTAAACAAAGTACTAAGGCATGAAAGCACAATTCGAGTCTGTTCTTTCTGTAGGGCTGGTTAAAGAAAAGGGCCATATGATGTGCTTTGGATTGAACTGAGGAGCTGACATTGGTATCTGGGAAATGTTCCAGTAGACTGAGCAAGAGGGCTGTGCTCAGTGCCAGCATAAAGAGATACAATTTTCATGGAGATGCATCCATTTACACCTGGTCTGCATTTGGCATGGGGAGAAGAGAAATTGCCCCTTGATCAGGGCATATTTGACATATTGAGTTATCCTTCTCATGAGTAATGGAGTAAAGATGAGTGCACGTTTGATATGTTATAGTGGCTTCCTATAAATATTAAAGCAAAAGGAAACTTCACAGACTTAGAGGATGGAAGCACCTGCAATTCATCTACACAGCCCATACTGAGTTTGAGGTGACTGCCAGCAGCAGGCTTCCCCAAGGGGTCATTAATAGATCTCTCTGAGCTTTTCCTGCTTGCTTTTTCAGGGTCTTCATGGCTGGAAGGAAAACTTTGCCTTGCTCAGCCTCAATTTTCAATGTAGCTGAGCTCTCAGAGCTCTTTCTGTTGTGCTTAGAGAAGAAGCAAACTTGACATTGCTGGAGATTCAGACTAGACAAACTTGTGTCTGGAAAAGCACTGATCTTGACCTTACTGGAAATGGAAAGGGTTGACTAGAGGTCATTAATTTTGTCCACTTTTCTTTACCGCACATGTCAAATAGTATGATCTGTAAAGAAGGATTCCTCAGGCTGCAAAGCACCTGAACTTGCTGCATTGAATGATTGCAAAAAACAATTGAACTAAATGCAAATGCACTTCCACATGCGATAAACAAGCAAAATGGTGAGGAAACAAAGTATTGAATGAATGCTCCAAGGTTTGGCCTCATGTCTGGGTGGACATACAGACAAATTGTGATAGAACCTTCATATTTTTGTTTTGCTTCCAAAACCAAGTCTCCATTTTAAAACAGAAACAGTGTTCTAAAGTCTAGTCAATTGGATCAATACACAGAGTCTGAGAGGTGGCAAGCCTCAAAAGAAACCCTGAGTTTCCTGTTATTAATCACTAACTTGATGGTGCAGCACCATGAGAGTCTGGTATACCCCATTCTCTCCATGTTTTTCGTGTGTCTTCTCCTGCAGATTGCAGGGTAATGCATCAAATAATCCCACTAGAGAAAGACCAATCCCAGCAGGGTTTGCTGGTATCATCTGAAGTCATCTTCCTCCTCTTCCTAACTTACTCTCTTGCTGATTTCTTGCTAGACTTTACACTGAAGATTTCTGATGCACCCTTTAAGAAAGGAGCTGTAATTGCTGATCCAACTGTTAGATGCTCCCCTCAGTACAACCTGGAAGTAGGTAAACAACCATATGATATTTATCATTAGGATGCTGAGGAACTGAATGATGCTGCCTGATTCCTCCCTGGAACAGAGCGGAGGGAGCCCTGAGCACCGATGTGCTCCGTTGTCTGCTGGCTCAGCGTTTGCTTCGAAGTGCATTTCAAAGTCAGATGCTGGGATTTCTCATATGTACTTGTTGAAAGGAGCGACTTTGACAGCCACAGGGTTGTTAGTTGAGAAGCTGTTGCTGTAAAACTGGGAAAATTATTCCTTTTGCTAGGAATGATACTTGCCTCTTGATTTCCCTGAGTGGTTTTGCACTGCTACCTGTCCTAAGGCAAAGATGCAAAGACCTCACTGAAGAGCTGAGCAAGAAAAGTGATAAGAAGTATAAGTTCACCTTGGCCAAGTTAGCTTCAAAACAGTTGGATAGTAGTGGCTCTAATGACATCTACTATTTTGGTGTATTTTATCTGTTTATTTATTGTGTTGCTATGAAAAGTAGTTTAAAGAAAGGAGAGTTAAGTCAGGCAGGCAACTGAATGTGTCAAGGAGAAATGTGTCAGGTTAGAACATCTCATCTGACAGAGACAGTTCTGAAAGCCATAAAAGGCTTCCCCCCTACAGAGATGGCTAATTCATCAGACCTTTCAATACAAATTTAGCAAAGAAAAATATGTCTGAATCTCCTATGACTTTCTTCTTCAGCTTACATGTGCTTTGTCCACCCTGGATAAGAGCATAAAAAATAAGTGCCAGAGGTCACCTTGGGACCTAAATATTCCTGAAAGGAAACACCTATAGGCCTCAACGTCTGGCTGCCCTAATCACAGAGCGGGTGAAATGCAGAATTACATCACAGGAGAAGTAGAAGATGAGAAAGAAGGGTCTGAAACCTAGCCAGAAATTAGACCCCTAGAAAGAAAGGAATGCACAGCAACCTCGTAACAGTAGGATTTAAATGGTGTATGGAGTACAATACTTAAGTATTTCTACCTACACATTTTAAGAATCCACTGACAATGGAAGAAACGCACATCGAAGATACGGAAAGATGGTGAGATCTCTAGAGTGACCCTTCTTTCTTTGCTTTTATTGCTTTGCAGCCAGCTTTCAGTATCCTGATGTCAACCAGGAGTTAATACAAAGGGATCTGACTGGTCCTTTCCCTAGTTCTGACCAGCATGAAGCCAAGGGTACTGCTCTTCCACTAGGAACAACATGAGGAGGTAGCTTCCATAATTCATTTGACAGCAGCTTTCCATGATCCATATCACCTCTCAAAAGTGTTCACACCTCACCACAAGTACATATTGTGTGGCTGAGCTGCAGTCAGGGCTCATTACATCTCAAAGACTGGATGCAAGCTCAGTGTGCTCACATCCAGCATGCCTGTGAGCCAAGCCACGCATGGAGAAACCTATTAGAGCTGTAACTCCTGGTTGGATGCAAAGCCACGTGCAGAGCCACTGCGCTGTGCGTTCTTTGCAGCATGAATGCTTCTTCCCCCAATGCAGCATCAATCTTTAAGTCTTGTTTGCACCTCAATAAAATTATAAGTGTTCTTTTATTACTGCCATATGTATTGGCAGACACAAACCTCTATCAGCTGCTGTGAGACTATCTGAAAGTGGCTCTTGCAGGCTTGGCAATAACGAGCTGCAAGGCTACCTCTGTCTATACCCAGGACTGGGTATAAAGCTTGAGAAACCCCTATTATTTCTTTACTCCTTTTGCAGACTTTTACCAGGAAGAGTGAAACAAACTCAGGTTCTTCATCACTAAGGTGATTTCAGGTTTTAGTGCAAGACTTGGATTCAGTGGACAGATCCTTGGCTGCTGAACTCTTTCAGAAATATTTCATCATTGGATTGAAAAGGATGGATTAGCACCCATGGTTAACATCCTTGTATGTACTCACAACTCTCCCAAGCACTATTTTAAAATCTATTTCGGTATTACAAAATAATAAGGTTGCATTGATTTTGATGGAGCCCCTGGAAGAGATTTATCTCCAGAATGGCATTCTGATAGCTTCCAAAGATGTGATTCCAATTGAAATGGAAGTCACTCCTAAAGACTTAAAGACATGTAACATCCCTGATCTAGATGCCCATCTAGAAAGCTTGTTAACGTCTTCTTAAAAGCACCCAGTAACAGATAGCTCATGTCTATCCTTGCTAACTGATTTATAAGGCAAAGTTACTTCATCTAACACAGATCTTCTTGCTGCTGGAAATTAAACCTAGTACTCATTGTTTTATACTTTCAAAGAATAACTAATCCCCAGCTAAAGTGTTCTGTAGCATACCAGAAGGTTGTATTATGTCATTTCAGTCTTTTCTTACTAAGGTTTAACTCTTCAACTTTACTCATTGGTTCTGTTCGCTGAAACTTTTCTCCTCCTCGCTCCTCAGTTTGAACCACTCCAATTTGTCCACATTATAAAACAAGATGCCCCAAAGACCTCATACTCCCGTTGCACCCTCCTCAGTGCCCAGCTAAGCAGAATATACGATCTGCCTGGTGTTACTTTCCAGAGCGAGATTTGCCTCTTCTCGCTGTTAATTCACATTCACCTTGCACAGTATTATAACCTTTTGATCCTTTTCCACTGTACTCCCATCAAGGCAGTTATTCTCTGTTTCATGGACATAGCCATGATTTCTTCTCCTTCCTAAGGAGTCATTTGCACCATTGTCCTATTGAATTTCATCTTGTTGATTTCCTACTGCTCCTCCAAGGTATCAGAATCATTTTAAATTCTAATCCTCTCTCCCAAAGTGCTTGCAGTCCCTTCCAGCAAAGTGTCATTTGCAAATTTTATAGATGTGCACCTTAGTACATCATCCACATGGCTAACGAAAACACTGAAGTGTGGGACTCCAGTTCTAATGTCCTTCCAGGGTAGAGGAGAACTATTCATTTGTGACTTCTCAGCCAGTTGTGGACCCATCCTCACCTAGAGAAAGTCCTCTAGACCATATTTTCCTAGTTTGCTCATAAGAAAGCAACATGGGATCATATTAAAAGAAAAACACATCACAACTGCTGCATTCTCCTAAACCACTACTGCATGTGGCTCTGTTAAAGAAGAAAATGATATCGATATGGCAGGATTTGTTCTTTGCAATCCCATGTTAACTGCATCTTTTATAGTTTTATTATCCTCCAGGTTCTTACAAATTGATTTTTTAATAATTTATTATTTTTCTGGGTTAAAATAACTAGTCTATAATCCCCTGGATTCACCTTTCCCCTCTCCAAATACAGGAATTATGTTTGCCCTTCTCTGGCCCTCTGGGCCCTCAACAATATCAGTGAGTAGTTGAAGACAACTGCTAACTACACACAATAGCAATTTCCTTGAGAGTTTCATGTGGTTAGTCTGACTCACATACAAGTCATCTATATGCTCTTTAACCCATTAGTCTCCTGTAGTGCAAGATTACTGTGGTTCACAAGATTCCCATTATTTTTTCATGGTCACCTACCTATGTTTAAGTCTGTGTTTCTCCATCTACATCCCTTCCAAAGTCTTTAATGTGGATGTTGAACTGCTCCAATTCTCTCCTTGCATGCACTCTTCTTTTGAGTTCATATCAGTCATGTATCAAGGCATCTGCACTTAGTTGATACTTTAACTTGTTAAGTCTTTAAAGATGTTTTTGTGTGTCTGTGTTGGTCTCTTGCTTTTCTTCCTGTGCTGCTGTAATTTACTACTGTGCCTTTAACATTGTCACCTTTAGCTGCTGTCAACTATTCCACATCAGTTCTCTGGTGTGAAGTTTGTTGCTCAGTTTCCTGCATTTGCTCCACTCTGTCTATTTTTCCTGCTTTTCTGCCTTCATTTTGAACTCTGACTCCAATAGGTTTGTGCTCACCATTTTCACAGAGGTTTATTTCCACCTTCCAACTCTGACCAAGTGCTTCAGGTTAGCTCTACATCAAACAGTCATTTGTAGAAGATGCAGTGCTGGAGTGTTCATTCAGGATTGTTTGTAAGTCAGTCTCTTCCCATAAGATTCCTACCAACCATTATATCCTACCAGGACTTCAGGAACTGATTTTAATTGGATATGCCATAAAAATTAGAACTTGTATAATTAAATCCTTCAAGTCTGGCAGGTGACTAATTCAGCTCTCCCATGTTTTCACCCATCTGTGATGTTTTACTTCATCTCTGTCTGCACTAGTTTGTGTTGTAGGTTGCTATTCCCTATAGGAAGCCTTTAGTTTATAGAAGTTTCTTAAGAACCACATAAAACCACATTAAGGAGAAAAGCATCAAATAATCTTTGCAAACACCAATGCACTGTCATATGGCTAACCACTCTGGGGTCTCTTAAAACCTTTTGCTACTCCACCTCCATTAATACACAGAGGGAAATGGGAATAATAATAAAAGAGAAAAAGAGGAGCATGATAAATTCAATGGAAAGAACCTGCTGGAGTCAGGCCAGAGATCCATGCACCAACCCTTACACTTAAAGTGCATCAATGGCAGGAGTTTCCCCCCACTGCAGGTTTGGGAGCACAGAAAGAGTCTTTTGATTTTCTGCACGCAAAATCCAAGACCACTTTGGGTAATCTCTTATCTCTCATAAAGACCTTTCACCATCCTGTCAGCACAGGATGATCTGCATGCCTGTTTTCCTAGAAGGTAAAACATACTCAAATAAAACATTTTGAAGCTTCCTTACCCTGTGTTTTGTGCCAAAGAGTGAAGTCTGCATCCAAATATCTCAATTTGCCAAGAGAGCCCAATTTCTTATTGCTGCTGGTAAACTGATGTCTTCCCAAACAACCAAGCTGCAGGATAGGCAAACCATCCTCTCTTTAAACCATAAATCATCCCTTCAGTTGGTGATCAGATGCTGTGTGAGAGACCTGGCAGGTGTCAGTTTATCACTGTGTAATTGAATGCAGCTTGCTCTGATGCATCCCTGCCCCTCATCTCTGCAAGGTGTTGGAGAATCAATGCAAGCCTTAAGTGTGACTTATAGTAGCAAAGGGGAAAGAGAAACAGGAGAATGCAGAAGTTTATCTTCTTCCAGAGCAGTGTCTGGGTGACAGCTGAGGCAGCCTGAGTTGAAAGGCATCTCAGACATGCATTAGGATGGTTATCTGACATCAGAGAAACTCCTAGTCACTGGCTGTCCTACCTCATCACTGTCAATGGCTGGAAGGAAATGGGTGTACATGGGATTTCCACTACATGGACTAGAAAAACGAATGAAACTTGTGTGACACGCACTCTTATCTCTCTCTCTTGATCCAATATCTCCTTTAGCTCATATCCTTGATCTTTTCTTTGTTTTCTCTTCTCCCTTCTCCCTTCTCACTCACATAAGGCATAGGTACACCATCATGATGTTCAGAAAACTACAGTTTGGTGTAGTCACTGTAAAATTGCTGAGAATTAGATGAAATGTGCATTCCTTCAGGATAGGTATTTAGGCCTTGGATATTTTGGTTTCCTCTATCAGTCATCTAACTCCATTTTAGGTGACTAACTCCTATTTTAATCAGCAAAAGTTAGGTACTTAAATATCTTTGAAGAGCTGGTCCCCAGTGTCTTCCAGCTACAGGATCCAATCACCAATTCATCAGGCCTTGGATCCAATCAGCAGTGATTGATTTAATTATGTCAATATTCCTTTCCACTCCTCCATAATTTCCTGTCCCTGCCCTTTATGACTTGGAGGAAGCAACCCATTATGATAATTCAGTATTCCTACTGCAGAAAACTATGCTGAGAATGAAAAGCAATGTTCTACACAGACCCAAGAAGCATCCACAGTGCAGCATCAGTGTCCAGGCTGCTATTTTGATTAAATTGTTTATCTATAATGCAATGCCACAGTTTAAGAAATTAAATTAGTTCAATTATCCTATTTAAGGAGATAACTCTCCTGTTGCCACCACTCCCATAATTTTCTGCATTTCCATCTCTGAAATTATCCATTTCTAGGCTTTTTTTTCTCACCCGTATGTATCTGAAAAAAAATATCCTTCAAGGTATAATTAACTTTTTCATTCAGAATCCTAATTTCCTCTCTCAGACATTTTCTGCAGTGTTTAAACTATTTATTATGCAAATTTAGAGAAGTCAAAATATGAATTATGCAAAATCTACGTACTGGAGTTCTCAGCTAATCACTGCATCTCTGTGTCTTGCAGTTCAAGGTAACCAAAGTGCACAGAGGGGAGAGTACAATAGTCCAGCATTCAGCATAGGAAGCTTTTTCCACATGTTAAAGACATCCTTTCCTCCAGACAACATCATTTTCTGTCATCTTTTTAATGATTCTTTACAATTCTGAGTTTGGGGTAATTTCCCATCTTCCAGCACTGTGTTTGCCTTCCTTCACATTGTGCTTCCTTCATCTCTTCTACAGTGCTCTCAATAAACTCCAATTGGACATGTGAAAACATGCAATGACTTATGACTGGTGTATGTGTTCACTATGGATGTTAGATTTTCCTCTTTTACCTGATCTTGCTTCACTTGTTTATTCTTTTCTCTTGCTTTTATTGGGTTTTATGCTGTGATTTTATCATTGTAATTTTGAGTGTGTTGTGTACGTCTTGTACCTATCAAAAGCATTTGTCTTTATATGTAATTTAGGCTTTGGCATCATCATCAAGGGTACTGTTGTTATTGTGATGAAAGCTACATGGGGCTCCAAGCCTAGACTAAGGCCTTAAAAACATCAAAGAAAAAGGTATTTGCAGTCCCAAGGATTTTTCAATCTCTGCTTATTCTTTCTGCTAATTAATAGCACATCAGTGGCTATCTATCTGTCCTGTCAGCAGGAAGATGTTCAAAAGCCCCTCTAGCTTTTCAGTGGCATATTTTCTTGCGTATCTATTTTAACCAAAGTGGAATTATATTGCTTGGAGAAACCTTTTCCCCCTGAATGGATGCAATGTGGAGAAAATGACAGGAAAGATTATGCTTTTATTTGTTTTGCATATGGGATTTTTATGATTCATTAACACAAAAAGTGGACAAGGGCTGTGGGGTTACGTCAGATGAGACAACTGTTAAACAAGTGAATTGTTAGAGCTGGATCTTCTGATTGTATAAGGTTACAACACCTCATTGAAATCTGTTCTGTTGGGTTGACAGCTGAAGTTGGATTTTCTAATACACAAAGAGGTTTCAAAGGGCTTTCCTCAAGCAAATGGAACTTACTTCCCCTAAATTTAGCAGCCAAAAGGTCAGGTTTTCAGGCTAATCTACCAAATTCAGTCATCCCACACTAAATACTTATCAAAATAGATGGAATAAAATGTCATATTGGAAGTTTCCTGTATGTTGCCTTTATGTAAAAGTAGACTGGACTATATATGAACATAAACTAGACTTCTTGAAGAGCCTTTATTGATCAAGGGTAATAGTTGGAAAGGAAGAGAAAAACAGTCCTAATTCAAAGGGAAAAATTCCTTTTCTAGGAAAATTCTTTGACTAGGCTTCAATTTGTCAGAGCCTTAAAAGTCAGTATCTTTTAAGCACAGTAAATGAATGTGTTGCTGAAGCTGTTTTCACATTTGAGGCCAAAGACAAAGATGTATATGCTTCCAGAATGAAGTTTGACTAATAGACAAATACTATTAAATGTGTGCAACTCAAGAAGGAAAGCTCCTGGTTGATTTCTGGGAAGACTTCTCTACCTACAAGTCTGAATTCTGTGCTTTGTCTTGTACTTGCTGTCTAGTTGAATGTACATTGTAATCCATGCCTTCAGCCACCAGCCCTGCAGACATAAGGGAAAAGCCTGTAGGTACAATCAAGAAACAGGGCATGGAATTTGTGAACATGGAAACCAAAATACTAAGGTTCTCCCTGTGAAGTCAAAGAAGATTTTTAGGGTCTTCGGGATTTTATTTTGTGTGGGGTCCTAAACCTTTCTGCAAACAGATCCCTACAGAAACTGAAAAGAGACCAAGCCTGTCTTAATTATGACTCAATCTGTTTCAGCATAGCTTAGTGAGGAAGATGGGTCTTGCAACCTCCCAAAAGGAGAGGAAAAAGTATTGTTAAAGACTTTAACAGCAGCCTCTGCATTTCTTTGTGACCAGCTTCACCGCATTACCAAAGCACCCTGCACTACCTTTTCACTCATGCACATGTGTGTGTGCACAAGGTAGTGAAATTTGTTTGGATTTTTGTTTCCTTCTCCACCCTTTTGGAGGCCAACAGTTCCAGAAGAGAAAGATGTTTGCAGCAGCCTAGTGGTAACCCCAGTGAGCTTAACTGAACCCCTAAGTCAGGCCAACTGGGACTCAAACCTGTGGATTCAAGAAGACCTGGTAGGAATGACAGACCTTGTGGTTTGGTCCTTTAAGCCATCCATTTAGTCTCAAAAGTTCAAACAAGCATGCACCAGAGGGAGAAATAATTGCAAGAGAACTCCTGAGTTGAGACATCTGATAGAGATGGGAAAGAAATCACAATAAGTTAAAAATACCTCCTCCAAAGCCAACCACAGGCCAGTAGTTCTGAAAAGCTGGGTTCCTCATCAGGGATTCTCACTATCACTTTTATTTCTTGCTTTTGACACCTGGTCTATCATGTCAGGAATTCTTCTGGCTGTTCAGCCTCCTGGCAGATGCAGTGTGCAGCAAATGCCTTCCCAATGCATCTGCCTCTGTCCTAGCAGGATGCAACGAAATCCCGCTGTGATCAGGAATGGACAAGTTGAAGGATGGATAAAACAGATGCTGGGGGGATGAGGCTCAAACCTGTGTCGAGGAGACTTAAAAGACTGGCTCTAGCAGAAAAAATATGTGCAGTGAGTGGATCAGATAATGTCAGTTCGAATCTTATTTATCTCATCAGTAGCAGCTCGGCAAGTTTGTTGCTTTCACTTCTTTTACTATGTTTTGTTTGGGATGTCTCTCATTAACCTGCTTCCTGCTTTTCTCTGCATTTATTTGTGTCTCACTTTGGCAGCTAGCCAGTAGAAAACAGGGCTTTAATTTCACCAGCTGTAGATTGTGTCCCAGTTATTAAACCATAGTTATTGCTCTGGTTCCAGAATTTTGTTTTAGACTTGTTTTGTTTTAAAAGTGCAGGGATTTTAACTCTCAGGTTGCCAGAAACCAAACTGACTTCCCAGCCTCAGATCCCCTATTCAAGGGCAAGATGCTATGTTGGAAAGGGTCATGGTCACTGCAGTCTGCAGTAATGCTGTCTGTAGTGATGCTGTCTTGGGGCTGAGTCTGCCATTCAGTATGCTGGTGAGCATGCTAGCTGTGGCTCGAGGTGACATACTTGTCCAGCAGGTGAGAGGTACTTTTGTATGTCAATGCTTTCTGGATACTTTCTCAGTCAATGGGTGAGGTTTTATGACACAGAATAGGCATTCATACTTCTAAACCTTAACTCTCTGACTTGGAGTGGTTAAGTTGGCTGCTCAGCCTTTACATGTTGTATGGTCACTGAAGAAAAGCCCTGCTCCAGGAGACAGTTTAAGAGGAGACCTGAAGCCCCCATGCACAACTGCTTCTGAGCTCTCAAGGAATACCTTGAAGACAAGCCATCTAAACTTCAGGGTTGTAAATCTTCCCCTCTCCTAAAGTAGAAACCAGTTTTGCAAACACAGATTCATGGTTCTGCATCTTGGAGTTTGAAAGAGGGTTTTAGGCATCTGTGTCCTTATTTAAAATAGCTCTTGTGACTGCTGGAGCATGGACCTGCAGATAGGAGCAGCAGAGCTGAATAATCCACATTCAAAGTTGGGCTCGGTCCAAGTTACCACTGTGAAAATTCTGGTTGCACAACTCAGGCAGAACACTGAAGCAGTGCTTTGGAAAGGGGCTCTCATTTTGTAAGCTTCACCAGTATCCAGTGATGCCCTTCCTCACCTAGAGCTTGGGATGGGACAGGTCTGACACAAAAAGCAACACATAAAAATAGTGAATAATTCTGTCTTGCTCACAACAAGACCTTTACAGCAATATAAAGAGATACGCTTTATCAGAAGATATAGTCAGATAAATATTCTTTTAATTGCCCATTCTTTCAGTGAATATAAACCAAATTCTGTAATTATGCTGAAAACCATCTTCTCACCTCTGTTACTCGCAAAAAAACCCCATCAATCCATTGTGTTTCACCTAGCAACATCTCTTTTCTCCATGGACGTGCTAAGATGGCTCATTCAGTCAAGAGATATTACTCAGAGGTTCACAATCCATCAACCTGGCATAGAAAAGATGGATGGCAGGTTCTTTTTAAAGACATGTTAGTTTACACAAGTACTCCGAGAACTGTATTTCAGAGCAACCCATTCAAAACCAGACAGGAATTGTAAGAGGCTAAAGTAGCCCTCTGATTTTCCATATCACAAAGTGTACCTAGCATTTCTAGCACAGCTGCTATCCTAATTAAAGCCTAGGGTGTTTTAAAGCACAGGCAGAAAAATACCATTATATGCTATTTCTAGTCTCCACTGAACATATCACAATCCCATGACAAAGAAGAGACACAGAGATATTAGGCCCCAGAAGCTAGACATGTTTAGGCTTTTAATTCCCCATTGAAACGGCTTCAATAAGGATCCAGGATGTAGGAAATCAGAACCTCCACAAATGTCATTTGTGGGCCAGACAAAGGCTTTGGTCCTTACCTCTTATGAATTCCTTGGGTATTTTGGGAAATGCTTGTGTTTCACTTCCCATTCATTCTGAAGTTCACTTCTAAACTGGCACAAGCCAAGCCAAGGAATTATTGGTGTCCCTTCAACAGAGCGGATGTGGGAACCAGATGGTGCATAGCTCTTGGGCTGGCAGGGCACACAAAGTGGAATTTCAATGTCAATGAGCAGCTAAATGACTCAGGGCTCATCCACACACACAGTTTATTTGCTGGTCTGAAGACACCTAAACTGAACTGTCACAAACACTTAGTGCAGAACTACTGCTGTGGCTTAGAGATAGCTGAGCATTCTGCATTCATACTTTAAGCAAACCTGGACGTAGTCTGTCTTGAATCTGGTACTTGCACCTATATTCTAGGTTACATTTTCATAGCAAGTTATCAATTGTCCTCTAAACATCAGGCTTGCCTTTCTTCAAGTATGATTTTTGTTACATTTGGGTTTTTGAAGATCTTTTTCCCTTGCTACTGTTAATAGTATTTTTGAAGCATATAAAATGTTGTCATAGAGTTCCTGGTTATTTACTTTTTCCCATTCAATCCCTTTACCCAAATGACTGGGTTCACAACAGCTTTCATCTTTGTGAAATCAGCCCTGTGTGTGTGCATACCTGTGTGGTTTGGATGTAATTCCGTTTGCATGTAGCAAGTGTAATCAAGCCTATGTCACTTGCATCTAAACAGCTCTCTGACTTTCAGTTCTGTGACTGAATTCTCTTTATCTGACAAGACGATGAGGTCTAGCACCATTTTCCCTCCTGTTAGATGAAACACTTATAAAATAAGGAAATTGTCATCTCCGTGTTTTAAGAAAAGGCAAGGATATTTTAGTTCTAGCAGCATGAGACCTCTTTTATATGCCATTCAGATTGAAGTCTGTTTCTTCCTAACTATAACATAGGGATGTTGCAAAGAAATCAAATCACTCTCTGGCCTGCAATGAATAGCAGTTAGGACCTGATTTGGTCTTTATGTGTGAAAACATTGGTTCAGATCACTTGCTTCTGAGTTCTCAGAGACTCAGGAAAATGCAATACCAGTTTTGACATAAGAATACAGCCCTCCCACTTTTATTTGCTTGGTTTTGCTTTCAAAACAGATTGTAACCTGTGCTTTTAACATTGCGGTTATGTAAACCTTTCCATCAGGTTTCAATAACACCAAAGCAGGTCAAATTCACCCTTATATGTGAGCAATTCCTATTCCTTCTTTACTACCCAGAATCTTCACAGTGGGTACAGGGAATTAAAGAGTTTATATTCCTTTAGTTCTCTTGGAACCTTGATTTATCTGGCTGTCAACATCTTGATTACCAAGGCACCCTGAGTGCTTTTTTCAATCATGTACATGTGTGTGCATGTGGGAGAGGAATTTGTTTGGATTGTTATTTGGGAATGACCAAATCAGCACATCCTTGGACTATCTTTCTCTCATTTCTTGAGAGAGAATCTGAGCAAAGATCTCTCTTTTCCTTGGTTTCTTTCTCTCTTCCCCTGCCTCCCCTCCTTTATATATACACAATTTTCTTTTAATCTATGTTATAAGTACATCCTTAGTCCCATGTAAATCCCTATTCCTTTCTCCTAATTGGATCATCAGATATAATTTCCTACATAACAGCCTAAGAGACTAGAAACAACATTTCCAGTTAACTGAAATTTAGTCTGTTTTCCTTCCCTTTGGGGTGCTCATTCTCATGACACTAGTCAAGTAGTAGGTCACCACATCCTTTTGGTGCTGGTGGTTACTGAATGTGTGTTAGGGCAATACTGGTTTCAGCACGTTCATTTAAATACCATCAAATTCAGTTCCCTGCCTTCAGAATGGTCCCTGGTCACTATGTTCCTTTTGAGGATGAGTACATTGTCTTCATCCACATACAGGCATGGCATCCATGTCGAGCCGCAGCAAAAGGCAAGGTCCGGTCCCTAGCAAGCTGCTGACTCACCCAAGGGTTTCCAGTGACAGATCCTCTCCTTAAAATTCGGTGCTTTTAAAAGCAGATGAATAATGAACTTTAAGCCACATTTCTGCAGCTCAATGGTGACATCCAGTGACTGGCTCGGTTATTCCCAGGTGTGTATTCTGCAGGGGCAGGCCAGCCCCTGTTTCTTGGCTCCGAGAGCAGCTCACATGTCTCTTGCAATTGCATCGTCTTCATACAGGAAAACACTTAAAATCCCTGTTTAGATTTGCATAATCACTTAATTGCATGGTCTCGTATCTCCTTTCTGCCCATTGAGCAGCTCTGTACAGCAAGCAATGTGTCCGTAAGCTGGATTCACAGTCCTAATATACCTGTTTTAAAGGGCTTAGCTCCGTTGATGAAGGAATTCCAGCCTTTTAGCCTGGAACTCATGAGCAGCAGCTGTTTGCCTGCCTTGTGACCTGAAACGACCTGAAATCTTTTATAACTCAGGTCTGGAAATTATTCTTTGGCAGTTACAGCATTCATGCCTGAGGATACAGGGGTTGGTGGTGCTCTCTTGGGTTACGTGGGAAGAGACACAGTGGGAGTAAAGGCAGAGAAAAGGGGTGACATGTTGGAAAGGAGCTGGAAAAAAAAAAGATGGAAAAGGAAAATAGAATGAATTATAGGGAATGGGAGGGTGGAATAAAAACAAACCTATGGAGGCAAGCTAGAAAAAGTTGCATAAGAAACTGAAGGGAGAAATTGAGATGAGGCAGAAGGAAGAGCTGTCCCCATCTCAGCAAGAAAATCATGCCATTAAGGGATCTCAGTGCAGTGGAGGTGGCATGTATTGAATATGCTCTGTCAGTGCAGTAGCACCCGGCTTTCCATGGTGATAAATGTCATATGTCTTTGCTGACACTTGATAAAGGTTCTGTCTATCAGCGGTGCCAGCCAGAGGGGCCAGCTGGCTCGAGCTTAACCTTCATCACGGCTCTTTCAAAGAGAAGTCCCAGAATTACCCTCTGTTTCACCATTCCTCTTTGGAGATGCTTCCCCTCTTCCCAGCCCATTGCTCCTGCTCACCTCAGTACTTGCTGGCACTCAGCTTAAGAAAAACCACAAGCAGCAGAAATAAAACTGATTTAGTCAACCAAGGAGAGACAGACTGGGGGTGGACTCATAGAATCACAGAATGGTTTGGGTTGGAAAAGACCTTAAGATTATTCAGTTCCAACCCCCTGCCATGGGCAGGGGCACCTCACACTAGACCATGTCATCCAACAATCAGTCCAAACCGGCCTTGAACACAGCTAGGGATGAAGCATTCACAGCTTCCCTGGGCAACCTGTTCCAGCCCCTCAGCACTCTCACAGTAAAGAATTTCTTCCTTATATCTGACCTGATCTTCCCTGTTTCAGTTTGAACCCATCACTGCTTGTCCCATCACTACAATTCCTGATGAAGAGTCCCCCTCCAGCATCCCTGTAGGCCCCTTCAGATACTGGAAGCAATCCAAGGAAGGCTCTCCAGTAGGAGAGAAGACATGGAAAAATCATGGGAAAGTTAAAATAAAGGGGGAGGGGGGAGGTAAATAAGGCAAAAAAATACATCATTCTCCCCTTTCAAACTAGTTTTGCAGCTAATGAGTTATTGCCAGTTCCAGCGTTTAAAGAAGTGTGCTGATTTATGCTAAGGATGTGCCCTGTGTCTCGTGAGGGAAGAGACACATGGTGACAGAGACACTGAAAGACCAGATCAGTGGAAGTGTCATTATATACTTAAATATACTTTGGATTCATCTCTGTGAGTGCTGGGAAGTAACTAGAGGCCAAACACTTTTCACTGGAAGGCCAAAACATCCTTTATAAATACAAACATTATAAGGCTTGTAGCCAGAACTAGGAAGTGCAGCCTGGCCACATTGTTAGCTGTATTTTAGAGGCTGAACCAGAAAGGGAAGGTTATTTATCTAAGGTGAAAAATCAGCAAAATGCCCAAGTACAAAAATAGGAAGCAGCTGGTCACCCTGCAATAAAACCAGGCAGAAAACGTCTCAGTTGCACAACAAAATGAACAAATCCAAAGCACCTGAATTGGAGCTATTCAGGAAGTGAATTATTCAGCAAGGAGAAGAATAAATCACATATTAGCACACCAGGTTAATATGGCAGCAAATAACGGGAGAACAGGGTTATTTAGGATATAGATAAATTCTTGTCAAGGGAGGTCATTTTTTTCCTCCCTCTGGCCTCAATGAGACAAACATATAGTCAGTTCTGAGTATCTCAGCATCAACTATGTATTGACAGCTTGGAGGGAACTCAAAGAACATCTTCAGTGGTGATTTAGGGACTGGAGGGATTGATTTACAAGGAAAGATTTTATGATCTAAGTGAACAGATTCATCTCTGCTATAATTCCATTGACGACAAAGGGCCAAATCTTGCCCTCAATTACAACAGTGTAGATGTGGTGAAACTTCACTGGAGTAAAAATACGAGGTTAGCATTAGGGAAATAAAACCAAAAAGGAGGATCTATTAGATTCCAGACATATCTCTGTGGAGAATTAGTAGAAACTCCAGTGCTTGTGACATTCAAAATTAACCAAGATAATAGTATTGAATAATATTATACAGAGACCTGCAGTGACAAGGGAAATATAAATACCTAAGTGCTATTTCCCCATATTTTTATGATGATGGTGATGACTGCTGTATGAAAGGAGGAATCCACATCTGAAATTAACATCTATTAACCCTTTTAAACACAATGTATTTTAATACAGACAAAAACAGCAGGGGGGAAAAATCCATCTTTGGCAGAGCCAAAGAAAATGAAAAGAGTTTTTAAAGTATTTTAGGGATAAAAGAAAACCTAACAATAGTGTCAGCCTCTTACAACATGCTATGGCTGGTGATGATAAAGCAGAGATGACAAACTGTTAATAATGATGGGGAAAAGGGCAATTCTATTCAGTAACAGTTTATGGACTGCAGCGTAAGGAGACGGCTCTGAGGAAAGGCTTTAGAGGATGCCTGAAGTAAGTTTCGGGTTGATTTGTATTTTGAAGTATGAAGATGATCTAGTCCTCACTTCTGGAATCACAGAATTTTAACAATAGGTTGTATGCTGTAGTGGGGAAGAGCTATTACCCCTTCACTTCTATCTCTGAGACAAAACTAATGTCTCTAACAGGAAAAAGCTGGTGATTTAGGAAGAAGGGAGGTGATCTGAACAGGTTTCAGAGGTTTTTATGTCCTGGTTTAGAAATAAATCCAGGCAGTTAATGTGCACAGCATGTGGGGGGAAGCCAGGCACAGGAGCAGCCATGTCCATCAGCACACAGATCTGGAAGGTAAGAGGGCTCAAAATCCAAGCAAAAAGCACATTGCCTTAGAGCAGCTCTGTGTATGAGTATCACATCTGACTGCAAGGGCAGGACCCCTTGCAGAGAGAGAAACCAGAAGTACTAAATGCACAGTCCTGTAGATAACACCAGCTATTGTTCCTTCCTAGCCCACCAAATTCCCCATGAATGTAAAACAGGGCTAGGAATGGTTACAGGGACCCCCTGTCCTTGCCAGGGGTTGATAAGTAACATTGATACAAAAACAGTTCTAACAAAAATGTGTGGTAACTGAAGAAGAAAATCTTTTTAAGGAAGAACGGAATGGAAAAGGATGGGAAGGATGAAAAGACCATGCTTACAGGACATGAAGATACAGAGCAAAGGTGAATCTGCTACAAGGCACATAGCAAACAAGAAGCTGGTTTTGCTGTGACACCAGCCTTTGGACTGAAGACTACTCATGGTCAGGAAGGTGAGGAGCTCATTTAAGTTCACCAGCTATCACAGATCAGTCTGGATACTAAAAAACTACATTAAGAAGCAGTTTGGAAGATATCACATAAATGCTAATAAAAGTAATAAATAGTAAGAGACAGGTAGCAAGATGCTCTGATATCAATGTCACATTAAATAAAACACTATATGGGATTGCTAGTTACTCTGGAAGGATAATTTATCCTGACAGAAATACAGTGAAAATAATGGAAGAGCTAATAGTGGTTCCAATTAATAAAGAATTAAGGGATAAGAATAGAATTAATGACTGTCAACATGATTTTATGGAAAATAGCTTTTATCAAGTAAACCTGATTTAATTATTTGGGGAGATTCCAAGTTAGACTGATAATCACATTGATGGACTTGGCTTTAGCAAAGCCTTTGACTCAATATTGTAAAATGTTTTGATTTTAAAAGTTAGAGCTACACTAATACAAAATACACTAAACAGATTCAAAGCTGACTAACTTGGTGAGTTCAGAAAGCACTCTAATTAATGGGGCTTTATCATAACCATTTTTGCCTTGGGGAGTTGCAGTAGATAAATGTATCTCTAGTCAGTACTATGCAAGACTTCTAGCAAAGAAGCCCAAATGAATATACAATTTGTTGCTAAAATTTTATATAATTGCTAAAATGAATTGCTGCTAAAGTCAATACAAAAATCACTGTTGCACTTTGTCAGTACAACAAAGTTTGATAGAGCAATGAAGCTTGAGTACACGATGCTCTTCTGGTGTCCGCATGCAGATCCAGCATTGGAGGAGAGAAGATATGAAAGGGTCTGGGACACATAATCCACTCCAAATCTCCTTTTCTTCTTCTTTTTTCATGGATCCAATGCACTGTTGGAGGTGATTGCCTGTATTCTAGATCATCTGAAGCCTCTGTTTGCTCCCATGCCATCTTCTACTGCTTGCCTTAGATTCAACGGCCCTGAATTAAATCCATGCCATCTGCAGCCAGCCACTTCCTTGCAACCACCCTGCCAGTGACTGTGTCTAACACATAACCTTTAGCTTTGGCATGTGCTATTAAAACTTGAAGCTTTCTCCTTATGTTCTTCAGCTGCAGAACTAGTTTCAGATCACACCCTAAATAACTCTCCACACTCAAACAACAGAAACAGGCTGTTACTTTCCTCTAACAAATAGAGACCTTTATGATGCTGTCTTTTTCTACCCCTCTCCTTTGTCATCCTGATAGATCTCTGTCAGATTCTATAATAAATGAAACCCCAAAGAAAAACAAGCATTTAGATTTCTCCCCCCCACCCCCCCCCCTCTTCCCCACCCACAAATAAGTGGTATGCTTTTAGTGCACTTAGTGTTCTCAGATTATGTTAAAATATACCAAACATACACTGTTCTAGTCTTTCATGAAAACTTTAAACTGCTATTTCTGGGCTCAATTCAAGCCTTGCCTCATTCTGTGATAAAAGGACTTAAAAGCACTGTTCTAGAATAGAATAAGGTTTGGGTTTTTTATAGCGTCTTTCATGTTACACAGTATCCCAAAGGGCTTTACAAAGCACTGATGTAGATACTGGAAGTACAGTAAGCGTAGGCAAATGCAGCATCCATTATGTGCTTGGGGATGGCTGATGCACCTAGCACCTTTCCTTACATAACAGCAATGGGTTTGAAAAGGGATTGGAGCATTGGTTGGACATCAACATTACTGTAATGGGCCACAGGGATATCTAGGAGTCCGAAATAGTAGGTGGAGAAAAGCAGGAGAGACAGGCAAGTGTGGTATGTATGCAAGGCAGAGATGCAGGTGCATTGCTGGAAGCTGCGTGAGCAGGCAATGGATCTAACTTGCTGAGGGAGATTACACCTCCCCATCACACGTGGGGGAAAACTGGAGAGGGGTGAATGTCTGCGATGGTGGAGGCATAAACCTCCTCTGTGTTTGAACAAGCTTGCTAGATACAGAGTGAACAGCCAGAGAGCATGTACAGGATAGAGTGGTGATGTGCTTGAGCAGCTCGTCTGTGGTCAGGCAGGGAGTAAAGTGTGGGAGAGGCTGTAAGAAGGTGGAAAGACCACACGGAGTGCACCCCTGTGGAAGGAGACAACGCACATTCATGGCTGAATTGAATGCATGTTTTCTGTGTATCTGAGCAAGAGAAGGGGTGAGAAACTGCTTACACTTTGCATGCAAGGTAAAAGATTAACAGGCAAAGATACTTATTCTTTGGAGAGCAGAAAGCTTTCAAAGGAAAACAAAAGAAAGGACTTTAAGAGGTACGGTGAAAGAGTAGAGGTGTGTTGGGAAAAGACTGTACAGCAGGGAAGAAGAGGTGAGATTGTCAGGGGTCATAAACATCACACAGCACTGGGACACTGCACGAAGAGGGGGTACACCTCTGCCTGTGTGCCCTCCTCTGAGCAAGGCAAAACAAGGGAACTGCTTCCCAGAGAGCATATGGGGTGAAAGGAAAGGTTTCGCTTGAAAGTGACTATAGGATTTCTTGATGTTGGCATCAGACTGATTCAAAAAGAACACATATCACTTCACTTCCACTTAGTTTTCTGTTCCTTTCAAAATCTGGCTTTTTAGGGACTCAGCATTAAAAATAAATGAGAATTTCCTGCTAAAGAGTGAACTTTTTCAATGCAACATAAGGCATACATTTTAATGTAGGATATTTTTAAAGATGTAAACACCCAAAGGAAGTCAGCTACTCTGGTAGAAGTGGACTTCTGTTTTAATGTCAGTTTTGTCACTAGTCAAGTTGGGAAAACCCAAAAGCAAACCAAAACCCACTCCATAACCTCTCCTTAAACAAAACCAGAAGAATAAATGTAAGATACTGCCTCTTCTCCCTCTTTCCTGATGAAATACAGTCCAAAGTCATGTTATGTGGTGATGAGGACTAAGAAATATTGAGTCAGAGATTATAAATGGCAACTTACTGCAATGACATGGACATTAGTACAGAAGACAGCAACAGACTTCTGCAGGAGGCAGAGAGACCATTATAGCTTTTTATGGGTGGATGAAAAACCAATTTCAGATGGAAAGTTAGAGGGACTCTTATGTTTTAGCTTGCTATAACTCAACTAAGGTAACTGATAAAACTTTCCTATGTAGATACAGATATTAGCAATGCCTATTACATAAATGCCTTAGAAAATAATATGTCACACTTCCATCACACATACTGGTGTTAACTCCTTCCCTAGCTCCCCAGCAGCATCTGTTTTTGAGCAGAAGCCTGTGATAGCAATTTGGGTTTGTGAGGCTTACAGAACCCTGCTTCTTCTGACATATAACAGTGTCCAGATGTTCAGTCTGCTTCAGGCTGTTTTCTTCACTCTCAGTTATCCCATGAATTATAAGGAAACATTTGCTGCAGTCCAGAGAAGGACAAGCATCTGAAATGCTGCTTGAGCCCTCCCTGATGTATCCTCCCATGGCTGCTTGGGAGAGAAGCAATACTGAGTCCCTTACCAGAGAGAATGACACAGGTCACACAGGGCAGCTTCTGCTTGACACCTTTTCAAAGACAGGATGTTATAATACTCAATTAAAGGAGGTTTCAGCAAGTAAATCCACTGACACTTTATCACTTTGCATCAGCCTACTGCTCCTGGGCTACAGATATTGTCCTGCAGCCAAGCAAGACCCCAACCACTTGCTTTTCCCAGCACTGTTTTTCTTCACTATCAGGTATACACCACAGTCTTTTCTACAGTGACCAGCTACAGAGCAAGTGGGTTGCTCATGCTTTGCATGTGCATGGGATGACAGCAAAGGAAACTGCTAAGCAAGAGAAAAAAGATTAAACAGTAGGGAAACGGCAACGTTCCTATCTAAAAGAACTAGAGGACAGAAAATAGATAAGCCATAAAAGCAAAGAAATGTCTCCAGACTAAAGTAAATAGTAAGCTTTAAAAATCTACCTCTAAGAGATTATGTAGGTGGAACTTTACAAAAGAAATCTCTGGGGTTTACCCCAGTGTGAGCTGTTGCTTTAAATCATTTGCCAGGCACTTGAGAGTTTAATATCAGCTTTTGATACAGTATTTTTCTAAAGTGATTTTGGAGATTATATAGAAGGAAAAGGTAAAAATAAACCTGAATGGGAGGGTTTTGTTGCAAAACCAGTTTTAAAGCCTGATGGAAAAGTCATGAATGTCTTGTTTAAGAATGAAGCCCTGGCAGTATAAGATACCATTTCTCAGCTTGAAAAGTTTTCAGTGAACTGTCTAAAATACCAATGTGCCAATATTGAGACAGGCAGATGGAAAGGAGACGATAAGCCATAGACAAAGGAAATATCTTCAAATATCCTTTCAAAGAGAGATTGTTTTAATGAACAAAGCACTGAGATGGGCTTGGATGAAAGTACTGAACCGAATAGCCATTGGAAAATGCTAAGGGGCTGTTTCATAAACATGAAAATGTTGATATTTGTTCAAATTTCCTTAAAGCAAATACACATGACAGACTAGTGTGGAAAGATAGGAAAAAGTCAAAATTAAGTTCCATGATGATAGAGATCTAGTAATGCAGCTTTCCTGAATGACTGGTTAGAATAAATCTCAGCTTTTCCTCACTTCTAGAGCCAAGAAGAACACATCGTGACAGTTTTCTCCCCAGATGAGTCAGTCTCCCCACAAAACATGAACAAAACCTCCAACATATATTCTTGAACATTTATGGACCTTCTGTAAGCAGAGATCTCATTATGGAGCTACACTTGTTTTGAGTGGTTCAAATCAGTTGTATTTGTGCAGACCCCTGTAGATGACATGTGCAGGAAGAGCGAACTAATGCGACTCCATTCACATTACTTTAATGTCACTAATCTATGCTGGCTGTTTATTCTTACACTGTCCTAAATTTATAGATTTTCACTGTGTGCTTTAGATTTCTCCTACAACAGCTGTAAAATGAAACTTAAGGAGATTCAGACTGAGATCTGGGTACAGCATCAAATTTGTGGCATTCGCAAAGTACACAAAAGCCCATTTCCCCCCAGGTTATGCCTTTGAAATGGGCTGAAGTCTCAGAAAAGAGATGCTTTTATTAGAAACACTCTTAGTTTAAGCAGTCAAACTAAGAAATACTCTGAATTCTAAAGTAAACTATAGTGGAAAGAACTATGCCAGAACCAATAATCTACACAGAGTATCTTCATACCCAGTTCTTCCCTCCTGTGCCCTCCCTGCCTGCTCTGTGCTCCACTAGCTGCCCCTCAAAATAAAGTAATAAAAATTCAAATGAGATTTCAGGAAAGTATACCTGTGAAAGGGAGACATCTCCTGTCACTTTAATAACATACCAGGTTAATAATATTAAATTACCAGAGGCCAAGGAAATGTCACTGGAAATATTTAAGGCTCCCCACTAGAGAGTGATGAGACTTTTAAGTAGCTGGGAGAGAATCAGCATGGGATAGCAAGGACTGGCAAGGCTGATCCTGACCCATAAGGAAAAGGCATTTTGCACAGGTTGGCTTCTCATTTAAGGAACATGTATTAAGAAAATAGAAGCTTTTCTAATCCTGGAAGTGAAATTTATGCTGGTGAAATGGGGCAGGAGAGCTCTGCAGAGAGCAGCCCTCAGATTATCGACCAAATCGGTAGATGACAGACTATACACAACGAATCCAGCGTCCCATTCCTGGCTGGAATGTTAGGCTTTTTTTCCCCACATACATTACTTCACACTTAACAACATTGGATTACATCTGTCATTTTATCACTGAATCACTCTGGATCTCAGCAGTCTTCCGTGATTCTCTATAGTCAGCTTCAAATTTGACTTTGCTCAGTTATTTTGTGTCTTCCACTAACTTCGTTTTGTCATGTATCCCCTTTTCCAGCCCATTTTGAATACAATGAATATGTTTGCAACTGTCCTTCTTCCAGTTAACAGGAAAAAATCCTGTCTTACCATTAAGTTATAAATTCTTTAAGAGTGGGGCCAGTTTCCAACCTTTCACTTTGCCAAGAGACTTAGTTCCTCTGTTAATCTAGTGAGAACATGACCATTATCTTGCCCATTTGAACTGACCGTTATGTTTGTTTGGGTTTGGACCATACATTGATCCACATGGGCATTTTACTGAGGCAACCAACCTTAACACAAACCTACCAAGCAAAAACACAGACATCTCTCCTAAAGACAGCTGGGCAGCATGAGTTTAAGGCTGGCTGGGATTGCCAGAATGATACAAAGGGTGTTTTTTTTTGTCAGAGCTGTGGGATTTGTGTCATTTAAAAAAAGAAATATACAGTTTCTTTTTATTTTTATTGATCCACAGGTAGAAGTGGCCTGTGTGAAAGTGGTCCTTAGCTCAGGAAAAGTCTTCTATGGAGTTGTTCTGATTTATACCAGCTAAAGGTAAAAGCCTCTTCAGCTGGGGGATAATCCACATTTGTGCGGTTCTTGAGTCTGCTGGACAAATGATTCAGGAAGAAGAGGGAGTGAAGCGGGTCTGCGATTTGAAGGACTCTTAAAGCTCCTGCTGCTCACAGCTCTGCTTCGTTTTCCTTGAGGAGGAAGCCTCAAGCACAAATATTACTTGCTCAGTCTGTAAATTGTCAGAGAAAATATAGAACAGGCAAACCCTCATCCTCAGAAAGCACACAATCTCAATTCGCTCTGTAAATACAACTTGTGCCTGGTGCAGTAACAAACCACCACAAGTGGATTAAAAAGGCAGTCCCTGCTCTCCCCATAAAGGAAAGATAAGGATGAAGAGAAAGTAGATTGTGACAAATGTGAGGTTTCAAGGCCTGAAACTGAAAGCTTCCAGCCCATGTTGAACCTTTCTTGAGAGGCTGTCATGCAGAGGTGTGCATGAACCACCTCTGAACTCCCTGGAAAGCAGTCTCTACACAAGAAGGAAAACTGGAAAATGCAACTCCATCCTTAAAACACTCTCTGGAGCTGATACCACAGTCCCTATCAACAGGTCTTGCTGCTGCACCAGGGCATATTATTAGAAACTAAAGCAGACAGAATCGGTTAACACACAGATACATCATTCTTGAGAAGAGTCAAATCAGATGTTGTAGAGGGAAGTCCTGCCTCACAAAACATTCTGGGGTCTTCTAAGTTATTAAGAAATGAATCAATAAGGATTATGTAGTCAATGCAGTGCTCACGAATTAGAACCCCAAACCAGCCTCTCATAGTAACATCCAAGAGCTCATAAAGAATTCACAACTCAGTGGTAAGACAAGAAAAGTTTTGCTGTTAACAGCTTACAAGGACAGTAGCAAACATTTATGTATTCAAAATAGGGGATTCATAACAAAATGCAGTTAGTGGAAGAAACAAATAACTGAGCATAGTTGAATTTGAAGCTGACTACAGAGAATCACAGAAGACTATTGAGATCCAGAGTGATTCAGTGATAAAATGACAGCTGAAATTCAATGCTGTTAAGTGCTAAGTAATGTACATGGGGAAAATAAGCTTAACTGTATTTCCAGTCAGGAATGGGATGCTGGAGTCATTGTGTACAATTCTATAAAATGTTAGTTTAGTGCTCAGAAATGCTCAGAAAGGCAAATAAAATAGCAGGAACTGCTGCTGTATCAGAGAAGAAAACATGAAGCACAGCTGTGCCACTGCATAAATCTACAGTTCACCTGAAGCTCCAATTTGCATGTAATTCCAGTCTCCCCATCTCGGGGGGGGGGGGGGGGGGGGGAAAGGTAACTAAAAATGGAAAATGTGCAGAGAAAAGGAACAAGGATCAAAGACTTGATGTGCAAGGAAAACCTTACTAATCACAGGCTCAGGAAAGAGAGAAATCAAGAATTAGAAGTCTGTAAAGGTGTGGGTGGAAAAAAGAGAGTGCAGAAAGGGCCCCAGACTGTCTTATGTCAGAATAACCTATGGGCAAACTACATAGTCATTGTGCAAGTGGTTTCAAATAAATGAAACAGACCCCTTTTCAAACCACACACAATTCAGTCCCTACCTCAGGATGCTATGGGAGGTCACATAGCTTGAAAAAAGGAGCAAGAATGCACACATCTGGGAGTTTGGTGGGTTTTTAAAACACCACCAGCTGCCAGAACCTGGCAGGGTGTTCCATGAAGTAAGATAGAATGACATGTGCAGATTTAGATTAGCTATTAAGAAGAAGTTCATCCTTGTGAGGATGCTGAGGCACTGGCACAGGGTGCCCAGAGAAGCTGTGGCTGCCCCATCCCTGGCAGTGTTTAAGGCCAGGTTGGATGGGGCTTGGAGCAAGCTGCTCCAGTGGAAGGTGTCCCTACCTGTGGCAGGGGTTGGAGCTGGATGAGCTTTAAGGTCCCTTCCAACCCAAACCATTGTACAATTCACTCCTCTCCTCATGGAAAGTTTTGATCTGACCAAGCTTGATGGTGTGTGGGGCCATCAGTCCCTCCCTCAAAGGAATTAAAAAGGAGGAATTGCTACTTTCAAATGTATTCCTGCAAGGCAAAATCTCATTCTCAATCCCTGTCTCAGGCCACATGTATTTAGCCCTCTTGGGAGCTATAAAGCAGCTATACAGTAGAGTCAGACCACACAGGTCCAATCCACCCATTCAAGGATGGTCCTGGTAGTCCAGAGGAACAGTGTCTCCATGTCCCCACCTCTGTCACATAGCACAGGACACCCAGTATCAAGCAAGCTTATAGCAGAAAGAGACTACAGTCACTTAGCTCTCCACCACACTCTGCTTTCCAAGAAATAACACACCTTGCCACAAATGCAGCAATAAAGCAATACTTGTTTATGCAACCTAAACACCTCAACCAGGTTTTGTACCTATTGGGTCTTTATGTCTGACACAGAAGCAACCCGCTTTCCTTCTCCACAGGATGCCACCAGCACCAGTTACTGTTCTGGTCCATAACTGATCAGATTCTCTACAGGCCTAAATCAATCTCACTCCATCCCATCAACAGTCATTGGCCGGTTTATACCAGATCAGGAGCTAGATCAATAACAGTAGTGCTGGAGATTTCTTGAAAAGGGCTGGAGTTTTTCACTGCATCTGAGGACTGAAGAACAAGACCAAGTGGGTTTCGCGTTCATCAAAAGAAGACAAATAAGCTCTAATTCAGTGCAATACAGATGTTTCTTTTAGTGAAAGAGAGGAAAACCACTCTACTGGCTTTTGTTTATTTGATGTTCCCCCTCCTTACATTGCCCCAGAAGAGAAAATAAGCTGATAAATTCTACATTAACACTAGTGCATGTATCCAACAATACTGATGTGTTTTCAGTCGAATTTTCAGTTCATTCTATTTTCCATCTCACAATGAAATTCAGTTCAATTGAAAGATTCAATAGTAATTGGAAATAGGCTCTGGCAATTGCATAATCTTGTTCTCAAAGACCCAGAAATTAACAAACAAACAAACAGAACACACACAAAACTAAAGTAACCACATTCTGTAAAGATGTAATAAGTCAATTAAATTCGTGCACAAAGTGATTGTTGGCTGATGGGAGAACACAAAGAGAGAGGTCGTATCCTGTTTTCAAAAAGGAACCTTATGAAAAGGGAAGCAAATGGAAATGTCACTATCGAACATTATGATGAGAGATGAAAGGAGTCTCATCCAAAAAAGCTCCAAGAGGGTGAAATGTAAATTGTTTGGATAGGAAACAAATGAAAGAGGATGTGATAAGGTCAGCGATGAGTAAACATGGGGGAGAGCTGCAACTCAGGTTCAGGTGGTAACAGTAATACATATTAAAAGGCCTAGATGTGTAGCAGGTAAAAATCATCAGTTTCATCATCTTCTGTGGGGCTGCAGAAATTCACACCCACTGAGTCTGGTCCTACAATAACACTCAGTATTTAGGCAGCTCTTTCATCTACTGATATTGTGCACAAACTATTATCTTCACCCACATGCTGAGAAAGGGAGGGGGGTAGAAAGGCCTGCAGGATTTTCATTTTTCTTCCTAATTACAGTTGTGCATTTTGGTTGGTAGGGGATGCAAGGCTAGAGCCAAGTCATCTCCAAATGAAACAGTGCACCTGAAACTCCTGAAGATTTAATGATACACCCCAAAACAGATGCTTCCAAAATGTCTAAGGGAGTCAAAGGACTCATCCGTACAACACAACTCAGGGCTACATAACACCAGTTAAGATCCCTCATTGAGATGAATTGAACATAGGAAAAAAAATCCAATAGAGCATTAGCTCATTCATCCATTGGGACTGCTTCAAGGAGACAGGGAAACCCTGGGCAGGCTTCAAGGCACTGAAAGGACATTCTTTCATATGAAAAGACCCATGTTTGGAAATATTTTTGCCTAAGAAAGGGTAGATTAGATCAAAAATGTCAATTTTGAGATACTGTTACCTAAACCGAAGTCGACATATATACCTATGATGCCTGTAGGGATTCTGTACATGGGTGATGGTGAAAGAGGATCCCCCAGCCCATATTTCATACCTGCTCTGTTACAGGGTTCCTGGTGGCAGCTACATGTGAAATGAAAGCTCTGCAGAGACATCATTTTCTTAGACAAGTTAATCATCCCATAAAGGTACTCCTTACTCCCTGCTGTGAACTGTTGCATAGCTCCGCTGCCTGCTGTTAAACTGTCGAGTGATTCGACTTAAAACTGGTTGCCACTCATTTATGAAGAGGTAATCCCTGTGCTTGGCATATGCAGGTTTGTTTAATATGTGAAGCTCCATGAGATCCACTGGGATGGAAGGTTCTCAATGGATGCTCGTCATCATCAAATGTAGGATGATAGCTAATTAGCTCACATGTCTCTGGGTACCCTGTGAGAATAGCCATTCAAGCGTGACAGAGATAACTTGCCTGGGAAGCAAGTAATCCTGATAAATGTAACTCCAGGAAAGGACAGTAGATATTAGAAAGGCAGAAGCAGTATCTCTTCATACAAGATTATGAATTTTGATCCCACTTCTACCATTGAGTAAGTTAGCACTGACACCCCAGATGGATTGAAGGTTAAGCAAGTGATATTTGGTACTTACATCACCACCAGCTATAGGAACATTAACTGTGGATATTTGTAGATAACCCTGTTGTAACAAGAGGATATCGAGAAGTACTTTTATCCACTTTGTTCCAACACGTGTATAAGAAATTAAACATTCTGAAAAATGTGGGTTTTAATAAAAGTTATCTCTAAATGCTCATCAGCTTCGAGTCTGATTCTCAGTGAGTGCAAATGCCTTACTGCATGCATGGCACTATATAGCAAACCCATAAATGACAGCCTTTTAATTGTGTTACTAGCCCAACTTATAGACTACCTATATGCATTTATCACTGACGATGGAACACCACAAAATGCTCTTTAAAAAAATGCCATACATATCCAAGTCCACCCATGCCTAAAGATGCTTTCCAAATCCAGACCACAGTTTGTGGAACCTGCTGAGAATAAAGGTGTTCTGTAAGATATGATTAGGAATTGTATAAAACTTTGAAGGTTATTATTGCACCAGATTTGGTTGAAATGTGTAATTATGAACAGAGAGAAGGTTTTTGGCCTTTTCAAAGGATAGGAGCCTTTATTGATTTTATTAGTCAAAGAAGGTGATAATTTTTATATTCATAAGCAGAGAGCGACTCCTCTGTTAAACAGTGATTATAAAATACTAACTGAAATACCACTGGCAAAGTCTGAAGAAGGTCACTCTTTCTTCCTATTTTTGTAATCAATCTTTACTCTATCAAAGGCTGCAGAAATATAACAGTAATCTAAGTTGAATAGTGGACATTGCTGAACTTGTGGGCAGATGTGGCAGTTCTTTCTTTGTTAATTGAGGCTGCATCAAATGAAAACCTTTGATTGAATGAGCTATAATTGTTTGCTCGATAGGTGCAAACATGCTTGGCTACCTGATGTTTGTTCAATGGGTGCATGCCTTATGCAAACATCTCTGTGGAAGGCCCTGGGTAAATAGATACATGAATTCTGGACAGGAGTGAATTCAAATCAACTGAGCAACTAGGTGCAAGCCATCTTTGTGGCTTTTTGGGGTGTTTTTCTGGGATTACACACAGGGAAAATGGGACAGATTTCAGCACGCTGTGTCAAGGTGCCTGGGACATCCTGTGTGTGCAGCATTGGGAGCTCATGGTGCCACCAAGACCTCCTGCACAGCTGGGAAGTCAGAAACAGTTGGATGCAATGCCAAGAAGCACATTTTCATTGTCTTATGGGCTACCAGAACACTATGGCTCAGCCATAGCTCTCTTGGCTGGACCTTTGGGGTTTATTTCAGTTGTTACCTTTAGATGGGAGTTGCTGTGCTGCAGCAGGGCAGAGGTTCAGGCAGCCCAGCAATCCTTCCCAGTACTGCTCAACCAGGCCTATAACAAACCATCACGGGGCATCCTGCCCATAGGCACATGTTTCTGTCCTTGCCTTCATCAATTAGCAGCTGCTTTATACCCCAAAGCATAAAGTTCTCCATCCTTCATACATTTTTTATTTTCTCTAATAGAATTTCTCATTATTCGTATGAATCTCTAATCCTTTTGTGAATTCTCCAAAGCTCTTGGCTTCAATAATGTCTGTGGCATTGAATGCCACAAGTTAATTATGGGCTATGTAAGAAAAGTATTTCTTACTATCAGCTTTAAATCATTTGCTTTAAAAAATATTTTAGTGCTTAAATAAACTATAATAGAATATAGCATTGCATAGATAGGGCATGTCTTGTCTTAAATACTAAGGGGGGGGGTGTTTGAATACTGGGAAACTGAGGCATGAAAGAACAGAATTTATAACTGGTCATTTGGTGCCAGATGTAGAGATGAGGAGTTCTACTTCTGATAGTCTAGTTATAAATAAATAAAAAATATGTTTTGCTAGATAATAAAAACTGATTCAGACAACTCAGGTTTTCATGTTCATTTTAAGGAACAATCTGATTACTTTGCACTCCTAAGGAAAGAAAAAAAAAACGCTGTCATTTGTATCTGATACAGAGACTGTGTTAGAAGCAATGTCAGGGCTCCAATTCTACCAAATCAAGTTTACTGTGACCTACTGGGAGCTAAAGATAAACTTCTGAAAAACAAAAGCCTAACATGCTGAAGCTACAGGGAATTCTCTGTACTGGACAGGATTAAAGTCGTTCTGACTCTTCTATTGCCAATAATCTCCCAGAGGAAATTTGATTTTCCTTCACCAGAAATAGCTATAGATTTTTCTTGTTAATGTTATTGGGCTGGTGTGATGAACAGACTCATGCAAAATATACTCTATTTACTAATACGTAGAGAAAGGTTCTGTGATAAGATAACCACCCTCATGCCAAATATACACCTCATTCACATACAAAAAATAGCTGAGGACAGGGAATTACTTTCCTGCTGTTTCTGGCTTATGTGTTGTATATAATGGTTTCTAGAAGCATTTTTGTCATGCAGGGATAAAGGAGATGAAGAATAATCATCCTTACATATCTAAGTACGGTATTTAGATGACCCTCATTACCACTGCATTTGAGTGCCTCCACACATTTAGTATAATATGCTCTGAAAATCTCATGAGCAAGAAAGTGTTGACAGCCCCATGGCACAGGAAAAACTGAGATGGAGAGAAGAGGTGACTTATTCAAGATTACAGAGATTTGTAGCAGTACAGAAACTTTAACTCAGGTCATTTAAGTTTTAACTTACTGCTCTATCTACTGCTGTAGCCTGCCTTGTTGACTCAGGCTTACAACCCGTTTCATCTGCTTATAAAGAAGGGATTTATTAGTAAAGAGAAACATCTCAGAAACTGACATATGCTACCCAAGAAATATTTCCTAATGGAAGTAATATATGTGTAATATTAGGAAAATGGGCAGTTGCATTTTTCCCAGCCAAAACAAACCAATTTCAATCCCAGCAAGCATTACATGGGATAGGAGTGCCATCACCTCCAGACTTAGATGGTCAGATGCCCCAGTGAGACCCACCCACAGTCACAAGGGATGGCTGATGAAGAAGAGAGCTGTCAGGGGTTTCTGAAGACTCACTAGACTGTCTTCTCCTCTTACTAAAGAGGAAAGACTCTGAGAAGAGCTAGAAAACAGGACCTGGAATGGTTTTGATTCTCCTTATTTTAATATGCACATCCCATACAGATGCAGGTCCTACATCACTCTAGTCAGAGTTTCGCACTGCTTTCCCAATCCTTACTCATACAACATCTTTCCCTTGTTTACAGTTTAATTTAAATTAAGGTTTGAATTTCTCAAACAAACAGTGACATTGTTTAGGAATGCATTACCATTGAATAACCTCTCTTGAATATCAATTAACTTCAGCAATTTTAAACCACAAAACCCTATTAGTCAGAGCATGTGCTCACAGATTTGTTTAAAACATCTGAATTTCACCAGGTTTTCCACTGTCAACAGAAATCAGCAGTTGCAAGGAGCACTAACTGTATTCCAAAATAAGAACTTTGATGGACTACGCATGGTCCACAGAGAAGTAGTGCAGCAGGAATCAGTATCATACCTTATACCCACCCCAAATGTGACCAAGCTGACAATAAGATGCCATAGAGGTATTGATGATGCTGTGGGGGCAGTTACAAAGTACTCTGCAGTATGTTGGGGGCTGAGATGCTGCAGAAACTAGAATTAGTCAGCAGTTCAGGAAACCAGTGAGAAATGAGGTCTGTATCCTGCCTATTACAGTATCAATCTGGTGGAAACTAGAAGAAACTGAGTGTATCATCTCCAGTTTCCTTGTCTCTGTGTAAGGAGAAATGATGGCTCAGGGGTGAGAGCTTAAAACTCACAAGTCCTAGCCTGCGGATGCAACTAAACCACAAGTGCAGCTCTGAACTTTAATTTACCCTGAGAAAAACAAGCCATGAAATTCAACAGATAAAGTTCATGGCTGAGGTATGGAGTTATGCTTAACCCAGCCACAGGTAAGAAGTATGACCTCTGATGAAGCTCTCTGAGAGTTTTCCACTAAGACAGAAAGGAGATTTGGTTTCCACTGAATTCATAATAGATGATGCTTTACACAGAGCTGAGCAGGGATACAGCTATGGCCCTGAGGACCACACAGCCCCTGTTCTTAAGTCTCCTTCTTGCTCTCTGCTTCTGGCAGTAGGAGCTGAGCCTATTGAACCAGGACAGTGCTCAGCCTTCGGAGAGGCTCTTTCCTCTGCTGCTTCTAAGCACACAGACACGTTAGCATTCAGCTGCCAGGTGACTCCCCAGAGCCCTGCAAACTCAGACCTCAGCCACAAAAGAGCATGTGCCATGTTGAAATCTGTGGTCAACGCCTCCATGATCCCAAACTAGTTCAGCTCCTCACATTTTACTCATGGGGAAAGACATGTGCTGGGATTGAATGCCTCAGCCTGCCTCACAGGGGCTGAGCTGACAAATGGAGGCTGCAATATTTCAATCAATAGGGAGATAAAAAAAAGAAGAAGAAGCAGTCAGAGAAGACAGAGACATTATTGATGCTTCTATTACAGTCTGAAATTGGTCACTGTGGGGAAAAACAAGTAGACACAGAGTGGACCTGGCCTGACCTTTCACTCCTCAGCAGGCAGTGGATTGGTCATTCCAGTCAGTGCCAATGAAAAATGAGACTGGAATCTTCTTCTTTTAGTGGATGAGGGACCAGTGCTCAGTCCCCACCACAGCAGGAGAGAATTCACAGGTCAGGGGGGAAGCTGTAGCCCTCACTGTAAGCTCCAGAGAGATTCCCATATGACAGGGCAGGGGATGCAGGATTGATTTGCTGCTTAACCTGAGTGGTATGTGTTTAAATGTGAAAAACAGACTCCTCAGAAAGGGAGAGGAGTGTAAGAGTGATGGACAAACCAGAGCAGAAAAAGATGTGCATGCAACAAGGCAGGGAAATTTCAAGCCAAGAGTTCTAAAAGGAGAACTTAATACCTTCTTAGGGTATCTTCATAGGCTGCATATTCTTCAGCCTAAGTAAACAGAGACCCCTAATATCAGGCCATCTTAATAGGCTCAGCTTCCACTATAAGCTTCAAGAAACAGCACTTACCTTCCTTTTATCACTCAGAATTGATTTGAGTGGTGAACTCTAACGAAGAACAAACATCAGAGAAGCCCTTTAGAAGAACAAGTCACAAACATTCATAATATATCTGTTTGGATGCACTTTGGGGGAGTAAATCGCTTAAATTATTAAATGTGCCAAACTGCTGGGACTCAGGCAGGTTGAGAGCTGCTGTGGTGAAAGCCACTGCAGCCCAAAGTGAGCAGGGCAAAAAAGGAAACAAGCACATCTTAAACTGAAGCTGATCCCCTTGTGCTGTGGCTCGTAACCAGCTGTATGTCTTTACTTAATGAATTACAGGTCTGCAACAGTTTGGGCTACAAGGTGGAGCAAGAGGAGGAAATAAGGATTGACAAGTAAGAGCAGAGAAGTGAGGGAAGGCCATAAAAACACTTGACTGTGGAGCAAAGATTGGAATAGAAGAAAGATCTGAATGACCAATGGTGATGTGACAGCTAGCTCCTCAGTTTAATATCCAGCCATGATATGTATCAGTCAGAAGAAGGGAGACTATCCTCTTCACTTTCCTGGAAATGTAGTAAACTGAAGGAAATACTAAAAATCAATTGACTTACACAAGCATGAGAAAAGTATGGAGCTGGATTCAGATCCACCCCTCTGCCTGTGCCACTTGCTGTGTGAGAGTGGCTCCATCGTATAGCCAGCTTGGCTACTACACATGCGTATGCCAATCCCTATCTAAATGCTGCTTATAATCCAGCTGTTATGATATTCAAGCATATTCTTCTAATTAACTGCCTGAATTTATTAATGGTCTGTTTATACCCATTTGTTCTTCTTTCAGCATTGTGCCTTTGATTTAATAGCTCTTTTCCTTCCCCGCTGTTATGCCCCAATCTACTTATACACAACGATCGCCTCCTCTTTCTCAGCCTTCCGTTTTGCTTGGCTAGAAAAAGCTAAGCTCCTTAGTTGCCTCTTGTAAAGAAATGATCTTCATTCCCAGACCATAATTTAGTATTCTATTGTTTGAAAAGCACCCATCAAAAGTTCATTATTTCCTCCTCTTTTTTCCTTGGCAAAAAGTCAGGATTTTGAGCAAAAGCAAACATGATACTTTTTCTGTCTACTGGTAACCACCAGCAGCATGAAGACTGACTCAAGTTACTCTAAGGAAAAGGACAGGCAAACTGTGCAAGCAATTCAGTCATCACGGGAGTTTAATTCCACCAACCCACCTGAAACCTTTTGAAGTTGCTTTTCAAACACAGTTTTAAGCAGCAAATCCTGCCTGTGACAAAACCACACAGGTATTATTTGCAAGAAATAGTGTTTATTCATCAAAGTCGATAGGAGTTTTTTCTGGTTTATACAGATCAGGTTCTATTCATTTATAGATTGTGCAGTTCAGAGCCTATCCAGCTGCAGATAAACGCTGGACTTTGTTGATATGATATCTTGTGTCTCTCTGTACTTAAGGGCTTTAGAAATTGATTAACTGAAACCCTTATCAGGAAGGTAACTGTTATAATACTCATTTTACTGATGAAAATAGAGCACAAAAAAGCTTAGCAAAAGACACAAGGTTACACAGTGAATTAGTGGCAGGAGTACTGATTCCATCTCCCTGGTTTGGCCATTAGATACACTCCCTTAATCAGAACCTTCCCCCAAGCTCTCTCCCTAATTTTACTTCTTTCTGCAACACATTTTGCCCTGCCTTTCAACATTCGTTAGGCTGGCTGGAAGCTATGGGAAAAACACTGCCTATAGGCAAAAAGGTGGCCTCAGCAATATTTTAAGTATGACAAGGAAAAAAAAACCCAACCCTCACTAAAAGAGCATATCCTCATAAGATTTTCAGCCTGAATTCACAGCTTCAGAGAACTGAGCTAAGCCACCGAATAGCTGGGTGCTTTATATGAAGCAAACCTCTTAAGGCTTTGCATTCATGCATTATTAGTAGCTTCATTCTATATCTAAGTTACTTATGTAGCTCCTAATTACCACAGGATCTTAATGCCTCATCTTAATGTATTTATCCTTACTGCAGCGCAATGGCACAAGACAGTGTTGAGGACTCCTGCTCCATAGACAACTTTAATGTTGCAGAAGACTCCAGAAAATGCAGTCTTCAGAGGGATTATAAAGTGAGTTTTCTTCTATTCCCTGTGCTAAAGGCAAACTTCATGTTGTATGTGGTAATGCCTCCATGAGCTTGGCCTTTTGGGATCTGTGTGCTTTGGTGACATAGAGATCAGCCAGATTGGTGTGGAGAGGTCACTATAACTTGAAGATTAGATATATCAAGGTGTCTATACAAGTGTGCTTTTCCTGTGTTTCCCTAGTTTAGCAACAGTGACAAGTCACGACTGAAATTAGAATTAAACATGCAGGAAGAGGTTAAAATCCCAGCACCAGAGCTCCATTTGGGGGCTGTAATGCAGGAAAACTTCAATCAAAAGTTGGAAGATAACAACCAATATCAATGGGTTTTCATCAGCCTGAGAAATGTTTCTTCTTGCTCTCGTCTCCTAACCCTGGCTTAATGATTGAAATGGATGTATGAGCAATCAGTGCTCACGATTGATCACCTGTACAAGGAGCCCATTTCATTGTAATTCTAGAGATTGCACCCCTGTGCCAAAGAGTGTCCTTCAGGGCCTGTTGATACCTGAAATGTTGCTAAAAGCTTGATCTAGCCCTTTTGCCAGGGGGGAAATTCTACCTGTAATTATTAGGATCAGGAATGCTCACCTGGTCCAGGAGTCTGACTACTTGAACATTTATCTCCATAAGCTTTACACTTTAATAAATAATTTACCCCCCAAATGCACTTAAATTAGATCTATAATTCTACCATGAGGCTCTGGTGGTATGAAGAGACCTCCTGACTTTGCTCCCATCATTTATAATGCCACCATAAGCCATCAGTGGAATTGCAGCATTATTATTTATAGCACCGCTTATATTGTTCCTTATATCGTTTATTATCCTCAATTGGAATGGTCCCAGTTAGTCAGCATGAAAAGATGCTACGCAGTTACCTGTGTAGGCTATTTCTTAGGACAAAAATGCACCTTCTTAAGGAAGCAGAGATGTTCTCCATGTCAGGATGGATATAAATTGCCTGGACATCCTGTCCTTATTTCTGCTAGTCCTTCCGTTCAATTTGGATAGTGTTGAGGGGGTGACAAGAGGCTGAATCTACTTCAATTTTACATCTTGAGGAGGTCAGACTGCACCCCGACACTGCATTAAACCTGTACAGGAAAGGGGACAAGAAACTGTCACATATAACCACGCACCTTTCCCCCATCTCCTCTCCTGCACTATTCAGATCAGAGCTAGACCTCTGCAAATAGGAATCACGTCCTCATTACTGTTAGAAGCAGGTTAAAATTACTAACTCAGGGACTCCAAAAGAAATAGGAATGTGTCAGATTTCAGATCACCAAAGTATCCCCAAAGGTTTTTCTTTCCAGATGCATTATGATAATTTTTAATGACATCACCTCATGCTATTTTTATCACACATTTTAATTTTTATAAATGGATAGAACACGAGAATGATCTCCAAGGTGGTGATGGGGGGGGGGGGAGCAGTGCTCTGCTTCACTTTACCTGAAACTGCTCTCACGAAATCTGCCTTGCAACAGAAGTTCAGCCTGACAAACCAGAGCCCAGATAATTAAAAGCAGTTGAAAGCAGAGGATTTCAATGGGGGAAAATGGAAGTATAACCCCATACCAAGCCATTGCATTGCCACTGTCCTGCCTTGCCCAGAGAAGTCCTGCATGGGGTAGGATAAACCCTATTAAATGCTTAGGAAAATGCTTCCTCTCTTCCCCCACCTCCACCTCTGCTTGCCCAAATTTATTCCAGTAACCAGCATCTCTTTCTGGGTGCTGACAGGCTTCGTGCTCCCCAATTTAGCCATTAGCTATAGGGTTTATAGGGTTTAGCTTAGGCAATTTGTTCCCATAAAATATAGCACTGACAGATATGAGGGTACAGAGCTGCCACTGTGGACACTCCTCTCTGGAGCTGCTGCCAACCATGCAGCCACATACCCAGCTCCCATAGCCCGGTTTTTGGTGTTTATCCTGGCTGTTGTGTGCTGCAGACCGCAGCATCATGCTGCTGGAGTGAGCATCACACTGCCCGGGGATGCCCAGAGGATCTGTCCTACCTGTGATGCTTTCTGGCCCTTTGTGACAGGCGCAAGCACCCACTGCTCTCCATCATTGCAATCAAATCCAGGCAAGAATACAAAGCAGAAAGGGGAGTGAAGCGAGAAGCAGGTAAAGGATCAGGGCAGCTGAAAGTGGGAATAAAGAAAATGAGGAGGAAGATTTCATATTCCTGTAGTTTATGGTTCTGCAAAGCCAAGCAGCTTTGAGAATGCTGCACGTAGTTGGTGAATATGTCATGAACATTAATCTGGATTTTATGGCATAGCAGAATCCCACCAGAGTTTAAATCTTGCAGCAGTAACACAGAAAACAAGTCTTCTTATAACCCCCTCCCTTAAGAAAGGGTATCAACATGTTGGAATCAGAAGGAATTTCCAGGTTAATTTAATTAATCTCTTTTCTGGAGTTGGAGAACATTGGAGTTCAGTTAAGCAGAGCAAGCACCCACCCCCTGAAAGCAGCACCCAGAATTTAGGGGATTTCATTTTCCCTATAGAAGAGAAAAAGAAAAAGAAATGAGGGAGATAGGACTGTGCTGTCATGTGGAGTCATTTATTTTACACTGATCCCTGTCAGCCATCCGAAGCTTTGCTTAAATAAATAGAAGGATTGAGGCTTTCAGAGGCAGCTCCTGCTTGTCTTCCTGTGCAGGCAGACCCTAGCAGCAGGACACAGGGAATGCAGGAAGGGCTCAGCATGGGGCGGTGGAGAACCAGTCCCTCCCTTTTTCAGAGGGCTCATTTGGATTTTTCTGTATATATCTGGAGAATTAGAACTTAAATCATGGAAGTTAGGTAAAGATCATCTGATCAAACCCTTGAGTTTCTTTCTGTGCCTCTTAAAACAACCTGGTGCAAATCTGCAATGCTTCAAGGTGGCTGAAATGTGTATGCAGCTCAGCAAAGCGGGATGGGGAGGTGGAAAGGCAAAAGATACCTTTGTTCCTCATGATAGAGTGGCAAGAAAAGAAATTACTGTGCTGATGTTCACATTTTATAGCTGAAGAAACTAAGGCTTGGAAAGATGGTTGCACCCAAAGTCCTAGAGAGAGGCTAGTGTCACGGTCAGCTAAATAACTGAGGGGTCTCAGTTCTGTCACCCTGGCTGCTGAGCTATGGAGGAAGGTTTGGATTCTTTTGCATCTGTGCTGTCATAGAATCACAGGATGGTTTGGGTTGGAAAGGACTTAAAGATCATCCGGTTCCAACCTCCCTGCCATGGGCAGGGACGCCTCACACTAGACCATGTCATGCAAGAATAGGGTGGATATATGGGTGTGTGAGGAGGGGAAAAGGGGGCTCTGCATTCACTTGTGGAAACACTAATGTCTGAATACCTGAGGCAATCAGGCCAGAGATAGCTTCAAATGATGAGGGTTGCAGGGGGTGGGGGAGAAGAAGCTTCTTTTCCCTCTGTAGTTATTTCACTGAATATTGTAAATTTGATGGACTTAGCAGGAGACCATCTGGGATTTTAACATGAAGATATATGTCATTTAAGAGTTATTCAGCCCTAAAGTCAGCTGAGCTTCATACTTTTGATGCGTTTTCTTCTATCACTGAAAAGCAGTTATATTAAGAATATAAGACCTTGAAAAATGAAACAAAATATTAAAATAGTAAAAAATAATCCCTTTCAGTCCCCTGTATATCAAAGGGCTTGTTTTGACCACTTACCTTGACTTCATGTCATTGTCATTTGCTGTGTCTGGTTCGGAGCATGGCAGACAGAGAGGGATGTGCAAGTGCCACTAGAAGCCATCAAAGCCAGTGAAATTGGCCAACTGGCTATGCAGACATCCCTTAGAAGTATTTCTAGCACTTTTGGTTCCTGGCTGGGTATTGTAAATGGGGATGGAAGAAAGAAAATCTCTCTATATGTGTATCAGAGCTTTGAGAAAATGAATGTGGGACATGGAAACATGAAATTTGCAGTTTCCGACTCTCTACTAAGTCTTTATCCCGCTCTTCTTCCCACCATTCATTAAGCCAGAGCAATTTTCCAGGCATGGCTCATACAACACCCCTCAACACCCTGCTTAACTAAGCTCCCCATAAAATTTCCCATTATGTTGGCATCAGATATAAGGACTTTTTTTTACAGAGACCTGTAGAAACAATATCTCCATGCCTCCTTCTTTCCTCAAAACTAAGGTAGGTTATTCTGTGTTATGAAAGAACCCTGCTTGGAAAGGCAAGGAAGGAAAAGCAGTTATTACTTTGCTCCTTTGCTGTCATTCCCTGAATTTCAGCCCTTTCCTCTTGTGATGCATTGCACCTCTGGAGATTTCAGCCCAGCCCAGTCTAGGAAGGGACTATCTGTGCAGTCTATATCCTCTATATATAAAAGGAATGGACTAGATCCATCAGCACTTTAGTGCTTTTACTCCATAGCCCTGTTCATTTCAGTGTTTTTCAGATTATGCTGTAGCTGTTTAGACTCTGCCCTTGCTTTGCAGGTGAACTTTACTGTCAGGGAGATAGAAATGATTGAAAAGTCCTGTTTTTTCCTCAAGAATTGCAGGCTTTTTTTGTCTATTCATCTGTCGATGGGTACATTTTCTCTCTCGCTAACATGGTATATTCAGAGAAGATGACATTTTTCCCCCTGAAACATTACCCAGGCAAATCCTGCAATAAATAGCTCTATCTTCAGAGGAGTTTGAGATACTGATTGTAGGACTCTTGAAAAATGTCTCTGTAAGGAGCAAAGGGCTTGAAATCATCACTGAGATTAAGCAACCAACATCCTGCACTCTGGTTTGAGGTACAAAGGTACATGAAAAAAGGTACCGTATCTTGTTACAAGAGCTGTTCAGTCATCAGACCTCTGCAGCCTTCTTAAAATGACCTGAATTTATACTTAAATTCATTAAACTTCCCTTGCAAATCAGAGAGTAAAGGAGCAAATGCAGTACAGGGAGGCCACACAATGGATATGGACACAAATACAGACACAGTATGACCATCAGGCCATTGTGATAAATGTGGGACAAAAGGCTTCAGCCCAGAGCACATGGTTTCTGGTGGAATCACGATGAAGGGATTTGAAAGGCTTCCCTGTGAGTATGGAGCCATCTCAGAGATCCTTCCTAGCAACAGAAGCCAGCCAGCAAATGTTTCTGCCCATGGGAAATGCACTTCCAGCCTCACTTTCTCACTCTGTAAACCCTGGAAATAGCATTCACCATCCCTTCTTCACCCAGATTTGGGGGTTTTTCTGTCACAGATGTCTCTTGGTTGATGTGGGACCTTATTTCCCTCAAACTGTTGCCAGTTCTGGAGTAACATTTCAGGTGACATGAGGGTACGTTTCCTCTAGAATGTTTATATTGCCTTCAGTCAGCAGGAATGAAATTGTCTGATGATGGCCCCCCCCTTGGGGACCTTGCTGAAAATGAGATGTATCTCTCATGAGGACCTCCCAGCAAGCACAATTGAAATATCTTTGTGACTACAGTAGCTCCATAATGAATGAATTAATTGATTTCACCCTCAGCTGCTTCTCCATCGACCCTTCTGGCCCCACAGTGGGGAAAGAGCTTTGTTCCAGTTCCAGTTTCCCTTAAAGCCCTGTTCTATTTAAAGATAGATGGAATGGCTTCAGGGCTCCAGGTGGGAATCCCAAACTCTCGGCTTTAGATAGCAGCTGGATGGGTCACCAAGCTCTACACCTAGTTTGGAGTGAAGGATGAGAACTTGCACCTTACAGACACCCTCAGGGTCTCTTTTACAGATGGAAAGTAGGTCTGAGAAGTCTGATGTCCAAACAGGGCATCTACCTCGATCTGCATGACTGTTCAAGGAGCTTGTGTGGACATCTTTGAGTCTCCAGGTAGCCCCAGTTCTCCCATTGCTTCTTAATCCAAATTATGAATTGAGAAAACACTGGGACTTACTATCCATCAGGATCCTTCCCATCTTTGAAAGTGTGATGTGTCCAGCTCTTCCAATCCCTGTGACCAGCAAGATGACCATAGTCACCACATGGATGGGGCAGAGTTCTACTTTTAACCTGAGAAAAGGCAGTGCTGTGCTTAGGAATGCAGGGAGAAAAGGTGGAACGATTTATCAGTGCCTGACAAAGTGGGTCCTGTTCGCATTTACAGGCAAACAGCTCCCCCTCGAGTCAATGCCCAAGGGTGTCATCTCAGGGTACTTCCATGCTGCTCAGGCTGGGATAACCAAGCAGTTAAGTAGCTACAGAGAAAGCCTATGGGAATCGGCTCACTACGGGTCTGCTAAAACCCGACGTTATTCTCATACCCTGGAAAGTCAGTCATGCACTGCTGAAGGTCTCGTATAGGGCATCAGATATGACAGCTACTGCTTGGTGTGTTCCAGTCAACAGAGAGCAGCTCTAGAAGTTACATCCTCATGAATTTTAACTGTAGCTCTGAAGTGACTCTTCAATGTCTTTGCCTCTGTTTCTCTGTTGTACTCTCCAGTTCTAATCAGATTCTCTGCCCGTTGCAAAATACTTGGTGTCAAATATTGCCCCTCTTCTGGAAAATATTGCTTCTGTTATATCTGTTTTAAAATGGAATATTTCCATATTTTTTTCAACCAAATGTTTTAAACATCTGAATTTTCAAAATGCTGATGTTCCACCTTTAATGAAAGGTTGAGATTCTCGATTTTGTTGAGTGGTCATAGACATTTCTCAGAGTTTCAGGTTCTGTGGAAGTTAAAATATTTCCTCTCATTTGGGGGATGAAAACAGACATTGAAAAAGTGGAATTTTTCTTCCTTCCCCGTGCACATCTGAAATATAGATTTCTGAGTGGCCATGAATGCCACTAAGCAACATCATGAAAGGGTTAAATGTGATTGCACATGGTCCTGAATCCCTCTTTAGCAATATGCCCGTATTATGTAGCACTTCTAGGTGAGCCAGTAACAAAGAATTAAATCAATCTCCTATTAGTAGATGCCACCTGCCTGAGGACACAGCGTTTAAAGCCCATGGCTGTATTGTGATGGTTTTGATTGTGGTGACATCTGAGAACCGCAGGTGTGGATGAGATTTCACTGGTACTGCTCATTGTGAAAAGACAAAGCAAAAAGTCAAAGCACTTGTAGTGTAAATACAGCACCAGGGGACACAAAGCTGGAGTTACACAGGTCAGGGGAGGACACAGCAAAGTATGATTGTGGATTTGCCCTCAGCCTCTTCCTTTGGTGTAAGCATCCAACAAGTGCCCTGGTGTTCCTGCAGTAGGTGCTAAGAGCAAGAGGCTGGATGGGGCAACCAGGAGCAAGGGGTCTAGATGGAGGAAGCTATCACACCTGCAAATGTATTCTGGACACAAAAGAGGAATCAAGACCCAGGTTCCACTGCCATGGAAGGAATGGATTTACTCTCTTACAGAGAGCATTGCAAGGAAGTTTCAGGTATCCTTGGACAGCTGCTTGCTATGTCTCAGACCTGTTTTGACTCACTTTTCCCCTTGTCCCATTTCTACTCTAAGCCACCAGGATGGGCTGTGCTGGAAGGCTTGTCACTATAGCTGCTAGAGAGGAAAAAAGCTTTGTCATGGTGTTAAATAGGAACTGTGAACACAGTAAATGGGATGCCTTTGTGAAGGAGGCAGAGGGGATGCTCAAACTACCACCAGCCTGCCTGCATCCCCTCTGATCTCTGTTTCCTGGTCCATATCCAGCAGTGCCATTCACAGAGATGGTTCAGATTCAGCATCCAAAACTGAGCACCTATGGCTGGCTCAGCACACAGGGCTGCCCCAAGCAGACATTGCCCTCAAAATAGGACTAACTGAAGCACTGCCCAGTCTCCTTTCACTCCTTCTCCTCGTTTCTTTTTCTGCTATGTTTCACTTTGGTGGAAGGAAATTGTTTTGACTGTATCTTCCTTGTAGACATTAAACACCTTTCAAACCAAGGTCATAGTCCCTGGAGCTACACAGCATGCATGAAGATAACAGTTCAAACTGGGTTTGCTGCCCTCATGGCAGACAGGGAGCTGCTACTACTTGTCATGAGGATTTCTCCTCAAGCAACATCACAGTTCAGCATCCCAAGTTTCCAAGAGGAGGAAGAGATCTTGTGAGTCCTCTTTTGCTTCTATGTGCACACCTGCAGTAACAGGCATGTCAGATCTCCCAGGTAATCTAAAGGGTGGCCATCTATACAGTGCTTTGGGGTTTTTGGTATGCACCCACAGGTTTCTACTTCCAAGGAGAAATAATACATCCATAACATCAAGACAGCACAGAGAGATACAGCCTTGGAACAGGAACAAGGAATGATCTGTGGCAGGTAGGCAGGGACTGGACAAACTGCTGCATGGCATCATACATGCCAAGTGGGTTCCTGGCAGCTGGTTCATCTTCCCACATCACATCTGATGTTTGAATAGAGGAAAACACGTGAGTTTACTTCCAGCACCTCTCCCTGTCAGGCAGTGACCTTTTCATAGCTCTGGAGCTCAAGGGAGAAGGCAGCCTACAAAGTGTTCAGATGGTGCTTGACAAATGAAGACATGTAAACGAGGTGAGGGATGATGGGGGGAGCTGGGGAGTGCCAGGCATCAGCAGGCACTGGAATCCTGTCTCATTAGGAAGGGAATGTTTGCTTTGGCTCCCATGTTGAGGAGCAGCAGAGAGGGCTAATGGCTGGGATTGGACAGTGCATGGATTGGGATGAAGCACTGGGGATGGTTTATCCCATCTGGGGAAAGAAAGCCAGCCTGGCAGCTCTCACTGTGCACTCTCAGGAGAGTGCACAGGGTCTCACATTGCTTTGTGCTGCCACTCTGTCAAGTGAAGAGCAATTTTTCCCCACTGACATCATCCAGTACACCCTGAATCCCCACTTCTTAACACTCATGTGTGATACCCACCACAGACACACGAGAGCCAGGTCCCACTTTGTGCTGAAGTTCAGTGTTGCAGAGCTTGTACAGAGCCTGTGGTCATCACAGTCGACTGGTTGGTGTCTTCTGGCCCCTTCAGTCATCGCTTTAGAAAAGGCTGTTAAGCCTAGAAGGGCAGAAGTGTTCCCCTTTATGTTAGTAAATGTCAATTTTGTGCCAGTGTACACAACCCATGTGCAAACCCTAATCCCTGCTTCAGAGCATCTCAGTTTCTGCCTCCCTTTGCATCTCCTTTGCCCAGAGCAAGCATAAGATCCCAGCTGGCCCCTTTCCCTGTTGGCTTCTCATAGGCACCAGCCTCCTTAGCCAGCCAACATTGTTCCCACTGTGCCTTGTGGCTGCTGATAGGAGAATCTGGGCTAGGAGAGGCCTTCCTGAAGCCAATGATAACTGTCTAACCCCTGACTAACTGCAAGAGGGAGCCATTCGGTCCGGGAGTCCATCTCATCTGATCCATAAGAAAGCAGAAAGCATTTGTTATCTGACTGCTCCTGACTATAACCTTCAGGAAGGCTTGAATGCGGTAGATGCAAAGATGACTTTCTGCCGGGTGAGCTAAAAGAGCTGGAAGCAATGATTGCTTGGATTACAGCAGACAACAGCTTTGTGATTTGTACACAATGAGGAAATTGGATCTGGGTTTGGATTTGCAGCTATAGGTAGCTCAGATTCTTCTGCATCACTCACTTGCTTCTGGGAATGGTCAGACAAGATGAGTTTTGGTTGAGTAGCTTATGTTTGCTAAAAGTTTTCTTGATAGGAAATGTGATTCAGTGGTTGTGGATTTTCTGACTAGATAAAAAGTTTGCAAACAGATCTGTTCTCATAGAAATAACTTCCTGGATTGCAGTTGTTCTGAAAGAGAAAAATCAATACAATGTTCAACCTTAAGCTGCAAGGCAGTTTTTCATCAGAACTCCCCATGTCCCCTTCCCCCAAATATTTCTGATGACAAATCTGGGGATTATTTTTTCCTCTTGAAACTAAGCAAAAGAAATAAACTTTAATAAAAGGAGTTTTCATGTTGGTTTTCCATGGAAGATGGGCAAACAGCAGATATTTCTCACTGGTTCTAAATAAAATGCCTGTTTATTTCCACATGTGAACAAAGTGGGTAGATATCATCCCTTACACACGCCCCACACTGAATCAGAACTTGAGGACCCACCGGTTCTTTCTTCAGCAGTGAAAAGATACAGTTTATTTCCTCCTCTTATCTCTTTCATTGTTTCTCTGCCTTTTGGGGTATAGCCAGCACCAGAAGGAGAACGAAATAGAGTGAAAAAAGCTATTTTGCCTCTTGCCAGCACAGTTGGAAACAGGAAGTACTGGAAATCTCTCAACTAAGCCTGGCTTTGGAAGACCTCCAGGCCACTTTGTTGAGGCCTGAGGCTCCAGAGGTTCTGCAAAGCGGCTGAACTCCTTGGGAAATGGCACATACAACCCAAAACCTTCAGCTGTGTGAGTAAAGCAACACTGATGGGGGCTGGGAGAGAGGGTACATCTCTCTGGAAAATAAACTTAGTCCAGAAAGTCTGCATTTTGTATGTTATAGGTTCGTGCTCATGCACATTTATGTGCATGCTGATAAAATTGATTGCAGGTTTGCTCAGGAATGGTTATTGGGAAGTCATGGTTGTCTCTGCTCTGAATTCAGTGGCGAAGATGAGAAGGAACAGAATGCAGAAGGACTGATAGACTGACCTATGACCAACACAATGTATTAGATATTTAGGCATCCTCAGTCTCAATATCTGCAGAACTATAATTAGCTAAAGACTTTAGCACATGAAGGCTTCTATGGCCACCAGGCTCCAAGTCCTAACCCTACAGCCAGCTAACAAACCACATAAAGCTCTCAGCAGCCGCAGACTCTGTGCTGGTGCCAGGCACACAGAGACAGCACACACACACCCTTGAGGCAAACTGAAAAGGCTGCAGCAAGCTTTTATTCCCTGGCACTGTCAGCTAGATCAGGGAGTTAACAGAAGTTTGGGGCTTTGGCATCTTTTGCTGCTGGCAGCTTCCTCTGTCTTTCTAATCATGGTCCGAATCCGTGCCCAGCCCAGCCAGGAAGGCTCTGAAGCTGCCTCCAGTTTACAGTCCAGCAGGATTTGAGTGCACACACACAGTCAGTGTTCAGATTCAGAGCCTGGAGATGACAAGGAATAAACAGTGTATGCACCTGATGGGAGTTTTCCAGCCTGTTGTGGTGTCACCAGGAAGCCAGGGCATCCTCCCATCTCCAGCCTTTACAGCTGAGTTGTCTTTTAATGCCAGGATAACTCACTATAGCAATGATTGCACACAGCATTATCTCAGCACGACAAATGCAGGCCATGTGTGCAATGCCTCTGCAGCCCTGGACCACAATCTCTGATGCAGTTAACGCTTTGATGCAATCAGGAGAATCATTTGCCAAGGCTGGCTCAGCAGAGGCATCTGGCTCTGAGTTCCTGCCCTCTGCTCCTATGGGAGACTTGCTCCCAGTCCCTACCTGTGACCATGGTAACAAACAGAAGTCCTGCTCACTAGGCACTCTCCATCTTATCGACTCCTTGGGAGATTTATGGCAGAGACCTGATCTTAGTGAAGGAGCTAAATCCAATTCACTAAGGAATTACAAGCCTGTCTGATCAATAATCTATTTATCTCCTTCACTTTGCCATCTTTAAATACTCCAACCCTGTCAAAAGAAATTGAAAGCTTTTTAAAAATGAAATTATTGAACTCTGGAATAGCTCTGCTAAGGCTTCTGGAAAAGATCTTGGGATCAGGATGGATCCAGTTTGGATCCAGCATTTAGGAGAGATCTGTCATATCTCCAGTCACTCAATAGCGATCCAATCTGCAGGCTGGGCTGGCAGGGGATGCTGGCACTCAACACACAAGAAGAATCCAGCCCAAGACATCACAGAGAGTGTGGACACACAGTTTGCAGGAGATGTCACTAATGTCAAAGTGCTAAGAAGGAACATGCCTATGATGGGAGCACAGCAGGGTGACTTCCACTGCATTTTCTCTGGCCAACGTGGAGCAATGAGAAAGCATAGTGTGACCTCTGCTGCACTGGCAGAGCCTAAGAAAGGCTCATACACCTACACAGAGGTGCTAAGAGGAAACAGAGGTGTAAAGTGTCAACCCCACCTGAAGTTGCATCACTGAGGTCTGTGGAGCTGGAAGCTGCATCCATTTGTGACTTGAGTGGATCATGGAGTTTCATTTCACCAGCACATGACTTCGGAAGCAGTCACTGTGTGTCCCAAGGGCAGAGATTTGCTGCATCCCAGAAATAATGTTATTTTTCAGCTCTCATGCAGCACTTCCAATTAATGGATTGTAAAGTAGTTTGCATGGAAGAAAACCCAGGCACAGATGGGAAGCTAGCTGAAAGGCAGCCAGTGTCAGAACCAGGAGCAGCATCATAGCCTCTTTGAAGAACAGTTTCCATCCTTTTCCAAGCTTCATAGCTAGTTTTATTTGACAAATGTGGGCCTTTACAGACCCAGGGGAGACTGTAGGATCAGGTCACACGTGTGAACTACTTTCATAGTAAAACTCCTTGTCAAAGAAGTATTTATGTACATGCTTAAGCTTTTCTTCAGACCACCTCTGAAACAGAGTATTATTCACAATCCCAGAGGGACTGAACCATACATTCTGCTGCCCAAAACACAGGCTATTTTCTTGGGTATAGAACTGGGGAATCAGAAGCACAACTGCTCTATGAGAACAGTGCTGGACAGCAAGCATGGTGTTCATACCTGAAGTCATAGATGTTTGGGTAAGTCAGAAATTCAGCTGACATTAACGATGTTGCACTGGTGCCTGTGGGTGATTTCAGCCCCATGACCTTGCCTATAGGATCTTTGCTCCCCAGATTGCCCCACTTTTAGCAGGTTCATGTACCTATTTTTCTACACCTAGAGCTTCAGCGCTGAAGCTGGAAGGGGCTAAATTTCTCTGGAGATGGAAAGGGGCCACTTGCTCTCACTTCAGAGGTTAATGAATGGAGTTATTAGGATAATTAATGCTTTACTGATGAATTAGTCATCCTCTCAAGCCATTTCTGCCTTTCACTGTGCAGAGAGGCAGGGCCCTCTGGAGATGTGACGCATCCCTTGCTAAGGTAGCTATCATGTCCTGACAGCAGCCTGGTTTTGGAACAGGTTACTGTGCATCTGCCTTTTCAGCAGGGAAGTTGCTTTCCTGTGGGAGGGAAAACCTCAAAGCCAAGAGCTGTGCTGGAGTTTGAGAGGTTCCAGGCTGCCAACTGCTAGGATTAAGCTGTTTTCCATACTGTACTAACACTTCCAGCTCTGATTTAGGGACACCTTCGCTGTCCCCATCCTGAACCCATTTCATCCGCCACCCACCCAGCTCTGCTGTAAGCCTCACTTCTTCTCTGAAGAACCATCTATCCCTGTCCTTCAATTCCTTCCCCTTCATGCTTTTCCTGCTTTCTCCATCCCCCAGTGTTACTCCAGCCCTGACCCCAAGCCTGTGTATTGATCCCAAGCCTGGCTTGAATCACACTCCTTTTTTCAGTTCCTCTTTCTAAAGAGCATCACTGAAGCACTTCACTAAAGAGCAAATGCCCTTGTTGTTTTCTTGTTATTGGGAGGGTGAGAAAGTGCGTGGTGGCCATGCCAAAAAAATCACTAACCTCTCTGTGGCAGTCCATACAGCACAATGAAACACTGAAAAGAGCTGTTGTCACACAAGAGCTTCCTCCCTTGGCTGCAGGCACATTTGAACTGTGATTTCCAGGGGATGGAAAGCTCAGAGTGATTTCACAACACTGCTCCTGAAATAATCCCTGTGAAGTCAACAGGGCTCCTTGAACAGTGCTTGGAGTCACAGCAGCATCTCCAGGCAGAGTCCCACGGGCAGGTTAAGGTAAAGGAAAGGCACCCCTCCTCCTTAGGGTAAATTCAGCAGCACACAAGATCACTGTCATTGTGTTTTAACACAAGGTAAGGAACTTCATCTAACATAGAGTTTTTTAGCAAAGAGTGTTTTAGGTAAAGGATTTTGTATAAACACCTCAGATAAGATGAAGACATCCAGTAGAAAATGTGTAAGGCCTTGGGTTTTCTGGTCAGTTCTTATCAGAAGGAGAAAGCAGAATGGAAAACTTGACCTTTTTAGTGAGAAATGAATACAACACTTTGCTGTTTCAGAAGGGGAAAAACGTACAAGTCATTTAGAAATCTTGAACGGTAGCAAAACAGGATTGCCATCCCCAGGCCTGCACTTCTCAAACCCCACGCAGTTCAGGTCAGCTTCTCTGACTTACCCTGCAAGCATTTGGCTCTGCACTCAGTGCTCAGGCTTCAATCCTCAAATCCTATTTCCCCCTCCCACTCCAGCTTCCTCCTAACTTGTTTATGATTGCCCCTCGGACTGTGCCCCCGTTGGACATCCATCCATCCATCTCTACGTGGCCGGCCGCCTTGTCGGTTTAAATGCTGCCTGTGATTTATGGCTCAGCAGCTCCCCAAACACATCTCCTGCATGTTATATGGCACTGGTGTAATGCTAAGCTCTCTTAAACCGCAGAGAAAGAAAACAGTGTTAATTTATGCCTGGCTTTTTTCTTTATTCCCCAGCATAATTCTGATTTTAATGTGCCATCTACCCCACATCAATATCCTTTCACCGCTAGCAAGTAAAAACAAAAAAAGTAGATATTTCATTTCCCATTCTTCCCCTCTTAAAAGGGTTTGCCGAAACAAGCTCACCCAAAGTGCCCTGAGGTTAGACAAATAGGAAGCAACTGTGGTCTGCCATAGGGATGCTTTATGGGAAGGGCACTGTCCACAAGTGTCAGCTTGCTGGGAGAGTTGTTATCTATTGAGTATAACATGTGCAAGCATCTCCTGCATCAGGTTAAATTACTAGCCTGAGCTAATACAAGGCTTTAATACATAGCTAATTTATCAAGGTGCTATTACCATTTACTTCATGGAGCTATAGTCAGAAAGCACATCAAAGTGCTCCGGGAAAGGAGAATAAAAATAGGAGTCACAGAGAAAGGTAACAAAACATTATACAAAATCCATTGAAAGGCTGGGGGCACTGAGAGAATGACTTGGCAGCTCGAAGGACTTGTATCCTGCTGGATCCAGGACACCTGCCACTAGTCTTTTCCTGATTGAGGAGCATCTAGTTTCTCCCTGGTGTTCCGGCAGCCCCACATGGTTCTGCACACTGAAATACAAACCTGTTGTCCTGGGTGCTCTTCACATCCCCCTAAAACTACTGGTCAGGGAAAAACCACTTCACCACCTGTATTTTTCTCAATAGAGGACAGAAAGATGGTGATTTTGGTAAAATCCCCATTGAACCCGGGTCTTCAGAGTGCTCTTAAAACACAGAAGAAGGTTTCTATGCCCCAGAGCCTGGATGTGTTCCTAGTCTGGGAAGAGATTCAAGGTCACTAGGTAAACCATCTACAGATGAGACCTTTACACACACATAGCCTATTGATTATGAAGCATCAGCAACTCAAAATGCAGTAAGGGCCACATTCTTCCAGTCTTCTGCTGTTTCTCTGCTCCCAACCCAGCCTTTCTTCTAGATGATAGCCCTACAGATGCTCAGTAAAAAGCTGGCCCTGACAGCACTCAGGCAGCGCATGAAGAAGGAGAGGTGCAGAGGGTCATCCCCCCAGTTTTGCTTGAATACAGTTACACATACCAAGTACATGCAAACACATCTTATGCTGTTGATCAGCACCCTGAAATAGCTTCGCCTCACTTTGCTCTTTCTGGTGATGTGCAATGTCACTACACTGGGATTATATCAGTGCCATAGAATTCCTGCATCCGGGTGTGTGTCACAGTGATGCTGAGCAATGCTAAAGGGGGTCACAACCTCCCAAGCTAGGATAGGCCTTGAGAGTCCTCCCTTCCCTGCTGGACAACCAGAGTCTCCATTGGAAAACAGGCTCCTACCTTGGAGTTACTTGAGATCATAGTTTGTTTTCCTCCAGAAAGAACTGTTGCAAGACAAATACGTCTCTCAAGATGACTGAAGTAGGTTACATTAGACAGTGCTCTGGAGACTGTCTGACAATTTCCCATCAGCAGCAAGCACTGCTCTGCTCCTTTCTTTTCCTCCTCTCCACCATCCCTCTTCTCCTTTTGTTGCTAAGAAGTCCATGAAAAGAGGCCTCTATGAAGGGGAAACATCTCAACCAAAACATGTTCTGCTTTGGCAGCTGGAAGAATCAGTGCTAACATGGCCCATGACTGCAGACAACAGCTTGTGCTCAAACATCAGACAGGCAAAATCATGATGAGGTTGAACAGAGTAAATCAGCACTATGCAGGGATTGAGCCCTGTGGACCCTTTAGGGAGCAGGACTACAGTTTATAAGGTCAAGCATCATGTAAATTCCAGGCATCAGGCACTAGAATAGCCTGAGGGATTTTATTTGCTGCTCTCCAGAGCTGCCGAACAGATGTAAAGGGTCCTATGCTGCCCATTGCCAAGCTGCTGCCTTCCCTCATGTTCCCATATCCCCCCAGAGAGCATCCTATAGGCTTCCAGCTCCAGCATCACCTCCCTGCTGCCTGCCCCTGCTCCCTCCCAGCTAGTGAGATGCCTTACCCAGGACCCCCAGACTCCATGTTTGGTTTCCAAGTAGGAACAATTGGCACAGTGGCACCTTAAGGCTGCAGCACTGCAGGAATCTTGCACCCCAGCCGCGAGCCCAGAGAGATAGACTGAATGTTAAACTCTTATTTCAGGTTATAAATCAGCAGCAGGCACCCCTCAGACAAACAGTCTGATCAGATAAAGCAAAGTTAGTGTGATCAGATAATAAAATCTCAGCATCAGGCACAGCAAACCATCCTGGACATGGAGTTACAATTGGCAAAAGCCTTTTGGCTGGAAAAAGGCATCAGGAGATATTTTTGTGCTCTGTGTTGGATATTCCACAGAGCTCACTCTCTTCTCCCTGCCAAGACACTGTGGCTGTAGCATGATGGAGCCTTACAGCATCCCTCCATTCCAGCACTCTTGATAAACCAAGGGTTATTGTGAGCATATTTAAAAGGCTTAAACAGAGCAATAGCAGTGAGTAATCCCAGAGCAGGAGGCTGTCAGCAAATGCCCTGCTACCAGCTCCCTGCCTGTGCAGACAGGCTCTTCAGTGGAGAAATGAGACAAGGACCTCAGGACCTCCTGCCTGCAAGAGGGACTGCAGCCACAGCAGTGTATCCTGCTTACAGCAGTCAGCTGAAATCCAGTCTGAGACTGTCTGGTCATGAGCAGGGCTCTGCAGTTGAGGAAATGCAACTGGGATTATACTAACAAAGAACAAATTGAATTCACTGGGTTAATGCTGTCTCAATTTTGGAGGACTTTTGTGCTGGATGGTTAGAAAGCTGCTGTCCCTCGCAGATGAGCTGCGCAGATTGCCAAATGTATGTCCTCCCAGAGGGAAAAATGAGGTTTGTTTCTGTTACAAACCTACAGGACTTGTTTCAGTTTTACAAATTCCCTTTTGGAATGGACACATTTGAGAGGCAAAGAAATTGCTTTGAAAAACCCTCACCAAAAAACACCCTTCTGAAAACTTTCTGGTCTGGTTGACCCATCAAGCAGTGGCTCAGGGTAAGGGAAAGATGACAACTGCTGCTTTTGTTGCGTCCTCTTCTGATTAGCTTCGAATAAGATGTTCCTTTGTCACCCATGGCCCTCTATGTAGGGCACATACCGAGCTCCATGGACTCTGCTGAAGATACCTGATGCTGGAGCAGATCTTCTGCTAAAAGGAAAGGATTTATTCGGCCAGGACTGTTCAGAAAATTATGATTGGACTTAAATTCAGAATAGCAATAATAAAAATATAGAGACATTCTAGGAAGTCTTTCTAAAATTTACCAAGACTGGCTTTTCTAGGAGCAGAATCAGGAGCATGCACACAAGGAAACTCCACACCGTGGCGTTTCTGGTTTCCCAGCATCCATCTTCCCTCAACCCTGTATCTGCTTTGGGTTCTCCAACTAACCTGCCATTGTTTCTGAGGATATTATTATATTCCCTTCTCATATAAAGACACTGTGCTGCAGCAGAGAGCCACAATCACCAAAATCTAGTGTCCTGGCCTGTATTAACAATACAGGGCAGAATCCCTGTGAAAGGGAGAAAGGTTTCTTTTCTAAGACTGTAGCTAAGAATAAGCCTGCACATCCATTTGATGCTCCTATACGACATGAACTGTAGAATCACCTGAGTTTTTGGGATTCTCACTAGATGTTTGGAAGGATATTTCTGTCACTGGGGGAACATAAAATCCTCTCCTTGCTGTTTCCAGGCTGTGCAAACTTCCCTTCTGATCTCCCTTTTCTAGGCAGATGAGGCCACTGATGGGAATTATGGATTGCTTTTTGGTGCCAGGGGATCTGAACAAGGGCCAGAATGGAAGAACTCAGCCACATCCCCACGTGAGAAATGAGTCTGGCTCCAGATTAAAACTCTGCTGCTCAGGTCCATCCATGTCACTGAGGGTAATCAGACAAGTAGCTTGTTGGAATCCTAATCCAGAAAAAGCGAGAGCCTGAGCTAATGGCTAAATAATCCTGACACTAAAACCTTCCACAAAGCTCAATGAGAGAACCGGGATTCCAAATGCTCCCAATTAAATGAAACATTAAAGTCAGCATCCAGGGTGCAGGCTGGGAGCCTCCCAGGGCAGCTGGGATGAGCAGCATTTCCAAGGCAGCATCTCTGACTCTCGCTCTCATCTCTGGCAGCGTTAAGCACTGTCATAGCACTGGTGAAATGGGGTCTTTACTGGTTCATTTTCATCTCTGTGCATCTGTTTTCATAAGGACAAGCCTGCATGGATAGAAAGGAGTTTTCTTTGCTTCTTTTCCTTCTTTGTACACCTCCTCCACCTCCACACCCTCCCTTTCTCCCACCTTAGAGTGTGCTGGCTGAAATAAAGCCCACTTAGTGATGGAATCCATGGCTCAAGCCTGTGGATATCAATGTAGCCTTAATGAAATTTCTGTGCCTGAAACACATTAGTAGGCAAGAGCTGAGACTGGAAAAAGAGGAGGCTGCTGAATAGCTGGCAGAACTGGAGCTTTCAGAGTGGAAAATGGCAGCAGAGAGAGCAAGGCAGCAAAAGGAGGCAGAGACACAAGGGGCTGCTTCTTTCTGAGCCACAGACCTTTCTCCATGCCTATCCTCCAATCCCTTCTGATTTCCAGCTCCCCCATAGGCCTACGGAGCCATTACATACTCCCACAACACCCTCCATCCTCACTGGCCTGTAGCCACAGATAGCAGAGAGCTCCTGTGATTATAAAGGCAATAACCTGCTGCTTATTTTGTTAGGCAGATGATCGAAGGCTTTCTGAGCTCTGTAGAGACTTAGATTCACTTGAAGTGGAGGCTTGCATACTTTTGCTTGATTTCCATTCTAATCTTACTCTGGATTTTGGTCCATTTTACACTGAGGCAGCAGAAAGATGCCCAGAAGTCTTGTTTATGAGCAGAGAGAAGAAGGGGGTCAGATGCAGGGAAGCCCTCAGGCTGTTATAATTCCCCCCTGAAGACAGGCTGACTAAGTAGATGGCATCTCTGAGCCTAGAAATGTGCTCCCATCAGCAGGTTTCATGACCATGCATCATTCAGTTGGTGACATCATTCGAGTCACCTCTCAAATATACACAGGCCATCAAGGGAAGAGGGGGAGCAGGGGAGAGCACATGACTGGGAAACACGGCAGTGGAAATACAACTTCACTGATTTGAGATGACTTTCCCAATGTATTCAAACCTGAGGCTGTGCAGGCTGAAAACAAGGAGGCAGCTGAGGATGCACCTTTCTTTCTGGAGAAATCTGTCCAGAAATGCTTGGTGCATTCAGGCATTGGGAGATTCAGTGTACCCAACACTGGCTGATGCCACACAATACACCATTGAGCCTTGATGGTGCAGCTGGCTTATCCCAAATCACAGAGGAACCCTGGGATTTGACACAGCCATAAGCTGCATTCCAGCAGCAGCAGCCACTGACCCCTTACCCTGAGCACTTACACGATTTCTCTGTGTCTTGAAACAGTGATGGCCATCAGACTCTTAAAACCCAACACAAACACAAACCACCCTTTGAAGATCTATTGCCTTCTCTTTGAAAATGAATAATCATCAATACTATTGCAGGATATGTCCTTTTAGCTGCTATATTTTCCTTTAATTCCAGCATAATTTTCCACTGTCTCCCAGAAGACAAGCGTTTGACTTTTCTGCTGTGCCCTTTCAGATGCATTACAGACTCTGATCTTGTCTGTGCCCTTAATGGCTTTGTCAAGAGACTGTTTCTGCTCAAACCTTGTTAGTCTTAATAAAGATAAAATAAAGTCATAAATACTTTTGTGGTTTCCCTTTTGCTGGGCTGTAATTTGGCTAACAAATTCAATTAATTTGGAAACTAATAATTATTTGCTTAGAAGCAGATTGAAGGAATTTTAGTTGAAAATGGACTTTTAATGGAAAGATGAGATACCAGTTCTTGGAAATAGAAACTAAATGTGGGAAATGGGATGAGTGACATTTTCAAAATCCTTTCTCATTAACCAGCTTTGGCTTTCAGTAGATGTCATTTTTATCCCCATTTGTAAAGCTAATATTCCTCTCTGTCACATCTGTTGGGCAGACAAATCCACAAAGCCAGAAAACCTCAATGATGGAGCTGTAAAGGCAGCGAGATCTCATAATGAAGATAATGGTTCATTTTCAGACTTTGAATCCCAGACTCTGTTACTTTCTCCTGTAATTTCCAAAGCCACATCCAGGAAAACACTGTTTGTGCCGTGCTGCTACAGAGTTCTACAGATGCGTTGTGATTTAAATGGAGTAGTGGCTTGGTACTCTGTTTTCATTTGTTAATTGACTTCTCTCTTACTTGGGGTAGGAATTGGAGTAGTTGGTGATAAATGGATTACACAGTCCTCTTTGTTTCAGTGCAGCCTCTGTGAAATAATCACAAGTCCCTCCTGACACCAGGTAAAGGGGGGGTGGAAGGTGGAATTTGGAATTCATTTCCTCTCCATCAGTGGAAGGACATGGTTTGTAACTCAATATTTATCTAACAAAACTAATAAAGAGGCAAAGTACAGAATCCACAGCTCCTTTCCCTGCATTACTTACAGTAATTCATGCCTGCTTGCAAGAGCTCACTGAAGTCCCCAGCTCCTGTGTACTTTGCACAACAGGTCTGGCTTCAGCAGAGCACAGCACATGACTATGACTCTGCCTGGAAGGCAGAAGATACTGGTGTGACTCCCTTCCATCCTGCCTGACGAATGGGACCGAAGGGCTTCCTTTACCTAATGAACATTTCCAGTAGGGAGCTGGTCTCATGCACACTACAGCAATAGCGTTTTCAAACAAAAAGAGGGAACACTGTGCAGGTCTTTGGAAGAAAAGCTTTGGCAAACACCCTCAGAAGAAGTCTTTGGACTCTCTAAGGATGATCAAGAATTCACATTCTTTAGTATTCCTGTTTTAGCGCTGAGATTTTAGATCCACCTTTTAAAAACATGCGATTCACTCCAGGTGCTTAAAAAGAAAGCTAAACTGTGCTTAACTATGTCCTTTATTGGATCTGGCCCTCAAAAAACCCAGAAGGTGTTGGCAAACTCTGCTGCAACTCCATATGGTTGCTTTGTGGCTCCCTCTGCTCTTTAAAGGGGAAGGAAGATGTATTCTCACTCTCATCCAGACAAGTTCTGTTGCCAGGCTCCGATCTTCCAGATTATCATCCTTACAAAGAGGCAAAGAGACTTTTAGCAAGGACCGGCTGGTCCCCTCTGCTGCTTCTCCAGCCAGCATTTCTTCAGTGTCAGAGCTGTAACTCTGCATCTTTCTACCTCTTCATGTGTGATCTTTCTGCTTCTTACTCAGTCCTCCTCCTCCTCTCTCCCACTCTCCCTGTCTGGGCTTTCAATTTACTCTATCACCAACACATTTCCAATAAGGAGGATCTCTCCTGTTCTTCTTACTGCCAGCCCCCGTTATCCTGATATGAAAAGGTAGTCAAGAAGGGGGACAACTATTCTTTTAGTGGAGATGAAGACTGCAGCCATGTTCTCAGCTTTATGTGGGACCAGAGATTGCAAGCAAACCAGGAGTTATAGGAACTATAACTGAGTAACAGCAGACAGAGTTAGTTTCTGGCACAGCAGCAACAGGTTTTAATCTAAATGTATGGAATGAGATCCCTTCTCCCTGATCTCTATAGACACTAATCACACCAAGCAGTAACAGCTGTTCTTGGAGATGGACTGAGAGATGTGGGTGCCAAGAAAAGGGTTGAGAACATGCCTTGCTTCAGTTTACAGCCTATTTAATTCCTGAAGGTGATGTCTCCAGCTTATCCACACTACAAATATACATACATGCAATCCATACATATCTACATACATATATAGTCGCCTTGCTGAGCCTGAGCAGTCATTCTCCACTCACCAGGATGGGGAGGGGGAAACAGCAATGGAACAATATTTCATCCACTCTCAGAGCTCCAGCTCTGAGGCCTATGACACAAGCATTTTGCTCCATTCCTTCCTCACCAATCAAGTCCTTATTTATACTAAGTATTCAGACATGGTCTGCTTTTTATTGTACTACCCCTTGTATTAACTCCACCAAAGGCTGTGTGGGAAATGAAGGTTCCCCTTTGCTGTGCATTTTTCCAGCTCTAACTTACTTTCTTCAGTAAGTCTTTAGTAAAAAGCAGCAACCAAAAAATCCGTCTCAAAAAGAAGCTTTGCAGAACAAAGAAGGAAAACCCTTGTTACTGCCACCACCAGCTGCATAAAACTGATGGAAAGATGTGGCTGTGCTCTAACATCCCAAGTGTTGAATTATGTGAAAGCGGAAGCAAGGCAGAAGGAAGCATAAGTGGTGCTGAGAAAAGGACAGAGATTCTGCATCTAGGAGAGAGCCTCATCTCAATGTTCAGACTTTCTCTGGCCAACAGAAAAGAAGGTGCTGGAACCCTGGAGCTTAGAGCAAGCTCTGCTCTCAACTTGCATGAGTGTCAATCTGCAGGCAGGGCTGTGAAACCACTGAGAGAAGAAAGAGACACTTGCCTGTAAACACCTTCACTGCATCCCCTGAAGCCTGGATGAAGGTGGAAGAGCTTCAGAAGGTGCCATCTGGCTGGCAAGTGATCTGGCACTGGGCAGAACCTTGGCTTCGGCTTGAGCTGGCATTTAAATTCAGAAGAATCCTGGGCAAAGCCTCAGGCACCACCTTATCCTTCCTCCCACATCGCATGACGAGCTGCAGCTGAGCCTGGTGTAACAACCTCCAAGTGCTGCTAAACCCCAGCTATCCTGGCAGGTGATCCCAGGCAAGCCAAGGCCATAGTCTGGCCCTAAATCAGATCCTACCTATGGTACCCAAAGCTGCAATCTGTCATTCGCCACAGCTGCTTGCTGCAGACATACAGCCTGGTCCACAAGCTCAACCAGGGCTGAGAGCCTTCTTGTGGGATCTTGCCATCCCTTTCTTCTCTCTAGTACTTGAAGTTAAAGCAAAATAAATGGTAGGAACAAACACCGGGGAAAAAATACCTCAAGTCAGATCAATGGATCTTATTTTTACATCAGTCTTAAAAGTTTCCTTTCTCTTTTACAACATTTGCTTCGATTTTCTTTGGCTTTTCATCCTAATAAAGTTACAACCTGAAACAAGGGGGAGGAAAAAAAAATCCCACTTCCAAGCAGGGCTTTTCTTAGTTTCTTTTTTTCACTTAAAGCTGCCGCAATATTTAGAGTTGCTTAAAATGAGGAAAAATTGCCCTTTTATTCTCACAGAAAAGCTGTTTCAAAGAATCAGCAGTTTCTGATGAAAAATGCTTTGTTGCAATTTCCCAACCAGGGCTTTTACTGAGTGCGCTGAGCATAGTCCTGCTAATGCTTCCTTTCCCTATGGAGAGTGCAGATTCTCCCCTCAGACTTCATGGGAGCTGTACCATTGTGGATATCAGCCCTACATGGGGTTCGTAGCTGGTTGGTGAGAGCAGACACTTGAGCTTCCCATTTTAAGATCTTTGCAGATACAGACCTAATATTATAAATTTTCCACTTTTCTACCTTTCCCAAACATGATTTTCATTGTAGACATCATGATCAGCTCTACTAATGGAGGAAGTCCTGTGTCCAAGATCCCAGCAATGAAGCTCTGTGCTTCCAGCAGTGCATCATGCCTCAACACAGGGTTATTCTCATGGCATACAGGACAGGGCAAACATCACCCTCTTTCTTCCAGTTCTGGCAAGAGCATGGACATGGTTAGGCTTCTCCAAAACAAATTGCAGAGCTGTTCTTAGGGACATGAGTGTCCCTCTATGACTTAGCAGTAAGGTACAGATATACCACAGAAGCTTCTAGCCCAATCTATATTTCTCTTTTGGGGTCTTGGCTAAGCAGGTGACGTCAGAGTGGTGCAACCTGCTTTCTGCAGGACAATCAGATACCATTGCCCATTTTAAAGTGCTGTATTGAAAAGAACAGCATTGGATCCTTGAAACAGCCTCACTTCCCTGCCTAGGCCTCTGCTTTCTGCCTCCTGCCTCCATACGATGCGGCTGCTGGCAGGAGATGGAGCCAATCCGCAAAATGAGCATCTCCATGGAGATAAGCTGAGAGCACAAGAAGGTCAGAGCCAAAGCATCAGGAGCAGCAAAGGAGTTCTTCAAACTTCATTTCCTTCCACAGAAATCACTTGATGGAGATTTGTTGAACGTGACACCTGGCTGCCTCGCATTGCCGACTCAAATGAGGAGACAAAAGAGGAAGCTAATTGTTTCCAATGCATTCAAGTTTAATACAGTGCATTTTTAATTAGGGCTCTAAAGGGGAAGAGAATCAATTGCCTCTTGCAGAGGCAGGCAGCACTGGCAGGTGATGCTGTGTGGAGAATGGGAATTGCAGCAGGATGCTGAGGCTCCCTGATGAGGGGAGGGCCAGTGTGCTCTCTGGGGGGCCCTGTGCATTGGATGCTCTTGGTGGCTCCAAGGAAGCTTGCCACTAAGTGGCAATGTGACACCATCCAAGAGGACAAGATTAGGGGAGAATGTTATTGAACCACCCTGCTTTGGAGGTGCTCTGGTGCCTGGGGAGTATTTGTAACCCCAGGGAGCATCTGCTACCCAGGACATGAGGAGGAAAGAAAAGTATCTGATTATGGATAACCTTTCCCACAACTGTGGTGAGATCTAGTACCTCTCAATACACCTTATTCCTTGTTTGAACTGGACTGGGATAGCCCAAAAGCTGCTGATTGATAGGTGCTTGGGGATCTGTGCTTGGGGAGAGGGAAACAAAGGCAGCCTTATGGTTGGGATCCAGACCTCTAGAGAATTCTGTGTTAGAAAAACCATCCTAGCAAGCTCAAGTTGAAGGGACTCCAGTGAGCAAGTACAGCAAGCCCAAGGACTCAGGCTAAGCAGCAAATCCCTATGGCATACTGTCGACACACAAGCACATACAGCAAGAAGCTGGTATTGCTGAAAACTTATGTTCAGATTGTTCAGCAGACCGAAGTTGAGGTCTCCAAGGAGCTCAATTTCATGCCTTTAATGAGAATTATATTTCCTAAAGGAAGCAGCCAAAGTCCTTCAATTCAGTTTAATATATTGCAATAGCAGACAGGTCTCAGGATCCTGCTTTCTCAATACCCTCATATTCAGTCTTTGCCAGGCAAAAAATCACAGCCTTTTTCATGTCTTTCAACAGGACACTTTGGGATGTGCTAAATATATTTGGTTTTGAGTGATGTCTGTGTCTATTGCTGAAGTCTATACCATAGAGATTTCTTTGCAAAGCCTAAGGGGACCAGTTCAGTGGGCTGAAAAGAAGATTGCTAGCACCATCTGAGGGACCCTACAGCATCTTAAACATCTGCATGGGACAGGCACAAACAGCGCAGGAATCGCATCCGGACAGTGAGCTGGGATACTTGATGGTGTCTCAAAATGTACTAGACACCTCTTCTCAGACAACTGAAAGCAGCCCGTGCTTGGCCAGTTTTGCAGGCATTTGATGCTAGTTCAGTTGATGACAGTTCAGTTGTAACACAGAACAAGGCCTTCAAGCTGTGCAGTTAGTCTGAGGATAGAAATTAGCTCTTAAAAATTATTTGGAAGCTGAAGCTAACTTATTTATGGTATTGTAAAGCCAGAAAGGGTAGAAGTACAGTATCCATTAAAATAAAATGTTGAGTACAGACTGAGTGCTAAAGAAATAAATCCAATGGTGGAAATCACTTTACACATGTAAGATTGAGATCAGGGCTTCATTGCCAGGAAGAATCTGTGCCTTTGCACTTTGTGTCTTTTCTATTTCTTCATGTATTCTCAGTGAATCTCTGGAAGATGCAGTTTATGGACAAAATGGAGCATGCTTCATGAAAGATTTATTAATCAGAACTGCCAAATTCATAATTACTTTCTGGGCACTAAAATCATTTGGCCTTATCAAACGAATGAGAATAACCACTGATTATTGTTTTTGGAGAAAGAAGTGGCTGGTAATAAGGAAAAAACACGCACATATGAGGAAGATAATATGAATGGACATAGACGTGTTCATATAGATGTCTGAGTGGTCAAATGACTCATCTGTCTGAAAAAAGAAGCATCATTTTCATATTGTGAGGCACTCAAGCAAGCCACCAGCACTTTCACTCCAACACGATAGATGGACTTCATTTGTTTCCCTGCTCCTCTTCTGCCACTGCTCTTTTATGGTTCAGAAGTGGCTGGAATTTTCCCCTGTGTTGTTTTTAGTCTAAAAATAGGAACCTCTATTCAATAGAAATTAGTGACGTATAATGCCATCAAAAAACTCATAAAGACCTTGAGATTTTAAAGGTTTTCCACTTCTATGGTAGAACAACCATGTCTGATGTGCAGGTGCAGCCCTACAGCAATTTTTGCATAAGTGTTTAAGGGCTTTTTACACTGGCCCTGAGGGTTCTGAAAGTCACAAAACATATCAAGTTCTGATTGCAAAGCTGTCACCATACCCAGATGCTTTGGAAAATCCAGCCAGCTGTCCTACGAAACCCTGTCAGGAGGTATGGGACACCCAACTTGGGGTGAACAAAGCTTCACAGCCTTCAAAGCAAGGATGATACTTGTGCCTGCCTGCTCTTTGAGCACAGAAAAAGACATCTCTCCTTATTGACATGACTTTAGGTGCATTTGAAACTGTTTCTGGACTCGCTTGAAGTTGCACTGTGGCAACAATCAGGTGCTCTCCCTATCTGCTGGCCCCAGGGTTGCCCTGCCTTAGTCCTGCTATGCAACCAGTGCTGCAGCCTCTGGCCCTCAACTCTTCATGCTCATCCAGGAGCCCTGCAGCACTTGCAGCATCAAACTCTCTTGCAGGCTGCTAACTTGGGGATTCCTCTCTTACCCTCTTCCCAGCTTCTGCAGATTTTCCCCCTCCTCTCCTCCTCTGATGATTTATGGAAGGAAAAGTATAATTCTAAAATGAGTAATTTATGTTCTTTCAAAGCCATCTCCTTTACTCTACTTGTTCTCTTAATTTGCTTGGTTTATACCAACTGATGACAGAAGCCTATTGTTTTGCTGAAACATTAACTTCACAAAGTCATTCCGCTCCCATCTGCAGCACTAAAATTAATGATTCCCTCTGCAACATCTGTTTAATTAACTATCGGCACCATAGAAGAAGCATCCAAATACCCCAGCGACTAAATCAGCCTCAAATTAGGGGAATACGATGTTAAATTGTATCAGAGAGAAGCAGAGATTATCCTTTTGAGTGCTGACATTCATTAGCTACCAGCCACCCCATGTATCTTCACAATGAAAAAGTGTCAGCAGCTCCTCGCCGTACGGTTTTCATTTAAGGGCTGCTGCTCCTTTAGCCACGGTGAGTGGAAAGAGGAGGGGGTGGAGGGACATCAGCAAGCTGAAGCCAGTGCTCCATCATCCCCGTTGGTGGATCTGTTGCTGGGATGAAAGATAAAGGTAAAACAGTGCTGCCACTAAGTGCTGCCTACGTTGCCATCGTGCCTGTTAGAAGCTGGTGAACGCTTCCAACAACAGGACTCATTGTAAAACAGCAGGACTCATTGTAAAAGCTGACACTGAGATAGGGAAAGTCTGGAGATACGGCTGAAGGTACCAGTCTCTTGGCTAGCCAGCAAAGAGAGAGACTGGAGAAGGCAGCTCTAAGGGGCAAGTAATTTGGACATCCAGGTCTCTAAAGTGCCAGGGGATGTTAAAGAGGTGCTCACAGCCACCGATGATAATGTAGCTTCGTGTCCAACTTTGTACAGGTAGAACACAAACTAAGGGGCTGATTTAAGAGGTTTTGAGGGGTTTTAAACTTTTTTCCCCTACTTTGAACTCCTCTCCCTCCTTTAGGTTGCCATGGCAATAAATGCAGCGTGAAATTGCAAGTTTACAAAATGCACCAAGTCAGCAGCATGGTAAAAGGGAAGGAAAAGAAGGGGGAAAGCAGGGAGGGGAGGCTGGAGGTGATAGCACCTGTCTAATAGAGCTGCCTGTAGAGAGGAAGAGAGCTTAGGGCCAGGCAGGCTGTGCTGTGGCAGGAGGGCAGGAGGGCATCAGTAAGAGGAAAGTGTTGCCTCTTGGGTTCCCACTTGGTAGTTATACTGATTAAACTACAGGCTGCTGTACCCAGACAGTCTGCTGTCTATCCCGACTTCTTACTGGAGATGAACCTCCTCAGAAAAGGGAATTCTCAGGGGATTTTTGCCACTTCTTGGCAAACTAGGAAAGCACTAGGTCGTTGGCTTTAAAGAATGAGCCTGAACTGGAAGTGCTGAAATAGCTCTGAGGTTCTCTAATGCACGAGCTCAGGTCAGAAAAGTGCATTCACGGGATCCACTGGGGTGAGATTTTTCAAAGCACACCAAGCCTAAGGCTCAGTGCCCACAAGGGCCACACTTTCATCAGAGTTCCCATTTCAGGAGGTAATTAATCTTTGCAAGCACCTCAAAGTATCCATACTGCATCTGCGATGTTGCCCTGAAGAATGACTCTAGCTAAACTACAACTTCTCAGTTCAAAAATCCATTTTCTCTCTCCTTAGGATAGTATTTACTGGCTTTCTTGGCAAACCATTTCTGATTGTTGTTTCTTGGCTTAAAGAATTAATGCATGTCTGAAAGACTGCTCTGAAATCTACCCTCTGCCTTGTCTCCAAATCAAACATATAGTTAAGAGGGAAGAGTTGAATGCGGCTCCTTTAAACCCATGCTTACTTACAGGCAATGTGTTGGCACATCGAGCACGTCTGTAGATGGTGAATAAATTTCGAAGGGAGTATGAGAAGACAGAATAAATGAGGCTTCTGTTAGACAACAAGCAGAAATACAACTCTTTATTCCCCCAAGAGGGGCTAAAGGCCATAAAAGTAATTACTCTTATACTAGATCTCTGTTAGCCTCACCTTTCTCTGCACTTTTTAGCCTTTTACTTCCCATCTTTTCCCAAAGACCCTAGTTGTCTTCTGTTTCTTGTCATTGGTCTCAGTGGTCAACTCCAAATCCGTCATTAATTTGGGGGTTTCAAAGGTTGGTTTCCACAGTCTCTTGTTTCCTAGCAAAGACACAATCATTAAGATTTGATTTGGTTTAAGGACAGCCACGGTCTGTCTGTCTCCATTGATAATACTCTTGAACATTCCTTTGAAGGAGCTTTCAAAGTGGGTTTGTCAAACCCTGTTGAAATTTAAAATACTTTTATATAATTCATAGTGAGAATGTTTAAGACCATTATAAGAAGCTTTGACTCATTTGCTTTAGAAGTTAATTCAAACTAACATATTCAAGCATCCCTTTGTAGGCACCTCCTATTGTTACCTGTTGCTAAAGGCAGAATTGCAGATGAGTGGCTCAGTTAAAACAAGTCTTGCCTTGTTGAGAAGAGGTTCCTGTGTAGCTCCAGCAGTAGGAAGATGTTTTCTCCTATGCTGCACATATCTACATTTGTGACATCCACACACTTCAGCATGCAAGCAAGCAGTCAGTGGTTGCTTTCTTATTGCTCATGTGCTGAGGTTATTGGCAGAACTCTACTGACAGAGCATGTAAAGAATGTACCAAACCACATTTAAAAGTGTGACATGCAATTCAATAGCAGCCAGGGGAATTACAACGCTGTAGCTGGATAAGATGCTAAAGGAGCATGAAACACATGCTATGCTTAATGTGATTTTTTTTAAGACTGTTTCTTTTCCAAGCTTGCCAAGGAATACATTGCACTGTCAGAGTGCAATGATGTGAACCTCAGACATGGACAGCCATGCAGCTGTGGTGAGATGGAGACAGAACTAGCACAGTTTATGCTTCTGCCTAGATAAGGAAGTCAGATGAACGCTGGCTATAGATTAACACACAGAAACCTCTCAGCACACAGAAGGATGAAGAATGAAAGTGTTATTCTAGGTGCAGAGGATCTACAACCCTGGATGTTACTGATAATATAAGGAGAAGGAAGATAAGGAGATTGAAGGTCTTTAGGGGAGAGTGTCCCTTGAAAAGCCAGCACTGGAAATGAGGTATCAATATTTTCTTGGCAAAATGGTACACAGCTCTGAGATCTAGTAGATGAGAAATTAGAGATTGCTTGGATGGTGCACAGAGAAACCAGCTGGGACTGGGCAGCCAGTCCAATAGGGACTGCACACACAAAGAGGATAGGAAAGCCACTGCCATATTGTGTTTATAATTTTAAACATATATATTTTAATACATATATATAAATAAGCACACATATATATAAATAGATATATGTTTATATAAATAGTGGGAGAAGATACAAGGGGGAAAAAGTGGCCCAGGACTACGTACCAGATCTGTGCCAGTGCTGGGAATTGATTCTTGAGACTCACAATATTTAGCCCACTATAACAAAAAACACTGACCATAAGGAGAGCAGATATGAGTCTCTGTCCTCACTATTATGCTCAAGGTTTGGATTTATGTATTTATTTATTTACCAAACATGGAGAAATGACAAACAGAATGAGAATCACTGAAAGCTCGTAAAATTCTTTTCATATCTTTAATCCATCATGACTGGTGTATCTCCCATATATTTTCCCAGTTTAAAATAGAATAAAGATGTCCTCTCCTATCATAATCTTTCTTCAGGCAGCTGTGCTCCTTACATCAGCACAATGACCCAAACAGGATGGCTGTATTAACAGATATGATCTAGCCTTTAATGGAGTTCAGCAACTGGGATTAGCTACCCGTAATGTAGTTTGGGCTGTCAGGCACTATACGAAACTGCTAACACATTACAAGTTATAGGCATCAATTCTTTCTAAGTGAAAAGGCATTTCAAATTCAAAACACTTCAAACCTAATAACAGGAAATTATCTTGATGGATCCCCTTCAACATGTACCAAAAATAAAGAGAGGAGGAGAAAGGGTCAGGCATCCGATCAAAACAAAATCATATCAGTGCTTTTTATCTCCCACTAGTGCAGAGCAATGCATAAGCATAGATTTGGATGTCAGGGAAGGAGTGAATTGTAAGGTGGAATGAGAAAGAAAGTTTGCAAACCACATTATAACAGGGGAAAAGGAAAATTTTCCTGCCTGTTTGGATCAATGTATACACCAGAAGCATCGGTCTGACCCAGCAAGATGACTGAAAAGTCCCTTGCAGGTATTTTTGCAAAGTAAGCTGAGGAGTTAGGTAGGTTTCCAGAGCTTTCATGTTTTGAAGATGTACTTAATGAGACCTGATTTTTCAGATGAGACAGTCAGTGATTGCTGAAAAGCAGGTCCTTTTAAAAGCACCATTGTTAAAGCACACATTTAGAGTGCACACTCCAAAAGGGTGCACTGTGTCTGAAAATATTGTCCATTTGCCCCTTTAATCCCCAGCAATGGTCCAGGGCTAGAAAGCATTAGAGGAGATGAGGAAGGGTCAGAGTTCAAGTAGTGAGCGCTGACAAGCTGAGTCATTGATCACTTGCATGCTATAATCCATCATTTTTAAATCCCACTTGTCTGAAAGCTTTCTGTGTTGTCAAGCTGAGTCATTTCTGCCCATGAAAGAGCAGGCTAGAGAGGAAAACCTCTCAGAGAAGTGTCTGTGCACCAATCCTGCCATTGTCCCATTTTCTCCACATCTCTGTCTGTCTCATCCTTGGCATGTGAATTGGCCAAGGCACCATCTGACAACCTCAAAAAGAACAAAGCTTCCCCAAGTTGGCAAGAGAGTCCCCTAAGGAAAAGAAATGGGCCTGAAAAACAAATTGAAAGCAAGACAGACAAACCAAAAAGGCATATTTTCCTTTTAGCACATTTTGGGAAGAGCAGGGGAGAGAAGTCCCTTACGGCCAGAAACCTGCACTGCCATTGGTTTTCCAGCTCAAGTCAGAAGCCCAGGGGAAAGGCAGCTTTTCACCACTTGTCAGCAGGGATTGCAAAGACAACAAAGTGTCTTGTAGAAAAACAGTGCAGGATAGTCATTTGAGACTGCCTCATTAGTCATCATACAGCGTTTGCACATGCCAGTGGCTGAAGGCAAAATATGACCTTAAGTTACATTATCACACCAAACACAATGTCTTTCTTTGCAAAGGGAGAACAAGAAAGTGAATGTATTGCATGAGACATAAGGGATGGAGCTTTGATGGCAACAAGATGGTACAGCAGCTATAAAGGTGGACGTCCTTGATTATCATCTCTGTTGTAGTAGTAGCTCAGACCTAGGAACGTGCCAGGTGCTTGATAAAGGCACTCTGAAATAAACGTGCTCTGCTTCAAGGAGCTTTCACCCTATATATATGAAGTTTCCCAGTGGGTGAATGTTATCAACAGACAAGACAGTCCAAGGCAGCAGTGTGATGACATTAAAACTGTTGGAAATCTAATCTTCCCTGCAAAAGCCAAAGCAGGCACAAGCCCTGACTGTGGAAGGAGGGGAGTGTTTTACAAAGTGCAAAGCATCCAGTGCACAAAGAACCGAGAGTGCTCTCAAAGTCTCTGAAAACACTGTCTGCGTACCCATGGAAGGTGACATTTGTCCTCACACAGTGTGTGAGCTCTGCATCCTGTTTTATTCAACTAAGAGTGTCACTTACTTGGTGTGAAAAACTGTGTGGTTGGAAATCTGCATTAAAGATCAACTTCATGTGCAACTGTGTGTTATCTTTTTCCTGGTTCCACATCCAACCTGCATGAGTTTGGCTTTCTTATAGCACCCAGAAATTAAAACGCTAAGCTTGCCAATGGCTTTCCATGACATAACCCAAAATCTCTTTTTCACTGAGGAAAACAAGGACACTTTTTCTCCTTTAAATCAGATCTAGAATAAGATTTCTCAAAGCACATTGTGACTAATGTTGTTAGATGAGATCAACTTTTGGTCTGTTAACCAGATTAGCAGAATTCTGTCCAAATAGAAGTTCTCTAGTACACATTCAGTCCTTCTATTGTCTTACCAAAGACTAAATGCATTGGATCCAATAAAGAATGTGAAGGAAGCTATAAATACAGATTTAACCTAATAGAGTGAATCCCAAAGTGCTAAGGAGTGATTTGAAAAGACTGCTTAAAAGTTTTCTCATCTGTAACATTTGTGAGTTTCTTCTTCTGTGTCTTGACATATTGTCCATCTACTATTGAGGGTTTGGAACATAGAAAGAACAGATTTTTATGAGAACCACTGGCCTCCTTCTTCTAGAAGATATTGTTAGGGTGGGCTCAGATGAAGTAGGATCATCAGCACATACTCAGAGCTTCTTGATTTGGCACTGAGGAAGATTTAGCACGTTTCGATATCCATTTCCTTCACAGCTCTAATCTTAACACCCACCTACTGCATGCTAAATGAACATTCCAGCACTTCATAATGGGGACAGGAAATTAATTCCTCATAAAGGTTTTTTTTTCCCTACCCTTCTTATTAAGACTCCCCATCCCTGTCAACAGCCAACTGTGCATTCACGAGTCATAAAGGTGCATTTCTGCACTCTCATTTCCTCAAGTCTCTTATGTGATGGATTATGCCCATTAATAACCTTCATGTTGGAGAAGAACAACTGCTGGGGATCCAAGGAACCTTGCTCGACAGTGCAACCCTGACCTTTAAGTGAGGCATTCAGGAAAAGGATGACATGAAGCAAGTTGTCTGTTGATATTTATCTACTTTGCTCTTAGGGGCAGAAGCTATGGAAAAAGATACTCCCTGGTTTTGCTAGCCTAGGAGTCGCATGGGAACCAGCAGAGCTGATGCACTCCCCTAAGGAGGACATCTGAAACAAAGCCCTTGGTCCTGTGGTCTGATGCAACTTTGAGCATTCCCACATCTCTAGTACCCAGTAAGTGCACACATCCATGCTTTCAGGATAGAGTATGTCCAGAACAAGATTTTAAGAGGACAAAGTCCATGGAGATGTCTGACAATAATCTTCTTGACATAAAAATTAACCAGGAAGTGTGAAATCACTAAATTATGCATGATAATTTTTCTCTCCAACTCATAGTCTGGTGGGAATTTTCTTTTGTTTGGTGGCTATGACTAATCTTTAATTCTAAAAAAAAAATCAGTTTAATGTCAGCATTAAAATGGACCAGGCAGCGTGAGAATGACAGCTCTGGTTTAAAATCATGCCATTTCACCCAGGCTTGATCTCAGCAGCTTCATGCAAGCAGAGCTCATGTTTAGAGAGATGGTTGCTGAAAGAACAGGCAAAATTCTTGCAAAATGAAAATGGATCATATCTTCATGACATGGACTTGGAAACTGTCGAGTGAGAATTTGGAGCTTGTATCAAAAGCTGGAGGGCAGTATAAAGTATGCACATGGATTGCATCTCCCGTTTTGGTTTGAAGCAAAAATTCATGCATCTAGCAAAATGAAAAACACACACAACCAATTCGATGAGCCCAAAATTAGAGAACATATCCTGGGAGCATGACGTTTTGGAGCTTTCCTTGGTTCCCTTTTTAAAGTGTTATGAAACATTTCATTTGGATTTTCACATACCTACACCATGTACAGCATGGAACAGCAGCACGATGTGACTCTTCACAGAGATTTGAAGGTTTTCCAACCAGGCCTAGCGCAAATGTTCTGCAGGAAAATAGTTTCCGTTGTTGTTGCCTAGCAAATATCTGTAAGAAAGTGTTCTGTTTAAGGAGAAAAACAAATTAAGTCTAAACCTTCAGCAAGGGCACGCTCCTCTGGGACAGTAGATATCTGTAAGACTCAGAGGGCAAAATTGTCAGCATCTCTTGTTAATATATTGGCAGCACATTGCAGTCACAGAGACCAGTGATATTAAAGTGAAAAACCCTGGTAGCTGTGGCTCAACATCAGAAATAGATGAGTGTTGGTAGAGCTCTTGACCCCAGGGAGTTATTAGTAACACTCTTTTTAAAGCCATCTTTAACATTCTGTGTCTTTTTGTTTTTAATATATTATGAAATTACACCCCAAAGGGGAACGGACTCCTTACTTTTGTGTCAGTCTCTGCAGTAGTAAGTTGGCATCTCTAACTCCCCAGCTGACTCTGTGTCCATGCTGGGACATGCACCCTATATCTACCTTCTAAGGGGTATTAAACTGTCTTTAAGAAGGGATTAATTGGGTGGTTTGGCTTTTCAAGCTCTTACTTCTTCTGCTAAGATATTTCTTTATAATCTTTCAAACTTCCCCCTTGCCCCTCCAAAATATTTTCCTACATTCTATGATTCTATGATAATAATAAACCAGACCAGTTGGCAAAGTAGAGTCCCTGTAATGGTGTAGTTTCTGCCTCTCCCTCAAGAGGACTGGATTAGGGATGAAAAAATCCACCAAGGATCGATCTCATTTTAAGAGAAGAACACAGGATAACTTGCAGATAGAAAGACATGACCCTGAGCACCATGGAGTGGTATCTGGAAAAAGATGTAGGACTCCTGTTATTTTGGCTTCTTTCTGCTCTGGCCCATTTCCATCCAGCTCTTTTGTGCAGAAAACAAAGTGAACAAAGGGCTTAAGTGAACACAGTACTGTGACAGAATTGCATCCTTGCTTTCCATGATGATTAGGTGTGGAGGCCATAATTAAGTTAGGGCTACACCAGAGTGCCCACCCAAGAACAACATATTCCTTAAGCAATTTTGCCAGAAGGCCAAAGGGAGAGATTTCTTGAGTATTCAGTGGGAAGCTTTGGCCTGTCAACTACCTACAGGCCTCTTCCAGTACAGATTAAATCCAAGGACTATTTATCACTCAGCAGAGGACTGATTTATCTACCTGGGGACTCAGTTCTGAGTTCAAATCATAAGGATGCTCTCTCTCAAGGGCTATCGCACACATTTCCTCCATTCCTTCAGAAGCAGGGGATGATTTTTTGACCTGGGTTTCTGAGATGCTGGGACAAGTGCCAGAATAAATATTCTCATTCTTTTCCATTCCAGGACAGGCTTAATTCACACATTTTACGGGTGAGAGCCTTTCCAGTCCATATTAAGTTTTTTGAAAGGAAAGAGTATCATTTAAGCCAAGTAGGCCAGGATAAACCATAAGAAAGACCCTCTAAGTGTCTTCTCCTATGAACTGTGAACTGCATTATTAACAAAGAATTTGGAATATTTACTGGGAAGAAAATCTTCAATATGTGAAAGAGGTAAAATGGCATGGACGTCCCACAAGAATGTGTATGATCAAGCTGGTTTCATCTGTGCTTGCAGGGCAGATATACAGACAAAGCAAGAGGTTGCTTAAATCAAGAGACTGTTCCTCCATCTGTATTGACCTATAATACGTGTAATGGCTGCACCTCCCTGCTCTGCTGTGGCCTCCAGGTCTCAAGATAGGCTGGAGGATGCACCAAGCCAACCAAGATAGGAGAAAGGAGGCACTGAGGAAGCTGGAAGAATGGAGCAGACCCTCAAATGCTTGGTTGGGCTGCATATCCCATCTTTTTCATGCTTCAAAGGCATCCAGTATTTCATGCAGGCAGGACTCATGGCCTAGATGAGACCTGGTGAGACCTGGTTTAACTGCTGTGACTGTGAAAACAGCTCTCCATACATACTACTGACTAAAGACAGTGCTGTGTTGTCTCCAGCCTGTGACAGAGGCAGTTGGTATTAGCAAGCCTTTCCTAAGCCCAGAGGCGGCAGTTTATCAAATGGGTCATCACTGCAGAATTGCCCTACTAGTTGGATGGATATGGTGGATGCTCCTTGTACCAGTAATACAGTAACAAGCAAGTTAACTATTTTATTATAAATACTTATTTCCAGCCTGGAAAGCTGTTGATCAGTCTGATCTGAAGTTTCTGATCACAGTTCTCAAGCTCTCCTGCCTTCTAACAGTGGCAAGATGGAGCATGCAGCACATAATAAAAGCAACCATGTTTGTCTCCTCAGCTATTTGCAGCAATGTTTAGATGTAGGTAGGTTCAATTTATGTGCCTTATCTTCCTCAAACCAGATAGAACATTTCTCTTCCATTACAAACATTGCTTAACAGATCTCTAACAGCCTTTTACATTAAATATACAAGAAAATAATGGGAGAAGGATGAACCAAACAACTCTTTGTTTCCAGGTTATAGTTGGGAAAAGAAGTGGAGAACAAAGAGGGGAGAAAGATAAAAAGGTTGTAATTGGGTCCTTAGCATAAGCTCATCACACATACACATGCAGTTCCTTGCCAGGCCTGTTTGCCCTCAGCCATCAAGAAGCAAGTATTCAAGGTGGTGCTATCCTCTACCATGGAAGGCTGCTCTCTGTCATGCAGCAAACCAGTTAGGAGATACATAGTGGAGGAATACATACTAGTGAAACTTCCTCCTATTCACCCTCAGTACCCAGACTACACAGAGTTAAAAGTTACTACATATGCTCTCTTTGGGGCTGGTACAGTTGTTCTGTTAGCCCAGGCAATAGAGATTGCTCATCATACACATTTTTACTGATCTTGTGGTTATTCCTGCACAGATCTATGCTGAAGACAGGTACAAAATGTGTAATTTCATTCACTCTAGAACTGTGTTTTCTATCTCCTATGAGCTGGACTGGTACACAAACCAAAGATATCCCAACCTCCATGAACTGGCCCAAAACGAAACATTCATTACATTATAACAAAATCTGCTATATTTTTCTGTCTCCTGTCTCCTATACAGTCCTATGTTTTACTTCTGCTTTTTTAACTTTGTAATAGTCTCCATTCTTATTTTCCTTTATGATCCTTTTCTTCACTGAGTGACTGTAAAAACCACTCAATTTGACAGCATTCAGTTTGGAAAATCAATGAGTCCATAAATAAGGCTCAAGAAAGACACAGGATAATCTCTAACAAAAATGATAACTTTTACAGGGCTGGCCAGCAAGTTTTCAGTAACACCTTTTGATAGGCAAATAGCAGTGAATGGGATGTGATCACAGAGAATGATATTTTTTAAATAGAGGAGGTGGATTGTTTTGCTCAAAAGCATTACATTTCTCTTTAAATGTAGGAGAAAAGTAGGGAAAGAAAATAGAACCAAAAATGAAAGAGTGCAAAGAGAGTATTTAATCTCATCTGATCCAAATCCTTGTCCATTTCCCTTGCACTCCAATTTATGCTTAACTTTACCCTCTTATCCTGATTCTTCATAACAAAAGATATTGACAAGTCTAGTGCTGTAGAAGGGAGAGGATGGGAAGGCTTCAAAGCAGCTGGTGTATTCCAGGGCTCAATTCCCTTAGAATATAAATGAGAATTAAATGCTTAATTCCTGCTGGTGGTGCTTGAAGTCCATCTTGGCTTCTTGCTGTAACACAGAGGAGGAAAGATTGCAATGGGCCTCTGCTGTGCTAGTATCTCTTGAGTACAGAAGTGGAGATTACTGGAATGTTTCCTTAATGGGCATCCTTAGCTCTGTGCACTTCAGGGAAACCTATGTCCCACAGCAGTGGAAGTGGTGACAACTGTTGTTTTCCCCTTCTTTTTCCTATGGCTTCTCTGGATCTGAGCTCAGCCTCAGGCTCTCCATCAATAGAGTCCCTCACTTATTTAGATCTCTCTTTACTACTCTTGTTTCTTTGTAGAAAATGTGTAAAAAATCAATAGCTTTTAGGAGTCCATCTTCCTGTCATCTTTTTTTCTTTAAATAGGACACTTTCAAATGATAATCAGAAGCACACAGCCAGACAATGGGCTCAACTAAGCTTCATTTTCTTAGAGAAATAAGCTTAAAAAAAGTCCCATTTTATTATGCTTTTCCTACAATATAGGAATTAAAATTGTTTTGCTTGTCCTGGCCAAAAGCTGCTTTCAAAAAGAAGATTAGTTTGAGCCCCTTTGCAGTGATTCCCAAGATGCATTTACTGTCTGAAATGTTGATCTGCAACCTCTTCTTAAGTGTAGTCTGCAGTGCCATCCTCATCAGTCCTCTTTGCTCTATTGTGCATCTACAACTCATCAATAACTTTGCTACTTGTCCCATGACTTCGCTCCCATCACAGACAACAAGTGATGAATAGTCCCTGCTTCACAGAAGTGACCCTCTCTGAAAAGCTCCTGAATGAGATCAGAGGAGAGACATAATAACCAAAAGCAATCAGAAAACTCCTTCTTAGAAGTGTTTGAAGATTGTGCAGGAAAGCAGCATCTAAAAGAGAGTTTTCTAGTTGGCAGCCTGAGATGCTCAGCTTCAGGCAATGTCAGGATTCACCTGTGTGCACACCTGGGTCTTCACTGGTGCTTGGAAGGATTCGCTTTCTATCAGAAAGTATACAATACTCCATTAAATATACTTTACTGCAAATGGTGTTAGGAACCTGGCTGATATCGTGTCACCTGTGAGATTGTGAGCATTGCCTGGGGTCCTTCCTTCCCACTGTCAGCAAGTCCTTCAGATACTATAAAAAGACATCACAGATACGTGGAAATTGTGGGATTCAGCGTGGAGGGGAGTTCTCTGTCATACCCAGGGCTGACCATTGCTAGTGGTAGGTTACTGTGCTAGTAAGACCCAAAGGGCAGCAGGTTTGAACTTTCCTTGCGATGTGTATCTGCATGATTCTCAATTCCTATCCAGGCAGAAGAGATCCACATATCTATTCATTTGTCCTTTATGGTTTAATTGATAGTGAACCCTTCATCACTCATTTCTTCATTTGTCCTTTTCATTTAAATGTCACCTCCCAAGCCAGTATTCTCCTAAGGAGTGAGAGAAAAAGGGAATATTTTCCAATTAAGGAATCCTGCATTGTCTTCCAAATTAACCACCTCTTTGAAATAATATTTGCCTATTAGATACTGGAAGGGGAAGGAACAACACTAATATGAGATATAAAAAGGGTAAGAAGAGAGAGATATGGGACATAGCAGAGGAAGAAAGTGCTAGAATGATGTGCAACAGAGACATAGGGAATCTAGTGCAATGAGAGACCTTGGCATCCTGGGAGATTTTTACTAATGGTTCTCTGCAAGTCTTATTATTTCATACATATTCTCATATCACCGACAAAGATACTGCATAAATCACTTTCCCTTGTCCCAGGCTGACCCCTTAACCTGTGAGAGATAATGAGGCACTGCACCTAGCATCATCTAATGCTGCCAAGATCTATATCAAAGAACATTAATTCTCCATGATAACATCTCTATTTATTAATGCAAATGCCTTTAATCCTTCCCCAGCCTCTGCTCAGCTAGCCACCTTCACTATTATTACTGAAATTTCATTGGAATTAGGTAAATTGGCTTAGTGTCCCCAGAAGGTGGATGTCACTAGGAGCTGAACTCTAATGTGTCCCTGTTGGCACTGAAACTCACCTCCTGGATAGATTAGCTTCCAGACTCATTACAGTTAGCAAGGGCTATATGTTGGGGCTTTCTGAAGGTGCCAGAGCGTTTGTATCCTTTCCATAGAAGTCAGGAAATGATTCATAAGGAATAATTTGGTGACTTTTGCCCCTTTTTGGGGTAATATTTGCAGAGGGCGAATTGTGATCCCCCCTCACCACCACCCCAATGTCATGTGCTGCCCAAAGCTCTTTTTAAGGTTGCTTCTAGGGGAAAACCTTGACATTTACTTTTCTTAAGACCAGGATCAGGGAACTATGCTGACTTATGCTAAATAATAATCTTCTCCAGCCACAGGTTTCCAAGGAACTAGGAAAAAAGCCTTAAGCTTTCACAAACAGGCCAACAGAGAAAGACAACTCCCTCTCTATTTAATACAGTGGGAGGAAGAAATCACAGATCTGTAATTCTGCCATTGCAGGATCATGATCTGATAGGTCAGCCACAGAGGATAAGAGAGAGAAGCTCTCTTCTGGACTACTCACTGCATGAGCAACTACCCCCAGACGAGGAGGAGCTGTTCTGCACCTCAGAGCAGCAGACATGGGGTGGTATTTCAGCATGGGATTTCTCTGCCACATCCTCACACACACACTCACACTCTGATAGATAGGAACTCAAACAATCAAAGACAGAGTTCTTACCATCCCACCCTACCATATTCAAGTGGGAAACCATTCTGGGGGTAGTGCTTTGGGGTAGGAAGGTGAGAGCGACCTTTGACACTAAGAGAAGTTAGGAAGGAATCACAGACTCAACAGAGCAGCAGTATGAGGTGGATGCCCAAAGGCTTCACAGGACACCACAGACAAGCAGGAGGCTAGCAAAATCCACAGCATGCAGTGTCTGCACACTGCTGTTTTCATGACTCTGCTTTGAGAAGTAGTGAAGAAAACTACCCTAGAGGCCAAGGAGACATGAGACTTCTGGATCAATTATACTCCTCTTCCTCTGACTGCAGCCTCAGGCACAGAGGGATGTGGGTTTCAGCTCTGTCACTGCCACATGACCCATGCTTAAGATGAAAAAATAGCTTGTCTTTCTTCTCCAGTTCCCTATCTGCAAGGGACATATGTATACATGAAGCTTTATAAAGCTTCCCTTCCTGTAGTCTTTGGCTGGTATATTTGCCAGGGCAGGCACCTTCTGCTATTCTGTTTCCGTGCAGAGGGCAGCACTGCAAGGTTCAGATCTCTAGTTTAGTCTCTGTATGCAGCATCAATATTACTTGCTAATAAGTGTTAGACATCAACCTATAAGCAGAGAACAAATGCTTCCTTCCTGTGAACTGGTATTATTGTCCCTGAAGACAGTGACAAGCAAAAGTGGAAAATCGATACAAGAAACTGAATATCTGGAGTGAACTCCAATTTGTCCTATGGTCCGAGCTGTCACCTATTCTCCTCTTGCTATTCAAGACTAAGTCCCGTTGACATCAATGGAAGTTCTTTGCAATTATGGAAACGGGGGGGGGGGGAATAACTCACTCTGTAAGGCTGCAGTTCTATCACCTTTTCCCTTCTTGGCCATCAAATACTGAAAGAGTGACCCTGTTTTCATTAAGAGGAACACCTTGTGAATGAATACAGGATGTCAGATGGAAACAGAGGCAGACAAGGCAAAGAATTCATTAGACAAAGTTTCAATGCTGCAGAGCAAGATGTTCATTATTTTACAACTTGTCCTTGTGAGTTTTAAAGAAACCAAGCAGTTTGTATATAAACTATCTGATATTTTGCCTCAAAAGTAGCATTAAATACAAAGCCAAAGTTTTCCTAGTTTAAACATCTTCCTTCTATCACTCCACCACCAATTCCACCTTGGAAGCTGGGAGGCCAGAGCAGTTTGGAGGGTACAGGGTCATAAGAAAACCTACTCTTGGGAGACTCCTGGACCAGTTTTGCAGCCTCCAGGGATTTACATAATTCAGAAGAACCAGCAAAGATTTCAGCGTGCGGATGTATAGAATTCAATCTGCAAACACTTCAGGCTCCCTGACATCGCAAGTTGAGAAATCACGATGAATAAAGCAGCTCTCTGGAGCACTGAATCGGATTGCGACACAGATGGCAACTTCTGAAGCGTTTGGATTGATCCTCCTCCCAGATCCACCACCACCTCCATCTCCTGCAGGGAGATGTCCACTGACTAGAAATGAGCTCCTCTGAAGCTAGGACACTTGCATTCGGGAGGCACCAGGGGTAGTTTAAAGAACTAGGACAGCCAATGATATTATTTAAAGCTCTTGTTATGAGATTCCAGAGCAGGATTTGCCTCTGTGGAAGGAAAACCTGCAACAAAACATCTGTGGTGTTGGGAGATGCAGAGCATCACACTGTTGACTGGAAAAGCTCAGACCAATAGTAGGGCTCAATATTCAGGCAGCATTGCTTCCCCCAGAGGCCTTGGCATAGCAACACCTTTGCGGAACATTGGATTTACACTGCAGGGGATGGGGAGATGGGTCTGTTCAGACAGGCTCAGGCTCACACTTATCTTAACCCACACAATTAACTTTAACAGTCACAAATCCCTGCTGCACACACATGCGAGAAAGGGAAAGCTCTCTGTGTACAGTGGGTGTGCTGGGTAAGTCATTTGCAGAAAGCAAATTCAGGGCTTCTGGACTGAATAACAGGGATGTCTACAAGCTGAATTAAGTGAAGCAACATTTCACTATTCTTATACATACATGACCTAACCACTTGTCAGAGCTGTTTGTGGTTACTAAGGATGTTTTGGGTGCTGGTGACTGAAACTATAGCAGACACCTTGCAGCCCTACCCCTCTTGGAAGTGATAATTTATTCATGGAGAGCTGCTCAGTAAGGAAGAGACACACAGGCAGGGGATGCAGGAACAGTTTGTGAAGAAATTCATAAAAGAAGGATCGTTTGAGGCTGATTCACCTCTGTGCATGTGTGTGGGGTTGTATCTAAATCTGTGTATGCATATGTATGTCTGTGTGTTTGCCTTGACTGAATGAATCACCCTACCTGCTATAGTGTAAAACAGCAAACATTAGTAAAACTGATAATAAGCCTAGTGGTGGTGATTCAACCAAAGCTAGCACATCTGTCACTGAGCAACACACTGCCAGGTTTTTCATCAAGGGAAATACAATTGAATAGTAATGTAGTAAAGGTAAAGCAGCTTCAACAGAGCTTTCTGCCAAATTAAATACAAGGTACACTAAAGAAAAAGACCAAAAAAAAAGGCAATACAAATACATAACCTCACCCCTCTTGAATACAAATCTCTTAGTAATGAGTACTCAATGGCAAAAGACACATCGCATCTGTAGTCTGAGCAGCTTGTTCAGGGGGTGGAGGATGGATGTGGGTGGATGGTGAGCAGTGAGGATGCTGACAAGCGTCCAGCTTTGGGAACATGAAGTCTTCTCTGTGCCAACAGACAAATAAGGAATTGAAAGGGAGGAGGAGATGGGCTTTTTGACCAATATTTCGAGGCCTGGTTCTCTAATGCCATCTGGTCACTTGGCAATGCTCTTGGCAATGCAGAGGAGCTGTAACCCCATCCAAAGTGGTCTCAGAGGGATTTCCCTGCAGTGGAAAATCCTTTGATGGCAAAGGGCTTCTGCAGGGCTTGTAGGAGACTAACCTGGAGAGACAAGACAACACTGATGGAGATGCTTCACTCTCCCTAATCCCAGACTAGTGGAATACCTTCCTGCAGCCACCAGCAGCCAGTTCAGACCAAGCACCCCATTCACAGCCCAGCCTGGGACCTGTGCCAGGGCCTCAGCACCCTCACAGAGAAGAGCTTCTGCCTAAGAGCTCATCTCAATCTCTCCTCTTTCAGGTTAAAGACATGTAAGCTTGTGGGGTGATGGAAAACTGGTATCTCAAGGGTGTGCTTGCTCTATATGGAGCTCTTTGACTCCAGAGGTGAAATCCTTGAGGATTTCTTTCTTCCTGCTAATTTGTATGGACTGTAAAGTAATATCAACACATAGAACTGTGAACTGAGACCCTCATCTCATTATGTGAAGTCAAAAGAAGGAAAGGATGGGGTGAGACATCTGGTGAGATTACTCCCTTTGGACCTACTTGGGTGGATGAGGAAAAAACCCACAGACCCATGAAGCTGGAGCCTGTGGAGCCAAATGTGGATGCTTCAGGACTCAAAGCTTATTCAAATGTATGTATGTCAAGGCAGCAAAGACTATTGGAAGCAGCAGGGCTAACTTTTCATAATGAGCCACCAAAGAGCCCTTGCCAGACCATTTAAGACTGTGCTATGGTGGCAGTACCACTTCCCACTGGTGCTACAAACCAGCCTCCTTTCTGTATCACCACATCCTTTCTATACTGCTCTGGCTGCATAAAGACCCTTTAATGGGGGTATAATTGTAACTGACCTTGACTCACTTCTAGCAGACTGTAAATAAGTATAATCAACCATCCATTTGTCATCTACAAACCAAAGAAATGCAAAAAGAGAAAGGGAAGATAAGAGGTTTATGATGTAGATACTTTACTGTCTGCAGAGGAGCTGGTTTGGGGCATTTCATTTTCAGCATCCTATTTCTTCACATTTTCTCTTTTCCTTGTGCACGGAGCAGTTTTCTTCTATTCTGCTTTTGTTCCCATTTACCTTTTTCTTTTTTAACCAGAGGAGTATTAAAGAAAAAAAAAAAACCAAGAACCCACACCTTTTAAGCATTTGTGGTCAGCATTCATTCGGCTTTGGAAAACACTGCAGGGCTAGAGATAAAAGCACACACACATGCACACACCAATACTCAGACCCCTTCTGGCTGGAGCGGGAGGTGAAATAAACCCTTTGGACTATTTTGAGACGAGACAGGTTTGCAAAAGCTACAACACAAAACCCACGGCAATCAACACAGCAACAGCTCTGCCAGGCTGAAAGGAAGCCCTCCTGCAAGTCCCATTTTAAAGCATGCTATGCAATTGCTTCTCCTGTGCACGTAACAGCCCTGCCAAGCAGTTCCAGCTGAGTCACCATTGCAGGCCAGTCAATGCCTCTCCCTCCTCTGCTTCTCCCTTTTCCCCCTCTTTGCAGAAAGCAAGAATGATCAATGTGTTCTACCCAGGTTACCAAACACGCTGCAACTCTTCAGGCTAATATATAGTGTTAGATGGAAGTGGGAAACAATAAAGATCACAGTGTTAGGGGGTTGCTTTTTCTCATTCCCTTCCAAAGTTGGATGATAAATCACAAGCAGTCACACAGAGGCAATGGGGCAATGAAAAGTGTGATAGCAGTTTGCTGAGGGTGGGCAGGATGGTGAAGGACCCCTAGACCAGGCAAATCAGAACAAACCCACTGAAAGCTGAGAAGGATAAAAACAGCACTGACACTTTTCAGTGGTGTCACAGCACTGGGTACACCCATGAGGAGCTTGCTTCTCATTTTACTGTACACTAGCATTTCATATGCACACAAATTGCTGGTGCTGAACCCATCTGCAACAAAGCACCCTGCTGAGCTCAATGCAAAGGGGCTTCACCCTCCTTCTGCCAAACCCGAGCCCTCTCCTCCCTTCCGCAGCTGCAGGCAGCAGCCCATGAATTTGTTGTTCCAGAGTGCCCAGTCCTAACACACCTCCCTTGTGTTCATCTAAAACCAATAATAATAAAGGAGAAGGTTTGGAGCAATTCAATACAATTCCTGAGCCAGAAAACAGCTGCGTGTTCAGCTCATAGGGTTCTCAATGCTGGCTAAGGTCATCGGTACACGGTGTCTGGTTTGCTGCCTCAGGTGATGGCCTACATCTGACACTTGAGAGGAGAGTGAAAATAAACCCATAACACACTTAAGTCAGCTGTGTGATGCTGTAACTTGGCTTGGGAAGATTTGTCTCTGGTAATATCCCTGCAAGAATCACAGCCTTAGGAAAGCAAACCTGACGCAAAAGCAGCCGCTATCTCCTTTCTGGGACATCATCCATCTGCACCGCAATAAGAAGCTCATCAGTGGAAGTTTGCAGGCTATGGTGAGGGGTTTTATTCTTCATCATGGAAATTAAAAATTGTTTAAGCATTTTTCCTCTTGAAATCTTTTTGTTTGGTTGGTTTCCTCTATAAAAAAAAAATTACAGAAGAAAATGGCATGACTACTGCTTTTCCTCCTTCCAATTCTATTTAATTGGATAATTCCACAAAGGAAGTAGTTAAAAATAAAATGGATTATTGAAGAGAAATAATAAAAAAAAAACCCTACAGGTGTTTTAAGAAGCAGATGAAAGTTTTTGTCATAAAAAAATGTTCAGAAAAGACCAAATTGGAGGAACAAAAGGAATCAGTGATAATATTTGTGGATCCTCTCCCGACCTTAAATTATCAGGAAATTCTGATTTTAAAGATGGACATGGTATAGAAAGGACCTTAAGATCATTCAGTTCCAACCCTTGTGCCATGGGCAGGGATGCCTCACCCTAGACCATGTCACCTAAGGCTCTGTCTAACCTGGCCTTGAACACTGCCAGGGATGGAGCATTTACCACTTCTTTGTCCCATGCCACCCAACTGCATGGTTTATCCTGTAGAAAACAGGCCTGACCTCCTACACATCAGAGATCTCTGCTGTGCCTTTCAGCATTAAGTGTTGAGATTATATCTACCACATGCTTGGGATTCAAAACCCCACATTTTTTGCTCTTCTCTACCATAAGTGACTTTCCTTTGAGCAAGTGACCTGCAGCTGAGTGTCTTATGCTACCAAGTCTAAAATCACTTTCCACAGTCAGCTAAGCCACCAAGCCCAAGGTAGGATTTGAACCAGGTTTCTGGAAGAGGAAAGTGAAAAAGGTAGAAAACACTTGCAGTTCACAGAAAAACAGCAGCATCTTGTCTCTGCTTTAAAGCAAGATGATTTGCCATGAAATATTACTGCTTAAAGCCACATCATTGCATCATTCAGCAGTGCTTGCAGACTACTGGCCTCACCCATTTGTTTTCACACAGAGATCAGACTGTAAACCTCCTGGGGGAATAAAAAGGGAGGACAAAAAAGTGCGTTTTCCTATCAATTTTTGCAGATAGATTTTATCTCATTTTCTCTCAAAAAGAGAAGAAATCCAACTGAGCAATCCCATAGTACAAACAGATTTGGGTACTTTAGGTGCAAATGTGGGCAAAAGACAACACTGAGAGATCTTACGGCACACGTTTTGTAATAACCTGTCATTTTTAAGCTAAAGCATGAAAGGATTTTCTCGTTTGCAAAAATAATTAAGAGTAAAATTCTAACCACCCCTTACTTCAATAAGAGGTGGGAGAAAGGCTTAAAAATGTAGCTCTTAAATTGTCAAAAGCAAGTGTGCCAAATAAAAGTGATCTTTCATATGCTGATATTTGCTTTGGGACATTTCAGGAATATGATGTTTTACACCATGATACTGCTCTGCTCAGGACTGGCAGCATTGCAGCAGGGATGCATCACTGTCAGTCCAGACAAGCAGTCTGGCTTTGGATCATATTCTGACCCTCTCTTGACTCCAGTGGGATCCAAAACCTCACCATCATTCCATCAAGACAGCTCCCAGGCTACTGCTGAGCAGGTACTAGACCTTGGGGATTTGACCGCTTCTGCACATGGAGATGCTGCTGGTTTTCCACAGCACAGGATCTGAGCAGCACAAGGGCTCTGCTACTGCATCTTACATGCCCTTAGAGCATTTTAAATATTCAATAATATAAATAAGTAGAAGTAAAGAATAAATCCATAAATAAAGCAAATGTATAACTCACAATTATTATTTAATTGCTGGCAGCACATTCTCTAACAGAATAACTAAAAGCAGAGCTTTCTCCTGACTTTGCTTCTTGTTATTAAACTACTAACAACAATTCTTTGCAGAACATGCATTCTTGAGCTAATCACTTGAGGATTAGTTTTATGTATGCATAAATAGCTCATGTTTTGACTCAGGGTCTTTTCAGCAATGGGCTTGACAATTACGTTTGGATAACAATGGCTCAGCTCATGTATATACACAAAGTTTGTGCTTATACAAAGGCATGGGAGTAACAACATCCTTTTTTCTTTCTTAGGAAACCTTTGTACTCCACTGTTTGCTGGGATTATTCTTTGAAAAGGGCTTGTAACTTTGTCACCATCCTGCCATGAGAACATCAGAACATTTAAAATAAGTGTGGTCTTCGGTAGATACCAGAACCAACTCACAAATCCCGTTTCACTTTAAAGAGCAGCAGCCTCTAAACATGTACACAGGGGCATGTCACAGCTAAGTTACACAGCAAAGTGATGTGAAGCCACTATTTGTTCTGCTGCAGAGCTGATGAGCCTTCAGGCCACTACAGGGCTCTACACATTGCTGTTACCTGTTAAAAGGACAAAGCAAATACCTCTAGCACCTCCAAGCTGATTTTTTCAATGCCAATACCTTGGTTAAAGCCAAGGCTTCCATATCTTTGCTGCTCCTACCGGGAGTTGCAAGCCCACATTAGCAAAGGTGTCTATAACATTTCATAAGTGTATCTGCATTTGGCCATGCAGCTCTATCTTGTTTGCCTCATCTGAGGTTTTCAGTTGTGGGAATGCGTGATATTTAGCACAGAAGGGGTCTGATCCTGATGTCAAATACTATAACTGATTATATACATGTTCATCCCCATATTCGCATGCACATATATGGCCTTATTCTATCACTTAATTTTGCAGAAGAACAAGCTCCATCAGTTTCTAATCTGTTGAATAAGCTCATTCAGAATTGTCAAGTAGGTTATTTCTCACCTCCTTTCTCCGAATCAAAATTACTTGGGTGGGAGAATGAACTGTATAGAAAATTGTCTTTTTATATCCAGCTCAGGAAAAAGATTTCTATATTTCTCATTGAATTAAAATTTTAGAGATGATTTGCTGCTTTAAGTGTTTTATTTCAATGTTGTTGCAGAACTACATTTTGGTAGGAAAATGGTCCATTTGCGTTACAGCGAAGTAGCATAATGTATTACGAAACACTAGCCATAGGCACTTGCATTTATTACAGTGTGAACTGTTATTATAAATGTAGCTGGCACTTTATTTTATCAAAATAGTGAAGCGATATCACAACAAATGCGAACTGATTTGTTTCAACCAGGAGCTGATAGTTCCCAGCTGGAACTATCGCTGAAACAGACTCCCTCCTGCAAAATATTTTGGGTTTGACAAAACCACAGTTTTTTTGGAACACATAACCATTTTCTCAAGATGTTTCTGCTGTTTTCCACTTTGTTTCTCTAACACTGGCTGTGGTTTGATTAGTGTTTATATAGTGGTCCAGAGGAGCCAAGCATGTTACTTCTGGCTAAGCAGAGTCAGGAACCACTAAAATTCATATCTTCCCTATGTAATACACTGCGACTTGTCCTGCTTATGTCTGCTGCTTGGTTTGGATACAGGCACCAAGAACAAAGGGGCTATTCCTTTCCCATCCCCTCCTCAGCATCTCTCTATTAAACTGACAGAGTCCACAGGCAGGAAAATTAGTATCCACACACCTTAGAGGCTACAGACCTCTGCTGCTTAACTCTGCAGCAGTCTGTCTCTGCCTCTAGGGCTGTTTGTTTTGAGCAAGGCTGAGTGGGGAGCTAGCAGGGGAAAAATATCACCTTTGTAGTAAAATCTCTTCAGCATTTACTATTTAATCTCATCTGTAGACCTAAAGCCAGGGGCCTGTGGGTGAAGGGAGTGAGTGCACACATACATTTTGCCTGTACCCACTGAAGAGCGAGAAGGCAATTAAAGCACCTTCAACAAGTTAGATTTTGCTTCTGAGCGCTGCTCTGCATATAGCACAGAGAGCAAGCCATGGCTGGGTGCTGCAACAACAACCGTGAGGTTTTTATATCCAGCCACTGCATCCCACACACAGGACCTCCCAGAGTCTCCACTTCTGTACCTAGCCCCATTTTCTACCCCGTCTCCCAGTCACTGCTTTGCGCCATGGGCTTCAGAGCACAAGAGAGCAACCATGGGCAATGCAGCAGCCACAGTCCTGCAGGGGAGGCAGAGCCCCACATCTCCCCATGGCAGAGGCTACCTCTTGGGGAAAGCCAGCACCATCCTCCCAACCGAAGAGAGGGGTCCACATTGTGTTTTATGGATCTCCTGCAACCTCCATCTCACCGAAGTGGCCTTTTACCTCGGGCTGTAGCAGCTCTTGGATTTAGCACGAGAGGTCTGTGGGTTCAGATGACTCACACAGCACCACCACGTTATAAATCCTGGTGAACTTTTGAACGCAGAGCTGTTTGTAACTGCAAAGCAGCTCAGCCAGCTTAGGGCTCCCTTTAGCAAACACAGCCAGCTCACCAGGAGCACGGCAGCACTGGAGAAGTCCTCAAAAGCCAGGATGCACTGTCTGTATATCCATATTCCTGCTGCAGCAACACCAGCTGATGCTTCCCCTGTGCTCTCTTGCCATAAAACAGAGCCATTTCCTTCCCCTGCTTACTGATGCCTGCATTGTTGCCCCAGAGATGGTGCCTACAACAAATACACAGCAAATAGAAGCATTAGACATGAATGAAGAGAGCAAAGACACCATGGAAGAATATCAAAGACTGAGGCAGAGGAGTGAAAAAGGGAGGAGTAAGAGAAGACTGGAAATGAATGCTTCTCTTGTCTCAGTGTCCCCATAGTGATGTGAAAAGTCATTAAACACCTCAACAGACTTGCACAGAAGAGTAAATAGGCCCAGCTAATAGGACAAAGACATTGGCACTTTATCTCTCACCCCTCTTCAGATTCAGAGCAATGAAGGTTACCCATCACAAGGCATCCTCCTGTGTTTTTAATATTCTCCTATCAGCAAGATAAAATGTGCCTCCTTGAGAATTTCTTATTGGAAGAAAAACACATAAAAAGCACCTTGCTCTCAGTGCAGGGTGAATTTCAAAGCCAAAGTTGGTCTTTTTCCTCCCTGCACTCCCAGCTTGAGAAGACTGGCTGCGAAACAAACTGTTTCACTCCATGGCCATGGCCTGGAGTCCCTGCAAAAGCCAACAGAAGAAGAGCAAGATTCAACAGGAGAAAAACCTCTCTGAAAACTTGCAAAATGATTCCCTCCAGGGCTTTCTATGAGCAACAGCAGGAGATAGGATCAGAGGAGTAAGTGGTGGAATTAGACAGAAAAAGGCTTCTCCAGTGAATGTTGCAGATAATGACAATCATGATTATGGTTTCTTATTAGACGTCACTAAGAGCAATCACATGTGAGCCTCCACTGTGCTACATCCTGTGCAAAACTCACTTGGCATCCAAACAGAACAAAAACCCACTTAGGAAAACAAACAAGTAAATACCCACTGAGAGGGAAGAGCCTCCCACTGGGAACTTGATAGAAAGCACTGAGGGACTTGAGTCCTGCAGCACAGACCTTTAACGTCAGGGCATACACACTTCTTTCTGTGAGAGAAAAACAAGGTGCAAACCTTCCTCCAAATCCTTCACAAAGAGAATATGTCATTTCCCCCTGCAAGAGAAGACATACATTCAGGTAATGCCCAGTCCACTGTGTTGTTACTTGTTCTTACAATCTTCTATTTAAGCTACTATTCTCTTTTAATGTGGATTTTTGGACAGTTCCTTCTTATATTCTCTCTTTGTACCAGCAGAAAGACACCTCTAACTCTTCCTAGCGAGTGGACCTTCAAATTACAAGGGAGTATCTTTTCATTGCTATTATACACAAGCAGGCTATATTAGAGCAAGTTCTGAAAGGCTCATTTGCAGATGAAGAAGAAAGCTGGTATCACTTATACAACTTCTTTCCCTTGAAAGAGTGGCTCATTCCAAGTATAAACCCAGGAATACTTTACCCCAAAGTACAGGTGCTGCTGGAAGCACTTCAGCATTCATTTCTCTCCCTGTCCTTGAGTATGGAAATGACTGTCCATCTGGTCAGTCAAGGTCTGAGGATAACACTGCTACCTGCTCATCTGCCTATTCCGCAGCACAACCGAGCACTGCTGCCTCCAGGGAATAGCAGAGCCCCACAAAGTGGCTATTTCAAACCTCATTCTTTCCCGCTACCTGTTTTAATTCTGCTTTTAAGCTATTTCTTTTTTCAGCAGAGAAATAATTTTATCTCCAAGGATGTATATCAGCTCTGCCTTCAATGCAACTGTCCCTCAGCTGCCCAGAAAGCTGACTCCAAGTGAGTTCTGCTTCTATTCCCTACCAAGGACAACAGAGGCTTAGAAGATGCTGATGGTCCTTGACCAGCAGTATTAAGACACTAAATTACACTGACATGGCCCATAAATTGCTAAATGAGGGACTCCCAGACAGTGATGTGGCGTGAGGCGAATGACTACAAGGACTGCCCGTTTGCTGGGGCACAGGCTGGAAAACTCAGCAGAAGATGGATGCATCAAGTGCTTTACACAACACCGAGCCACCCTTGTACCAGGAGGAGAAGATACGCTTTATACCATAGAGCTTTGTCTCTGCTGTTAAAGCGTTCCAGTTGTAGAGAACTCAGGAGTTTCCATTCTAATGCTGGCTGTTATTTATGGGTGTTGGGTAAAGTATAGTTCTTTGGGTAGATATAGACAGCGTCCACCTCTAAAACTAGAGTTAAATGACTATTTCTGAAGAAATAGTCTCATCTCCTTCAGATTGTGCCACCTGCCCATCAGGAGGCAGGAATATATTATTTGTGTATTTCTAGTTTATTTGGATGTATACAGAAGTTGATGAAACATGAGGCAGCATGGGTAACAGCTCCCAGTTGGAACAGGAATATGGCCTTGATTTCTGAGGATAACATCTAGGTTTTGTGCATAAAGACAAGACAGAACTCGCTTTGGCTAAAATGTTAGGGACTGAGTGAAAAGCAGAAGAGTTCAAAGCCCATTCAGCTATGATGTGAGCTAAGAAATAAGCTGTTCTAACTGGGAGTTACCCATAATATCATAACTTCTGGGGCTGTGTGAATTATAGGCCACTAACTGACCTTTATGAGTTTCTTCCTTAATTGATATCAGCAAAGTAACAACTAAATACTAAGGTGACATGGACAAATGGGCTCTGCTTGCCGTAAAAGTTTGTGAGCTCTGAGAATGAGTCCAGAACCTTTTCAAAGAAAGCAACTTTTCCCAAAGTTATTTTCAACTAAAGGGAAGCAAAAGTGTCTTTTCTCCTTTCAGTAAAAAATCAGGGGCTTTTGATGCTAAAATGAGGCAATAGAGAGGGTTTCTGCTATCCCAGAGGTTTAAGGCATCTATAGCTGATCACAGGCAGGGAGTTTCAGTAATGGCATGGTGCTAGGGGAAACATAAAACACTATTTATACCTAGTGGTTTAATAATACTCCACATGATGCACAACACTCTACTTTTGTAAGCTAAGTAATCAAGTTAAACTTTCTTTCTTAGGATCTCTTGCTCTGTCATGGCTACAGAATATCCTGAAGGGATAAAAGACTGATTTTGCTTTCTATGACCTCTCCAATTGGCATCTCGTCACTACTCATAATAATCACACCTCCCAGGCCCTGCTCAGGATTGAGCTGAGATTCTTATTATTCAAACAGAAGCTCTAACAGTCCCATTTCCAGGATTTCACAAGCAAAGCAAAGAAATAAGGAAGGGAGATGGAGGAAGACCCTAAGACATAAGCAAAGCAATCATGCTTGCTTCCTCCCTGACAGGCTGTCAGATGAAGTGTTTATGCTTTACCTGCATTTTAGGCTGGTAAATGATCCTTTGACAACAAACATCCCTTCATGTGAAGGGAGAAGTAATTTCAATGACAGTAAAGTTATGCTTCCTCCACCTGAAGTATGTAAAATTCAGATGATCTCTATTGCTTTCTTGTAGGGAATTGTTTTTTTCCCCCACAATGTTTAAGCTGAAGCAGATAATTTCCCCCTTCTCTCCCCCCAGCCAAGATTGAAAATGGTATGGGAAAGATGTCCAGAGAGCTGATAGAGTCTGGCATCATTTACTCTGGATACAGAGTGTGAGGAGGAATAAAAATGCAGACTCCACAGTTTCAGAAAAGTACCAGCACAGCAAGAAAGGCAGGCGGACAGATTGCTTGGATAGTCTCCTTTTTAGTAAGAAGATCTATAGCAGCACACGTTTTCTGTTTGTTGTATGGTTTTAAGAAGGATGGATTTTTTGCTACAGGATTAAATAAAAAGGAATATTTTGCTTTCTCTAATTCTTCATTCTGCTCTGTCTGCAGAGGTTTGTGGTAGGCTTGAGTAGAAGGAAAAAGATTATCTTTATGCTCCAATTCTAAAAGCAGCTTTCAGTTTGGGAGCAGCTGCTAATAACTTCAAGACCTGTGTGGGAAGATGATTTTTGCTGGGGGCAGAGGGAGGTGATCTGGGTCTCAGACTGCATTTCACCCTGCCATGCTTTCACTATCCAAGCCTGGAATGAATGAGTGCTTACATTACCTGTGAAACCCAGATGATGGTCAGATTACCCGTTTTCACTGTTGGTTGTTCATTGCAGACACTCTAACATGGCTTCATGTTTCTTGGCAGTGATAACCCCAAACTTCTGAAGTGCCAAGACTCTCACTCAGTGCAAATGTCAAAGATCCTGTTCAAGGTGGACACATCCTCCCATTGGGTCCTGAGCCAGGTTTTATCACTGACAGAAATTCTACATCTCATTTTTCGTCCTATGAAATGTGCTGAACCTTTTCTTTAGTCATAGAATCCCAGACTGGTTTGGGTTGGGAGGGACCTTAAACCTCATCCAGTTTCCAACCCCTGACATGGGCAGGGGCACCTTCCACTAGAGCAGATTGCTCCAAGCCCCTGTGTCCAACCTGGCCTTGAACACTGGCAGGGATAGGGCAGCCACAGCCAGTACCTCACCACCTTCACAGGTATTCATGGGAATATCTTGCCTTTGTCCCAGTCCAAATGTCTGGTAGTTTGATCCAGACACCATGTTCTTTCTTTCTACCCTTGTGTTGAAGTAGTTCAGGATTTTACAGGGAGACATGGAGGCTAGAACCATCTCATAAATCCTCATCTCTAAAGACCATTGGATACAGCAGTATCCAGCTTCATTCCTATCATTAAAACCTCAAAACAGTTTATGCTGCCATTTCAGTTGCACCCCACAACATAGTGGGGCAAGTAATTTAGCACTGCTTGTTGATGGGGTAAAAGAGAAAGAAAAAGGCAACAGCATCAATACTTCTATGTTGGTGTGTGACTGGGTATGAAGTAGAAAGCTTTCCTGAGCTGTTCTCAAGAACAGCTGCAGTCACTGCATTCAGCCTGCCCTTCATGTACTATACACCAGAGGAGAATAGTTCATCTTTCAAGACCATGGACAACACACAATCTCACATAGAAGCTGTCCTTCTTTTTCCACATCCCTCATAATAATCTGATTTATCCCAGACAACTTCTTCCATAGGCTGTATCTCACGCTGACTAACATTCTTTTTGAAGGCAAAAAAAATCATATTGTACCTGTTATGAAATATTCCTTTGATCTAAGGGAAATCATGAGCAATTTGTGTGTGACATTTACTAACTAATGTGCTGAGGGAATATTACTCCTAGAAAACCACTATTTTCTGGTAGTTTCAATATACTGAATAATGCTATGCCAGTGATGATTCATCTGGAAAAGGTAACTATTTCAGCATGATGAGCAATATTAATAACAACACATTTTACACAGTGCTTCTCGAGCAGACAGGTACTAAAGCCCACTGTAAACCTTTTATATAAGGACCACTCTAGTCATTCAGTGAATTGCAGGCACCTGCAAGTAAAACAGGAACCCCATTTCTATACAAGCCACAAGACATCACATACTGCAGAAGGGGAGAGAAAAGTATGATTTGAGTTGTGATATTAGAAGTGGCAGAAATGAATAAAACAAATAGCCTAAACTGATATCTGACATTGAGTCTGATGCTTCCACAGCCTTGAAGTGTATTAAATCATTAGTGGTCTAAAGTGGTCAGCATAGGGTCTGTTAAGGCAGAGAAGAAACAGGGCTGAGAAGTGATTAATGCAAAGAGAATTTGCTATTGAAGTTACTGGACACAGTCCTTGCTCTCCCAGTTCCCAGGATAGCTGTCAACCTTCTGGGCATGAGCTACAAGAGATTCCCAAGCCCTGGCTTGGATCCAGCAGCCACAGAACAGACTCAAAACCACCTCACACCAGGCAGCATCTCACCTGCAAAGACATGTTAACTACTACCATGCAGTCAGATGGTCAATAAGTACTCTGCCAAAGGGGGAGAGGGGAACCCAAGCATCTATTACCCCCTCTTCTGCCTGCAGTCCCCTTTGGGGCCCTCTCCTAAATGCTGACTTGGCTCACCCTTGCTCTGAGTGCTGACAATGGCTCAGTCTGTGGGGTCTGCAGAAAAAATAAACGTAGCATCATTTTTAATTATCACTTGCTTAAAGTTTAAGTTGTGTGTATATATATTATGTAGTGATATACAAGACATTTCAAGATCCCTAGAAACTACACTATAATACCAAAACAGCCAATAAATATCTATTGAAATTTGACAGAACATGTGAATATTAATCTATTGGATAGAGATAAAAATATGGACACAATCCTTGCCTACAATAATGATTTAAGCTTTGATTCAAAGCTCTTAGTCACAAACTTAGCCTTCAGACGATCACTGATGCATTTCCTTTGGGATTTGGCTACACAATGGGGAAATTCTTCCCCTTTTCTTTGCTCCAAGACTTTGCAAAATCAAGCAACCTGTGCTCCCATGCTTGTATAATCCCTCTGAATTCAACAGCTGCTTTTTCACTGATGGGATGAGCTACCCCAGGGGTGAATTCAGTTCATTGTGGAACAAGGTGATGCAGACAGATGAATTCACACCAAAAGGACAGCACTTCCACAGGCATCCCATGTTTTGGCATCATCCAGAGTCCTCCCTCCTTTCTCTATAGCTCTGGGGCTGTGATAAACAGATATTACCTTTATAGAGATGGTCATAGCCCACACCACCATGTCACCATATTTTCTGAGGGAACATTCCCAGAACCAGAGGTTTTTCTTGCTTTTACAGGGTTGCAGAAGAACATAATCTTCCTGCTTTGTGCACCATGGGAAGGCATAGGTTGAGATGAGCAGTAGCTTCTAATTCAGGACTGTGGAGAGATGAGTTGAAGTCTGCTCTGCACAAAGGGGCAGTACTAAAGTCTCCTTTACCACTCTGGCTTTTAGTAAACACATCCAAATTCAAGTCCATTAGCTGCTGAGTGCAATAAGCACATCTTTGAAGATGTACAACACCAAGTATAATAGGATCCACACTCCGCTATGATCTTCAGTTGCTAACATGGAGCTCATCCCTACTAACAACCCCATCCACATCCGATACAACATTGTGTTTACCCAAGCCAAAGCAACCCAAAGGCAAACTGCTTTTCAGGCACAGAAGAGCTTCAGAAGGCTGTGTTAGGCTGGGTTTGCCCTTCACTCGTAAAGTTCACTCTCAGATCTTGTTTGCTTTTGGTTCTCTAATAGGAACCTTGAGTTTATTCTCCAATTCCTTTCCCCTCCCTAAGGAGCTGTTTGCTTTGCATGCCTAGCAGTTGTTTCCCTTCTATGGTCTGCTGGCCCCTCCGAGGAGTTGTTAAGCTGAACATGTGTTGTAGTTCTACTTTTGTATGTTAATTGATACACTCTTTAATTTTACTTTTGCATATTATTTGAATTTGTTTCAGTGCAAAATAGATTCTAAAGAGCCCCTCTAAACAATTGCTGCTTGCCAGCAGGTCTCAAACAAGCAAAAGCTCCTTCCAAGGAAATGCTGATGGAATTCTGCCTTCCTTCTGAATCACTGATGCAATGCAAAAATCCCACCTTTAAGAATGAATAGAGGAGAGGGGGGGGAGCCTCCCTTAATATAAATGCCTAATTTCCACTGACATTTACAGGGGTTATAATAGCTTCATGGAAGCGAAATACAACCCAAAGGATTATACTTAAAATATCCATACAACCTCACCTGATGTTTTCTCATGCTTAAACATTCATAAAAGGCAGTTTTCTTAATACTAAAAATGAACTCAGGGGAAGGAGGGAAATGAGTCAAAGATTTGCTTTCAAAGTTATTTCTTCAGACTGGCTCATAATGTTAAAGGGAATGGAATGTTAGAATACACAGGACTAATTGTCCTGTCTAAACTAGTATCTCACAGTATGACCTACCAGCCTTCATTTTTCCCAAATATTTTAAATAAACTTGGAATTCGTAGAACATAAATACAGGATGCTACATTTTGTTAGTTGTAACCTCAACAAAAAAAAAAAGGTAAAATTAACCATTTTGAGAACCACCGTTCCTATAGATAGTCTCAAACTGAAGCACATACTCTCAGGTCTATGGTACAGTGTAGGCTGGATGCCAAGCTGGAATACAAAGCCAGCCTTCTGAGGAAAGCTAAAGCTGATGCCTGACCACAATTCACCTTTGCTAAAAGTCCTCAAAACCATAATGCACACACACTTGTGATGGAGTCACAGCTGGTAGTGGGCCACTCTGGATGACAGAGTGATTTAATCTGAATAAGGGAATAGGGGAGAAAATTGCTCTAAAAGGAACACAAGAAGCAAGATTTCCAACTCAGCTTTCCTATCAAACTTGCAGCAACAAACATGTAAAAGGATGGATGAAGCTTCCCTTGGAACATGTCCTTCACTTCCTTAATGGATCCTGTGCACTCTGCAGGGAGCAGTGGTAGAGGCAAGCCCTAGCCAAGAGGGCTGCCTTCCAGCAGACCTAGCAAAGGCACTGATTCACTCTGACAAGTACTAAAATAAAAACAGGGAAAGAACAAGCTCTTCAATTAACAGTTATTTCCTTCCCTCCTCTGCTGTATCTTCCTCTTGTATTGTCATATTCAAGCTCTCAGACAATGGAGATGGGGAAGTTGTCCTCAGTGCTAGTCCTTACCCTTAGTTTTCTGCTTTAATTTCATTTGAAAGTTCAGTGGAAATTAAAGGCAGTGGAGCTTGAAGGAGAGGAGGTTAAAACAGAAAACGTTTTGAAATCTATGAAACAAGAACTTGCCTGGGTACCAAATTGTGTTATCAGCCTCACATACCAAGTTCTCCGTGAAGCTGGCTGAGCTGTTGCTTGCTTTATTCCAGCTTAAGATCTACAATATAGTCCAATGCTTTGACTCCCAGTAAGACAGATGCTAGAGAGGCACTCTTAAAACACTCTCTATATGTACTGGGTGCAGTAAATTCAAGGAAAGAACAATTGGTTGAGCAATTATTGAACTCAATTTGTGTCTGGAAGCAGATTTTCCAATAAGCCAAGGGTTTGTTTTGTTTCTTTGCACTGAACCACAGTAAATCTGAACCTGGGAGCAGATCTGTTGTGGTAGGTCAGGCTGAGCTTCAGCCTAGGAGTGAAGAACTTGGGCCTTCTTGGCGCTCATTGATGAGCTACATTGTTTGCAGATGTAATTAGACTTTACTCTGTGACAGTCCATTGGCAACCAGCTTAGTCATATAATCATAGAATCATAGAAGAGTTAGGGTTGGAAAGAACCTTAATATCATCTAGTTCTACCCCCCCTGCCATGGGCAGGACCTCACACTAAACCATATCACCTAAGGCTTCATCCAACCTGGTCTTGAACACTGCCAGGGATGGAGCATTCACAACCTTCCTGGGCAACCCATTCCAGTACCTCACCACCCTTACAGTAAAGAATTTCTTCCTTATATACCATCTAAACCTCTGCTGTTTAAGTTTTAACCCATTACCCCTTGTCCTGTCACTACAGTCCCTAATGAATAGTCCCTCCCCAGCATCCCTGTAGGCTCCCTTCAGATACTGGAAGCTGCTATGAGGTCTCCACGCAGCTTCTCTTCTCCAGGCTGAACAGCCCCAACTTTCTCAGCCTGTCTTCATATGGGAGGTGCTCCAGTCCCCTGATCATCCTCGTGGCCTCCTCTGGACTTGTTCCAGCAGTTCCATGTCTTTTTTTATGTTGAGGACACCAGAACTGCACACAATGCTTCAAGTGAGTCCTATAAATCTGACTTAAGTCTTTAGCTCCATGTACCATTTTCAGGTCTTATTCTCTCTCAGATGAAAGAGAAACCTGAACCATTTCCAGCACCCATATTATTAACATAACTTTTTTTTTTTCCTCAGTCATTTTTCCTTGATCTCCTTTTTCCTTTCACTCTATTAGTAAAAATATGTCTGGACAGAATCAGATTTGCAACATCCTGAAACTAGTTGCAAAGGACAATGTGAGTGAAGATCTCATGCACTGCAGGACCACCTTTTCCCTGTATCAATATTGAATTATCACCATAAAAAGACTCCTGCCATTCAGCAGTCACAGTGGCTAGGACTGAGGAGAAAAAAAGGGATAGCAAAGCAAACAAGAGTGGAAACTACTCTAGAGTTGTGTTTAACAACCAGACTTCCTTCCCTTTAGGAGGCAGCTGATCCAGTAGGTTGTTTCCTTTGCTTTTCAGCTCCAAGATGGATAGGCAAGCTTTAACTAGGTCACAAATGCAATGCCTGGAAAATAAAACTGCTTTCTAAGGAATATTTTCTCCTCAGCAAATAATTGGCTATTTCTTTGCCAATGAACCTAAAGAGGCCAAGCAGTAGCAGCACAGGTTGATCAGTCATTTTGACTGGATAAGGAATGGAAAACTAGCTTAGTTTCTTTTCCTTTTAATTACACTTTTTCCTAAATCCATTTTTAAGTGACCATTGGTGACATCCCAAGTAATCCTCTTCATCCAGTGGAACTTCAAATCAGACACATGCTTCCTCTTTAAGAGGTTCCCAGAGCAGCAGTAAGAGTGCTCCTCGGAGGTGTCGAGGCAAGGATTTTTGCCAGCATCATTAGGTCTTCCAGAGCACATGATCATTTTCACTCTTCTGCTTTTCTTATTAGCCATACAGGAAGACAGAGTACTGACTTTCTCCAGGTGTTCATACATAAAGAGAGCAAGAAACTTCTATCAGGCAGAGAGGTAGCTGCAAGTGCAGAAAGGTAAGATTTTATATCTCCCTAGGTAACATTTTCAGTGTTGGTTTTCACTCCATTTATTCATGTAAAACAGATAACCTGCCACAATTTCTGCTATTTGATAAACACTTTCTTTAATACCACATTCCATGATCATATTAAGAGAAGCACAGACAATACATCACAAATCAGTTCTTCCCCATGGATGCCACAAATACCCAAATTAAGCCATTATTGTCTAACCTGCCATTAACTTCCCAAATTTCTTCAGACAAAACTACTGAAACTGTCTAGTTTCCACTGTAAACTTCTCAGCAATGAGAACTGATTAATATGACAAAGTGAAGCGAGATAAAAACCTTCTTGCTTTTGCTCTACCCCATATAATACAGCACAGCATGCTGACGCAACACAAGCCCCAAACACTAGAGCTTAGCACTGAACCACACTCGTCTTTGATGGATCTGAATGTGCTGCTACCTGCTTGAATCCCACCTCTAACTTCCAACCATGCTGGGTTGCAGGACAATTCCACCTGGATGGGGCAGCAAGGAGAAGCCTTCCCATTAATTCTGAATGATGCATTTCTATCTTCAGCTATGAATAAAACAGATCAATGACACCAGCAAGTTTTATTGGGCCTCTTGTGCAATGAATTGGTAGTGAGACAGCCAGGGAGATGGAGTCGACATGCAGATGAGATTTGTAAGTGAGGACATATTGATTATTTCCATCTCAGTTCAGGCAGTAATTCCACACAACGCCTCTTCCCCTGTTTCAGCTCATTATTTATGCCATAAAGACACTATCTCAATGATAATAACAGGCTTCATTTACAAGGCAGAGCATAAAGCATCGATGCTTAAGACTTCAGGAAGTGGGTTAAAGGAAGGGAGAGAGATTTAACAAGTCCTGGAGATGCACAAAACTGCTGAGGCTTGATCTTGTGGCTTTTTATGCCCTCAGAAAGGAAGATTGAGAGCAGGTGTTAGATTACCAGGCTTTTTATTAATAACTCAAGGCTTGTATGAGGGCTGATTGATAGCACAGTCAGCACTTTCCCAGTGAATAAAGCTCTCCTCACTTTGCGCCATCAGTAGTCTGTCTCTTCTCAAAGAGAAAGCACCAGGCATGCTCCTGCTCTCTCAGAAGCAAATCCAATGCCAAAAGGAGAATTCCCAGTATTCACTTCACTGGAGAGTGATCCCATATGATCTCTGCAACATGGGTTTATGGCTGTGGTCTATCCTCAGAGGTTTCTTTCATTAGAACCACCACCAGTAAGCTGCTAATCAGAATGACTTCTCCAGCAGCCTCATCCTCCAGACCATCCTAGGAAATTCCGCTGGCAGGATGGGTCCATTATAATACCTATGCTTCAGTTTACAGAGAACATCACTCTATGCTTCCACATATGAAAAAAAGACATTTTAGGAGATACAAGTACTTATTCTAATTGTTTTAGCACATTTGTCCTTTGAAGCTGTGTTAACACAGCAATAGCATCAACTTCAGCCTGCTTCCCAAATAGCCAAAGGGCAGCTATGGTTAACAGCCTGTAGGAAAAGTCTCATGCCTTCAGTTCTCTCCCTTAATTGCTATGAAATGGTCCTTGAGCATTAAAACATGTCTGACACATCTATGTTTAAATCTCTATAGATCTATCATGTGCAGAAAAAGCATAAAGCTGGGGACTCAGCCAGATAACCCCAAAGCCTTTGTTAAGCTGTAGTTAAAGTTGTGCATATGTCAGGCAAGTCAAGAGAAAAGAAACAGCAGAAAATCCTCTTAAGGCAGCAAGGAATTGTTCCCCAAAGCAAGATCTGTTGAAACACAGAAAGAAAGTTAAGATGTCCTAAACACTCCTCAACCACTGCCATTTCCACATCCAGGCAAGACATTTTATTCATGCTGTGCAGAAGTTCTAGTGCTCTTTAGAGCATGGGAGTCTGCTTCCATCTCTGCTGCTTCAGTTGTGAGCCTTTAAGTGCTTAATGAAGCTAGGTAAGAGTAACAGGGCTAAAATATTTATAGATACAGGACTAAGCTGAATGCACATGAGTGATTAGAACAATACTAGAAGACATTATTTGCAGAAAGTCACTGCCCAAGTTCTCTCATATTCCAAGGCAAAGCATAATATCTAGCAGCATCAGCACATTAGTGGACTGTATATGTATGCATTCAAACACTTAATGGATTTATGTTTGTGATAGGACTTTATGAAGTCTTCTTCCAAGATACATAAAGGGATGCTCTTTTAACCTGGCTGTTTTTAATTAGGAGAGCCAAGGCAGTCCCTAGATGCTTTAGGAACTCTAAGTTGTCCTTGTGTGTGACTTTAAGACTAAGATTCTGCTCAGATGTTCTTGAAACCTTTCTGACCTCAGTAGTCCCAGCACAACAGAGGAAACTGCAGCAGGGAAGGAAGACTTCTTAAGAGCATGGGAGAAAAGCATCGCCTAATGTAGCTGCTGATCTGCTGAGGGCACATTGACAGCAGGGCCCAGGCACAGCTAAAGTGAAAAGGATGGTTTTCTCACTTCTCAGACATGAATGACAACCCTGGTAATGAAGTAAAGATAAAAGCTGTCCCAGAACTTGTCTAGGAACCAGAGATGAGTTCAACCTCAAGCATCCAAGAGGCAAATCTCATGTTTCCCCAAAGTCAGGAAAATAGGTAGATATATATTATTGATGAAGCCACAGAGAAACCGCAGCAGGTTATAGATGCAGGTGGTCTTGCTTAAAACCTTTGTGAAGGTCAGGGATGTGAGGAAGGAAACTGAGAAATGCTAGGTTTTATTGTGCTTCTCATAGTCACCTGGGGACACAACCTTCCCTCCGAGTCCACAAAGTTAATAGGAAACAACATCTTTGCCCTTGCAAGTGTCTAAAATGTCTCAGGTCAGGAAGGCTCTTCAGGACATGTCACCAAATGTACTGCTAGGCAGGATATTATAATTATTCAGCTTCTGTGCATATTTAAATGTGAAACCTGTGTGCATGTTATTACAGCACATCAGCTGGAAATCTGCCATCCACAAAGGCCAGGCGCAGATACGAACCAAATTACGACAGTAAGAGCAACAGAAAGGAACGCATCCCTGTCAGCTTCTCCGCTTACTGCAGGCTTATGCAAATAGACCAAATAAAAGCCAGCAGTACTGACCCCAGTCACAGAATAAATCCATCTTCTATAAGGAAGGAGGGGGAGGCAAGGGAAGGATCTGGACTAGTAAGTTATGCAGTTCATAGGGAGGAATTTACAGTGCAGCATGACTTGAGAATCCTTCCTCTGACCACATCAAGCTTTTCTGATTCATTAAACCTTCCAATCTGCATCATAGAATCATGTTTAGCTTTTGTGAACTCTGTAATCAGTGTCAAGAGGGAAAACATCACTGGAGAAAGGCATAGTCAGCAGAAAGGATAAAGCTTTTACAGCTCTGCCAACAGATATCCCCCTCTCCAAGGGAGGGGCCAGGAGAGATGAGACTCTCGAAAGGGAAATAAGTGGAAAATTGAAGCAAAAAGTACGACTATTTACCCTTCTGAGCCATCATTACCCACTAGACCACACTGCTTCTGCCATGCTGTCCCAGTTCGCTGCTCACCCACAAATGCAGGGGCACAACCTTCTTTTGCCCTACTTGTGCACAGACTTGAGGAATCAAAGATGATGCTCAAAAAGGCTCCAGGGGAGAAAAGTGGTAATTCTGATTTTGATGTGGTCTGTGACATCTTTGCTACCTTTCAGCAGCTGCCAAGGTGCAACTTCTCCAGTAATTACTGGAGTCTTTTTGATTAGGCTAAATATAACAGCTTGTCAAGGACACACAGGCCTTGGGATGGGTGGTTCTGCATACTGCTGTATACACTTGATTATGATTAATACACACCCACTAAATACATGAGCAATACAAGGACAAGCAAAGGGTGGTCTGTGGCTTCCTCTGTTCCATACCATAACAGTTGCCTCCTGCTCTAAAAAACAAAGTTATATTGTTTTTCCCACCTTTTTAAATGCTTGCATTGCAGCTCTTACTTCTTCCTCCTACTTCTGCCTTCACTTTTGAAACCAGAACTGTGAGCCAGTCATATACAAGAGCTAAAGGAATGAAATTATTGGAATAATTGGATTTAATTAATATTAATTTAAGATTGGAATAAGTGGAATTAATGAAACAACCAAATTGTTGAATTCAAGCTAAATAAACACTTTGTAAAGCAGTTAGCCAAACCAGTGCTGCTCAATTCATAAAGGCATTCCATGGAGTGACAGCTAACACAGTACTTGCAGTCTGCTTTGTTGTTACCCACTGCCACATCCAGCATCAATTAGACAAGCACAAGGCAGCACATTAGCTGCAACAGTGCTCCTTTTATTTTGGTTCTCACATGTCTGCAATCACAGCACACCACCCCAGAGCTGTGGGTGCAAATCTGTCCTGTAGCAGTCCCAATGGATTCAGTCAGTTTGGGCTTGCTATAATTAACCTGTGTGCAATCATCTTCATTTCCACACTATATGGGACAAGACACAGAGTTCACTCAGCACTGGGCTCTGTTTTAAGTAACAGATCATAGAATAGTTTGGGTTGGAAAGGACCTGAAGATCATCTAGTTCCAACCCCCCTGCCATACGCAGGGAATTAACATCTGCCATTGGCAGATGAGTAACTTCTCCACTGCTGCAAAACAGCTGCCTTGTATAAAGCTTTACAAGTGCATCAGAAGAATTTCTACCCTCACCCAACACACTGCATGTGGCCACACTATTTAAAATGAAGGTTCCATGCACATAGGTTGCTTCTTTACATAAAGATGAGGATTTTAAGTCCTAGCTTACATCCTACTTGCACACAAGTCTCTAATGTGTCCCTGGGGTTAATAATCCTCCAAAAGGCTTGGGCTCATATGCAACAACTCAGAACATTTTGGTTGTTGCCAGTAAACTTTTACTCCCCAGTCATCGCAGGCTCCCTCAGCACTTCTTTTGCATTAAATACTCATATCTAAACTGCTACTCAACCTGGTCCTTATCACTACAGAGGCAAAGGAAGCTTCCTATCTGCTGCCTGCTGGGCTTCATGTTGCTCCTCTCCCGAAAGCAGAGCAAGCTTTTCACCTTATTTCTATGCAGCACTGTCAAAGGGACTTCTGCTCAGAATGACAAACCAGCCCACAAATCACTTGGGAATCTTCTACACTCAATTTGCTCCAGCTCTGCCTGGCAAACAAGAGACAGGAGGCATATATACATTACTACTGATTAGTCCGTGTCTTCAGTATCAGCAGCCATGCACACAGGCTGACCGTGACTTTAAATATTGATAACCAAACTCATCTATCATAGGCCTGGGAGAGTGACAGTTTCAGTGCATAACAGTAAAGGCTTTCTACAATAATCAAATACTCAATAATTCATGAAAATATATCCTCCCCCCCAATCAAATTGGAAGCTATTTTGTGTAATCTATTATTTAAAATTCAATATTTTAATGCACACAACTTCTGCTCCCACCACAGAGGACCATTTCCAAATGTGATTATGTGCGGACTCTATTTAAAAGTGACAATTTTGCTTTTCATTTGTTTAACAGCTTAAATGGAAGAGCTCAACTGGAACTAAGTCGTCTGACAATGAAACCAAAGCCGACATAAGCAACTTCGCAAACTTCATGACAACTCGGAAGACGTCTGAACCTTCCTCATTGGTAACACAGACAAATTCCCCACTCTGATGCTCACCTTTGCAAGGGTTTCAATGCTTAGTGAAAGGAAATACTCTGTGCAACTGACAAACACTTCCATAGCTCTGCTAGTCTGTCACCCTGCACTGCTGAGACTGAAAGCTATTTACTTTCATACCAGGGACTCTTGCATAGAAAACAACTTTGACTTTGCATCTGTTTATTCCTGTTGGAAAAGCCATTTGTGTAAGGGAAGGTTGCCTGGTGTAAAGTGCCAAGAGAAGAGGGTTTTGCCCTTGTAAACAGAGTGCACTGGAGCATAAAATACAATCAAGATTGGTGACAAAATTCATCCCAGGCAGACGTCACTCCTCAGCAGCAGCGGGTGAAATGGCACCGAGTGATTGAGGGGACCAATCTCACAAAGTGATCACAGAGGGAAGCTTGGCAATGAGGAGCCTGGGCAGCCGTGGCTGCAGAGAGCTGACCAGCTCTGAAGGATAAAATGATTTTGTGAAGAGGAAAATCTCAGCCCGTTTATGAAGTGCTCGCAAGTGGAGTCTGCAAGAGTTCGGTGTCAAACAGTTGCCAACTCTTCAGTCAGTTCAAATGTGAACCTTTTCCTGTACATCTACTGCAGATTAAATCTTGTTCCCTCCAACAGTGGGTTTTAATGAAAGCAAAGTTGAGGGAACAAACACTCAACTCTTGTTATTACTGTAAAGCCAAAAGATGCTATCTTGAATTTTCTTTTCCCATCTGTAGCTTTTCATTGACTGCTTTCTACTCACTTGGCCACCTTTGGTACCTTTTACCTAGTTTATTGCTTTTATTCTGCAGTCCCAAATCAAAACAACACCAAGTCTGTGTCCCCCACAGGTGCCATGGGGCAGCTGAGTAGGGCTGTGCCTCCCACAAGGGACAGAACAAAAGCAAACTTGGTAAAGTCTTGGCAATGCTGCTTGAGAAAAGAGGCTGAAGCTGTGGGGCAAAGCTTGTGCCCATGAGGACATAACCTGTTAGTGCAGATGATAAGTCTTGGTTCAGGATGTGGTCCCATCCCTTAATTTTTAAAGGGAATTGAAGTTAATATGTACTGATATCTCAAATAAGGGCACTGCTGATGCACGGCACAAAGTCAAATTGATGTCCTAGGACCAGTTCTGCCAGATATTGCAGAGGTTTAAAGTATTTGCTTGCACTAAACATGCTTGTTTCTATTTCCCTCTAGTTAACAGTTTCTTGTATACCTCATGTGTCATTAGAAAACATGGGGTGTATATATATGTAAAAACATATATATGCATACATATGCATGTGCATATATATATATATATATATATATATATATATATAATGCTCTGTCTTTGCCTTTTGTTTCTGTTCACCCCTGCCCTCACTGGGGGGTATCACAGATGCCTGATGTCTTGCCACTGAGACGCTGGCATCATGTTAATGCCCTACAGCAAATGGAGAAGGCACAGAGGGGTCATAGTTCTCACTTAAAGGACTATTTTCAGAGCAGCTAAAAAGCTTAATATATTAAGCTGAAAGATTAAGAGGTGATGCCATGACAGTGAATGAAGGTTCTTAATAGGAAAATACCAGGTATGAAAGAACTTCTCTGGCAAAGAAAGGCAAAATAGAAATAGTGACTTGAAGTTTTAAAGATGATGTGAATCACCACCTCTTTCAGAAAAGAGATGAACTATTCAGTACTCTGATCTCTCTGTGGATGCTTTGACAGCAGCAGTGACTTAATAGGAGGGAAAGGCAGAGGAGAAATATCAGGAAAACACACTCCTGTGAAATGATATGACAAGTTTGAGTCATATTTTGGAGGTTAGAGTGGTTCACAAACATGCAGGAGGTGTGGTTTTTATATCAATGAACCTCCAGATTTCCCATGTTCTGAACAACAGCTTTTTCAGATGCACTACTATCTGAATTTCACACATCATGCTTTATTAATGACTTGAAGTACAGCAGCAAACCCATACCTCAAGTGCCACAACCACAAGCAATAGAACTTTGCAGAGGCATGCATATGGTTAGAAACAGGAGAATGAGTGACTCCCACAGAGTTCCTAAAACCTAGGAAATGGAAATAGACAAATACCAAAAATTAATTCACAATCTTTATCTCTATAGCAAAATCTACAGATCACAGATGTAAAGAAAGGGCTGTAGACATGGCAACACAGTTCCAAGACTCCTGTCCCCAGCCAGGCTAAAACAACTTGGGATGAGATGGTTAATCTGGGTACCAGTATCACCCTGGATGATGCAGTCAGTGTGCCTCTGACCACAGATACATCCCCAAACCTGAAACAGGCTTTTCTTGTTAAAAACAATCTGCAGCAAAGTCACCATGTGAGATGCCAGAATTCTTCAGTGCGATATGGCACTTGTATATATGCAGGCATTCACACATGGCTGCATCTCACTTTGAAATGTCTCTCAAGAGTTGTATATTAAACAGAAGAAGGATTTTTCCAGGAACTAACACAGTTGGCAGCCTTTTGTCTCTATTTTTTAAAGTAATTTATGAAAGAAGAAAAGTAGCAGAGTCAATTTAGAAAAGGCTGCAGTCTGGACTTTGATAGATGAGCAGATCTACTAACAAAACCTCTCACTTCTCACTGAGCACTCCATCTTCTTATCTGCTAATCCTGGTGAGGAAAGAATAAGGAAAGCAGGCAGTGGAATAGAGGAAAGACCTAGGTAATGTTTAAACCAGTGAATATGCAACTAAGAGATCCAACCAGATAATCAGCTAAGCATTTCTTCTTGCACTTTGCTCCCCTTTCAGGAAGAGCCGACTAAGATGACAGTGATACACACTACAATCTCTTGAAAAAGCCCTATACAATTCCTTGAAGAACAGCCTTAAAGCTCTGGAGGAGTGGTCACTCTTTCACAATCTAGGCCATTGTACTGGAGAGTAATAACAGCTCCAGCAGTACTATCAAAAAGATGATAGCACTTTTCCCAGCTGGTCATATACACCTACTCTTGGGCAACATACAGGTTTGCTTCTGAGGGTGTTACTTGAGTTGGGTTACATCTGTGTTGAACCCTGATGAGACTATCTCAGTCATGAGCACATTAAGCTAGAAAATGATCAGAATTAGGAAATAACTAGGGAAATTGTCCTTTTGTTTCCAGAAATACAGAGGAAGGCTAGGCACTTCCATGAAAATTGTGGAATATTTCAGGTGCAGATTGGGATTTCTGCAATGGATTGACACCTCTTGGGACATAAGGAAAAGGTAACAGTCTTTTCAGAGCTCCATATTCATCTGCTACTCTGGAACTGATGCTCACAGTCCCAGCTCTGTCAGCAGTCCTTGCCTTTCTGCATCCTCAGTGGGGCTCCTACCCATCACATAACTACATCTTCTCTTCACACTGAACTCTTGCAGTATTTTTATGCACACTTCTCATTTCTAAGTTTAAAACAAAACGTAACTTCCAAGCCCCAGCATTTCTTGTTCAATGAATTTCTCAGTTTGTGACAAGTGCTATAGGAAGCAGCAACATTCTTTTGCTTCATCTGTTCCTGTCCTTCAAGCACAGCCTTCCTCTCCTAAACGGCAATGTGTAAGCCATTAGTCTTTAATGCAGAAAAAAAACTGTAGAAACTTGAAAGGAAACAGAAACCGAGTGGAAGAGAATAATTACATTCTCCTGGCTTCAAGAAGGTTTGCAAGTTCTGCTGGAGTTCCTCAAGCATTATTAGCACCAGACATAACAAGCAAAACAATACGTATTAACTGGAAAAAGAATCTGCTGGATAAGGACCTCATGTATTTCTGTAGCAGAACTGTGGATGCTTCCTTGCCCAATAAATCTATTCTATCCTCATATTAAGACAGAAGAATCTTATCCAAGATTGGGTTAAAGCAATTTAAGCAAAAAAAAAAGGAGTTTCTTGAGCAAAACATGCAATGCAAGTGAAAAACTGAGATTGAAAGAAATCAGTCACTCAAGTATCAAGTGAGTACAGTTCGGCTCCTGCTGCCAATGTAACTCTGCTTCCTAAGCTCAGACCTGCAGATCCCATCATCCGTCATTTCCTAAAGTCCCAGCTCCTGATGACACAAGAATTACCTGTCAAATAAAATTTCACCCCCTTCTTAGGGAGGAAAAAAAGCTTGCAAAAAGCCACCATTAAAAGACTCAAAAAGGAAAGCTAGTTTATAAAATGAGCAATTTTTTGCCTGCCCTAAGATGCTGACTCCCTCTAGTTCTAAATGGCAGAAGCAAGTGGATGCCCAGAGCTGGCGTGCTGCTGCATCACAGCATCCACACAGTCCTTGCTCTTTCCCCAAATCCTACCTGAGCTCTAGGATCTGCAGCACAGCTTTCCCTCTCCCTTGCTCTGCACTGCATCATTACACGAAGCTCCCTGCACTCCCTCCCCCATCTCTGCACAACTCCTCTGCACTGCAGCAGTACCAAAACCCCCCTTTCCCCACACTGCAGCCCTCAGGATCATTACAGCCTGCACTGCTCTGCTGCTTGGCTGCTTTGCTGCAGCAGCTCAATAGCCTCCCTGCTTTCCCACATCCCTGCTCAAGGGTTCAGCTGTTTTTCTGCAGCATTGCAGAAATCCTCTGGCTCTGCCATCTCCCTCCTGTGCTCTGTGGCCCAGCCCAGCTCTGGAGCATCAAACCTCCCCTTTCTTTCTCTGCTCTTTCCATTCAATACTAGGTTGCAACACTGCTGAAGCATCCCCCAGCTTTTTATTACCATCTTTCATATTCTTTAGTCCATATATGTGATGTTACAGGGATTTCCTTCCTACCCCAATATGCTGCTCATCCTCAGCCAGATCCTGCTTTGCAGTCCCATAATGAGGCTTATCCCTCTCATCAGCACTTAAGCACAGCTTTACCACTTCTATGTTTGTGCAGAAGTCTACTATCACTGCTCAGGGAGAGTATCAGGACACACTTGGCAAGTACAGATTGTTTAGAGAGTCAGCCTGGATTTACTAAAGGGAGGTCATGCCTAACAAACTTGATTAATTCCTCTGAGGAGGTGACAACAACAAGGGACAGGGTGAAGGAGTAAAGCATAATTCAATCTGACTTCAAGAGCCTTTTGATACAGTAGCACATAAAAGGCTAATTTATAAGGTTAATACGTGTGGTATTGATAGCAAAATGCTTAGCCAAGTAAACATCTTTTAATTGCCCTGCAAAGAAAGTAGGAAGCAAAGAAGATGGTGGCTGAGCACAGAAAGGGGAAAGGAAGTTATCACAGGAACTTCAGGTGTTTGTGCTCTCACATCTCAGTCTTGAAGGCATTTTTCTTCCAGTACCTTCTAAGAGGCTGTACATGATTCAATGTAGAAACTACTCAATTTGGTGAACAAACTACAGGCTACACATAGTGAAGGGTCAAAGTAACATCCTTGTGCTTCTAAAGGAGTTTATACATATATATACATAGAATAGAGTTTACATGCTTTCTACTTAACAGTGCTTAGTACAAGGTACAATGTGAGATGCACTGGTGGTTCTATGAGCACATAAGGCTAGACAGATATTCAGAGGACATTAAATAGAAAGCCAAGAAGGAAGAAGCAGCAAGAGTCAGAAGGGAGAACACAGCCTTAGATCAAAGCAGTCTTACCTTTTTTGCTGCTCTACAGGAGAAAGGTTGCTGCTGCCATCAGCTGTCTTGCTCCAAGTGTTATCAGAGCCTGATGATCACAACAGCAGAGCAGTTTACTTGCCTTCACCTGCAGTCTGCAGCCTTCTTACACATTAAAAGATCTTTTGACAGAATAAGATTACCCTTCACACTCAGAAACTACCAAAGAGAAAGGTACTTCTCCCTTTTGACATGGTTTAGTTAGCGATGGAAGCAGTTACAAGACCTCTGGAATGTCCTTGCATAGAGCCCTGCACCATCACCCAGCTTCTTTGCAAACTGGAGGCTACAACCTGACCACTGCTCCCTACTGCCAGCACAGTCACTGCTTCCTTCTTTTTCCCAGAAAAGAAAAAAGCACATCTGTTTTCAGTAAATGCTGTAAATTAGATAATGTTTGTAAAGTGCTCTGATCATGTGAAGTGCTATGTAATTACTACATATTATCAATATCATTTGGCTAGATTGTGCTACAGCCGCCTCCTCTCCTCATTACAGTTTAGAGAGAGCTTTCTTAAACATCAGCTCTTTGGGGTAGGGACATCATGTGTCATCCATCTCACAACAGCCTGGACCTTTCTTGAAAGGCCCACAGCACTGAAGTGCATCTCTGGACTTATGCACCTACCCACATTCCTATCTGGAAGCAGACTGATAGATACCTCCTGAGGAGGAGGAGCTGCTCTTTGGGAAGCACTTGCAGTCCACAACTTAATAACACAACAAAAACATAACAGATACGAGAAGTACCCTATATCCTAGGAAAAGCAGCAGCCTCTACTAATGATGGCCTTAGAACAAAGACTAGAGAAGCACAACTGTTAACATGAATTCTTTATAAAGGCACTAACATCTCTCTGCTTATCTTCATATATCCCCTTAACTCTTCACTTAAACTAAAGAAATTAAGAGCAAACACAAACTGCTTTTCCCAGCTGCCTGCTCCATGTTCTTCCAGGTAACCTTAGATTTTCTTGATCTTGAAAAAGCAAAGCCCATATACAACACTTTCCAGTTCCAAACCAAATCCTGATAGGAAAAAAAAGCCTTGACTATAAAGGAAATTAACTTCACAATAGACACTTAACTTTATAAAGGACATAGAAAAAAATTTTAAGAAGGCCTTAAGATGTACCACATGTAGAAAACCCTAGAAGTAATAAAAAGAACAAACAGTAAACAGCAAAACCAGAAAGACCAAGCAAAGAACCCATCTTCTTCTCACCCCTTAAACTCAAAGAGCACACATGAAGTTCATTCCCAGTCCACCTGCATTTAAGAGGCTGATGATCAGATTAAGTGCTTTCTGGGAAAGGCTGCTCTAATAAAAGCATGGCCAAGGAGCAACTGCTTTCCTTAGTGAGACCAGAGCATAACTGGTGGTAGGCAAGGCTAGGTCTTTGAACTGAGCATGGTGGGGATAGTTGCATTTGCTAAATATATCTGGTTTCTTCTTTAGGCAGTTTATATAGGCTATTGTTAGTATTTCCTAGTCAAAGTTTCTATAATAGGATTTTAGGCAGGTTATTATTTGAAAACTAGGTTACAAATTCTTGTAGTCTAAGGTATAAGTAATATTGTATAGAAATATAATGGTAAACTTTTATTAGCTGTTATCTATAGTCTTTCTGATACCATTACTATGGTGTGAGGCTAGTCTTAAAACACTCTAAGATGTGCTGTTAGAAAAGAAGCTTTGTGTACTTTGGTATAGTGAACCTTCAAGAACTAGCAAGAAAGGATTAACTTTGTTTAAAGGTGTTTTCTGGTTCTTTCTCACTCCTAGGACAAATGATCTATCCTGAAGGCAAAATTCCCCACAGGGCTGTCAAATTATTGAAGAAGCAGAATGGGGAAAATATTTGGCCCGTGACAAGATGTATTTAAAATTGCTGAGGTGAGGAAAAGGAAAAAAGTTACTAAAATATCAATTCTTTTAAAAAGCAAAAGCTATCAGACTATGAAAAAGGTGTGATTGGAAAGCTGGAAGACTTTTGGAATACATAAAATACTTTACAAAGTGCTAAAAATGCTTCTAACCCTTCCTGAAGTCAGTGCTTCCTAGAAGTGGTACCTGAAAAGAATATTTCTTAATGGGTTCTGTATTTGTAACTAATAAGAAACTGTCCTACATGCAGACTCTCCTAAAGAGAGAAGAGATAACAATTTACAGGTAAGCATGCACACTCATCTAATTCATCCAATGTTGCCTGGGAAACCTATGCTCAGAATGAAATGTCTGAACTAAGCTGTTAAAAATCATGGAGAAGCTTCCTTCTAATCTGTGCTTCACATGTTATAAATGTGTCTCTTAGGAGGCTGTTTTGAACTTTCAGTTTCTGAGAACCTCCTCTCTGTGCTGTAATGGGATGAATCTTTGCTATCTTAATAGCAAAATGAAGTAAATTAGACCATATCTGGCTCTTCTGGTTAAATCTGCAGCTAAAACCAGACCAACATTAGAAGGTTCAACAAATGCGACTATAACATTTAAGCACATCCTCAAATAAGCATGGGAGCATAGCAGTGTTTATGAAGCACATGCCACACCTGGATGCACCTGGATATTCTGTGCCTCTTTCTGGCATTGCCACAGATTCATTTGTGTTACCTGGACCACTTCAGCTTCTGTCCCTGTCTGTGTCAGAGGTGTAAAGTGAAGAAGGACTGGTGCCATTAAATCCTTCAGAGATAGTCTAGGAGGCTAAAATATTCTTGGCATGGGTGTGATTATAAAGCAATTGAGGGGAAAAAATAGGTTTATAAGAGAGTGGACCAGATCATTTGCAAGTGCAAATATTTCAGCTCTGCTGAAATCAATGGAGCAACATGGATTTACAGCTCCTGGGGCTCCTGCTTAGTCTGCAGACCTGGGCCAGAAATTAAGGTACAGGAGTTGAAACACCTGAAAATCCTGAGGGAATAAGTTTCATAGTGAGCTCCTGCTTGTTAGGACTAGGACAGATGGAAAGATACCTTCTTGACCAGGCTTTACATGGCTGGAAGGAGTAGGATTAGATTCCTGTTTAAAATCCTAGGCAGAGGCAGACCTGTTTGATGTGCTCTGCACCAGATCCCTTGTCTCTTGCAAGCTGTCCCACACCGGCTGTCAGCTGCTTAAGCTTGTTCCTCTTTCAAACACATCATTTGCTTTCCATCTTACAAAGTGAGAGGGATTGCTTTAAGAGAAAAGACAACAAGAAGTTACAGATTATAAATACATCCTATTAGAGTTTCTTTTTCTTTCCTTCCAGACAAAAGCATTTCTGCTTCCAAGCTTCACAGACCTGCTGACCCCACTGATGTGGGTGGATGGCTTTGCATGTTCTGAATCATTTGCTCCCTTTTCAAGTGTTACTTTCTCCTGATTTCAATTACCCTTCCTTTATAATTACATGGAGCGCTCCAGTGAACGGGATTGCTCAGGAGTTGACAGACCACCTAACAACAGGGCATGCTGGAGGCAAAATCTACATCCTTATCTACCTTGGGTGGTAGGGAAGGTGTATGCTTAATAGCACAGGAGAAACTCTTCAAGGATATTCAGACCCAAGCACTTTGTAGTGGGTTCACTGCCCAGGCTTGCACCAGGCTGGACTGTGTGTAATTGCTCTCCTTGTCCCTCGGAGAGTTATAAACCATATGTACAAGGCTCACCTGCCTTCATTCCTGCTGAGTGATTGCCTCTGTGACAGCAGGAGTCAATGAAGCTTGATCTGATACCTATTTGAACTCAATGGGAGTCTTTTAAGTAAACTTGAAAGGGATTAGTTTAGCCCCCAAAAGGTGCAAGCAGCCTTGATGTGGGTAGGACAGGAAGGGAAGGTGGAGCAGCAAGTGACTGCCTGGTGCCTTATGGAAGAACTGCATTGTAACATCTGGGGCTGGAGGTAAATGTACAGCAAATTGTTTTGTTTTGTGTGGTTTCTCAAGAAAATAAGGACTACTTTATTGTGATTTTCATCTTATTTCCAGCTGAAATGCTTGGGTTTGTTTGGGATCTCGCAAAGTGGCAAAGCTTTGCAAAAGATTAAGCTTTATTTAAGAGGGGCAGAGGCTTAACTTCTGTGTTAAACGTGATGTTTATACTGAATCCTAATGAAAGACTTCATTAGGTAGCTTCCCAAAAGTTAATAGTATGTCCCTGCCCATGGCAGCAGTTGAAACTAGATGCCCTTCAAGGTCCCTTCCAACCCAAACCAGTCTGTGATTTCTGATGCTGTTTCTTCACTTCTGTCCCTGTAAAAAACAGTTTCATTGAATAACCCGTTCAAAAGGTGTGCTAATAATGATGCTTATTATTAGCATTTGGGGATATTAAAAAGGTATCTATTCAAAAGGTCCTAAACCTTATTCCAAAATAACGGCAGAAGAGCTACTGCAGCAGTTACAGAAAAGGGACACCCAGTGAGGGCCTGCAGCTGACTGGTGTTTATTGTGGAAGAAGGGTTTTTTTAGCCAATTAAGTAGATATTTCAAATTGAACCTTAAATTGAAATTCTAGGAGGCATGTGGGTGGGCACAGGCTGGGGAGAGGGTGTCAGAAAGCTTGCTTTAACAACAGTTGAGTTCCTGCAGTGAGTCACAAAGAAGGGGCCGTAATTGCTGCCATTGTATTGTGTGCCTTGGTACAGCTACCTGTTGGTTACAGGGGAACACAACGTTATCACTTGCATTATTTTTGGGTCTGTGTGAGAGAGATTAAGCTGCTGGATTTACCAGAGAATAAGAACACAGGACTATTTTGTTTTTCTTCATCTAGGAATTAAAGATGTAAGTAATAACTTGTGAGATAAAGTGATTTTTTTCCTTTTTACCACCTCTGTGCACAACTTTCCACTCCATCTGCATTTCCTTTGCTTCTTCTTGTTCTCTGCTCAGCCAGCAGGTAAAAGGAGAGGCACGGATGCTTGCTCTCTTCAAAGAGTCAAGGCTACTGCTTTGTTACCGGGGGCAGGGAAGCAAGAGGAAGGCAGTCTTCCCTTACATTTAATGGGGATCAAAAAGACATTAGTGCATACGAGCATGTCAGTGCTATTGCAGAGCAGATGAGTCTATCTAGTCAGCAATCACACTTACCTCCGCAGTGCTTTCAGCTGAAGTTACAAGGTACAGCCTTGCTGCAGCAGTTATGGTGACTCCCATCTCCTTTCACTCATCCACAGAAGCATCAGGTGCTGCTCCACTCAGTACATTGCCTGCTGAAATACCCTTTTCTTTGCAGCCTAAGACAGGCAGAAAGAACAGGAGAGAAAAGGGAACAAAGCAGCTGAGAATTAAAACAGAATAGCCAGGTAACAGGTTTGGGTTTGTTACATTCCTCAGTGAAATAAGGAATGGTGATGAAGACTGTTCCACTCTGGAGTGAGTGAGACTCATTTTTAGTTGACTTTTATTGAGGCTGCCTTGGGGGTGAAAAGATCAGCGCAGTCTTAGACATCTGAACACAAGAAAACAAGGGAGGAAGGGAAAACTACAGTTTCCCTATCCCCACAATAAATACCATAATGTGCTATGTCTTTGATATGAGCGACTATTTTTATCTAGGGACTGTTCGTATTTTTATTGATATTCCTACTTTTGGATGCAGCAACAGAGGTAAGGGACTGCTTCAAATTTCCTTTGACTTTTCAAAGTGTCCCTGGGAGGCAAAGGTGTTCACGGGAAAGAAATTACAACCTGGATGTCATGGTTCAGACCTCTAAGGGTAGCTAGCAGCTGCAGGAAGCAATGGCAGGTAATACCCAGGCATCTTAGAAATGGCCCTGGATCTCAAGACCTTTCTGAAAGCTAAAATACTCCCTTTAATCCAATATAAACAGATTAGATACAAGCAAGTCTACCTCCATGCGCATATCTGGAAGGAAAAATCTGATTTATCTTAACATGCTTCCATCTTTCTCCATCTTTCAACACCTGAAGGTTCATTTACAGACAGAGTGCTATACCTGCAAAGGAATCAAATGATGTATCAGATGAGGGGAAGTAAATTAATATTTCCCTTATTTTAGGAAATACCAAGTTATGGCATGAGTGAAATCTCAGGTAGCACCAGCTCTGTAAAGAATGGAGTTTAGTTCTCTATTGATGTGGTGGGAAGAGAAAGTGACTTCCAGGATTTTCTGAGAGCAAAGGGTCACTTCTCATTTTGGGACTTGCTTAGGGAGAGTGCTGTTGCCTTAGGGAAGGATCAGTGGGCTGCAAAACTTTGGCTCACTCATGGATTTCAGGAGAACCCAGCTCTTCAACTCCATTGCTGAATGACTAGGGCAAAAGCTTAACAGCAAACCTGTCTCTGCCACAGACAAACTGCTAGCATCAAACCTTATTTCTTCTCTTATCATCTGTATCCAAGAAGAGGGTTCATTTTACAAGCACCAAATAATGAAAGCATTTAGAGTTGTGTCTATACCTTAGTTTCTAGTAAAGACTCTCTTGCCACCCGGGTTTGTGCTTTCCTCAGAGCAGTTGGCTCTGCCCTGACTCAGTCCTACCCTGAGGAGTTTCCAGCTTCACCTGACCCTGGAAAGAGAAAATAGGCTACAAGAAAGATGTGGTTGTTCTTCCTGGGCTGCCACTGATTCCTGCTGCTCAATTCTGCCCTTCTGTGCCTTTTCAGCCTCATTCTTTAGCTTTCTCTGCCTTTTTGCAGTTGTCATTCTTCAAAATCAAGGCAGGATTGAACTAAAACCTTGAGCTAACAGTGGAGTGCTAGCCTAGCATACATTTTCCTCCCAATTAGACTGGATGAAAAGCTCAGTAATAATATTCTCTGGGTCTGTATCTCTTGTATTTACACCACGAAATCTCTGTGCAGGTCTTCACCCCACGTATTGCCTTGGCTTCTGCTCACCTTTGCTCAAACATCAGAAGCTCATGAAATGCAAAGTCAGATAGCTTTGAAGGCTACACCAGGTGCAATATTTGTTCTTTAACTGGGAAAAAGCTTCTTATAATCAGGGTTCAGATGCAGGTGTTTGCTAGATGATACTCTCTTTGCTGTGCACACTGTGTTCTCTGCTCCTAGGACCTGGGAGATCAGAAAGCTTGCTGACTGGACAACTCATAGAAAGCTGCTTAAAACAAATCAGAATTAAGGTAAAAAGTTGCTTTACTAAAAGCTTCTAAAGTTATTCTGTGGTACAGCATTACCAATAAAAGCAAAAGAGAAAACAAAGACCAGGTTGGATGGGGCTTGGAGCAACCTGGTCTAGCAGAAGGTAGGGGATTGGAACTGGATGAGCTTTAATGTCCTTTTAAACCCAAACCATTCTATGAAGAACATCATCACAGCGAAACTGCATTCCTTTCTGGAAAGAAAAACTTTCCCTACAAAATAGGTGCACCTCTTTGCACCTATGTGTAGAACATCCAGTATATGTGCTAGGTGCATCTACTCATTCGTTTGCCTTCCTGCCCTGAGGCTGGGGCTTCCAGATCAATAGGAACAATTGAGCAGCAAATGTACCTCTTTGCTGGCAAGTGTGCAGTGCACCTGCACATATTCTCATGCAGACTCTGAGATAGACTAACGTAATACAATAAAAATAACCCTGAGAGCTGCCAAAAGACTTTTTATTTTCATTTTGGAAGGCTTTGCCCCAGCAAATCAGTTCACCGTGTACCAAAGATAATTAGGGCATCTTATTTAAAACTTATGATCTAATTAGTGGTTTTAATGGTAGTTAATTACACAGAGAGCAACAAAGCAGTACTATTTCCTACAAGGCTTCTTCTAAGTCAAGGTGCAGGTACTTATCTGGGGCCGTAAAGGAGAGTGGCTACTACACTTAACATCTAATTACACAAAATTGTCCACAGTAATTATGAGCAATGTGATTTTATTTATCTGGCTTAATTACTGGAGCTATGCACAGTCTCTGATCTGGCACAGTGACAGGGAGGACAGAGGGAACACAAAGTGCTGTCCCCTGCGTGAATGCTGTGGTGGAGCTGCAGACTTATCCTGAGCACCAAGACTGATCACAGACCAGCAGTGCCCTTGAGGACTCATGAACACTTTGATCTCAGAGCCTCAAAGAAGCCATGGATGCATATGGTATGGACACAAGAGTGCATTTACAGAGCCCCATGTGATACCTGAGATGAATGCCTCATACTTTAAGGAACCCACTGTTAACAATGGGTATAAAAAGGAAAACTAATCTTTTTGTTCAGTAGAATGGGTGCTCCATCCCCACCACCAACCCCTTAAATCTTTCCCAGACACCATCCACTGATGCAGAAACTTTCAGGGCACCTTGAAACAGTCAGCATCTTGTAAAGGACCACTTTTCACTCTCAGGGAGAAGCATAAGGAGTTTGTCTGATTCTAGATTCTTCTTGCTCAACTCTGTAGCTGTTAACATCTGTATGCATGGACATAAACACAGGTGAAGCTTAAGCCTTATAAGTGCCTGTCATAAAAATAATCTGCTCTATATCTGGATCAACCTCTATTATTTGCAGATCACAGTAGAATGAATAACTATAGTCTGTTAGTCCTTAAATCATTACAAATAGCAATAGGTCATGGGGAGTATGAGTGAAAAATGGATCTTTTGGCTTGTCCTTTTACATCATTGGACCATGTGGACACGTGTTAAAGACGTGGTATCATCAGGAGAGACCAAAGTCCATTGAAGCCATTAAACTTCTTGGGACAACAAAAACAATGCTTAAGCATGAGTAGAAGAGATTCTTCAGTTTATATTAATGTCTTCTGTTGTTGCCCAGTCTCTATCTTCTCTTTAATTAATTATCCCCTGACGAGAGGAGTACCTTTGAGTTTTGAAGAGATATATCATTTACATGCCAGAAAAATAGCTGGCCTTATGCCCACAGCCTTGCAAGGCAGCATTTCCAAATACTTCTACTTTACACGATTGCAGGCAGAGACATGTATAGCTCTGCTGTTCCATTCATACCCCAGGGCATTTCCATGTTCTAGCAAATCACTTCTTCAGTGGCTCACTAAGATTTAGAATTAGTAGTAAATACATTTTGACCTTTTTTTTCTCCTGATAATTGCTCTATTTATGGAGAAGTCACTGATTGTCATGCTAATTTCTTCCGTTCAAGGATTAAACTGGCTCAATCAGAAAGAAAATGTGGTATATCCCATTAAAAAAAGCTGGAAAAGGAAGCTGTCTCCTTTAAGAATTGATTTGTTCTCTTTCCCTTTTTTTTTGCAATGAGAGCTAGAAATAATACTCATTGGTAAAGAAAACAATGATAACTTTTGTTGGCAAGTTAGGTCATTCTCCTCTTTTAGATATGAGTTAGCCATATGTTATACCTTTGTTTTCTATAATGTATTTGAACATCTGCTTAGGGCAGAATAACCCATTATAATAAGATGGTTTATTATCTTCACATTACCTATCAAGATATCTGTAGCCAGATTTAAAACAAAGCTATAAGTCTGACTCCTCAGTATTCAGGACCAGAGTTCAGATCTGGGCTAGGGCAAAACCTTTTCTTCTTCCTTTAAGAACTCCTGCTACCAGTGCTACTTTATTTTCTTTGCTCCATCCCTGAGCTCATACAGCCGCAATCATTTTGAGATGCCTGAGCAAGGAGTTCTCAAAGCCCCTGACCTTGCTCAGCACACAGAGCACATCTGCAGCATTCTCCTTTCATTTTAATCACGCAGCACCATGAGTGCACCCTGTCCTTTGGGTCACCTTTGCCCTCAGCACAGTGAATCACATCGCAGGCCTGTGGCCACTGGCTGGGAGGTCCATCTCTGTCGGTGACAGCCTGGTGACCACAGCTTCTAGTTCCCATTGACACAGCAGCTTGGCCAGTTGTAAATCTGGGAGGTTTTGTTCTGAGAGCTATCAACTGACCCACAATGCGAAGAATGATGGAGGGACCTTGATCTCATCACGGTTAGTCACCACCAGCATCGCTGGGAGGTTGCACAGGCTTGAGTCACAGCAGGGTTTGTGGTTCAGTACCACAAGGTAATTAACAGTGAGTGAGTGAACATTCCCAACCTTTGCTCAGGATTGGGGCTGTTTATCAATGTGGCAGGCTGTTGGCAGAGTCGAGAAATCTAAATTTAACAGGTGACTGATTCCCCCATGCCTGGCTGCAGCCCATGGATCTTCAGGATACGGTGTCCCAGCTGGCGAGGAGGAGGGAGTGGATGAATAGGGCCAGCTCCAGAGTTCAGTGCAAGGGAGGCTTTTTTTAACCACAGCTGCTTAATGACTTTTTCAATTCATTTCAGCAGTGCTGCTTTTGATCACTGATTCCATCCCAGACATTGGGCAGATAAATGGGCATAGGAAAATAATGGGAAGGAAAGAGGGGGAAAAACTCCTACAAAACACAACTCGAACTTAACATCAGACGTAATGCAGTGACATTTGTCCAGGCATTTAATGCTGAACTGGAAAAAAGAGAGAGAAATGGCAATTTCTGCCCTTGCTCAACCCATGCCATGGAGGCAAGTGCTTATGTACTCCCTTGCTTTCAAGCCCCAGTTCATCTGTGGTCATTCACCTGCTCCTTGGTTTGGAACCAGCTGCAGAAAGCAGCTGTCATCCTCTGTTACTCTGCCAGCCCTATTCTTGAGGCAGCCATCAAAGTCTGGCACTGACTGAAGGCAATTCAATTAGCTGTGACGGTCAAACAGAAACCGAGGGTCAATTGAAATCTCTTTTTTGCTTCTTCCCCATTTCATCTTGAAGCCTGGAGGTGCACAAGTTCAGCCCCATCTTGGGAAGTTTATGCACGGTAAGGATGGGAGAAGGTTTCTACCTGCACAAAAGCAGCTTACTACAGTGAGGGGGAAAAGGACAAAAGGGGAATACACACCAGGGACAGGGGTGTATTTTAACCTGGTCCAGCTCAGCTCTTGTTCTGCTCCTTAAGATGCAACTTGGAGCTTGGAAACTGGTGCCTTGTTGGATGGTTTGTGATGTGCTTTTGGCTAAATCCGATAGTAATAATGAAACCTCCCTTAGCTTTTCCGCTGCCATCTGCTCTGGGCCAATCACAGTGGCTATTTCAGGCTTTTATCAGACCTCTGGGCTTATCCTCAGCACACCCAAAGGAAGGAGGGAAGGTGAGAGGAGGAGGAGGGGAGAGGAAAATGAGAGGTAGCAAGGAAGAGCTGGGATGTCTTGCCAGGCACAGCTGCTTTCACAGCCCCCTCTTTGCAGCCTCCTCCACAGCTCCCTGCTAGCGTGCAAATAGTTGTAAAAATAAAGGTCAAACAGATAATCTTGATAAATATTTAATAGTTACTGGGTTTACGTCTCCCTTATTGTTACAGATTGAATGCCTAACACTTGTGACATCTGGAAGGGGGCATGTATAACCTTGCCTGGTGCGGGGGGAGTAGGTACCAGGGTATGGAGCAGACAGCCTCTATGGAGCTGCTGCCACCAGCTCGGCTGCCTCCATTGCCCTGCAGAGCTGGATGCTTGCTCAGGAACAACTTCTTCCACCAGCAGCACAGACCCATCTTTCTTGATTCAGTGATGCCTCACTGCGGTTCAGTAAGTGGCAGAACTCAGGGTTCCCTCATCACTCTTTGAGTCAGTTGTCATTAAGAATAGTCTGCATGCAAGTAAATGGGCTGTGACCATCATTAGTGGCTTTGGGGTGACTGTGGGTCTTCATTCACTAGAGGTAGTCTTTGGTTCGATGGGTTTATCACAAGACTGGAGAATGATTTCTGTCCCAGTAGGCTCTTGCTGGGCTATTTCCAGGCTGAAGCAAGTCATAGAGAGATTAAATGAGACTTGTGATGATAACGCTGTTGACCTCAGAGTCCTATCAAGCAGCCAAGTAGTTATGGCAGAGCAAATGCAGGCTGTGCTTTTAAGGGATTGCTTTGCAATTAAGTGAAGTGTATGTTTCCTTAGAGTAGCTGGTAAGAAATCATCCATCTTTGCACAGTGATGAATACTTAATACATTGTGGGAATTTTTCAGTTGTCCATGCATTAATTCATTGTGATCAATAGGAAACTCACAGTGCTCTGAGAAAGAACAACATTGTTTAGATACTTCACTCTGTAAGACTGTGCAGCACAAGGTCTTGATATCATTTTCACTTAATGAGATCCTGTATGGAGCATGACACCAGGCTTTGGAAATCGCTGGCAGCAATGGATCTCCATAGGGAAGAACTAATGACCCTGGATAACAAATGAATCAATGAGACAAAAGAAAGAGAATCCAGCTCCACACTCACTGCTTTGCATGGCCTGAGTCTTCATATAGCAGATGAGAAATGCCAAGGCAGCAGCCTGGCTATACATCACAAACACTTCTGCACTGCAGCATTTGGTCCTAATTTAGGCAGGATAGCCCAGTGTCATGGTATAACCCCCGAGAGCAACTCAGCCAATTGCTCGTTCCCTACCAATGGGATGAGGGAGAGAATATGAAGGGGAAAAGTGAGAAAATTCATAGGTTGAGATGAAGACAGCTTAACAGGTAAAGCAAAAGCTGTGCATGCAAGCAAAGCAAACCAAGAAATCCATTCACACTTCCCATGGGAAGGCAGGTGCTCAGCATCCCCAGGACACCAAGGCTCCATCACATGTAAGGGTGACTTGGGAAGACAAACACCGTCACTCCCAGCATCTCCCTTCCTCCTTCTTCCCCAGCTCTATACACTGAGCACGATTCCATAAGGTCTGGGATATCCCTTGGGTCAGTCGGGATCAGCTGTCCCGGCTGTGTCCCCCCCAACCCCTTGTGCCCCCCCCCAGCTGCCCGGAATGGTGCGAGGAGCAGAGCAGCGCTGTGTGAATGGCTGGGCAAGCGCTGCTCCGCAGGAGCCCAACAGCCCGGGGCTGGCAACAGTGTATTCCAGTAGGAACCAAAACATCCCGGGATTGGCAACAGTTTCCTCACGAACCAAAACATCGCTCCACACCGGCTACTACGGAAGGAATTAACACTCTCCCAGCCAAACTCAGCAGAGCCAGTTTAGATCCACGCTTCAGCACCATGAAGACCTTGCAGGATGCTGTTTTTGTGCTGAGTAGAAACTGGGCTTGAACAAATAACTTTCCTGCATTCTTTCAGCTGGGACATGAGGGTTTTTACTCTTTTCCTTTCAACATGTGCCTGTAAAAATCCAGCTTCAATTCCAGCCGTGCATTCCTCCCTCCTCTCCTCAGCCCAATCCTCATCTCATTCACATTGCAAGGGGCATATCATTAACATTTGACAGTGATTTCTTTCCCTCTCCACTGCTGTAGTTATCATTTTGTTCTTCTGTCGAAGCTTTGCTACCCTGTTTTACAGGCTACAGAAAACCAGGTTCAGATGGAATTCAGAGCTAACTCTACCGATGAATGAAGAGATGCCAAGCATTGGGGTAGCGTATCATGCTCCCTAGCAGTCTGACACAAGCAGGGTAAGCATCAATGACAGTGAGGACTCGCTCAAATGCTGTTTCAAGAAGACTGATGGTTTTGACATAGGAAAGAGTATTCTGTCAATAGTTAAACAGGCTGCTAGGAAGGCACCTGTTAGTACTGTAAACCTGCATTGCTTCTGAAAAGCAGCATGTTCCCTGTTCAACAGCTAATGAACTAACATGCTATCAAGGCAGTGACCTCAGGGTAGTGGAAGATGCTGTAGCCTTCAAAGTAGTGTAAAGCAGTAAAACCTGGATGGTCTGGAGCTGATGTATGAAATTAGGACTAATACAGTATTATGCTGAGGGAAGAGGACAGGATCTCTTTGCCTGTTTGCAAACACTTCTCTATATCCAGCTATGTAACAGTCACTCCTGATGGGGTATCACTGGCCCCTTCACGTATCAGTTGGTGTTTGCTCTAAGTGGATGGCCAGAAATTTTACAATTAGAAGAAAGTCAATCAAATATTGAGGTTACCTTAAAAAGAAAGGAAGGAGAAAAGCCCTTTTGCTTTGAACCTCTGTATAAATAGTCACTGCAGTGCTGGTGGTATTTTTACTTTCTTGGCATATTCTTGAAACAAAGGCAAAACCTATCCCTCAATAAGTGCTCACAAAATAACAGTAAAATGGGTCAGAAACATGACTGGAACAAATGTGTTTGAATAAAAGAAAGCCAAGCAAACACTGCAGATACCAGAACTGTGCAAACACAGCAAGTAACAGAAAGCTTCCCCTCAGGAGAAGAACACTATGCAGAAATCTTGATGCTTTGATTCACTCAGTGCAGGACCCAACAGAGAATAAAAATGGGTGTGTCCTACCATTATATACATTTTAACTCCTGAGGGAACCAGTTACCATGGATTTGTGTGCAGGCTGCAAGGGACGTGTGGAGCTCCACCGCCCCAGTGGTGACACTGGACTTGTACAAGTTAGAGCAGCCTCTTGGCAGCTCTGAATTAGGCTGTAATAAGGATTTCACCAAAAGGCAAGGGATGGTTGAAGTGTGTTGTGTGATACTGGGGCTACAGCATCACCATCTGCTGAAAACCTAGGTAATCCCATGTACTATCTCAAAACTTTTAATAGGTGCCTAACTTCTGTTCCTATTGCTGTTTCCAGCCTCAAAGGACATATCCCAGGTAGATCTCCCACTGTAGGTGATCCCACAGTCTTTAAAGCAGCATGGTTTTGTATTCTGTACTGAGAACCTAACAACTTCCCCTGTCCATGCATTCAGGATTGCTCTTTATGTCCTGATGGAGGTATCATAGAACCCCAGACTGGTTTGTTTTGGAAGGGATCTTAAAGCTCCTCCAGCTCCAACCCCTGCCATGGGCAGGGACACCTTCCACTGGAGCAGCTGCTCCAAGCCCCTGTGTCCAACCTGGCCTTGAACACTGCCAGGGATGGGACAGCCACAGCTTCTCTGGGCAACCTGTTCCCTCATCTTCCTATACCACATCCTCCCTGCTGGTCCTGTTCAGGAGCCTTGAAGGGTAAATCATCACACTGCCCCTTGCAATTCTACATTGCCTGCAGGTATTAAAAAACCCTTTCCAAATGATATTTCTCTCTCCTTTTGTCCCCATGGTTTCCTTGGTGGATGGCATCATGCAGCAGCTGCCTGCCCTGCCTGAAGGGAGGAGACCAGCTGAGAGGCTCACACTGAATCCTTGTCTGCAACTCCTTCCGAGCTCGTTGGCTGTCGCTTATTGAATTAGGATAAATTGGAACTTTCATAAAGGGTGATATAAATCATTATCTCAAGTTAGCAGATGCAGACTCACCAGGATAGAGCTCTGTTAATAACTCCTTCGGATTAGGGCTGATTGGTACAATTTGAAACTTGTTTCTCTCAGCTTGATCAGTCTAGTTGTAACTGTGGCAATTATCCCATTTCACTTTCAATGGCTCAGCACAGAGGAGCTGCTGCCTCCAATCCATCCCTCTTTAATGAATCCAGTGCGATATGCTCAGTCCCATGGACAAATATACCCTGTCACCCCCCTATTCCAAAATGAGTATTATGAAACCTAAGTCCTGTGTCCAAATGATACATAGGAATGTGTCTTTTAGGGAGTGAGATGCTAAGTGTCCATGTTAAACATCATTTCGGTATTTGGCTGCTGAAAAGCCTCTCTTCATTCTTACAGCATCATTTGCACTTTTTGGCAGTCTTCCTGCCTGGGAAATTAGATTAAAACCAGGGTTTTGTCCAAGCATTGAAGCTGCTTGAATAGATTCTGATGAATGTGTTACATGCTGAATTTGTGGGGTTTTGTTAAATAACTTCTCTGGTGATATTTTTCCTTTTTTTTTTTTTCCCTGGGAGGAGTCATTAATAAATCATTTAATGAGTGAACACAGAATTCCCAGGATAATATATTTGACAAGTATTTTCTTTCACTCCTTTCTTTGACTCCACCACCAAGTCTGTGTCTCAGTTTAACAGGCCCTTGAACAACACAACTTTGACAATAGTTTTTAACTCATGTCTGCTTAGAAAGGCACTTAAACAAGTGTTTGCTTTAAGCCCATGTTCACAACTGACCTCAGATATTTGCTGGACCATGGGCTTTAGAAATAAGGCTGACCTTGTGCTTGGATTATTGCAGCAGTGGTTTACTTGCAGTTGCCAGCTTTGCTGTTGACTCTTTACGACCTTTTCAGTAGCACATACATATCAGAAGCACAAGCTGCAGATGATTTCCATGTTTCCTGTGATTAGGAGCTGCACAAATGTCTTTGAACCACCCGCAGTGTCCCTCAGCTCTCAAGCTATAAGATGAGCTTTCCCTTTCCTACCAACCACTGTCTTATCTTTCTGGTTGTAAATTCTTTAAGCCAAGACTGTTGCTCACTTCTTGTTCTTACAGCACCTCATCCCATGTTTTATGAAGCCAATAAAATGTTAGAGATTAAAATACACGGCCTGATTTGTCTCCCACTTACAGCACCAAAGCTGTACATCTAAAGGAACATTGCTGATGCCCGTGGAAACGTGCCAGTGAAAGCAGCAGCATGATCCCACCCAAGCTTTGATTTCTAACAGTGGGAATACAAGGGCTTTTCCATTTTGAATTCAGATCCAATGCACATCTGTTCCTAGAAATTGTTTGAGGGTCCAGTGTGGATAAAGGATGGTGTCCCAAAGTTTCAGAGGAGCAACCACTCCCTTCTCCCTGCTCTTGCCAGCTGCCTCCTGCTCAGCTCTGAGTGCTCAGCCTCTTGCAGGGGCTTGGACAGCTCTGAATCACGCCGCTTACAATATGTTTCTGCTAAAAATAATAGTAGTAATTAATGCTCTTAGTTTTAGCGCTGCCATCTGCCTTGGTGCCCGCCACTGTGGCTATTTTCCTCTGTGTTCCCCGAAGCAGGAAGGAGGAGGAAGTTAAGGACAGAGGCAGCCATTTGTGCCTTTTCCCAGCACCTCTGCTTTTGGTTTTAGAGGCACTGAACATCCTCTGAGCTAGGGGTAATAGAGCTCAGAAAGAGACATTCATGGAAGGAAAATAGTCACATCCAAAGGTAGAAATTCTCCTGAAGGCTATAGTTGTGCAACTAAATAGCAAAACATTTACAGGAGAGGGGGTTTTACCATAATGTGGGGGGTACCTACCTATAGACCACATGAGAGGATAAGGAAGGGAGGAAGTTTACATTAACTCAGCTACTGGGATGAGATGGTGAGAGGCGAGTGCAAGAAGTCCCTTTTTTCTCTTTATCTCTGGGAAGTGGTTGTCTTGCCTGGGCCATACAGATGTCGGGAGCACACAGGTAAGTTGGGAATTGAACAAAAGGAAGTAGCAGAGTGTTTAACAAACAGCATCACAAAAGGCATCTGTCACATAGCATCACCTTCTGTTCCTCCAGGCTCCCACCAGAGCCTTTCCATTTGTCTTGTCTCCTTCCCCTGATTATAGGATTTACTTACTGTCCCCAGTGAAGAACAGAAGGGCCACTTCAGGTCTGCAGGGAGAAGAAAGTATTGATAGGGGAAAAAGCACTCACCTGCATGCAGACAGCAACTGCAGCACTAGAAGTATTCTTTACCCATGGTATGTGGGGAATGGAGATGGCAAAACAGTGTAGAAGACAACCAGGACCACTTTAGTTCTCAAGATAGGGAACTTTTAAAGGCTGTACAAAACCTCTTCTCCCTGATCCCTGCTTAGCAAGCTGGCAAGGCCTTTTTATTCTACCAGACAAGAGCTATCGCGCGTCAGCCAGCCACATCTCTCCTTCACAGTGAATGACACTTCAGAAGGCAACCTGTTGGTCCTCATCCTATGTGCCACGAGTGCGCTCCAAGAAGCAGAGAGGAAACAGTTGTTGAGAGTTAGGAAACAACATGAGGAGCTGCAGCAGCCTGGATTTTGATACAGCTGGCCTTGGAGGAATGCTTTTGATAATCCAAAACTTGCACTGTTCCCCCAGGCTCCAACCTTCTACAGCCCAAGGCACCATGTAGCCGAGCTCAGCCTGTTCAGATCTGTACCCTCCACAGGCCAGAAGCTTCAGATTTCATGTTAAGGGTAATGAGCTTACAAATAGTTTGTGTACATGGGGTTATATTCCTTACTTTTTTACCTCAGGTCTAACCCTGATGTCTTAAATAGGAACACATCTCCAGTTCCCTTCTTCTTCCCCAAAAGGTGTTGAAGATATATAACATGAGAAACTCAGCCCAAAGCCATTACATGCAGCCCAGCAGTCATTTCCAGACAGGTGCTGGGGTGACTTACATGGAGGACCTACTAGATCTGTAGCTCTTTCATCAGTCCTCTTTGGTACATACAGGAAGGTCCATCCTCCAATCTCATCAAATCTCAGCCCAGCCCTACCTGTGAGCCAAAACAGAGCAGCTCTGATATAAATGCAGAAAACTATCTTAGCAAGACATGAGGTCCCTGCTAAGGCTGCTCCCTTCTGTACTTCCCTTTAGTCCCAATATTTGAGAGTGATGAGAGTTTTCCCTTTTGCTTTCAGGAAAATACACAGGTTTTCAAGGTGGCACAATAACATTCATGGTCCACCAGTCCTGGTACCAGACGGTAGATTCATGCCTTGTTTTGGGGGGTTTTTTGGGTTGCTTCTGTGTGTTTTGCAAGGGTGCCTCTGCCAGAAGCAGAGCAGATGGTTATAACTCAAAAGGGGTTTGAGCTTAACAGGCAGCCCCACTATGGACGGGTTGTGGAGAACACGATGAGTATTCATGTGAGAAGAGAATCCAGAAGGTTAATATTGACTATTCATTATTCACTTATAATATTTGCCATGCAATCTGGGACTGAGATGAATTCCCATGACAGAGGCGACCAGCCACACTGTTTGACTAAAAGCAGTGATGTTACCATAGACCAGCACTGAGCCAATTTCAGCAAAAAAAAGGAGAGAAAATTATTCATCTACTTCTTTGCCAAAGTAAAAAAAAAAAAAAGAAAAAAAAAGATAAATGTCTAAAAAGATAAATGTATGAAAATCTGGATCAGATCATAAATTTCTGCTTTTTAATCAAAAAAGGCAGGAAAGTTGTAAGAAACATCAATTGTGATCAATACTTCAAGCTGGAGAAATGACATTATCATGAGCGTTGCATGGAATTGAACAGACATCGCCTGGCACTTGCTGTCGTAGCTTGGCAGCTCCCCAGATAGGTGGCCACTTACCATTAAAGGTAGGAAAGATGGTTCTGTTTCAAAGTTTCCTCTTGATATTTTTCCACTTTGAAAAATTAAATGATGGAATTTTGATGTGAAACTGATTTCCGACAAAAATTTAAAACCAGACACCCCATGTTATTTGGAAAACAAAGAAAATATAAAGCTGCTTCATCTCAACTTGGAATTAGTAACTTTTCATTTATGGATACTATTTGCAGTGGCTTTTACAAGCTGTTTCTATAGTACAGAAGAATATGACTTTCTTGTTTAAATAGCAAGCATGATGTCAGTGTTCAAGGCCAGGGTGGACAGAGCCTTGGGTGACATGGTCTAGTGTGAGGTGTCCCTGTCCATGAAAGGGGGTTGGAACTGGGTGATCTTAACGTCCTTCCCAACCCAAACCATTCTATGATTCTATGATCTAGATGAAATACAACTCAGAACAGGTAGTTAGGAGACCCAAATCTTCTCATAACATAACTGATTCAGAATGAAGAGAGAAAGCATGGAAAAGTACACAAATATTGTGGTAGGACAGTCATGAAGGAAGCATGTCAATGAGCAGCATCTTCAAGAATGCAATGAACTTGCAAAGAAAGCACTTATTTCTGGAAGATAAAGGATCCCAAAGGAGAAGGAGAAGGACATTAGGACACCTCCAGGGTAAGACAAGGTCCTTGTGGGTCCCAGAATATCATGGGCTGAAGGTTGTAGGAGTGTAAGAACAACCATCACATCTAGAAAGAAGGTCCAGCTAAGCATCCTCAGTCAGATGGTGGCCAAGGGAAATATGTGGCTGTAAAGGATATGTGAGGGCTTGTCACTCAAATAGAGTTACCAGTTTAATTCCCACTGTCACAGGATATTCTATAGCTTCTGTTCTGAGCCTAAAAGAGACATCTTAGTAAAACCTTAAGAAAACTTAATCACAAAAATCAATCAGACATCAGACCTTCTGATCCTCAGAGCAAGCAAAAGGGGAGAGGTTTCTATTTTGCTGGTAAAGATGTAGTTTCCTACCATCTAGAATAAGAAACAGTTAAACAAGGATCATGTAGCTGCTCTGCAGGACCCATGTCTTCAGCCCTCACATCAGGGTTGGACTAGATGATCTTTTGAGGTCCCTTCCAACCCTCGGGATTCTGTGATTCTGTGATTCCTTGGAGCTATGGCCCTTCCCAGACATCTCTGCTTCCCCAGTCTTATTATGTTGTATTATTATACAGCCTTCATATTATTATACAACCTTTGTCACACAAACAAAAACCAAAGGTATTTCATATAACTGATCCTATATTATGACTTGTTGTTCCCTCCAGTGTCCTTCTGTACTTAGAAACAAACACTGTAGTTCACGGCAATCTTGAACTAGCCCAAATTCCCGTCTTTAAACCCAGCTTCCGCTCCCATTGCCTTTGCCTGGGCCCTGGAAAACAAACGGAAGTGTAAACAAACATAACAACCTCCAAAGGATTCCAACAGCAAAATAACTAAAGCAATTCTCCTAGGGGCTGGTAAATAGCAGGCGAGCTATTGGAGCCCAGAGGGGGAAAAGTTCAGCTCAAACTAGTTCCAGCAGCTCAAGATGCAGCGTGACAAAGCCCAGGCTGCTCCTGCTCCTGAACGGCATTGCCATTTTCCCACAGAATGACAGTTTTCAATTACTGGACTGTAGCTAAGAGCAAATTGTGCACTTCAGCAGCTGGAGTTCTCTCTCCTGATTCTCAGATGTGGCTGGGTAAAAGGTACAGGGGCAATGAAAATGGTTTTCTCCGCACAGCGAACTGAACAAGGACAAGTCCAGAGACTGGCAGGGGGAACAGAAAGTGAACAGGAGCAGCAAATAGGGAAGGGGGTGGATGCTGGCTTCATTCACCCCACTCTCTTCCCCCAGGAAGAGAGACGTCAGCTGTACATGCTACAAGAGCCAGACTGTGTCAATCTGCCTAAGCTTTGAACATGATTTAGGGGAGTTTCCCCCCAAATAACTAATTCTCTAAATAGTCTGAGATCTGAATCATGTTATCTTCATTCTTACACAGGTAATAAATTTCCTCTTTCCCCCATTAGAGTCTCCCATTAGTCCAAATCCTGGATTTCTGGCTTTAAGGATGTACGTGAACTAAAATGTATCTGTGAGGGTCAATCCTCTTTGAATAACCCAGGCAGAAGGAGACAAATCCAGGTTTAGTGGGGTACTAGAGGTGTTATATCAGGTCCTGTTGAACTGAAGTGTTGAATAACTTGGGGAAAGTTATCCTAATAACAGTGAGACTCACCACCCTTTTCCTCCTTATTCTGTGCAAGGCAATTTCATCTGGAGAGAAACACACTGAAGCCTTTTTCCTGTTTCCTCTGGGGAATTTGGGGTCTGTAACCAGCTGCAAATCACAGAATCATTTAGGTTGGAAAAGACTCTTGAGATCATCAAAATCACACAGCATGAACTAACAGGGCTGGGGAGACAGCAGGCTGGCAGCACCCCAAGCTTGTTGATAGCTGCCTGGGCATTGTCCCCAAAGTGGGTTTAATGAAGTCTTTCCTGCTGGGCACCTCGAGATCAGACATTTTGATCCATTTGTTTTCTTTGCAACAAATTAATATTTCAACATAACTGCATTGTGGGTTTTTTCTGCAGAAACCTTCTCCATATGAAAGGGAACTCCCCTGCTCAGGGCTGCTGTGATTGCAGCTGTTGGAGAAGACAGTGAGTTCCACTGCAGGGCTCAGCCACAGGCTGTTCTGTGCTTCTCTGTCACCTCTTTCTTTCTTCCCCATCAGCATAAGCGACATGGCTTAGAAAAATAGAATGTTGCAAGTGCTCTGCTGTTCGAGGTACTATAAGGAGATCCCATTCTTGGCTGAAGTGCCATCCGTCATTACCGTCTTCCAGTGTGCTTCAGACAGCCACCGCCTGCACTCAGCCCCCTGATGCAGCACAGGAGGGCTGAAAGCTCAGCTTGGGAGTCTGTCATGTCCTTGCATGCAGTGAGTCCAGCTAATGCTCCTGTCTAAACAACATTGAACGGCTCTGACAAAGCTGGAGAAGCTGGAGAGATTTCCAGTCACATATGACAACATCTAGCAGTGCGTTGCTGCCGAACGGGAAAGAGGGAAGCAGAGGGCAGGGCTAGATGGGTACACTCAGTGGTGACATGCCATTTTTAGCCATAATTATGTAAATTACATAATTCATCTTGAAATATTGAGGGTTTTTTCCTGTATTTACTGCAATTACGTCAATTGACCTATTTATGTTATCTGACGTGCTTATCATTAAAATGGGACAATATATCCCATTAGATCCTCTTACTACACTGAATGGAATGATGATTAATTATATCATAAAAAGGAGCTGTGCTACGCATCTCTGAGCATGGGATTTGAAGCTTAAAATAAAACAACAACCTCCCATCATAATCTGCTGCCTTCAAACTTCATCTTACCCAGTTCAGATTTCTCCACATGGCTCAGGGTTCTCCACATGGGATTATTCCAGTCCATATTTGTATCAATAAAATACTTAGAAAGCCAAACATACTTTATTTTTTATAGGACCTATTGCTTTATGCAGAGGCAATGTGCCTACAGAAAAGTCTAACAAACTTGGCTCACGTATGTGACTTTGTTACTATGAGTATCTGCTTTTAGAGTGGAGGAAAGAGGGTTTTCGCAACTACATTGGTTATAACTTCTTGAACACTAACATCTGCTTTTCTCATGTGTTTGAGATCTCAAAGCAAGGAGAGCCCTGGATCTATGGGATGGCCGGAGACAGTCTTTTCTCACTGAACACAAGCTAAACACTAGCCTTATTCTCACAATTGGTGCCAGTGATTCCCTGATAGCATTACTGATGAGGCTGACACACAAGAAAAAGATGGATCAGCCAGCACCATAACAAGAAACACAAGAGGGAAAAGCAATCAGTGCTGACCAAATGGAAAATGGCAAAATAAGAAGGGGAAGAACAGTGTGTGTCCAGGATCCTTGGACAGAGGCCCAAGACTAAAGTGAAGTCAGAACTGAAAGTGGAGGAGCAAAGCAGGAATAAGGTACACTAAAGTCTCACTTAAACTGAGCGCCTCAGCCTGGGACTAAGTGAAGTCCGCTTCAGGCATTCACAACACACCCTCCAACAGAACATTTTACATGGAACAGGGAATTGCATCTAAGCTGCTTTTCAAAACCCTTGTTCTGAGTTTCTTCCATCAATTCCTCTTCCTGGGGACTGGACCATCATCCAAGTTGCTGTAGTGATGCTAGCCTTACTTGCACGACAAACTAACAAGTATTACACTATTCAGTTTAACAATTGTCTTTGAGAGATCTAACTCCCTTTCTTCTGTGTGTTTTTCCCAGTACATGGAAGGTACTTTTGCCTGTTGGCCTCAATGATTTTCTTTTTATGTCTGACTTTGAAGGAATCTGAATCTTTCAGGCCATGTTATGGCTAGAAATGCGGTGGCTCTGGGAATGCAGAATGACAGTGAGAGATGTAGTTTTAATTTCTGCTTTAAATATCAATTTGAAAGTGTAGGTCACACCAAATTGGTTGTGGTTTTCCTAAGAAAGGGCTTTATCTCCTTCATTACTTAAGCCAAGTTCTACCTACTTCTCATCTAAACCTTGTCCTTCTTCAGCCTATACTACTCGTCAGCCACATCTGCTCAGGATGGGCATGAAAGTTTAGACTTGAGCAGAAAAGGAGATGGAGAAAAGGTAATGTGTGGAGCACTGCATGTGTGCAGGGATTCGCAAGAGGGGGTGGGTGGCTCCATTCTCCCAGTTGTTTGCTTTGCTGCCACTTGTGAAACTCCTCTAGTTCATCATTTTCTGATCAATGATGCAGTCTGGTGTAGGCACTGCTCTTTAGTTCCTAACATGAAAGTCCCTATGCATTGCTATCACATAGTACTTCAGAAGGAATAATGACCATATGTCCTTAGAGGACTCAGAGCAGTGGGGACAAGGACTCTCAGGTGGAGCATGAAAGGGACCCATCATGTGGATCTTACTTGAGCTCAATCCCGATGAGGACTGTGTCCTCAGAGATGTCTGTTAAGTTTCTTGGTACTGCTCCTACTCAATCCCTAACCATCTGCTGCTCCTTTGAACAGGTAGAGGTGATGGAAAGAAAGAGGATTATTGCAACGTGCCCCTTCTTAGCTGATCTCACCCTCTCTCACTAGCCAGGACACAGTCCCAAAGGGAAAGGTTTCAGCTCATTTTAATCCAACAGAAAGGGCTTGAGTGCATCTAAAGAGGGTTTCATAGTCGTTTGTTTTACTCAATTAAAAACCTGCAGACACAGATTAGCTCCCTGCTGCTCGGTGGAGGAATTCTTGTAACACTACAGTGATTTACGATCTACCAGACAGCGTTTAACGAATGGCATCCAGAACCCAGAGATGCTCAACATAGGACTGGTCACTTGTGTTAATGAAAAATGGATTTGAGGCGACAGTTACTTGCATGGCTGCATTTTGATAACAAATGGCACAGCAGAGCCAGAGCAGAAGGAGACTTTGTAATTAATATTACAGTAGAATCAGGTATGTAATGGAGAGCCTGACTTAGAATTCAAATCAATACAACAGCTGTTGGGACATGTCACTCCTCGTCCCTGGGCCCTGAGATATTATGCCAGACAGAGGAAGGGCTGATGGGGAGGTGATGACACACAGTGAATATCCATCTTGTGTTAACGTCGGGCAAGAAATTATTCTTAGTGGAATGTGTTGGCAGTCTGGGGATATTTTATGGCCTTTTCCTTATTTTCTTTTCTTTCTCTTCTTCGTGCATGGGTGTACAGGAGGGACAATGGACAACTCCTCTCTGTTGCAATTGCTGATTTACCTTTCAAATAATATTCTCACACCAACCAGTTACTGTGTTGCTGTGGTTTTGCCTTTGCTTTGTTTTCCAGTCTTTGGGCAAGTCAGAAAGAATCAAGTCTAGACTCCATGGTGGTTGTGGCTTTTATGAATATATAGCACAGCTCCATGTTTCTGACACAGCACATTGCTTGCTTGCAGCAACAGGGACACCTAAGTCTGTTTTCAGCTTTCCTCTCCTGTTACCTTCCATCCTTCACCATTCAGATGGCCATCATCATCTCCAGAGTGCCTGTTGTTCTCCCAGGATTTTACTTGGAGGCTTCAGGATGTGAAGATGTGGAAAAGTCAAGTGTGATCTGAATTGGGATATCAGGGAAATTGCTTCTGTGTTTCCAGGAAATTCTTCTGGAGAAATAAATATTGGGGTTGAAAAATCAAGATTTTCACCACTATCAGTATAAAATCTGCAGTGGGTGGGGAAATAGGTTAGAGATGATCAAGATATATGATGCTTTGCATTTCATATCAATGCTGACCTTCGTCCCTGCTGGCTTTTTTCCTGTTATAAACTCGGGTTTCAAAGCTGAAAGTGTAAATCCATTTTTATTCAGAAATGCCAGTGGGAATTATATGACAATGATGGAGCTTTTTCTGCACTTCCTAAAATTCAGTTATATTTAAATGTGGTTATTTAGGAAGCTAGGCTGGTTTTACAACTGATTTTAGCTCAAGCAAAACCAAATAAAGCCTACAGATCATAATAACACTCACAAACAGCCTTAGACAGTATCTTTTTGGTCATGTACAGTACAGCTGCAATCTGTAAACATTATGATTGGACACTGTAGCAACCAAATACCACAGCAGCAAGTAAATGAGCAGTGATATCTATATATCAGATGAAGGGAAATCCATTATCTCTATGCATTGCCCCAAGGCTGGAGTTCAAAGCTCAAGCCAATCTCAGAACAAAAATTGACTCAGAAATGATGCCCAAATCTCTGTCAGCACCTGCGAGGGTGACAGAAGTGCTTGTTAACATCCACCACCAAGATCAAGGGATGTAATTGTATCCCTGCAGCTAGGTGCCTAAATTAGGTCCTCCTCCAAAGTCCACCAAAGCCAGGAAAAAAAGCTCTGACTGATTTCATTAGGTTTTGGAGCTCCCCTTAATGAAAAGCCCATCTGCTGCTCAATTCACAGCCTCCTGAATCTTTCACCTTCTCTTCGTCTACTCCCTGCCAAATGAAATCATCTCTCTCATGACATCAGTGAACATTTCAGCTTATTCTTCACCAGGAATACAAAGGAGTTATAAAACCTGAATCACTTCAGTCGGGTTCGTCCTGGGGGGGTTGCAAGTTTTGTTCTGTAGGCAGAAACCTGGACAAATGCACTCAGTGTGGCTGTTGCTCCCTTAAGGCTAAGCCTTAACCCACAGATTCACGAATGGGTTAATAAATCAAACCATGATATCCCAGTTTATTTTAATCAGTGAATACATGGATGATTCCTAAGGGAGTTTTAACCATATCCTAAGATTAGCAAATGCACTTATAAGTGAAGGGGACATTTCTTATGCCTTCTAATGCCCATTTCCAGCTTGCTTGCAGTCAGACCATGGGTACAGGGAGATTGACATGGCCTCCTTCATTGGTGGCCTTTCAATAAATGAATACCTGTCAGGCACGATGAAGATAGAAGTGATGCTGCCCTAGATGACCCCTTCATGTTTTCAGGTCTAATTTCTACAGTGCTGAGCTGTGCAAGTAGCCAGAGCTTTTGTAGAAGCTTTTTGTAGAGCTTTTTATTCCTCATATGACCCATCCAATGCTGGAGACTGGAACCATACTACAAGGATGTATGTCCAAACAAGGAGTGTGCTTTCATGGGGACCTTTCCAAGCATGGAGTGTTTGAGTCTCTTATCCTTCAGGGCCATCCCAGAGCATCTTCTGCTTTCCACAACTCCTACATCCCTGCCTGGCAGATCCTGGTTTAAGGTAATTGAGACACTTCATCACAGAGTAAATGAGAGGTCCTGCTGCCACCTTGCAGATGCATAAAGTAGAAGCCCTTGGTGATTCTGTGTCTGTGGAGAAAAAAGCAGAAGGTGGGACTCATCATATGAGGTGATCTGTGGACTTCATGGACGTGGGATGGAGACAGACACTAAATAAAAGAGAAAGGGCTCTGAACTTTTGGGCAAGCACACTTCTGTGGAATATTTCCCCCCAGTACAAGTGCAATCATGTTCAGCAACCCACATGAAAAAGGGCTCTGAAGGCAATTGGCCATGATGCAGAAAAGAAGTGGAAATGCTTCCATAAATGTTAATTCAGTGAAGGGTTGGAAATTGAAACATATTGCAGGGATGGCAAAAAAGCAGGGCAGGAGGATTGTGTGAGAAGTAAGTCCACAATTACTGATTTAACTGATATATATATTTAAGTATTTTAGGCCCACCAAGTGTCTCCAGAACAGCAATTGAGGGTCTAATTCACCAGGGCTAATTACCTCCACCCCATAGGAGGTGGTGTGTTCACTCGGGCCATGCAGGGAACCATCCAGATCAGTGGAAGCAAATTGTTTCTTAATAGTTTTAAGCCTGTGACCTGTACATTTCCCTAGTTTTAAATGCCAGGGAAAGGCCAGCTCTGATGTGCTGGAGCTGCATCACCCAGGAAGGCTGGTTCAGAGAAGCAATGGGCTGTGGATGTCATTTCCTTGTTCATGGTAGGGGAGTGATGCAACCTGTGATTATGAGGGGTGCATTGTATCACTTACAGACCAAACCTAAGCCATATGTGAATTTTTATCCAGATCCAAGGCTTTTCCTATGGGTTCAGGTCTATTATTGCTGTTCTAATTCTTTCTTTTTAATGGAATGTCTTAATTTTCATTACAAGAAGGAATTGTTATGCCTAAGCTGTCTGGACTGCCTACTGGACAACTGGCCTGAGCATCAGAGCAAAGCTCCCGGCTCCTCAGCCCTTGGAAATGTGGGAAAGGCATATGTTCATCAGCTCTGAATGTCTGCTCTGGTGCTGCACTGGCTTCATCAGGTTGGCTAAGAACCACAAAGAACCAACACTCATAGACACAGATGACTCCTGCCTGCTCATTGACATTTCCTAATGCATATTTATACTTGTGCCATCTTTAATCAATTTTGTCCAAATACTTGGCTGGATTTGGGAGCTCTGTGGGTGAGAAATGCAGTTGCTCTGTTCATTCCTATAGGCTTCAACAAACAGGAGCCAGAAATGTGAAGTGCACGTGGGCAAGTAAGTGTGTGCATGTACTCATACAGAACTCGGATATTTAACCTCTGGACTAGGGTACTTATGAGATACTCATGACTGTGCAGTGGCATCACTTGAGTGGTTATTGAAATAATGATTTATTTGGGAGGGTTTGTAGACAAACAGAAGAAGTCTGTGCTTAGAATAAATTATTTCCTTTCATGGGTTAAGCCTTAAAGTACCTGGAAGCAAAGAATTGTCAGCTGCAGGAACTGGCAAATAGAGCTGAATAACATGAGATCTGGAGAAGTTTGTGATCTCTTCAGACAATATGTGGGTATGCATCAGTATGCCATGGTTTTGGAATTAATTATTTCTTTTAAATTATTCACTCAGTTGCAGTGATTGTTAAGATGAGGGGATTTTGACATAAAGGGCTAACTAATGACATTAAAAATAAGCTGTGTACTTTTTTCCTTAACATTTTCCACCTGCATTAGCATCACTCTTCTCTTTCCAGATAACTTGTGCTTTAAACTTGCCTCTCATTCTCTTATTTCTCCCCATCTCTTTCTTCTTTCTTTGCAGCACCGCCTGAAGAGAAAACAATTTCTCTGAAGGAGATCCTTTTAGGCTGTAATGGGATTAGGCCTTGGAGCGGAGATCTTGTTTGGATCAGCTGTTGAACTCACAGGAGTCCTGTTAAAGGCCTATTAAAATTCCACGTAATACCTCGGTAAGTAACATGCGAATCCCCAGCTCATCTTTGGGAATTAAAGTGTGCAGAGCTTACTGGGCTGCAGGCAGGAAGGTTACACAGACCTAGGACTCATTTGTTTGAAGAACAAGAGGACACCACCTGCCTACTCCCAACCCCTCCAAGAACACATTGGAGTTAAATACTGCAGAATAAAACTCACCACTCCTGAATCAAAGGAGCTGATGGAACCTGACTGAAGATCAGTCCAATGCAGACAACTGACCAGTGAACATGGCCTTTCCAGGGATGACACAGAGATACAGGTGACACATGCATCTCCAAAGAAGGATTGGAAGATTAGTTTTAATTCCGATTATCTTGTCAGACACTGTCTGTGCTCTAAATTCAGCAGAGTATCTCAGAACGAGCTAAAATTGCTCTCGGCAGGATGGTATCTCCCAGAGATCTCCTAATTCTGCTCAGACAAGAGACACCATGAGAACAGGCTTTTTCCTCCCTCTGCTGACACTCTTTTTTCCTGCTTAGATCTGAGATCTGAAAGCGCTTCTATTTCTTCAGCTTCTTGTTATTTCCAAAGTTAAAAAGTTAGGGATAGCTCTCAAAATGTGCTTCGGTAAACACAATATCAATATGTTATTATATACAGCCTATTATATTGATCCCCCAGCACTGCATCAAGATTTGGTGCTTGGATTTTTTTGTGCTGCTAAAGAGATAATTCCTTCCATCCTAATAGGTAACAGCAAATGGCCAGAGCCTGAGGAGGGAAAGAAGGAAAGGGAAAGGAAAAGAGGAAAAGAGAAAGGAAAAGGGAAAAGAAAAGGAAAAAGAAAAAAGAAGGGTGGAATAGGAAGTCAGAGATAAACAGGCTTTGGTGTCTCTGAAATTAGAAGCAGCTGATCCTACCTGTCAGAGGTAGAAGCCCTTGCTTTGCACTTGCAGCTTGACAGCCACTTCCATCTGAGACCTTTGTAACCCAAACATGTTCTCCTTCCCTATGGCATGGCCAAGGCTGCCCCACCACTGGTGTGCTTCAGCACTGCACTTCCAGCACAGACATGTCAATGGGGCAGCTTGTACCTCCTCTCATTCATTAGTCTTGGATAATGCTGCAAGCTTTTGTGGACATAGCCTTTTTTAAGAGGATCTCAGAGCTTTTTACAGATCTTTATTGATTAAACATCAAAACCTTCATCTGATGTAGATAAGTTTAATGCTATTATCCAGATTTTACGAGACAGGTTTTATTGAAGACATGGAGACGTTAACCAACTTGGTCAAGGTCAGACATCAACAGTACGTAGGACAGGGAACAGAGCTGGACTCACGTGTAAGCTCTTTATGCTCTTCATATACATCACCTCTATTAATATTGTATTTCTAATTATTGTGCCTTTGGATTATTTCTGGCAATGTTATGGATTTTACTAATAGATATGACAAGGGAAATATATTTGCATACACAGAGAAATAATTGTACCAATGTGTGTTATGGCAATTGGAGGTGGGATTTCTGTGACCTGTTTCTCCTTTACTGTGATTTATAAAGCACTCAGGCTCCCTGTTTTGACTCCCTTTGGTAGTTGTAACCTGCACAAGGTGAATGCTCCATTCAGGAGGGCAGGATCTGCTGATCACTTCTGAGGTGGCTAAGGGAAGATTCAAAGCTGTGATAATGTCTAGGACTTTCACACGGATAAAAATCATTCTTTTGCCCATTACATTGAATTACTCTCTATGCATCAGATTTCCACCTGTAAAATGGGAGTATTTGGGACATTGAGCTGTGCTGCAGAGATTTTATGGCTAGAATGTCTGTGATAATACTGGAGTGATGAAAGTCCTTTGAACTAGAAAACTATTGGGCCGAAATTTACTGGCAGCCTGGCCATGGAGGTGATGCAAGTTTCCATGATGGGGAAGGAGAGGATGTCTGCAGCCCTGTACCATCGCCACTCAGCTGGTCCTCTCCTGCCCTCCTCAGATTTGCTGCTGTGTCTGGGTGGAAAAGGGCTTGATGTCAGTTGGAGCAAGAATTTGTCTGCAACGACCCAAATGTGCAGCTGAGCCCTTCCCACCTGCTGCTCTCCAACTGTTCTCTCTTGTTTAATTTTAGCCTGTATGAGTGCTGCAGAAGGGAAGAGGAGGAGAGGGCCTTCCTCTCCTCACCTGTCCCTCTGCAGAAGCCAAACAGGGCTTGATAGGATTGCTGCATCTTTCACAGGAGCAAAAAGCCACCTAAAAGCTTAACTGCCTAGGTCAGGCTCTGTTAATGGGATATGAGGGTACGGGTTAACTGCAAAAACAAATGATATTGAGGAACATGGTCTAAATCCTCTGAGCCAGCCTTGATCTGTGTCCCTTAGTGCTGCTGTGCAAGAGGAGGCTTCTCTGGATAAGCCCTACAGTTGTGCCCAGGACAAATCCCACTAGATAAGTCACGAGGAAAAGACCACCAGACATTAGCATTGGTGGGTTCTGGGATGAAGTAAGGAATCCGGCTATCAGAGAGCCAGAAGCTGGAAGAAACTGCTATTTCTCCTTAGCAGTCACACAAGGCAGCCCTTTGTCAGCCCTGTGGAGCCATCGGAGCACTGGCCTATAAAGCTGTGGAGCTGTGGGCATCCACAGGAAGGGATCTGTGTCCTTTATCCTCAGGTAAAGCCTTTCCTGGAGCATAAATTCCTTTTCCTCTCTCTGACAGGGAGACGCAGGTAAGAGCAGAAGCAGTGACACAAGCTGAAGCAGTGACCATCTGCACAGCCGCTGCCTTCAGAGCTGCTGCAGATCACAAATGCCCCCTTGAGCCCAGGGAAGGCATTATTGTTCCTACAGATGTTTAATGCTGCAACCTTCCTCTACCCTTTTGATGCATAAAAAAGGGCCTTTTGTGGGAGGATTTTAAGAGATATTCTTATTCTTTCCATCCACCCTATTTGAATGGTTAGTTTTGGATGCAGCTCTGTTTTGCAGAGAAGAAGAAGGCGCAGTAGTTTCTATCTCCACCATCCCATGTATCCCTGTCATGCTTAAATGCAAATAGTGTTTAGAAAATGCTTTTGGATCTCTTGTAATATTCAAGGGGGAAAATGCATAATTATTTAGAAAGAGCCTGTAAGCCACTGCGTGGGCCATGAATGAGCTCCTGTAACCTAAGCTCACACATTTGTACATTCACCTTGACCTCTTGTTTCTCCAGTATCTGTGAGATGCTGCCCATCTGATGCTCTTCTTTTTCATCAGTGAAATACTTTTTCATCAACTTCCACAAAAACTTCCAAGCTAATTCCTCTCCTGTTCCCGGATGGTTAATTTGCTAATGCCTGGCTATCAGGGAGAGATCCCAGTGTGCCAGCTCCCAGGAACACAGCATTTAAGAGCTTAGAGGTGTTGCATCCTCCAGCAACCAGCCATGGAGCTGAACACGTCAGTGCTGCCTGGATTCCTGCATGCCACATTGTTTGATGAAGCAAATGATGCAGCATTCTATCCTGGCAGATCATCAGATCCAGGATAAAAACTGAATGGGTATGATAAAACCAGTGATTTAATATGATGTCTGCGCTGTTGTTTCCCAGTTTGGGGATTCATGTAAGTGAGGAGCAGATGGGATCTCCAGGGGGAAATTCTAGGCTTGAATTACTGAAACCAATGTAAATTTAGTACTGTATTTCTAAAGCATTGCTGGAAAGCATCCAGGAGTCTGAAATCTATCCAAGGTTTTCACCTCTCTGATTCATACAATTTATATATATAGCTATATATGCACACATTTATGCATATATTTCTTATAGGTGGGAATACGAAGTTCCATTCTCAAGTGTTTGTGGTGGTTCATCTTGCTTTAAACGTCACCTGACTCTTCATTTGCCATGAGAGCCAGCATCAAAGTCTTGACCAACTGTACCTACCTAGGAAATGCTTGCACTGCTCCCAAGAACAAGCACTGGTAATGCTGTTGCACCAGCAAAACTTGAACTTCTCTTATAACCTCCCAAGTCTTCAAGCTTCTCTTGCAATTTGCAATGGACAAAGCCATTTGTCACTCTTTCAACTGCTTGACATGGTGTCATCGCCAGCTCTTGGACCATCTCCCTTCTTCTGCCCATAATCCTTCCTAGATGTTGTTAGGGTTGCAGCAAGCATCTCAGGCCATTCTAGAGGCAACAGCTTTCATCTGGCACACTCTGTATCCTGTCCCTTATGCTCCTGTCCCCAGCGGTGCACTGAATGAGCTGAAAGTACGACAGCCAAGATAAATCTTGGCCCTATCCTATCCAATCTGATCAGTTCAACAGAGCAAGAGTGATAGAAATCCACAAACCCTGCCAATAAAAAGGGTTGTTTTTTTTTTGGCTGGGGCTGACATTTGGCATGATCTTTATCTCTATGTAAAAGTGATTTAGGAAAGATAAAGAAGAATGTCCCTTAAAAATCAAAACTACATTCGAATGATATAAAACCAGGAAGTGACATGAAGCAGTCTTCGTTAGTAAGGGGGGTCAGGTCAGTTGACATTTCATGTTGGTTTTGAGGAAATCCCAAGGATGGAAAGGCTTCATGTTGTTACATGCCACCACCACTCTTATCTTAAGGAACCTGCACAGCATTAGCACCTCTAAAGCAACAGCAGCCTTTCAACCAGCATTTATAGTGCTCTTGTATAGGGTTTTTCCTGGGTGAGAATCTTTCTAAGTCTTCAGCTGAAGAGACTACAGAAGTGCTGAAGGTTGATGTGATCAGAAGTGTACTGGTTTGCAGTGAGCTGCAGTATTGGAAATGAAAAATCAACAGTTTTTAAACCTCAGAACAATAATTTAGGTATTATTCCTCAAGCTCAGCTTATACAACACTAAGGAGTTAAATTTGGTTTCTTGTTTTGTCCCTCAGTGCATCTTGTAACTTACTGAAAGTCCTCACATTTTTGTAAGAAATCAATGTATCCTTATTAAACATCCTGGGTTCAATAAATCAGCATTTTCCAATAGAAAATCTGTCTGCCTATTCTTATTTTATTCTTTGATCAGTGTTATATTTCAGAGAAATGTATTTTGCAGAAACAGGTACATTACTATGCTGGCTCAGATCCAGAGTTCGATTAGATTCATATTTTGCATTTGACAGAACAGAGGAGAGGTCATTTCAGAATCCCTCCCAAGAAGCACAGGAATGGAGGTGCCTGCTCCAGGTGAGTTTTGTCACAATATAGCTTCCTTCATGGTCTCAGTCTGGTCCGAGTGATTTCACCTATTTTCTTCCTACAGGAAAGTTATTAACTTCTTTACTTAAATCTGATTCTCCCATCAGCTTCAGGGGTGATGCTGATTTAACATCCACGTGCAGTGAGCAGTGTACACAGATATACTGGGCTTCCCATGAAATGACCTCTTGCTGCCCAGGGACTCTGGCTCCATGGATAACCTTTCTTTTCCCACTTCCCTGGGACTGCCATGACCTTTCATTTCCTACAGGGAGGAGACAAAAAGGCATCCTCCTCCCTTTGGATCGAGCTGCTGGATCGTTCAGCAGATGTCTGGTTACGTGCCACTCAGAAAATGTCACTGCCTGCCGGCATCTCCAAGCAGGTGATTAATGCCAGATTGAGGATTCTTCGGAGCTACATTTGGATCCTTCTGTTCACTGCCTCATAGTGAAATGACAGCCTGGCCCTTGTGCCACCAGAGGCAAGCATAAAGCTTGGCACACAGTGGGAGCAAGGCAGCTTCCAAGTCATGCGCAGGGAGAATGAAGGTCTTACCAGGTGAATTAGAGATGAATGGGTGATTCAGCCATAGGGACAAGTCCTGCAGTCAGTGCTCCTTGAGGGCTCATAGCCACCATCCCTCCTGTTTGCTTTGCCTCATCAGCTACAAATTGGTCATTAGAAAAATGGTGCTAATTATTTGGCTGCTTCCCCCAGAGCAGGTGTTTGAGCAGGTGCCATAGAGCTGGAACAACGTTTCAGATGGCGACATTGTAGAGTGCAAGTGAAGGCTGGAGCATCAATGTGAGTGCAAGAAAGCCTTCAAGGGGTAGAAAGGAAAGTGCTGTTTGAGAGATTAGATCTTTATCCTATTAGAAGCAAGGAATAAAGAGGGGAAGGCGAGAGATGAGGGAGAAAGCATGGGAAAGCAACGCCTTCCTGAGCCAAAGATACCACAGGAAGCCTCTACCATGGGAAGTACTCAGGGAAGCCTGGGGTTTGTATAGACCTCAACAATAGGAAGATTGCCCAGACTCATACAGGGGTTTGTCCCTTCAGGGCATCTGTTCTGAGTCTAAAAGAGTCAAAAACGGTAATGTGATGTCCCCTCATAAGAGCAAAGAAGATTTTTTCAGTCCCTTTAGAGGCTTTTAAAACACATTTGTTCCAGAACACAGTTGTTAAGCAAGCAAACAACAGAACGCAGTATGCTGATCATCATCCCAAACATGATTTCAGCCTTTATTCAAGTGCTGGTGTTGAAAGAAGTTGAAAATCAGCATCTGACTTTCCTTCCTCCCTCTTCCCGTCTCCTCAGAGTATTTAGCTTTTCCCAGCTTCCTCCACATCCTCACATTGGTTGTCTTCACTGCCATGTGAGGGGCTCTTCCTGCAAGCTGACAGCTCCTTTTTGCAAACTGAAGAGCTCCTGAGTTGCTGGTTTCTACATTTTAAATCTTTGATCTCGTGACTGAAGTGAGAGGGGAAAGAAATCAAGGCTTTGGCTGAGTTCCCAGCCCTGTCACTTGCTGACCTTGAGCCAATCACATGAACTTCTAATGTCGATATTCCCATCTGTTAAGCCTCACAAATATGCTGTAAAGCAGAATTAATCAATCGTATTGGGATATCTGCACTTACAGTCTGTAGCATTTCTTTCATGAGTAATCCCATCGACTTGAGTGCAATCACATTGAATGAAGTATTGCTCATCATGAGTAAGAAGCTAAGAATACAGACTTTAATATTTGCAAAAAGCTTGGGGATTTTTGTGGAAGAAGTTGGAAAGAGAGAAATTCTCTCTGATCCAGGCTACAAATGTGCAGAAACTCATCCACCATTAGTGTCTAAAAGGCGGGCAACTGCCCTGTTGACTCTCTTGCACACTTTCCTTGCTGAAGGGGTGATTTGGAGCCTGATGGTGCACAGGGAGTGATCATGTGCTATAGCAGAGATGGTGTGAAGAAGGAGGACAGCAAGTTTGAGAGGGAGGAGTGAGTGGAACTTCATCCTGTCAGCGTCAAAAGCTGTATTACAGCAGCAGGGAAAGAATATCCAATATTGAATCCTAATAAAAACCCACACTGGCACCTCACTTATAACACTTCAAGTTGAGCTAACATATCCTGAGGCACACTATGCTTCTGCCTTTGCTGTGGAAGGATGCCCTTCAGAGCATCTCCTTCTGAGAGCTCCTGGGTCCCTGCCCACAGCACAGTGTGTACCCTTGAGGAAGATGCTGCCCGCGGGAAGTGCCAGCTTGGCTGCTTGCAGAAAGGACTGTGTCAGACGTTGACAGCACAAAACTCACAGGAGAAGGTATTGTGGGAAAGAGGCAAGGACGTTCACTTGGAGAATGAGAGGTTTTTTCACCCCCTGTCCACCTGCTTATCATGGTGAGATAACAGCTAACGTAACCAAAGCTACGAGTAGCTGTTGACATTTCCCTGCTAATTCTTTCCTCTCCCCTTGCACAAAAGAAAACAGAGGAAGAGCCTGACTTTGACAGCAGCTATCAGGCATGGGTCATCCTGCCAAGCAGAGACATTTCCCACAGCAGACTAAAACTCTGGAGAAGGAGGAAGGACAGGGAGCTGGGAGAATTGGGATTCCCATGGAATATGAGCAAACCCGGCAGTGATGTGTTCTGAGGCATTCAGCATCACCTCTTTCCCATGAGCATCCCTGTCAAGCTTGTCATATGGAGCCACTCCAACTGTGCCAAATCAGATGCCAGTAGTGCCTTAATCTGTGCCTGTGGGGTGTGTTTATGTTTTGGCAAGCTACATCAAGATGTAGATGCCCACTGATGCCTAAGCCTGGTTTGTGTTCAGGGTTCTCCTATGGCTGAGATAACCTCATGGAAGTGGGGCTGTTTTGGGATCAGTATCTCACTTCATTATAACTCCTGTGCAGCAATGCCACATTTTGGCTGAGGTTTTTAGAATCTCTGGCATCTGATGCTGGAGAGAACAGGCTGTCACCTGGAATTCAACTGACAGCATTTAAAATTACACAGACACACTCCTGCCACAGTAGAAATCAAGTAACAGTCCCCAGGGCCAGGTTCTGATATGAGTCATAAAGCGGCACCCATCTATATGAGCAGAGGGCTCTATCCCATCAGACCTATTCAGATGAGAATTCAAATGCATTTGCATCCCTCCCACAAATAGAAAACCATGATCCTCTTGTGTCCTTTTGTGAGTTTATAACTGTAGCAGGCTTAGTGCACTAGTATCTACAATCAATATACTATGCCTTGACAGCCTGTGTGCTAAACAGGACAGAGTCTGCCATGGCAACTGATGCATATTTCATATATCGGGCCTGATTCTCATAGCTTTTTTGTTTGTGTAATCCCCCTCATTCCTGTTTGAGTCCATGGGAGATCAGGATTGGGTTAATTGATCTGTGCTTTCTCCAGCATAAGCTTGGAAGCTGTCTCCTATAGGCTTGGAAAGACTTTAAATCACTTGATTGATAGGTTAATTCTAAAAGCTCACATAGAATCATAGAATCTTAGAATAGTTAGGGTTGGAAAAGACCTTAAGATCATCCAGTTCAAACCCCCCTGTCATGGGCAGAGACATCTCACACTAAACCATGGCACCCAAGGCTCTGTCCAGCCTGGCCTTGAACACAACCAGGGATGGAGCATTCACAACCTCCCTGGGCAACCCATTCCAGTGCCTCACCACCCTTACAGTAAAGAATTTCTTCCTTATATCCAATCTAAAACTCTGCTGTTTAAGTTTCAACCCGTTACCCCTTGTCCTATCACTACAGTCCCTAATGAAGAGTCCCTCACCAGCATCCTTGTAGCCCCCTTCAGATACTGGAAGGCTGCTATGAGGTCTCCATGCAGCTTCTCTTCTCCAGGCTGAACAGCCCCAACTTTCTGAGCCTGTCTTCATACAGGAGGTGCTCCAGCCCCTGATCATCCTCGTGGTCTCCTCTGGATTTGTTCCAACAGATCCATGTCCTTTTTTGTGTTGAGGACACCAGAACTGCACACAGTGCTCCAGGTGAGGTCTCATGAGAGCAGAGTAGAGGATCACCTCCTTCGACCTGCTGGTCACGCTCCTTTTGATGCAGCCCAGGATACGGTTGCTTTCTGGGCTGTGAGTGCACACTGCAGCCAGCTCATGTTCATTTCCTCATTGACCAGCACCCCCAAGTCCTTCTCCACAGGACTACCATGAATTTCCTTTTTGCCCAACCTGTAGCTGTGCCTGGGATTGCTCCGACCCAGGTGTAGGACCTTGCACATGGTTAAACTTCATGAAGTTGGCATCAGCCCACCTCACAAGTGTGTCAAGGTCCCTCTGAATGGCATTCCTTCCCTCTAGCGTATCAACAGAACCACACAGCTTGGTGTCATCGGCAAACTTGCTGAGGGCACACTCAATTCCATTGTCCATGTCAGCGACAAAGATATTAAACAAGACTGGTCCCAACACCGATCCCTGAGGGACACCACTTGTTACTGATCTCCAGTTGGACACTGAACCATTGACCACAACTCCTTGCATGTGGCCATCCAGCCAGTTCTTTATCCACCGAGTGGTCCACCTATCAAATTGATGACACTCCAATTTAGAGACAAGGATGTCATGTGGGACAGTGTCGAACGCTTTTCACAAGTCCAGGTAGATGACATCAACTGCTCCACCCCTGTCCATCACTTTTGTAGCCCCATCATAAAAGGCCACCAAATTGGTCAGGTCAGGATTTCCCCCTAGTAAAGCCATGCTGGCTGTCACCAAGCACCTTGTTTTTCATGTGCTCTAGCATACCTGCCAGGAGAATCTGCTCCCAGATTTTGCCAGGCACAGAGGTGAGACTGACTGGTCTGTAATTCCCCAGGTCATCCATTTTCCCCTTCTTGAAAATGGGGGTTATATTTCCCTTTTTCCAGTCATCAGGAACTTAACCTGACTGCCATGATTTTTCAAATGTGATGGCCAGTGGCTTTGCAACTTCATTCGCCAGCTCCTTCAGGACCCACGGATGGATTTCATCAGGTCCCATGGACTTGTATACGTTCAGATTCTTAAGATGCTCTCAAACCAGATCCTCTCGTACAGTGGGGCTAGGGTCTTCATTCTCACAGTCCCTGTGTCTGCCTTCCACGACTTGGGTGGTGCGGTCAGAGCCTTTGCCAGTGAAGACCGAGGCAAAGAAGCCATTCAGAACCTCAGCCTTCTCCAAATCCTGTGTAGCCGGTTCTCCCAAAAGCTTCCAGAGGGGGCCTACATTGTCCTTAGTCGGTTTTTTAGCCACTACATACCTATAAAATCCCTTCCTGTTATCTTTAACATTCCTAGTCAAGTTGAGCTCTAACTGGACCTTAGCTTTTCTAACCCGGTCCCTAACTTCCCGGACAACATCCCTGTATTCTTCCCAGGCCACCTGTCCTTGCTTCCACCTTTTATAAGCCTCTTTTTTCCTGTGAATTTTTCTCATCAGCTCCTTATCCATCCAAGGAGGTCTCCTGACCCTCCTGCTGCACTTCCTTCTGGTCGGGATGCAACACTCCTGAGCTTGTAGCAGGTGGTCCTTGAATATTAACCAAGAGTCTTGGGCCCCCCTGCCCTCTAGGGCTATATCACATGGAACCTTGCTAAGCAGGTACCTGAAGAGCCCAAAGTCTGCTCTCTTGAAGTCCAGGACAGTGAGCTTGCTGCACGCTCTTCTCACTGTCCTGAGGACCTCGAATTTGACCATCTTGTGATCGCTGCATCCAAGACTTCCCTGGAGAGTCACATTTCCAACGAGCCCTTCCCTGTTGGTGAGCACGAGGTCAAGCAGGGCACCTCTCCTCGTCGGCTCCTTTATTGCTTGCAGAAGGAAGTTGTCCTCCACACAATTGAGAAACCTCCTGGATTGCTTGTGCCGGGCTGTACTGTCGCTCCAACAGATATCAGGGTGGTTGAAGTCCCCCATGAGAACAAGGGCCTGCGAGTCTGTAGAGTTCTTCATCCACAGGCTCCTTTTGATCAGGCGGTCTGTAACATATCCCTACAGTAATGTCTCCCATCACTGTTTTCCCCTTAACCCTGACCCACAGACTCTCTGTTAACTGATCACCCGTTCCCAGACAGAGTTCCACACCCTTCAGCCTATCCCTAACATAAAGGGCAACCCCTGCACCTGCCCAGGAGCCGGCAGCTCAGCGGATGCAGGAGCTGACTCACAGGGGGCGGAGCCACGAGGGGCGGTGTTAGCCGTGAATGGCTAAAACGTGCCCAGGGAGCGCGGGGATCAGGACGGTCGAAGCAGTTTATGCGGTAGTTCAAGCCGGATGGGGACCAGGATCCGGGCTGGGAACTCTGCCCCAGCAGCGGCCAGCATAGGCACCCAGACAGAGCCGGTAAGAGGGGAGGCTGCGGTGCAGAGCTCGGGGGATAGAGAGTGCTTGCACTGATATGGTGAGGGAAAAGTGCCCGATGGGCAGGGCTGCACTCGCGCCTCCCTAGTTCAGGTCCTCCTGCAGCAGGGGCTGAGCTGCGGGATGCTATCAATAAGCTGCAAGATGTCAGGGGAGCTGAAGGAAGCAGGACTGCTTGCTCCAGGTCCAAATAGTGCATGGGCCTCAAGCTTCCCCTCTAACTCATGGAGGAAAGACAGAGGCCGTTAACCTGGGAAGCTGGGAATTAGTAATAAAGAAAAAACAACAAAAGGAGGAAGAGGACAATTAAGAGCAAGGGGCTTCCTCCTAAATCTACTGTCCCCATGCGATGGTGGTGTCATGGTCAAGAGTTTGGGTGTCTTGAACATGGGGCCCACATTTGTAGGCCAGGCCTACTGGGGGCTGGTAGAGCTGCTCTGATAAAGAAAGGGAAGAGTGGTTTTGGTTGGAGGCTTGCCAGACTTGTCAAGGATGCTTTAAACTAGATGTGTTAGGGGAGGGGGGCATCATTCCATCCCAACACACCCAGTCAGTTGCCAGCACCTACAATAAATGCTTGGAGCAATGTAGTGATATTCCAGCCGCTCCAGCCAATGAGCCGGCTTCATTTGGATTTTGGCTCAGATGCCTCTATACAGATGCCCGTAGCATGGGGAACAAAAAAGAGGAATTAGAGATGTGGGCACATATGCGGGCCTATGATGTAATAGGCATCACAGAAACATGGTGGGATGGCTTCTATGACTGGAGTGTTAGAATGGAAGGTTATGGGCTTTTTAGTACTCCTTCATGGCTGTATAGCCCTCATGACAATACCCAAAGTTAAGGTGTTCTGAAGCATATAGGGGAAGTTTGGATGGGGGTCAGAGAATGATGGGGTTATATCAGGCCATTGCACTTAGCTACAGGACAATTTTGGCTGTGTGCAGAAGTGCTGTTCCAGGTACTTCATCTCTTTGAATCACCTGGGCAATTTCCTTCCCAATTTCCCCTCTATCGCAAGTCTCCAGACTTAGATGTGTCCTCTTTAAGGAAAGCATTGTCCCATTTCCATGCTGTGGGTACAGAGTTCACACAATGAGAAATGACTTCATTTAAGCACTTGTGTGCTTTAAGCTTGTCATTACTACCCACGCTTTCTTCCACAGAGAAATTCAGGAAGCTCTTGTTGTTATTTGCCTCAAAGCAAACAAGCAGCTGGAAATGGCATGGGTTAGTTATGTTTAAAGAGAGAAATTGTTTCCTTTTATTTACTCTGTTTGCTTCTTAATTTGCTCAAGTGACCTTTTCTCCATTTAATGCTGAAAAGAGCAAACAGAGCAGCTGATTGACCTGGATATCTTTTATTCTTGGCTGTTCAACTCCAGGTACACACACACACACAGTTCAGCTCTGAGATTTCAGCTCATTTGCTTCAGCATAAACAAAACACAACCCCCAAGATCACCATTCAGTCATTTCCCTTTGCTTTCTCTTGGACTTCCACTACCTAGATACCCCTGCAGGATGGTGACAACTTGGTATCACCTTTTCCCTATGTATGATGAGAAACCCACCCTTATCTGTAGAAATCCTCATTCCTTTCCTTACCTCCTTTGGTTCCTGTCTATTTCTGCAATGCTTTCCTTAAGCTGCTGCTCTCAATTGATCACGTTTTCCAGGACAAAACCATGCAGCTGATGTAGAAAACAAGGAATGAAATAAAACACTTCTCCAAACAGCTTTGCATTTCATTCAGGTGTTTGATGACCACTGTGCATTGAACACATCCTGCGCTACATCTTCCCTTATCCCCAAGAGGCTATGATTCGTTTGTATATGAATAGTTTCAGTTGTGCTTCCCAAAGCATGTTCTGTGTGCAATGGCCTCAGCAGGATTTTATTTGCTCACCTACATCATCCTCTGAGGTCTGTCTTCAATTAATTTCTTGTCCTCTTCTCAGACCCAAGTGGCGTAAAGAAGAAGGTGAAAGAGGAAGGAAATGTTGCCCTTTTTCTTTATACCACCCCATCCTCAGGCTCTTAATACATATCTGTAACAGTGCTTGTCCTAGGAGCAGTCCCAAGAGCACCTCCCACTATTAACCTCTTCCCATGCTGAGAATTGGACTTTTTATTACAGCTCTTTGATTTTTATGTCATAGCTTGTTTTCAATCCATGACAGGACTTTTACCTCTTACCTCAAGGTAACCCACTAAGCTTTCCTTAATAGCTCCTTGTGAGGGCTTTTCTCCAAAAACTCCTTTGAAAACCTAAATAAATCCCCTCTGCTTCTTCAGAAGCATCTGCTATTTTTGTTACCATTTTGAAACGCATTAAAATAGATGGAGAAGCATGATGATTTAGTGCGACAGCCTCCATGCTCGTTTGTCCCAAGCATCTGGGGGCATTGTAACCTTGTCTTCAATAGGTTTTCTCTTATCTTTTCTTCAATCGAAGGAAGGCAAGCTAGCCTTTAATTCCTTCATCTCCTTTCACACCTTTGTTTAAAGATGGGTACAGCATTGGCCACTTTTCAGCCCTCTGGCATGAGTTCTGATTTTAATGAAAAAAGTGACAGGCTTTGTGCTAATAGCTCCACTTCTTTGCTCTCTCATTCCCTCTGAATTTGTGTCTGGTCCCAGTGACCTATAGAAAATTGATGGTCTCATCCAGTAGTCTTTACATGTATGAGTAGGTCCATTAACTACAGCAGCCCCTCTTAAACTTCAAAAGGTGCATCTGTAGGAATGAGTGTTCTTTGATCAGGTCTTGTTCCTCTGTCTGTCATACTAAGCATGAATTCTTCTGTGCTGTCTTATGCTTCTTGAACTGCTTGATTTTGGGTGAGGTTTTTTCACTTATTCCCCTGTTCTTGCCATTGTATACTGAGGTTTGGGCATAGATGCTTTTTTACTCTATGTGTGTGTGGTTTGTACTACAGTGGGTGCCTAAGACCTGGTATGAACTGCAGACTTCCAGCACACATCCTTATTCTTCCCTGTCAGTATATTACCGTCATTATCTTGAAAGAACAACTATGAAATGGAGACTTTTCAGTCTTCCCCATGGACACATGTATGTTTTCAATAAAAAATAAGGAAAAATAACTTTTTCAGTCATGTCTCTTATGTTTCCTCCTAGGGTTTGAGTAGTGAGGGAATTCAGTGAACCAGAAAGCAAATGTGATTGCGTTCTCAGAGTAAAATAGGAGAGGTATAAAAGTACAGGAGAGTGAAAAGTTATTTAGGTTAAGCAACACCAGTAGAACAATAATTCTTGGATATGAAATGTCACAGGTGGACCAAATACTGAAAGAAGTATTATAAGTGGAGTAACTCTTTAAATAACAGAAAGGGGACATAAATCAAGCTGCTGTAAGTTGTTGTTTGATGTGTTTCAGGTCAGGATTATATATATGGTGGTCTGAGATATCAGGGAACTGGATTTGATGACACAAGAGATTCCTTTCACCTTTTTGTCTCAATGTTACTGAGAGTTATATAAGGATGATGCCCTTTGTGGCAACTGATTTAGACCATGGATAAAGTAGCATAGCTGGAAGACAGTGTCATTAAATCTTCTGCTACTATAGGCTCACATATGTTCTACAACCTTGCACAACTGGACTGAATGATTAACCAAAAATGTGGATAATATACCAAATTTAAGATGGATGCAGACAAACCAAAGACTTGAGCATCTTTATTGTCAGGACCAATACAAGGTCTCCACAAGATGGTGGAACAATGCAAACAGTAAGACTGTGTTACAGGGAAAATGAGCAGCTGAAGGATGTCAGCAGAGGAGAAGCATGAATCACATTTTCTTTCTTGCTGGTCTTTATGCTTTTGCCTTGACAGTCCATCAGGAACTGCTTTCCTTCTTTCCACTTTCTCACATGGCATCTTCACAGCCAGCCCTTGGCAAAGGGTTTTTGGTGGCCATTCATTAATTCTGCTGTGGTCTTTCATAATGTCATCTTGGCTCGAAAGCTTTCTTGAAATACAGTGCTGCAGATTCCCCCAAATACCCTTGGCATGTTATATGGCACCAGGGTAATGCGAACTCTCTTAAAACATAGATGAAGTAAACAGTGCTAATTTATGCCTGGCTTTTTATTCCCAACATCATTTTGATTTTAATGTCCCAACCACAGCACTTCAATATCTTTTCACTACTGGCATGTTAAAACAAAAAGTAAATATTTCATTTCCCTTTCTTGCACTAAGATGCTCACCCAGAGTGACTGGGACTATTCGAATGCGACGCGACTGAGGGATGCTGCTTGGGTGCTTTATGGGACATCAGGGCATGAGGATATTGCCCACAAGTGTCAAAGTGAATGGAAAATTAGCTGTACTGGGAAGTGATGTATGATTTAATATAGCAAAGAATATTTACGGTAAAACAACAGCTCACAGGAATACATTGCAGAGTTGAAGACTCTGCCTGAAGGATCAGAAAGGTTTATTTATTGAAGATACAAAAATCAAGCCACCCTTCTACTTTGTTGTGCTGGGTATACTGAGAAGGGCAGTGGCCTGATGCTGTAACTATGATGTATTTCTCTTCCCCACAAAACCCCTACATGCTTTGAACAGTAAGCGATCAAGATTTCGGGGTTCTCATGATTGGAGCTGCAGGTTGTGTTGAGAAATCCCACATAAATGGCCACTGAATATGAATAAGGCCCATTGCCTTAAAGGAAGCATTGAATCTGGCCTGGCTGCTGTGTGCATCAGTTTCTTCATCATCCTTTTGACAGGCTACAAATCTGACCCAGGCCTAGAAACTGTGACCAGATTAGTGGTGATCCTGTTATCCAGTAGAGATTTTTCCTCTCTGCCTGCAAGGAGTCCCAGAGCAAAGCTCAGCAGCAGCCCCAGGACTGGGCTGTCACCTGGAAATGACTTCTTGAAATGACTTACATCTGATGGCCAAGATTATTTAAGGTAAAAAACCCATTTAAGCTGAAACCTTGCCCCTGCTGCAGTCTGTGGCACTCACGTGGGACAAGAGCTTATGAAAAAAGTCTGTTTTCCTCCCAAGAAGCTGGATTTGACATTGCTTTCTGGAATTAGTTCCTTTTTTCCACCTATTTATTAATATTTGGGAAAATGGGTTGGGAAAGCTCTAGGTGGTTCTGCCAAAACAAAGCTGGTAGTTTCATGTGTAAGCACACATGCAGTGACATGAAAACGCTTTCTGCTCTGGTATACCTTGAAGAACAAGACTGCTAAACAGATATAACCTTGAGATTGGCTTCTTTTGAGAGAGAAATAAATGACTTTAAACAGTGAGATCTTCTCTCTTCACCATCTATACCCACTGCACCAGCCAGGGGGCTGGAGAGCTAATATAACAGGGGATGCTGGAGGAGCTGGGATGCCATCACATGGGAACTGACTGCAGCTCCCTCCCACTCCATCAGCCTGCCCAGCAGGGTCCTGGCTCCCTCTCTCTTCGCCCTTTATTACAGCTTTTAATGCTTGGCAGTGATATACATGATAAAATAAAGCCTGGAACATCTCAGTACATGTCATAGACTGTTTGGGATCCAGCACTCGATTTGTCTCTGTAACTTGCCTTGTACAATGGGCAATTTAGTAACAGCACTTAGATACTAAGGTGTCAGACGCCTTATAAATACAGCACATAGATTAAGTTATTAGAGTAAATGTGGAAAAAATCACAGATAGGGAAAGAAAGGAAGGGGCAGCCCCAGCTTTCTTGGGCACCCTTTGCCAGCACCTCATCACCCTCACAGGGAAGATTGCTTTCCATAGTACAGCATTTTAAGGAATGTTAATCATCAATCCTTTAAATGTGATGCCCAAGCTGGTAAAAGAGTCCAAGAAACCTTTACCTAAAATGTACAATGTAAAGAAAGGAAGCTGGCATGTATTTTCCTATCTTTTGCCACTTCTGGATTGGTTGTGTCATATCACACCTGAAAAAAGATGGAGCATCCCCAGAACTGCCGTCTTTTCCTAACAGCTCACTGCACAGAGCCTGTAGAAGAGGCTTATCCTGGAAGGGATCTCAGTACCCCCATGTCTTAGTGAGAGGGCAATGAGAAAGGTCTTTCTGCTAAAGCAACCATAGTCTTAGTAGTGAAAGAGAAGGAGATGTAGAATAAGCCTGAGCCTAATTTGAAGCTGTTGGGAGGAACTGACTCCGTAGCTGTAGCTGTACTCTATAAAGCGTGCAGCTGAAGCCTTTGCAGTGTGGCTGGGCCCCCTGTGGTGCTTTTCAGCTTGCTGTCTATGCAGCACCAGCAAGTCTGAACGAAACCAAGATGCTAGCCCTGCCACCCACTGCAGGGGTGAGCCCCGACTTGGAAAAGGGTGGGTTTCAGTGATCCCAAAGAGGGAAGGAGTCAGCTTCACTTCGTAGAAGAAAGGAAGATGCCAGGGTCTGCCTACAAAGAAAATCTGACTTCTCTATCACAGCATCCATCCACTCTGGTGCTTCAATAGTGGGATTTCTGCTGGGGGTGACTCCCCATTTCAAGCTATCAGGGCTGAGGAGGAAGAGGCATGTAGAGTATGGATGGCAAAGCAGAGCCCTGCTCATGTCAGGGCATTGCGGTGTCCTTCCTCTGGACCCCACACCAAGATCAGGATCAGGGAAGGACCTCACCAGCAGGAGCAGGGTAACAAATCCTCAGAGATGCTTATGGAATAAGATATGGAATAATGGTTCTCAAGATCCCTGTTAGTGAGAAACTGGTTTGTGCCCTTCAATAAATCTCTTTGAAGACTATGGGGAGGGTTGGCTGCTGAAGAGCTTCTTCTGTTCTCATAAATCCATTTCTTATCTGAATCTTGCTCACTCCCATCTTTAATACTCACTTCTATGTGTATAAATCCATTTTTATATAAATGCAAATCATAGCAATTTTAAATTTACCACCCTTCTGTTTCATTGATGATTTTCTTGTTCACTACTAACATGGAGTCAATTCTTGCTGGACTTGAAACCTGGGAAAACTTTGATTCCCTTGAAAATTAATAAGTATTTCCAGGATATGATTATATTGCCCTTTTTGTTGCACAAAAGAAAACAGGAGACTGCAGAGATGTCAGACAAAAATCTCTGTTCGGTATGAAGACTGAATAAGGAGCTGCTTTTCCTCTTTGCATACAATATATGCTCTTCTTTCATGCAGCTCCTTTAATCAGGTCTTGTGATCAAATTTGGGCCTGTTTTGTGTAATTCATAGGGCTGGTTTTACATATGTTTATAGTCAGAAAATGTCGATGACACATGGAAATGCTTGTACTTGCAAAGGAAACAGACATTTGTTGTTTGTAAGCAGAGACAAGCAGGGCAGCAATCAGTGTGGAGGAAGGAGGGGATGGGGGTATTTGCGGTGTCCACAACAGCATCATATGGGCAGGGAAAAGGAGTATCTTGAGTGAAACATGGGAAGCAAAAAGTCACCTTCAGAGCTGTATGTGGGACTCTTCAGCAACATCTTGTGGAGCTTCCTGGCAGCTTTTCACTCCTCCTTTCCACTGGGGTGATGACTGTCTGAGGACTGAGCAAGGTCAGGCCCTGGGTATCTATTAATAAGAGAATTCACGCTCCTGATGTGTAGCTGAGTGCAGGGATTGTGTTAAATGTGAGCAAACACAGCAAGTAAAATAACGTGGGATTGGGGCTGTGAACTGTGAAGCTACAGGGTGTGAGGTTACAGCTAGGACAGTGAATGAACTTGAATGGGGAAGAAAACTATGTGTGCACACATACAGCTTCATTTAGCAGCTTGTAATCGACAGAAGGGCTCCAGAATTGGGGTGCCCATAAGCACGAGTGAAATCACACGGAGGCAGAACCGTTGCATTCATGCCCCTTGGATGGGGGGGCACTTCTGTTGGAAAGCACAAACTGTTTCGAGTGACCCTGCATCAGCCCTTTAGGAAGGCTGAATTTTCCAGGCACTTCCAGATTCTGCCCAGTCCTTAAAAGCAGATAAAGAAGCCTGAGGCTTGCCAGAAACTGATGACTCCTCAGGGAAAGAAAGTGCAGAGGAAAAACACAGACACTCTACAAAATGACTGTGAGAGCTTTCCAGGCAAATACCTGTAGATGAGCAAAGACTCCTTGGCACAAAATAAAGATGACTCTGGTGAGTCTTTCTGACAGCAGTGTGCATGGCAGGGATTATGAGGAATACACACCTATCTATTCCTCATATATATATATATTATATGTATTAAAAGCAAGTGGTTGCAACATTAATGAACAAGAAGAGAGGAAAAAAAAAGAAAAGGATGGGGATTCAGTTGTGCAAAGCAATGAAGGAGGAATGTTGTTGTATTAGTTAAATGCAAGGGAACTGTGGCAGCTCTTCCCATCCCTGGGCCTGATTCTGTACATCACTTGTAGCTGTGTATCCAACTGGCAGCTGAAATGAGATGGCAGTTGGACCCATTGATGGGGGGGGGGGAAAGTACATTAATTGTTAGGAGCACAAGCATAGTACTGTGCATAGTATCCTGAGTAGGGCAGGTATGATTTTGAGATGGTTTTACATGCCTAAGCCACTTTGCCCATCCTGTCAAAGCAGTCCTATATGCTGCTTCTCCTCATCCATATCCTAGGAGTGTGCTTGGTGGACCTCTAGAGATCATAACTCCGGCACATCTTGTATAGACAGTGATGCTCACATGTCCAAGGGATGCATCCAGTCAAATAAACAATGCAGACTCACTTAGGAGCAAGCAAGGAAATCTAACATCCACCACGGATTTGTCATGCACAAATCAGTTGAAAGTTGATGTCATTTTCCCCTGTGTTGGAACAACAGGCCTTGTGGATAAAGAAAGCCCAGCAGAGGTGGTGTATCCTGATGTCAGTAGGGATTTTGAGGGTTCTTCCAGGAAAGGTTTTTGGAAGCAAAATAGGAAGCCTGAAATCAATTTAGATGCAGTGCCAGCGGGTATTTCACCTGCCATCTGAGTGGTTCTCTGTCCTGAAGCAGGAGGATTCAGGGAACTGAAGAAATTGGTCCTGGCTGCAGTTCTGCTCTATGATTTCATCACTGATATGAGGGAATGGAGTCCAGTGGTTTAATACACAAGTGAGACTGTGTATGCATAAAAGCACAGAATAGGCATATAAAATTAGCTTGACATGAAAGAGATGTTGTCTGAGAAGGATGTGCCTCAGGTTAGTATAGGGAGAAGTGCAAGGTAAAGCGTTGTACTACCAAATGCACAAGTGCATGGGGAAAGTCAGCAAAGCAGAAGTTCCCCAGGCAGGACCCAGGGGGCTTCTGCTTATCAGGAGCCAAGTAGGACTCTCCAAGCATGATGCTAGACTATATAAGGATGCATACAGCTGATGAAATACAAAGCAGTCATGTATTGCAGTTACCTATGGGGACACCTCAGCTGGAGGTGTATCCTGCTCTGAGAAGGGTGCCCAGTTTGAAGATAATCCAGCACAGAGCAATGACACTGGCTAGTGGTCTGCTAAATCCCAACTTGTATGTAAAGACTGAGTACACTGTGCCTGAATATGAGAGGGAGTGCAGCATTATAGTAGTTTTGGCATGCAGATAAGGTTGTTACAGAGAGGGAAGGAATATACTATCTCCATGTTCTTATGGGTAGCTAAAGCCCCAGCATTCCAATAAGGGAATTATTTGCTTTCTCATGGTAAGGATAGAGAGGCTGGAATGAACTGTTTGGAGGGGAGCATGGAAAGCCGTGAGTGGGTTTGTCAAACATCAGAAATGACACGAGTATGACTGCTTCTGCCTTGTCACAGGGACAAGACAAACTCCAGCAGCTCATTCCTGCCCTGTGATTCTGGGACCATAAAAATAATGTGATGGGATTTTGTTGCTTGGCTGATTATTTACTGGAAGGTATTAACTCAAAGTAAAACAGCAATAATCACCCTCCAGTATTAGAAGTTTACCAAATTGAGGAATTTCCTTTCAAAACCCATCCTTAAGTAGGACACTCAGCGTGGTTTATGAGGCTAAGAAAAGCCATCTAGGGAGCTAGTACAGGGAAGCTGCTTCTGTGGCTAGGATGTTAGACAGGATATATGATGAGTGCTGGGTTTTATTTGTGTTGTTCTGCTACACAAGTCTCACTTGCTTTTGAACAAGTCTGTTTGCTCAATCAGTGAAATATAACTAGCATTACTTTCTGGTTTGGATATCATGCCTAAAACCTCTCCGAAGTCTGCTATAAAATGAAAGTTCATACAAAATACCTAAGATAAAGAAATTCAGCTGTAAGACTCTGTAAGCATTTTTACATGGGGAAAACATATACCCAGCCTGATTGTCTGCCTTCAAACAGATGCTAAGTAAAATGGTTTATTTCAGATGATTGATTATAGGAACCCTACTCATCCATCCCAAACATATTCTACAATCACATCTTCTTTTCATTTGCTAGGCCTGAAAAGAATTTTCATATCTCTTCTCCCCCTTGTGATTTATCATTTCTGAGGCTAAGCCTGTTATCAACATGGGTTCACTCTAGATCTCCCAGAAGTCATAACACATTAGCGTGTCTTATTAAACCAAGGCTGTGGTTAGAGCTGCAGAAATAGCAATGCTCTTTCTAAAGAAAAAGAAATCATAAAGAATTCTGCATTTATTAGTTCTTCTCCTGTCAAAGAGCTCTTTGGATGTCAATGGGATTTCTGCTGCACTGTCAAGGGCCTCATAGAACTATTTAGGTGGTATTGATCTCATCAGTTTGAGTCTACCTAAAAGTTAGGTACTTAGTCTAAGACATCAAGCTCTTTCTATAGCCAGGGGAAAGGGCTGGATATTTCATCCCACTTGATGCTACATGTTCAAGATGGATCAGAAAAATTGTCCCATATGTGCCCATCTTTGCAGCTGCTTTAATAGAAGGAGTCCAGCTGCTCAGTGTGGATCTAAGCTGACCAGGTATTAGACAGCTAATGTCAGGTATGATTAAATTAATCCTTTCAGTTTGACTCAGAGCCCACTGGAATAAACAGGAATCTTTCTGTTTACCCAAGTGAGCCCTGGGTCAAGTTTTGATGTCATGGAAATATGTAAATCCATTACCTTTCCTTCTTCCAGATGGGGATGCCAAGATGTTCTCTTATACCTTTTATTCCATTGCCTTTAGAAATGATGACTAAAAGTCCCAATTACCTTAATGGGAGACTTCTCTGAGGAAAAGCAGCAGGATTGGTCCCAAAGAGCACCACTTCTGAATTAATACAATGCAAAATGACAGCTTGCTCTGAATCCCATCAAAAGCAACAGAAAGATTCCCAATGGGAGTTAGTTCATATTTTATGTTAGGCAACAGAGATGTTCATTTTACCTTTGCAGATGAAGCATGGTTCCTGTGGGTTTGATTTTACAAACTTCCCACAGAGATCAAAACTAACGTATCTGAAATGTGAGCCTCTGCATGATTCTGTATCAGTTTGCCCCAGTGGGATATAGCTTCCTTATAAGGGTCCTTCCTCTAATCCATCTCTACAGAGGTTTCTTAAAGTGCTCAAATGAGTGATTAGAGGTATTCCTGCTGTCACTTTAACACACTTCTACAATCAAACCTAAGTCCCAGATTCCAATCATCTAACACAAACCCTTGTTGCCACAGGAGGGGGCAGGCTCCAAAGCCCTGTGGGTGGTGGTAGGTGTTTATGGCAGCATTAACACCTATGCTCTCCTTGGTGTCTATATGATTCTGTTTCCTGAGACAGGCAAATTGCATGCTTGCATGGTGTTCTAGCTGCACTGAGAAAGATTCTGTATGTTCAGGGAAGGAAATGGTACCAGAAGATGTTAAAGGTCTGAACATTTGCAGTGACCCCCTTTGAACTGCAGCCAGAGATTTCTATTGCCCAACAGTGCCAAGGTATCTCTTGGGATCATGATGTGCTTGTTGCTTGGAAGACAACCCAGTTTAGGAAAGAACAAAGATTTCCAGATAGTGGAAAAGAAGACAGAGAACTCAGAAGCAGCTTCATCTTGTAAGACTGACTTCTCACATTCCAGAAATCCATGGTCTCCAAAGTGACCTATCACTGCTAATAACGATTATCAAGAGGGAGGTGGGTTATGGCAGGAAATCAAAGTAGAGGTGGAAGAGATGTGTTTCAGTTAGCCACCACAGAGGGAAGGGAAAGAGGAAATAACTGAGCAAAAGGCTGGTCTGCCATTGAGGGAGGTAGCATTGCTCCATCACTTGTGAAGTTGAAGACAGCCGGTGCTGAAAATATTCATCACCATAATGACAAGGAAGAAGATGGAGGGCTGAGATAGATCCGAGCTTATTCATCTTCCATTTCTCAGAACAGAGAAATACCTAAAGATGGAGGAACAAGGTGAATAGCAGATGTAAATAGGCAGGGCCCAATCATTCCCTGGAGCTGCACTGATTCACCTTAGCTTGGAACTGTGTGTCCTCTGATAGCATCAGAGCTTTGTCTGCAGAAGGATGCTAACTTCTTTTCCTAGGTGATGCAAGGGTGTGAATGTCAGTTACTTCAAGAGTAGGTGAACCCCAGACCCATCACATACACTCGTTTGGGCTGCAGATACTGCAATTCCCTTCTCCCTTAAATCCCTGCAGAGCAGCACACACGCTGCCTGCACAATCCTCCTGCTTCGTGCTCAGCCAAAGAACATAGGGAGCTCTGAAAACTGAACCAGAGAGGGCACATCCCAAAGCAGACAAGCCTAGCTATTACTGGTTTCGAGCTCTTTCCCTGGTCAAGGGCAGCAAGAAGAGCACCTTTTGTGCAGCATCTCCTTTCCCCTGTGTCGATGGGAGTGTTAGCAGCTGCCAAAGATCCTACAGCTGCTCGGAGCCTGGAAGCTGCTGACATACTTTGTTATTGTAATTTCTTGTTCATTGTTTCCCATTGAGCACAACCACGCTGTCCAATCGCCTGTGGCAGCAAGCAGGTGAAATGAGGCATCAAGGTGAGAGAGAACAGAACACCTACAAAAACCCCTTGCCAGCTGAACATGCATTAGTACTTCTATTTTCCTCCTTTCTCACACTCTCTATTCATGTCCATCTTCCCCCTACTGCTGCCTGGGCTTTTGGCAAATGTGATGTGAATAACAAACAGCCCCACAGGCAGCTGTGCTCTTTCGGGCACAACTGGTAAGAGGCCTCAGAATATCCTTCACAAGTAGGAGAAACAACCTCCATGTCAGAAAAGCAGGTCCTGCATTAGAAACCAGGACCCTGAATAATAAGCCTTTATAAGGCTGGTATTCCTATGGACTTGCATCTTGAGTATGGGAGCCAGTGTGGAGTCTCTGACGTTCAAGAGTAGCAATAACTCCTATCCTTAAACATATAAATCTTTTCCTAACACTTCTCTATCCATCTGCTGCTTTGTCACACAGCTGCTGGGAATATATGTTTGGTGACTCTACCTTTCCATCCAACTGGTTGGAATTTGATGCTGAGGCAATGAAACAGAGAAATAGAAGAATTAGGAAACAGATGATCTTACTTCCTTGAGGAATACTCCACACCTCTGAACCTGCTTTTACCCCACAGCGTTGTTTTGCCTCCTTCTGATGCTGAACCATGCTGCCTAGTACAGCCTAAGACACAGATGGGCTTAGTTCTTCTTTCTCACTGTTGCATGCTACGTAGTCCTCAGTACTCCAATGTAGTTGCCCTTGTGCAGACACTTACCCAGGTTGTTTAAGGAAGTTAACCCTTCTCTCACACACTTGTTAGGGCACAGACCTTTAGAGATGAGAAGCCAGGTCAGTCATAGAGCAATCAGAGGAAATTGGTTTATTTAGGGCAATTTGGAGTTTTGATATAATGCAATTTGAACATGGGAGTGTTTGGGAAATGAGCAAAGGGATGCTTCAGCATTGCCATGGGTCAGCACAAAGCTAAGCTTTCTTTTGACGCTTCAACCCTTCCTTATGACAAAATGAAATTGCAGGTCTGAGGCGTTTCTGAAGGACTGGGGGTAGTACATCCTTCCTGCTGGGAATGAAGGTCACTCAGCTACCCATGGTGACTAACCTTCTGCTCCAAGGGAAGTGCTCGAGGATTGAAACCTCCTGTAACTTCCCCATCAAGCTGAGCCTTCCTCACTCACAGCCACTACCTGAGACACTGGGGGGGAGGAGGAGGGAGAGGGAGAAGGAGCGAGCACATCAAAAGTGAAATCCTCCACAAAGAGCTCAAATGCAAAAATCTAAAGATGTATCACAAACAAAATAAACCTCCCTGAAGTATTTGTTTAATGTTTACCCAGTACTGAATCCTTTTCTTGGCAAACGGTCTGTTCTCCCTGTGAAGTGTAAGGGCCAGGACTGCCTGCCAAGCATTTGAAGACTTCAGAACGGTGCATGGGTGATTTTATCTCAAGGATGGAAGCAATGTAAAAGCCTGTTCCCTGCATCCCAAGTCACAGGTGAAGAATGTTCATGTTCTGTTAATGAAAAACGGTGGTACCAGCATCCACTTTCATATGGGTGCCTTTTGCATCTGTTCCCTTCTTGAAAGGAAAGCATCCTGGGAACTGCCTGTAGGATCCCTGCTGCTTTGCACTTTTACCATCTTTTATTTCTGTATTACTATTATTATTGTTATTATTTGGTCCATGTAAAGTTGTTACTGAAGTGCTGGCTCTGGGATTTGAAGTCCTTGTTTCTTGAAGGACAAAGCTTTCACAGGTCTGAGCTCAGAGTTGGCAACTGGGATTTATTTAATGGATGAAGTTCTCTTGCACTTTTCCAAGTATCAGAGGGGCATTGACTGTTTGGATTTGAGGATGTTAGAACTTGTTAGGAAAGAAACCATCATGTGCATAGCTACATTCTATAAATAAAATTTATATATATTAAAAGTATATATATATAAAGCATATATATAAAATATATTATGCATATACCTATAAGAGCTTATCTTACTGTTCTTCATGGGGTTTTAGACAACACCCTTCACTAAATAAAACTTGTTTTAAAGGGAGGAAAAATAAAATACTAATAAAGCAAAAGCTCTCACTTTACTAAGAGCTGGTTTAGAAGAGGTTATTAGTGACAATCGTCTCAGGTCAGGATCCTTTGCACTTGAATGTCTAAAGGAAAATTAATTTCCACTAGGAAATAAACCAGGAGAAGGGAATAGATGAGAAAAGAGACAGATAGTTATTTTAGTAATTGAAAAGGGCAAATCACATGACCTCAGGAGACTGGAGGGATGCTTGCAGGTCTCAAGGGGTTAGCAATGAAACGGAAAGTCTTTTACCTCCAGGCCAGTGGTTCAAAGCCAGCTGAAGACAAAGAACAGGTTGATGAGGGTTGATGAGAGTCTTACACTGGTATTGGCTGGAAAGGGCATCCACTTCTCATCCAGTTCCTTTGAAGGCAATTTCTGCTTTAGCAGAGGAAAAGTGACTAAGGCACAGAAAGCAAGTTCTTTGCTTAGTCCCAACTAACTCCAAGAGGTCAAGACTGAGACACGCTAGTCCCAGTCACTATTTGCAGAGGCTTCTACGGCTCTACTCAGGCATCAGAGCTTTCAATCCTATAGCCTTTCTGAGAAACTGCTTCTCATCAAAAGTGAAAATAGAACCTAGGTCACATTTTTATAGCAGTTTGCCATTTTTACAGAGCCCTGTAAAGCTCGGCTCATGGGGTCTCATTTTTAGTGTAGGTGAGCTGTTTCCATTTGGTTCCAGTTGTTCCTATCCATGCAGCACCAGGAAGTACTCCTTCACATTAAAGACAGCACTGTATTTGATAGGCTTAATGTGGCTGTATCACACTCTCCTGCACCTCCCTTTGTGATCCTGTATAGAGGAAAGGGTCAGGATATTTGGTAGTGTCCAGACCATGGCATAAGCATGAGTAGGAGCTGATAGTCATTCTTGCCCATGTACACTGATCTCTCTTCATCTTTGTCTTCCAGAACAAGCGACCACTCCTTCCCTTTTCAGCCTTTTTGTTACTCTCATTTTTTCAGTCCAAGAGCCCTTACCTCAGTTCACCAGTGTTGAAGAGCGCAGGCCACCATCTTCCGCCCTTATTGTCCCACTGATCATGGGTCTTCTTTCCCCATTCTGGCACTGTCATCCATGACAAGGCATACAGGACATGACCAAGTGTTGGGTCAGTATAATGGCAGTAAAGAGGGGATTTGGGCACATTTCTGAAGGCATTTCCTGCTTACCTGGCAAGCTGCTTGTTCTCCCTGAGGGTGCAGTTGCAACTCCCATCAGCTGTTAAAACCATTCACTCAAATCCCTAAATGAGTCTCCCTGCAGTGAGAAACTCCATTAGCAGTGGCAAACCTTCATACTCTATGGTGTCTCCTTTTCCTTCTCTCTTTCCTTTTCCCCTCTCCATCACTCTTATCTAGGTCAATAATTCCTAAATCAGGCACACCAAAGGTGCTGCCATGGCAGTGCAAGTGTTCCTTCCATGAGGGAGAAGTGGGCTCAGCATGGAAAGCCAGTAACCACTCACTTCTCAGCCTCTTTGTGTGTTAATGTAACAGCTCTCAGCGGAGGATCCTGTCTGGGGAATGGAAAACTAGTGTCTGCCACTTGTTGAGGGAATTTTTCTCCACACGCCACTTGTGTTTTATGTATCTATGTATGTATTTTTCCCTGTTTTCCTCTTGCTTTCCTCCTCCTGTTAACTTTTATGTGGCAATTATGTGAAGTGAGCCTTGGGCAGTGTACAGAGAAAGCGAGTTGCCTGCAGAGCTGAGTCCAGGCCTGTGATTGGAGATCTGGAGCTGATGGCCCTCTTCTTGGCACTCAACCATTTCTTTTGACTTCAAAGCAAGAAACAAAAGATGTTTCAAGGACTTCTTTGGAAAATCACCATTAGATGAGGCTTAGGGCCGTTTCCATGGTGATGGAGCCTTTTACATTGTGATCATTGCTGCAAAATGGAAATGTTCTTTTGTCTCTGAAAGTCTGTTCACTTATTTATATATACATGTGCGTGTGTATTTCTTTCAACAACAACAAAAAGTAATAAAAGGAATTAGCTTCCATGGTAGGTTCTCTAAACTGAGTCACCTTCTCACCCTGTAAAGTTTTACTTCAGTCTTTAAAGTCCTACATCAAAGTGAAAACTTCACAAGGGTTTGATTTAAGTGAATATTAATACTTAGGCCATCAGATTAACAGCCTTTTAATAGAGAGGACTAACATCTAATTGTCCCTGTAGACTGGGAACATGATGAATTGAAGATGATCTATTGACCCAAAAGAGCAAATCAAATATCTCCCTGTGACTGTGACTATCACCTCTTTGGTCCTACTGTGCTCGATATCTTTGTATCTGTTGCTTTGTCCTTTCACTCTGTCACCAGTGATCAGAGTTCTCTTGAAAATCAATGATGAACCAACAGTCCAGCCTCCCCCAAAACTTTATCATTTTCCTGGATACTAAACACATCTGACTTCATTCAGATACAGAGATTTCTGTTTGAGCACACTGCAAATGGACCCTAACCTTCAGATGAAAATACCTGAATTTTCTCTTTTTGGTGACCTAATGATTTTTGAGCAGGACAAGAGGAAAGCATTGGGAAAGTGACAAGTACAGCCTGGGAGCCAAGAGTATGCAGTTCCCAGTTCTACAAGCGATGTTCTGCTTCCAGTTTATGCCTGCGAACAGAAATACCAGGCCAAAACTACCACAACCAAATGCCACATCTTGCACAGCATTTGTATATACTTGTGCATATCATCTGGCCACTTCTCAGCCTTGCCCAGGTTATCACTGAGAGCTGGGAAAGGATGCGATGCAAGGGATCCTTTTGGTCCCTGCACCAGATGTATGGCTTGGGGCTGGATCTTCGCAGAGCTCTGAGCTGTGTGTAACCCCTAATCCACCCCAGAGCCTTTGCTTTCTCCCAGCATCACTCTCTTCCTCCTTGCCACCTCAGATGTGCTCAGTGGCCCTCCACTCATGGTAGTGACTGAGGGATCTGCCCATAAAAGTGAAGGTATATCTCCTGCCGGTTTCCCTATTTGTTGTTTTATTGTCATTTCACTGCTAGTTAAACGGAGTTTTCTTCCCCTCTCTCCTCACGCTCCTTCTGCTTGCATAAAACATGATGCTGTATTGTGAACAATACAGGAATACATTACATAAATTTCTCTTTGATATCCAGCATGTTTCCTGCTGTAATGGAATCGGAACAGAGCAACCTCTCCTCCCCGACATGTCAGATAACTCTCTATCTGCTCTCCATTAGGACAAATGTCTGCAAGCCTTTGAAGAGCTAAACCACCATAAAGCAAAAAGAAAATGTTAAGGGTGCTCCAGTGGGTATCACTGGAAATAATTGGGTTGAATTAAGCGAAGGGAAAATTTAGGCCAACTTACAGGAATAAAAGAGCAAAAAGTCTGTTAGGCTGAGAAGTTGTCTCCGAAGCTATTAGCCTGGGGAATAGTCTCTGAGGAAGATGGTGCAAACTTTAAAGAGCAAAATGTATGATTTAGGGAGGCAGTCTATAAAGACGGTTGGTGAAAAATGTATGGCTTTGAGTCATTTTAAGCTAGACTGAAATGAAGCACTTCAGACCATAACGCAGTAAAGAACACTTCGTTAGACTGTGTGGAAGATGCTGACCTGCTGAAACTCTTCCTCGTTGGCTCCTTGTGCCTTGATAATTCACAGAATAGCTCCATGTACACTTACACAGTATATCCGCACACTGGCTGGCAGTCAAAATATACCTAAGCAGACCACAGATCCTGGTTGTTACCCAAGATGAACTGGGGGAAATTATATATGTCACTATCTCTGTGTGGTTGCTTATTCCCTGTTGGAAAGCACACACCCTGTCAAGTTGTTTGTAGGCAGAAACCTGAAGGCAAAATTCTCCTCTTTGACTTATGTTCCCTTAACGCTCTCTCCCACGCTGCTCTGGGCTATGGCATAAAACAGCCTGTGAGATGTCACCGAGACATGCCTGAGCAGGTTGGCATCCCACATGGTCTAATCCAAGCAGATTCAATGAGAGTCTGGAAGAAAAGTGCTCAAGTGCCACCCACTCTTTCTGATTCTGACTAGCAACTGAGATTGGAAACACTACAGATACCTTTAGAGAGTGACGGGAGAAAGATGCCTTCTTTCATGTAAAGGTTTCTGCTATGAGTCTTCTTCCTTCTTTTTGATACAGCAATAGACGATTTTTTATGTTAAAAAGCCTTTTTTATTTCTCAGAAGAAACTAGAAACCTAATCTTTCTTCTTGGACTATTAGACTTCCTGACACAGTCTCTACAAATCTAGTGTCTAAATCTTCATCTCCATCTGGTGAAGTTCCAGTTCACAGTTCTTACCTCCATATCTTTGTCCTTCATTGCCAACCTCTCCTTATGTTTCTCTTCGATCTGTTATTCTGAAGACAATTCCTAAATCAGAGCTGCAGACTGAGACTTGAAAATGAGAGGCAGGCTGAGGTCGTTCTGGATCATGCATTGCTCATGACTTGGACCTGTCTGATGGGATGTAACTCTCAATTCTGCCTTTCTCTCTAATCGTGTGAAATCCATGATTTTATTCCCAGCTATTCATATGAATGAGTTACATCCAAGCTTTTCTTTCTGGGACTCTTGTATCTGGACGTTTTTGGCCAGTAAATGCATTCATTCATCTCTAGTGTCATGCATCTAAAGCTATTAGTATACATGATCTTTCAAAACTCTCCTTGCTTTGGGACTCCCTGTCCCCTTTGCTATCATAAGCACTCAAAAATTCTTCCACTTTACTGCTTTCATCCTCCCTCCTGGGTGCTTGCTGATCAGATCTTCTCAATGACATGCTAAGTTGTTTTACTGACATTGATGCATTATGCTGGACTCCATCAGCCTAGCAACCTTTGGGACCAGTCCTAGGAGTCAGGCAGCCAGACAGCTCAACTTGTCTCCATCAATCAAGAAGTGAGACTTTATTGGCCAGGATGAGGGCTACAGGTGTATGCCACTGTCACAGTTTTAAATAAACACCATCAGTTTGCCTAGTGCTAAGCAACTGTTTCTGAGAGCGTGTTGGTAAATGTGTTTATAAAGCATAAGAGTCCAATCCATCAGCCCTCAAAGAGCCTAATCAATATATTCCAATTTGATCTTAGAGAAAGTTTCGCCTCTGGGAAGTTTAATTTATTTCAACTCATGACCATGAAAAAATGAACATCCACGGCACTTTGACAACATAGAAAAAGTGGATGAGGTTGTATCCAGCATCCGTTCCTTTTCAATTTGCCATTTTACCTGAACAAATCACCCCTACGACTTGAATGACCATGAAAACTGATCGAGCGATAGAGAGAGACTGCAGGCCAAAGGGGAGACAGAAGGAATAAAATATGGATGGGAAACATAAAATGCAGGGCTTTGAATATGCTTAGCTGTGTTACTTGCTCTGTGAAGAGTATAGCTGAAGTGGAATAACTACAACTTAAAATGCAAGGTAAATTGATTCATATTGCAACTGCAGGAGGCTGCCAACCTAGTGTCTGACTAGGCTAGTGTATAGAAGGTTCTTCTCTGCATTTATACAACTGTTCCTGTAACTTTTCCATTGATAACCATACTGCACATTTCTCATTATGCCAAAATTAGGAAGCAACTCTAAACCCTCCTTTAAAACATTAGTATAGTGGCTAAATAAAAGACCATCTGGAGTTCTCCCCAGCCATATCCAAGTGTCTGAGCAGCGTCTGAGCATATTAGAGCCAGAAATGAGTAGCTGAGGAGCACCTTTCCAGCAGACACCTGCCTGAACATCACATTGTCAACCCTGTGTTTACACCTTCTTGTCTACTGAGATATTTGGACAGGATCTGGTTTTCATGGGGTTTATTCCAGCTAGTTGACTTTCCCTTCAGGAGAACCACTACGTGAAACCTTGCTCACACAATTCAGGGGTATTTCAGGTAATCCAGGTTTTATTGACAGTGGCTCACCTCTGTTCTAGAGGTTAAGATCACAGTGCTCTACTTAAATCAATGTACAAGATACTTCAAAGTGTATTTAACAAAAATACCTCGTGAAATAAATGAAACATTTATTTCACTAACCCTCTAAGGAGTGAAGCCAAGATGTTTGACATAGCTGTTATCTACAGTGGATTGGGGGTATTTTTCAACCCGTGCTGTCTTCCAGGAAGGGTTTTGTTCAGAGTGGACCAAGAGACAGTGTTATGATGGGATATCCTTGGTTTTCATCCAGGATGGAGGCTGGAGGAGGAAAATATGTATTGTCCCCCTATCACAGATACTTGTCTTCCTGGGGAGCATCACTGTGTAAGCAACAATTTTTCTCTGCCCTTGTCCTGTGCTGTCCAGAAGGATTTGGGGGACAAGGCTCTGTTTAATGCCAATTTGTTAAGAATTGGATCTAGTGTCCTCAGCAAATGCAAATCAGTTGTTTATACTGATGCCAGAAAATGTAAAACCAGAAATGAGAGTGTTGATTTTCCTTCCTCCAACTGCATTTCATTCGAATGCTTTCAGCTTTGATGCTGCCTTCCCAATCTTGTTTGATATCGCATCAGACCATCTTTTTTATGTCAAACATTTGCTTCAAAGCTTCTCGTAGCCTGTGCTGGTTGTCAAAAGTTGGAGGCAACACGTTTTAAGCATTCAGCAAGCATTCTTCCGAAAAGAAAACCACTATTTCTAATGAGCATTTGAGAGTGCGGTACATTGCAGAAACTGTTTTCTAAGATCTGTCACAAATGATTTACTTTTATTAGTTTTAATGGCCCTTAGCTACAGGCATGGAATATAAGTGAAAATTAAGATATTTTTCATGAGATGAAAATAGATTTCAATCAGAGATGGTGGCCATTTCCCTCCCCTCGCTGATGTCCTCTTTATTTTTGTCTCTGAACAGACAATTCTGCTTGAAGGAAATGACTTCAGTGTTGTAGCAAACACATATCCCACTACCAAACATGAGCTCTACATCAGAGACCCTTTTCCTAATCATACACAACACCATCCATCAGTAGCACTTACACCATTCCCATTCAAACAACTGGGAATATGCTTTACAGGGATTTGGCCAAAACCAGGGACATAGCAAGATGCTTCTAGTCAGAACCACGGGTTTGTCTTTTATACTGTTTAACTGAAGGACTCATTTGAAACCAATGTTTACTAATTCCCATTCCTAATTTATCTGCTTCTTATAATTTCTCCCTGCTGCTCATATATTTGTCTCAGATAAAAGTATTCACTTTCTGTTCTGGCCATGTTGTTCTTTACAGATTTTGTCATTTTTGGGGGGTATTTTTAGAATATGCTTCTCTAATGATTTTTATCACCACATTTCAGTTTGTATTCATGGAGGAAGAGTGGTATAGCTAAGCTCAGATGCTTATATTGTGAGAGCTGCACCTACAGACTCCCTGCATAAGCAAGGCTCTCCCAGGCTTGTTGAAAACAGGAACAAAGCTCCAAAGGGAAAATAGTTCTGCAAAGGCATCTCTTCCCTCCATGCCCAACCCCCTACTTTGTTTCAGCCACCATACCATGTTATTCTTATTCAGCGATAGATTTCTATATCATCTGCAGCCCATGAGAGCAAAGTAGAGAGAGGAGGAAACACAGGAGGATGTGTTTATTACTACAGCGTTGATACATAGTATCAAAAGCTAGTAATTTTACTATGGCTGTCAGCACATGGAGTTATTTCTCTGGCTTCGGCAATAAACTCACTGTATTAGTTGTATTAGTTGCGACAGTTCCATATTCAAGCCTTTCTAAATACCCAAGAGCCATCGGTTTCTTCTTTCTAATCTATAGGTGGTTTAGAGCTCTAGTCTCAACAAGGTATAACCACTTGCAGTAAAGAAGTGTGATAACTAAGGAAAGATGCCAGAGACACCTGATGTCATAAGCTCTTCCTACTTAGTCTTTGGACACAGTTTTGAAGCCAACATCATCATTGTTTTTCCCCTTAGGTCCAGTGCTGCATTCTCCATCTGGATTGTGCTCATTGAACTGAGTCTCTCCTGCCTCTTTCATCATCCTCGGTAATTAAGCTTTTACAGCTAGAACCTAACTGATAACATAACTGCTGATTAAAAAGACAGACTATCTCCATCTCTTTACCCACAGCTTCCTCAGCTGTGTAGTATTAAGAAAGCAACCACTTGTTTTCACTGTGGAAGGTGGCCACACTGGACTCTTGGATACCCCAAAGAACAAGGAGATTAAGTTCACCAAATCAGAGTAATTTACATCAACAGGGCTGGAAATGTGGTTTGGTCAAGAGAGCAGATCAGTGGAATAAAACTGAGTTAATTTTATAGGGTTTCTTCTCGGAGTGCAGCCACAATTTAATGGTCACCTATAATTAGTTAATTCATTTACTACCATAATAAGTGCTTTGCAGGCCTTATAAATGTCCATTAAACGTGTCAAATCCTTTCCTCCTTTCCTCCACACACATGCAATTTCCTTGGCAAGTGAGAAAGTGCAACCAAATCAAAAGATGAAAAGAAGGATGTTACATGAAGGGGGCATGTTTTTCCCTGTCACTCAAATTCTTATGCTTGAATGAGTAACAAGTACTCTGTAATGATGTTTTAAATGCAACAGATTCCACCCTGAAGAAAGGAAGCCTTCTTTGCAGTTACCAGTTTCAGTGGAGCCTTGCTCGTTTAATATCATGAAGGACCCACTTCTGATTTTGATTGGAAATAACTTCTATAGGTAAAGAATGGTGAAATACTAGAGGAATAATAGCATCTTTTAATGAAAAAGGTTCTGAATTTGATCTACAGAGACACCTCATGCTGCAGGGTTTAGGTGGTCAGTGACCTAAAAATATAGGTCAGTTATTCGCCTTTATCTTCTGAGTTCTTGTAACTTTGCTAGCATCCAGCTCTCCCTATTGCTCCATCACTCTCTATTAAAATACGTAATATGCCAAATCTTGTGTTCGCACATCCCTCCATATTTCTGGAAGCTCAATGGTGAACCTGAAGTGAAAAGCAGTTTTGAGAGTCCAAACTCTATTCTCTTCATATCCCAGTTCTGTTTTGCAAAAGCTCCTGAGACACTGGGTCTGGCCACCGGGATCAGCCAGACAGAAGGGTGAGCTGAAGCAGTCCATGGGTCACCCATGATCCATGGTTGGAGTGGAGCAGCACAGAGGTCCCCTTTATCAGTGCAGTAGGGCAATCAACTTGTATAACCCCTTTCCTCTTGGGGACTCTAGGCCCCATCACCTATCCAAGAGTAGGCATGCACCTTCCATGAGGATTCACCATCCAAGTGTGGAAGGCAGCAGAGTCCTCTGCTCCAGTAAGACCAATTCCTCACTAGGCTAGCTGTCAGTGGGCTGACTGCTTCTGCCAGGGCTGCAATGCCCTGAACACACTGATGCACAGTGCCATCTGCTCTGAATTCCATGGTTTGCCAGACATCCACAACATACAGGAGCAATCCTTAGTCTGTCACTTGTATGAATCTCCTAAATCCTACCTTGATGCAAGCTGGATGCTCAGAGCACACTTCATTCATTGCCTTGATTGCTTTCTCTATTTAAATACACCAAACAGACAGATAGATGACCAACAGACAGGATCTCAAGTGGTGGCTGGAGAATGTAACTTAATCTGGGTTTGAAACTCTATTTAAATGTTAAGCACAGCCAGCAGACATTGCTGCTTGTCCGCTGGGATTCCGTTTAGGGAAAGGGGCATCCTTTCCCCAGATCCTGCTTTTTAGCATCTAAATCTTTCTCTCTTTTTGCTTCCTCTAAAGGAAGTCAATGGAGAGATGGCAGGAGAGTAATTCAACAAACTACAACACATTGTGTAATTGAAATGGACCATAATCACTAATATTAAAGACAGTGAATCATTCTAATCGAGCCATGCTCAGCAAACAATGAAAAACTATGTGCCAGAAAAGCTAATGCTGGTTTTAAAATGAACAGAAATGAGGCGAAATGGAACCTCACTCTTTATTCATGAAGGTCAATTTAACGTGATTATTTTTTCCCTGGCATCACAGCTTCATGATTACTGTTGTATACCTCGGTGCTATTTTCTAACCTAATAACAGTAAAAAATAACCAGCTGGTGATGATTCTGTTTAAAGCAGAGACTAAATGCTCACAAAACCCTGCCACTGAACAGTTGCACATGCTAATCAGACACAGCTCAGCCAGATTCCCAATAGAGTCCATATTTTGCAAATTTCAACTGGTTGACTACATTGAGAAATTAGATTATGCCTCGGACAGTCAAGACTCAGAGTGATCTGTGTGCATTCATTCCTCCTGGGTGAAATCAAACCCTTCATAGATCCAGCCAGGCGCTTTTAATTCATCCCACTCCATATCTTCCCATAATATTTACCATCGTGCCGTACAATCACTTTAGGGACTTGGAAGCGACAGGGTCTGATTCTCCCTGGGCATATTCTCACTTACTAGAGGAGAAACAGCTTTGCCTTCAGTGCAATTACTCCTGGTGTCAGGCAGTGACAGCAGGAGAAGGATCAGTCCTCCCAGGGCCCATAACACTGGAGGAGGGCTCTGCTGACGCCACTTGGAGGGAAGCTGACACCCGTAATGATGGATCATTTCCAGGCTTGCCAATGAGTGCTGTGAATTTCAAGGAGGAGGGAGGGAAAAAGTTAATTAAAACAAATGCCCAAATGTTTTCCTGCTCAGAGGGAAGTGGGGTTTATACTGGAACAAAGTATTGCCTTTTGTTTCTTTCTCAGCTGCCCGTAGCTCTTAGCAGCATGAAAACTGAGATTTATGCTATCCAAATACAGATCTTTTCTTTAATATATAAATAAGTGGAGGTTGTTTTTTACACTTAATTCATTTTTGTTTTAATTTTACTAAAATCCCAGAGAGACAAATTAGGAAAGAGGCAGAGCTTTGCCAAGGAGCCTTCATTAGATCAGCACTAATAACTTCTTTCAGGAGCCATGGATAGCTTCTGACATCACAGCTCAAGCTTGTCCGAAAGCTAATTATTTTCCCTGTTATAAAACAAAGGTTCTGTATCAAAGGCCCATAATGTGACATGGCACACGCTCCAGATGCACTGATTTGCAAAATAAATCAACTGTGTCAGGGTGGAATTTAGAGGAGAAATTACAACAAATTGCAATTATACTTGCAGTGGTACACTGTTTAAATGCGTTCTCAATTTGTTAAATGCAAGGCACCATGTGTATCTTTTTTTTCCAGGTTGCTTATGGGGGAATAGAAGAGGAAAATTTATCTTATCTGTCAAAAGGAGGAGAATCTTCTTCTCCTCCCCTTCACCTCCTATACAGCTTCTTCCAGATGCTATCAGAGCAGGCTTTATAAAAGATTCAAATGGTGTCGTAGGAAGGCAGATATAACTAGCAGGAGCAAATGGTTGGAGCCCATCCCTGGCAGAACAAATGAAGAGATGTGTTTAATAACAGAAAGCACTCAAAACCTATTGGATTTTTTTATCTTGTTTAGACTGCTATAAACCATATCAGCAAGAAATACAGTGGAGTGAGAGATTTGTTTGGCTTTCTGTTCCTCCTCCACAAAGAGATTATTGTCTTCCCTTTTTCCCTTTTCCTTTCCTAATATTCCCCTCCAAAGCAGTGGCACTGACCCACCCTACTGATAGGCAAAGGCCACATAGACTCTTAGAATAGTTTGTGTTGGAAGGGACCTTTTAAAGGTCATCTAATCCAACCACCCTGCAATGAGCAAGGACATCTTCATCTAGATCAGGTTGCCCAGAACCACATTCATCTGTGACCTTAGATGTCTGCAGGGATGCACGTCAAGACAGTCAATGAGACACAAGCCCAGGATTCACCAGGATCCTTCCTGCACCAACACATCTCACCCTGGGTAGTTTGATAAGAAAGGGACAACAGTGGGAAGACGGCAGGAAAGGCAAAGCAGGTGGAAAGAGGTCTTGTCTGTATGAGCTGATTACTCCAAAAGGTCCCCAGCACTCTCAAAGCACAGAGGAAATGGCCATGTCCCCATCACACCTCAGGTGCTGTGAGAGGGGATGACTCCTACAAGGCACAGACAACCACAGGAGGTAATTAGAGCACTTCAACAACCTGTATGCATCACCTCCTGGCCTCACAATGTTGGCTTCTTCCTCTTTCTTTGTGATTGTGTTTTCTGTTTTCTTACACTCTTCCCCTTCCTATCCAGCCCTTAATTTATTTTCTCAGTTTCTTTTCCTTTTATCTCCTTGTGTCTGTGTATTTTCAGCCTCTAATTTCTGCACATTTCCTGTTTGAACTTCTCCTATTCCATCTCCTTTCCCACGTTAATGCTGCCTCTTTACTTTACTCTTTGCAAACACTTTTCCTTTCATTTCCAGCACTTGTTTCCTTTCAATTTGTGTCTCTCTGCATGTATATACACACATACAGTTACATACATATATATACACATAAATCTTGCTGCCTTAGCCTTTTGCATTTTAAAACGAGCTTGTCCCTGGAGTCAGTTTGTTATTCCAGTCTCATTCACTTTATTGAGTTATTTTCTTTGCTGCTATCAGTTTCTAAATACAATCCAGTAAAGATACAGCAATGATTTTTGACAACCTGACCTTTCTCTGCTTTCTTACACTTGTTTAATTAGGTACCACATGCAGCTGTGACTTGATCTTTACAGTTTTCCAGCCTCCCCGACCGCCTACCTGGAGGGGAGGGGGTTGGTAAAAGAAAGAGAGAGATGTTGTTGAAAGAAAGAAGGTCATTTTTGACAGGTCTGCCTGTTATTTCAGGCATCAGAAGGCCATTGAGTTCTGCAGGAATGGAAGGCCATGCTGTCTGTGTTTTGCTTAACAAGTTAGAGGAAACGTTTTAGCTGGGGGAGGTAGGGAAATGAGGTGATTTACTGGTTTAATTCCACCTTCAGGTAGCCAGTTTAAACGTGCAGCTGACAAAGCTGGGTATAGAGCTGCTGGTTCTGTGCTCTGGCAAGATGGGATCTCTGGAGCAGCCACACTGTGGGGGTGTGTAATTAGGCAAGAGAGATGCCCCCACAGATCCTTAGAGATGGGGAATTCCTGATGCCATCTTTAAGGCATGATGGCAGGCAATTATTGCTAGCAGAAAGTTGCTCTTTGCTTCCCAGGTGAAATGCATGAGTTGTTTGGAGTATATAGAATCATAGAATAGTTAGGGTTGGAAAGGACCTTAAGATCATCTAGTTCCAAACCCCAATATGAGTTCATTCATAAAATCAAAGATGCTTTCATTTGCTGGTGTATCATACTGACTATTCAGGCTTTCAGCAAGTACATGTTCATCTCACAAAGTCCTCAGCACACAATAGTATGAGTCTGCACCCTTGTCAGCAGATAGATGAGAACAAAATCCAAAATGAATGATCTGCCCAACAACTAGTATACTCATGGCTGTTTTGGCCATATGGGCAGGCAGGGAGAGTGTATTGCTATTGTCCCACATGAAATGCAACTACATGTAACACACACATCTGAAATCCCTCCTCATCTGGCAGAAAAGTTGGGACTTGTACCCAGTAGCAATGTGGTATCTGCAGGCTGTGGTTGCATCTTCCTTATCTATAGCTTTATTTTTCAGAATGATTTCCAGTGTAGTGGTGGTTGGTAGATATTCCCATTGTAGTACCCATGCTAACTCAAACTATCTGTTCTAAAGCCCATGGAAGACAATTGGAGTCCTTCATCTTCCCTATGTCCTCCAGCACAGATCCTTCTGTCCTGCCACAGGCAGATCTCCCACTGACTTGCAGATGCATGCATTAGTTGTATTTTGGTATGGATATTATTTAAGCAAAAGGACATGACAAACTGCCTAGTAACGCTGATTAATGGGTGCCCCTGGGGAATAGTGAGGCATGAGATGAAGTTAAATAACTCCGATGTGCATTACTCAACACTGCCACACCACCTGAAGTGTCTCATTGTGCCTAAAAAATGGATTCCCTTTTAAAAAGGAACATTTTTAACGTTCCACATTAATTTTCACAAAAGTCCTTACGCTGTGAAAAATATTCCCTATGGAAAGCCCTCTCCCCACCTCCCCCATCACTGCCTCCCACCACGCCTGGCCCTACAGGTGTCCAGTGTATCTTTGACAAGGTGAAATAGCTCAGTGCACATACTGATAACCCATGTGCCTGCCCTGATTTACACTGCATGCCCATGTGGGGTCGCTTTGAAGACCAATGGAGTTCTCATATGATGTAAAACAGACTAAAATACCCTCTCACTGGGCAGACCACCATAGAAAAATTCCTGAGCACTTAAGCCACGTCAACTACCCCAAAACACCACAGACATCAATTAATGCCTATGCAAGCTCTGAGTATGCAAACTTCTTCTTGGTGCTAATACCTCCATCTGTTTGCTAAGACTGTCCTTATAGGCACATCATTTGCCCTGAATTCAGTGTGACTATGCAAGCATGAAAGACCAAGTCCCAATGTCCTTGGGCTTCAGAGGAACAGAAGGGCTTCATGGTTTATTCCAGTGGCTTTCAAGGCTGGCTGCAAGGTGATGACTCAAAGGTTTTAAGTTATGCATGTGCTTTTCCCAGATCTAGAAGAGGATTTAAGTCTATGATCTAAATAAACTCTTCCTGATGCTCAGTCACACAAATCATGTAATTGTTATAGGTTTTTTCCTTCTGATTAAATTTTTATTAAAACTTATAGTTTCTAAAGATCAGAGATCTAATACAAAGATTTAAACCAGCATCCTTTGATTGTATTCACAACAGATACCAGATACTACTATCACACAGCTCATTCCTGCTTCAAAAAGATCCATGCACAGATAAGAACCACTTGGCCATTTATCACACACTGGACCTCAATAAACCACATAGATAAATACAGAAAACAACATTTTCCAGAAGAAAAAAAACCTCTTCTCTGAAACTTATTCATCTTAAATATTAGTGTGTATTATAGAATAGAGAGTGATGATGTATCCACTTAAAACCAGATGGGGTTGAGTTACAGGAACACTGGAAGCATGCTCTTGCTATAAGAGGAAGCACTAGGAACCTAAAGGTTTCATAGAATCACAGCATCATAGAATGGTTTGGGTTGGGAAGGACCTTAAGACCATTCAGTTCCAACCCCTCTGCCATGGGCAGGGACACCTCACACTAAACCATGGCACCCAAGGCTCTGTCCAACCTGGCCTTGAACACTGCCAGGGATGGAGCATTTACCACCTCTTTGGGCACCCTGTGCCAGTTCCTCACCACCTAAGGAAGAACTTCTTCCTTATCTCTAACCTGAACCCCTGTTTCACTTTGAACCCATCACCCCTTGTCCTGTCACTGCAGTCCTTGATGAAGCATCCTTGTAGCCCCCTTCAGATATTGGAATGCTGCTCTTAGCCCTCCATGCAGCTTCTCTTTTCCAGGCTGAACAGCCCAAACTTTCTCAGCCTGTCTCCATACCTACCTAAAGGTAAATTGTGAGAACCCTGAGATTTGCTTCTTGAGATACAGAAAAATCTGTGTCAAACCAGTCCAGATCACTGGGAACAAACATTTAACCCACCCAAATGTGTGGTTTAACTTGATGCTAGAAAAGAATGGAAGCCCATTTGTCTTTAGTGACTCACTTTTTAACCTCTGTCAGTTGATGACTAAAAATATGAGTATTTAAATAATTATCATTCAGCTGCAGAGATCCCAGTGCAGGTGTGAGTTCTGCACCAACAAAGGGAGCCTTCAAAGGGGAAATTGCCCTTCTCCGGCGATGCCCCTGGGCAGGCTGCAAGCTGCTGTGAATAACCAAGTCCCCAGCCTCATCCTAAAGCTAACATCTTGCGTGATGAATTTCAAGACAGAGCAAATTTCGACAGTCCTGTGATGAGAAACTGGAATTTGCACTGCAAAGTGTGGTGCAGGTGTGAGGGGTGCTCTCATGCAGGTGGTGGGGCTGCCTCACTTCTCCTAGGCTTACAGAGATGGCTCAACATCCTTCCCTGTCCTTAGATTAGAGGATGTGATGGCTGTGTTCCCTAATGCCCAGAGTCCTGAGTACTAATGCTGTTCCCTTGCGGTCATGGAAACAGCTTGATTTACACAGTCCTCACAATCCTCTTTTGTATTCAGAGGTAGAAAGACTTCTGAAAAGACCGTGTTTAGGGTCTAATAATCTCCTTCACTTGCTCAACCTGAAGTCAGCTTTGCTGCAGGGTTGAAACTTTGCCAGCAAGCTAAAGGACTCACCTGCACCACTGAGGATACTCCACTGGGATCTGAATGTTTTTCACCTTTGAGATAGGGCAAAATAACCATCAAATCTTGCTTTGTATCTGTAGGTGCTGTGGATCCATAGGTCAGCACAGCCTTGTTAAAATCTGATGGAATATGTGCTAGAGGGGGCCTATTTTCTATGACCATTAAGAAACACTGTAGACTTTAGTCTGGGAGGTAGGCTGCTTGGTTTTAACCATTGCCAACTGGAGGGTTTAAATTCATCTTTTATTAGAGTGCAGAGGTAACCATTTCTCATCATTGGCCTGAGGAGAGGCCCTCAAACGTGGGGAAGTAGAGGTACAAGTCCTCTGTGTATCCTTCTCCAAGTCCACGCTCACACAAACACTCCAAATCACATTCATTCCAAAGTTTTGAGATGCAGATGAGGTGTGTTCAGGGTCTGTGAAGGACTGGTTTAGTAACAGGGCAGTAAAAAGCAGGTCTTCAAGGTCTGTAGACACTGAAACCACATATCTGAAAATGATTGAGTTACTCAAGTAATTATTAAATTGGATACCATTCAAATCTGTTCTGCTCTTTATTATACACAATGATTCACTATTTATAGGGCCATAAATTCATCTGAGAAAGGTATGGCAAATCCAGGCTGGGGACGTGTTGCAGAGGTTTGGAAGTGAATGCGAAGCTGTAAAGACTGGTTCTTCTCCAAGGGTCAGGATGTGAAGCCCTCTGACCTGTTCATGATTTGTAATCTCTGGCAGGCACTCAGCATCTTCACATCCACCCTAGGCTGCCAGAGCAGCGTTGAAAGGGGATGAAAGACACACATGCAGGGAAATAAAGACTTTGCCCATGGGCCAGAAGTCTCTTTGTTCTTTTTCATGTTGCTCTCTTATCCACTCTCACAGCATCATCTCTGACTTTTGGTGCACCTAGTCAGCTTTTCATTATCTTAAAGGGGTTCTTTAGCAAGGATTCACTTTGCTTGTTTCTTTGTTTTCCTTTCTGGGAAATGGTTTAAATTACCATGCTTTGATCACCTATTTCCCCTCCACGCACACAGAGACAAGAAAAATACAAACAGTTCCAATGAAAACAAGGTCTATTTTGCAAACAGCCTAGTTTTAGAGGGGGAGGAAAGGTGGGGAAAAGTGCTACATCACAAACATTACAGACATCTTGCTTTCTCCTGCTCTTGTTCCCTTGGCATTTGGTAGAAGAAGGTTTTATAAAGTTGCCATCCAATATTCAGAAGCACCAATGGGATTTGTTCAACTCATGAGTTTTGCAGGGCAGCCACTGCCCAGGAAAAACCTCTTGCTGCTGTAGCTGTTTTGCACTAAGACACTTTGCCTCCCCTCATTCCTTCCTTTGTTTTTAAGCAAGCCGTAATGAAAAGCTTTGGTTTGAGGCCTGTATTAGCTGGGTACCAGTCAGCTGTTAACAAGGAAGCAAAGTGTTCAAGGCCAGGTTGAATGGAGCCTTGGGTAACATGGTCTAGTGTAAGGCATCCCTGCCTATGACAGGGGGTTGGAACTGGATGATCTTAAGGTCCTTTCCAACCCAAATCAGTCTGGGATTCTGTAAGCTCAACTCTATCTGTTAAAGCTGCTGCATCTACTCAATTGCTTAGTAAAACAAGCTAGTTTTTTTACTCCAGCACTAGCTGTTCTTTATGGACTCAACTTCTGCTACCTGCACAAAGCATTCCTACTTTTTTAAAGAGATCTGTCTGTCAAAAGAAAAAGAAAAAGCTTATTTTCTGTGCTGTTCACCATCTCTGAGCAAGAAAGTAGCAGAAAACCTTCCCAAAATCCCATGAATTACTTTATCCTTCTAATTGCAAAGTCTTTGTTTTTCCATCTGTCAGTGACAAGGACTCAGTTTTGTAAAAGTGTTGGAAAAAAAAAGAAAGAATTGGGAGTTTTTTGCCAATCTGAACGTTGAAAGCATTAGTGAGTCTGGAATCTTGGATGGAATTCAGTTACATTTTGCACCGTGAACTTGAAAACCTCGGTTTGGCTGAGAAAATATGTTAGAAAGTGAAAAAGCAGATGCTGCTTTCCAGGTCTGTCATTCACTTGTTCAATGTATTGCTCAATAATCACTAAAACACAGCTTTCTCAGGTGTTAAAACATCTGGTATTCGACATCTCTCTTAACCCACATCCCTGCTAATTCTGAACTGATTCACCAAGTTTCACCGAACAGAACAGGTGACTTGGCTAAATCTACTCCCATCAGCTGAATGTCCACATTTCACCAGCTTGAACTCATAGGTCTGAACTGTCAGCAGGCAGCTCTTCTACATGCACAAGGAAAGTGGATGTTTTGCAGGAACATATCATAAACCAGACTGAATATCCAAACAAACTCTGTTTGCATGCTTCTCTATGGCAGTGGATGGGGGAACCGTGTGGGCAATTAGAGTTAGCACGCACCAGTGATTGTCTGTACCAGCTCTTCCTGTGAGCCAAACAAAACCTACATGGAAGTTTGACCCATGGAATGTGTCTTTTAGGCACATGGTGTGGTCTAACATGGGAAGGAGCTTTTTCAAAGGTCATTTTACTGTAGTTGTTCTAAGGTACTTGACACCCAAAGAACTTCAGAGGCATTGCGGCAAGCAGTACCCTTGAATGCAGAAAGACCTTGGCTACCTCTTCCACCTCCTCCTCACCAATCGTCTTTAGATATTCCCAACACTGTTGTAGCTCATTCAAAGGTAGGCAGAAATGTGGAGAAAAAAAAGGATTAGGCTTCAAAATCAAAGTAATTCACTGGTCACTGATTGTGTGTTAATTAGCATCGTTCTGTCCCTGCTTTAAGACAAATGGTCCACAGATGGCTTCAGACTGAGAGAAAAATGCAGTTTTTGTTCTAGCAATGCTGTTTGTTTCCTGCCACCACCCCTCCAGCTACCCTTTAATTGAAAGAAGTGGACTTAATTTGAATTAAACTGTCAAAAGTCTTCCACTTAAATTGATTTATCAGCCTTCCCAACTGAAATGGATTCATTTCTGCTCAATATATATGAAGTGTGTGTTGATGGATTACATTTCACGGAATGGAAGCAGTTTTTATGCATCTTCATTAGATTCAGCTCATGTATGTAAAGGAAACAGAGGCAGCAAAACAGGGAGGGGGGAAGGAGAGGGAAAAATAAGTGTGCAAGAGCACATGAGGGAGGAAGCATGAGACAGAGAACTCCAGTGTGTGAGTAATGATAAATCCTCTTTCACTGACTTCGTGTGTTCATGCAATGTTCATGTTGCCCCTATATACCCACAGGCATCCTTGGTGATGCTTCCAACAGATGTCAAGCAGAAATCTCATGCCAAATTCATCAGAGAGGGTCTTTTCTCCATACCCCACCTTCCCAAGTTCATACTCTTTCCCAAACCCTCTCTCCTTTCACCTGTATCAGCCTAGAAAGCTCTTCACCATCTCATCTCTGGACCTGTGTGTGATTCCACTCAAACACACTGATATGGCTTTCCAGGGCTCCAGATGTGCCATGGGAAGGACTGATGTCCCAGCTGCCTGCTACTCTGCACCCAGGGGAGTGCACTGGATCCAGTTGTTCAGTATCTGAGCTGGCTTAAAGAGTTAGAGAAGTTTTTTGCTAAACTGAAAAGAGCCAGAAACACTCCCATAATCTGAGCCCTCTGCTCTGAAGGACCTCCCATAGAGTCCGTGACCAGTGACATAGGATGGGTTGGAAGATAATTATCCTTTCATTTGGCACACCTCTGCCTGGAGAAACATGTCCTTCTATCTTTAGGCAAGGAATGGCACCTGATGGGCAAGTAAGAGAGTCTGCTGGGCTGATGGAAATGTGTTGGAGCAGGGGATCACTGTGTCTGTGTCTGTGAGCTTCCTGGGGATAACCAAATCAAACCTTTCCCCTATGAGATGTTTTTTAATAGAAGGCTTCTATGGAAAGGGCACTAGGGAGAGAAAAATCAAAAGCTTCAGCCAGCTCCACTAAAAGCCTCTCAATTATAAAAAATGGTATTGTCTTTATTTCTGCTCTTTTCCTGACCTGGAGTGTGTTTAATGCAGTAGGAACCATTTGACAAACTCAATTAATTTCCACTTAGAATAAAGTATTTAATCTGAAGAGTTTGCGATGTACTGGGGCAGGTACAATTTGACTCTCTGATTAATTGAATTAAACTTCTATCCATTCCCAGCCATGCCAGATCCCAACATTTTTTCATCTTCTGTTCCTTCTGCCTGACGTGTTTTCTTTTCCTTCTTCTGGACATCAGAATAGTGGATGGGATTCAAAAGGGACATTGGTTTCTGAAAATAGTTAAAGTGATTGTCTCAGGCAGGGAATACCAGAGTGCAAATGCTGGATGTGAAGAAGGCAAAGGGATCACACTACTTACAGGCAAGGAAGGCAGTGACAGAGAGGCTGTTTCTTGAAAGCTATCTGAGCAGATTTGATGATCAGGAACTGAGGGATATCCATCCAGACAAACCAAGCTGAAAGGAATGGATGTTTCTGAATGATTTAGCAAGTGGAGTGTTGAGCACCCTGTTCTGTTGCAGGTAACAAACCCCCTGAAAACAAGACCTGTAGTTGCTCCTGAAAGCCCTTCTCCATTAAATCGTAGAATCATAAAATGGTCAGGATTGGAAAGGACCTGAAGATCACACAGGTCCAACTCCCTGCCATGGGCAGGGACACCTCACACTAGACCGTGTCACCCAAGGCTCTGTCCAGCCTGGCCTTGAACACTGTCAGGGATGGAGCATTCACAACCTCCCTGGGCAGCCCATTCCAGTGCCTCACCACCCTCACAGTGAAGAACTTCTGCCATATAACCAACCAGAACTTCACATGTTTCAGTTTAAACCCAGTATCCCTTGTTCTGTAACTACAGTCCTCACAGGAAGCAGATCAAAGTCCTCAGGAATGTTTCTCATGGTTTCATCAGGCTTTGGAAAGGTCTCAAGTCCACAGGTTTACAGTTTCTTGCTGTGAAACCTGCCTGCAGAACATCAGAGCTCTCTGCCACTGATGACTGCAGCAGAAACTTTCCATCCCACATCAAGAACCCGCATCTTTTCTGATGAAGGTTGCCACAAGGAGATGCCAAAAGTCTGCTCCCCTTACGCCCCCTCCCTCATGCTCTTTCACCAGCAGGGATATGAATCAAGCCCTGAAGAGAGCTGTCAGTGAGGGATGATTTTCCTGTGATTATTGCCTGGGTGAGAGATTATGCCTTGTTTTTTTGCAAACTGCCTTATTTGCAGAGCAGAGCGCGTTGGGCTCATGTCCAATTGATACATTCCTCTTCAAACAGCATATCTGACTACAGAGTGAGATGCAAATTCAATTATTCCACATGTAGGAAACAGAAACGGAATCTCATTGTTGAATTTGTTCTCCTATGTTGGAAAGATGCAAAAAAAAAACCCAAAAGAAAAGATGCTGAAGTGGCCTGTGTGAGCTGAATACATTTCACTCCCTAGAGCTGGAGAGAAATGAACTCTGTTTCTGCTGCAGAAGCATCACTGGATGGGATTATTTTTCATGTATATCTTTTCCATATTCAGCATTACAACGAGCTGCTGAAACTTCTTCCTCGTATACAAGTATGTGTGCAATTCCCACCCCATTTCCAGGGAGTGTTTTGGGACCTTTTCCCTTTGGAAGTGGTCTCCCGGGGTAAGAAGCAAGATAGTTGGACCTTAGATAATGGGACATCTAGATCAGAGCTGAGACAAATGGTTTTCCTTAAGGGATTTGTTCCACTTGACTTACCTCAGTTAAAGCTGCTTAGAGCAGCACTGTGTAATCTGTAGACTCTGCTTCCTGCTGTTCTTCACAATGGGGTGGGAGACCTCTCCCATAGGTCCCTTTCTTTACTGGTGTCTACAGTTTCTGAGAGGGAAAGTGATCTATCTGAAAGGTTCTGGCTTCTTTCTCTATCTCTTCCTCTCTCTGCCCACTAAATTGCTGCAGATTTCTTCATGCCCTGTTTAATTCTAGTTGCAATGGAGCACAGATGTATTACGGGCATGTCTGTCACCTTGAACTTGTGATTCAAGGAGTGCAGCTTTTGTCTCAAGGACAATTTGCCTTATCTTCTTTGGACAGTACTGGGAATCCCATTCATAAGCTAAACATAACCAATGAAGTCTGTCCAAACAGGCATCAACAGAGCCTTGAGCCACTCAAGCTCACCTGTGTTAGACTGACTGCTACCCCAGAGACACTGCCACACTCTGGCCAGTGATGGATCAACCATGCTAGACCCATTCATTATAGCTCATATCTGCAGGAATAGATCCTGTATGCTGTCACCCAAACAAAAACTCATCTTTTATCTCCTAGTGCATCCCCCATAGCCATAAACTGTTGAGGAACATCAACGCTGTGTATGGATGGGGAAAACGTCCATCAAAGAAGTTTGCTCCTTTTCTGTACGCAAACATGTCAAGAAATCTGCTTTGCCTGAGCAGATTTCCCTACCAGGAGCAGAACAGGAGGTGAGCAGGACTTTAGAACTTTAGAAAGGTGCTGAGTATGCTGGTGCTTAGATCCATGCTGTGCATGGGCAGCGTCCTTATTAAAAGGGTACCTTTCCTGAAGTGATCAAGCAGGAGATGAGTGGCAGGTGTCTGGTTGTTTTTAAACATGGATTATTTCATGATGTGATTTGCAGCATCACCCCCAGATAAATGCAGAGGTGAGGGCGTGAGGAGGCACAACACAAGGGCAGCCAGAGGCAAGGAATTTGTAATTAGCTTTTACACTGGAATAAAAGGTTTGTGTGGCTACACTTTTAGCTCAGGGGAATCCTTAACCCAGCCTTGCAGAGCCTGAGCCTGCTTCCCACAAAGAAAGAAAGGAGTTAGTCAAACACAGGAAATAAACATTGGGTCAGCTCTAAAAGAACCTCATTTTCTACCAGCCACTTTCTATGTTTACATATTAAATGATGAACACATTAGCGCTGTATCAAACTGTGCACGTGCAGCATTAAAAGGTCAGCTGTTAACCTGCAGAAGCAAAGAGACTCCACATCTCTCTCTTAAAGATGGTACTCCATTCCGAATGGGTCCCCATGGTCCTCCTATAATAACACTAATGCTCCGAGTGGCCATATAGCAGCTTTCATTTGCAGTGCGTGGAACCTCTTCATTAAGACTCAAACTCCCACTGTGAAGATGGGAGCTGATTTACTTCAGGCCCTTGAGAAACTGGGGAAACTGAGACACAAGGGGATTAGATTCTTTTGGTCTCAAATTCCTTATTCTCAGCCTCTCATTCCAACTTTTGGGATTGTTTCTACTTGATAAGGTTTGTGGGATTAGATATTCAAAAACTCATTGGAAAAATCCAAAGATAGTGGATATTTTCTAACTAAATTGTTCATCTGTATGGTCAGTAATTCTATTATAATTAAAATGTAGGAACAGAAAAATCAGAGGGAATGCAAAAACAAGGTGCTTCTTACGTCTTGTATTAGTATAGTACAGGCTGGCCTATGCTTGGGAGCAGCTTATAAAATAAAACCTGTATTATTACTTAGACCATCTGGGATAGATAAGAAATCTCTGCCTGGCCTGATCCTAAAAGCCTGGCAGGACCATGAATTTGTTTACCTTTTAGGTCAGAAAATGATTTAAATTCTTTATCTTTAAGACTTCTCATAGATGCATGAACTTTAAGGTGTTTTTCATTGAAGAACAAGTCCTTCAGTGAATCAAAGCCTTGTTACATCCCGGTAGCAGATGGGAGAGGTGAAAGTCTGGCCCTACCTGCCCAACTTGCTAATGGAGCCAGAATACAGATGTTGCCATGCTTACCTCTATTTCACAGAGGAAGCCAGGAGTGGAAGGAGATTTGAGATTTAGAGCATATCTATACTCACAAGACTATGCAAATTACTTATTACTCTGGCTTCCAGCCTGTGCTTGGAGGTACAATATAGGTTAATTAAAGACACAAGAGAGTATAGGGAAGGTGCAGAGATTGGATGAAGCAATAATGGCGTGGCAAAGATGGAGGAGAGAAGTCCCGAGTTGATTCCTGGAGAGAAAAATTGACGCCACAAATGAGCTTTGCCTTTTTGATGAGGGTAAAAGCACAGCACCAAAGCACGGAGCAGAACTGGCGCAAAAGTGGAACGGCCATTGTCGATGCTGATTATCCCCACAACTTCAGTAACATGGGAAAACTGGGACAAATTTCAGTGTGTGCTTTCCCCAAAATCAGCTCTCCCTATTCAGCCATGCATAGCCTGTTAACGAGTCCTAGAGGACAAACGAATCTCATTCTCATTCTCCACAAATGATCTAGCAGGTTTTCCAGTCTTTTGACATATTGAAATCATGAAGGCATGGGATGTGTTTCTAGAAGACAAGCTTCAGTCACACACCTTCTGTTCCTAGGGTCAGAAGAGGGACAATAGCTGGAAACTCAGCAATGTATAGTAAGGAAGGCTAAATGACCTAATAACTTGCCCATGTCTCAAATACATTAGTGGTCTTTGTATGCCAGGATTGTTATACCTCTTTTATCCCAAGTTAGGGGCACAGCAAAGCAATTGGTATGAAATTGTTGTCCCTGCTTCTTCTACAAGCACTAAATCTTGCTTTGTTTTTCTTGTTTTCTTCTCTTCATTTTTTTCCCCCTTAATAGCCATCCAGGCTCTTTTACTGAAGCCATAAAAAATACAAGTTATGAAAAGCAAAAGAAAAAGGCTGTTTCTAGGCAGAGGAACGTGTTTCTATGTACGTTTGTGGACTCAGGTGCACAAAAGGGGACCTGATTCTCAATATGTTTGTAGGACGCATCACACAATAGAGACCTGAATTGAGCCCTCCAGGCACAACGGTAATGTAAATATTAATTAACATTAATGGTATGTGGCCTTGCCTGTCAGCTGGAAGCCAGCAAGACTCTGCATGGCCGAGTAATATTAATTTGTTGTTGGAGCCTTGGAAGCAGAGAGTGGTGGTATGATGAGCACAGAGGCTTTGCTCCCATGTGCCCACCCCACTCTGCTTCTGGATCATTCACAGGAGGGAAACCACAACTGGGATGAGATGCCAGGGCTGTTGCAAAGAACACTGAAGACACAGGTGGGAGATGGGCTCATTGCTGAGCTCTGGACCCTACTGTGGGCTCCTTACATGGCAAGCTCTGGGCATGGTGTGCTGGGAACACCACCTGCAAATGGTAGGTCACACTTTCAAAAGCCTCTCTCATTCCTAGGCAGGTCTCTGCTAGCTGCTCCTCATTTTTCTTGCTGCTGGGCACACAGTAATCACTCTGGGGGCTCCAGCTGGAACATCTCAGGTTCCCACTTGCTCCCGTACCGTAGGTCCAATTCTCAGCCACCTCATCTCCCTCACATTCCCTCCCTTCTTCTCTCTGCAAGCACCTCTAATGAATTATTAATTGCAGCTCATCCAGTTAAAGGCCTCCTGCATGTTAATAATTCATGGCTGCTTGTCAGAGCTGTTGGCTGGCAGGCTAGGCAGCGCTAGGGTTGGGGCTTCTGTGAACTGAGAGGAGTGAAGCGCAATAAAGAAAGGAAGAAATCAATAGTGTAGCACAGGCTGTACACATCCAGGAGACTCTTTATTATATGTGAAAATTGCTTTCTGTGATTGCTACCATCATTACTTCTGTATTTATTTTTTAACGACTCGTCCATCATGAAGCCCGTATACATAACGAAAGAGGCCAATTGCACTAAACCAGTTAAATTCTTTTAATACCTGGCACTGGGTGAAAGCAGTAATGAGTTCATTTTGTCTTGAGTCCCCCTTATGGTGAAACCTTCCTCATCCAGAAGCCAGTTCCATTTCTATCTCTGTAAGTTAGAATAGATCTACTGCTTTTCCCTCTGGAAATGGACCCATCAATGATGTTCATGGGAGTAACTTGCAGCTTAGCAGCCCTAACGTTAGTATATAAAGGCACTTCCCACTACATGAGAATACCAGCAGAGTATTCAAAGGAAACATGAGTGTGGTGTTACTGCAGAACTAACCTTTCATGAGGGCAAGGAAGAAAGGAAACAGGTCTGGAAATCTCTTCCGAGGCTTGAGATAAGTTGGCATTAAGGAAAAGGTTTACAAGATAGTCTGGGATGAGAGCCATGGAAGCTGTGAACATTAGAGGGGATATGGTCTCCTACATGGTAGATCTGAAACGTGAAGCAAGTGAAACTGGAGATTTTGATATGTAAGCATAGTCATAAGGAGCAAATCCAGACTGGTAAATGGCCAGCCTCCTTGTTGTCTCAGGAGAAGGTACACAAGGAATGAAGGGTTAGAAGAGAAAGCCAGAGAAAGTCAAAGGAGAAATAAGATCCACTTCTTTTCAGCCCACTGAAAGAAAACACTCAATGAGGCTTTCAACAAGGGTATGTGTAGGTGGAAATCACACTAAGACTCAAAGCCTCATGAAAGGTATACCTCAAGCACTGTATAGTGGTTTACTGCCAATAAATAACCCAGTAAAATGGTGTGGACTATATTGAACAGGAAGTCAGCTTAAATCAAATAGCTATGTCCTCAGAAGTCTTTTGTCTCTGGAATGGTGTCTCTTTCATAGGGGTCACACCCTCCTTTTATAAGCTTGGGGACTATGAAGAGGAGGTCAAACATATACTGGAAGCTGGAAAAGTCTTTTTGTAGCCTTACTCATTGGGGACATTTTGCTTTAAACCACATTTGATGGAAACCATAAAAAAAGCCCATTGCTAATGTGAGGTGCACTTGGTGTTATATGTGGGTTGTGAGCTTATGTTGAAAGAAACCAAGACTTTGTACAGCATCTACTGGAATAAGGCTTCAGACTGGGGCTTTCCACCACACTGCAAATGCGTAATATTGATGAAACACTGTTCCTGCAAAGGAGTGTGATGTGACTGAATCAGATTTTAAGGTGTGTAAGAACTTGGAGAGAATATAGTTATTCTCTTTTTAATGGGAGTGATTTTAGTACTGATCTGAGAACCCAAAGGAGAACATGGAGTTCAGTCTTCATGGGCCATTCAGTCTTTCATCTCTCAGCTACAGTTTCCAATTAGTGTTAATTTGATTGTGGTTTCTGTGGTGTGGATCATGATGATGTTTCATACCCAGCAATTTGGTGGATTCTTCCCAATGGACAGTAATTTGAGACTCTTCCACTACCTTACTTAAATGTTTTGCTTAGACTCAGCTCCTGGTTAACCTGGTTCTGAAGGTGTTCAGACTAACATCCATTCCCTCCTCACTTCTGTTTCCAGACCCCAAGCCACATTCTTGACTTCATGCTAAACGTGCACTGACTGTGTGAGATACCACCAAAATAATGTCACAAAACCTATAAGCTGGCACAAAGGAAAGCAGGAGGGTCAGCAGAAGGGCCAAACCCCTTAGAATAGTGCTTAGTGGAGAGCTGTGATTTGTGAGCAGTATAGCACAGCTCTGGGTGGCTGAGGAGGTACCCTCTGGTCCAACTCATTGCCTGAATGGCTCGACATGCTCAAGGGAAACAGCAGTCGGTGGTGGCTTATTTTAAGATCTCATGAGGCTTCTAAGTGGTGGTATAAGCGTCTCACCATCCATGCAGGAGAGGACAAGGAGGATCAATGGCACCCCGTCCTACTGGCATTGCTGTTGCCTTAGCCCTCCTTATTTGCATGGATCAGCTCCTCTGCTTGGGGATGGGTGAGATAAGACCATACGCAGTCTGGCCCATGGCATGTACCACTGTGATACAGCCAACATTCCTAAGCCACAGCTATATTTCTACATAGCTTTCTTATTTAAAAAGAGAAGGGGAACTATGGACATTTCTCCCAGGTTTTTGTAATAACTCAATTTGTTCACTGTGTACACACAGATCAATTCCAGCGAATTAAACCAACGTGAACTTGTAACATTGCTGTGCTTTTAAACAACAAGAGCAGAATCAACGAAAAAAATCCTAATAGAAAACCAGATTTCTGGAGTTTTTGTTTTTTAAATCTTATTGACAGTTTCATGAGGGAAAAAATTGATTAAATCTCAACTGTGGAGTTGAGGTCTTTGAAAAACACAGCTTTTAGCTTGCAATAAATAGGTGGTGAGATGCACACAGATGATGCCCCGCTTCCAAACACCTCTCTGGAAGCTCCACTCCCAATCTAGTTCTCTTCCAGTATTGCTTTATCCAATGTGATTTTCCACTTGATTCTCTCTCTACTGTTTGCTTTATGGATCTATTAATGCATAAGCTTCTTCTTGCTTGTATTTTTGGCTTTTTTGCCTTCCTTTCCTTGCTTTAGCGCTAAACTGCGGCACTGTGCTTTCAGCTGCCTGTGATGTCTCAGTAGGCCCAGGAGCTTAGCCTTAACAGTCTATGTAAATATTGTCTCAAAATTACAAATATTCAGAATGGCAGTAATATACAGGGCTTTTGTTAAAGCATCTTGTTTTATGGGCTTAACTACAGGCTAGGAATCATGGAGCTGTTGATGTGTTATTTGTAGAAGGGACACACACTCACGTGTACACAAAAGCCCAGCGTTGTACAAATAGCACTTCAGGCCATAAATATCATGGTAAAATTGCTCCCAGATCAAAACAACCCCCAAAAGAGACATGATCGAAATGAAGTCAGACTGCATTACTTTTGGGGCACACACCCTTCTGATTTTATTCTTCCTCTGAAAGGGGGTGGAAAAGAGAACTCCTGTGCCAAGAAGCCTATTCTGAAACAACACATTTAGAAACAAAATGTACCTTTGTATCTAAAATCCTTAGTGTCATGAATATTTAACGTGGAGAGGAAAGAATGATTTTGTCAGTGTGTAAAGCAGTCCCAGAGAGGCCCGAATTCTGCCTGGTTTCTATTAGCTTTCCTTCTCTCTGTAAACACACTGAGTCATTTGCTGCAGGAGAGGTGCGTGAGCGCAGGGAGGGAAAGGCACATGGGTTTAAAGCAAAAACCCTGCTGCCATGCAAATGGATGGCAATGGATTTGCTGTGCAAAGTTCTGCCTCCTTCCTCATTTCTCATGACGTGTTGCTGGGTCTTACAGTCAGGTTTAGCTGCAGTTTTCAGCCCAAAAATGTCATGAATTTGAAAGGTCTCCTGCACTGCTAAAAGAAATATGAAGGGTGCTTGTACATCCTGATTAACATCCCATAAAACAGAGACCCAGAGACACCCAAGGGGGAATCTTATACTGGTGAAAATGTGAAAGAAATAAGCTTTCCTATCACTTGGTTGAAATCAAACCTGTTCCTTGTCAATTGTGGTTACTCGGTTGCGATGGGTTCCCCATGGACCTCATGAACTGTGTGCACATCATGAAGCATCCAAGCTATAAACTTAACAAGGGGCAGGAGCTGACTGATCCAGCAGAGAAAAGTCTAGGGCATCCTGTTTTCTGAACCTGGCATGGGGAAGCCTCTGGATTCAGGCAACCACATCAGCACATATTCAAGTTGAAGGCAGAAAACCTGTCTGTTTAGCTTACATCAAGAATTTGCCTGTGTATCAGGGCACCAGCAACTTCACCTTGCTGTTCTCCATTGTGTTTTCCCCTGTATTTGCTGAGATTGCTGTACATGTCATACTCTTCAGGCCAGTCTTTGGACTGCAGCCCTTGGGAACTGCAAAATTAAACCTGCCTATGCCTCCTGAGCTGGGAATAAGATAACTCTGGAAAGGGAGATTAACTTGAGGAGACGAAGGGGCTGCAGCTTTTCCTTCCCTGCTCTGCACAAGCACATCCTAGTGGGTTTAATAGCATTTTGTCCCTTCCATCTTTCCAGTTTTCATATGGGAAGGAGCATAGTGCTCATGTAGCCTACCTGGACCAGTCCTGCTGCTGTGCAAATGGAGCTGGTTTGACTTCAGCAAACAACTGAGATTGTTATCTTCTCCTTCCTAAGATACTTTTTTCCCCTCTTGCCTTTACCATGCAGGTGCTTGGTGCAGCCATGAGTCAGAGCCTTTGAGATGGACTGCTTGTACCAGGCTGCCATCCAGAGGGGAAAGATGCGGTGCTGGGAGCACCAGGCACTTAATGGATGGGGAAAGAGATACAATAGGGATAGCTTTGGCTATTTGAATAAGATTAATACACTTTGACAGGACAGCACACCTATGTAGCCAGTGCCTATTAGATTTTCCCACCCATGGGTTGTGTGCATGTGTGCATATCTAGAGCTAGGCACATCTGTGCACACATTCAGGGCCTTTTCAGTGCCTACATATAAATATATGCTGGCATACCTATTATATATAAATATAGAGACAGTGTGTTTCTCTGCAGATAACTAGGTCTTCCTTTTGCAGTGTGATCAATAACAGTTCTAGCGCAGAAGGTGAGCGAAGTGCCTTGTTAAACTAATAATTGCACAGGAACCAAATCCTTTCTAATAAAATCTTTTAAAACCTTTATAAAATTTCCATTTGCAGGCCAGTTTTCCTGGGAGACCTATAATTATGGAGAGTGGAAAGAAAGGAGCATAACTAGCCTCTTACCAGCCACCCAATACACACTAAAATGGGGCTGCATGGAGAAGGTGGCCCCTATGGAGTCACTTGATTGAGACACAAAGCTCTGGGTTTGTGCTGTCCATCTCCTGGCAGGGTTTATAATTAAACCTATATTGCTGTTTATATTCCAGCAGCACCTGTAAGACCCACTGCACAAGGTGCTGTGCAAACAGAAAGACAGCAGGCTTGCTGTGAAGGATTTACAACTGAGAGAGATAAAGTGTGCTGAAGGGGGGTGGCTGCGGAGAGGGGTGAGGATGGAGAAGGACAGTCTTTCAAGGTTGTGTGTTCACAGAAAGCCAACACACTACCTCTCAGATTTAGTCACCAAGAACCACAAGTGTGGCTTGACCCAGGCACATCCACGTTATATCAGTGTATGGGATCACACCATCATGTGAAAGAGATGCCTTTAGCTGCATCAGGTCCCATTTGACTGAACAAATCCCCTAAGTGATGCATATTTAGAATGGACTCTGCTAGTGAAATCTCCTGTGCACCAAGTGCAGCTCCAAGGCAGGTCCCTGCAGGGTGCTGGCTCTGCACTGTGATGCCATGTAATGGGGCCTTGCTCCTGGCCAGTAAGTTGAAAGCAAATGTGAGAGATCCACATCTGTGGCTCATGCAAGTGAAGGACAGCACCAGAGGATGCTGATGCAGTCTGGGAGCACTGGAGAGGTGGAACCCAGCAAGCTGAGGGTAACAGGTGGGCATCTTGTGCAGCAAATCCAACCATAGTGGGTGTAGTAAGGCTCACACCCAGCCAGAGCAGCCAGGAAAGCATTCCAGTGCCTGTTTCACTGGAGCACCCTGCCTGCACTCCATGGGAAAAGGTGGCTCATCTCTTGAATGAGGCTCTAACTTCTGTAGAGAGACCATTGTTTCTGTGTGTTTTTTCTTTAGCTTTAGTGCCATCCATCCTAGGCAGCACAAATAATAAAAGGAAGAAAGGCAGGAAACAAAGTTAGTAAGTCATGGGCTGTGTTTGGTTAAACAGTGTCTTCAGGCTTCAAAACTAATGCATATGGAAGGGGGTGTTGTGTAGGGACACTCAGCTTCCTTCCTCTGAGTTAATTAACCTCCTTCACCTCCATGCTGTTATAGACACAAGAAGTTCTACTGCATATGTCAAGGGCATAATTAGCACAGGCTGAGCAAACCACACATACAGACTGGAAGCGTGACTGCAAGATGGACAGAAGTGAAAGCCAGCCATGGACAGGGATGGTGAGCACGGCTGACATAGTGTGGCAGGAGTGAGTCTGAGCTGCTGCAGGGAAAGGGCTGCCCCTTTTCTGTTCCCTACATCTGCTGTCTGCACTTGCAGGGTATGGATGGGAGGCTACATCCACCAAAGGTGTGTGGATTCACTCCCCAGGGAGATGTCAAGGGCCAAGAGCAGCTTGGTAATGGAGAAAACTCAGTTTGTATTCATTGTACCCAGTGGGCTCACACCTCCAGCATTTCCAGCTTCTTGATACCCAGAGGACACAACCTTCCTCCCTCACTCAGCATGATGACAGGACTTCATGTGACCTGTCTTTGTCATATAGAAGGGTTCCACTGTCCCTGCCACCTCTGCAGCTCCCAACACCTCTGCAGCCAGCACTCCAGACCCTCAATAACCCAGGTTCTGTATTCCCATCTCTTACGGTGATGACATCTCTGCTGCCATGAAAGTGAACCCCTCAGAAGGGAACACTGAGGTGGAGCCCTACAGTGTTTTGTTGATGCAGGGAAGCCTCACTGCTTGATGGCAGGTCTTCAAGGCTCTCTGTGAAGGTGTCCACCACTGTTCACACAGCTCATTTGATGTGACTGTTGTGCCTCACTCCTCAATTTCAATGGATCTTTCCATGTCTGTTGATCATCTCCATCCGTGCTTGTTCTTCTTCCTGCCACTTCATCTGTTAGGTTCTTCTGTTAAATTTCACCATATTGATTGCAAGCAGCTTGGGGCTACACCACTCCATGACCACAGGAGATCCATGTCATGCAGATCCCTGTGAATGGAAGGTGAAGAGGAGCAAAACAGAGAAGGTTAATGATTCCCTGTAAACTCTCAGCCCTTCTGCAGCTGACAGCTTCCCACATCGCCTCCTTTCTTCTCCCCAGAATCACAAAACACGCATGCAAAACATCCCCAAATTTCAACTGTTGCTGTTTTAAAGGAACATAGCACTCGTTCCAGCTGCAGGCACTAAATCATCCCGCTTGCCCTGGACGTGCGCTGAGAAAGTAAGGCTGGTGATGAATGGGGCTGTCTATATTTACATTGGGAGCAGAACAGCTGTGTGAATCTCACTGTGCAATGAGTACTCTGTGCAAACTCACATCCCCCTTGCATCTTCCTCCACTGCCTGGTGACAGTGACTGATGGTCCACTTGTGCAGCACACTGCCTGGCAGCATGCATGACTCCCTGCACCTCTTGAAAGTAGAGGGGAGCACCTAACCCCCCACACATCGGAGTTGCTGTGTTTCTTTGGCAAGTTTTATTTCCTGTGATGACTTTGCAAACAAGAGGGACATGGAACTAAAAGACAAGTGCTGGTGAATTGCAAGAAAAAGAGAGGAGGAGAAAGGGTGGCCTGGCCATTCTTGCATGGAACTGGATTAAACATCTAGTTGAAGGTGTTCCTGATCATTGCAAGGGGTTGGAACTAGATGACCTTTGAAGGTCCCTCCCAACCCACACTGTTCTACAATTCTATTACCCTCGTAATCCTTCAGACAAATGCTCAAGGTGAATATTGATGCCAATATACTGTGTGCAATCAGACTGCAGTTCTCTGCATAGAGCTCTGAGACTGGGGGGTCTAAGAGGAGCTTAAAATGTTGGTAAAACTTAAGCAGTGTATGAAAACCCAGTACAGGCTTCCCATCCCTTTCCACACTGTCCCCTTCCTTGATCTGTGCTGTTGGCTACTACCTCACTTGGTGGCCCAACTCAGCCCTAGGTAAGAGGAAATACTTTGTTCTTCCACCAATCTCTATGCAATCCTGCCCCTGACATTGAACTTCACTCCTTCCGAGCAGGCTTATGGATCTGCCCATTTTCCTCATAAGCTGTATCCCTGCAACTCAGCAGGAAAGTTTCCAGAGATGACCATGGTCATGAAGTCAGGGCCTTCATTGCAATTAGCACATCTCAGCAAAATGAATCTCTTTCACCACATCAGTATATTCTAAGGGGAAAAATAAGGAAGTCCCAAATCAGTCAGCACAGTTCTGATTATAACCCTCATTATTATTATAAGGATTATAATTCCATTATAATTCTTAGCTGATAGAGATGTGGTGGATACAAGCAACAGAATTATGGAGAAGGGAATCAGCTGTAGTGTTGTCTACATCTCACATACCTGGAGGTAAAACAAGAGGTTGAGGAAGGAAAGATGCGATACGACTCTGATACCTTCATCCATATAAAGTCTTTAATTATAGCAGTCAGATGGCTCCAGTGCACCAGGAGGAGTCCTGACAGTATCTGAAGACAGGCACTTGGCACTGTGGTTTGGAGATACAACACTCTATGAGACTCTTACCTGTTCTAAGTAGTCCGAGATGAAGAGAAAAGGAATAATTACTGGCTCCATTTATATAGACTGCTCCTGTAGCAGACCACAGGAAGAGTTACCTTGAGATCCAGACTTAGCACAGGTTCCTTTGAAGTAGGGTTTAGCCCACAGCTATCATCCACACCAAGAGCCAGTCCAGTCCAGCCCAGCACAAGCTGGAGAAGGATGAAGATTCAGGGCCCTTAGGTCTGAAACACATCTCCTGCCCACTACCACAGGCTGGGTTAATCACTGAATGGGGAAAAGAAAGAACTGCAAATGGAAAATGGCATTTTCAATCTGCTGGAGTGTCTGGGGAGAGGGAACAAAGGTAGACTCAGGGAAAGGCAGTGAGAAGAATGGCAGGGAGCTGGGAAGAGCTCCTTGCCTTATTCCTATGCTACTCCACTCCACACTTAGATAAAGTGGTCCCTTCTCTCCAGTCTTCTCCTTTCTAGTCACACACTCAGTTGGTTAATTCTCTCCTCGTCGAGATCAGAGATTAGATAGAGCCTGGATTTATAGCTAGTGAAAATAAAAAGAGCTGCTCCTATCAAGGATTCAAATGATTAAATATCCCAGCATAGAAATACTTTTAACTTCACTTACAGTACAATTTCACTTACACGCTGATGCAGTTGACAGCATTAACAAAAGCTGCTTGAGTAATATGGGGCCTGGAGAGAGAGAGAGAAAGAAGCTGGAGGAGAGAATGAGAACAAGGGATAGGGGCAGAAATAGAGAAAGAGAGAAATGGAATCAGATAGTGAGATGCAAAGAGAAGAGAGGAAAGGCAGGAAAAGGAAAGGCAAGGAGGAGGTTGGCTCTCTCTGCCTGCAGCATTAGAAGTACAACAGCTAAACCAATTAAACAATGAAAGGAAAGCAAAGGATTAAATGAAGGGCTGTGTAAAACAGCTCCACTAATCCAGCTCATTTACTGCTCTTTATTCTCCATTTCCCTCTCATGTTGATCCTCTGATTCAACAGTGCCAGGCCCGCAGTGCCTTGCTTCTCGTGGTGGGTCCCATTCACTCCATTTCCAGCCCTGCCATGCTGAGTGCTGGCCAGGGCTGGGGACAGCAGCAATAAGAAATCACAGCCTGAGCCTGGGGATGCTCTTACACAGGTAAATGAGCCCGTACAGAACTTTGTTTGCACCCATGGTTAGATGGATCCTGCTCTCCAGCCAAACTCGTTTCAGGACAAGCTCACCAAGAGCTGTGAAATGGGACTATCCTTCCTACCATCAATACCAGCAGATCAGAGCAACTGTTTCTCTATGGGTGCTGCTGGCAAGACCTATCGTGAACAAAGCCTCTAGGCTGCTGTGGTGAACCAAAGGACAATGAGGAATTTTCAGGACAGTTTCTGCTCCTGCCTCCTCTTTGACTCCTCTGTTTTTCCCTCATTCCCTTCTTTTTCCCAGATTAACAGATACAGGAGCCATGAGGTCCAGGAGGGACACAGCACTGGAGGGCTGCACCTCTCATCCAGCATCCAGGCATACCCAGCATTGTATCAGGGGCTGCAGGCAGCAGAGTGGGAAGGAGCATTTCCAGGCCCTGTGCCCCACCTCCTCCATTGCCCTGCTGATACTGGGATCCAGCACAGCTCCCCACACCTGCTGTGTGGGTCAGGGAGTCTTATGGGGCAAGTGACTGATAGCTAAAACGCAACAAACAGGAGGTTGATGGTGACCAGCATCACTCACCCACCTTCTCCTTTACCTTCTCCTTTACCAGTTATACATCTCTATCTCCATTTGCCTGATGTCCAAGAATGATTGCTTCTTTTCTGGTTCCCTCTTGCAGTTTTGATCCCAGCCTCAGGGAGAGCAGAGGGACAGCAGAGCAAGTCATTTGGGGAAGGACTTGTGTGCTGGGGGGGAAGCGTGGCTCCCCAGAGGAGGTTATCTGTGCCTGGTCACCGACAGCAGGGATGCTGTGCTGTTTGGAAATGACTTTTTTTTCCCCTTCAGCACTCCAGAGCTACGGATCATTTGAATTCACTCTCTCCTTCCCTTTCGTGAGACAGAAAGGCCCCAGCCGTACTTGAAATGAGACAGATGCTTATGGAACTGCAGTTTTAAAAGCATTTTTCAGTTGAGTTCTCTGCTTTTCTACACAGAGCAGTCCAATGTGAGCTGACTAATAAATGCATTATCTTTTTTTTCCCCTTCCCTTTCCTAGGAGGGTTTGATATGGCAGCTCCATAGATCAGCCTGGTCTCCAGGGATATTTCTGCCCTAAACAAAATGGAAATTGTCTGCCCCCTCACAAGCCCTCAGTGACTCATACAATAAAGAGTAGCCATAAATATTTGGGTAATTACAGTCTGTTCACCTAAATTCCAGAAGAGGCAGAGCTCACTTGGTGTCCTCAAAACAGCCACTGCGTGTTGCTCTAAGCACCCAAAATTGCCCCCTTATGGACCGCATGCAGGTAGTGTGGGTTCACCTCTTGAGATGGAGTTAGCAAAGGTTGGGAATGTTTCATAGCAGAAGGATGAATGTTGTGCAATGAATATTAAGTTGGATGCTGTACTGCTTTATACACAGTTCACACAGAGCCTTTTGCCTATTGCCCCATCAAAGGTCATCAAGATCACACTATAGCTGTCTCCTTGACATGGAGATGAGAAGCCTGCACCTGAAGCAAGCATCCACTGAAATCTGCTGCAGCCAGGCTCCCCATGCAGTGACAGTCCTGGAGATTAATGTGGTTTATGATGTTATTATTACTGTGTTGTTGTTAATATTTTACTGCTTGTTGTCAGCACCCTGTGAGGCTGATCCAGTTATACATATATCTGATCTGGGTGGTCTGCAGCCCTTTGTATGCTCCCTGGAACGGTTACACTAAGGCTCATGTCATAGCTATTTGATGCTGCATAAAATTACTGCAAACACAAAAGTGGATGAAGCACAGTTTAAAAGCAGTGATTCAGGGAAGGTTTGTGCTGTGTTATTTCTCTTCATCCATCTATCAGCTGAGGGGGAATTACAGGGTCTGCAAGTACCCTTAAAAAGCCCTCTTTGGAATCAGCATGTCTGGAGCAGCGCTGCCTGCAAGCCCCAGCAGCCTGCCTTGTCTCAGTGGCTCCTCTCTGCTCTTTGATGACCTCTTGCAGCTCAGCTGATGGCCACAGTGACAGAAAGGCCACAGATTTCCTTTTTCCCAGCCCAAGGCAGTCAAATAGGCATAGAGTGGGTCTGCATGAAGTGCCTTTCTTTCTTGACTTTCCAGCAATGCCCCGAAGAGCATCTCCACTGTGTGAAAAGTGAGCATCGTTGGCTTGCTTGGACCACAGGTATCCAACAAGCTGAGAAGTTGTGCTGCTCCTGCCAGAGGGAGGGGTGGACAGATCTAGGGAAATCCATTTGGACTGGTCAAGAGAAGGGAGCTCTCCAAGAAGCTGGTGACTGGCACCTACAACATGGGAATGAAGAGATGTAGGTAACCAGGCCCAGGTACCTCCAGAGACTTGAGCAACCCTAGGGCCTGGTATCAGACCTTGTCAGACACAAAGTTCCTATTACAACCTGCTGCTCTATAAACTCTTCATTATATCTATTCTTCATCCCCTCCCTTTTCTTCCTGCTACTTAAAATTGTTTCTTTCCTTGCTATGGGTGGCAGTGCTTCTAATCAGCACTTTCCTTGTCTAATTGCCTCATTGCGAGCTTCTCCCTGAACCTGTCAGACACAAACTCACACTTCTTGCCTTACTTGTCACAAGAAAAATTGTTCTTTTAAATGTGTCTGCGAGAGGCACAAGGACATTGAATACTCCAGGGAGAGAGAAGGATGGAAGAGTGACTAACTGCAGTTAGTCATTACATGGTATTTCTAAAAGTCATCCATCCCCCCGAAACTACCTGAGAGATACACAAACAGAGAAAAAAAGAAGCCTCTGTCTCAAAGACATCACCGTCCAAAATATGTTGACACTGAAAAGTCCCTGTGGAAGTTATACCTGTTGTGATTACAGCAGAGGATGAGTGGATTACTCGCTGAAACAAGCCATCCATGGCAGGAAGGATTATTTTGCATGTTAGAGGGAGATCTGGGGACTTAAAATACTAATACCCTGTTAATGATTAATGTATCTGTTGCATAGGAACCTGCCTGCTGACCTGTTCACTCTCTGTCTCAACCACATCAGATGTGCTAGCAGAGAAAGTAAGTTTGCATGGCTTTGCTGTACCAGTGTTGCATTCAGGTAAGAAATTGCTATGCTGCTCATAACTGAGTTTTACCTCCCACATTCAAGTCCTCTGTTATCCACCTAAATCAGATTATTTGTGAAGCACATTGATGTTCACCCCTGGTGATAGCAGGAGAGACTTTCAGGCCAAGGTATTTGTGGTTGTCATCTCCTGATGAGAAGATAACAGTGTTCTTCCATGCCACTGTCACATTAGCTTTAGTGCTGGTAGATTTGCTTATCAAAGGGTGGCAGAATGATGGAGCAGGGTTAGATGTTTGTGTAGCTCAGCCTAGCTAAGACAAATGATGACCTTGGTTTTACCTCCAGCTGCTTTGTCTTGGGCTAAAGCAGGTGACAGGGCTGATGTCACATCTCCAGGTCTTGCCTGAAGTAATTTGGAGAGCTCTCTTTTCATGGCAGTTACATTGGTGACATATTGGTCTTGTCCTTTACATTTCACCCCATAGGAGCAGATTGGCTCTGTGGCACTGGACAAGCAACTTCAGAGCAGGGTTCCTCTCACCTCTTCAAGTATTAGTCGGCAAACAAAGCTTTATTCTCAGTAAATAACATCTTTGTGTTATTTACAAGGGTTCTGTGCCTTGCCTACAAATGAGGAGGTCACAGATGTTTTCTTTTCCTGTTTTCCCTTTGTGTTTTAGAGGGTGTTTTTGGGATGGGGCTCAGAGAGGCCCCTGTGGCACTGGTGTTTGCAGAGCTTGCTCTTGGCAGCAGTGGCAGCAGGAAGTGTTAAGGAACTGTTGGTGACTTATACCTGGCATTGCTCTGTTCTTGCTGGCTCTCTCACGGGGCAGCTTGGAAGAAGTTTCCCCCCATCCTTCTCTACCTGCCCAGGGTTTCATCACTTCTGCTCAGCTGCAGAGCTGGGAGTGCTGGCTCCTGGCAGGTAAGCAGCTACGACCTCCTGGTGAGGCAGAAGCACAGAGACAGCAGCAGGGCACAGTTAGAGGGCAGAGTAGAGAGGGGGAGAGATTGACTGGGAGCTGCTGTTAAGTATTTCACCTGTCAAAAGAATGACTTGAACCTGCATATTTAAGCTATGAAAATAATGCTTCAATCAAGGCAAGCTCTGCTGTTCACAAGGACAAAGCTAAGGCAACATCTTCTCCTTGTCTCAGAAAATTAATTTAAAATTTAAAATGTGCAGATTTCGATAGCAAGAGAGAAAGGAGGGAAAAGGAGAGAAAATGATGCTTGTGCATGGACTTTAGTCCCTGCCCCTCATGCAGTGGGGATATGCCATAGCACTTTTTTCTTGGAGCAAAATGTATGCATCCATGCCTTAAAGTCCAGTTAAAGCTCCCAAAGACAATATTAGTCTCAAAAGAGATTTTACCTTTAAGTCACCTTCTGTACTGATTCCCTGTTCCCTGCTCCCTTCCCAGGAAGGTACCTTACAGTCTCTGTCTCACAGAGAGCACCCATCTCCCATCCCACACATCCATGAGAGCCCAACCATGACCTCAACTGTCTTCAGACCAAGTCATCTCCAGTGCTGAGAGCTCTGCCTACCTCCTGTGCAGGTCCTCCAGACTTATACTAAGTAAAACAGAACTGATTTTGGTGCCTTTTCTTATTAGGCCAATAATTCTTTCCCTACGCTTTCCAAATCCCTGGCTGTCTGAACTTGGGACACAAATGACTCAAACCATGCATTTCGTGTCATTTGTGAATCATTAGGCCTCACTTAAGAGGCTTTGCATCACTCCACGCTCATCTATATAATCCCAGCCTAATCCTGGGCTTTGGCCAAATGGCATTCAAGCTTCACTTCTTTTTCTTTACTTTCAGTTCTTTATGAGTTATGGAGTTATTCAGGCACTTCCCATTGAGATGAATTGAAAACACACAAAAGGAAAACGCAGTTTCCCAAGGGGAAAACTTACATTGGGAAACATTGAAACATTGTTTGTTTGTTTTAAAACTCAACATGCAATGTATGTATTTGGCCAGAAAAAAAGGCAGATTAAAAATAGAACCGTGGGTCAAATAGTTCCATTTATTAAGTGCTTTGCTTGAAAGCAATTCAACAAAACACTAAACATATTTTACTTATGACACACTAAGTGCTGCCTTATAAAAACCTGTAAGCTGGACCCTTCTGCTTTAGCAGTTGGGCTCTCTGGAGAAGCATTCCTCTTGTACTTTTGATTCGTGGTATTTCAGGCTCATTACGGGACTCTGGGGTAATTTTGGATATCTCTTTGCAATTCTGTTATCCATATGCTTGCAGCAAGCTGACACTTCTACAACTCCAGCATGGAGAGCATCACTAAAGACAAGTCGGTGTTTAACACTGAACATCTCTGAAAACTATTCAGGGAAATTCCATAAATCAAACCAAAATATTTTGTTTCATTTTTTTTTGTTGTGATTTGAATTTTTCTTATTTTTCAAAAATTGGAACTAATTACAATGGAAATTTCCAAAGTAAAATATGCTTTCGATTTGGAGCCTAGGGAAAACCAGTGTGACATTTTAACTGTGCCCTGGTTGCATCTCTACCTTTACAATAGGTTTTGGCATCTCCATCACAAGTCTGTGGTGGTAGGATAGAAATATGGCTCACTCCAGTGATTCCTATGGGTTACAGGACTGCTTATTTTTAAGATATGCCTAATAAAATGCTTCTCATTTTCTTCATGGCACTTGGTGACTCCAAGGAAACCCCAGACCCCCCCATCTCCATAGTCTTTGTTACCTTATGGTCTCTTATGTAGACACACGTCTATTTTCTCACCCTGGGAATAAGGATAAGGACCAAAGGTTTCATCACCATCAATGTTTTTTGGGGGCATATTTATCACCAGTAAGGTACATATTGATTTCAAACCAGTCTTGGTTGCCTGAACTCTGGGGCTGGCAGTCTGTGGACATCACTTCAATCTGTTCAGCACTCCCACACCTAGGGTGCCCTCTTTTTATTTTTAAGGCATGTAATAAAGCACAAAATTAATTCCATGTCTGATTTATGCCCAAAGCCACCATTCTGTGTTCTTCCGGCTGGGATCTGATTGGATTTCATTAGATTCTTTGCAATAGAGGCAGATAGTTTTCTTCAGGTTGATGTCTGAGTGCTTCTGAGGTTGCCTATGGTTGGTTTGTTATTGTTGTTAAACAGCTGAAAAATACTTTCTTCTATTTGTCTGTATGGAGCTATTCAAACAAAAATAAAGCACATGTCTTTTTAAAGTCAAAAGCACAAGTTTTGCATAGATTAAGCTGTTCCGTTATTCTTTTGTTATTTATTGACTATTCAGTCTCATTAAAAAGTATTGTCACGGGATGCTTTTGGCACATTTATAACAAATCCAGCTAATTATTTACCTACATAGACTCTTGCAGGCCTGCATTTACTTACAGTTCTAGCTTAGCAACTATCATCTATAAAAAGAAATAGACTAAACATGCCTAGATGGGCTGGCAAACACTTCTCCTACCTGATGCTTCCAGAAGGAAATAAAATATTCCCCCCCTGCTCTGTTGATCCTACCTTTGAGAACAGATAGGCTTAATGATATGACTGGGAGTTAGCAAACCCATGTTCTGTGAGGCCAGATAACAGGGACTGCAATAACACACATCACGTTGTCAAAGCAGAAGCCGGCACTCACCCTTCATTAAACACTCATGGTCTGACTCCTACTTCCTTGCTGCCAGAATGAGTTGTCCTGCTCTTGATCATGTTACCGCCAGCTTAAAAGGAGTCTGAGTGTGGCCCTGACAGGATGTAACGTAAGAAAAGGAATAAAAATAAAGTTTAAAAGAAGAAGAAACAGTGAAATCAGAAGAGGACAAGCTGGGGAAATAACCAGAGTGACAGGAAGAAAGCAACACAAGGTGATAACAGAGCAGAATTTAACTCACACTTAAATGTTTTCCTATATAACAAGACTAAACTGTCCTTGATGTTCGTCTGGGCTCCACCAAGAAAGAAGTGCCTAAACCATTCTTCAACACACTGCAATTGTTTAAGGAGCCAAAAGCAGCATGTGCCCCAGCTGGGTACATCCGTGGCTGTAGCCCAGCCTGTGTCATGCTTGCTTCCGCCCTGCCTGATGCAAGAAAGAATTTCATAGGAATCACCAATTTCTTTAAGGTCTGAGATCCCAGCTTGCGGCTAATTATAGAAATAAATAACTAGTGACTGGAACCATCTGTTCTTTATTTGGCAATGCCTTTCTTCTCCATGAAATTAGCACACCTGCAACCTCCGCCTCTTCCTGAGGATGGGTCACTCTGCCCTCTAAACTGCAGGCGAATTGCTGGAGCTCTGCAACCCTCTGGAGATGCTGCTATTTCTCCTCCTTCTCCTGCCCTCCAGGGGAAAGTAATTAATATGCTCAGTTGAGTTTCATTACTTATTCAGGTTGAGGAAAAGCAGTGACAAGGAGCTACAGGAGTGAACAGCTATTTGTCACCGTGGGCTGAACCTCATTATCAGTTCACAGGGTGAATGGAGGGCTGGGTTCTGGCACTCCCAACAGCCAGGCTGCACCGGAATGGCAGAGGAGGAGTGTTTGTATGAGACAGGGGACACACATGCAGCAGCAAACAGCATCTGTGTTGGGGAGCCCAAGGGGTGAAGCATGGTGGCAAAGGGTTACATCTTTCCCATCAGATGGGATGGACACAACCCAAATCCAGACAATTAAACAAGACTTTCCCTATGTCTTCAGCAAGGGTAAAATCAGAGTGTAACATCAGAAATCCTATTCTTCTCTCGCTTGTTCTTCCCCGATCTCTCATTTCCCTTGTTTTAATCTCTTGCACTGAGGTGTTTGGTCCAACAATGATCATGGGGATGAATTCTAAAAGGATTATTAATTTCACTCTGTTTTTTTCCATTTTAAGTTTGACTTTTAGCTTAAGTCGAAAATATTTCAGGTCTTTAGAGCCATAATTAGACATATTGTCCTTAGCCAAATGCCAGGTAATTTGTACGCACTTGAGGTAAATCTTTCGCTGGAAAGCTTGGCAAATATTGAAATATGGAATGAAAACCAATGGAGGCATGAACGGAGAGAAAAACCCTACACAACTATTTTAAACATTTTAAATGACTTTTTCTTCCCCCTCTCATTGGTAAATATTTTACTTATTCTAGCATTGAGCAAATCTTCCTTTCCGGGCCTCTGAGTGTCTTTTTTCTCTCATTAATATCCTTTTCCCCCACCTTATTTGAACAAATGATAAAGACCTGGTTATTTTTCAAATTCACATCCTACACAAGATCCAGATGCAGGAACCAGCACCATGTTAATTCATTCTGGGCAGGGAGGGTTTTTTTTTCCTCCTACTTTTAGATGAGAGGGAGTTTTCTTTTGGGCTGAAAACATTCAAAGGAAGTGCAGCACTTTGGGAAATAGCACAAAAAGGGACTTTAGCGGAAGAGAGAAATGAAAAAGGATGGAGAAGTCGAGCAGTGACAGAGGCAGTCAGAGGATTTACAGATCCTTTTCCCTGACAATGTAGACAGCTCTAGGAGGCTGCCTTCTCTTTCAAGATAAAGTCACTTGTCATTCTGTTAGAGAAAGACAAGGGATGTGTCAGGAGTTATTTGAAATGTAAAGTATTGTTTTTAGCTTCTTTTTCGCTCATTATTGTAGCAGCAAAGGACTCTTGTCTGTGCTGATGGAGAGGCTGCAATTGCCGCAGGTAAGGAGGGCTGCAGGACCGAGGGGGCTCAGAAATTCCCAGCGCTGGGATAGACCAGAGAGAAAAAAGGGATGTAGGGACTCACAGTACTGAAGGCATGGGACAAAGGAATAGGTTTGCAAAGGGAAGGAGGGGAAACAGGAATAATCAGTAGCTCTGTCATGCTGACCAGCTCCAGAAGTCCTGCTGGTGTATAGGGCAGCAGTAGGTAAGGGACAGGCTCATCATCAGGGATTCCCTAAGGACATGGGTCTGCACAGATAAGGAACCCCTGAAGATGCTCAAATGAAGGATATCAATGCATTGCCTATTTGCCAATCACAAGGCCCCAAACATTCCCTCTCTACCTCCTCACCCAGGCCCCAAGGCTAGATTTCTTCAGTGCCCTTCCTGCACTGAAGAGAAATACTCTTCCTAAAAAATTCCTCAGTGAAGTTTCTCCTCTCTTCATCAGTATTTGGAATTATCACATGAATGCCAAGTGCAGCACAGTCACAGCACTGGTCTGTACAGCAGATTTTCCTACCTAAGTTCCCTGCCCATTTCAGAGTATTCCTAGTATCTGAATAAACCCTCCTAAATTCATTCTTGGGCATCTCAGTTGCTCCACCTGCCTTCCCTTCCCCAGCTCAGTCCTCTCTGCTCCCACCGTGAAGTAAGTTTGTATGCAGCACCAGCCTGCTGCAGAGAAGTGCTGTTGATGGACTCTGAAGCCCAATGGCACAAGAAACTCCAGGCCCTAGAGAAGCTGGTTTCCAGCTCCACTAGGGAACTTATTCCCTGCTATTCCATGGATGGCAGGCAGTGCTCAGCTATCCCAGGTTTGCTTCTTTAGGCTCTCGCTGTAATGGCTGCAGTTAGCAAAATAACACCGGTGGCAGATAAGCATCAGGTAACCCATGGCAACCATGTTCCTTTAGAAAATGGGCTTCTGGTAATTTCATAAATAAACAGGCTTTTTTGTTGTTGTTGTTGGAAATGGGGGGGGGGGGGGGGGGGGGGGAACATTAGGGACAGAGGACAAAAAACTAGAGAAAGGCACCAGTTGTGTTTGTGTACACGTGTGACCAGGTACCATACACACCCCTGCTTGCTGCAGAGAGGGATGCTCCGTTGCATCCGCAGAGTGGACAACGTGTGCTTTAACCACCTTTATTTTCCCACCCATCATTCTACTTAGGGTCTAGGGGCTTGGATATCCCACCAGCAATTTCCTCCAAATCTGGCAGGCAACTGCTAAAACCTCCCATGACAGCATCAGGCCTGCAGATGAGATTAGATAGACGTATAGACAGGGTGGCAGACAGTGAGACGGGTATTTGTGCAAGTTGCTGTTACAAGATGAGGCTGATTATATTCCATTCTGGGTTTGATTAGATTGCATAAGTAGACAGACCAGCAGAAATGAGCTGCCTGGTAGAGCAGGACATTTAACTAAAGGTCAGACAAAATTGCCCTGGAAACTGGTAGGCACAGCAAAGTGTGGAGGTGGAGATGTTAGGGCTGGTTTCTGTTAGAGAGATGGGAATAGAATTTAATTGGTAGACTTTCTGAAAGCTTTGTACATGCCTCACCTCCAAAGTGCCCTGCATAAGCACACCCATTCTGCAGCATGCACACTGCAGTGCTCCCCTTACAGCACAGGGATACCATGCCAGCACCCCAAACCCTCAATGCACAATCCAAACCCTTGCTGCATAGCCACAGGCATCCCCTGTGGACCATCCCTGGGTGCATCCAGCTGACTTAAGCTATGGAGGAGCGAAAGTACAACCTTCCCTTTGCTTCTGGGATGGCAAAATCAGCCAACAGCCTCATAACAGGGAAATACTCTCCCTCTTCATAAATGAAAGCAATCGACCAAGTCAAAACTTCAGGGGAACTGACATTCACAGGCTGTGTTGACGGCATCTGTGTTATTTTTTCATATATACTTTTCCCCCCTTCTAAATTAACTTTTCCTTTAAATACATTTTTCCAGCAGGCCAAATAATTGGATTTTTCTTTGTTAAAAGAAGGGAACATAAATTACTCCTGTTGGGTGCAGATTAGGTTATGGGATTTCTTTTCTTCTGTCACTGTCAATGCCCCAGTGTCAGAGAGCTTTAATATTTAATGCATTCCTAATTAGTCTCCATTGGCCCAGGGCACTTAACAAAACCTGACACCAACCATCGAGTCAAGTTCATTTAGAGAGCACAATTACCCAACCATCATTTCCATACTGCAGCTGGAATACCCATGAAATTCCCTTCCCAACCCCCATCCTTGCTCCCACCTTCCCACAGTCACAAGTTAATTATATATATATATATATATATATACATATATATATAAAGAAAGAGGATTTGATTCCAGTGACAGAAGATACAAATGATTTCATTTGGTCAGGGCAATGACATTTCCAAGGCTCCTTTAATCGCTAAGAAGCTCTGCTGCATTGAACGGCATTTACCGAAGGATATTACTGCCTGTGTCACTGCTGCCTTGATGCCTTGTTGCTTTACATGCTCCAAAGATCTGAAGTTCATGCTTTCCCAAAGCTCAGGCTGATCATGTGGGAAAGGAGCATCTAGAAGGGAAAATAAAACATGATTTTAAATAACAATTATTTATTTGCCCAGGGAGACTTAGCCTTCAATCAACAGGCATGTTGCTAGTGATAGATGGCACCGAGACAGCAGTGATGATCAGAATGAGCATTACAAAGAAAGCAGGGGATGAAGGAAGAGCCTAGCTTCTCCACATCAGAAGCTGAGCCAAAGCATGGGATATCCACACTCTCCAGGTTTTGGGACTTAATCCTGGTATCACCCAGGTGCAGATCTTGATAAATCCAAGAGAAACAAGCTCTGAAGCGGTGTCTGGAAGCACCGACCTTTCGCTGGTGGCTCTAGGGACACCAGCAATGCAAAGTTCAGCTTCACGAGTTCCCACCTAGAGAGAGACTTTGGCTCTTTGCCCCAGAAAGCCTTGAGTATAACTGAGCTGAGCAGGAAAAGGAAGCCAAGAGATGCATCAGGACTTCACTGTTCAGGAGCACAACAACCCAAACTCCTCTGGTGCCCCCACAAAGGTCTCTGTGCTGCAGACTGGGGCTAAAAATTGTCATTTAAGTGGCAGAACTGCAATGAACTGAGCCTTTCCTGCATGTTAATGACACTGAGACCAATCTGCTTTGTGGGGATGCATTGGCTTGACCTTCATTTTCAAAGAAGAACACAGAAGCCTTCCCATGGATTAGATCAACAATTACAGAAGACATAATATCTGTAAAATCTGTCACTAATTTCAATGGCAACAACAAATGCAAAACATGTGTCACATGCTGAAGAATAATTTAATTTGAAGGCTTAAAAAGTGGTCCATTAAGAAATATAAATTGTACAAATTAATTAAAAATTATTGATAAGAAGGGGACTGGAGCACCTCCTGTGTGAAGACAGGATGAGAGCATTGAGGCTGTTCAGCCTGGGGAAGAGAGCTGCATGGAGACCTCAGAGCTGCTTCCAGTGCCTGAAGGGGGCTGCAGGGGTGCTGGAGAGGAGCTCTTCATTAGGGACTGTAGCGATAAGACAAGGGGTGATGGGTTCAAACTGAAACAGGAGAAGTTAGGGTTAGAGATAAGGAAGAAGCTCTTCCCTGTGAGGGTGCTGAGGCGCTGGCACAGGGTGCCCAGAGAAGTGGTAAATGCTCCATCCCTGGCGGTGTTCAAGGCCAGGTTGTACAAAGCCTTGGGTGACATGGTCTAGTGTAAGGTGTCCCTGCTCATGGCAGAGGGTTGGAACTGGATGATCTTCAGGTCCTTTCCAACCCAAACCACTCTATGCTTCTATGAAAACTCACCATCAGCTCCCTCCTCACACTTTTCAAGCTGCTCTTGAGGATGAAGCCCTCTGAGCAATACACTCTTTGCTATGTAAACTCTTCCAGGTCTCACAATGCCAAATCTTAAACTGCACAGTCAATTTAAGTCATTTGCAGCTGAACCTGTATTCACAAATCTCAGAGTGCTGCTGCCCTTCATATGTGGGTTACTTGAAACTGCAGCTGGTGCCATTTGAAGTGTTTGATCCAAGCTCATTGACTTCAATGGAAATTTCTTCCCACCCATGCCATGAAAATAGGGTTTGGTTTTTTTTTTTTTCCTAAGAAGAATCACCCAGCTCTGCTATTTATCTGTATCTGTTCAATATGCAGGAAATAAATCCTTCCACAGCTTCTAAACTGTCTTAAACAGAGCACTAAGAAAGTCCATTTCATGAAATGATGACATTCCTCTTCAGTGAGTGAGGATCTCGTGGTTGATCCTGTATATGCATCTTCATCCTCCTCGTCCAAAGAGGCAACATATGAAGGGTTAATGTGGAATATTAACTTGTTAGACTGTTGATCTGCCTTGGAGCCATCAGAAGCTTAAATAGCCAACAGTTAATTAAAAATAAACTGACACTTTACTTTAAGGATAGTTTTAATAACCATTTATAAATGTTACATTAAAAATTCATGCACTGTTATCAACTCCTGCTAAGGATTTACAGCACAATGGAGGTGTCATGAATGTTTTATAGCTGCTGTGGAAAACCTCATCCTGAACAGATATTTTTTCAGAGGTCTCTATGTCTTTCCAGGGCTGCATCCTACGTACCCAAGTTAACAGCAGTGTGGCAAATACAAGCAGCTTCTCAAGATGCCAGTGCTTAAGTTTAGTCTTTGCTCTACAACATATATGGCCAACATAGCAGAGGCCTCAAAGATCTTGAGAAAGTGTTTAAAAATGCTTCTTTCTGCTCTAAAACAGTCCATATAGCCACAGTCCTTAGGATCAGCTTCACCTCCATGTGTGATGCATCCTATGTACCTGAGTCAACAGCAGCGTGGCAAATACAAGCAGCTTCCCAAGATGCCAGGCTGAAGTTTAGACTTTGCTCCGCAATGTACGTAGCCAACATAGGAGAGGCCTCAAATACCTTGTGAAAGTGTTTAAAAATGCCTATTTCTGCTCTAAAGCAGCCCATATTCCTTAGGAACAGCTTCTCTTCCCTGTGCAAATGCACACATCGGATCAGTTTTCCCTTTCAGAACGTCACAACCCCCAGGAGGGGCACAATAAACAGTCAGGGGCCTCCGAAAGTGAGGAAAATATGATTACAATCTAAACCAGAGAAAACAGCCTAATGCTCCAGAGTAATCTTCGTCAGCCTCTCCAAATGCATACACACACAAGCAAACACATCCACAAACACAAACCCATCCTCGCTGCGCATCGCTATGAGCTTATCAGGGGTAGATTTTTTTACTCCTCTTTGCAGCTGAGGAGAGGCAACAAAATGGTTGTGCTTTGAATAAGCAGTGTTTGACCTGGAAAGCATTGAGAAACTCAGTGTGCTGTTGACTCAGAGCTCCCGGGTCTTCCTTTCCTGTCTGACTGCGGTTGCAATGTGTGATCTTACCTTTCCCAAAGCCTTCCCTCCCCATCTGTCAGGAGGGAGGATAATGCTTCCCAATCATAGTGGGCTTGTACAGATAAACCCATTAATGTGTGGGAGGTGGCAGGATAGTACAATGATAACTGTTACTGCAAAGATTATAGATAAATTGAAAGTCTTATTGTCATTATTAGCTATTTCAAAACGAGCTGCCTTTGACAATGTTGCTGCCCCTTTTGTTGTAACTCTCTGCAGACACTGGCATGATTGAAGCTGCCTGTCTGCATGCATGTGGGAAACAAATCTAATCTTACGGTTACATGCTTATCTATGCTACTCCTACCTCATTCTGTGTATCACGCTGCAAGTGATATTAAGCAGGTGAGCTGCTGTGTGCTGAAAGGAGGGAGATGTGGCTGCCAAGGCCCTGCATGGCACTCAGGCACAGAAGTGATTAAATCCACAAGGTGAGGGCCTGACTGCCTCCTTTGTGCTTAGTACCTTCCATGCAAACACAGATCCTCGCCATGCGCGCACTGATGGAGAGCAACCTTCAAACTCTGCAGCCAGCCACCAATCAAACTGGCATTAACCTTGTGTGCCTTTTTCCTTTCTTTTTTGTTCTTTCCTGTTTTGCTGCCTTTTAGAGGAAAGCTTCTGTGAGCATTGGCTCTAGGGCCTGGCAAGAAAAAGGTTAAATATGACTGAAAAATCCTTGGTGTCAAGCAGGTGCCAACCTCTAATGAGGGTAATTGATAATACAATGTTCACAGGTAGCAGAAACCCTCAAGACTGCTGTGCAAACACCCCTGAAGAGGAGATGAAGATGAAGTAGACATTTGCCCAGGTTCTCAACAAATTTGCACCCTTTAAAGCAGCCAAATCAATGCTGGATTTTATCCTGCTGAAGCATATCCCTTGCAGGATCTCCCAAGCAACCCCATTCTCCTCTCACTCCCTTTCCAGAAGCAGCAGGGTTGAGGACAGCATCCTCAGAGGCCAAAGCTACACTAGTGTAAAGCATCTCAGAGCTGCAGGGTAGTCTATAGGGGCCATATGCCACTATAGGTGACAGGTTCATGCTCCCCAGAGCTCACAGGGGCACCCAACCAGCAGATCTAACACCCCCCCCAAAGTGGATGAGGAAACATGGGCTGATTTTAGCGGGTGACAGGCACAGAGATGCCGTAAGATGTTGTCCTCTCCACCCTGCATTCCCACTCTCTCTTCGTCTGCGCTGTTCTCTGAATTATTTTCATTCAGGGCAACTTCTCCTCTGTTCCCTCCAGTGACGACAGTTTTGTTCTGCTGGAGTCGTGAGGTTCACTAAATATAGTGAAGGGCTGTTTCTGCAACGACTTCAAAAGCTTGTTTCATTTGCTTGGTGCCTTTCATCCTTTGTTGTCCCTGGTTGTGTTGGACTCCCAGCTGCTACCCAGCCTTATCTGCTCAAATTTCTGCTGAGGACTTGGAGGCAACACAGTCAAAACCCATTTGTGATACCCAATCTGGAAGCTGCTACTCCCCAGCTCAAATGAACAGGGACTCAAAGGAACTTCACACGTACACGTACACACACACACACACGAAACTGTTGTGGATGCCACCATCACATGCTCTGAAAGGGTTTCATCTGAAGATGCTGAAGGTTGGACAGAGCCTTGGGCAGCATAGTCTAGGATGAGGTGTCCCTGCCCATGCAGGAGTGTTGGAACAAGATGATCTTAAGGTCCTTTCCAACCCAGACCATTCTATCATTCTTTGATTTTATGATGTGTGCATGGAGATGCAGAGGACGTACATCCCACATATGCTCAGGGGCTTCCAGCTGCATATGGCCACCTTGAGCAACACTCAGAGAAGGCCCTTTGGGCCATACTGAGCACTGACAACCATATCTGCTTCCCCACCACAAGCTTGTTCGTGCTGTGAAACACCTCTATGCAAGTCCCAGTCATGGGACATGCTGCTTTTAGCACTGTCTGTCCTTGCAGACAAGACACTGTGAAAGCCATGCAACACCCAAGCACATAACGCTTTGTGTTTCAATCCCCCACCTTCACTTCCTTAGAAGAACAGGAAAAAGAAAGGAATAGGAACAGATAGCCTTGTGCTGAAACTGGACCAGATATCCCATCCCTCCCCAGGGTTATCCCCTTGTGGTGGTTGCCAGCTCCCACAATCGTCACAGCACCCCATTCATCCTCTGGTTATGCTATAGCTGCTATGAGCCAGGAAGAAATGATGTTTTAAGGATCCAATTGGCAGTTTTACACCAGATCCTGAGGAACTTGATGCCTGTGCATCTGCCATCAGACCCAGGCTTCAGGTAAGCCTATACACACGCATGGATGCACAAGAGGCTTCTTTGCACAGAAAACTCAGACTCGGCTGCATTCAGAGTGCCTACCTGGGCCTGTTTGCTCCTTGTATTATTGCCACGGGAGGATCGTTGCCATGTGTTCACTCACCCAAACCTCCCCGTAGCATTTGGGATCCAATCCTCTCGGTAACATCAAGGTGAGGGTCATTTAAAGCTCTTTTTCATGAAAACAAAATTGAAACCCCAATAATAATAATGCAGAAGGAGGAAGAAAAAGAAAGAACCTGAGAACTTGGAGAAAACAGGCAGGAATTAAGCTCAGAGGCTTGTCTCCCTCTACTGGCCCCCAGACAAGGTACACAGGAGTCACACTCGGTTTTAGGGAGGAAAATACAGCACCAAACCCAGTCACCACCTTGGGTTTTCTTGCCCTTTCTCCATAATCATGCACAGAGCTCTGGGAGAAGTAAGGACAGGCTGAAGAGCTGTTAGGGAACGTGTCTTCTGTTCACTATTGCACACGCAAAGCAGGAACCAGCACCAGGATGTAACTAGATCCTTTTTCTTCCCCTTTTTCCTAAGGTAAGATTGTTCCCTACTGCATATGTCCTAGTGATCCTCCTGATCTAGTTTTCAAATCCCACCTGTAGATTTCCCTCTGTTTAATGAATCTGTTCCTTGCCCAACAGCTTTCCTGCAGAACTACTTAAATTCGGTGTGCAGCATCATTCCTGTGTTCCCTCCAAAGCCTAATCCAGGGTTCAGGCTCACAGGGAGAAGAATTTCAACTGTCCAGGAGCAGCAAGGAAGGCTCTGCTGAGTTTTCCTTCAGTGTTTTTGGAATGAGGGGAAGAAAAGCAGTGGCAAAGAGCACTCACATACGCAGATCTGATTTCAGGATGGAGCCGTAGAGGCTCTGTGTAATGCATTATTTCCAAATGAATTCTGTGCCTTGTACCTTCCACATGTGTGCATGGGGTGAAAAAAATCAGGATTTATTAACTAAAAAACTTCATTAGAGCAGTTTAAAACTAAAGTCTGCATCAGGGTCTGAGACAACCTGCAATTCCCATCCCTGTCCTCATGCTTTTGGAGACACTGAAGTTGCATTATACCGCTAATATTTACACCTACACAGCAAGCCTTGGTTTAGGGTTCTTTGGTACAAATCTGGGCTGAATTGCCCAAATCTTAAACATTTTCTCAGTATCAGTGATGGTTTCTTTCTGCTTGATAATCTGCCTCTCGAAACCTGTAAGAATGGGCATCGAGAATGAAATGAAATCTGTATGGATGAGCCCTCAGTCCTGTGATCATCTGTATTGCAAACTATTAGGGTCTTTCAGTGGCTCGACTCTCCAGAAATTACTCTTCTCTTTTTTTGGCTTGAAATGTTAAAGGAAATCAATGCTGTTAAGAAAAAGGCATCGTAATTTGCAGGGGAAAGGGCAAATATGGTCATTTTTAGCCATCATGAAAATCAAAATTGCTATCCCCAGCTTAAGAATTATTGTGATGAAGTTGTTTTTCCAATCAGAGCCCTCTTTGTGCAGGAGACTTCACAAGTATACTGGTTTACCTGCAGGTAAGATCTCATTGGCATTTATACTGATATGCCTGGAGGGGAAGCAGTACAGAGTCCTCCTATTATCCCTTTAGTCTGCACAAAAAAAAAAAAAAAGTTGAGAAATTTGCCATTTATGTTGCTTTTATTTTTCAGATACTTTGCCATTAATGTTATTTTTATTTTTTCCCAAAAAGCAGAAACTGCCCTAAAAAAATTCCAGCCGTTGCATGGAAATGCAGCCACCTCTGGAGAGAAACCCAAGACATTTTCAATGGCTGTTTTACACAGTGTTAGAGCACAGCGGAGGTAAGAAACAACATGTCCATCTGAAATTGTGATGGGGAGGCTGGGAAGAAGACAGTCAGTAGTTAAATACAGGAACAACGCTTAATTCCTTAATAAGCAGGTGGAAGAGAATGAATACACATGGATAGATGATTTTCTAGCTGAAATTTCCAGCCTGGATCACAGAAGCTGGAGCATCTGACAAAGCCGATAGAGCAAAGTGAGCCAACCGAAAGTGGCTTATTCAAGACATCCACCTCCAGCAGGCAAAGCTTTAGGGGGCTTCAAACCAAAAGAGGGTGGACTGGATATAAGGAAGAAATTCTTTACTGTTAGGGTGGTGAAGTACTGGAATGGGTTGCCCAGGGAGGTAGTGAATGCTCCATCCCTGGCAGTGTTCAAGACCAGGTTGGATGAAGCCTTGGGTGATATGGTTTAGTGTGAGGTGTCCCTGCCCATGGCAGGGGGGTTGGAACTGGATGATCTTGAGGTCCTTTCCAGCCCTAACTATTCTATGATTCTATGATTCTATGAAATCAGTGTTTTCTTCCAAGCCAGGTCAGCCAGCGCCCATCGACACCACAAGGTGGGGTTAGTCCAGCGTAGATCCGCTGCCGACAAATGCCAGGTATGACTACTAATTGCAGTCCCACTTCCTGCAGCAATCTCTCCATAGAGGTTTCTTACTGACCCAGCACCGTTTAGCTTGTGAGATATGATGAAATCATAGCCGGAGGGTTAATGGCAGTGGCTGCAGGCTATTAAAGCTCAGATGCCAGTCTTAACTTGTGCTGTGGGCTCTTCTTTATTCATGACATGACAGCCAGAGGATGAGGTGTCAGGCGTAACGCTAACGGTTCTTGGCACCCGTTGGTTTGCATTGCTCACAAAACTTTGCCTGATTTAGGAGGCGATTTGTGTATTTATAATTAATATGGATTAGCTATTATTATCTATGCAATATGGCAGGCAAGCAGTTGAGAGAGGTTAACAGCTGTTCAACAATGCAAATGATGCCCATGTAAAGTACAATTTAGGAATGGGGTATTAGCAACAACACACACAAGTTCAGAACCAGTGGCAAATATAAATAACCACGACATGGAAATATTCCCAAGCTTTCCTGGACATGCAGCTGAAGTGCAGGGAATGGACACTGGTTCCTGTGCTCTGCAACCAGTCTCACTCTTCACAGCAGTTATGAGTGAATGGAAAACCAGCACAGCTGGCCTCAAAACAACCATCTAAGCTTTCTGGGCTTGCTCGCAGCCAAAAAACTCCCAATGCTTTTGTTGGCACCTGGAGGTTTTGAAGAAAGGCATCAGATTTGAGAAGCATTTAGTTGGGAAGGTTGCTCTAAAAATAATCCCAAGGGAAGAGATGCTGCATCGTTGTTCTCCAGGTTTTGGTCCATTGGAAGAGATGCCGTAGCCTTGATGGGTCTGGGGATCAGCCAGAAAACCCAATGTATTCAGACCCTCCCAGGCAGTAGAGGTGAACAAGACCTGGATTATGTGCTTGTCCCTCTGCATGTGTAAATCTGGACAGGGTGCACTCCCTCTGTATGAACCTCAGAGAGCACAGAACATATTTCTCTCTAGGAAATGCTGGATGGAAATCCTGGCTCTATTTTTCATTTCCAGTCACTTCTGCTTTTAGACACTGAGTTCTGCCAGCAAGATGCCCTAAGGTAAAGTTTCTCCCCAGATTCCAGGCTCAAGGATACCTTCAAAGCCCATTACACCTATGTCAAGCCTTGCTTAGAGATTCCTCAGCAGCAACACTCTGTTAAAAGGCCTGAAAGCTTCAGCTGAAGCTTATGCCTTATTAGATACCAAGAAACCATAACTCAATGGTTCTTGTGTCTTCAGAACTCCTTATCCCTCTACAGGAACGAGGCAAGCAGGTAACTGCCTACAAATAGAAGCAGAGCACAGTGAGGACTTGCTCACCTCCTGATAGCAGCAACACATTCACCTCCTCTCCAGCATCCTGCAAGGCACTGGGAAAAGATGGAAGGGTGGTTGCCAGCCCTGCAGGTGGGAATGCTTGAAAGAAGTAGAAGTGACACAAGAGAAAGCACCACAACTCTGGTGTAGCCTCCACCATGTGGGTGATGGATGTAGCAGTGTTTGGCACCAGTGCTCACAGAGCTCCTCTTGTGCTTGTTAAGCCTGTAACTGTATAAAATACACTGACAGGAGTCCTGTTAACAGAGCAAATCCAAATCAGCTCCTCTGCTCATAACCCAGTAAAGAGCAAAGGAGTGAGAGAAGTGGGACAGCAAGGGAAGACTTTGGATTTGCACTTGGAAATCAGGTTTTGCACAGGAAGGGTTAGCTGTAGGCATTGAATGGGGTGAAAGGGACGAGGGGAACAGGAGAGGTGTATATGCCTGTGTTCAGGTCTAAATCTGAACAGGACATACATATATCCTCATGAGTCAGAATCTCAGCCACTGCCCATCTCCTTCACTGATTCCGGAAGCTGTGGTACCCAGTGACTCCTACTCTGGGTGGACAGACCAAACCCACAGGCCTCTTTTCCATCCTGACTTGTAATTCAGCCCGCACTGACAAAGTGCAGCAGAGGGAAGAGCATGGCATTTCCCCAGTGTTGTAAATAAGGCTGAGATTACTGACAGTATAGAATAGGACTGACTATTGCAGTATTTAATCTGCTGGGTGGCAATTCATTAAAACAGTTATCCAGGGCTTTAATCACTCTGCCAGGCTACCATCTGCTTCACTCCTGCTTCCCTTCTGGCTTAGGCCAGGTCTTGATGTAGGAGGGGATAGCTTGTGGAAGGCACTTTGGGGTCTCTGTTATAATTCATCATGTGTGCACAATAGAGCTTGCTGGTGGTGATACCACTTGTGCAACAACAGTGATCTTGCCTGTGTGCAGAGAGGGGGCTGGAAGAGCATGGGGGAACCCAAGGTTTGGTTTGGCCTCTGGGCTTAGGCTGGGAACAGAAGTGATGGGGGGAGCTAGATCCCGTAACCTCACTGCCATGTCAGCAGGGTTTATGGGAGCATCTGGTAGTATTTACAGAGATGCTATTCACAGATATGAAATCAATTCATCTCATCAGCTTCCTTGCTGTGATTCTCAGTGGCAAGAGGCTTCTCCAAAACCTGAGCTCTTTCTGTCCTGTGTACAACCTTAGAAACAGCATCACCACCTTCCAGGGTGCTTCTGCCAACTGCTGGAAAACAGGAGTTCAGAGTCGTATGGAGGAATCTGGATTCACTCTGATACCTAGTGCAGGTAGTCCTAGTTGTGACTGTGATTACATGGCATCACTGCCACCGTCTGTGTCAAATCCTAGGAGGACAGAGACCTCAGGGGTTTCACAGCTTGTAGTCCCTTTGGCCAGGCAATAAAAGAGCTGCTTGACCATTCTGGAGACTGAGAAGTCTGGTTTTCTAATAGATTTGGTGCATTACAGTCATTTACTGTGCAGTTTGGGTGAAGTTCCCTCACTTCTTAGCCGCAAACTGAGGGTGACATTGCTGCACAGCTCTAGAGCATCTCTGGATGTAGCAGTGCTATGCTGTTTCAGGTGAGAATTAAAGACAAGTAATAGCTTAAAACATTCACACTGAGGTATCAAAGAGGAAAACTTGTCTGCTCTGCTTATCTTTGAGCCTTTGTTTCCTCTTGGTACCCTTCCTTCCCATATTCCCTTCCAGGTCAAGTATGGCTATATTTGGCTACCTTTATTAATGGTGAATACCCACTTCTTCCTCAAGCAGATATGGGGCTGTCCAGCCACCAGCTTGCTGGTAAGCAAGAGAAAGGATGAGCTACACTAAATGTCCTAATGTCTTCACTGCCTCTTCCCATTGGCACTGCCGGAGTGAACTGTGGGTCTCCAAGAGAGAGGTCCCAGCGGATAGGCAGGACCTCATAGCATCCAATGGTGGAATTCGGACACAGAGCTGCAAGAGGAGAGAAGCATTCAATAAACTCAGATTCCCCTTGAAAGACTGGAGAAGGCTCACAGAACCATATGCCAGTGGAATGGAAAATATAAATATCTCCTAATGAGATAGGCACTTGAGTCTCAGGAAGATTAAGAGAGAAAGGCAGAGAAAAGAACGGATGGCAGTGGGGCAGATGGGGAAGAGGAAGTATTTCGCTGGTATTTCTGCCATAAGGACTAAAAGATCCCACGGGTGACAAATTAAACATATTATTATTCCTGAGCAAAATGCTGTCAGTTTTGTTTGCTAAGGCTCCCAATTCTCCACCCACATTTTCCAATAGCTGGCTTACATGGGGAGCAATTATGGCTGGGCTGAACTTTGGGAGGAAAGGATCCTCTGGTGGCTTCATGCCTACTGGGCAGGGAATTTGGGGTAGATTTGACTGAAAATAGACAGATGGTCTTGGGCGCCTGTGGAGCTGAGAAGAGGGATGAATTAGAGAACCCTTCTTCCCCTAAGGACAGCGATAAGCTGGGTTTATGGGGATGAGCATACATCATGGGAGGAGGCATGGAACACATCACTTCTAGCATCACTGGACGGAGCTCTCACATTGTGCTGAAAAAGGCAGTGCAATGGTGCGTCAGAGCACAAAATTCTGTCTTTACTTAGAGAAAACTATTACTACTAGTTAAAAAGAGTGCTGTGTGGTTTAGTTACCTGGCAGCTGGCACCTACCTGGTGTCAGAGACCAAGGCAACTGGAGAAGTGCTGTGGTTTATTACCTCCCTACTCCCAGATCTCTTCCAAACTTCATCTACCCAACCTCCCTGAAGAAACTCCACAGATGCCAAGATTAAGGGAACATTTAGCCAGGCAGGCAGGTAGAGCACTGTCCCAGTGAGAAGTCCATCTTAACCAGCCAGGGCTCTAAACTAATTTGCCCTTTTGATGCCTTCAGTGCAGTAAATGAGTCTTGTAAATGGAGGTCACAGCAGGGCCTGTAGTTTGCTTTTGCTCCTGTCAGGAGCCAAGCATAAGGGCTTTCACATGCCACTCTGCATTTCAAACCAGTAAAGGCAGCTTGGGAGCCTTTAAGTAGGCCCTAATTAGCGCTGATAGATTTCAGGGTGCTCTGAGGCTACATTGAGCAGCCTTTGCCGAGCTGGGAGACAGCCTCCTTCATTGCTTGAATGACAAAAGGGTTCACTGGGACTTGGGTTTGAAGCAGCTTGATAAAAGTGGTTATGACATGGCCACAGGCCTTGAATTAGCAGCTGATACAACAAAGAAAAGAGGTGAAACAGCAACCAATTAATGTTCCTTCTTGTGCCATCTCCAAAAGACAAACTTCCAGAGAGCTGCAGGTTTAGATTTCAGCTGCTTACCTGTATTTTCTCCACTCCTTTGGTTCTACAAATGTGCGGCTGGTTCATGTTTAAAGAAGTTCCAAGTCATGAGTTCCTGGTACTTTCGAACCCCTCTGTGTTTGGTTATGAACTGTTGCAGAATTATTATGGTTAGGTTAAGTCTCAGTAGCTTCTGCTTTTAACTTGGCATGCCTCCAGTTGTCACAAGCATGTGTGGGTCAAAACAATGTGACCTGGATGTCTTTTATTCATAGGACTATAATTCTGCATGGGTTCTATTCCAGTGAGGGGAAAATATCCTACAAAAGGTCAAAGAGACAGATTGTTCCATAAGAATTAATAGATCCTGGTTTCTGTGTATTTTTATCACTGTTTCACCCCCAATATTTTCCCCTTAGAGACACCTTGCTAGAGGCATTTATGATCTTAATCACTCACTCTGCATTACCTCTGGCATTCCTCCACCCACACCAGCTCTGCACTATGAGCTGGATGCTTTCACTGTAAGCTGGGATGTGTTACGTTGGAGCAATAACTGCCATGACTGTCTGGCTCATGTTTGATGACCAGACCAACCATTCCCCACTACAGTCCACTGTGGTGGACCATATTTGGTCATAGACAATTACATCCCTCACATTCTGTGCTATATACAGATGTAATATATATATATACGTAATATGTAATGTGTGTTATTACTCCTCTCTTATGTGTAGAGAGGAGTAATCTCGATGTTAGTGCAGTGGTGGTGCAGGCTGCTGAATAGCGAGTGAAAGCACACTGGATGTATCTTTGCTTTTCTTTGTTATCTTCATATAACCTCTGATGCAGTCACAGCATCCCAGAAAATATGTGAAACACCATCTGAAATTATTTGGGTAAACTCCTGCATCATCATTCACCAGCCTGGGTCAAAACTGCTCTAGCATCGGGGCTATGGACAAGCCTGCTTTGATTTCTCTGTACAGAGGAGCACAGCACTGCTGGGTTTCTTTGCCTCTGTACAGATTTAACACTCTGTGTGTGCCTGTAGGTAACTTAGAGCCACAGGACTCATCTGTTGACTGATGCTACTCTCCTGCTGACTCAGTGCCAGTACAACCTCCATGCCCAACTGGAGAACCTCTATTATACACAGCAAATATACTGATGTCTGCACAAGTTCAAAGTTCAGGTGTGGAATAAACTGGAATCCTGTGTTCTTATCTGATCAATGCAGTGGTAATTCAAAAAAATAAATAAAAAATAAGGAAATAAACCCCCGAAAGTGTGTTGTATTTAGAAAGTTAATTCAGAAAGGCAAAGGGCTTTATCTACAAATGAAAGGTATGCAGGAATGAAGAAGGAGAGGAAAAAACCCCAAACTTTAACAGCTTAAGGCAAAAAAAGGGCAGTTAAGAAGGGATTTAATTGATAATGGTTTAGATAATGTCAAGTGAAGTTTCTATTCTCAGCCCAAGTGCAGATGATGAGGCAAAAGGACTAAATGTTGAAATTAAAGAAATACCCATTCAAAGCTAAACTGAGAAACCTTTTGTCACACAGAGAATCATAAGCGTGTGAGAAGTCCCAGCAGGAGAGGTTCTCAAGGCAAAATAACACTGGGGGCATTCAGGAAATAATTAGCTGGCTTCCTGGAGGGAGCAAGGAGATGTGTGTGAGGAAAGGAGGAGTGTGTGAGAGGAGGGGGAGGACTGGAATGAGATAAGATTCTAATAGAAAGAATGGATGAGAAATGAGGGGCCTTTAACTCATTCCACACAGGGGGAAAAGAGTAAGCAAGTAAGTAAAGGAAGAAGATGTGTTACGCTCAATTTAATGAGCTCCTCTGGAGTGGCAGTCTAGATCAGATGTGAAATGAGGCTCCTGGCTCAGTCAGAGATAAACCGGACCTAACCCACAGCATCATCTCTGCCAGTGGCCACTTGTGGCAGAACAAAGTGACCTGTGGGCTGCTCCTAATCCCTGCAGACAGTGCATGTATGCTGGTAGGTGTTTGCTCTTCTAGCTCATGGCTCTGTTGTTCAAACCATGCCCAGCTGGAGCGTCTGGTATGTCTTTGACATGCTTGTTAGGTTGGACCCACATTGCTCTTGAATTGATCCCTATTTCAATCAGTAATAGCTGCATTTACCAATAATATCAGTACTACTAATGTTGCAAATCAAAGCATTTCTGTAGAAACCATCCTTCCGCCTCTCATGGAAGAAAATACCCATTCTATTTCAAACATCACATGTTGATACAGAGAGTTGCCCTCTGAACATACCTGTCTCTCTCAGTTGACTCCAACTACAGATCAGACAGCCATCATAGAATCATAGGGTTGGAAAGGACCTGAAGACCACCTAGTTCCAACCCTCCCCTGCCATATTGTCAATGCCTGACTTCTGGGTGGTTCAGATGGTGAGAGGCAAGTCCCACACCAGAAGTAAAAGCTCCAGTGCAGTTTACTTGCTGTAGAGCCTTGGGGTTTTTGCCTGGAATTTCTTTGAGTACTTTAATATCATTACCCTTATACAAGTATCTTCTGCCAATTCCTGTGCAGGAAGTTGCTGCCACAATTGCTCCAATCTCAGTAGTTGCTCTTTAACTATAAAAATGATAAATGATGATGCTTTTAAAATTAATTTCCATTCTAGCAGCTCGTGACAGCCGCTTTGTCTGCGTTACTTGGGACAAAGTAAAAACATCAAGAAAGGGATTTCATGGGTTTTATCCTCAGTGCTAACACACAAGAGAACCTGATACAGTAAGGGAAAACTAAGCACAGCTAAAAGGTGCAAAAGCTACAGAAGGACATTTCTCTGTATTAAATATATCCTTTAATTTTCTGCCTTCACAACCATACTCAAAACAAAGGATGTTCTTTTCAAGAGAATATGTGGATGGTTTCTGGGTTCTAGCATTGAAATTCCTACATAACCTCCAAGCAGGTAGCAAATACCTTGCCCCAGCTGCATATCAATTTAAGGAAATGAGTTCACTGCTTGGGCCTATTCAACAAGTGGCTTAACTGCTAAGGAGGACACCAGTTAGCACTAAATGTAGTAGTGGCTTTTGCTATATAAGTAGGGGTCCAAGTAAGAACCAAAATGAAACTGCATCAGGATCTGACCTGGCCATTTAGCTCAGGCCACTGAACTGATGCTAGGGACCAGTCACTGTAACTCATTACCAGTCTCTGCCAGCTGTGAACCAATGGCTGTGACACCCAGGTGCAGTCATGTCCCCATAATAGTCTTTCCCCCTCCTCAGAAAGGTTCTCTGTCATTAGCTATCCCTCCTTCCACAGTCTCTGCTTGAAACAGGAAATCTGTGCCAGTCTCTGCCCTTGCTTTGATGCAGTGTTCTGCTAATGACAAATCCCAATACAAGCGTTTTTTAGGCTGCAAGCAACAGCTTGTCTGGAGTGTTTCAGAACTGTTAGATACAAAGTATGGATGGGATGGAGCCCAAACACATGAGTCAAATCACTGAGAAGGAGCTGGGAGTGTCTTGCCTATATCTAGGTGGTCTGAAACAATATTAGTCAAAGTCAGAGCTCAGACACCATTGCTGGTACCTGCCTCCACTATGTCTCTCAACGTACATATATGTTGTATATTTACTAGTAGAATCTCAACTACCATTAGAAAGCAACCCCAGGCTCAAGTCAAAGGAGCTTCTCACTTTTCACAGGTGTAGAAATCCAGAGCACATTTAGCACATCCCCCAAATAGCCATGAGACTCTGCTGGAGGGCTTAAGGCAGCTCCTTTCACACACACATCCCCCAAAGTAGGACCCATCCCAAATCATCCCAGCAGGAAATCACTGTGCCTGAGCAAAGGACCGGTTTCCTCCCTGACTGCTCTTCTGCAGTCTGTTCCCATTCCTTTCTGTCACAGCCTGCCAGAGCAAACAGCAAACAGACAGTCTAGCACCAGTCACAGCTAAGAAAAGGTCACTGAAGCCTAAATCGCACTCAGAGGCTATCCCTAAGGAAATGAAGGGGAATAGGGCACAGTGGCACTGTGGCACTGTGGCTGCAGGCTACAGTTTAAATAGGACAGAAAGATAGGAGAAAAGCTAGGATCTTCCCCTGAGGCCCCTATCACAGGGTAAATTAATGAGAAGATACAAAGACTGGAGATTAGCATTTGGGCAATTGAAAGAGGAGAGATTGTAGGTCTGGAAGGGGACAACAGAGAGTGTATAAACCCTTTAATCTGGCAGATAGCTGCTGTCGGGGATACATGTTCCAACCTGCTCCACGACACTGTAGATCATGTTAGCTTTTGTGCTGGCTTAATTGGAGCTTTGCAGTTGCCCTTGGTCACTGCTAATTGCCTTAGCTGAAATGGCGTGCATCTGCGCAAGCAGGGATAAAAGCCTGGGTGGGTTTGAGAGGGAATACATCCTCAGTGTTCCTAGCCATTGGCCAGTGAGTTGGGGCTGAGTTAGGTGATTGCATCACCTGCCTGCTGTGCATTACAGAAGCTGGTTGGATTTATTGCTAGCTTATAAAAACCCAGCTTTAGACTGCACTGATTGCACTCGGTTACTTAAGGGAAGGGGAGAACAGAAAGGAGCAGTTGTCTGGGTTTGTAACATTCCACCTGCTGGGGTGGGATCTCTATCTGCAGCCCCTCTCCCTATACTCAGCATGTCTTTGTGTGTGCAGCAAAGTGAGTTAGACCAGGAGCCCCCGCTTTATGCATGGGTTTTCTCCAGGCTGAAGGTGATGAAACAGGTACTGTGAGCCTTAGAAATACTGTAGGACACGTTTGAGTGGAGGAGGAGACGGAAACTCATCTGTCTTCCCCACCTCTGAGCGCACGTGATCTCATCATGAAATTGAACACATAACTCAGTGCACCTCTGTACCCAAACTGTAATTGCAGAGTATGGAAATAGGCCTCAACACGGTGACAGGAGTCTCTCCTCCCTAGCAAGTGCCTTTTGCTATAACTGTTTGTCTATAATGGCACAAATTCCCCTACGAAAGTGGAGTCCATCACTCCACCACCTTGCTGAAGGTCCTCATCTCTAAGCAGACACAAGAAAGCTGTGTTTTGAGTCAAAAAAGTTCCAGACTTTGCAGTAAGAAGCCCAAGCAAATGGTGGGACTTAAACATCTCCATACATGTCATTCCCACACTGGCTTCTAAGCTCTTTTGTTCTGCGTTTCACAGGGAGACGAGGTGCTGAATCAGAGCCACGGACTCTGCCTGTGGCAGTAACCTAGGAGCTGGGCTGGACTAAATCCTTTAGTTTCATCTGGGCCTATAATTCTCCATCATTGTAAGGTCCTGGAAGCTTGCACAGATTTTGGCATAAGGAAGCTTTGGCAGCCCACGAAGATGCATCACTTGAAGTTAATTTGTAAGAACTTGGACAGGGAGAGAGTTCATTTAATTGAAAGATGTAATTATCAGGTGTTGAAGGCAAAGGGGCTCATTAATTTCTGAGGCATGCTGTTGACTGAGCTGCCTTCATTTTTATTTTCCACTCCATATCAAGGCTGAATCCACATGTCGGGATTGAAGACACAGGATCCCTGTTAGCCTTGTTTGGTTTATTTTCCACAGGACAGGGGTTTTTTAGCCCAATAGGCAGCACAAAGTGTGTGGTCCTGCCCTGCATTGTGTGACAGCGAGAGCTCCCATGGGGATCTTGGCATGATTCCATAAAGTCTTGGGCCCAGAGGACTCACAAAACTGGTAGTGACTTAGACTGGCCTAAGGTGGAAGGTGGTGGATTATACAGGTTACATCCCATGGTGGAAAGGAAGCTATGGACTCCCTTAACACATCTATTTTTCTTCCTTTAGCTTTAAGGCTTATAATCAGCCCTGAAACGAAGAGGACCATGGTGTTTAGAGGATACAAGAGCTCCCACAGGAAGGAATCCCATAAGGGACCAGTGAGAGGCTGTGATTGTAGGCTAGCTGTGTCCTTTGCCAAAAAATCCACCTCACAGCCTTCTACATCTGGATTTGCACATCCATCCTACTATTCCTCCCTCCTCACCTCTGCCCCTATCCAAAACTAAAACTACCCTGCTCTCACCCTCCTCACATTGATATTCCCTCCAGCTTGCCAGTCTGCACTTAGATTTATGATTTATTTAGAATTGGATTACACCAAGGCTCAAGGCCACTACTCCCTAATCTGTCACCGTCCCCACCATGGCCATACACAAACATTTCTTTTAGCTGCATCAGCATCTCTAGCTCCTGAAGAAGGACGCCCATTGTTAATTGCTATAGCAACCACAAGTCAGGGTTTGGGCTTTTTTTCCTTTTCTCTTAATACTCCTTTTCCCTGGCATTGTCAAGTGATAGATATTTATAACTTAATATAACAGTGTCATGTCTAAGTTATGCTGTTGAAATGCATCACAGCCGAAGTTGTTCTGTTATTTGTTTTTGTGCTGAATAGCAGCAAGTGCTTTAAGTTATTGTCCTTGCACACCCATAAAAATGGAAAAGAAAGGATGTATAATTGTTGCTCATATTTATAGCGATTGGATGCAGAGTGCCAGGGTGCAAGGAAGCCTGAATTCAGCAATGTCACCCAAAATGATACTGAGGACCACGTTCCCTTCAAATACGCTGATGGTGGATATGTATTTGAATTGGGAAATGAAGGTTTTGGGCTTGGATGAACGAACTCATTATGCCAGGGATATTTTTGGCCCCAGCTGGATAAACTCTGATGAGCTAAAATATGAACACGCTCAAAAATGTGGAACCAACACAAAAATAATGAGTAAGCCCTTTGAAATCACCGAGCACAAGTGCAATCCATCTTTAATGCACGACAACACACATGCAAAGCGTTTACATTCTTTCTAAGCCTTTTCTTACTGTTTCCTAGGTGGGACCATGTGGAGACCTATTGCTCTCCAAAATTCCCCTGAGGAATCATGGTGCTATGACCACATACCCATTACCTGTTGAGACAGCTCTGAGAGGACAGGGCAGGAAATCATCAGCACAGGATCAAGTGGGATGGAGAGAAGACAAAGTGAAAAATCTCCTGATGTGAGGACTGGAAGAAAGGCGGGCTGTGAAAAGCAACCTGTGGCAAAACAAAGCTGAAAGCAACATAGATCAAATGGTATGAGAGGATAGAGGCTTAGAAGAAGGACCTATATGAGCTGGGCTGTAGAATATCCAAGTTGTTTGTGAGGGAAACTCTGTCCACAGATGCAGCAACGTCGTGCTAAAGGGAAAACTAGAAATCAATGAGGGCCAGAGAGAAGATGAGATCTTATCAAGGGCATTAGATAGATTATAAAACACATAGAGACACAGAGGGGATTCAGAGAAAAGAGAGAGTGGGAAGAATGGGTAAGCTTTCTCCCAAGAGCTGAGAATAGGCTTGGAAGTAACAAGGCTTACCAATGGACAGTGCTGCATCCAATATGGAGAGCATCAGGATGGAAAAGTGGGAGCCTCCTAACAAGAAATGCAACCCTCTGTTTGACCCCTCAATGTCTAGGTTCAGCTATTCATGCCTCATCTTCCCACAGTCCCATAGCACAGTAACGTGGAATAACGTGAGGACCTGTCTCAAAGGAAAGGAGAGATTCCTCCTTCTCCTGGACCCGTTTCCTCCTCTCTTAACAGTGCTCACAGCATGAGCCCTCTCACTGCATATCCCTGGAGGAAGCCCCAGATAGACTATGCTCATCTCCTCTTCCAGAATGCATTTTCCCTCATTCTTGCAAACTACTTCTGTTGCTCAGCTTCTTTAATACAGTCTTCCCCAGTCTGTTGTGGTGTTGAATAGATTTTGGCAGATCAGGTCACCATCCTTATGCTGAAGGAGAAAGAAACCCAGCTCAGCTGCTCCCTATAGCTGCCAGGTGGACTGGGGACTGCCTAAGAAATGGCTCATGGAGCTGGGGTGGAATGAGGTAGGGGGAGGTAGGGCGTTCTCTTAAAACAGCTTTAAAACCCATCAGTGATTTGATTTGCTTTCTGAGAATGGTTCAGCTCAGCAAACAATTGTAAGCTACACAATCGCAAGGTAAAATGGAAAGCCCATGGGCATTAATTATATATATAGATATTAAAAAAGAAGCTACTGCTTAATTATTGTTTGCAAATCTCGGTATTTAAATTGACTTATTTGCAAATGCCTGTTTAGAAATTGACTTTGTAATTATAAAGTCGGTGCAGGCATATCACAGGCCCTGGAGGGGTCTCTAACGAGGAATGATAATGTACCAGGCAAAGTGAACTATCCTGAGCTGCATGTTAATAACCAAGAGGTGCTTGGAAGGGGGAGCGGAGGGTCCGCCAGGAATCCCAAAGCTAACAAAAGAAAAAGCAGGAGGCAGAGGATGGAGCGAGCTGGCTCCACAAAACAGAGGGCTAACATGTTTGAGAAAGGGCTTCAGGGGAAACGCATCTCTTCCTGAAGCCCCTGCAACAGGAGAGAGCTGGCAGCATCCTCGGCTTCAGCTCTTGAATGAGAATGAGGCAGTCTGCTGGCAGCAAGCTGCCGGCTGCTGCAAAGCTGTAGCTGCCTACCAGAGGGAAAGACATCATCCAGCACGTACCCAGCCGTCCCTACTCAGTGAGCACTCCCTGCAGGCAATGGTACAGACTCATGTTGACTATCCATGAACCCCCTCATAGGCACATTTGCATGCAGGGCTGAGGGAAGCTCACACTGCCCATTCTCCCAGGTATTAGTAAGTAAGGTGGTTTTCAAACCTAAAACACCTTTCCTGGACCTGAAGCCATGTTCATCAGTCACTAGAGTTGAGGATCATCTACAAGAAGGTGTGGAGAGCACATCCATGTGCCTGTGCTCTGCCGTATGCTCACCATTAGGTGATGTTTACTGGAATACAAGGTTTTCTGGGGGAAGAGTGGTCTGTTTTACAAAACCACAAATCCTTTCCAGTCCCACAGCATGTGCAGTAACTTACAATTTAAATTCAACACTTATATCCACGAGGTATAAGTACATCAAGGGTGAAACAAGAACTCTTCCATCACCTTTTTCTCTCCATCATCTTTGACAACAGCACTGCTACGTCTCCAGCTCTAGTGGTCCAGGGGATTTCTTCTTTACGGACCATCACTACTAGCTTTAAAGCCAGCCCCTGGCCTGTGATTTCTCACATAGTTCATTAAGCAAGAGGGAACAAAACCTGATTGCTAAGCGGCACATTGGAAAGATCAACAGCTGGCAGGGTGCAAATGTAACAACAAAAAATACCATAAGCAAAAGCTCTGGGTTTTTGACTCATCTGCTATGCATAGTCATGTTATCCCTTATTCGTGAGCATTCAGATGGCGCCAGTATATTCATGAGGATGTGGCAGCTGAAGACAAGGTCTGAAAGTTAAATAGGAGCCAGCATCCTACTGGAGCAGAGCAATATTACTCTTTGGAGTGAAATTATGAGTGAAAGTCTGGTCCTTGTGAAATCAAAGGCAAACACCCAAACACGAGTTTTCTTTCCTCACCATGAAGGCAAAGGATCTCTGTGAATTAAAAACCTGCTTCCCTGACAGCATAGCTGTGCCAGTGGAAAAGCACAGCTCTGATGGACTCAACACCCTCCTGATCTGTCTCTCTAAATGCTAAGCACTCCTCAGTGCTTGCTGTCTGTTCCACTGTGCAGCTTGTGCCTATTAAATACAGAGCAAATTCTGCTTGGAACAGCAGTATATGCCTTGTTTGAGAGAGATAAGAAACCCCACCCGTTAAAACCAGTGACATGGAAGACCCAAATTCCTTTATGTCTGCTTGAACTGGCCAGAAATAAGATAACTCCCATCTGGAGGCCAGGTAGCTGTATTAGGACAGAGCTTAGAGTGTGAAATCATCACTGAGAGATCTGCTCATAGGCACGTGGCCTTGGACTGTTTATTCAGCCTGTACAGTGGAAGTAGCCTGGTCTATGTTACTTTGATTTTCTGGTTGTCCTGCTCACTGATCCAATGAGTGTAGGGTTTAATTGTGTCTGTGAAGCATTAAAAAAAGAAAAGGAAAGAGAAAAAGGAAAAAAAGGGAAAAGAGAAAAAAGGAAAAGGGAAACAGAAAAAGGAGAAAAGGGTAAAGAAAAAGGAAAAGGGGAAAAGGAAAAAGGGAAAAGAAGCAGCTTGTGTTAAAATAAGAAAGGAAAAAATCTCTAAACATCTTGACTAGTTTTGAAATGGAAGCTCCTCATCTCATTAGTTCACCAAAATCTGCATTGCATCTTTGTATCCACTCATCTAAAAGAGAAGCTGTCCTGGTCTAGTTACATGGTTTCCTCAGCAGGCCTCTGTGTGGTGTAGCTGTGTGTGCAGTCCCAGCATGAGATTCAGGCTGTAGGCGCAGGGGAGCATGGTGTGAGCCACACAACTCCCATGTTCCTCCCTTAGATGGGTTCAGCCTCCCATTTACTTTCATTTTTTACCCACAATCCTTTAATTCCAGGGTTGTGCCAGGACAATTGTCCAAACGAGAAGCATATTACATCTCATATTCACACATTAATTAAAACCATCCCAAACCTCACAAAGTTTGCCACTGATTCAGAGCAAATGGGACCTGCAGATAATTAATGACTCTCAGTGACAGTTCTTGAAGAACTGGTTTCTGGCAGCAATCAGCACATGCTGGATAGGTTTCTCTTTTATAAGCCTCTTCTGTTCTTAAAGACACAAGAAACAGTGAAAGCAGGCTGTTCTTTTCAATATTAATTAGACTATTATTTATTTAGAAAAGAGAGGGTTTTGTTTTGGATATTCACAAGTCAGCTGCTGAGATTTCCACCCCAAGTCATTTAATAGACCATTAAGAAAATGTTGTGGTGACTAATTATTTATCACAAATTCAGAACCTGTTTACTAGATAGCTTTAGTTTTGTTAATTAATAAGATTATCTCCTAGATCCCAAGCCTGTGATGTCTATTCTGGTGTTGTCTTGAAATACAACATACGTAAAATATGATACATTGTGCCTTCTCCTTTTAGGGTGGTTTAAATTCTGCCTAAGGAATATGACTGTTCTGTACTCCACTGTGGACGTATCATTAAGCTCCATTACAACTAACAGCTACTAATAACAAACACTAATGAAGGTCTTGATTTTACCTCTAGGAGCAATGGAGCTGCAGACATACACATATCTGTGCTACGAGCCAAAATAAATGTTGACAAGTCATGTTACAGTGTGGCTAGCCTGAATTAACTAACTGATGAGATGAGGGCAACCTTGATCTTAGCTCAGGTCATCTACTGGAGTTCAAGTTTACCTGGTGGACCTGAATTATGGTTGAACCCGGTGGCCCCCTTCATCCCCTCATTAAAAGAGGAATTCATTGTCCCTAAAAGACTGTAGCAATAGGACAAAGGGTGATGGGTTCAAACTGAAACAGAGGAAGTTCAGGTTGGATATAAGGAAGAAGTTCTTTGCTGTGAGAGTGGTGAGGCAATGGAATAGGTTGCCCAAAGAAGTGGTAAATGCTCCATCCCTGGCAGTGTTCAAGGCCAGTTTGGACGAAGCCTTGGGTAACATGGTCTATTGTGAGGCATCCCTGCCCATGGCAGGGGGTTGGGACTGGATGATCATAAGGTCCTTTCCAACCCAAACCATTCTATGATTCTATGAATTATTCGCAAGTTCAAACCCCAATCCTTCTCCTTCTACACAGCCACTTCCCATACATTCAAAGGCTCTTTTAAATTTCCACACCTAGTCTAAGTACCAGTGGCCTGCCCAGATGCCATAGCTCCAACAGAAGATGCTACTGCAGCACTGAGACAAAGAAGGTTTGTGCTTAAAGAAGCCTGCAATCTATATAGCGTTCATCAACTTCAATGGGTTGACCTTGAGGAGAGCACCTTGGACATTCTTTGTGTGGAAACAGCACCATGTCTAGTGAAAATCCATACTGAGAGGGTGTGCAAAGATCAGACTCGATTAATTCTTTCCAGAGGTGCCTCCACAATGTCAACATTGATCTGCTTCCTAGTTGCATGGTTTTCTCTTGGCTGAAAACCATATGCCAGTCAGAGCTCTTCTCTATTGTAAATTGTAACAGATATGGAGATAGGATCATTAAAATACCCTGAGAATGCACAGCAAGTCATTGTTTCGCTGCTTGTGCTGAGAAAAACCTCACAGTAACACTGAAGAAATAAGTGCTATAGGCTGATCTTGTGGCAAAGAAGTTAACCCTACAATGAAATCAGATGAAATGCCTGAGAATAGGGATCAGTTTATGGGTGTTTTGTGCTGTCTATGATAAAAAGTTGCTGCTTTAAAAAGCAGACTTGTAGGACAACTACAGAAATACACATATATTTTACTACTAGGCATACCCATGGGAAAATACAAACAGCCTGGTCTGGGTGCCTGTGTTTCAGACTGCCCTCAAAGGGGCTTTTGTTAGAGTTAGCTTAGGGATAAATCATTTCATCTTACCAGAAGAAGGCAAGCTCAACCACCATCTGTCTTCTTACATATGCAATAGGACCTGCTGGATCCAGACTGTATTTCCACAAGTCTGGAGTCACATAGATACTGGCCTTTGACCCAGACCCCTATAATGTGCAACTGAGACACACAATAGCCATTGAGATGGACTTCTGAGAGACTTAGCTTGAGCGTGGGGATATGGGTTTGACTCCACCTCTAGTCAGTCATTAATTGCCTTATTGAGTTTGGGTGCAATCAATGTTTGCTAATGGACAGGGCATTTTTCGTTATAAATAGCGACTTAAGCAGATTGTTCTATGGAGGTCTAGTTGCTATCTCCAGTACTGATGATCTGTTTTAACAATGACTATTCTTATTAATAATAAAATCCAGAAGTCAGTTATTTTTATGTCCTTTCTAAGGCCAGCTTCACCATTACTCAGCAATCTACTTTTGCCATTGTTGTTCATCTTTTGTCCTTTATGGTTTAAATTTAAGTAAAATTAAACTAGTAAATGACAAAAAACCTAGAAACTTATAAGAAAAATGAAAAAAAACCTTAGAAACTTTGTAATTAAAAAAGGAAGAAATAGGGAAATATTTTTCCCTGGGGCCCAAACTTTGAAATCAAAGTTGTTTCACAATTGCAAATAATCACCATGTGAGAAAGACAGTATATGTATTGATGATGCATTGAGAGCGTTGCTGTCCTAAAGGTTATGAGCTTACATGAAAGATCTTCTTTCCAGGCTAAGTGGTGCCCAAGAAAAATGCCTTGAGAATTACTCACCTTCTAAAGAAGCTGCAGACAAATGAGCACAGCCTTTCGCAGGGGCAGCATGGCTGCAAATGGATGCCTTCCTCAAAATGCCTCTAAAGGCAAGAGGAAAAAGAAGTCAAATTAAACCATCAATTCAGCAGCAACTTTGCTACTCGTCATGCTGGTATTTCTAGAGGAAGAAAGGTTGAAAACCACCCAGAAAGAGATGTCTGTGCAGAACTGAGCATCCTTTCCATGTGCTAATCGATTCCATTCACTTCATGTGTCTCACCTGCGCATTTCCCAGCAATGCATTAAACAACACGTGCACGTTGCTGAACCTTCTGCTCCCATGCTAACTGTTTTGACTTCCACAGACACGTCAGCCAAGAAGACATCAGAGAAGTACCTAACCTCATCTTGAGAGCAGGAGAGGGAGAATTATGAGAACAAGTTTAAAGGAAGGGAAAGAGAGAGAGACAGAAAGATTTTATTGCTCAAGGGGAAAAAAGGAGATTATAATTGAATTGCAGAAAATTCTCCACATCACGGGTAATGGTGCCTGGGTTACCTCTCTTTATCTGTGCAATAGAGATTAGCAGACAGGGTCATAGAGGGAAATTAAAGTCAAATAAATTGTGGGCCAGCACTTGGTAAGTACTGATTTCCTAGCATTTAGCAAAAGGAACATAAGGGCAAATGAAGTGGCACAGCATAAGGTAGCAGCCAGTGGAGAGAGCCATGCTGCCATAAACACCAAGGAGGGACAGGCAGTTTCCACTCTGCAGACTGCTCTCATGGAGGATTGCAGGAAGTTCCCTTTAGGAATGGGTACTGGCAGGCTCAAGACCTGGGCACTTCAGGAACTGAAGTCACAGGCAAGGCAACGTAGAATTGTAGACTGGTTTGGGCTGGAAGGGACCTTAAAGATCATCCAGTTCCAACTCCCCTGCCATGGGGTTCAGTTCTTCCACTGAATTCCTCTATGATGGCTCTGGACATGTAAGGTATTATCTCCCCACTGTTTTCTTATTGCTCCAATCCTGCAGGTTGGTATTTTCTCCTAAAAGATGAATGAATGGAAAGTATGCTACATACCATGTCCACATCCATGAGGAACTGGAGACTTAACCTCAGCCCCTCTCACTGCCCAGACCCCACACAGCATCCTTCTTCCAACAGCTTATGTCAAGCCCTAGGACCTCAGTGTAAGATGGACCATCCACTGAAGCTCACACACAGCCACATTTCCCATTCAGTTGTGCTGGGAATTGCCAAACCATGGCAAAGGGAAGGAGTTGTTCCACATCCACTCAGTAGGGATCTTTAGTCTTTTTTTGACAGACCCCTTGGGAGCACAAGTCGTGTTCTTGACTCAGTGCTTCACCTTTGTAGGGGGGTGCATTGCTTGTCTGCAGCCAGCACTGTCAGAAATGACAAGAGGGTTTGGAGGATATTATACTGAGATTTCCCAATCCCCTTCAAGAGCTTGATTCTCCTAAAGTGCTGGGAAAAATACCTCAGGAAATTAGGTTTCTGAAGGTACCTCAGATACACAATAAATAAAACACATGGGGGAAAAAACAGCCCAAAGCAGGCATTAGTACAAATCACTTCGAATCTGTTGAAAGCTCTTTCCTGCTCTTTTTAGAAGTGACTGTTGCTTGTTACAGATGTTTTTCCTTGGCTTTCTTAAGTATTTTTACTGACCTTCACAAAAATATCACAGCATTGCTGGCCAGTAAAACATTTAAGGAACCTTCTGAAGGAAGTGTGATGTCTGAATTGAGGCATCTTTATTCTTTTCTTGCAGTGCCAAATTAAATAAATGTTCACCTTCTTCCCCCTTGTCTGCATGGGCAGTACATGATGAAGGGAAAGGGGGTTTGGTTGACAGAAGCTGTTAAATAAGGAAAGAGCTGGAGAGCCCACCCTAACCCATCCACTACCTGTTGCTTTCATGGTGAACTGGGCCTTACACCTCCCTGGCAAGTCCTGTGCCTTGCAGCGCTGTGGGCAGTTGAGCACGAAACTGGCTTGGCAGATGATAGCACACTAAGCTTTACAGCAAGTAGCCTCATCCTTATTCCTCAGCATAGTCATAGAGGTTGGGGTTATTAGACTATATATCTTTGCAATGCAAAGAGCCTAATTAGGTTCAAGTGGGGCAGGGAAACTGCTTTTGCAAGAGAGAACTGGGGCAACTGGAGCAGTGAAGATGGACAGACTGGGGATAGATAGAATAAGCCTGTCTGTGCTCTTCTCCACTCACCCCTTTAAAGGAAAAATGTTCCTCGCCATTCATTCCTTCACTCCCTCCCTTTTCTCCCACCACATATATCTTGACTTGATGCTGTTTGAAATCAAGCACTTGGTTTACCCTCCTCAAGCAGAGCTGATGTCTCCCAGCGTGACTCTGACTGCAGCGGGAGACACAGCGGGATGCTGGATATGGAAACCTGGCATTAGTATCACTTTCAGATGACAGAAGATTAGAGAGCTGGACCTGGAAGTGAATTAATATAGGGCTAGGATTCACTCAGAGGGTTTGCTGCTGTCATATGCCTCTCAAGATGTGAGAGAGAATTAATGTGAGGGTCTGGGATCTGCTTGGAGCATTGCGATGGTTGCCTGCCATCCTCAGGGAGCAGGGAGCAAATGAACACAGGGATAGGTTTGCTCCAGAGCCTGCGGGTATCCTAGGGATCAGAGGGGAAGGTCACTTAGGTTCGGATGATCTTCCAGGCTACCAGTTAACTGATCCAGTATCCACCAGTATGGGTTGGTTTAACCTCAAATAAACACCCAGTTGGAACTGGGTCTTCTTGCTCTGGCAGGATCCTGAGGGATTCACACTCTTCACTGTGTACTGATGCAACTAGGGGGCTCGTGGAAAGCCACATGTCCCAGGTCATCAACCAGTCAGCCAAGGAACAAAGCACCCTCAGATCCACTGGGACCCATCCGTGTCCATGGACAAATAAAGTAGCTAAACCCAGTAGGTAATGATGCTCTGTAGGGGCAGGGACAGTGCAGGTTTGCCTAGGGAAGGAGAACAGCAACTAAACTACACACATATGGGCAACAGGAATTCATGTGCAGGATGTGCTGATGATCCGGTAGCAGAGACTTTCCCATAGACCCTCATCCCTGGAATAACAGTTCCTCAATTTATCTCACCCTTTGAATCACAGAGAGCCAACCTGCAGCTTTTTGCCTACATGCAATCTGCCAGGAGAGGTTATATACTGCCATCCTCTCCCATTCCAATGGGACAAGAACTTTGACTGGGAGCAGTCTGGTGACCACAATCAGCATGTTCTTACTTTCTGTGGTCCACAAAGCACCTCCCCTCTCACAGTGAACTTGTTTGCCCTCATCAGTGCACGCTCACAAGGACTTGTGTATAGGTGGGTTTGTAACAAGCAGGAACAGAGAAAAGAGTGCAGACATGATAGAGAATGATCTGTCACTGCAATAGAAAGTGAACCACATTTTGGGGAGGTTAATGGTTATTTAGAGCAATGTATCCCTGAGCCAGAGGCTCTGCAGGGCAGGAGGCAAAGGGAGGATTTGCTCCCTCTTTTCCAAGGGAAAGAGAGGTTTGGTGCCTGAAGCATAAACACAGCTGAGGATTCTGCAAATAGACAATATCCTTCAAATGCAGCCTAGGGATGAGATGGAATCATTTTATACACCCGATTTCTTAAGAAGAGAAAAACAAAACAAAACAAAACAGGGAGGAAGTGGGCCCTTGGAAGCAAAATAAAGAACAATGGAAAACTAAGCACTGGAGGAGAAGGCTTGGAATAATCACATTGTGCAAGCATCCTGCTGGGAAGTAGCATATGCTGGAGGAGCCCTCACTGGGGACACAGGATGAGCAGGCAGGAGGGAGGCCAGGCAAACCATCAGCTTCAAAGCAGCACAAGTTCCAAGTGGCTCCAGCTCCGGTGAGGTCAGCATAACAATGCCAAGGATGAAAATATCCTTGTGTTTAAAACAAAATCACTTCCTTCCATTGCCAATAGCACCAGGTAATAAGCAGCATGTAAGGGACTAATATTATAACAGATATTTGGGTCATGAGCTGTCATTTAGTGTGGGCAAGATAGTTGTAATGTCACTTGGTGCCCCTGCTAAGAGCAGTGAGATGGCTCAGCTCTGCAAAGACATGGGGGGAGTTGAGAACTGGCTTGTTTAACTGAGGTTGGAGGTCTGGTCTCACTTCATACAGCACTGAGCACAGAAGGGTCTGCTGGTTGGTTTCTAAGGATCAGCATTACCGGACTGAAGTTATGACTTCCCAATGAAATAGATGAAACATTAGGAACCAGTGCCTTGTAGGAGTGTTAAAAGCAGCTGAGTCAGAAACTATGTACTGGCAGTGCACTCGGTGTGGAAAGCAAGGCTGAATGAGGCCAATGTTCTTGTCGCAGTTGGGTTTGTGTTGTTAGGAAAAGCCTGACAAATGCTTTTGTACCTTTGTTTCTGACAGCCCTGCACATTTTATATTTAAATTCTTTAATTTAAAACAGATTTTAAATGTTTATGGTTTTTTAATGGGAACATCTTGGCCTTGCTCTGTAAAGATAAGTTTAGAGAAACAGAAATTCCAGCTTCTGTCCTGAAAATGTTCCACTTAAAATTCAGTTCCCTTTGATGAGGGAAGCAGCATACAGGAAACAACTATATGTTCTGTAGCTTTAGGGTCCAAATTATGCTAAGCTGTGGGACCATCACTGTAAAACCCACCTGGACATGCCCACGAGAGGCAGAATCTTGCTGCTTCAGAGCTGCCCTTGACCCCATAATTCCCCCCTTTCACCTCTCTGTGAAGACACTGCCACAGGAGAGTGATGTCCCTATAAATCTGTGTCCGATGGTTTTCAGTCTGGAGTTTGGGAATCCTGGGATGCCCTCCATTATTTTTGCTAATGGATCCATGAGTGGTAACTACAGAGATCAAGTCTGTTGCAGCAGAGCTCACATCTGCTATACAGGGTCTATGCATCCCTTGGGGAAGAAATTAGGGAGTCAACAAACTGCAAGATGTGAAACCCATTGCTACAGACAGGCATGGTGCCTTCACCCTTTATGCAATAAAAATGAACCTACACAAGCACAGATGCACTGAAATACCTGTGTTTACTAACTCAACTCACAATGCCCATCTATTGACATAGATTTATCTGCTCTGGCTGGTTGTGACAGCTTTCAAGTAACAGAGAAAGCAGCAAACTCCACTTGCAAACTGCTAGGAGAAATACTCTGTTAGCAGCACAATACATCCACATGAGTACATCAGTGATACCTGGGGTAGTTTGTTACATTGGATGTTCTATAAAGTTCTCTGATAAGGCAAATACTTTAGTATGCATCTCTTCCCAGCTTCCATGTGTCCCTGCCTACTCCAGAACCCAGCTCATTCTCCCTGCCCAGAGAAACTGTGACTGCCCCATCCCTGGCAGTGTTCAAGGCCAGGTTGGATGGGGTTTGAAGCAAGCTGCTCCAGTGGAAGGTGTCCCTGACAATGGGAGCGGGTTGGAACTGGAGAAGCTTTAAGGTCCCTTTCCACATAAGCCAGTCTGATTCTATGATTGTATGAAAATGGGGAAATGTCATTGGTACAGAACGCTATTCAGTGACTCTGCTATCAATCCCTGGTGCTTTCATTCCGATATCGACCAGCTCCATGGTAATTGATGAGAAATGCAAGTGATGGAAGAGTGAAGAGAGCAGCACTGAGCCGATCTTCCAGCCCAGATGGTAGGAAGCCCCTTGCTGTGCATCTTCCCCATCCCATTTGATATTTCAAAAGGGAAAAAAGTAAAGAAAGAGAAGTCTTTCCTTTTTCTTTGTTTTTAATGGGAAAAGGACAATGCAATTTTCCAGATTCCAGTTTGCATGAACGGTGCAAGCCAATCAGCGTATATGAGTGTTTGATTGAAAAGTCTTTCACTGAGAGGGAATAAAGCAAAACAATGAAGGGCAGGATGGAACAAGGCTGTTGATGACAAAAAAAACTGAGCTTAGTGCTTGGTGAGATTGTGACCATTTCTATAATACAAATCTCCCCCTAGACACCTGCTGGGGAGGGTAATCTGGAAAGCACAAGAGACATAAGTTGAAGAGTTAAACCTCCCAGCTCAAAAAGCAACAGGCTGGAGGATGCAAAGGTTGCACTGAGACATCCAGGGTAAATAAGCATCCCTGAAAAGCCACCTTCGTTTAGTGCTCTGTCAAATGGGGATTGCTGCAACACAGCCACCGCTTGTGCCCATCCAGAGTTCCAGCACTGAGTTACAATCCCCACTTCATGTAATACCCATGCTGGTTTAGATCCCTAATGAGGTTCCTCTCTAGCTTCTCAGTGATGGATTTTTAATATCACCATCCTAAAAGAGCCTAAGAGATACAGCTCCTGTGGTGCCCTAGACACAGGAGACAATGTGAGTTACCAGCAACCACCACAAAGCAGAACACACACATACTAATGCAGCCCATGCCATGGAGGTCACTGGATGCATTAGGTTTTTGCCTCTGTCTCTGCTGTGCAATTAAGCTTATAAACAGAGGAGAACATTCATATATAGAAAAGGCAAAAGAAATATAATAAAACCTAATTATCCTGCCAGGGACAGCAGTGAGATGTTTTACATCTCCTAGTTGTACAAATGGTCCATGCATAGAGACCTGTCAGGTTCTACCCCAGAAGTGGTTGCCTTTCAGTGAGGTGATGTCTCTGCTGCTTCTCCACAGACAGGGTTCATAATGAAAGTTGAGCTGCACAAACAACTCATTGGCATCAAAAAGAGATGGTCATAACCCCCTTCCCATGCTGTTCTGGACATCCTCTCTCTGTCCTGGCTGTGCACATGCCTTGGTTTAGCTCTGGAGCTCACAAGACTGTACAATGAGCCAGCTCAGCTCTTTAATCTATCAGAAAACTAACCCACACTCTCAAAACTGTGTTAATTTGCCTCATTTAATATGACATCACTCATCATTTTTCTAGTGAAAAGATTTCCCACGTAACAACCTCCTCCTCACTTCTCCCTATAGACTGTGTCCCATTTCACCTTGACTTCTTGCCCGTGTTGTCATCTGCATGTGGGGAAACAACTAAGTCACTTGGTAGCATTTCACACTTGGTTAGCAGCAGTGAGGATGACATTTTCAGGAGTCCCCAGGTAGTGATGTTGCGGTGTTACAAGCTCTTTCCCTTAGCCCTTGTGCAGAGGTTAGACCTAGAGAGTGCTGTGCTCCTGCTGCCTGTTGATGCAGCCAGAGTGAGATGGACCTGAAGTCTGATCTTTGAACCCAGCCTTTAAAGTGGACTCCCCTCAAAGCTGGGTGGAATAACAACCCAATGGTGAGGTTTTAGCTCTACACACACACATAGACCTTGAGCTCCTAGTGGCTGCTCTCCAAAACTGCTCTCAAATACCCCATAAATCGGAGCAGAGTAATTGCAGCGTATAGTCTAATAACTGCAGCTGTAATAACACCCCCTCCTCCCCACTTTCCTCTTTAGGGGTGATCTGCCAAAATGAGCAACAAAATTACTGTGTCTGTTCAGCAAATTCTTCCTGACAAAATCTTTAAGAGTTGACAAGAGTAATATACTGAAAATTAGTTTAGAAGTGTTTCAAGTTTCAAAAAATCAATCAAAATCAAATTAAGTTCTGAAGACGCTGTCTGTAGAGTTTAAGGAAAATAGACATCAGCTGCTGCAACATTGGTTCACGGCCTCAACTTCTGAGCAGGAGACTTATATCTGCTCTGCCACCTCTTCTGGTTTAGGGTACAGTGGTACAACTGATCACAATGGTTTGCTGATGGCTAACCTGGTGAGCTTGGGTACCAACCACAAGAAACCCAGTGTAAGTAATCTGGAACATAGTATTTCCTCCATCCTAAGGCTATGCCTTAACCATGAATCCATCAATTGGGAGTTAGAGATAAAGAGAAGGTTTTCCCACCTGCATCCTTATAATTCCTTTCAAGACTTCTTTATCCCAATGATAGATAGGGAAAAAAAAATTGAGGCTCATACAGATCATCATCAAGGAGGAAAACCAGTTTATAACCAAATCTATTGCAAAAGCTGGCAGGACCAAGCATGGGCTAACTCAAGACAAGGGCAAAGTCCATTAAGTATTGCTCATGAACTTTGCTTCATTCTTGGCTGTGTAATCTGAAATAAACAAAGCTTACACTGGCCCCATGTCCCAGAGGAGCTTGGGACTCACTGTCTTGCTGAGAATATGTGAAAACTGCATGAGTTTGTCCTGTTTCTGAGGAATCTGAGCCTTTCTGGGTAAGCAGAGTGCATGGCTTGCTTGGCTATGCCATCTTGTTTGCCCTTCGTCCATATGGTACCCTGACCACATCTTGGCCCAGCAGATCCAAGAGCTACTGACCTACAAATCCTCAGCCATCTGCCTTGTAATTTAGCCTCAGCCCAGCTCTTCTGGCTTGCTGCTTCAGCACTCACTTGCAGTGGATGGGCTTGCTTCAGGTTTCCAATTATGTCTTTCTTAATTATATTCCTCCTTGGGGTCCTAAAGGCCCTGGAAATTTCCCCCCACTTTGTCTTTTCCCATAACTGTGAGTCAACAGTTCAATTATAGTCTCTTTATACAGGCATGAGAATTTGTTTCTTGGGCAAAGTTCCTTGATAAGATGATATGCTACATAAATGTCTCTAGCAAAACACATTTCACAGTGAATTTATCTCTGCACAACTTCTCCGCCTTATAACACCTTATCATTCCAAGCCGTCTCAAGGCACTTTCCAAAAGGTGTGCAATAATAATACTTCACAGTTATACACAGCCTTTCATGGAAATAGCTCAGTGCTGTATAGAGAGAAGCACACAGCTCCATCAAACACCTGGGAGTGCTGAGACAAGGGATGTGGAAGGGACTGGCCTAAATGGATTAGGAAAATGTAGGGCTTATGATGGAGTCCAGGACCCCACAGAAACCCCATCCTTTGCTCCTAATATGCTTCTCACAACTTCATTTCCTACCACACCAGTCTTGAGAACAAGCTACACTGTGGAGAGGAGATGCAGGCTTGTCCTCTGGTCATGGGATGGGGACTCACATCTGTGCCTGAACCATTTACCCTACACTCAGCACTTGTGTATTACACAAGGAATAAAACACTCCAAATCTGCAAGTGGTAGAAGGTTTGGAACATGCTTTATGTCTGTTCCTAAGATGTCTGTGCTCAGCTGAGGATCCTGGCTTGGACCAGATCTGAGTAAAGACCCTGTTTTCTCTGTGGGACAGAATTATGAATTTGTGGTGGTCTTTATAGGACTGTGATTTCCTTGGAGAACCAGACAGAAGTGTAGAGCAGAGAGGTCTCTTTCCCTCTTCAGAGGAGTTTTCATGAATGCTTTTAATTCTTTAGCAGTAACCCTAAATCTTGGACCACAAACGTTCTTCAGTCTTTGTCCTTGCCTGAGCTCTTGCACTTCACTTGGGAATCATTCCACCTTCTTCCACCTTTCTGCTGAAAGCTTTTCCTTTTCCTGATGCTTTCCCTTGTCTGTTTGAGACTGAGCTGCAGTTAGAAACTAGATAAATGAAGGCCATCATCTGGAGATTTCTGATAGGCTGCTTGATTTGGTGTTGAGCCATGATGCTCCAGACTCCATCAGAAGTATCTTCAATTCCCAGAGACTGGGACTGGAGTCATGTTAGAGCAATTCCTTGTCTTCAAAGGAGGACCTACTCCACTCCCCATGGGGTATGGGCAGTGCTGCTACTGTCCTCCATCCCTGTGAGCAGGTGCCCACACACCTCCTACGTTGGTTCCCCCTCTGGCTGGATGACAAGTGCCTGAAAAGCAGCAGAGCCATGAATAACGATGAGAATTTGCCTCCTCAGGGGTGAACTTCCAGCCAAATAATCAGTCTCCTTCCAATATGTGATGGGAATCAGGCCAACAGCAATGCACTGGGGTCCTGGTTATTTTTAAGGGTGCCTGATGACTACTCAGCAAGCTCCTAAATAACTAACCTTTCAATGGCACAGCAGCCTGAATGCCTATCCCCTCTTTAATCCAGATCCAAGCCCTGACATTGACCATTCCCTCCCCAACCACACATTCCCCCGATGATCGCCTTGCTCTGAGCTGCCACATCTCCCATCAGCCTGATGTCCTTGGTTCAGCCCTGCCCGTCACCTTCCTCCACATTTTATCATGTTCAGCAACCTCTCCTCTCTCCCCTCCCTCCCAGCCCAGCGTATATCATCACAAAATCACTTTGGCACCTTCACTGTCAGCAAGCGGCTGTTTATCTGCTATATCATTGGAAAGATCTTTAAAGCGAGGCTTGGAAAACAGCTCTTCTTTTTATTTGATGCAGGATCATCCGAAAAGAGGATGAGAAGCGGTGAGAATATGTTTCCCTTGTACAGATCAATATGACTTTAACCTTCCTCCACAGCAGGGCCTGCCTGCCCACATTCTTAGCTCACATATTTGTCCTTCTTTCCCTCTTTGCTCACTCTTCCTGCATCTTGGTGTTTCCAGCACTCCCAGCACATGGACCTCTCAGTCCTACATGCACCAGGTCAGCTTTTCTGTTTGTCAGAGCCGGTGCATTCAGTCCAGGGAAAGGTTTCCTGGTCAATCAAATCAGGCTCAGTCACCCCACAGATTTCAGATCCTTTCTATCTCCTCTCTCTACCTTCCTTCACAGCCCCTGTGCTGTACGTTATACAGAACTCCACTTCCAGCTGCTGGGAATCACTAAATGCGTTTTCCATCTCTCCCCTCTCTTCTCCATTTCAGGGGAGAGAACAAGTGTCCTTCTCTCATGCACCCTTCACCTCCGCTGGTGGCAGTTTTACTCCTGCCTGGTTTCCTGGCAGCTGCTGCAGCTGTAGCCATGAACAGGGGCTCCAGCATCTTTTGGTACCTTTCTCACTGTGCTGCATTCCCAGTGGGATCAGAAGTAGAGAGGGCAGTTGTTTGGGTCCTATGGAGCAGCTCTGAAGACCCAAGATCAATCTGTCCTGAACAAATTTGATAACAGATCAATATCATTTTATACATGGGGAAACTGAGGAACTACTTGGTGCTAGGACCAAGACATGAGCAGGAGGTCCCTTTTTTCCTGGGCTATATATTAGGAATGTCTCTGCTAAAGGCAGGGGAAAGCTGAGTTCTTTCTCAGATCAAAATCCAGCAGCAAACTCCATCCTGCTATTTGTACCCAGACAGAGAAGCACTTCTTGCTTCTCAGATGGAGATGGGAGGTGGGGAGACAGCTTGTTACTATAATAGCAGTAAAGACGCCCACCACTGTGCTAAATGATGTATTTATATGTATGTAGGTAATGAGACACTGTTCCTGTTCCTAAAGCACTGACAGCCTGAAGGAGAAATGCATGTGCCTTCTCCAAGGTCACTGAGTAGCAGGGACTACTAGTTTTAGACAGTTTTAGACAATGCTCCTCCTCCCTCCAGATGTAATGTGCTTAGCCACCTCTGGAGCCCCTTGCTTAGCTAATCCAGACTCAGAGGGCTGACACTTAGACCGACAGAAATGTGAGCAGTATACAGACAATCCAGTCCTTCATCCTCATCCTGCAAGAAAGGAGCTGCAAAAGCATCCCTGCAAAGTCAAAGAAGGAGCAAGAGGGATCCCAAGAGCTGAAGAGCAGTTTAAAATCTCACATTAAAATAAGAAATAACAAAAACAGAGCGTATGTGTTCTATCCACGTCCAACCAAACATCAGGTGCTGACAGAGATTAGATGCTTTTGCAGATAAAAGCAGGTAATAGGGCCTTACAAGATAAAGATAATGAACACAGAATAAAGGTGGAGGGAAATCCAGAGGTGAAATAGAGGTGAAAGGACAGACAACAGAAGGGATAGCAGCAGATCAGACTGACAGACCCATCACTGGGGCTGTGGGGAAACAGGGCTTTGGACCCAGAAGCTGAGCAGAGACACTTGCTGCCCTATGGGGACATGCCCTGGCACCCAGAGCCACTGGCACTGGGGGCTTGTGACTCTGGGCTTCCCACCCATGCTGCTCCAGCGTAGGATGCACATGGCATCCCCAGCAAACTTAGGACTGCTGCTGCTCTAAGAACTAATGTGAACAGGCATCACTGTTTCTGGGCAGTCACCCTTCCCAGTTGGCCCAGCATGATGCCTACACTGGAGCTGCTGTAAGCAAAGGATGTCAAAAGCAGCCAGGGAAGCAGAAGTGCTTGGGCTATAGCTATTTAGCAGAGAGATTTCCATCTCCCCACCACTGAGAAATGGCCATCAGTCAAGGATGCTATTCGGCACTGACTGCAGCAGAGTTTCATCAAGGATGAATGTGGCCTTATAACTTGAGTATGATCTAAAGACCTCCTGCTCTCCTCCAACCCCATCCTGCTCCTGCCTGTACCCTTGCTCTTTAGAGCCCCAGGTCCTTCTGTGCAGAATAAACACCGCTTGCCTGCACTGCCAGGCACTGTACAACAGCTTTGAGTCTCAGAAGCTGTGATGAGTGCCTAAGGGCAGCTAAAATGCCTGAGGGAATTTGCTGTAAGGTAGGAGCACGGGCAGCAGGTGATGCCGCAGGGTTGCTGCCCCTCAGAGAGACCAGCATCTGTTTGTTTGAGATGCTCTATTGAAAGCCATTACAGTGTTTTAAGACTGTCCATGGTGATTAATACCACCCTCCGTGCCAAGGGGGACTCTGCAGGAATGGGCTGAGCTTTGCTTTCCTCCTCAGAGGGGATCCTTTGTTAAACCTCCATGCCCACAACTAGAGGCTTGGAAAAGAGGTTTCAGCTTGTCATTGCTTGCAAGATCTGCCTCCCCATGCGAAGAAAGGACAAGGACACTTGGCTGCTCCCCAGAGATCACTGTGTTTCAGTTTCTTAGCATTTCATGCAGTAGCTTGTCTGGATTTTATGTTCTAAAAACTGTTGCTGTAACTGTGAGTCTTACACTGGAGGCTGTGTTTGCATACTGTATTTCTGTACCACTTTTTGAGATGCATTGATAAAGAGTTTGCTTCTTTAGACATATATAAAAACTATATATATAGAGAGAGAGAGATCAAAACTTGGATGTTCGCAGCATCCAAGAACACTGTGTCCCAACCCAAGGGCTGGCGCTCCCACATGAACTCCTCCAAATAGAAATGGGGAAGAGGGAAAGAGCAAAAGAAGAGCAAACCCACAAACAGCATCCTCATGCTGCTTGCCTCCCACCTCCAAAGCTACCAGGACTCATGACCTCTGCACAGCCTGCATTAGAGGTGGTCCAGATATGTAACAAACAGGATCTCAGGATCCTTGCTGCATGTGATGCATCAGAAGAGATTCATCTCTCACTGCCATTATTTGTACTTTGTGAGAGGAAGGGGCTGTTTTCCTCTGTTTCAAATGCCTGTCACCTACATGGGATGCAGAAACTTGGCAGCATGCTACAAGCTGGGTAATAAACCCCAGGCTTTCAGCACAGCCTATAGGGAATAGTCCCAGTGAGGATGCAATGGCTTAACTCTTTGATTACCCAACTGCTGGCTCCTCTTCCTTGGCAGCTATCAATCAGCTCACCTCAATTCTCTTTCTACATTATGCATCCTTGAACTCCCCATTGAAGGATTCAGCATTGAGCTGAAACTATCTGTGACTGGCTTGAAAACCTTCAGTACCAGGCATAGAAACATCATCTCCCCCTTGGACTTGGTGGGCACTCAGAGAACCCAGGACCTCATTCTGCTTCCCATGCATGATGCAGGAGCAGGCTGGAAGCCCTTGGCACTCATCATGCCCATCCTCCCCCCTGTATGCAGCCACAACTGCTGGGGAGTCTGGTCTGTCCCTAATATAGAAATATCCCTAATAGAGAAATATCCACCTCTTTCTATGATCTACCTTCTGTTTGAGTAGCCTGATAATTCCCAAATCTACTATTCTTCCTCATAAACATGGAGTCCTCCTCATTGACAGCCTCCTGGTTGACAACTTAATATCAGGGGCTTTGAAGAAGATATTGAAAACCTGGAAGGATCCTGAAAACCTGGAGTCTCTCAGCAAGCTGAACAGTGTGCCAGCAGCCACAGTGGAGAAAACAGCTTTCAGAGGAGATTTAAAACCCGGTCCTGGTCATTCAGGGCTCATGAATCTTCCTTTGTGGCTCTAAGAAGCTGAAGTTGATGTCCATACACCCAGTAAGGTTTTCAACTTCCTTTACTACCTTTTTGGTGGCAAGATGGGCCCAGCAATTTGGATTTGAAGGGTGCTACACAAAATGCCCTTTGCCTGATGCTTAGCTCCCACCATGACCTAGAATTAGCTACACTGGTACTTTAGCTGCCATCCCTCACATAAGCTAGTGCATAATATGGAATGGAAAAGCATTCCTGAATCTCTGCTAGAGGACTTAGGGATTTTTACCTTACAAGGGTAAGGACAGGAGGAAGGAGAGGGAAGGGTAGTGGCCATTTGGGGAGTAAAGAAGGAAATCTATAGGTGTACAAATTGAGTAGAGGCTATAGCTACAAATGCAGTGTGTTCATGTGCTCCTTCACACAGCCCAATCCCTGCAGCAAGAGGAGGAAGGTACAGGAGCAGGACCCCAAACCCCATCACAAGCAAACCTGCTTTCTCTCTCCTTCAAGCAGTCAACTCCCAGTGCTCTGAAGCTGACTCTGTGAGAGGCAACTTCCCCTCTTTTCTCCTCACCACTGGTTACAGGAAAAACCCACACCTGAGGGATTCAAGATCCTTGCTCCAGAGCTGGAGTCACAAGCAAAAGGATGAAAGAGAGACAAGAAGACTTCAAGGATAGCCATTAACCATCCCAAACCTATCAAAGGGGGTCAACACCTTTGCAACTCCACCTGGTCCCAGTGCACAGCTGGAGCCAGGGTCCAGATTCTTAATGCCTTTCCCTTCCCTGTGCTCACATAGAGGCTTCATTTTAGCTGGGAAAGACAGAGACCATCGGCACGTGCAGCATTTGACAGGAGACCCGGGTTATTGATTCACAGCTCTATTTCCCTGAACTTTTCTGGAGGAAAACGGGGCTGCTTTGCATAAGGCAGGCATATGTTACAGCTTTGGCACAAGGAGAGCTGGTTGGCATTTCTTTGCCAGACTTTTCCCACCCTCCTCTGATACCATCTGCCTCTGTGAAACACTGAAACTCCCATCTGTCAATTTGACTGTAAACACACAATTATCCAGGCTGTTGGGAAGAAAGGCAGCACAGCCAAACTTCGGCCATCCGTGGGAAGGGATGCACTGGGCTGTGCGTCCTTCCCAGTGTCCCACCAGGCGGCATGGTGGAAGGAACCTTCTTGTTTTCGCCCTCCTCCCAGGAGTGGATGAGCTGTTGATGCCACCAACCACTCCATCCATGCCCTGGGCATCTAAGATCAGGATGCAAACCTGGAGCTCAACCAGGGCCTGGTGGGGAACTCCAGCCATTTGCAGCACCCAGGTCACTGCAGCCAAGTTGTGTTGTTTCCACTTTCTTCCTTTTTTACCATGTCACACCAGGGAGGACAACCTGCACACAGCCACCTATAACCCCTGCTATATTTCTGCTCTACAGAATATCATCCATGCAAACACCCCAGTGACAGCATCCACCCCAAAAGCAAGGTCAGCACTGGAGAAAAAGCCTTCTCTTGCCAGTTCATGTCAGCAACATGTTTGCAACCACCTCTGCCCGTCCCTTGCTTCTGGGTTTCATCACAGCAGTGCCCAGACCCTTCAGGCTTGGATGCCAGAACTACAGGGGGCTTTTGCTTCATTCTCTCTTGATATCTCCCTATTTGTGGCTGGAGGCAGATTTCGCTAAACACAGCATACAGCAAAGTGCTGAGAGCTGCCCATGGCATGGACTGAGCCCTGCCAGCCCAGCCATCAGCAGTCAGATCTCCTCTCTGGTGCTGAGTTACTCTCAAACCTTCCAGGGGTAAGGATGCTGAAAGTAGGATGGGGAAGCAAAGTGTAAAGACTGAGGGGAAGAGAGGAGGCTGCAGATAACCATGGCCTGGGGGCTGAATTGGGCAGCTGGGAGGTGGTTATGGTTTGTTTTATTAAACATTGGTCCCCGTGTGGTGTCTCCAGCCCAGAAACCTGTTTCATTTAGCTGGGAAGAAGGAGGGGGCCGTGGGGTGGCGGAGGAGCTGGCAGATGGCATGTGTTCCCAGAGATAACACGGGGCTAGTTCAGAGGTTACTAATTGGGTTTCTGCTTGCCTTTCATATTCAGTGTGAATCAAAATGAGAACATGTGGTTCAACACACACACACATCGGCCTCCTTCCCGGAGGATGCTGCCCTCCGCCCCATTCCCCCGCTTGCTCCCTGCACGTCCTCACCCAGGAAACCTGAATCACGAAGGTGTTTACCATCCATTCACAAGCCAAAGAGAAAGGGAAAGGGGAAGCAAAGAAGCAATTATTACCTTTCTCACTCAGGGCAGCCCCTCAGCCCTTCTGCGCACACAAGGCTGTAAGCAAGATGTTGCTTCATGCAGCCAGCATGAGAACGCCAAGGCACGGGCAAGTGAGGTGACAGCAAGGCCACCTTGCAGTAAAAAGCCCTTCATGCACTGGAAGCCGAACTGATGGGTCTTGCCCCACAGAGAGTGCACAAAATCTCGTTTTGGTGGCTGTCCCCAAGCTCATCCTCTTGTTGCTTGGGTTCCCATTATGGTGTGGAGCAAGCTTCAAGGGCAATATCTAAGGATGATGTAAAGCTGTGAAAGGGAATCCAACCACGGCACATTTGGGCAAAGCACAGAGAATCATAGAACAGTTTGGGTTGGAAGACCTTAAAGGTCTTCCTTCCCCATGCCCTGGGGTTGGAACATGACCATGTTGATCTCAGTGTCCATCCCCAGCCTTCTTCTGGCACAGAGCAACCCCTGATGACAGCTTTGAAGAAAACAAGCTCAAAACCTTTAAGGGAACAATACACTAGTATGTCTCAAGACTTCATCCAACCTTGGGCTAGGCAGAAAGGTTCACACCCAGTTATCCTAGTAGCACTATGGGGCAGCACATCACTTTTCCTTACTGTGAGGGTGCTGAGACGCTGGCACAAGTTGCCCAAAGAAGTAGTAAATGCTCCATCCCTGACAGTGTTCAAGGCCAGGTTGGACAGAGCCTTGGGTACCATGGTTTAGTGTGAGGCATCGCTCCCCATGGCAAGGGGTTGGAACTGGATGATCTTAGGAGTTCTTTCCAACCCTTACTATTCTATGACACTATGAATCTCCTTTTCCTGCAGCCTCCTCAGTCCATGGGGTCTCACATACATTTTGTGCTGAGATGCAATCTCACAGTTAGAGAGAATCAGGAATAGCAAGCAGGAAGTGCGCACACGATCTTGGAAAGGGGGAGGAGGATGGAAGTTGACTGGGAAAAACAGAATACTCCTTAAAAAGGCAAAGAAGAAGAAAAAAAAACCCTCTATTTCAAAGCATTTTGCAAATATTGCTTTTTCTCCCCTCCCTCATTTTCTGACAAGCTGCAATCAGCATTCAATATTGTCGCTCAGCGCCCAATTTCACAGGGGATAGGTATCCACAGAGCTCTTTAAATGAAATAAATAAATACATCTGGCCATGTGTGGCAGGGGCTTAGCTGGGAGCTGAGCTCTTCTGAAAATCTGGTCAATCACGGTGACATTGATTTCAGGACAATTACTCCTGATTTACACTGGTGTAAATGAATGGAATGGCATTAAACTGCTGACTGGGGAGTCCATACGCAGGCAGAGCTCATCAGAAAGCCGAGCTCCCATTCTAAGAAAGATTGAGATCAGCTTCCCCATCCAAATCAGGACAAAAATGGTCTATTTTTCTTAAAATGGAACAGAAAGAAGGGGGAAAAAAAAGCCACTTGGGTTCAATAAAGACTTCGAGTTTGAATTCTTGGCATTTATCAGTTTGCCTCTTCAAAATGTTATGCCTATATAACAAAAGTAGGTAAGCCAACTTTTCCTAGCGTCATAATGAATCTAGTGGTTTGAGTTTTCTTTTTGCTCAACTAATACCCAACTGGGGCTACGGAGGACTGAAATCCTGGGCTTTTACCAAACAATCGAACCTGCTCCTCACTTTTTTTTCCCTCCTGTGCCAGGCTGTGTCAGTGACGTTTCTGACCTCATTCCCATAGGCATTTCCCTTTGCAAGCACAGCCCTACACCATCACCCTGGCATGAGCAGCTTTGAAAGATGCACCTTTAGCAGGGTGGAAAGATGGAGAAGCAGGCTGAGGAAAAGGAAAAATACTGGGAACCTTTAAAAGCCACTTTTTTAGGGATAAAAGATCTTCTCAAATGGAAGAGCTGCTGTTGTAGCACTGGGGAGGTGAGGAGAGAAAGGAAGTGATTAGTTTACGGGGAAGGAGAGGAGGGGAAGAGGCTAAAACTCTTTGAGAGGCCTTCCCCTAGTTTTTAAACTACTTTTTACCTGGATATATGCCCCGCACATAAATCACTGTTGCTCAGGATAAATGGAAGCCCGTAAGTGCCACGAACACTAATGACAACATTCATCAAACACTGAACCGCTCCATATTGCACCGGTCTCCAGGATGCCTGCGGACATATGGACCGAGCTCACTCCAGCAGCCCCTGCTCCTCCCTGCACCCTTCCACTCCCTGGCAGCAAGCAATGAGCCTCAGCCTCACCACAGCCAGCAAAAGCAGGAGCAGTTGTGCACCATCTCCTTAAAAAACCCCAAAAGCACACAGAATAATTCCCCACTGATGGAGAAATCGACCCACATCCCTCAGCACTTTCCCATCCTATTGCTCCTGAACAAGTTGCACTCCCAGTCCCCAAAACCAGGTCTCCACAACACAAAACCAATCAACCCTTCATCAAAAGTCACCAAGATGGGGTATATTCTTTGAAGCCATCAAGTTACCCTCCTCCATGAGACAGTTGCTTGCTGGTAATCCTGCTGTCTTCCAAAGTGAAATGCATCAGCTTAATTGACAAGGAAAGCTGAGAAGGTGGCTAGAGCTAACAAGAGCTGCTCTATAACGGCAATGGGCTAAAACTAGGCAGAGTCAGTTATGCAACTCAGCTGGCTGATGGGAATTGAATCATACATTTAGCTTCTCGGTACTGAAGTGCCTCCCATGGGATAGGGCAGTTTAGCAAAATAGAGTTTTCCTAACTCTGAATCATCACTGGGGCTCTGAAGGGGCATTTAGAGTCCTATAGATCCAATTCAGCCCAACCCCCATCAGTAATGATTTAAAACAAGGAAGGAAGAAAAGGGATTGTCATGGGTAGGGGAAGTTTCCTGCATCCAGTGGTGTTTGTATAAGAAGTCTGAAGGGAAACGCTAAGTTCATGGGTCCAACATTTCACAGCACAGCCTGAATCATCAAGTAGGTCAGTGTGTAATTACTTTTATTTATTGAGGGATGTATTAAATTGAGCTTTTTCTGCAGACATGTGTCAGGTTTAAGACTGAATGTTCTCAAAGTGGAATTACAGCTCAAACCTCAGCAGAAACTTTTTAGGATAAGGGCAGCTAGGTAATATCCAGAGCATGATTCACAGCAGGAATCTAAACTGGGTCTCTCTCACATCCCTGACTGAGCTGATTTCTTGCTAGGCCAAACTCTTTCCTTCTGAAAACTCCGAAAGAGCAAGTTCTTATTTATAAGAATTAAAATGAGCAGTGAGGCCTTCTCATTTCCTGGCTCTGAGCTTTAAGAGCAAGGTATTCAAGTGATTTCCTCCATTCCTTAATTTGGTTAAGTAAGTTGCGTGATTTGGGTTCAATTGAAACACAGTGTATGGCTACATCCACAAATTATATGTTTCCACTAGAAAAGAGGGGGGAAAGGACAACTGAAATAGCGTCCTATGGAAAGAAATGGGGATTTTGTTTGCTTGTTCACTTGTTTCCTTAAAAGCTATCAGAAAGTTAATTTTGTGCTTGAGCTAAAGCAATTGCATCTGAAAATGTTTATTATAGTCATCTTGCAGCTTTCCCTTGGGCATGGAGGGAGGGATATCAGTCTAGACTGAGGGGGAATGTGGCTTTCCCCTAGTGAAAATCAGCATTAGTTTTGGACAGTGCTCTGAATCCCTCAAAATATTCATGAACAGGAACATTGACTCAAATGGAAATAAATAAAAGTTTATTGAAATAAGTAACTGCAAATAGAAATGGCTGGTTTAAGCCCTCTGCAGCAATTATGGAGGAGACATTCATTTCCTAGCTTTTATATGCAACTAAAAAAGATGCTTTAATGTAATTTTGTAATTTATTTACTCAGGGAAATCCCAGCTTAGATGCAGCATCTGTTTTCTTTATCCTCCTCCCTCCAAATCTCAATGCAGAAGACCTTTCCTGTGTCTTACCCAGTTTTCAGTTATAAACTTGAAGAAAGGCAAATAATGCTCCTGAGGTGATGGTGACAGCCAAAATCACCGTTGAATATGCAAGACCACCATTGCCAATGTTACTTTAATGCCATCTCTTCAAATGATATTGCCTTTAGAGCTTGCAAGCATAGGAAGGGATTATAAAGGGGGTGGTATGTGATGGCCAGAGACATCACCTGTGTTCAAGGAAGGCAGGATGGGGTGGGATACCCCACTGGGGTCAGGATCTTTTGGAGATTCAAAAGGGAGAAAAACAATGTGGGATGGTGGAACAAGATTAGAAATTAACAGCCACCTTTTGCCAAATGTTAGGCAGAGATCCCATCTGTCCACAGGAGATTACAGCTTCAACAGGCTAGGAGGAGCAAGAGGAAACAAAGGCATGGGGAAATGCTAAAGGCTCATCCAGGACAATGCTCATCACTGGTAGAGCTTGAAAAGCAGCCAAAAATCCTAATGCAGCAGCAAATTCAGCTTCCACTTGATGAGTAGCTATAACAGCCATGTATTGCCTTGGGACCAGACACCAAAACTCAATTTCCAGAGCACAGTCAGTGGGGAATGCTGGATCCTGCTCTTATACGCTAATGCTTGGGTTGTGCTGCTTCTCCAAGCCAGAGATTTGGGTTTACAAAGAGGAATTCTTGTGATACATGTCCTCTTTCATCAGAACTGCTGCTCAGGGAGGAGTTAGAGAAGTAAGAGATGCAGCATAAGAGTTCTCCAGGTCTAAGCCCAGCTGCATTGCACAGATAGTCTTTAAATATATATGTAGGTGCCTACCGTGTGCCTTCATCTTATTAGAGTGAGCCAAGTCAAGCTGAGTTCTCGAGACAGTTAATTTCCTAATTCCCTCATTTCATGGGGAATTTCATGCATAGAAAAGCAAAGAATTAGTGGTATGAGTGTGCTTTGCAGGTATAAGACCAAATGAGATCTGGATGGAAGACACCTTCTTCCATGAAAAATGTCAAGTTATTTTTAGATTTCTAAGGGGAAAAAAAACTTTCATTCCTTCATCCTGGAAGGTCAAAGATTTTATTAAAAAGTCAGGAAAATAAATTCTTAGGAAAAAGAACGTTTCTGTGGTTCTGCTTCTAGAAGAGTTTAATAACTTTTTAGCTACGTTCTATTCCTGAGTCCCCTGTTCAGGGCCTGAAGTCTGTGTGTCCCCACTGTCTGCAAAGGGCAGTGCCTTGCTGTTTGCTCACTGAGTCTGTCCCAGCAGACGTACCCAAGGTGACTTTGTAGATATTGAGGAAGAGTGAATACTGCAAATGTTAACGTATAGATAGAATAGTAGAACACCAGGTTGGAATGGACCTCAGAGATCATCTGGTCCAACCTTTCTTGGCAAATCTTGACCCAGGCTAGATAGCCTAGAATCCAGATGAATATTAAAATAGGGAATCCACCACAGTGGCTGGTTGCTCTCTTTGTAAACACTCTCCATCCAGATCTCCCCCCAGTGCTCATGATGTTCAAGTCCCACAGACTTCATCCAGTGAGGTGGGGATGTCTTCTTCTCCCTGCCTCTCCCTCCAGCCACAGACCTGCCCTTCTCCCAGCTACCAGATGTTTGCATAGAAGCATGGAATAGCTTGGGTTGGAAGGGACCTTCAAGGGTCATTCAGTCCAAACCCCAGCAATGAGCAGGGCCACCTTCAACTCTATCATGTTGCTCAGAACCACACCCAGCCTGGGCTTGACTGTCACCATATTTACTCTATTTCAAGTATTCCTTTGTCTTATTTCTTATATCTTATTGAAGGGGCTCACCAGGGGAAAGCCAGAGATATTCCATGGGGAACATGACCCAAGCAGGAGCCATCATTGTCCCACAGCTGGGCAGCCTGCAGAAGAAGCAGGGGAGAGATGACAAATGGGGACAAGGGAGTTGACACTTTGTGTGTGTGTCAGCTCACATTTGTTTCATTGGGAGCTGAGGAGAAGAAGAATAGAGAGGAAGGGAAAAAATGCATCAGTGGGAGGCAAAAAGCCCAGATAATACCAAAGTGAGTGCAAGTGACTGAGAGAGCACATGCGGGAGAGAGACAGCACTTCTGAACAGCATGGACTCTAATCTCGTTACTGACTTCAGTTCAGGAGGCTGATATACCCCTGAGGACAGGTTGACATTTTGATGCTCCTAGTTAGGGAAAACATGAACTGGGAGAAGCTGCATTAACAAGCAAATAAATTTATGGTCGGCTGGCACAAAAATGAATCTCGCTGTTTGTTGGTGGCGTTTGCTCCCTGATATATGAACAGGGTGAGCTTCCAGCTAAGCATCCCTCCCTTCTCCCCCTCGGAGCCAGTGCTTGGTGGCAAGGGAAAGGGAAGGTTTCCACTGCTCCTGCTATAACATATAATGGAACAGAATAAAACCATTCCAAGGTGAAAAACTCAAGCCAGAGATAGGGTATTTAGCAAAGTGTGATGTACCCAGCCAGGGAAGTGTTGTCATCACTGAAATGAGACATCTCTGATTTATAGGAAAAGGCAAAGTGCCTGTGGTTTCAAGCAGACATGTGGGGGAATAGCAATAAAAATCTCCCAGCATCTGCACAAAGCTGGTGCTTGGAGGAGCATCCCAGGATGTGGGAATGAGGAGAAACATCCCAGGATGCAGCATGAGGGCTCCTTGAGACCTTGTGAGAGTAACCTGGACTCATCCTGCCTTCACTTTCCAGGCTCATACACCCCTCAGGGGGGCTGAGCAAGGTTTGGGTCCTTTGCAGTCTCCCAGGGAGGGGAGCACCTTTCTCAGGGGTAGGAGCATCTTTCAGAGAGGGGAGTCAGTGGTCAGGAGAGAGAAGAGCACTGATTTGTTAATCCTTGTTTTGCTGCTGAGGTGGGCTGCTGTCTGCAAGGAAAGAAAACTTCAGAGGGCCTCACATCTTTACACAGCAGAGAGGGAAACACAAACCAAACCAGAACAAAAAGCTGTGAAACCTGGACTTTCCCTGCAGCCCCTCCAGCAAAGGAAACCTTTAGCTCTGAAAGCTTCCTCCAAGGCACCTTGTGCAGAACAATGGTGTCAATCACAGGGGTTTGTCTCGCTCTTTTAGGATCAAGATCAAAACTCGCTGAAGACAAAATTCTCTTCACAGACATCGTGTGGTGTTTTTTCCTCATTGCTCTGTTATTTTCCATTTAGGAATATGATTGAATTAAACCTTCCAACCCCTCCACGAGGGAGACAGGGAGGAACAGCGAGTTCTGAACTGTCTCCTGCACGCTTCAGGGAGAGACACTAGCAGCTATTTAGTGTTATCCATTAGCACAGAGTAAAGCGACTGTGGGGTCTGATTCTAATCCCACATGCATTGATGCTGAGCGGGTATAACTCCACAGGCTGACTGCAACCCCATGGGCTAAAGGGAGAGTCAGGCCGCTCAATCCTCCTTACCTTCATAGGCATCGCTAAATAGCCTCTGTTTTCCAACCAAGCTGAAGTGGGGATTTATAGGAATAATAATAATGATTAATCATGATTTGCATTTCTCGAGCATTTTTCTTCTTGGGAAGTCAAAGCTCTTTTGAAACTGAAATTAATTATGCCTCATAACCCCCTGCTTGAGGTAGGTCAAGGACGTCTAGGGGCTGTTTCTACCCCTGGAAGCAAAGGGAATGTGTGAGCAGCTCAGTCTGTCCTGCAGCATGGGCTGAGATGAAGGACCCAGCACCAAGCACAGATCACGAGGGGCTCAAGGGAACAGCAAAGCATCACGAGCTGAGGCTGGGATGACCCTGAGATTTCCCATCTTACCCCAGCAAAAGAAGCCTTGGACTACAGTTGGAAGGAAACTGTTTCTCTTGTGAGAGATGCATAAAGTAATAATATTATTATTAATAACAATATTTATTTCCAGTGTGGAATATAATGAGACTGTTTTAATTTTCTTGTAACACTTAAGGGAGGGTTATCCATGCTCCCAACCCAGTGTATTGTGATAAAGAGGGGTAGGCTGGGTTGTGAAAGATCCAGATTCATTTCCCCTCCTCTAATTAAGACCAAGGATTTGAAGCAGGTTCTCGTGTGCCAGGTGAACATCTCCCTCCAGAGCTTCTTGCCTGTTCTGCTCCCTCCTTCTCTCTTCTTTAAGACAAATTTAACCCTCGACACAAGAAACCTCTTTCAACAAAAGAAGGCCTTGAATTAGGAAGACCCCCCCAAGCTTTGGACCTTGGAGCCTGCTTTTCACACCAGAAACACTGAGCTTTTCTCAGCCATTCCTCCTAATCAGGTCCCATGTTATTTATCCTGGAGGAGCTGAAAATACACTACAAGCCTGTAGCTTATTTCAGGAGTGCTCAATTAATTCTGAGGAAGCCTAAACCCAGCAAAACCCTCCCTTTTCCCTGGTCCTGTTGGCTGTGAAGGAGCTTAGGAAAAGCACAGCAATATGAAAACCAAGGCACGCAAGCTAGAAAGTTCTCAGCAGGCTGAGTCACTGTAGGATGTCATCTTCGTGCCACAGAAGCTCAGCAAACCCCAGCCTCCCTTCTCAGCCCAGATTTGAGCTGCTCCTTCCTCATCCTGCCTCCTCATTTGCAGCTTGCAACACACGAATCCTTGGCAGTTTTAGTCAGTTTGAGTTCATTTTCCCTACTCAGGGAAACTCAGGGGATGGGTGATGTGCTCAGTTCCAGGTTTCTCAGTATCAAAGCCCCGGTGAGTTCAGCTGGGTCACAGGCTTTTTGAGCAGGAGTAATACGGAAGAGAAGGCAGAGAAATGAGGATTGAGGAGGTAGTTGCAGTCCCAGGGAAGTCCCCATGCGATCAGTGGGGTGGCTGCTGGTGATGGCATTGAGGTCCCCATCAGCCCTCCCCAGGGAGCCAGCGGCTGAAGCAGCCTCCCTGTGAATTAACGGCATTGTAAGGTGAAAAGCAGAGAATTTGGTGAAAAAGGAATCATAGAATCCCAGAATTTAAACTGACAGAGGGGAGATTTAGGTTGGATTTTAGGCACAAGCTCTTCCCTATGAGGGTGCTGAGGCGCTGGCACAGGGTGCCCAGAGAAGCTGTGGCTGCCCCATCCCTGGCAGTGCTCAAGGCCAGGTTGGACACAGGGGCTTGGAGCAGCTGCTCCAGTGGAAGTTGTCCCTGCCTGTGGCAGGGGTTGGAGCTGGAGGAGCTTTAAGATCCCCTCCAACCCAAACCACTCTGTCATTCTATGATGTTCACCCTGCAGGGAATGGTTATTACTGCCCTCAGGCACAAGAAACTTCCTTGATAAAATTAAGCTTATGGGTATGAGGGGACAGGACTTCATTTGGTTAATTTTCAAGGTCCTTCATATCTCTTGCCAGCAGTACCAGTGCCTCAAAAATCCTTCAAAGAGCAGCTCTTTGGGAAGGCTCAAACAGACCCTTTGCAGCCTTATCTGCATGTCTCAGACCGACTTATTTGCCTCATGTCATCACTGTACCTGCCATGAGACACGTGGTGTACCTGGAGGAAGGAACCAGGGCTGAGCATGGGCTCCCATAACTCCTTACTTTACACAGTGAAGCCTCAGAGCATCCCCACATCCCCCTTGCACCCGTTTGCTCCCCAGTTCTCCACTTGGTCCAGCATTGCTGTCTTCATTGAAGTCAACGAAGCCGCAGAACTGCCCTGCAGGATACCCCACAGGTGTGATGGCTGTTAAAGCATCACTGAGCAGCTGAGAGAATTAAGCTATAAATTAATCTATAAGCATTCACGTTTATATGTGAATATTAACATATAAATATACCTCTATTTAGAAGTTAGATTATAAATTACAATTCATCCTGACCTGAAAAGGACACGTGCCTGCTGCTCCTCCCATCACAAATGAAAATCTGAGCACAGCTGGGTCAAAAGTTGTTCCAAAGCAGCTTTTTGAGGCAGCTGATGCTCTTCAGTGAATGCAAAGTGGCTGACAGGAGTCTGACAATCCCACTTACACTGCATTGCTTTGATACAGTTCTACTTTGCCATTTATTTTGGCTTTCTTTTCTGGACTCTTAACACATTAGCACTTGTAAAAGACTCTAAAAGTCAAGATGGAAGTGTCAGAGTGAGTTTATCAGCTATGGAAGCCAAAGCAGTTCAGCACTGCTGATAATCATCCTAAATGCAAATATTTCTCTCCAGATTATTCTGGTTTTATAGAGAAAAATAAAGAAAAAACAGAGAAAAGTAATTCTATTTTGGAATTAAACAAGCCCTGGGAATTTCACAGGACATAAAATCTGAGTTCAGCTCCATTCTACTTGCGAACTCCTCGTACGCTGATGTGCAAACTTACCCTACGCGCTCCAAAACACGAGCCCCAAGTGCCATCCACATCTATTCCTGGGAATATTCTACTCCACACAGAGCCAGTGCTGTGAGGAAAACACTGAGACATGTGCCAAAGTGCACCCAAGGCTGTATTCCATCCAAAATCCCGTTTCTATATTTAGCTGCAGTGCAATTCCTGTGGCAGGGGTCCTGGCAAATTCCCTGCAGCTCTTCTGAAGTTGAAGATTGAACAGTGTGTAACAGCACCAGAAAACAGGGAAAAGGGGGAAAGCATACCCAGGATGCACACAGAGATCCTGTGTGCAGATGCTGCACAAACAGGAGGAAAACAAGGGCAAATAAGGGTTTTGGGGGGTTGGAATGTGATGGACCGTTTGGAACTTAATGCTTGCTCCAGGAGGTTTTCCTGTTTCAGCATCAGGATGCTGACTGATCGCGCAGGGATGGTTTTCCAGAGCACAGATTTAGCTGGAATAACCCCCGGTAGCGCCGTCCGGCTCAGGACACCTGAGCCTATCCTCCGGGATAGGCTCAGGACACCTATCCTCCGGGATAAGGATACCCCAACCTATCCTGGCCGCGGGGGGACTCGAACCCGGGTACCACAGGGACCCTGGTGCGCCGCTGCCGTGGAGCTGGTGCGCCCCCTGCCGCGCGCTGCTCACAGCGGGGCCCGAGGGCACAGCGCTGCGGGCAGCGGCATCCGGACACTGCCCCCCCCCCCCCCGCCGGACCCCGCTGAGTAAAGGGGGGATACGCTGCGAGGAGGGGGAATGCAGCTGCTGGGCGATAGGACAGCATCATGGGCTTTGATTTTATATATATGCTTAATAATATAGATACTATATTATATATATAATATCTATATAATATATAACTACATATATATGAAACACACATATATATAAATGGATACAAAAGATTTCCTGGAAATCATGGGATCATAGAATCACAGAGTAGTTTGGGTTGAAGGGACCTTAAAGCTCCTCCAGCTCCAACCCCTGCCACAGGCAGGAACACCTTCCACTGGAGCAGCTGCTCCAAGCCCCTGTGTCCAACCTGGCCTTGAACACTGCCAGGGATGGGGCAGCCACAGCTTCTCTGGGCACCCTGTGCCAGCGCCTCAGCACCCTCACAGGGAAGAGCTTTTGCCTTAGATCCAACCTAAACCTCCGCTCTTTAGTGCTCACCCATGGCATCTCACTGCTGTCCCCATGCCTGAGACCCCCCTAGAAGCAGACTGGTTTTGTCTTCCTCATTATAAAGATGCAGGAGACAAGGACCAAAACTTCCCAAAGCAGTCTCTCCTAACAAATAACCCAGAACTTCCCATCCCTTTTGGAGTGACTGTCTTGGAGAACCAGGAACGGACAATGCTGGACACCAAACATCCCTCCTGGAGAACATTTCTCATGTGTTTTCCCAAAGGCCAAGAGCATTTTGGTTGCAGAGCCAAGAAATCCTCTGCTTGTAGCTCACATCTACAACGGGCTCTCACCTAAAAGATGCTGGGCAGTCGCAATTCCCATTACCCTACACATAGCAGATGTGGGCACAAGGGCTGCATGACTGGGAAGAGAGGAATTTTGTAAGCTAAGTCCCAGGGAGCAGCAAAACACAGAGTTTGTATGACCAGGGCTCCAGCTGGGCAGATACACATGGTCCTGGCAATAAGTACCGGGATATTATATGTAGGTGGTCAAGGGAGAAGGGATCTTCACCACCATCAGTGGACACTTTGCAGGATCAGGCTCTCACCCGCATGCAGCTTCTGGATAAGGTTCCATCAGTTCAGTACATGGCTTTGGAAGTCATTTAATACTATTTGGTGCAGCATTGACTTGGCAGCGCTGAGAGGCTGGCCAGGACCCTTTGAGCACAGACAACCCTCCTCTTGGGATGCTGCTGCTTTCCACTGAGGTAGATGCTTGTTTTCAGAACAGATTCCTGCAGAGGCTAAAGATTCATTTAAATCCCCAAGTTTGCTTGCAATTTCCTTAGGAAATCATGGGCTGGGGAGAGCTGTATTCCATAAACTTTCCCTGGAAATATTGTTCTTGAGAAGACAGGCCATTTTGCGCTTCATGATTTGTTTTGAAGGGGAAAACAACCTTAACCCAACCCACCCAGGTTCTGCACAACCTCTGTAAAACAGGGGATAATCAACACTCCTTTATCCGGCAGGCATGTTAGTGAGGCTTCATTAACTCCGAGGCTCAATTAAAGTCTCTAAAAGGCTTTCAGCTGCTTGACCAAACAGCTCTAGGAAAATTAATGTAGTGCTTTTGTAACTGCTCAGCACCAGGATGCAGGGAGATGCTCGCTGGAACAGCGATGGGGATGCTGGTGGCAGAGGAGGGGATGCAAGAGGCATCTTCTCCCATAGCGCATGGTGGGCACAAGCTGGATGCAGCCAGGAGGGAAGAAGAGCTCTGGTTTTAAACACTGGTTTTTCCTTGCAGCTGCAGGCTGGAAAGAGCACACACAGCAGCTGTAAGGTTTGCATCGCTGGGGAGCCTGATGAGGCAGCTTGAAGGAGGAAAGGGGGGGGGTTAATTGCACGTTTGATGGTTGCTAAGAGTCCCCCTGAGCCAAACAGAGCACGGGCAGAGTCACATCCAGGCAGAGCAGTGCATGGAGAATCCCCAGCAGTGCAAAGGGACATGGATAAGTGATACCCTGGTGCTGCAGTGGCAGATTTGCCAGGCTGAGGAGATCTCGGGTGTAAATCCAATGACTCAGAGATAAACTCGGTCCAGTGCAAGGAACTGTTTCAGCACAACAGAAGCTGTCAGGAGCAGGGTTATGTCTCCTCCATGCTATTTCCCAGCTGGAGCTCTACTTACACTGCTCTCCGCAAGGATTTCCATTCATCCCAGCATGTGCTGCTCTTTCCCAAAGGTGAGGAGTCAGGAGGAGATGTGGGAGAGCAGCAGCATCCTCTCGGGTATTCCCAGGACATGCCTGGAGCCTGGGAAACCAGCATCCTCACAGCATGGTTATTTCCTCAGTTTCCCCATCTACAGCTTACCCTCAGTATCCATCTGGAGGCTGGTTCCTCTGTGTGGAAGTGGAAAGTTTATTTAATAAAAGGAAAAGTGGGGAATGAGGGAAAGGGAAAGCATGGAGTGAAGTGAAAAAGATGGGCACTGGTGAGATGCTCAGCTCCAAATTCAGATAGATCCCATCTCTTTTCTCCTGCTCCCCAACAGCCCTGTCTGGAGGCATGTGTTCAGCATAGGCTCCTCAGGAAACAAAGACAAGTGTTTTATGCAACAGAATAAATGTTTGGTAGCAATAATTCTCTCCATTTGCCCACCTCAAGCCTCAGATACTGCAGAGCCAGCACTTGTGGCTCATTCAGAAGGGAAAACACATTCAGGTATGGGGAGAGAGAGCTAAAGCTCTACAAGGGGCTCACAGAAGAGTCTAGGGTTTTGCTTCTACAGCCTGTCAAGGTCCCTCTGAATGTTGCCACAACCATCTGCTCTGTCAGCCACTCCTTACAGTGTTGCATTGTCTGCATCTTTCCTGAGGTGTTCTCTGTGTCATTGTCATGGCCACTGATGATGTGAAACAAAGCTGGCCCCACTATCAGCCTCTGGGTGCACCACCGGTGACTGACTTCTTCTTAATCATAGAATCCCAGAATGATTTGGGTTGAAGGGACCTTAAACCTCCTCCAGCTCCAACCCCTGCCATGGGCAGGGACACCTTCCACTGGAGCAGCTTGCTCCAAGCCCCTGTGTCCAACCTGGCCTTGAACACTGCCAGGGATGGGGCAGCCACAGCTTCTCTGTACACCCTGTGCCAACAACCCCTCAGCATCCTCACAAGGAAGAGCTTCTGCCTTAGATCCAACCAAATCTCCCCTCTTTAGTGCTCACCCTGGGCATCTCACTGCTGTCCCCATGCCTGAGACCCCCCTAGAAAGCAGACTGGTTTTGTTCTCCCCATTGTAAAGATGCAGGAGATAAGGACTAAAACTTCCCAAAGCAGTCACTCCTAACAAATAACCCTGGAAGTTCCCACTGTTTTTGGAGTGACTGTCTTGGAGTACCAGGAATGGACAATACTGGACACCAAACATCCCTCCTGGAGGACATTTAGAATCACAGGACCATAGAACAGTTAGGGTTGTAAAAGGACCTCAAGATCATCCAGTTCCAACCCCCTGCCATGGGCAGGGACACCTCACACTAAGCCATGGCACCCAAGGCTCTGTCCAACCTGGCCTTGAACACTGCCAGGGATGGAGCATTCACAGCTTCCCTGGGCAACCCATTCCAGTGCCTCACCACCCTTACAGTAAAGAATTTCTTATTTATATCCAATCTGAACTTCCCCTGTTTAAGTTTGAATCCGTTACCCCTTGTCCTGTCACTACAGTCCCTAAGGCCAGCAGCATTTTAGTTGCAGAGCCAAGAAGCCTTTGCTTGTAGCTCACAGCTTAAAGCAGCAGACAGAGCGAGCAGCTCTCGGGACTTCAGTGCTGCCTTAATAGAAGACACTGCAGTAAGGGAAATATTATATTAAATCTCTATATTTGTATGTGTAACAAAAGTGGTGTCAGCAAAATCCTACGGCATCAAAGCAAATCACTTACCTATTTTTAGCTGTGTGATTTAGCCGCGCACTCTGAGGAAATAAGGTCAGGTTCTGTGCAATGTATCCCTTTCTCCCTGTCTCTCCCTATTTTTTCCTGTCCTTATTAATATTCTCCACCCTGCAGCAGAGCTTTACAACACAGACACTTTGCGAGATCCTTACCATCTGCAGGGTCAAGCTGTGCCACTGTCCCAGTAGGAGTCTGTCCTGCTGTCAACCTGTCTGGATTAGAGGTAACAAAGGCAGGAAAGCAGAGCCAGAATTCACATCTCCCTATCTCCACCGATCAATGCTGCCTGGGGGTCTCTGGTCCCATCGGGAGTCATTGGCAGACGATGCCATCAGGGACCTGGAGCTGTGATAGTGCTGCCTCCTTCTGCAGCCTTCAGCTAGCAAGAAATCACTCCCTGCCTCAGTTTCCCCAGTTCCTATATGTATGCTTTTGGTCTCATTCAATCGCAAAGTGTGAAGTTAAAAACCTTAACAAGCAAAGATTAAGTTTGGGCTCCTCTTAAATGTCATTGAAAGAGCAATTCAAGAAAATAATGGGGAAATTATTCTATTTCTATGAATATTTAGTTTCTCAGGATCTTTTTCTAGGAATTGTTCTGGCAGATATTTTTCCAACTTAAAGAAACCCCCATAATTTATATATGTAAAAGAGAATGTTCCTGGCAAAACTCTCATAAAGAAACCTCAGTATTTCCTACCTGCCTCTACAGCACCTCAACATTACCAGCCGTAAGTAAGAGGAGTTAATATAAGAAATTAAATGGCTTTTGTTACTTTCTTTTCAATGAGACTTTATTTGTTCTGTTTCCACTCCAGCTGCTACAAAAAGGTCTGGTTTGGGAAGCAATAATCCATTCATCTCATGATGCAGCTGAACTTTGCTCTTCTTGGTCCAGCACACAATAACCTTATTACTGTTCCTTTTATTTTAGTTTGATCATTCACTATCATTTAGAAGTGCAACATTAACTGCTGTCTAATATACATTGTTATTTCACCTGTTGAGCAATGCCTGTGATTTATAGGCACTGTCCTATGAGCACAGCTTCTGACCCCTGAAAACTCCTTTGTGCTTTGCCAGTTGCAGTAATACACCCCCAAAAGCTACAATTGGCTCAAAGCATGTTTGTGAATCATGTGAAACCAACCTGTCTATTGAGGAGGTATAAAAAACCTTCAGCAAATGAGTTTTTCCCTCAGTCTGAAGTCAAATTAAGGTTTTTTATGTTAATAATCTAAAATAGAGAATAGTAAAAGGTAATTTTGAATTGAGAAGTATTTTAGTATTAGAACTTTCTTTTCCCTATTTCTGAGAATCTAAAGTAAAGGACCTTGACCATACAAGTTGTTTTATTTCAGTTCCTCTCATCAAAATGATGACAAGGTGCTAAACAGAAACCTGTTAATTATATAAATAATAACTAATAAAATACTTTAATTGGAAATCTGAATATTACCAACAAACCTTTAGGAAAAGAAATGCCTCATATAAATGCTCCATCCCTGGCAGTGCTCAAGGCCAGGCTGGATAAAGCTTTGGGCAACATGGTCTAGTAGAATCATCCCTGTATATGGCAAGGGTTTGGACCAAGATGATCTTAAGGTCCTTTCCAATCCTAACTACTCTATGATTCGATGCTATACCACTGGTGATTTTACATGTAGGGTACACAGAGCCCTTACAACAAGCTATTTTACAGCCGTGTATCGATATTTGTTCAAAATAGGTGCTGTTTTCTGTGTTCATTATTTATCACTTGGAGAATGTATTTTGTTTGCATAAATCCTCTTGTTTGGGCCACTGGGGCAGAGTTAAGGTTATTATTGCAACTTCAATCAATACCTTTCGCTGCTTTTTGGCCTGGGTGGTTTTTGACCTGCTGCTTCTCTATTTGTTTTAAAACTTGCCATTGAATAACGCCAAAAGAATCCGACTATTTTCATGACTAACTGCAAGCTACTAATTATGTTCCTGTAAATTAATGGTCTATTTACTGCCTTAACCTATCCTAACAAAGATTCTGTTGGGGGATATATTACTAACGAAAAAGCCTTGACATCTTAACATTCTCCTGGGTAAATCGTTAGAATAGATTCCAAATGCAATTAAAGAAAGACTCTTTTTTTAAGGCACTGTATTAGGAGATAAATAGGCACATTCTCCCCTCTGAATGCTTGTTTGTAAAGCATTCCTATTAATTCTGCATTCTTGCCTCAAAATTGGGCTCTGAGAAATGGTTGGGACAGGAGATGGGTTTGGGTTTGGTTTTGCATGTGAACTGGAAGATTGAAAGGAGGAAAGTCCCCAGAGGAGGAAACACTGAGGGAAACTGGGAGCAGAAAGATGGGACCTGGTGGGAAGTTCCTCCAGGAGAACAAGGAGGATGCTTTCCAGTAGCCATCAGCAAGGCTTTCTCCAAGTATAATGTATCAACAGGTCTGAAACAGCTTCTCACTCATATTTCCAAAGCATCTTTTCAAAGACTAATGACAGATCTGATGATCTTATTAATACTCTTATGATCAGGGGAGAAAAGTGGGATGTTCCTGTAGTTTCTAAACACTGCCATCATGCCATTTCTTTATGTTTCTTATGAAGAAGGAAGCTTTTAAGGTTTCAAGTCTGCAAGAGAAGGTTTAGAAAAGCAACCCTAAAATTACAATTAGAGTAGAAGGCATGCTGTATTATTAATCAATCTTAAATATTTTCCAACAGAGACATGGCTTAGGGAGAACCTGACCCTTGAATTTGCAATGCGGGGAAATTGCTGGGTTTTCCTTTTGAAGGCTCCAGGTCCTTTCCTGGCAGTTTTCAGCTCTCAAAAATCTAACTCTTCCTTTCACTGCATTTATGGAGATGGGAAATATTTTGAGGTAGGAAAGAGTGAAACAGAGGGGAATGGATGGACACAGTCCATAACCCTGCACAGGGCACGCATGCTGAAACCATCTCTCCTCCTGGTCTTTGTGCTCCTTTCCCCTTTTGTTAACAGGAGACCAAAGCATGGCCAGATAAGAAGCATCCAAAACCTTTCAGGGCAGTGTGAGGCAGACGGAAGTTACTGCCACTCTGCCACAAACATTCAAGCAACTGAATTAATCCACAGTTTCATGCCTGCTGGTCCTTTTGATTGGGCTTTTATAATTAGAACAACCTTGTCGCCAAGTGTTTATGAAAGCGCTCCAGTGCAGGTTCCCATCACTTTATTACAGCTGAATTTAAGGGTGTTTATTCAGCTTATTGCTACTACTCCCCCATCCTTATTTGCTAACAACAGCTTTGTTCCATGCTGGGGATTTCAGAGGGATGGAGGATTACTGCAACCCCTCCTCTCTCCGTCCCAGATCTGTCTCTCCGGCACACGCTGGCTCCATTGGATTACGGCATTGTGCCATGCTGCATCTCTCTGTTTCTAAAGTGGATTGATTTACCCTTCTCAACCCTGCTCACTTTTCTCCCCACCCTCCTCCAAAAGAACAAACAGCATCAGATATGCCAGAGCTCCTCATGTCACCATTAAGATTTACTGTGCTTTGCAAAACAAAAGCGTGTAACTCCTGGCCGGAAAGCTGGAACGACAGGCAGGAGGTTACAACTCGAAGGCAGAAAGAGAGGAAAACTAATGCCAAGGGAAGACTTTGCATCAGAGCTGTAAAATGAAGCAAAACAACACCGAGCTCCACATTCAGTACTGGGAATGACAGGATGCTTTCACCCACAAGTGTGTTTCTAGGGTGAATGCTCATTCCCCATGCCCAAAGAACCATCTTCCAGCTACTGAATCCCTTTGTATCTCCTAAACTGTAGTTCTCCTGTGTCAGTGGTCCTCAAACTGCTGGCACAACAGCCCACATCCTGCACCAGACACAAACAGCCTAACTATGTTTATGTGCTAATGTCTGCAGCCTCAACCCTCTGTGGGTTTTGGGCAGGAGGGGTGGTTGTTTCCCATATAAAAGGGCAAACTCAGCCTTGAAGAAGTCATTGGAAATCTCCATGCTCAGTCGCTCACTTTCTTCTTCTTGGTTTGGGTTTGGTTTTATAGATTTATTCCACCCCTGGTGATTTTCCTGCACTTTAAATACACACCAGCAGTTTACAAGCCTTTCCCATCGCCGCCGTAGGCAGGATTGTATGTTTTCTCCTTCTCTGCCTTCAAGATATAGCTCGAGGGTCCAGCCCCAGTGGTAAAATACCTGGCCCTCAGAATTCCAGCCTGCTGCCATCGATTGCAACAAATTGTCTTGTGCTTACGTGTCAAACTGAACAAAACCAAGTCTTTAAGACACAAAATGCCAAACCCCATCAATGTGGGGGTTCAGAGGAGTGTGGAAAAACTGGATGGCAGCGCCATAGGCACGTGCTCAGCCACATGTTCACGACAGGCGGGCAGGCACCGATCCCCCCCCTAGCCTTGCACACTGTGTTCACCCCACACAATAGATGCAGCAAGCTATTTCCAGCAGGTAGGTCATAAATCCCTCGTTTATTGCCTTTTATTATGTTGTTTCAACAGCTCTTAAAGCTGGAGCAGCACCCAATTGATAGCTGCTTTCAATCTTTTTCACTTGCTGCCCATATTTCTTTGTTTTTCAGGGAGGGGGGCATCCATCTTTTCCTTCACCTATCCACCATCTCTTTCCTTTCAGGAGTCAAATCCCATCTCTTCCCCTTTGTGAGCCAAGTTTTACAGATCCCCCTCCTTGCTGGAAAACGGAAATGCTGGTGCTGATGGAGAAACAGCAGCTTGGGAGCACACATGAAACAGGACACAGTGTTCATGTTCTGCTAGGAAATGCTTATAGATTGAATGCAAACCAAGAGGGGCAAAGTGGAGAAAGGAGAAGAGGTGGCTGACTCCACAGGGAATGATTGACTGCCATGGAATCAGCAGGGAGAGACCCACAATTAAAATACTATAAGATGATTATAGCCTGGATCAATTTTCAGTGTTCATTTGCAATTACATTCCCTCCTCTTGAATGACTTTCTTACCCTGCAGGGGAGAGGACAGCAAACGCAACTGTAGGGATGGTGTCTAAGGATGCCAGTAGATCCTTATGGAGATGGCAGGGGAACATTAGGGGTCAAATCTCAGTATCTCCCTGTGCATCCCTCAGCACAAACCTTAAGCTCACCAAGGACCTCTAAGTCACACCAGCAACAACAGCAGTGCCAGAGCATCCTTGGCCAGTGAGCCTGGAGCCAGGGCTGGAATTGATGGTAGTGCTAGGGATTTTGGTCAAGAATTGATCAAAATCTGATTATTTTGGTCAGGGTAGCTATCTAATAGCAGAGTTTTCCCACAAAAGCATTTCATAAGGATATGTCCACAGCACTGAAATTTATAGTGGGGGGGGGGGGGGGGGGGTGAGGGATGAGTGAATTATCTCAACAGTGTTTGCTTCAGTTCTCCTTTTGATTACCTTCATTTTGACGCGTATTTTAATATATTCATATTTTCATACCTTGACCTTATCAGAAGGAAACGCTTCATTCCATCTAAATGAAGGGATTACAAATGGGCTCGATGAAACCCTGGGCTGTTCTGAATCTGAAAAATGTGGCAACTTCTGTTGCATAGGAAAGTTCCCAAGTCTCATATGCATTCAAATGCAAACTCTCCAAAGGTCTTGAATGAACAGCCATTAAAAGCCCCAGACCCACTCACCAAACAGTACTCCTGTTAGGCAGACTTCCAGCCTTCATTAAGGCTTCTCAGCTAGCAGCTAATTTACATGCTGGATTCGGACTGGTCACGTCTGAGAACTTGCTTTAATGATGGGATTTAAGCACCTGGAAATCCAATCCTAGGTTCGCTAAACACATCCGATCCCAGGGCCCTTCGAGCATCTTCCAAAACTCCATTTCTGACTGGTGGGGAGGGCTTTTAGCAGCCCATTAGCTGTAAGCAGCCCCTTTACAGGGGTTTAAGGAAAACACTGAATACCAAAAGAGCCCTGTGCTTAAAAACAATAAGAGCTAAACAATTACAGCAATTAGCATCCTTTCCAGTAAGAGTCTCTTAGGGCTATGGCTATACGCTGGGAAAGAAGGTATCCAGCCAGCCAAGCGGTAACTCACCCACCATCTGGGCAGCCAGGAAAACTGGTATCTTCAGGCTTCAAGGGTTATGTATTTTCATAAGCAAAGGGATTTATACCAGTAATTCCCAAAGGCCAAGTGTGAAATAACTAAATCATGTGCACACGCCAAACAGCAGGGGGGAAAATTCCCCAATCACTTCAATCCACTGAACAGATTTCTTCCCCTCCAAAATGAGAATTAACTGCCTTAAATTAACCTGAGGCAGCAGAAACCGGAGTTTTTCAGCGTGTGACCCCTGGTTTTACAATAAATGCAGCCAGATCCCATGTCTTGGCTCCAACTTTTCTGATTTATGAGACCGTTTGTCTTGTTCCTGGGAACTGTGACAAAACCTCGGCACCTCTGATGGATGGGATGCCACCAAGTGAGCAAACTCTTACCTGGGAGCTTTTGAAGCAAGGAGCACCCCTATTGTACAACATCTTCGTTTCAACACTCATTATCCTATTGGTAAAGCACTCCCAGATAAAGGCCAAGTGCGCATTTAAACGTTCGGCCAGCGTCAGTTAAAAGGGTGAATAGTTTCTCTAATTTTCCTGTTTTCTTTATGACTTAGATGTGCCAATAAAACTCTTGGCCACTTTTCCACACTTTGCTTGCTGAACCGAGAGCAAATTGACCTGAGAAAGCAATTTCCAGAGGCAGAAGTTGGTTAAAAGATCTGCTCTCCAGGATAGTTGTCTTTGTACTTTATCCAGAAGTGGAGTTAGGGTTTTAAAGCTGCTTTTCTTGCCTTCAGAGAGACATGAATCAAGATTCTCTCTTTCACACAACATAAAGACATCCCTATCTGAAAGGTTTCTCTCCTACAGATGATCCCAGCAAATAAGCACAGAAATACAGTTAAGAAAAGGTGGCTTCTAATCTAAGATAAATCTGCATCCAAATGGCAGTAAGGTGGCACAGAAGGCTCAGGGCTCAAACTGTCTAGCTGGATCTTGAGTGTAAGCTTCCGGATATGGGTGAAAATTGAGCATAAAAGGCAGATTCCACCCTGCCTTCCCATCACTTGTGATTCCAACTATCATTGCCCTCAGCCCAGGAAACCCCGCTGGGCTCTGCTTGTGCTGAGCTGTACAAGCATCCCTCTAATCATGGTGGGCTCGGTATCATTTTCTTGTTTAAGGCACATGAAACCAAGTCCTCTCCATCTAGTTCCTGTCTGCAGCCTCATTTACACTGTGAAACAGGAGTTGTGCTGACAGTGCAAAGTAGGACCGCCAGCACTAACAACAGATGTGGCCTGGCTGTGGTCAATCCATCCCAAACAGACCCCAAACCTCCTCTGAGTATAACACATCCCAGCCAGGGCACTAACAAAGAAGTGGTCCTGAGGGTTTGGGGTTTTTCTTTCAATACCATTATCAGCAGCAGGACAAACACCCTGGAAATCCTTGTTGTAAATTGTACAAGACAATAACACAAATATGTGCCAGTATAAAATGCATTTCAGTCAAGGATGATCTTCCCAGCATACATGTGGATCTACCTGCCTTAGGTGATGCTTGTATCACAGACTGCTTGAGCAGTTTTGATACTCCGTGCCTCAGTTTCCCCATTTGTGTGTGTAAGGTAGCAATACTCCCTCGACTCCACAACCCTCCCTGTATTTTGGAGGTGGCAAAGAGACCATTTGCATTGGAAACTCAAGGCTTCCAGTGCCAGTGGGATCCAGGAATAGTGTTATTTCTCATTAGCAAACTATCCATCATCGCTATTATGGCAATGAAATATTGCCCACAGCAGCTTCTGTGCTTCTCCATAACCAGCAACAAGCCCTCACAAAACTTCCCTCTTAATCCAAGTGCCAGACTGCCCGCACTGGTGACTGGATCTCTTACTATTTTTGCCTTTAATAGCTGCAGCACTGATAAGATTGCTCCGAGTAGCCCATGTTCAGCAGTTTAATGGGTACCAGCCCAGACAGACTAATGGATCTGGAGACCAGGAAAGAGCAGGAAGGTGAGCTGAGTGGAGAATATTAAGGCTTTTAAGGCAGAAAAGTAGCAGGCAGACATGGGGTAGCTGACTCACAGAGCCGCGGTGGAGACAGATATCCTCCCCGATGGTCCTCAGCCATCCATCACGCAGCGACATGCCCATGAAAACGGGTCATTTCTAGAAACAATTCACAAAATGCAAAGCAGAGCTGGAAAAGGGTTCCTGGGGCTCAGGGCCAAGGGAGTTATTGCACAGTCTGAGCTCACAGGCTTTCCCCTCCCCACTAAAGTAGTGCTTTTCCATCTCCGGTGCCTCATATCACCACATAGGACATGTCAGTGCCTCAGAGAAACCGAATGTCCTTGCTCCATCCACCATGGGTCATTTTTCTGGCTGTGAAAAGTGCAGACAAGAAATACCTGTTCCTCTTCCTCATAACTACCAGACCCTAATAAACAAGGTCTGCAGGAGAGTGAGAGGTCTTGGATTCAGCTCTGTGCAGGGACCTACCTAAAGATGGTTTTTACCTGCACGTTCTCACTGGTAGATGATGTACCAGGGGCAGAGCTACAGAGGGCAAACTTCGGTCTGCTTCAGGATGCTTTTCCAGACAGTGCTGTCTGGGTTCTGGGAGGAAAAAAAGCCCTGTTTGAGGCATGTGCCATAACAGAAACAGAGTAAACAGGAAGGATTTGCTAAATATTCTCATGCTCCTTCAGTGAAACCTTTAGGGTCTTTATTTTGCTTTTTAGCAAAACCAAATCCTGATTATATAGCAGGGGAAAGATAGAAATCAGGGAGACCTTGTGTCCTTTTGCAAACATATTCATGAGTGATATTTACCATTCCCAAACTGACAGTGAAGTGGATGACCCTTTGCTCTCTCCTTCCAAGTATTAAGTATTCTTAGCAATGAAGAAGGGTTTGCACCAGCAGGAATAGGAATAGAGAACATGTAGAAATGGTTTGAGTAAACCATCAGTCACCAGCAGAGGATGAAGTATCTCCTGAACTTCTCACTGATATGATGCAAGGGGAGGCCAGAAGGGGCAAGAGACTGGAGAGAACATGAATGATCCCATCATTAAACAAAAGGCTTTCTCTAAAACCCCCACTGATGGATGTCCTCCTGGAGGCTGGAAACCAGCTTGTGTCATTTGGTTTTGTTCCACCAGCCATAAATAACAACTCTCCTGGGACATGTGAGGAGGGTAAAAATGGCATCTGGCAGAAAAATTGCAATAGGGACAAGGATGCAATGGAGTCCTCGAGTAAGGGATGCAGAAGCCAAGGCAGAGACAAATGGCCAATTCATCCCTTGAGGCATCCCTCCCCCTTCCCCAAATCTACAAAATGAGCAAGGCAAAAATCAATAGCTCAGCACAGGGATGATGAGGAAAGCAGAAGAGACAGGATGGTGGATCAGGAAACAAAACCTTGTGGGAAAACAAGCTTCAAAGGGAGGGAGAAGGGCCACACTGGGTGTCAAAAGGGATGCCATCTTTGTGACAACACCTGGGTAGTTTTAAAACAGTGCACATTGCAGCAAGTCATCCTCTGGATGCTAGAAACCAACACATGGGGAAGAGAAAATGTGTCCAAGTGAGAAAGAAAAGCCCTGAGACTTCGGTGTCCTGGTTAACACTTACCCTCCTTCTCACTCATGCTGCTTGGTGTGCTAGCTTTAAGAGCCCAGTCTTGCCCATGGAGGGCACAGGATAAGTGATGCCATTTAAGAAGTCCTCAGACCCCTGGAAACCCTCCATCCCCACCATCAGGGATGAGCATTGCTGCCCCCAGGTTTGGAGGAGGACAGGTCAGGTTGTGGGGATGTTTGGTAGTCCCAGGATGTCCCAAATCAGGAAGATGTTGGCCTGGGTCCTATCTCAGGAGGTTTCGCACACAGCAAAGTCACTGTCACAAAGCCAGCATGGGAGACCCTCAGGCAGTCCTCATCCTTGATTTACCATCTCCTCAGTTATGGCACTGATGTGTTTAATGCTCAATTCTGTGTTCATTTGTTGGGCTATGCAAGAAAACAGGAACGGGGTTAGATTATGACCTAGATTAACATCTTCACCTCAAAATCTTCACTAACACCACTCCCCCCTACAACACAGGAACTGATTGGATGTGCAGCAATACTTTAGACACAGGGGGATTGTATCAGATTTTGCTCTCACTTTTCTGTCTAGTGAGGAGATGGGCTCCCTCATTGCATTCATGTGCATTTCTGGGTCCTACAGACCCAAACCTCAGCCGCTAATGCCCTAAGACAATACTGTGCACCTTTTCACTTTGGTTACTTAAACTACACTTCATCTCATCCCTGGCAAATGTAAAAGGTAGTCGGCAAACCCTCTGAAGGAGAGCCATGATAGAATTCAATCTGTGTCGACTCCAACCTGGCAGGGATTTACAGCCGTGCTCTATGCGACACAATGCACTTCATCCCTTTTATCGTGCAGCCTGAATGCAATAGTGTAACAGTCACGTTAGAGGGAGTCAAGCAGAAGCTAAAGAACAGGAAGGGATTTTATAGGTACAATAAGATTTATGAAGAGAGATGTTTCTCTGGAGCAAGAAGCGAGGGAATTTCCAAAAACAGCAGAATACCTCTGCTATCCCCCACATGCTTCTAACAGTGAGATGAGTACCTAATCCTTGAGGTGTTTTATCATCAAATAGAAAGGAGCACAAAGTGTCATTGTGTTCCATGGCAAAATGGCACAGGAGGTGTCCAGGGGTCCAGGCACCTTCATAGGCCCTAATTCTCCAGACCATACACTGCTTGCTTTCATGGGATACAAATGCCTGCTGACTTCGGGGATGATGAGGAGAAAGACTTTAGGTCTAGAAGGGTTGTGGTGAATGAGTGATTTAGGGTTGCTCTAAGGTCACCATCAAAGGTATCAGCAAAAGTGGGTTTAGTATGAATTTATAAAAGCCTAAATCTTGAGGGCAAGGTTCACTCTGTTACTTGCTACATGGATGAAACACACAAAGGAAAACAGAGTTAGAACTGGTTTAGAATGATTTACAGAGACTGAAGACAGAAAACGGTAAGGGAAACCCTCCCATTGGGTCACAATGTTCAAAGTGGACGCCTTTGCTTTCTAAACCCCTGAATGGAGCTTAGATGAGGCTAGCTCCAACCTTAGTGCCAGACTTGGACAATAGTTTGTGCTTAAAGGGATGGATAACTACATGGATTTCATTAGTATTGATTCAGCAAGCCATCAGTCACTTACCAGGGTTCTGTCACAGATAAGGGGTCTCTCTGCATTGGGTAAGGAAAGATGTCTCAGTCTCACCCATCACAAGGGTATGGTGGGAAACCATGACCATGGTTGAAGTTAGGGGACCATGCAATTCAAATGTTGCTGCTCCTCTTAATGGTCCCATCAGAAGAGGAGTGCATAAGGGCTGTGGGAAGTTATTGACTATCAGTGACTGACAACAGGCACTGGCTCTCATCTGAGCTATTAACATGAGAGGAAAACATCAGCTGAGCGTGCCCTTTCTTGCAGAGCTTCACAAAGCAGCCAAGAAGGATTTTTACATCCAGGGCATAAAGAGTTATTTTAACTGCAGTTAAATCTTCACTGGACTACAGGCAAAGCCTGTGCAAAGTCTGGGATGTCAGGGCACTTCTTGCATGTCACTCAGTTCCTTGTAAAGTCAAGATGCTGACATTTACCTACAAAATCCGTAAAGCATTTGGAGACTTTCAAATGTAAAGATATGTGGGGTCATGGATCTCTGCTAACAACTGTACGTGAGAGCTGCCAAAAGGAAGAAGAGCCTTGTAAAACCTCCATCACAGCAGGTCAGCAGAACAGCCACAAAACCACAGCTGGTTCAAAGCACGTTTCTGATCTCATAGGGTAAGATAGGTATCTTCTGAGGTCCCCAAAACCCCTTTGAGGTCCCCACACCTATCATGTGCTCCTCTGAGCTGGCACAGACCCCTTGGGGTGTCTCAGTAGCGGAAGATACCACACTGCTGTTAATTTTAGTGCTGTTCCCCAGCTGTCAGTGCTGTAGCTCCGCTAGCACCAGCCGCGATTAATTGGGAGCTCTCCCACTGCTTCCTGATTAGCTGGTTTTGATTAGGGTTTAATGACTTCACTTGGCCCCTAATTCACAGGGACGAGCTTTGAAATGCCTTCGAACTGCTCAAACAGAGCCTTTTCTCCCACTCTGGAGCTACCATTTAAGCTCTATATACACAAGCACTGCTCCTCTGACCCTGCAGAACCTGCTGTTCCAGCCCTCCTCTTCTCTGCAGCATCAGGGCAGCAATAGAGATGCCAAACGAGTCCTGATGGGCTGGAGCAAGGTGCAAACACAGGGATGGATATTCCAAACTCCTTGCCACTCAGGTAACCTATAAAGCTCAGTATTTGGAATGTGGCTTAGCCTCCTAGCTAAAGCATGCCTGGAAAACTGAGGCTAGCAAAGGGAGCATGACCAGCAGGTTGAAGGAGGTGATCCTGCCCCTCTACTCTGCTCTCATGAGACCTCACTTGGAGCATTGTGTGCAGTTCTGGTGTCCTCAACATAAAAAGGACATGGAACTGTTGGAACAAGTCCAGAGGAGGCCATGAGGATGATCAGGGGACTGGAGCACCTCCTGTATGAAGACAGGCTAAGAAAGTTGGGGCTGTTCAGCCTGGAGAAGAGAAGGCTGCATGGAGACCTCATAGCAGCTTCCAGTATCTGAAGGGGGCTACAAGGATGCTGGTGAGGGACTCTTCATTAGGGACTGTAGTGATAGGACAAGGGATAATGGGTTCAAACTTAAACAGGGGAAGTTTAGATTGGATCTAAGGAAGAAATTCTTTACTGTTAGGATGGTGAGGTACTGGAATGGGTTTCCCAGAGAGGTGCTCTCTGATGAATGCTCCATCCCTGGCAGTGTTCAAGGCCAGGTTGGATGAAGCCTTGGGTGATATGGTTTAGTGTGAGGTGTCCCTGCCCATGGCAGGGGGGTTGGAACTGGATGATCTTAAGGTCCTTTCCAACCCTAACTATTCTATGATTCTATGATGGTGACTACCTTAGTGCATAATGGAATACCCAGGGATGTCCAAGACAGACTACAGGTCTTCAAGGAGTGCAAGAACTTGTGACCCAGCCCTTTGTGAAGAACAACAGTGGCACAAAAGAGCTGGACATCTCTTTTCTAGTTGGTGTGTCCAGCCCTAGGATTTAGGGCTGAGTAAAAGTCTCAGTATCATTAAAGTCCTGAATCCTGGAGAGTTTTGTCTTACTTTTTCTCCCTGACTCCATCGGCTCTCTCCATCCCAAAACTCGTTCAGTGCCTGAAGAAAGAGAGTAGGCAGAAGTGAGGGAGTTTATCCTGACAGAGAATAGAAGTAAACCCAAACATCGCATGGCCAACTAGTCCAGCCATGCTACTGGGAGCTCTGGTACCCACTCTGCACCTGGGATCAGGATCTGCATCTCAGCTTGACCTTGTGGGCTAAGCCCAAGATCATGTCACACTGTCTGCTTTGTCACCAGCCAAAGAGGTTGTAAACATCGGTTTCAGAGGCTGCCTTGCCTTTTGAAGATCTGAAAGTGCATTTATCTTCCCTAGACATGCATTAATCTATTAATTACTGGTGAAGATAAGGGGATGAAAAGAGGCTTGTGGGAGGGAATAAAATTAAAATAAAATTAGATATAGTAAAATAAAACAAAATAATAAAATAAAATAGCCATTTTCAGCAGCAAGAAGAGGTTCATGGGCTCTTTCACAGTGCCTTAGGCACAACGTCCCATCATGCTGCAGCCTTATCACTCTCCTCTGTACCGGACTTACCTCAACAGTATGAGGTGACAGATTACAAAGCATCTGGGTCCCCTGGCTGTGCCCAAGCCCCACAGTTGATCTCTTTGCTCACATCTCTGAGACAAGGCAGGAAAAGCAACCCAGGTCGCAGCAAGACAAATCCAAAGCAGGTTGGTTGTTTTCTCTGCAGGCAGCTTCGAGTCTGTGCCTGGGAAGAGTCAAGCAGGACCAGAGCCTGAGGCACTGCAGAAATAACCCTTTGGTGCTCTGTAGCTGGACCTCAGGTCCTGCTGTGGGATGCAAAGGTATTTAAAGCTGGGTTACAGTCCCAGCTACAGGAAACTGATCATCTCTTTGCTCCATGCCTCAGTTTCCCCACCTAGGGTGGAAGAAATTTAACATTGTCCTTCCACATAAAGGAAGTTGGGGATTAAAGAGCTTTTGGGTCTTGCTTTAAATTATTCTCTGCAGTCTCCTCCCTGCTGTACTGCCTGCCCTTCATGGCAGAAACCTTGTGAGTGAGGCACTGAAGGGTTGCTAGCAAAAAGAAGGCCTAAAATAGACTTATTCTGGAGGAAGGCACATGCAAGTGATAGGAGGGGAAAAGGGACCCCCAAACCTTGGGGGACAGAGCCCTCCAAGCCTTGTGAAGGGAGGAGAAAGGTGAGCTCCTCCACTATGCAATGTAGTGATTTCATCAACAACACGACCTGGGGAGAGTTGTTTTGGGGCTGCCTTTTCCCTCAGCTCAATCAGAACTGACTCAGGGTAATGCCACCAACACTATAGCCAAGGTGACCTCAGCAACATGGCCGGGTACTTCCAGCCAAGCCTGGCTCTTTGCTGCTGGTATCCACTGAGGATGAAGGAGAAATTAGGAGAAGGGAGGGTGGGGGGAAAACGCCGCAGGACTAATAAAGAGCTTTGAAGGGATAGGGAATTGAGTCAGGTTCACATTAAAGGGCAAGGAAATGAATGCTGAGATGAAGGCGCCTGCAATTTCAAATGGATCATGCCGATAAATAAATAAAGTTAAAAGACTTTCAATTACTTTTGAAAGAGAAACAGAGGGAGAGCAGGAGGGAAAAACACCAACTCCAGATGCTCTCTAGCACTGCGCTTGCCTTGCAGGATATGTGCCTCTCGCCTGCCCAGTGAGCCCAAGCCATGAGCAATAGCAGGGCTGTGGGTCCTAGGAAGATCAAATGAACATGGTTTTAATGCCTCAATTAAGGTTCATTCTGTTCAGCTTTAAAAAGTGATTTAGCCCTGCTAAGCTGCACCAGGGTCACGAGCAGGGAATAGATGGCAAGTCTCATTTGAAAGCCAAACACATATGTTCCCATCATTAACAGTGCCTTCCCATTAGTGAGAATATTGTTGGCTTAGAATGTAGCTTTCGTTTAACAACTGGAGAAGAATGAAATGGTTTCCTCCAGTTTTGGTCTGGTGCCAGGAGCTGCCTGTAAAATCCAGATAAGGGTTCTCAGCACAAACTTCCGATAAGGGAATTAACAGGTAAACTTTAACTTTGGGGAAGGAGGAGAAGAGGGAAAGTGTTCGTGATCTCTTTACTGGCGTCAGCTTGCCAGGCTGAAACTCCCCAGACCCAGCTCCAATGCTTCCTGCATCCTCATCCCTATTATCTTTCTATGCAGGGAAATTACCACTTTCCAAGCTGAGGTTAAGGCCTCATCTCCTTAAGGATCCTCTTTTTTCCTCTCCTTTCTATTTTCTATCTCCCCAGAGACCACCCTCCATACTATTCCTGGCATAGCTCTTCCCTTAAGTGAAAACTAATTCCCTGACAAATCTTTTGGCGTACTTTAATCCCTTTTTTTTTCACCCAAACCATCCACAAATTCAACCAGAGCTAAAATTAAATGTACTGACTCCAGATACAGCTTCCCCTTGTAGGTGCTGGGAAGAAGAGCACCCTGTCATGGGCAGGATGAAACTTGGGGAGTCTTTCACCCTGCTTTGCTGGGACTCAAGTTCATGAAGAGCTAAGGCTGATCCAGCAGAGCTAGGAAATCCTGAGACATTTGAAACCTGGAAGAGGAGGATAATATAGAAATGAGTCTGTTCCTATGAGCAGTTCAAGCTATACATCCAGAGGACTCCTATATATCAGGAGTGATGAATTTCATTTATCTTTGGCTACCATTTGGCTGGACACATTAACTTCAAGGTTACTTTCTCTATAACTAAACAGTTATTCCACTCCTGGAGAACCTCTGCCCAAAGGTGATTACATGAATACCTCAAGATGATGGAGAAAATTAAGGTCAGAAGAAGAGCAAAGATTAGAGCATCCAGTCATCTCACTGAATCCTTGGAGTGGCTCCTCCCCAGGTCACTCTGTGCTAAAGACTTTAACAACTGCAGTGGTGATACGGTCAAGAGGGAGACAAGAAAATGTCTATCTTCCTAACACTGAAAATATGATTTTTCCTGTACATACAATCATAGAATGGTTTGGTTTGGAAGGACCTTAAACCTCAAACAGTTCCAACCCCCTGCCATGGGCAGGGACATCTTCCAGTGGAGCAGCTTGCTCCAAGCCCTGTGTCCAACCTGGCCTTGAACACTGTCAGGGATGGGGCAGCCACAGCTTCTCTGGGCACCCTGTGCCAGCGCCTCAGCACCCTCACAGTAAAGAACTTCCTTATATCCAACCTGAATTTCCCTGTTTAAGTTTAAACCCATCACCCCTTGTCCTGTCTCTACAGTCCCTCCATTGTTGAAAAGATGAGTAAGCAGAGTGACTCCTCACTGAAGCACCAAGATTTAGCCACCTGCTCCTTCCTCCTTTCAGATACTGGCATTTCCCTTCAGTAGCTACTGCCTGGGCCAAGCAAACCTGCTTTGTGAAGGCAAGAGCAAAATCCAGCCAGCTCAAATAGAAATAGCTGAGTTTTTCAGAAGCTAAAAGGTGTTGGATTAGTTTGCTCAGTATTGCTGTTTCTGTACTTTTATATCTTGAGAGGGAACACCAGAATAGCTTGTCAAAGGCCATTCACAACAAATGTTCAGCTTGCTCTGGGGCAAGCATGTTGGGAATCCCACAGCTTTTGCATGAACAGCAGCATTAACACAGTCATCTCACAGTTTTAGGACTGATTAGGACCTCCTAGTCCTCAAAGTTTAGGAAAGACTGAAATCCTCATCACCCTTGGGTATGGCTCCTTAAGCATTATATTGTCCTTTTGGAACCCTAGCTTAATATTGCCCAAACCTCTCTATCCTCATGCACACCTATCCCCAAAACCTCACTGCTTCTGGAACAGCTAGAGCTGGGCAGGAATATCTTGCTAAGACATCTTGAAAAAGGCTGATTCATCTCAATGGAGATGTTTTGAAGATCCAGTCTGATGAATTTCAGCTGTCGGAAAAAGAATGGAGACTAAACCAACCTGATTTCACTTTTGATTCCAAGTCATTTTTTTATGGAATTTAAGCTGATTATAATAATAAATTCCTTTTTTTTTATGAAAAAGAGGTCACACATAAAACCCTTTGATAGCATCAAAATGAGGCATTGCAGGCAATGGCTTACTGTTTGTCAGCTCACATAAGTCTTAGCGATTTTGACTTTTCATCCAGGACAAGGCATTTCAAGCCTCTTTCTTTCCGTGATGAGAAATCATTTCTTGCTCCTAACAGACAAACAGAACCAGCCTTTCAGTTCCTAGTTCTGCTTTGAACTGAGGCTGGGAGTTAACCAGAGTGATCCAAAGTTGTTAAAGACCAAGGGAAAAGCTTTCATATTGCAGACTTCAAACTCTCCCTGCTCCCAGCGGCCCAAGAAAATGCCATTAGCCTTGGAGGTACTTTTGGTAAATAAAGGAAAAGAGAAAAAGAGAAAAGAGGGGGGAAGACAGACAAGAGAACAGTCTTTATCCTTTATTTTCCTCTCATTTATATACTATAAACCATTTTCTCAAAGGCCTCAAAGTGCCTCACTCCAGCCAGCAGAGTCAAGGGAGTCTGAGTTTTCAAAGTCATGTTTTGAAGGGGATAGGGTGGCTTCAAAGCCCATCTCTAATGTAGTTTGCTAATGCGGGGCAGTTCACATGGGTCCTTGTAACTGTGCTGCTCCCTGTGGAGATCCTTCCAGCTCTTCCAATGAGGGCTGTGGGAGAGTCTGAGGGACAGCAGCACACCTCTGCTCTGCCTGGAAAGCCCAGATGCGATTTGCACATCGGTACCCAGGAGGAAGGGACAAGTTGCTTCTCACATCTCCCAGGCTTTGAGTTTCTCACTGCTTAGCTATTTATTATGAAGTATTCACAAGGAGGAGATGCTCAATGGAGGTGGGTAGATCCCAGGGTCATCACTGCTGCCCCTCACTGAAGGGATCAGGGATTTGAGGAACTCACTTTGGCTTTTATGAAGCCAGAGCTGCTGCTGCTATTTTTACTTATAGCAGTGCTGTCTGTACCACAGTGACAGAACTGGGAGCTCTAAGGAAGCTGCTGATGTATGGAAGCTTATTTGGGAAAAGGCTATTTTGAGAAGTGTTGCCTGTAAATGAAGTCATGTGAGGAGTCCTCATTTGGGTCTCTCAGTTCCTAGTCAGTAGGTGAATCAGTGCACATAGAAAAAGCTGGCCTTGTGCTTTGGACTTTACTATCCCCCAGCCCCAAGGTGGGGCCAGCTATAGGTTCTCCCCAGAGATTCTTTAACCTATAGCCATAAGGGTTCCTTTGCTTCCAAACTGGTACCTGATAAACCTGGAGGAAATAAACACACACCATGAAAACCAAGAACAAAAGAGAAAAGAAAGGGAAAGGGAGAAGGAAAGGGAAAGAGAAAGGGAAAAAAGTAAAGGGAAATACTTCTTTCCTCCTGAAAGATCTGTCCTCTGAGTAGCTATGAAGTGTGATAAGTTTCGCATTAAAATAAATCTGTTTCCCAGGTTGCAGACAGAAATGTGAGAACTCTGATTCCAAGTAACTTCCTCTATTCCCTCTTATTAAAAAATCCACTCTCAATAAAGAGGGTCCTGTAACAAGTGCCTGATCTCCTGCAGGTCCTGGTAGACAAGACAGGCTCTCCCAAGTCACACCTATGTCTTCTAAAGAGCTGGTCATAGGCGTTTCAAGTGACTTTAGGCAGCAGTGATTTGGGAACAAGTATGTGTTCTGCTGGGAAGTAATGTTTGCCATAAGGATGCTGCATTACCAAGAAAGGAGAAGTCCTGGTCTGCACATTGAGAGGTCAGAGCCACCCCACTTTGTGATGCACAGAGGGAAGGGAGGGTACCAAGTGTGCACTGCATTGGAGGAGCTCTGTGAAACAGAATAGGATAGCTTGAATGCCTCCAAATAAACGGCTCCCATCATGAGGCATCTGCTGCTGGCTCTCCCTGCTGAGCTCCTTAAAGTGCTGGCAGCACAGGGTTTAGATTTGAAGTCATTGGGAGTTTTGCAACCAGACCGAGTGCAGTATGGGATTTCACCCTTTCTGAGAGGCTCGTTGCAATAGGCAGCCATTGCAGAGGTGAGGAGAGCATGAGGGAGAAGGGAAACCACAACGAGCAAGGAAACCACAACGAGAAGGGAAACCACCACAGCACGCGCTTGCCCAGTGGCACAGGAAGTCAGTGATGGGTATGACTCTTCTGCTGCTTAAAGAGTACATTCACTTCCAGCATGCTGCCTCCAGACACCCAGCACTGGCAGCGCCACCAGAATCCATTCTGGGTGGAAGAAGTGATAGTTCTCCGAAAGGAAATATGCAGAAAAGGCATCTGAGGAAGGGCACAATGATGTTACTTTTTGGGGCAGAAAAAAAGACTGAAAAGCTTATTATTATCATCATGGCAAAAGTTCCACTGAAAATTAGGCCAGCATCTGGATGCTGTTGACATTATAGAAGACATCCTCAGACTCCAAGAACTCATCATCAAAACAACTGGGTCCAGTAAAGTGACCATGGCCACTTGAGGCATCAGTGGCAGAGACGGGCTGTTTCCATCCCACTGCAGCCATGCACTAACTGCATCCACTTCTTTGCTTTTCCTGCTATGAAGCCCTGCTGCCAAACTGCTGATTTTGAGCCCTCAGGAAGTCACAGCCCCTTTCATGAAGAAAGAGAGCTGCACAGATGCAAGGAGGCTCTGGTGTTAGCGCAAAGCAAGACAGGTCTGGTGTTGATGATGCTCCCGCTCTGCAGTACTCAGGTGGCATTTCTGCTCATACTTACAGCTGCACTCCTAGGGAGTCTAATAGTCCCATCTGGAAACGTCAGAGCTCTGATGGGGTTAGAAGTGGTTGTGGCAATTCCAAGCAGCAGGAGATGGATGTATGTGGCTTCATAAAAGTCACTGCAAGGATATGACACAGCCAGTGCTCCTCTTCCCTTGCATCAGAAGCAGGGGGAGGATGCAGCGTAGATCCTGAAGGAGCACACAAGCATGGAGTGCCTGCACTGTGCCTGGGGGCAAAGCCAGTGTGAGCTTCCCCTGCACATGTGTGTGTGCAGAACACCCTGGGCAGCACATACGCATCTGATCCTCCTAAGCCCCTCCAAGACTGGGAATGATCTGTCCTTTCACCAGCTACAGGGAATGGGCTCAGGACTCCCCAGTGAAGCACTAGAGGCACCACCAGGCTTGGTGCCTGCTGCTGATGCCAGGGCAGGGTGAAGGGTGGGTGCTCTGGGCTCCCTCAAGGCTTTGACTGTGCTGTTGGCCTCCAGGAAGGGCACAGCAAGGGGATGGCAATATCCCAGCCACTTCAAATCTCCTTTGCTTAGGCTCAGGGTGACTTTTGCGGTATTGATCAAGTATTCCACATCCCTGTCAAGCAGAAAGCTCCCTGTCAGCAGCCTCCCCTATGATCTCCAGGAGCAGTTACATAAACATGCAGCTTTACATCCTCCTTATGCACAAGTGGATACCTCCAGGTAACCATTTAATGAGCAGTCTCAACTGTTTTAACTCCACCTGCCCAAAACCATCTTTCCCCATAGCCGCCACATCTCACCTTGCTTGTGATGCATAAGAGCAGGTCAAACTTCAGTCACCCTCTGAGGAGGCAGGATGGCCATCATTGCAAATGGTATCATGTGCCATTTGCAAGGTTTTGCTGGGATGGGTGGAAAAAGGGAAAGGAAACTCACTGCAGAAGGGCAGATACATTCAGATGCAGGTTTTATCATCTCTGTCAGTGTCTAGACCTCACTGCTGTGCAGAGAACCATCAAAGTTGTGATTGTGGTGGCCTTCTCAGTGCTCTTTAGTTATGGTCACTTGAAGCTCCCCATTCCATGAAACAGGCTCAGCTTTTGATGTTTTCAGAGTACCACAAGACAAGTCTGAGCTGAAAATTGCTACTCTCTTTTGCGGCTTTATTTTTGTGTGCAATCAGCTCAATCCGGAGGCAAATTATGATTAATAAAAGGGAAGGAGATGAAGGTGGCCTTTGCTTTTCAGCAGTGTGATAGAAGCACCCTGGAGTGCCTGCTTAGGAGAAAGAGGCAACTGTGCTTCCCAGTGGGCAAACTGCAAGTGTTCATTTGGGATAAGGCAGCCAAGCAAAGCATGGCCCAAATAGACACTAAATGGTCACTACTCCACGATGTTCCCACAGAAAGCCTCATTTTTCTGACATCATGGGAGCCATTTAGCATCCTTCCCTCTCTTGCAAGAACAGGTAGATTGCAGATCCTGCAGGTGGGAAATCACAGGTTCATGGGACTAACAGCCAAGGAAAACAGCCTGGAGTTGTGGATAGAAGTGCCAGACATTTACAGCTCATCTGCATTGCAAATGAAGGGTGCCAGGGTGATAACCTCCTCGGTAGGGACCAAGTGGTAAAAAAGAGCTTCTTTGAAGACCCATCACCTCTCCTCTGTGTCTAGCACTGGTGCTAGCAATGAAAGAGTCTGTCTCTTCTGTCTTTCTCTCCTACCAGCTGCTAGTGCTGGTCCTTGCCTTCCCCGGTCCCCATAGTCCAGAACCTCCAGCCCATTCTGGAGCTGCCAGGACACTCAGTCCTTGTCCCTCTTGCAGAGCACCAAACTGCCAGCTCCGAGCATCCTTAGTGGGTAGAGCTGGACAAGTTCAAGATCAGTTGTGCTGCAAAGCAGTTCGACTGCTGTGCTTGGACAGTGAACTTGGGACACTTGGAAACCCTAGAACCATAGAATCACAGGATGGTTTGTGTTAGAAGGGACCTTAAAGCTCCTCCAGCTCCAACCCCTGCCACGGGCAGGGACCCCTTCCACTGGAGCAGCTGCTCCAAGCCCCTGTGTCCAACCTGGCCTTGAACACTGCCAGGGATGGGGCAGCCACAGCTTCTCTGGGCACCCTGTGCCAGCGCCTCAGCACCCTCACAGGGAAGAGCTTCTGCCTAAGAGCTCATCTCAGTCTCCCCTGTTCTGGCAGGTTCAAGCCATTCCCCTTGGCCTGTCCCTGCAGGCCCTTGTCCCAAGCCCCTCTCCAGGTTTCTTGCAGCCCCTTTAGGCCCTGGAGCTGCTCTCAGGTCTCCCCTTAAGGAGCTTTCTCTTGTCCAGGCTGCCCCAGCCCAGCTCTCTCAGCCTGGCTCCAGAGCAGAGCTGCTCCAACCCTCGCAGCATCCTTGTGGCCTCCTCTGGACTCGCTCCAACAGGTCCCTTACTCCTCTTTCTGTTACCCAAAGCACCCATGTAAGTGATGCAGATCTTGTGACAACGAAGATCATTTTGTGGAGAGCCAGTGCTTGTGAGCAGAGCAGGATCAGCTATTATCAGGAGACAGCTACTCCCTTCCAGCCAGCTTTGCTAGCCAGAAGCAAACAGGGACAATCCCATAGGGAAACCAACAGCCCCACACTGTATAAAGCCAGTGTGAGGGACTTGTGGGTCTGCTGTTTCTTGATGCAAAATGAAATGAAAAACTAAAAGAGGTGTCAGCAAATTGGAGGGGCTCCAGGAAAAGGAGATGGAGATGATTAAGGGTTTAGAAGGATTGACCTATGAAGAAAGATTAAAGGAACTAATTATGTACAGCTCAGATAAAGGATGAGGAAAGAGGTGATTTAATAACAGCCTGCAAATACTCACCAAGGTGTCAACAGTTAAGAAGGGTGCAGAATTATTTAGAGTCCTTCTTCAGGGAACAACAGCAGTGATGGAATGAAAGGGGAAGGTGACATGGGACATTGGCATGATGTGGATGAAACCAGAGGTTTCTTTAGGGTGCAGTGAGTGAGTTAGGAGCACAAACCCTCTGGAAACACTCTGGCCTTCCATCCCTATGTATCAAAGAATGCATTTACAAAGGTTTTAGGTTCTTAAAGGTGCACGGAGGTGCTTTAATAGGATTTCCAGCTGCATCTAAGCAGGTTAAGCAACAGATTTCAGTGGGACTTGGGCACTTAAATAGTTCCATTGGTTTCAACAGTTGCTTATTTACATCTTTGCATAAAACAACTTGAAGGACTTTAGGACTCATCAGAAATGCCCCAACAGGAGAAGATTAGAACTGATCCCAAGCAGTGTAGAAGTGTCCTGGTTGATGTGCAGGAGGATGTGTTGCTGGAAACCATCTTGCCTTGTCAGGGCATTGTGCATTGATCTGCAGAGTCTATTTGAAAGTCAATGAGATTTAGGCTCTCAGGCCTGTTAAAATAAGCATTTAAAAATGCCTTTGGCACTTAAGCACCTTGGTCAGTTTGGGAGGTCTTTGCTGCAGGGTGACTGAGGGTTGTCAGTGTCCAAGGTGAACACAGCCGCAGTGCTAAAGCCTACCCAAAGCACCATGTTACCCTTGGTGCTCCACTTGAGCGTGTCACCAGGTCTCCAGGGAAATATGTCCCATATTTCTCACTGCTGCAATTAAGTCACCCATTGTTTATCCTCAGGGACAGGGGACATCCTTCCTCAGTAAGTGGCAGGAGTAATCAGCTGGGTAGAGGAGGGAAGACATTAAAGGAGAAGCATCATTGACAATGTAAGCTGAAAGTCAAGAGGTTGTCAGGATGAAAGAGTTTCCTGCTAAAAGCACTATGAAACTATAGGGAGGAAATAGCGAGTGTGGACTTAGAAGAGGATTACTGACCTGAAAGCTGTCTTCCAGTGCCCCATGTAGACGTTACCTAAGACTTCAATCTGCTTTCAAAGTAGTTCAACCAATACTGGTTGGTGGGGCTTTTCAGTGTCATGCACAGAGATTTACCATTGTGCCCAGGGCTATCTGCTTGGCTTACTGCACCTAACTTTGCATTCTTGGACAGCAAGGGATCAGAAGAGGTGACTACATTCCCACCAAATACCCTCCAGCTTGCTGATGGGGGCTCTAACCACACACTGTGGCTGGTGATTGTGAACTCACTTGCATCTCTGCTCCAAGTCCAGAAGAACATTTGTGAAGTGCTCTTAAAGAAAGCATCTCACTGTCCCCAAATACACATGCAAATACAATCATAGAATCCCAGACTGGTTTGTGTTGGAAGAGACCTTAAAGCTCATCCAGCTCCAACCCCTGCCACGGGCAGGGACCCCTTCCTCTGGAGCAGCTTGCTCCAAGCCCCTGTGTCCAACCTAGCCTTGAACACTGCCAGGGATGGGGCAGCCACAGCTTCTCTGGGCACCCTGTGCCAGCACCTCAGCACCCTCACAGGGAAGAGCTTCTTCCTTATCTCCAGCTTAAACTCCCCCTGTTTCAGTTTGAACCCATCACCCCTTGTCCTGTCACTGCAGTCCCTAATGAAGAGTCCCTCCCCAACATCCTTGTAGCCCCCTTCAGACAATGGAAGCTGATCTGATGTCTCCAAGCAGCTTCTTTTCTCCGGGCTGAACAGCCTCAATGTTCTCAGCCCAGCTCCATACAGGAGGTACTCCAGCCCTGAGCATCCTCATGGCCTCCTCTGGACTAGCTCCAACAGCTCTTTTAAATGCTTAAAGATGAGATAAAGCCAGAATTACCCAAGCTGACCCAATACCCAAACATTTGACTATCAATCACAGCTATTGCGACTTTGGATCCTGTATGAGGATTCTGAACACAGCAATAATAGAAGGCAAGGTGAGAGGGGAGAGGTTCATACTTGTTCTTGTTATCACCCTGAAGGACTTTTCAGGGCAAATATTCTCGAGGCAGTTTTCATTAAACCACCAACTTGTCAATTTAGCTTAAAAATATATAGATGTATTTTCAAGTAATTGCCTAAAACCAGGCAGATATTGGAAACAGTGCTTTAACCCTTTCACAGCACTTAAGTCTACTTGAAATGCTATGAAAGGGGGAAGTTAAATACAAAGATAAATGCATAAATGGCCAGAGTTGCTATGGAAATGTAAGAGGATGGAAATGGAAAGTCAATAGAGGACTAAGTTACTGTTCAATTTTAAAAATAGTCTTTCTGTACGGAAATGGAACATTTGTCAAATCTCTGTTGGCCTGTATTATACAAAATGAGAAGTGGTTTTGTGGCTAGGAACATCTATTTAATGCTGCAAGCTCAAACTGCAAACTGGATGGTCAATAGTATAGAGTAAGTGGAACCTTTTCTCCTGTTAATGGCAATCTCCATCACACCTGTAGAGCCCTGGTGATAAATGTCAGCCATGAATAGCACAGGGATGGGGGTCAGACTCTGTGGGATATAATGGTAAACCATTTGTAGGGATTTCAGGTCAGGCACACAGTTTCCTAAGGAAACAGGGTTTACGTGATTGGGCTCGCTGGCCCATAGGCACTGCATGATAACCCTCTGGCCTGCAATCAGATTTGATGCCAGAAGAGACATCTCGGAGGAATTAAGGTCTAACAAGCTTTATAAAGGAGAATATACTCAAATTAGCACTTCTTCCCATCATCCTTCCACTTCCCATTTCACTCCTAGGATGTAATATGTGCTCAGCCACTCTATCAGACATCAGAGAACCCACATAGGAGGCTTCCTATGTTCCACTGCTTGCAATGCATCTTGTTTTATTAAGATAAATGTAATATCCTTCTCTGGTTCCATTCAGAGAGGAAGTGAATTATGTTTGAACAGCGTTGAACTCCATCCATGAGCAGCATATCAAGTGGAAAGTGGGGCTCTGCTTCAAACCATCCATACTTGCATTCCTTCATCATTGGCAGGTACTAATGTGACTTTTCAGTGGATTTATTCCCCTGCAAAATGTCCAGTGAAATTTGGGCATTGCCCCCCCCCAAAATCACAGCTCATTGTGTCCCACATCCCAAGGGCATCACTCTTTCAGCCCCTTGGTCTTGGCCTGTCGGCAGTGGCTTTTCTCCACCTCTTAATGTGTGCTGCCCAGAAGCTGCATGCAACAGATTTGACACACAGCCCTGGATGGGAGAGCAGAGCATCACTGGACATGCTCCTGCTCATGTTCCCCATCAAACGGACCCCTGTATCCCTCCCATGTGTATCCAAAGCATGTAAGTCTCATGCAGCAAGGTTCCAATGTCTTGCTGATTCAGGTACAGCAAACCTAAGAAGAATCAACAGCTACAGAAGATGCTGAAGCTCAGTTTTCCTATGTGAAAAGCTGGCAGCAGCTTTAGACTTGGCAAAATAATCCTGCCACTTCCTTTTATTCCCAAGTCTGGCTCCATCCTCTTCTGCAAGGTGGTTTGAAAGCAATCCATGGCACCAGCAGGATTCTCACCAGCCCCAGCTCCCAGCCCTTAGGAAAAGGCCTTTAGAAACAGTTCCATGCTGCTGGGTAGGATTTTCTGCTGCAGGTGCTGTGCAATATAGAGCGAGATGAGATTCTAATCATAGCTCTTTCGCAAAGGGAAGGGTTCAGGGTTTAGCTGTATGGCAGCAGCCTCATTTTCACAGCAATATCTGTTATGTTCTGCGGGTGTCAGGGGGACACATATTGCTGTCATTTCCATGCGTTGTGTTTGGGTATCAGATGCAAAGAGCAGCAATGAGCCCACAGCTATCACCACTCCTCACACTGAGCAGTCCCTTCGGTGGCCTGGTTCATCTGGTGCTCAGCTCCAATGGCAACCAAGGAGCTTTAGGGCATCTTGTCCCATGGGAAAAAGGGTCCCTGGCCTGGTGGGTCTCTCCCCTGCACTAGAGGGATGGACAAAGAGGATTCCCCATCCAAACAAGGGCTAGGCAGAGAAATGGGGTGTATTTTCCCAGCATACACATGCCACCATGTGTCACACACTCACTGACGTGGCTTTGTGCTCTTTGTGCTCACCACTGTCTCATCCCCACCACAGCCCCATGCTGCCTCACTGAGAATTCCCCACACCAGAAGACAAATGGTTTTCCCCCAAATTAGTCAAAACCACCAAGTTTCTCTTCCAGCAGCTGCCACCACCCTGCTTAGGGCGTACAATCTGCTTGGCATGGCAGAGCCCACCTTTAGCTGCCCACCTCACCAGGGTACCACAGATGCTGCTGTTGAATGGGCTCAGCACCTTCTGCTAGGTCCCTCCAGGACAGAGCTGTCAGTCCCCAGGAGAAGGTCCCTCAGCACCAACGGAGCCTGGCGACATGGGGGGATTTGTGACAAGGTCTGCCAGATGTGCCAACCATCTCCTGAGGTTCCTGTGACTGAAGTGCATGTGGGAATTGCGTCACCACTGCACAGCACAGGCAGCGGCACCTTCTCCTTGTGTTTCTGTCTTTGTTTGGCACCATCTCTGCTGAGCGATGCCCACAGCCTGCTGCCAGCTCACACAGTTTCAGCTGTGGTAGCTCTGTGGTAGTGCTGCCTTTTCCACTTCTCCACTGCTGTGCTTTTATGGGTTGAGTCTGGACACTTACAGGTGGCACAAAGCATCACCAGGTTATTTATGGTTGAAGAATGTTTCCTCAATGGAGGTCCAAGCCAAAACACTGCTCCAAGGACCCTCACCACCATGAACAAACCCTGGGAAAGCTTGAGAAGGGATATACTTCAGCCCAGCATTCATCTCCTTCGGCTTATTTGCTGTTGTTCCTTCCTCTCCAATGTATAGTTCCTTCCTAAGCCCCAGATTTTATGAAGATGCTTCATTTTTAGCCTTTTGCTGCAACATTAAATCAACTGGGTTTGTTTTAAGGACATGGCATCAGCCTGGGTGCATGCAACCCAACAACCTGGGATGGCTTAAGGGAGGATGTGAGCATTTTGGGATGCCTGGACCCCCTCCATGTCACCCTTAAGTTGGTTAGCTGCGTACCCAACCTGCAGCATCCAGCCAGCATTTCCCCAGGTTAATATGGGTGGATTTGCCAGGATCCCATAGGAAAGTGTGATAAAACCATGGTGAGAGCAGTGACATCCATCACCTGCACTGCAGCAGGAACTGCTTCACCCTTGAGAGGAAGGTTTTGAAACAGAGATTATCTCTACAAAACTCCACCTTCACATCCCCCCATACCCACAGCCTGAAAACCACCAGTGACAGCAAAGTCACCCCAGTGTGACCATGTTGCTGTGACATCCCCTTAGATGCACGCTTCCACATACACAGATGCATGACAGGGCTGGCAAACCCTGCCTCGGCGCTGTTCTCTGATTACTAGCAGCGAAGCTATTAAGCCCCCTTTGCAGCCCCATATGCATTCACTTCATGCCTTGAATTCCTGACAGCCCTAGTAAATTCTTCCTGAAAAGAGAATAAAACCCTTGTTTTCCCTCCCCTCTGAGCTCCTGCTTCTTGTTCAATGCCATTAAAAGCAGAACCCACACTAACATCAGTCCTTGCTGAAGGTTGAAACCACCTTGCCTGTACTCCTCGTGTGGCACTGGAGGGAAGAGAAGGAAAAGAAAGCGAGCAAGAAAACAGATACTTCCTTCCACTCCTCTGTCAGCTCCACTTTGCATCAAAATCTCCTTTGGATGTCACACAGTTATTAAAGTTGTAGATGGTGGCTCTGTGCAGTGTGGCTGTGCCTGTGTCTTAGAAACTGGGTCACCCGGAGAGCGCTCCCTGAAAACTATGTCCTGACAAATCCATGCTGGCAAGACTCAAAGATACCCCTTATAATGTTTTCCTGCCTCTCCTTGTGCTTTGAAAGGAGCAAGTAATGCTACTTTTTGTTGTGGGTTTTGTATCTTTTATTCAGCAGCTTCCCGAGGTAAATAACCTCCGGCAGGCAAATCTAAGGGGATGCTCCTATCTTGCTTGCTGTCTGCTTACAATGAAATCATGATATCCTTTGCTTTCACAAGGCTCTTTATAAATATTCCCTATCTTTCCAAGTGGAGCTGTTATCAAGGAGGGCAAGCAACTCCGTAGATTTGGCTCAGGCTTCGGTTCCAGCTTCGTGTCATCCTTCTCTCCCCATTGCAGCTGCAGGGATGCAGGAAGGGAACCTGCTCATTATGCAGGGTACCTCTATTGACATCAGAGCAGAAGATGCTTTCCAGCCAGGGCACTCTCTAGCACACAGGCATCTGTATATTGCTATCAAGCCCCTAGGTACCACAGCTCAGGCAGTTTCTGAATGAGGCTGAGGGGTGAATCCTGTCACCCACCTGCCTTTAATGGGGCAGCGAGAGGTAGGGGGAAACCAGCAGAGCATAGAATGGGGCTGGCCCGGCTCAGCACCAGGCAAGAAATGAGCTGTGAGAGAGGCAAGCAGCAGGGAACTGAAACTTGCTGACTGTTCAGGACAGAAAGATGTGGGGCACAGTGTTAGAGAGGGTGAAGATGTGGGTTTTCTTATTAATAGCTTGGTTCGATACTTACAGCATCAGTGAAGGGATGGCAGAAGGACACACCTCAGCTTTGCTGCTAAGGCAGAATGGCAAAGAGAGTCCTGGGGGCCAAATATAGATTTTTCCTGTGCTACTGTCAGTGCACTTATGTCCCTTACATCATAGAACCCCAGATTGGTTTGTGTTGGAAAGGACCTTAAAGCTCCTCCAGCTTCAACCCCTGCCATGGGCAGCAGCACCTTCCACTGGAGCAGCTTGCTCCAAGCCCCTGTGTCCAACCTGGCCTTGAACACTGCCAGGGATGGGGCAGCCACAGCTGCTCTGGGCAGCTCTTTAAGCAAATCTTAAGAGACTGTGAGCAGGACCAGTGACAGGAAAGGGGTTGGAAGGACCTGGCTCAGACACACATTTGCTGGCATGGGGAGAGCTGTGGAGAAGGATTTCAGAATCCCAGTATAAGGAAATGGAGTTGAGGAACAGAAAGTGCAGCTTTCACCATCTCTGATCTAGATTCCAACTACCTCTCAGTGCTTCACCCCAGTAAATCACAGTGTGCAGGTTGTGAGCCCCATTTTACCAACAGAGAAAAGGCAGTCAAAGACAATAGGCAGCATTTATCATCTGAGGGGGCTCAGCAGCAGCCAAAGCCAAGCGGGGATGGTAGCATTCCCTTCCCAGCACACTGCACTGCCTGGGAAACAGAGGGATTGCACCTTGGGAACAAAGGAGGGGGGACAGAATCCCACCAGGTCCATCCCTGAGACTTAGCCCATGAGGGAGGAAAGGAGAGCAGCATTCAGGCATCACCCTGTGAACCCGGAGAGCAGGAGCATCCCAGTGTTTCCACAGCAAGCAATTTTGGTTTTGCTTTGGATATGTTAAACTGGGACAGGCTGTAGGAAGGGGAGATGGGGAAACAGTCACCTCAAGTCTCCTCTGTGTCCTCTGCCTAATGTATTCAGCAGTGGGTTTAGGGGATCTCAGGAGAATGAGTTGTCAGAGTGTCGGAAGCAAGCGATGGCAGGGGAATTACTGCTAATCCTTCTTGTGGGATCCAGCACTCGGAAGGATTTAAACACTGGTTCAAAAACGTTTAAAGACATAAAAAAAGGACACTTTTCCCTCCTTTCATACATTTTGAGTTGGTCACTTGCTGCTGGCTGGGAGCTGAGAAAGGAAAGAGGAACTTTGAGGAGAGGGAAAGGATGCAGATGGGGAGAAGAAAAGGAAAAGACTTGAGATTAGATCTGGAGGGAAGCCTATCACCCTCTTTGGGGGTGTAGGCTGCAATTAAATCTCTTTTGCCTAACAATACTTTATTGTTATTTGCACAGTGCTCAAGATGCGGTGATAGGAGAGGAAGCAGCAGGCAGGAAGCTGCTGTTCTCTTAATGCTGCACTGCCTGAAACCCTCTGGCTGGAGGCAGTCATAGAGCAGAGGGATGCTTTGCCTCAAGCCCAGCATCTGCCCCACCACCAGTTGTGAATGGTCCTTTACTTTCCCCTCTCTCCTCAATGCACCTCAGCTGTGGTTCATCCAACCGTGCTGGTTCCATTCCTTTTCCTTGTTTTCCAGGGCTCTTCCCAGCACTGTCCTCATTTATGCAATGTGTGTCTCTCAGGTCCAGGCTGGTGGATTATTGACTTTGCCCTCTCCATGCCCTTGAAGCTGAGGAAGGTGAGTGCTACAGGCAGATGGGCTCTTCTTCATGCTTTGCTGTCATTCGTCCCAGTCTTCAGCCTGAGCCACGATGGCAAAGAACAACTTGTTAAGGAATTGCTGCTTTCCTACCAGGTTCAATTGCTCTCAGTTTCAGGCTGCTCGTATTGATCGACTGCACCGACTCAAGGCGTTGTGTAAAAGGCACTTAATGAAGTTCATTCTGGGCATTCTTCAGTGGTTTTTCCTCCTGAAGTACATGGACACAGCCTTTCAGAGGGCCTTGAATTTTGTATCAGTTCTGCTTTTCATTAAGGCACAATAATGAAGAATCCTGAGTTTTCCCACAGGAGTTGTGGGTTTAAATCTGGGTGGGTGAGAACAGTCGCACATTCTGTATTTGCATTGGGAGATTGGTCAGATTTAATAAACAGAAAGAGCTTTCACATTGAAAAGAGAAACAACAGCATAAGCCTGAACAAACACTGTTTTAAATGATGCTGTGGAGCAATTTAACTTTTAGTCGAACTCCTTTTGTCCAACCCCTCCAAAATAGTGCAAAAAAATCACTGTTTCCACACAAAGTGCCTGTTCTGAGATTACAAGCCCATGAGATACTAAAGCAGAAACCCTGCTATGACAATTTCTATTCCATACATTCATTCTGCTACCTCATTAAATTACAGAAGCCACCTACAAAGGAGCATTTCCCAAAGGACAAACACTCTTCCAGGAACATTTCAACCTGTTCCTGTCAAGTAGCAGTTGGGGCAGAGAAACCAGCTGCTGCTTCTTGTTTTGTTGGGTTTTGAACTGACACTGGAAGCCTGTGCTGGTACTTGGGGAGGCCAAGGGAGCATCCAAGCTGCTGCCTCCAGGTAAATGCAGGCAGGCATCAATGCAAATGCCTTAATGTCTGTGTGTGAGGCCACAGATGCAACCATTCTAATGAGGGCTTGCTCCCTTCAGAGCCCTCCTTCTGAACCACATCTTGGTGACGATGCCAGCACATGGGGCATCACAATGACCTGGTGTGAGACCAATGCAAGACTGGAGCATCAGCTGCACTGGCATTTTGCATGGGTTAAATTAAGCACAGAGTGAAATCAGGGCACATCCCCGTTACAGATGATATGAAATAGCCAGGGTGCAGCAGCCCTTTGGGGCTTCATCTCCATCTGGTTTTATGATCTGGGTAAAACAGATGCTTTGATAACTGGAACATGTTCCGCTATTTATGTGAGAGATGAATGCAGACCTGCATGGATGTTTGGGTGCCTGCTCATTTATTCATCCAAATGAGTAAATAACATCAAAACTATCTGTTCATAGAGAGCACTGTCAAATAACAATGTATGCCAACATGTTTGGGACTTGAGACTGCTCAGGCTTTTCCTTTGGAATTTTACTTCTCTAAGTCAAATAGGTATGTGGTTCCGAAATACCATGTTTTTCCCATTTCTAGTATTTGGGAAGGCTGTTTTGAGTCTTCCAAAACCAAATCTGCTTTTTCTCTGCTGGATAAAAGGTGAAAATATACTTGTTCTCACAGCCTTTTGCCTCCTATACTCATAAACCACAATGTATGAAAGAGGGCATTGCCAGGGTAATGGCCTCCTCTGAGAGGGGGAGCATCACCCCATCTCTCCTCCTATAGTTGCTCTTGCTATTCAACAAACACTCTTTTTAAACAATACGGCCTTAAACCCTTATTATAATGCCCAGAGCCATTTGCAGGCTTTCTGAAAGTCATTATTATAACTACAATCAAGAAGCATGGCCCTCTGTGCTTTGTGCCACAAACATAGACACTGAATTGTTTATAGAGGGAAAGAGTGAGGGAGAACTTCAGCTTCAGTACTGCTTAACTCAGGAGCAGGAACTTCCACCCCATTGAATTTTACCTCTTTTGTTTCCCAATTTAACTTGTAGCTGCTGAAATCCAGGCCAACATTTGCCTTGTCCTCCATGCTCTCCTTTGGCCTCAATCCAGGGAATCTCCTGGTTTACTGCACCCCTTCTCCAGCTCCAGCAGCCTCTGCCTCTGGGTGAGGAGGCAGGATGATGGTGATGCTGGCAAGATGCAGTCCTCTGGACCAGGAGCATCACTGCCCCATGGGAACTGCTACAACAGAGCCTAGCAGATGCAAACCAAACTCACTGTGAATGAATGCAACACGGAGCTTAGTTTTACTAAAGCTTTATCTTCTGGGTCACAAGAAACCTTAGAGAGGGCTGTGGGGTATTTGGTAGTGTTATCTGACACAGCACAGAGGGAACTGTGACTCAGCTTTTGCCAGCACCAGCCCTGGAAGCAGTTCTGCTTCTACCTGAAACAGTGTCTGATTTTGATCTCACTCATCACTGGCTTCCAGGGAGATGTTGCTGACTGGTCCTTTGAAAAGTGAGATGGATCAGGCCCTTCCTTCTGAATAAATATCAGATCTGATTCAGCACTCAATTGCTTCTGTTTTATCTCTGTGGAACATCATTGATTATAGAAGGATTTGCAAGTTTTAAACTAGAGTAATTCAGTGATTAATCCCAACCAAAGCCTTTTGTAAACAGAGAGCGATACTCCAGCACTATTCAATATTCCACACATCAATGGAGTGCTCTGTAATATGATCCAATGGCATTTAGACTTGCCTTCCCTTTATTCAGGGCAGTGCTGGGCTACATTCAGTTTAGCTAAGCCAGGCTTTTCTGCTCTATCTCTTCTCCCTGGGAAATGTCAGGCACGTTCTCTGTGAAACAAAGGCAAATCTCTCCCATCTAGTGACTGTTCTGTTTAAGGCAGCAGCTCACATGCTGAGATGCCCACCAGGACCACAGCAGAATCGGGAGGAAGGAAGAGGTACACTCAGGTTCATGGCAGGGTCCGAACATACCTAAAGTCCATGGGCTTGAGGCTCCTACAGCTCCTTCCAGCAGTGATTTAAAGCTGATTCAGAGAGTGGAAAAGCTTATTCTGGAACTGGCTGGTTACAAACAACTAACCACTTTGCTCAGGCTCAATCTTGCTTATATAGGGCAGTCCCACACAGTATATCCAGAATACTGGATGAGGAGAAGCAGTTGGAGCAAAGAAATACTTTGATTTCAAAGTATTTCTGCTGCTTCTTCTGGTCCACTTGTTTTTGGATCCCACAAGAAACCTCAAACCACTCTCTCAAATACTGTATGATCTGGATATAAATTACAGCTTCAGGTGACTGAAATATTTGGGGCTTTCAACATCTGGTTTTGGTCTAAAGAAAAGTGAAATAAACCTGTTGGGGGAATTTTACCACCAAGAGCAACTTCCCCCCCCCCCACTGATGCCATAGCTGCTCATCATCACTGAGGAGTTGCTGTCAGCTGGTCGGTGGCTGTACGACACCCCATTTCCCTCTATGGGGGATTTCCCCTGTGGCATGGTGCCAAAGGACACAGACCCAAAGCTGTCAGGATTCAAACCTAGTTTCTGTTTCCCATCACTTTTAGAGCCAAGCATCCTTTACCTTTGCTCTCCCCTGAGACCCTAAGCAACAGAACCTGAAGTTCCACTGAGTAAATGGGCCCAGGACCCAAACCCAGCTTCAGAGACAGACCAATGGCAGTAAGAGCAGTCCGTCCATTCACCAACCCACCAGACCTGCATGGATTGCTGGACCAGCTTTGGCTGACATTCATGGAGCTCAGGCATGGGCGGCTCTTCCAACTGTTGTCACTCCTTAGCCCCCAGGTTCCCTTGAGAAGGGGTGACCAGCACAGCTGGTATTTCTGTAGTGTTTCCACAGTGCCTCCATCCTCTTGCTCCGACTATGAACAGCAACAGAAGAGCCATGTTCTGAGCCATCAGCCAAGGCCATGATGGGAGACAAGAGAGAAATTATCTCCCTTTCTCTTCACATGAGCTTTACCTGCTCATGATTCCAGTTTTTGCCTTCTAACAGGACTCCTGTCAGCTGCCTCCAGAAGATGTGCCTGCTTATCTCCTTGTTTTTCCACTCCAGATAAGTGTTCCTCCTCAGGTATCGGGAGAGCCCCAGCCTTTGCCTTAGCAAGGCCTTATTCACTTCTTCTAGTACAATCATGATGATCCCAGTCTTCCCTTCAACCAGCTGCCAGGACTGGGCAATGTCAAACTCAAAGCTACACCACTTACTTTCCAGGAAGTCAGTGGAGATGACTGCAATGACATTTCTGCTGCTCAGGAAACCTTCCTGGATGATATTGGTGACGACGGGAACCCCTGGTAGGAAATCCCTGTAGTAAAGACAAAGATGGAAGGGAGGTGTTCCTCCTTCCAAGGGTTCCACCAGCTCTTTCATAACCCATTCTTGGTCTTTGCTGGAGTGGATGACAAATGCATCATAGGTGTCACCTCTTTCTGCAGAGTGCTTACACCCACTGAGCAGCACCAATGAGTAGTAGAGCTGAAAGTAGTACTTGTAAATCAGGAAGAGGAACACCACTGCAGCAAGCAACATGGTCACTGAGGATGCCACTGTGCCTACATTGAGCTGGCAGGAGGACAAATCAAAGCTTGACAGGGTCACATTCTTCACATATGTAGGTGTATGGCATATCATGGACTCCTTGTTCTGCAGCAGCTCCTGCTTTTCCTTGATCCATTTCAGGAAGTTCTTGTACACACAAGAGCAATCAAAGAGGTTTTGAGAGATGTCCAACAGGACCAGGCTGTCCGGCAGGGTGTCCAGGGCTGAGTCCAAGAGAACACTCAGCTGGTTGTTGCTGAAATCCAGGGCTGTGAGGGCTTGCAGGGGCTTGTAGACCACAGGATCAAAGCTCAGTAGCTTATTATTGCTGATATTTAGCTCTTTGAGTTCAGAGAGGGCATCAAACGTACTTCGGTCCACATGCACCAGTTTGCAACCTGAAATGTCCAAGGTGTGGAGGTGACTCAGGTTTTTGAAGTTGTTGGCCAGTTTGTTGTTCTCAAAGGAGTTGCCTGCCATCTTCAGCACTCGCAAGGAGTTCAGGCCACAGAATGTACACTGGGATTTAACATGAGTTCTGGTATGGGAAATGTCAAGGTAAATGAGTTTCTGAAGGGATAGGAAGACAGGGTAGGAGCCAGGACCAACTAACTTTGTGTGCTGAAAGTCCAAATACAACAAGTTCTTCACGTTAGTGAAATCTCCAGTCACGCTGATGTCCGCGTTGAAGCTGAGGTTCAAGTGCTTCAAGTTGGGACAGTTATGGAACTTAGGGGAACAACAGAGACTGAAGGAGAGGCGATTCTCACTCAAATCTAGGAGCTCCAGGTTACGCAGGTCCACAAATGTCTCCCGGAAGCTGTTGAGGTTCTTGCTCTTGATAATACGAAGTGATCTCAGGTCCTTGAAAAGAGAGAGCTTCCTGGCAGGCACTTCCTTGAACTTGCATTTCTTACACTCCAACTGCTTCACTTGAGAGAACATAGGAACCTTTGATATCTCCCTCAGCTGCAGGTCCACCAAGCGGATGCTGGAGACGTTGCCTATGCAGTTAAAAAGAGTGTCTGTGTTATTATCGAACCCCCTGAAAGAGATTAAGACAAACTCTTGCATTCGTACCTGGCACAGTCCACTCAGGAGCCCGCTCTGAAAGTCCACCAGCCTCTGTCTGTCACTGAATTCTCCCACTATCAGCCTATTGACCTGTAAACCAGTCAGGCCTTGAAGAGAAGAGCGCATCACATGGAAGTTCTCAAAAGAAGACCTTAAAACCAGCTCCCTAAGGTGAATCTTTGCAAAGGACCCTGGCTCTATGCATTGGATGGAATTCAAGGACAGCACCAGTGTGAGATTGAGTCTGTTCACTTCCTTCAGGACATCAAGGTCTCCTCTGGAGATATATGTGATCTTGTTAGAGAAAACGTTCAGGTGCCTGAGAGAGGTCAGGTTGCTGAAATACTTGGGAAGCTTCAATGAAGCAATGTTGTTGTGGCCCACATTCAGCTCCTGCAGGGTATGCAAGTGGCCAATGGGTAGGTCATTCAGAGAAGTGATGTCGTTTTCCACCAGCACGAGCTTTTTCAGGGATGTTAAGCCATAGAAGGCTGCTGGACCCAAGTCCTGGAAGGGATTGCCCGTTAGAATTAAGGTGGAAAGCTTATGAAGACCGTTAAAGGAGTTATCTTCTACTGTCTGGAGGTGGCACCTGTGGGGCAGGAAAAGAGAGTAAAAGTGCATGAAACACTGTCCCCTTCATGCTCACTAATGCTGCAGGTTTAAGCACTGGTGCAATGTTCTCAAGCTCAACCTCACCATAGCGTTGGCTTGGCTTTTCTGAATGTGCAAAGGGAACCTTTGAACATCAGGAGAGCCCCTTCACCTCCTCCTCCCTCTTGAAATCTGAACTTCAGTTGCAAAGCAAGAGACCTGGAGCAATACTGAAGGTAAAAACTTCATTCAGGCAGCAGGAAAGAAAAATTTAAGCCAAAGGAACATTGTGATGAGCATCACTGGTGGCAGAGCCAACCAGATAAAGCTCTCCCTTACACCTTGCATCCTCACAGCCTTCAGATTGTTGACTCAGCTATATCTGGGCAGTCCCAGTGGCACCAGCATGATGCAGCGGTGGCAAAACTCACCACTTTCTTTTCATATCTGGAGGGAATAAACCCCAGGCCATGCTGTTTCTGAATGAGAAAAGGAAGATGGGAATAAGAGTGTGGCTACATGTTTTCACATGGGAAGATTCAGAATTTGAGACCCAAATCCATTCCACAAGGAACTGAAGCAAAATCAGTTTCAAAATCCAGCCATTGCCTCACAGCAAGCCTAAGTTACAACCACTTCAGAGCTGTAACTGTGATGGAACTGAGTGACGTCTTTCAGTGAAACAATTTACCCAGAGAAACTGCTGCCACAAGTCAATGGAAATGATACATCAATCCATATTTGCTAATAAACCTCCCCATCTACTCTCTCAGATACGTGAGGAGAAGGGAAAATAGCCTTCCACTGCCTGAAGGGGGCCTGCAAGTGTACCAAAGAGGGACTCTTCGTCAGGGACTGTAGAGATAGGACAAGGGGTGATGGGTTCAAACTGAAACGGGAGGTTCAGGAAGAAGTTCTTTACTGTGAGGGTGCTGAGGCGCTGGCACAGGGTGCCCAGAGAAGCTGTGGCTGCCCCATCCCTGGCAGTGTTCAAGGCCAGGTTGAACAGACTCAGCTCTGTGCAGAGGGTGTGCACTCAGTAACTGGACTTAAAAGCTGCCTATCACTTGGCCATGGTGATGTGCAAGAGGCAGGCACAGGGATAAAGTCACATGGAAGGAAAGCCAAGACCAACAGACCCCAAAATATGCAACCATAGCAGCCCAGCTGAAGCAAGATAAACCACATAAAAGAACTCATTACCTTGTAAGATCCAGAAGCTGCAGTTCAGGGACTGATGCAAAATAATTTGCCCTCAGTGATCTTATGTTACTGAAACTGAGATCCAAGTTCTGGGTGGTGTTTGGGACTTCAGAGGGGACTCCAGTGATGTTCAGTCCCATGCATCTGAAAGCTTTGTCAGGGATGACCTGTAACAGTGGAAGATCCAATCACGGTCAGCATCATGAAGTGCTAGCAAATGACAGTGTCAGGAAAGCAGGAGCAGAGTGACTAGCCTTGCAGTTAACTTCCAAGTGAGCTGCCCTGAGCTTTAGGATATGATCTTATATACCCTAAGCACCTTCCCCACTCCTTAATAGAGCAAATCCTGCTCCCCAGGAAAAGCTACATTCTTTGATGACTGAAAAAAGTGCAAAACTACAGGATAGTGTTCCTTGAGGCTACGGATGACCCAGCAGCAACCTTTGAGAGAGCCAGCAAAACAAACACACAAGGATGCATCCAGAATCAGCTTTCAGCTTTGTTACATTGTAGATAAGCAAGCAGCACAAATCACAGTTATTCTGTAAGTAGTAATTATTGGCAAAAGCTTGCAAAAGGCTGTTGATCAGTGCCAGGCACTTGTGGTACTGGTGAAATCATTCTAGAGCACAAAATCAGGCAAAAATAGTGTATTTTGCAGAAATTATAGACAAGGCTTGAATTGCTTCCAAAGGAAACCTAATCTATTAGTTTAACTGTACTGCAGTAATCTCAGAGGTACAGAAAGGCAACAAGAAGAAATGCTTCATGCTGTTGGTTCTGGTTCTCAGGTGTTTTTGAGACCAGCAATTACCTCAAAGACTTCAACTGCCTTGGGAGCAGCCTTGGAGAGAAGATAAGCTTTTGTCGGAGAACTAACACCCAACAGACTTGATGCACGGATTTCCCAAGCCAAGAGAGAAGTTGCACTAGAGTAACAGAAGGAGTTTGTGCTTATCTAGAGATCACGTACCTCCAAACAGGGACTGAGGAGACAGCCCACCAGCTGCAACAGCACCACCAGTGTCCACAGAGGAAGAGCTCTTCTCCTGGGCATCTTCAGGAGGCCAGGAGTGCAGGAGAAAGCAGCATGGGTATCACTGCAGGACCTGGCGGGGGGAACCCTGAAGTGCCTGCTTCTCACTGCGTGTCACTGAGAGCTGCAGAGAAGCAGGAGGGAAGTGAAACTGGTACCCCTTGGTTTCTGGACACGTGCTGGGTGAACTGCTCTTCTTGCACTAATTTATAGACATGTTTAACTAAAACAACTGACAAACAACTCAAAGGAAAGGAAATCGCGAAAGGTAGAGTTTGGACTAGAAATGAAAAAGGAATAGGGGTTGTATCAGTGACACTTGATTGCCTCAGATTATATTGGAAAAAAAGAGGGAACTTGTGTCAGATTCTGAGTTCAATTTCAGCAAATCCATGCTTCACATAATTCAAATCACTGCACAGATCAATGGCTCTGCCTCTGTAACCCTGCCATGCTCCAAGCAGCACCACGCTGGCAAGCAGTGAAGTGCTCAGCTGTGGCAGAGGTTTTCCTGCGCCAGGTAGCAACAGGTTTATCTCTGGCTGAGCTCTTATGAGCATAACATGTAGGATTTATCCATCTGGTTGCATCTCGGTATTGCAGCCATCACAGGAACAAGGTGCACGTGGCCATGCACAAGGATTAAATACTGGAGGTTCATAGAGTGGTGAGAACCCAGGACCTTACAGCTCTCCTCACCCTTTCTATGGGTGTTGGGTTGCTGGGGGCAGCAGCCAGGAGAGGTACAAACACCCTGGCTGGGCTCAGAGCTGCTATCTGCCCTAGTCATACCTAAATCCATTTGATGCCTTGCTATAACAGTGCTTACATCTCAATGCCATCCTTAATTTACAGCGTAGACCCAGCTATTGTTTCTGGAAGAGGCTTTGTAAAACCTCACAGTTGGCAATATTAATTTAAATCCTTCTAATAAAGCTCCTGCTTTCACTTACACTGATAAATGGTGGTGCATTCATGTATCTGCTCCTGGCTTTCTGCAGATAACTAAAGAGTGTTACTGGGTTCCAGCCATAGGGTTGCTGGGTATTATTAACACCACAGAGACAGAGAAGTTGCAAAAATGCAGGATGAGAATGGGCTATTAGCCTGGAAGTTGGTGGAATAGGAAGTGACTACTCATGGAAGTGTGTGAAAATTAATGTTAGCTATAAGACATTAATTAATATTAGATAGAAGTTATTAATATGAGGTATAATTTCAATGAAGGGGTTATGCAATGTAAATCATAGTCTTATCTTTATTTTTGCAGCTGCAGAGATGGCAGTTAAGTGAAAGCGTGGCTGCCCCATCCCTGGCAGTGTTCAAGGCCAGGTTGGATGGGGCTTGGAGCAACCTGCTCTAGGGGAAGTTGCCCCTGCCAGTGGCAGGGGTTGGAACTGGATAATCTTAAGATCATTTCCAACACAAACCAGGCTGTGATTCTGTGATAAGCTGCAATATCAGTCCAGTAGCAAGGCACTGATAAAGAAAAGGTTAAACCATGGTAGGAGAAAAGGGGACAGATTGGATTTCTTTGGCAGGTCAGTAGAGGGTCACTGAGCCATGAGGGAATCCTAACACAACAGATGATCTCTGCACTGAAAACTACATGGCAGCACAATGGGAGCCAAACCTGACACTCTGATGTACAACAGATAGTGCCCATTCAGCAAGCAGAGCAAAAAGTTTGCTGCAATTGGGCAAGTTCTCCAAACTCCCTGTTCTGAAAAGGCGCTGGTAATTGCAGGTATTGCCTTTTCAGATGGAATCAGGAGTGAATGGAAACAATTGCTGACTGCTTCTGTGCCTGGATTAAGGAAATTGGCAGAGCATCATGTGTCTGCAGAGAGGACAAATGAGTGCATCTTTTAGCATTCAATATGCAGAACGAAGCAATCCACATTTAATTTGTATCTAAAGCTGAGATGAGCCTGAAGTATTCTCTAGAAATTACCATTTCAATGGGAACTCGCTGGAGATGCTGGAGAGTTTGAGAGCATCACAAAATCTGTCCAACAGGGGTCAAGTGGAAAGTGCAGCTTGAAGGACATTGAAAGGATGTGCTGCTTCCATCACAAGGAACAGTTTCACAATACACATCATCACTTTTTCAAGGACAAATCATACAGAAACTGCAAGGGATGGGGCACAAGCAGAAAACATGCAAGCTAGCAAATCAAACCCAGCTTAGAAACTCAATGCTGGTTAACTTCATATTCTTCAGCTTGCATACAACAATGTGCAATGCCTGCAGAAAGCCAAAATGTCTATGTAATTGCCTCTTTCGGTTCCCAAAAAGCAAAAGTATTATTTGGAATCCTTTTAAGTGACAAGAATAACCTCCTAAATGAAACATGATTCACTGTGCTGGGAATTTGCTGGTGGGATCATCAAAGATCTCTTAGAAAGGAGGTGTTAGAGAAAATCTGTTTCTAAAAACACATGTCCAAGCCATCTTTGTCCTCCTCAACATGATTATAAGTAACACAATGATAGACAGCATATACTAACCTCTATGATCTCAAGCAAGACATTACATAGTGTAAAAGGACCACAATGTAGGTGGACTGACAAAACCATCTTGTACTTGCTTATATTAAAAGAAAATAACTTGTGAAGTCGAGTTGAAAAGTTAGCTAAGCTCTTGGACAAGACAACTGGTGATTGCCATGAGAACAGATAGGGCTGATGTATCTGTGGTGGCTTCACAGCTAAGCCAGTATCACATGTAGATGAAGAGCTATTACTCAGAAGAGAGGATATATTTGCCTCAGCAGTCATCCTAAGCAGTTCCCCAAATCTATCTGCAAATGGAGACCAAAGAACACAGCAAGAACTGCTTCAGGATTAAACAAACCAGGTTTTACTTTAAGTGAAAGGACCATCTATAACAACTATTTGGTTGTGAATCACACATCAGGTGGCAGAGAGCATTCCTGATATGCTGGCATATACACAACACAGTATATGGGGAGCACCACAAGAACTTCCAGAAGTACTTGAGAAGCCCAGGTGTGCATTCAAGCTACCCCAGCTGACCCAATACCTCTCTCAGATGGGTTGCAGCACTGGCCATATGTGCCTTTCTAACTAGCACACCATCAGCTAACACAACTCAGCTTAGTAGTCACGTATGTTGTGACTTAAGTCACATTGCAGCTGGGGTCTAGGCTCAGGGTGTGTAGACAGTTACTGTGTCCTTGAGGTTAAGCTGACAATTGCCAGTGCTTATAGTCAGTAAGTCACTCACCTGCCCAAGCCTGAAAGGAAAAGCAAAAGGTAATGTCTCAAAACTTAAATAGTACATTGAATTTTCCCAGCCATTCTGCTGGAAAAAAAACAGTTCGTATCCATCAAAAAGAAAAAACTGGGGGAAAAAATATAGCTTTGAGATCCTTTTGCTGCAAATTCCACAAATGCATCGCTGCTTCCTGGAATGGGTGAGTCACCACTTCACACAGCAACCGCAGGCTGACCTGGATAGAGTCAGTGCTGAACCGCAAGCACCCTGCACCACGGCTGATGCACTCATCAGGACAGGTCCCTAGCACAGTGCTTTGGTGCCTGTAACTCTCACTTGTGATGCTTCCCTATAGCAATTGGGTGTAATAATCTCACACATGATGGAAGATCAGCCTGGAAGACCCATTGCTTTTGCTTGTACCTCTGAAGAACAGAACCACATTCAGATTGAGAGGAGCTCTGCATTTAGTTTGGGGTGTTTAGACAGCTTCGCTGCTGTCTGCCTGAGCAGTGATTGACTCTAGTTACAGATCATTTAACTGCTAGTTTCAAAGCAAGGAGCATCAGTAATGCAGATTGCTTGTCATGCCTGTGACTGGAAGTGACAGGGAAGGACACAGAGGTGGAATCACAGTTTCTATATGCTGTATAGCAGAGACCAAGCCCCAGGCCCATTGCCAATGGTGCCACCTAAACTAGACAGAACCCAGCATAGCTATAGCGTTTCCCACTGCAGAAAAGGACAAATACTTGTGTACAAAGGGGAAAGAAAACCCCCAAAAGCTGACATCCAAGTTAGCTTGATGAAAAGCAGCCAAGCCTACACTGAAGTAGGTAATGTGTGTCATCAGATGGGCTATTCCCCAAAGCCAAGGTCATATGAATACCCCAGCACTATTCAAAAGCTATTAGGGAAGAACTGGGTCAAGTAACCAGGGACAAATATACAACTAGAAGAAGTGATTAATCAGTGTCAAGGCAGTCACTATCTGTGGCAGCTACTCCATATGGACTATGTCAGGTCAGTTAGGAGCCCTACATTCTACTGAAGTCAATGTTTGATTTGAATGGTTGGAAGGATTTCACACAGATGGTGGAAGCATCCAGACTCGATTGCCAAGCATCCATGGACAGGCAGAGAGTGACACTGGAGCCCCCTTGACTCCTGAAGAGGGACAGGCTGGCATCAGAAAGCCCAGCAGCTCCCTCCCCTTCTGCCTTGGATGAACCATGGTCACCTCTTGGCTGGCCACAGAGCCAGGGACTCACTGGTCATCAATGTGAGGATGTTGTCAGTGTCTTGGCATGGAATGTGCTGTGCCTGCAGCCCTGTTAAAGGTGAAGTTCCATCTCAGACTAACACTGGCTTCTGCTACTGAAGTGAAAGGACTCGTTTTCTTCCTCCTTCCCCCTCCACTACATCCTTCTTATGGTAGCCTAATTTACACATGGTTTGTATTACTGTGGCTTTGCCTTATCCTACTCATTCCATCTCCTTTCCCCCTGTCCTCTTGATAAAAATGGGTGTGCTGTGGAGCAAGGACAATTCAGCCTACCAAACATGAGAGATGTGCAGGGCATGCAGCACTGCAGATCTCAGGCTTTTTAAACTGGACACAGCAAAGGCTGATGTGGGGATTCAGTGCATGGTCAAATACAAAACTCTAAACTAAAATACTAGAGACAAGAGGCCGCTGAAATGAATCACAGCTCCCTGGAGGAGTTATAGAAACCTGGTTTGAGGGAAATCCAGCCAGCAATTAAGAACAAAAAGCTGGTGAGCAGACCTGCTTGCTGCAAGTAGAGAGCACTGCCATAGGCAGTGACCAGTGCTAAGACTCTTGGACCTCATGTTTATGGTTTCACTGCCATGACTTGACACTACATGACGGGAAAGTGTTGCAACAACTGCAGCAGAAAGGGCAGACCCAGCTCTTGCAATCCATGGTGAAGGTCTTGTATATATGGTACCTGATAGAAAATCTCCATCAGCTCCTGGGCTTAGGGCATAGCGTTCTTCTTACATCAGTTTTCAGACACTAAGGTTTTTATGCCATTTGACTGTACCAGGAGAAGAACAAGTATTACTTGTTCACATAGCCCACCTCCCTTACTTACAGAGTAATATATTCCAGAAGAGTGATTGAATCGGCTCCAAATGTGCATTTGCGTGCATTTGGAACACCTTGCTTTTGGAATCTGGAACCTCTGTGGCTATTACTTGTTACTTAAAGATTTATGTGTATATGGAGTAAAACTTGAAGCCAGGGTTTAGCTGATAAAGAGGAATTTATCAGAACACCCTTTTCCTCCCAAGTGCAGACCTGGTTGCACATTCAAGATTAAGCCATCCCCTTTCCACCTTCAAGTGACCCTGAGCCGCCCCAGGACTTCTCCAGTTCTTCCACCAGTCCCCCATGGCAAGGCAGCTTCCAGGAGCTCTGTCAGCATTCCTTTGGCTGTGAGCTGCATGCACCAAGCAGGCAGAGAAGTTACCCAGGAAAAGGAGTGACACAAACAGCACAGGAAGTGCCCTGAAAGCCTGACCTCAGCGAAAGGGAGGGAGGAAGGAAATGGGAGGGAAAGCAGAAGTTTCACCTCCTATGGAAATAACAGTTCTATGGGTACTGGATTAATGCCCCCAGTGCTGCTGCTGTAAGACACATGCAGCCTGATGTAAATTAAGCCAACCCTACTCTTAGAGTCTGCCCTCTAATAGATGCACAGGAGGAGCCTTCTTCCTAATGAGGACCTAAAGGGGCTGCAGTAAAGTGGTTGAACCAGCACAGCCATCAGATTCTAAGTTCATTGCTGTAGTTCTTTCTCCTGTTAGAGGCAATATTTGGTCAGGCAACAGCTGAGGTGAACCCACAGTGATAACAGGCCAGGAAGGAAGTAGCAATGAAGGAAGTAAAGAAGGAGAAATATGACACAGCTGCATCCTGAAAGAAGCAGTAGAGGATGTGAGGATGTGATCCCAGAGGTAAGATGGACATGAGCCAGCCACAGCTAAGTGGGGGCTTAATGTGACTTTTTAAATGTGGAAGATCTTCAGCACACAAAGTAAATTTGGCTTATAACAAGCTGGAAAGTTCCAGATAGCATGAGAGGGGAGAGGGGGAAATATAAGGATTATGTGGGTCATACAACCATGAGATCTCAGAGAAGATGCTGAGGCAATTCTCACCTGTCCTGACCAGAAATCCCCCTCCCAAAGACAGCGCCAGCTCCTTGAAGCCAGAAGTGCATTTGTTCTCCAACAGAACAATAAAAGAGACTTGTTTTCTGCAGCCTTTAATGTTTCCCAACAACCAGCAAGACACTGAAATCTCTAACGAGCCCTTTCCCAAGTGATGGGTTTGACTCTCACTCCCATCTGCTTAGGAAGGAAGTTGGAATCCCATGGCAGGTATTGCACCCTTACCCCTCCCTATCTCAGGGCTGAGGACCAGCTTAGCATCTCCATTTGGTGCTTTACACAAGTAACTGCTGAGTACACGGATGCCTGTTTACAAACCAGGAGGGGATTACCCAATGCAGAAGGGTTGTGCAATGTGCCACCCTCCACTGAAACAGTCAGTGGTGGGAGCCAGGGTCGAAGGGAGGAAAGGGCAACTCTCAGGGTTTCATCTCCTACCCCACATGCAACAGGACAACGTATGACCTGGTCAAAACAACCTGGAACAAGGGCAAGCCCCTGCTGGGATCATCAGTGATGTCTGGAGGATAGCAAGCATCTGTGGCAGTGCCTACACAAGGTCTCTGCATCTCTACCATGCACCTCTTTGTGTGTATTCCCTGCTGGCAGCCCTCACTTTTAACCCACACATTAAATTGCTGTCCCTGGCCTGTGTGCTACAGAACTGCCTTGAGCTCCCATAAAGCCAACATGGGCAAGTACAACCTCAAACACTGCCTTGAAAGCCTTGTGACTGAGCATGGCCACAGCGCTGAACATGCTCTCTGGTCCCCTAAGCCTAACCCAGCACTGAGCATCCCTCACCTTCATTGTCCTACTTTGCACTTCCCAAGCATTTGAGCAGGGAAATGTACTTCCTTTATTCACAGCATTGCTTCAGCAGTCAGGAGACTTGGAGTCTGCTCTCAAACCCAGCCAATAGCCACTGCATGACCTTGGTTAAGGTTATTGTACCACACCAGCCCTTCCCACTTCTTCTGCACTTGATGTAGATTATAAACATCCTCGTAGTGCCTGGCAGGCTTAAAGTTAATTAAACATTGCACAGCACCATCACAAAGCTCATCAGCACCAAAGACAAAGTATCATTAGATTCATTAATGAAATAATCCTCCATCGTGCACAGTGAAGGGGAAAACTGCACTCCAGAAGCACTGGGCAGAACAGGCAGCCTCAGGCCAGAGGTCTGCGGGAGCAGTGTTTTAAGGAATGCCAAGCAAGATTCCTCCCATTTTATACTGGCTAATTATCAGTAATGGTCTTCAGACAGGGAAAGCACAGGAACAAGTATGAAGGGGCTGATACAGCACAGCTGCTCATCACTAGAGAGCCAGGTTATCCGAGGTCTAGACATATGGACAGAAATATAACTCTAAAAAGGGATTTGAATGCAGAATGGCATAGGGTGGTGGGGCAGACTAGAATAACAACTCAGTGCTGTGAATGGTGCGGAGAAATCTGCCTTTTCTGGGTAAAAGCAGGGCTTCAAACCTGAGGACTGCATTTACTAAGGGAAAGGACTAAACTAATCGACTGAGATGTTCCTGTTCCACTCCCAGAGGGGGTGTTGGTGCCCAAACCCTACCTCTATCTATAGGATAAGGGCAGAGAGATGCTTGATGCCGATGCACACCTCCCTGAGGTAGCTGTGGTCTGTTGCTCTGGCTAGGTGCTCAGGACTGTGGAGAGTGTGAAGGAATAAACGATCTCCTGGTCTGTTCCACTTATTCCAGTGTGGCTGAGACTGGGGTCTTTCTAATTAATGAAAAATGAGGTCTCCAGTGCATTATGCAGCTCATTAAATATTTGAAAGCTACATGATTATTAGAGCCATTGAGTATGTCACTACAAATAACCTGGTTTCAACCTTCCCTCATTAAAGACATCTCACCTTATTCCTTGTTTTCAGTATAATACATTTCTCAGCTGGTGGAAATGCAGGGGTTTCAATGTGACAAACACCATCAGTGCATCACTGTTGTTTTCCAGAGGGCTGTGCAGAGCTGGGTCAGAGAAGAGCCAGATGATGGCTCTCTAGTCCACATCTTTCTTATGCTCTTTTACTGGAGCATCACTTAATCTGACCATCAAAGGCAGAATTGGTTCAGTTTCAGTATCACGCAGCCCTGGAGCCAGCTGTGTGCTGTCAAGTACATGACTGACTGCCTGAACTCACTGAGGGCACAGACACACATTATGGCCCAACACAGCAGCCTGGTTTCATGGTATGGGGCACCTCACACCAATAGTTCCTCCTTTGTCATAAACAGGCAGTCAGCAGTGGCAGACAACCACTATTTTCAGATAGGGATGTGAGGCACAGAGAAATGAAAGTACTTTCTCAAGTCTGGATAAAGATGCATGTGGTCCTGCAACATGGGATTGATGGCACTCCAAGGAGCTGGAGATGGCTGACCAGCAGCTGTAGATGAGTGGTGGAGGCTCTGGCTCCTGCAGTGCCTGTTGCAAGAAAGCCATTTGATTACCTGGGCTGATGCATCTTAGATGTCACATTTGCCAGGCAAGAAAGTCAAAAGCACATTATCACTCCAGTCTCTGCTTAATTGTTAAGGCTTTGGTAAGGATTAGAATCATAGAACAGGTTGGACTGTAAAGGACCTTAAAGCTCATCCAGTTCCAACCCCCTGTCAGGGGCAGGGACACCTTCCACTAGAGTAGGTTGCTCCAAGCCCCTGTGTCCAACCTGATAATGTGGTAAGAGTCAATCATTTTCCCAAAGTGCTGGCCATGAAGGACCAACCATTGCCATCCACAATGCACCTTTGGCACCATAAACTGGCAAAAGAAAAGACTGCAAGAGATGAAATCCTTCTCTGACAAATGTCTCCACTAGGTTAGATCAGCATCCCCTGAGGGCCTTTTTGATGTTCCTAGGTAACTTCCTATTGGACGAACAAAGCCTTTACTAGTATCCTAGATAGATGAGTCTTATCTTAGTGACCATAAAGGCCATGTAGTGCTATCACCATACCAGTAAAATTGTGTTGGATCTCCATTTAGGCAGAGGACACAAGATGAGAAGCAAAGTGTGGATACCCAGCAGGTAACTAGAAGGGCAAACCCCTGCTTAAGGCATGCAGTGTAGTCTAAAGAGGGAGAATGAGAGGCCATGAATAATCCCTCTAATGAAACAGAGGAAAGAGGAATGGCACAAATGAAAGCATTTGCCAACAGCTAGCAGAGCTTACTTGGCTTTCTGCTCTCCCTGAATGAGGGCAGGCAGAACTGAGACAGGCACATAACCTTCCGAGCCCTGTGCTGTCACACTTGGGATGGAGTTAAAGCAAGAGAAAATAGATGGGATGGGGCAATGCTGGGAACAGAGCTCAGTCTATGACAGAAGTTAGAGAGGGAGCTGTGATCTAGCAGCTTAAGTTCATCAGTACGAGAGCTGCTTGAAAGGACGTGTAAAAGGGAGAGAAAGTGAAACCTACTGAGAGAGGAGATGAGCAGTGACAGGAGCAAGAGGCAGAGAGGGCTGTGAAGTTGAGCACTAAGAGAACTTTGAGTTTCAGTGCAGAAACCAGGGCTCTCAACCCATCACTATCACACATGCTTCCTCCCCAACACCCATCTCCAGCCCAGCCTTGTGCTGGGCAAAGGCCTCAGGCAACTCCTGCTGAGGAACAAGCTGCAGTGTGCTACAAGCAGAGAGAACTGAAGATGAGAAGGAGTTACCTTTAGGGAAGAATTGTGACCCCAGCACTGCCAACAGGGCAAACTCCCTCTTCTGCTCTGAAGAGGTATTTTTAATGCTCTCTTAAGTGCATTTAAGAACTTTCTTAAGTTCTTTACATGATAAAGCCTGTTCAAACACTACTTTTGCCACATTCATCTGCCCAACCCTGTCCAAACTGAGGCACTTTTACACATAAAAGGTATCATAGAATCATAGAATAGTTAGGGTGGAAAGGACCTCTAGATTATTCAGTTCCAATCCCCCTGCCATGGGCAGGGACACCTCACACTAAAGCATGCCATGCAAGGCTTCGTCCAACCTGGCCTTGAACACTGCCAGGGATGGAGCATTCACAACCTCCCTGGGCAACCCATTCCAGTGCCTCACCAGTATGTTCTTTATGATCACTGCTACCAGCAACAAAGATGTTCTGTCGTATCTCACACTGAAAAAGGCACTGACCCACTCAGTGTCTTCTCTCCACTGGCATTTGGTAGCTCCCACAATGGTTCCTGCTCCACCTACAAGAGCATTGCTGTCAGCCTTTCACTGTCCATTCCTCTTGGCATATCTAGAGCCTGGAGTTAAGGCACTGCTCTCTTCCTCCATCACCACCATCATGGCCTATACATTTCCTCAAAGGCATGCCATCATTTCCCTGGTGCTCAGCTCTATCTCCATCCCCTCTGTAGCACTCAAGGCTGCTCCATAAGAGGGAGGCTCTCTGGCTGCAGTGTCCAGCCTAGACATGACAACATGGGAAGGGCACTACAATGCCTGAGCTCTGCAACCCCCAAAGCACTTTATGGACCCACAGACCTTTTTCAAGCTCTCCTCTAAAAAGCCTCTCCAAAGGCAAGTATAAGGATTTACAGGTCAGGAAAGGCTTCCAGTGAGATTCAAACCTACCAAGAGACATTCAGAGAGGCAGCATTTAAGGATGAGTGGAGCAGTCAGAGCAGGATCAGCCACAAGGAGTAGGGCAGCTGAAGTAGGCTGCATAATGAAGAGCTTCAGAAGGCTACTGAGCTATCCTGAATCCACCTCTGAGCCTCAGCGAATGCACAATCTCATTTCCCTCCAGTTCTGGACAGTCAGTTCCTCTCTCTTTTCAGCTATTCCTCTTTCTGTACATGTTTGGGGAACACTTGCTCATCCTTGCTGTGTTTCTCCACAACAGCAGAGGGAGGTGATATCCCAGTTACTTTTCCATGCCATTTATTCCTTCATTTCATGACAAAGCTCAGGACACCCATGAGCTCTCTGCACACTGATTAGTCCAACAGCACATCTCTAATTGTCCCTCAGAGGACACTTTACACACGCATCTATATCACATCACTCTGACCTGCTGAGTCATTTGCACTGATGTCAAGCTGCCATTGTGCAACACGCAGCTGAACTTAGCTCTACTTCCCATCCTGTGCCTCTGCCCATAAACCCCGGGCTGCCACTCTCCACCCATCAGCAGCCACTGAGACACTGATTCACATCCCAGCAGAATCCCCCAAACGAATGGGACATGGTTTAACAAACCTTCTGCACGAAGCATCTCTGCAAGCACCATGATGCTCCCTGTGAAAGAAACAAGCTTCATTTCCTACCAGCCCTTCCTAAAGGCTTTAGATTCTGGCCTGAGAATCAGTGATAGATCAGGGATAGATCAGGAGGTCTCTTAAAGAGGTCTGAAAATGTAGGGGTTTGAGTTTATGGACCCTTCTTTCTCCGTGTTGTCAGTCTCCCAGCTCCTGACCACTTCAGTACCCTGAGTTGTGTCGCCCCACAGCACCTAAAGGGATTTAGGTAGAAACAGCTCCAGAGCTAATGCCAAAGTTATGTCAAGCTGTTCAGGACCTTAAACTGCTTTGAGTGTGAGAAAATCATTGCCTCAGGTAAGTCTCATTCATTCCTCCAGACAGAGACAGGCAATGAACAGCACTGTGGGATGTCCAGAAGACACTCTGGAAGTGAGCATCAGCACCAGGGAGTCACTGCTGCAGCTCAAACCTGGTCCAGGCCCACTGATGCTGCTACCATTTTATGTGCCCTGCCCTCAAATCACTGTCGGGGCAGAATATAATGCTGCAAATCCCCAGGGATTCACATTATTGTGAGCCGTTTCTTGCTCAGGTTTTACCCTGGAAGGGTGATTGCTTCTTCTTTCCACAGTAATGAGTTGTACCTCACCCAGACCACAGCAGCGACGAGGTGAGAAAAGGGAAGAAGAAAAGGTAACTTACTCAGTGTGACTGTCCTGTGAGCTCATCACACAGGCTCTGCACTCACAGACCCGCAGAAGGCAATGGAGAGGCTGACACAGGCAGCAGCCGCATCACTACAGCCAGGAGCATCCCACTGTGCAGCCCAAAGGACCGTTCCCCCCTGACAGCATCTCCCCAGCCTCTGCAGCCACCAGACCTGCGGATGAGCAGAGCCTGTTCCAGAGTCTGGAGCCTCCAAGTGGCTGTATTTGAGTTAGCCCCTTGCTAGAGAAAATCAAACGGGGCCTTCTGCTGCTGAACCATGGTAAATGCAGCATCCTCTTCCCCAGTAGCTAAGGGCACTTGTTTGCAAGCTCAAGCCTGACTGCTGTCCAGCACTAAGTCAATGATACGGTGACAGTGCAGAGAAGGGAGAGCACTGACCATGAGCAAGTCAAGCCCTTGCTCCCTTGACATGCTCTCCATGGGGCTGGTCCCTCCTGTCTCTGTCCACTGCCCACATTGATGGTGTGGGCTCCCTCACTCCTTCCTCTTCATAGCCATCAGCTGGCTGCTCCTTGGGTGTCACAGGGGACCATGAGGGCCATGAAACAGCCTCTCTTTTACAGTGATCCATTATCCCACATGCAGACGGCAAGATGCAGCTGCAAAACACTGTGGTTGTTGTATAACAAAGCCCAGAGGACAAAAGCCTTTGCTGTCCTCACAGCAACAAGAAGAGATGTACATGCACTTCCAGTCCTGACCAGGCTGAAACGACGAGGTTCATGCCAAGGAAAAGCTTAGCTAAAGGCAGTTCTGTAATGTGGACAATAACAGCTTGTCTGAGCAGCAACTCACCTTGATCAAGTTTTGGGGTCTCTCCAGTGAGGACATGAGTGGCCAGGAGGGACCCATCCTGTACAGCCCCAGATCAGCAAGGCCTTAGGGCAGAGTGGCACCGTGCTGAGAGCAGGGCTCAGCATGCACTGAGGTTTTCTTGCCTACAACAGAGCCAGACCACCAGCTTTTCCCACTGGAAGAAGGCAAAGAAGAGTCTCCTCACTATAGATGCAGCATTCCTACTCCATGCACATCTTGCAGACACCACACAAGCCTAGACTCTCTGATGCCATGCCTCCATGCCTAGAGCACTGGTCCCCACTGTACACAGAGGAAAGGCTGCACTGCATCAAGCCCTTCTCCCACTGTTTTGCTGTGTGCTCTGGCTGGTCAAGGCAGTAGATAAGCACCCAAACCCCCTGCCAGCACAGGAGGGTCCCACTCATACCCTCATCCCTTAGAAGCAGGCTCTGAACCAGAAACAGTAATGAGGATCAGTGCAGCTTATTCCATACCCTGCACAGGACCCACAGTCACAGTCAGCATATGAGGAAGCTCTGGAGCCACCTCACTGCTCTCCCAGGGATGTTTCCTTCTCACAAGCCCATATTTGTTCCTCCAACAAGAGAAAAGAGCCCACAAGATGCTGCTTTGACTGCCAAACAATGAAATTCTATGATAACTCCTTGTAAGCCACAGCGTTTGGAGTGTTGAGGTGTCTGAGTCTGACTGACAGACTTAATTATATGGGGACAGCATCATGGTTGCTGGTTCAGGCTGGTGAAAAACAGGAATAATGCACTCCTGTCTTAGAGGGATGGTGCAGGGAGGGAGAGCTCAGCTTACCCATCTGATGGTGATCATCTCATTATCCTCTATAAGCTCAACACAAATCCTAGCTTATCAGGAGAATGATCCCAATCCACCTTCTTCCCCCTATACCCTGGCCTGAAAGAAAGACCTTTGAAGGCTGATTAAACCACCCCAATAGATCCTTCTGCTCATTGCCACACAGCTCAAGCATCAGTGCCCTCTGAAACCCAAGGCTGGCTGCTGCTGCTCCCCTTGGCAGCTTTCCTTGCAGACAAGCCTTGCAGGCTCATACTGCATTCCCACTCCTAAATAGGGTCTTCCTTTCTCCTGCTGTGTTGAGCTTTGCACTCAAAACTCGATGCAATGCTGTCAGTCTCTAACTAGATCCATGGAGAAAACCTCCAGGTCTGAGCAGCAATTTGGTACTTGTAACTTCCCATCCCTCTCACCTCTCCCTGGAGTTAATATCAGGCTGGCACATTCAGGTGTTTCTTGCTGCTTGCTGCTGCTGTGCTTTCCCTGTGGGCCAGCTAAAGCCAAGGGAGGGAGAGGAGGTATAAGGGTTCCCATAATCAAACAAGCAACAACAGGAGATGAGCATTTTGGTCTTAAGTGAAAGTGGAGGGCCAAGGTAGGTAGAAGATGTTGTTTCTTTATCCTCAAGATAAGAACATCCAAACTCAAGCCATTCAATCTGTTCCTGCACACAGACTGGAGCAGGAGATGTAGAGGGGCAAGCAGTCTGAGGAAGGGGCTCTTGCTGCTTAACAGGAATGCAACCGGGTTTTACCAGCACCTCCCTCCTTCACTGAGCAAAACAGCTCCTGAAGCCTGCATGAATAGGGGCTGGAGCAGCTCCCGTATGGAGACAGGCTGAGAACATTGGGACTGTTCTCAGCCCCAAGAGAAGCGGCGTGGAGACCTCAGAGCAGCTTCCAGTGTCTGAAGGGGGCTACAAGGATGCTGGAGAGGGGCTCTTCATCAGAGACTGGAGTGACAGCACAAGGGGTGATGAGTTCAGACTGAAACAGGGGAAGTTCAGGTTAGAGATAAGGAAGAAGCTTTTCCCTGTGAGGGTGGTGAGGCACTGGAATGGGTTGCCCAGAGAAGAGGTAAATGCTCCATCCCTGTCAGTGTTCAAGACCAGGATGAGCAGAACTTTGAGTGACATGGTCTAGTGTGAGGCATCCCTGCCCATGGCAGTGGGTTGGTACTGGATGACCTTAAGATCCTTTCCAACCCAAACCGTTCTATGATTCTATGCACAGATGCAAAATCCATCCTGGCTGCCCAAGGGCTTCATTTGCCCATTGTTGCTTCTCCCAAACCTTTTAGGATTCTTTCTGCAGAGCCGTTTTCTGTTTTCTGTGTGGTTTTTTTTGTCCTCCTCCCTTCCATTTTAATTAAAGTATTTGTCTCCACAGCAGGAAATGTAAACTGTGCAGCAGGCAATCTTGATGGATATTTTAGAAGAGGAAAAATTATTTAGCAAAGCTATTATCTTTTGCTAGGCACAGAAGCGATCACAAGCCCAGTTCCCAGAAAGCTGGGGAAAATCAAAGGAAAAAGGAAAAAGGAGGATGCTATTCCTTAAAAAATATAGACTAAAGTGATGAGCAAGTTAATTCTGTGCCTAGAAATGAAAAGTCAGGGGTTTGGCAAGGAAAACACTTTTCTTACTAAAATGCAGGAGCTTTTCCCTACGAAATTCTAAGAACTGAGGAGTGGCTGAACTCTATTGCTACTCTGCTGCTCAGTACTGGGCTGGGTGCTAAACACCAGTGAAAACCTTGTTTTGTCCATGTTTAACTGGAAGCAGAGTGATGCTGAGGATTGTGTGTGCTGAATATAGCCTGGGTTTGGATGTGAGCCCTTAGTGCCTGTGCCACACGCTGTTGTGGCTGCAATCCGAAGGGGAAGGGGCCAGTTTACCGCTGTGTGCTTCAGTTTCCCCACTTGCAAAGCTGAGGTTATCAAAGCTCAGTCCCCAAACCTGGAATCATTGGAGTCAAGTAGCTATGAGTCCTTACACAAAAATACCTATAAAGGGATGAGGATCTCTCCATTCTCCAGCAAGCAATTGATCAGTTGGGCTCTGCTGTGATTTCTGTCTATCAGAGACTGCAAACTGGAAAGAAAAGGGCCTAGAAAAGGAGAGCTACTTCTTGCCGAGCCTCTTTCCCTCTTCCCACCCCGCTCCCAGCCTCCGCTTCCCTTGCTCCAGAAGAAAAAGCCAACCAGTAAATTAAAAATCAGCTTCTCTAAATATTGTTTCTCTTGCATCAGCCCAGCAGGAGAGGCAGAAATCAAATTATAAGCCCTGAAATCAGCATCAGCACTTGGTGCCAGGGGGGGTGGGTGGAGACACGGGAACATTTTGTTTTGGATTTAAAAAAGAAAGAAAGAAATAAAATCTATCTTTATTAACATGAACAAGTGCAAGAGAAGGCACAGAAAGAAAATCAATCCATCAGCTGCATTTACAACAGGGAGAGAGCAAGGAAAGGGTCTCCATGCAGAGCGATGGACGAGAGCTGCAGAAACCAGACCCTCTCTGTCCTCCTCTTCTCTTGGAAACGTGGGGTTTTTTCCCCTCCCCTCCCAGTTCTGTGCTTTTTCACCTGGATATACATCTTGTTGCTTATGGAAAAGTCTGAGAGAGAACTTTTTCCTACATGGGCAATAGGAGGAGGAAAATCAGAGCCATCCATCCTGTGTCCAGATAATTCAAGACAACTCCTCTGAAGGAGATGGCACTTTTCTCTATACCTACAGGATCTGACACTCATTTGGGCAGCACTTGATGGGTTTCCACCTCTTCAGTTCGTTGTAGATAAGAACAGATAAATACCAGGATTGTCACATCCAGATATTTTTTTTTACAGCTTCTCTCCTGCAGGGATTATTTCAGGAAAAAGCATATGCTCTATGGAAATGCTGCTGCAGCTTTTCTGTTCATCTCATACGGCTCTCCCTGGGTTTTGGCTAGAGGATCAATAACTTCAGGAACCAGCAAACTAACACATTTCCTTGCTCTCTTCCAAAACCCAGCAGGATACTCTCATGCAAGACCTGCACCAAGGCTTGATTCTGCTCAGTGTGCATCTGAAGACCATCTCTCTGCCTGTGGGAGCTTAGGAGGTGAAGCCAGACAATGTGGCAGCAAGAGGGGAATGCTCTCAGGCATGCCAAGACCAGGGATGTACAGCTGTGAAGAGCCAGTGCACAAAGCATCCACTGTGCACTACGGAAGATGCCAGCTCAGGAGCACACACAGGCCCACATTGCTGCACTTGTGTCTCCTCTGGTCCCAAGGATGGTGCTTGGGACCCAAGGGTGATGCTGCAGCAACTCGGACTGGAGGCTTTGCCCTAGCTGGGGACAGCAGAGCATCAGGCATCGCCATCCAATCGCTCCTCCACACTCTGTCCCTGGAAAACCACCGCAGCAGCTTCGCTTGCACGGAGGGGTTAAAAACCCAGGCGAGCTGTAGAGGATGCTGAGGCCGTTTTGCGCTCCTGCAGTGCCATCATGTGCTGTAGGTACGCACTGCAGAGACACTCCTGGCTGACGAGGAGCCACAGGAACAGGCGAACAAACCCTCTGTGTCCCTGGGTGTCCCTGGAGGTGACAACTCCCGGCTCCCAGGACTGAGCATCAAGGAGTGGGAATTCCACTAAGAGATAGTCACAGAGCAGCCCTCTGCAGTGATGCTGTCTGCGTGACCCAATGTGTCAGCGATCTTGATGTCCTTTGGCACAGGACTGAAAACAGCCCCATATCCTACTGCTGAAGCCTATGGATATCTCAGAGGGGAACAGCAAAACATCTCCCAGCAAAGGAGCCATGGAATGGAGAAATGGGGATTTTACCCTCTATTTTGCCTGGAATAACCCTGATCCTGGAGATCTCCCAGCAGGCCCTTTTTGCTGCTTAATAATCAGCCATGGCAGGTGCTCGGTTCCTATCGGTGGGTGCAGTTAAGCAAATCCATGTGAGAAAGCACTCAATAAGACCAGCAAATGGCATTAGGATGCCTCAGCAGCACCTATGGTGACAACAGCAAAGTGCCCCAGTGATGGCACCAGCCACCAGCAAGCACAGGGGTACTTGGGAAGGGGACATGCAGCAGCAGAGCTGGGGACAAAGGAGCCCAGAACCCTGCACAGCATGGGGAGGGCCCATGGGCTGGTGTCACTACATCCCCTTTGTTTGCTGCTGCCTGACTCCTAGCTGGGAAAAGGCACCTTGGGATGCTGCAGCCGTGTCCCTTGGGAGCCAGACCTGTTTGCATCTCCTCTGCAGTCAGGGTGGCTTCTGTCCCTCCCCAGGGCTACCCCTGCCCTTGAACAGCCTGTTGCCTCTTCCCATCCAAACGAAACCCTCTTTCAGTCCTCATGTTTTCTCTGACTGCTCCTACACCAGCTTTCCAACACAAAGCTTTGGCAACTCATCCTGCCCTCTGCAGCTCCAGCCTTTCTTTCCTGTTAGCCTCAAACAAGCAGCAAGATACACAAGCAAGCCCTGGAGCTTAACCAAGCCCCAGCTTATTTTGCAGGGGAAAAAATGAGCTATTGCATGGGAAAAATGGGTGATTACAAGGGGTAAATGACTTAATGTGAGAAAACAAGTACTGGGGCAGAAGCACTGCAGGGCAGGTAGAAGGGGATGGATCCACATGCTCAGGAAGAGATGAAGGCTCTCACAGCCCTGGGGTATGCACACACTTTCCTGCATCTCCCCGGATTGTGGTCCAGCCTGACACAAGCAAAGAGAAAGATGTGAAGATCAGGATGCCACAACTTCCCCCCTTGTGTCCCTTGTTCTGGAGCTGCATCCCAAAGCTCAACCCTCCCCAGTTACCTGCCCACGCTATGTTCTGTGGCAAAGAGCATCCCAGCCAGCACCAAGCCCCTCGGATGACAAATAAGGAAGAAATGGTTGGAGAGGAATGAATGGAAAAGCCTTTCAGGGCTCGTTCTGCTTGTGCCTTGCAAAGGAAGCTGCAGCCGGGTCCAGCCCTGCATGCTCGGGGCTGAAAAGCAGATGCTGTGAGTAGCATCGCTGCGGGGACAGATGTGGTGGCAGCAAGGGCACTTCTTGCTTCATCACCCTCATTGCTTGCTCTTGAACTCATTAGGAACAGCAGAAAGCAATAACCATGGCTGGAACTGCTTTTCTGATGTGGAGAGGATAGCAGGACCCAGTGTTAGCTCAGGGCAGGATGGGGTGCAATGGTTCCACCTCCCACCCTTCAGCCCGGGGAGCCATGCGGAGGGGCCCACAGCATCACTGTGCTCCAGCATCACAGAGCCCAAATCCAGGAGTGGTTTGAGTACCCCAGGCCAGCCTGCAGCAGCTCTAACACTTCTTGGCTATAAGGGCATCATGTTCGTCCTCACACCCAGCCTCTCACCATGGCCTTGGTGTCCTCAGAGTGACAGCCCCACTGTGTTTCATAACTGTAAGGCACCGAGCCTGCAGCCCCACAAGCCTCACAACTATGTTGACCCCAGCTCCATGCAGGCCTATCTCAATTTCCCTGCCTTCAAAGGGCATTGAGGGAAATACAACCACGGCAGGGACAAGTCATGGTCTGACTCCCAGCCTCATGGCTACCAGCCATCCTCACCCTGAGCTGGTGGCACTCATCTGAGCCATGGGCCCCTGGGCTGAGGGATGAAATCCATGGGGCTGGTGAAGCTGACACATAGAAGTGGATGGCAGGGGGTTGTTTTTCCTGAAAAGCTGGGTTTTTTGGTGGTAAAACATTCTGGGAAATGAGATGGTGTAGGAGTGATCAACACCCCTTGGAGACTCAGATGGATGGGGGGCATGGCAGGGCACCTGGCTTTCTAATCACAGTTTAAAAAGAACACAAAATGAAGGTACTTTCATAGAATCATAGAATCACAGAATGGTTTTGGATGGAAAGGACCTTAAGATCATCCATTTCCAACCCCCTGCCATGGGCAGGGATGTCTCACACTAGACCATGTCACCCAAGTCTTTGTCCAACCTGGCCTTGAACACTGCCAGGGACGGAGCATTCACAGCTTCTCTGGGCACCCTGTGCCAGTGCTTCAGCACCCTCACAGTAAAGAACTTCTGCCTTAGATCTAACCTGAATCTCAACTTTTTAATCCAGCTAAAAGGAACCAAACTATTGAGGCTGAAAGTGTTATAGTTAACTTTGGCTGAGGTGGCACTGCTCCCACCTCAGCACCAGATATATTCCTGGTTCCCTCTCACACTACAGTTCGCTAGCTGGACTACCTACACTCGGTGTAGGTGCACACGTAGCTTTGGCTGGCCATGTTTAGTGACTACTTTTAAGGAGAATAAAACACATTTGGGAGAAATTAAGCACTTTGCAATCAAATAATAAAATAAAGGATCTGCCCCAACCAGATTCTGACAAAGATTTCTACTCAGAGGAAGCTTACGGCAGTGTAAAAGGATGAAAAAGTGATTAGAGTGGAATCACAGTATTTCACTTTCATCTTGCAGCAATCTCAATAATAGCAAAAACATAACCAAAATTAGGGGCATTTGTACATTTTCATTTCTTTCCTCTTTGTGTTTCCTTACCTTTCCTAGCCTGCTCCATCTGGAGGGAGGTTTCCAGCCAGGCAGGCCTGGCAAGGAGTCAAGGGCAGAGGGATGCCCTCAGACCAGTGTCCAGGGCTAGTTTTGGGTAACAAGAGAGAAAGAAAAGCAGCTTCTATTTAACCTCATGCTCTTTGTTAATGCTTTATAGGAAATCACTGCAACAGGGAGAACCCTGACACTGTCCACCCCACAGACACCCTTAGCATGTGCTTTCTATCGCTGCAAGCCAAAAACTTCCTACACCCAACTATTCTCTCAGTCCCTTCTCTATATAAGCATATGTTTCATTTGAAATCACGTTGACAACAGTAGGATGCAAGCGGGTTTGCGGAGATGGTCTCCCGATGTGGGTGTATAGCTACCAATGAGCCCTATCCTTTTCCTTCCCCCACTTTGAGTCACACTTCCCGGTTTTTTTTCCCACTGGTGGTGGAGTCTATTTTAATAGATGGGAGATGCCTCTTTAGACTTGCTGTGGTGCAGTCAGCTACGAGCTGCTGGATTGCTGCTTTCTCATTACCCCTTGCATACCCCAAAATCGTGAAGCCAGTGGGGAGAGGCTGGTTTTCAGGTTCTCCCCATGCTGGAAAAGCTGCAGGCAGCTCAGCATCCACTGCTCCAAAAAAGGGCCAAGTTTGTTGCAGTGTTTTGATCCAGAGGCAGAGAAAAACCAGCTTTGATTAGAGACAGAGGATGTTTTCCATTCAGAACTTCCAAAGAGATATTAGACAGGATCAATGGAGCAACCTTCTCTAAAGGTTTAAACACCATCTGCAGAAGACAGAGATCCAGAGTTTACAGGAAAATGAGCTGTCTGACTCGAAAGTACCGTCTTTTGATTTCGTCTTATCCCTATGCCAAAGCAATCAGCCCTTAGGAGCTCAATGTGCTTTGGTGCATACAGAAACATCCTTCTGCGGTTGGGAGACTTTGCATAGGAGCTGGGGGAAACCTTGGTTTGCCCTAGAGCTGACCCAGGGTTGGGGGAGGTCTGAAGCAGCAGTGTGCCATCGTGTACCAGCTCCTGGTGCTTCTAATTGCACTGACCCCTCTTGAAAGCAGGTTAAGCCCTTCCTTTACAAGAGTAATTTACATGGGATGTCTGCAGGGGGCTTACACAAATCACTGCAGCAAACAGAGGGTGAATTGGGCTAAACTGTCCCATGACCCTCATTATCTGCCGGCCGCATCCCACCACAACCAGCCTATCCCACCGCAGACGTCTATGGGAGTGCTGGCTGCCGAGAGAGGCAGAGGAGGAAGCACGATGGCTCCACGTACGAGCTGCCAGCCTCCCACTTACGTCTGCCAAACTTCCCCAGCCCAGAGGAATAGTGTAGGTTGGTCACGCCACCGAGGAGCGTCACTGCTTCGCATCATGAGACCGGCTTAAAAATAATATATGGGGATGAGTGAAACCCCCCTCGTTTTCCTCTTCCTTTCCCCAGGCTTTTGTGAGCATTTAGAGCTCCGGTTTTCAGGGTTTCTGTGATGGGTAAAGTTGGGATTTGCTTTAGTGAAACCTCATGGCATGCTTGTAATTAGGAGGTTCTAAGAACAGGACTTAGAAGTTAATCAAACAGAAACAAAAAGCCAGGTATCACTGGGTTTACAACAGGTTACTCAGAGTAAAAGAAGGTCTTTGGTCAGGCAAGCTGCTTGCGTGCGTATTTACAGCATGCAAAAGGAATGGATATATATTGACACAGGACAGGCACGTGGTTTGTGAGTCCTGTAAGTAATTCATGTAACTTCAGCAGAGGTTTTCCTTTCTGTGCCATCCCCTTTCCACTGCAGCTGCACCAGCTGAATCAGTGACTGCCACCAGCATCACCTTACACATTTGCAAATAGATGGTGATACAGGCAAGGATTATTACACTGTGCCAGGGGCAGAAGATATCCATGGGCATGCACAAACTGACTTGCCCTGTGAAACCAGACTGCTCACCACAAACTTAGACCAGTTCTGGTGTCCATTAGCCCAGGCACCTCAATGCTGCTCCCTACTTTGTGAGCCAAACATATCCAAGGGATGGGAGGTGAAGAGAGAATGATTTTTCACTGTCTTTTTAATGCAAGAGCTGGGAACATCGACTTAAATTAGTAGGTGATATGCTGAAAACAAAAAAAGATGTACAGCTTCACACAGGAGAGCTATGGGGTTATTTGAGTGACGCTTTTGCTCCAAGTTGGCATAACTTTTATAAATGACTAGGCAATGCTCATGGAAAAAAGATTCCAGTCGGAGCTCGAAAGCACAAAGATCTCCCTGGGCTGCAGATTGCTGGAGGCTGCTAAAGAAAGAGCACTATAGGCTTGACATATTCCTATGCACTTCCTAAAGCACATGCTGTTGACCAGTGCTGGAGACAACACACTTGGCTGGATGCACTTGTCCTCTGATTTAGCCTGGATGTTCCTTTTCCTTATTTATGTGTATCAGGAGTTTAGACAGGATCTAAGGAAGAAATTGTTTGTGGTAAGGGTGCTGACGCACTGGAATGGGTTGCCCAGAGAAGCTGTGAATGCTCTGTTCCCTGGCAGTGTTCAAGGCCAGGTTGGACAGAGCCTTGGGTGACATGGTTTAGTGTGAAGTGCCCCTGCCCATGGCAGGGGGGTTGGAACAGGATGATCTTAAGGTCCTTTCCAGCCCAAACTATTCTATTATTATATGATTCTACGATAATAATAATTTCCTTCCTGTGTAGCAGCAAGAGCTACACGGGCAAGAGCTGTGTCATTGAGAAGCTGTTTTCCTGTTTTCCAAACAATAAACCCTCCTCTGAAAGCTGAGTCTCATCAGGAATCAGTGGTGAGACCTGAGGTTATCAAGTTCAGGGTGTGATATCTATGTAAGCACAAACATCCCCAAAACAACTACCAGGGCTCTATGAATAGAAAGCACTGTTGTAGTACCTTGGATGGCAAAACACAATTCCTGCTGTCTGCTCCAAAGGCTGAGCCTGGCAAAGAGTGCGACTGCAGATTGCGAATGTCTGCTTCCTTTTCTTTGTTTCCTTGTTGTCTTTTTGAAACAATCTGCCAATTCATCATTAAGGAATTAAATATTTTATAGCTGCTGTGATGCTGATGACAGGCGCCAGATTGATTGGTTCTGGCAGAGGAAACGCGCTGCTCATTTCTTCCCTTTGCAGCAATAAGTTACACGCACAGGGGTAGGAAAAAGGGAAGAGATGAAGTCTCCAAGCTGTCCAGATCTGACCCAATATAGAGTTTAAAAATAGGTACAATCTGGAAACATTTTGGTGCCAACAACAACAACAAAAAGCCCAGCTCGAGTGGCTGCCTTTGCTAGTCCTGACACAGCAGGTGGGAGGGGAAAGTCTTTGGCATGGCAAGCAGAGATGGCAAGGTTGCCCTGACTTACAGGACCCCCAGGACAGCGCTGTATCAAAGCAGCCACAGTGCTCCAAAAGGAATCATCATGTAATTAAGCTGCTAGCCTTAGAGCCAGAGACCTTGAGCTCCGTTCTGGCCTCTGCTACTGATTTCACATCATACAGCCTTGAGTAAATCACTTCATCTCTCTCCTGGGGAGGATAACACACCTCTCTTTGAGCCTGGCCTGTTTCAGATGGTTTCTGATTAGGAATGAGCTTATCTGTTAAGCACTTGACACAGGGAGGCGTCAGCGGTATGGTCCAGACCTCCCCTTCCCACATGAAACATCCCTATCCTGAGCAGATCCCATTTCATGTCCTGGGAGAAAAGGGGTTTGGGAAGTCTGCACCCACTTTTGATCACCTCCATCTCCTCCTTCTCCACTGCTTTTCCATAAGCCAAGGTCCCCTGGGGCAACCAGGTTTATGCAGCACTCGGCTGAGAAGACAGACGAGACACGTTCCCAGAGATGACACTAACAAGATTTACTACGTGACTAAGGCTTGCAATCGGTGGTGATAACTAGAGAATTACCCTGATAAATATTTGATATGATTTGGAGAGTAATAATAGATTTTTCTTGCCCACGATTTCCATCAGGAAGAAGCAGAGGGAAGGAGCTGCTGAAAAGGGGAATGTAATTGTGGCATCCGTCTTTCTGCCTGAGGTTACCTGTCCTTTGCAATAGATCAGAGGGGAATAGGGCAGGGGGGATGTGGAGATGCAGAAGGTGACAGGGCATCCCTCAGCCCCACTGCATTCAAGATCTGCTGGCAGGGGGAGGATTGAGTGTGTGATCTTATATGGGTGTGACAAGCCAAACTGAAAGATGGAGGGGGAAAAGAAAGGGAGGCCAGAAGAAGCAAATAGGATGGAAAGATCCAGGGCAGCAATGGAAAAAAGGTTGGGCTGGTGATAGGCAGGGAGAGCTGGGGTGCAAAGGGAGCTTTCTCTATGATGTTGGGTGTGTAAGGATACAAGGGCTGGCTGCTGGTGCAAAGGAAGGGTGTCCTTTTGTAAACCACCCCAGGGTGTGGATCCGTGGGCACATGGAAGCAGTCTGCCTATAACCCCTCTGTGCCAGCCTTGCACCAGATACCACCAACCAAGAGGAAGGATTTGTGCCTGTATTAGTCCTGCTCTCAGGCTACAGGGAAACCTGGTCAGCTCTGAGAGCTTATGAAACTCTCGTTTAATGAGAGCACCACTACATCCCAGTCAGGTTTCAGCTCCAGGATACCCAGCACAGTGGTCCAGCACAGACAGCCACCTTCCCAGGCTCTGCCACCAACCCACTATGACACAAAGCAAGTCACTTCATTGCTCCATGCCTTTATTCCCAGTGCTTCCTGTGCCTGATGTAGCTGTCCCCTTTGGAGCAGAGGTTTGACAATGCTAAGCACAATGGAGCCTGGGTCTTCAGTTTCCAAGAGGATATAAATTGATGTGTCCTGATTTCCAGAGCAGCTGTCACTGGTGGAAGGAGCAGAAGCTGTCTCTGTAACAGTGGGCCTCCTTACTTTTTGGTACCCAATTTGAGGCCTCTGACAGTAAGTGTGCATCTCACTCTTTATTCCTGTCCTTATTTTGCACTCAAGTCATTACTCAGATGGCATTCAGTGGCATCAGCTAAAGGAGATTTTAAGATAATGCAAGGAAAGCAAGTGAGAACAAAGATCACAGCAAGGAAAGTGCTACTTTGGCATGTTCACATAACAGCTACTCCGTCAGGTGGAACATGACAGTTATTGCAAGAATCTCTTCATAAACCCTAATGTACACTCAATTATATACTCTTAAGATTCCCTTTTCTGTTCTGTGTCATTCCTCTAAAGAAGTGTCAGATGGAGAAAGGCAATAATCCACAGAGACACCGATTCATTTCACCCACATATTCAGGGATAGTTATTAATAGCAGAGCTGCTGGTTAATTGCACATGTCCCGTTACAGGAGATCAATCACATACAGCAGAGCTTGAAAACAGCTTCATGTCTTTTTACACAGAACTGTTTAGTCAGGACTACACTTATGCCCTTGCTGGACCCATGCAACCTTCTATGAGGGTTAAGACTTGAACTGGCCTAGAACCATTGCTTCCCTCCCTGTGTTACAGCTACTCCTGGTCTGTCTGCACAAGCCAGTGTTACACTTTGGGGTTGTAGGCACAGTCTGAGCAACCAGGGCTTGCAGTATTGATCTGCACAGCCTTGGTGTGCAAGAGAAAGCCAAAGGGCTTTTTCTCTGCAAGAGACTGTGGGCAACATGGATGGCTCTTGTGCAAGCCAGCAGCAGGAGGAGGAAAGGGAATGTGCAGCACATAACAAACAAAACTAACCAGTCTGCTATTGAGAAAGTAGCTGTCTTTTATTTAGGATCATTGGAACTTCCTAGGCAGGGATAGGGACCTTATCATGGGAGATGCTGCACACACATGCACACATACACACAAGACTTCGGGCTTTTCTGAATCTGCATATATATGAATCTTTATATATATATATGTATGTAAAACCCCAAAACAAAGAAAAACCCTCCACAATGAAATCATATGAGAGAAAGTGGACAAGAGAAACCCCATCAAAGCCAAATTCCATCCTTCCTTTTCCACTTCTCATCTCTATCACCAAATCCCAGTCTGGTTTCCATCACTTTCAGCTCCCAACAATCTTCATGGGCTCTTGAACAACAGCTTCCCTCATCACACCTTAAACTTTAATCTTCACATCGAGCAATCATCTTCATAAGAGCAACAAGTTTCACTTTAAGGGGGGAGTTCTCTACAGTAAAGTTACAACTTACACTGCTAGGCTGAAACCAGATCCAGACAAACAAGGCTCTGTCTCTGATGGATTCTTTCAGGGTGGTGAGATGGGTGTTTCACTGAGGACAGAGAGTTAACAAAGGCTTTCATATGTCATTCCGAAACACAGGCATCCAAAAATCAAATGGTAAATGTGGCTGTTAGGATGCTGGGCTAAATAATTTTGTTCTTTTTTCTGAGCCATACACCTGCAATTTGATTTTGCAATACTGACACGGAGTGGGAAGGATGCAGGAGCTCAAATGCAAATATCATAGAATCATAGAATGGTTTGGGTTGGAAAGGACCTTAAGGTCACCCAGCTCCAACCCCCTGCTATGGGCAGGGATGCCTCACACTAGTGTCACTCAAGGCTTGAACACTGCCAGGGAAGGAGCATTTACCACTTCCCCAGGCACACAGTGCCAGTGTCTCACCACCTTCACAGCAAAGAACTTCTTCCTTATATCTAACCTGAACTTCCCCTGTTGAAGTTTAAGCCCATTACCCCTTGTTCTGTTGCTACAGTTCCTTGTCTTCATTTCATGGAAATATATTAGCAAAGAGTCTTTCTGAGATGGGAAGCACTGTGCATCACCTGTAAGTTCAGTTCTGACTTCTCCTCCTACTCCCCAACAGTGGTCCCATGCATGGCAGGCAGCTAAAGCCTATCCCCTCTGCTTTGTGCCCTGATTGGCTTGTATGCAGGATGGACAATAAGACTGGATGGCCCAGATGGGGAGGTCAGGATGGCTCTATTTCTTACCTCTCCAGCATAGGAGTAAGATTCTAAGCACCAGAGAGAGGAAAGCCAGAGCCTTGGAGCATGATGAGGAAATGAACTGAGTGATTTTGCAGTGTGGGGGAGAGCTAGAGATGCATTGTGTAAATAGGAGAGGGTTAAGGGAGTGCTGGTTTACGAACTGCAGCACTGGTTGTAAATCAATCCAGAGGAGATGGCTGTACATGCAGATGTGTTCGAGAGACATGTATGTTCTGCCATTAAACTGAGCCCATATAAAGGTTGGCAGCTGCCCTCTGCTATGGCCTTTCTCCACAGAGCCACTTCCATATGTCCGTGCTTTGAAAAGGTCATGGTGCCACAGTCCTAAAGTGCTGGGATTGACTTTTTCTGCAGGGAACAAATACTGACACTTGGAGGTTCAGCATCAACCTGCCAACACAGTGATCCTGCAGAAAGGGGAGGAAGGCACTGGTAGCTCGGCACAGACATGGAGATAATGCCACACATTACATATGTATCTGAAAGAGGACTCCAGCCTCTGTCTTCCCCATAGAGACCTGTTCTAGGGAGAGCTTTTAAGATGCTAGGGCAAGGAGAGGGGCAGGAGGGGGTGGCACAGAAGCCACTGGGTGATTACCTGGGTGCTGGACTGAGACATCTTTGATGGAAGGTCACCTGGGGGAAGATGCTCTTGTCATTCAGACACAGGGATTCAATAAACGTTTACTTTGGACCACTTCTACTCCCCATGCCTCAGTTTCCTGCTCTGACAAACATAGATTATGACATATGTTAGGCGGTGAGACAAGGGTGAATCCAGGAGAGGTATGAGCCACTCTGTGGACACAGAGGCATCACTAACTTGGGCAATTAGCCAGGCATGAGAACATAACATAGGAGTAACGATGCCACTTGCTGCCTTAACTGCCTGTCCCCATCCTTTCTGAAGTGAAAGCATCACCCCCAAGCTGAATGCTGCTCACCAGCTTCTCTCCTGTGCTGTATATGAAAAAGAACTCGAGCTAATGGAGCAGAGAGCTGCAGAGAGGTAAAATACCAATGATAATTATGATTTAGTTCCCAGCATACAGGGGAGCACGTACACCAAAAGGACAAGCTACCCCTATGTGTATGTCAAAGAGATGGGGCAGGCAAACAGGCAGAGCCCACATCCAAGGCATGACACAGTCCTACAGCTTGCATACAGAAGGATTAGCATTTCCTAAGGGGCAACGAGTCACTGACAATCCCTAATCCACAGCTCCTGCTTCTTCCTTCCTCAGGGCCTGGCAGGTTCCCCAGTGCCTGGCACATGCTAATGTAACCATCACAGCAGTGTAGAAACTTCCTCAAACAGCTTTCTCCCATCAGGCCAACATCTACATGTAATTACATGTGTGCTGCTGGTCCAAAGCTGAGAAGAAAACCTGCAGGCACACCAGAACCTTCCTGTCTTTCCCTCCCAACCCTTTTCAGTGACATAGCACCTTGATTGCTCAAATGTAACTGTTTCCCAATCTCACATTGACCTCCCAGCATGGCAAGGCAGCAATAATCAAAGCTGTGACACGTGTGATAGCCCTGTGCCAGACAAGGCATTAACAGTTCCTTCAGATTTAAGCCCAGTTCATACCCACCCAGTAAATAGCCTTCCCAGCCAGCTCCTCAAATCCACAGTGGCTTCATCAGAAAGCACTTGTCCCAGTTTCACAAAAGGCCTGAAAAGGAGGCAAATAGAATACAAAAGAAGAAAGCATATGCTGCTTAAAATGACTCTAATGCAGGAGCACAGTCAGGAGGGGAAAACATGCTGCACAAACCATATCAGCATGCCTGATTCTAAATGCCAGCTTACCCTCTTTAGGCATTTAGACAGCAAAATGCAGAGGTGATTTGTCTCGTATGTTGATGTGAGGTAGGAAGGAGGTGTCGAGAAATGCTAACCCAGAACAGTAAAACTGTGACAGGATAGCAAGCAAACCAGGACCCTAGACAATAGATTGTGTTCTTGCACTATGCCAACTCCTCTGCTGAGCTGTTTTCCCTCATTTTGTTCCCTATTCTGGCTACATTAGACCTGAGATTTCCCTATGGATGCTGCAGTCATCAGTTTCCCATCCACATATCCTGACTCTGGCAGGTGCATGGAGGGATTCTAAGGAGCATCAGGAATGAGAAAGCTGGAACACTAGGAATGACTGGAGGGAGAAGGGCCCTGCCTGGGACACAAGGATGTTAGGGTTAGCCAGGCCTGTCCTTGGCGTTGCAGGTGTAAAACAAAGAGCTCAGACCTCAAATCCTTCTCTTTTGTCCCTCTATCTTTCACTGGTAAGCAGGAAACCTTCTCATCTACGTCTGAGTCTGACTGTGTCCATGCCCTAGTTGCTTCAGGAGCTGTATCCCATCAGCTTATGGTGTCATTTTGCCCCTCTGGAACTTCTCCCACGTCAACCTATGTTTTTCAGATTAAACATGCTGTTCCTGACTCTGCTGCTCTCCTCTCTGTGGTCTGTCTTCCATCTTCTATATCATTTTCCATCTTTCCTCTGCATTCAGACAAGGTTAAGCTTATCCATCTTGACCTTAAGAAACCAGACACGCAGTCAGTGACACCATTTTTTGGTCTATATTTGCTAAAATAACCCTTGTGATACATCTAAGAAGAGCATTTGCCTTTCTGTTCCTGACATTCAGTCAGTCTGCAGTCACTTAGACCACAGAGCCCTTGATCACTGGCAGCTCATCATCTCCTGTATTATACCTGAGGCCATCAGAAGTCCTCAGATTCGTGACCTGTCATCTCAAACTTTCTGTTTCCCATTTCTTTTCAATTATTCTCAAGGTCACTTAGTTCTTTCAGACTTGTACTCTCATTCTCTGCATCACCAAAGCTTCCAGTTCTGTGTCGCTGCGCGATTTTAGCCTCAGGATCTTGCTTTCGCTGCCAAGATCATCCACGAGAAGAAAAGATCACTTCCTAAAGTGTTCAGTGAGAAACTCTTTCAGTAAATTCCCTCCAGAGAGTTGCACCTCACCTCACAGTTTACTAATCCTCCTTTCCTCCAGCTTCACCGCTAATTTCCCACGTGGCACCTATCAGATACCTTACTGAAGTCTAGATAAAGGAGACAAGCAGCACTTCCTTTGTCTAGAAAATCAGGTATCTTATCAAACAAAGCTATCGTGTTCATCTAACACAATCTACGTTTCGTAAACTCATGTTGCATCTTATCTCATTCTCCTTTATCTCTGCTTATTTAATTGTTCTTCCCTTCAAAACTCACTTTGAAATCTCAAGTCAAGGTTAGATTAAGAGGCTTGTAGCTAAGTGCATAACTTTTTCTCCACACCTTATTAGTTCTTACTACTCCTACTTAGGGCATAACCCTTACAAGACATTATTAAACACCTTTTCTGCTGGACCTACCCTTTAATGAGCTGATTCTTTCTGACCTACATCTCCATGGAGCTCAGTTCACTCGGATGCAGTGTTCAAGCATGGTTGGTGGTATGTTATGTAGGGAGTTATGTAGGTAAACCCATGGGGTGGTGAGATGTGATGGATTAAGACAGGGGTCTGTGGAAGAAGCATTGTAGGACCTGGATGCTGAGATTCATTGTAAAAGGGAGTAGAAAGGAGGCTGGTTCTGCTGCTCCAACAAAGGACTGTAGGGTGTTAACAAAGTGCAATTGGGCTGTTTTGCGTATGAGCAGCTTTTACTGTTGGACTTACAGCGATGGTTGTCAAAGTGCTGCTTGTGAAGTCCCCACCGTGGCAAGCGAGTGCCAGAGCTTTAATGTTAATTGGACAGATTGTCTCTGGGTTTGAAGAGAACACTGTGATTAATGAAACAAGTGTTAAGGAGGCTGGAGGAAAGCAGCCCCTTCACCTTCCTTCTTGGGAGAGCAGACAAGCAGCAGCTGGCTGTGCCTGCCCTGAAGGTGTAGCTCAGTGAGGGCCCTCCTTAAGAGCAAGACCAGAAACAAGCTGCAGCGATGAATTCAAAGAACTCGCAGGCATGAAGGTGCTTCATGCTTCCAAGTGGAGGGAGGACATCCACAGGCTCTTCTGTGCTTTAATTCCTAGGCAAATCTTCCTAGGTTTATCAAATGTTGAGACTAGCAAACACAATCCCAGACCTTAAGTTTCTTCGGCTCCACATAGGTTTTCCATGGTCTCTTGTGCTGTGTTTTCGCACTGGTCTAGCATGGACACAGTTTGCCCTCCTAATTCAGAAGTGGCTTTTATGCTTATTCTGGCTGCTGGGCTCCATGTCTACACCACATAGCTGGCCAGAGGAATAAGCATAGTTTCTCCTTGGATATTAAAGCTGAAGGGGATAAGTGGCTTTATTAGTCTTTATTGCTGGTTTTCCTTATCCATGGACCCCTGATCTCTGCCTCCTAACCCTCTGGTGCTACCACCCTCCCTGAATTTCAGATCTTCTTCCTATGGATTTCTGAAGATGCTCATCACAGAACACAGAGCTTAAAACAGACAGGACCTTCACCCTCTGCCATACACCATTGCTTCCCATCTAGGCATACAGTCCCATTAACATACACAGGCTAAAATGTTTCCTCTTGGCTTCAGAGGGAAAGCACATGATTGTGCACAGGAGTATCCAGCTCTCCTTTCACTTCAGTTTCAAAACAACTTACCCTCTGCTGAAGGTGAAGGTTGGAGCGTTTGGTGTTTGAGCCCTATCAGAGTCTTCCTGCTTCCCCAGTGAATTCACTGGGGCATCTCTATGGAGCCATCCAGCCCCATTATACCAGCACTTAGTTCTTAATCTTCCTCTCCCTATAGTCAGCAGCAAAACTCCAGGCTGACTTCAAGAGGACAAAGTTCGGGCCTCAAATGTCTGTCTTGAGCAGTGAACTCAGAGTTCTCCCCCCTCTCATGATGTGCTTACTCTCCGAGGTCTCCGGTCATTACTCCCCTTGCTGCCTCATTACCAGAATGTGCCATTAAAGTTTCGCTCACTTGAAAATGATCTCTTATTATCTCTCCATGGAAATTGCCCCGGCAACAAGCTTCCTTCAATATCTATCAAGCCAAAGAAAGCCATTAGAGAAATTACAGTGAGCTGCATGGATGCTCACACCCCTTCCCTAACAGGTAGGCTCCCCTGGCACACCGCGTCCACACGCTGCTCTGGCTCCATCATGAGGCCATAGGAAGAGCAGCCAAGTGTCTGTCAAAGGCCCTGTGAGGATGGGGTGGAGAAGACGTGGAGTCCAAGTGGTACCATCTGAGGCAACACCATTACCCACAGCAAGGGTGATGGGCTGGGAGCCAGGTCCTCTGTACCCAGCACCACAGGTGTTGTTCAGTAGCCAAAGAATAGAGGAATGGCCCAGACTGTCTGGACAAAGGGGGGTAAAGGTTCACAAATAATCCTTTTTGGTTGCATTCACTTTGGAATGTCTCCCATGAAACGTCTGGAGAGTCTCCCCTCTTCATTCTTGATGTCCACAGCACTGTTTGTCTGGCTTCATTGCCCTAGGGCACCTTTCCAGTCTATGGATACAAGAGGTGTTTCAAGGGCATGATTCATTTCACCTGCTTTAGACATCAGCACAGGATGAATTACACCCCAGAGGTATCTGTTTCTCTTCCCTGCCTGCAGAAGACAAAATAGCTCAGTGCTGTAGGTATCTGTGCTGCCAGATGAAGCAAATTCTCAGTGTATCATTTCCAGAGGTACCGAAGCATTTGGTTTAGGGACCTTGAAAAAATCACTTACACCAAGTGATGACCTGCTTTCCAAAATGCACCCAAACCTGTGCAGAGGGAGGATGTGACATCTGCGTGTTTGACAGGGGAAACATCAGGCATCACTGGACTACTTGAGGTTGTATCTGATACTTGAAACGTTACCACGTCCTCTGCACACCAGGTCCCAGGTCCTCCTTTGCTCTGTACTCCCTCCCATTTCTCCAAATCGCAGTGAAAGCACATGGTTATTATTGTTGTTCCTATTCCTCTCTCAGCCTGTCTACCACCTCTGACAACAACCTAAGTGTAAAACACTCAAGGCATTTCCAGAGAAACAAACACAAAACAAACCGTGGGAGCAGGGCCCTGCTCTGCCCTTTTCTATCACCAAACTCTGCAGGTTGTATTTCTGCACCAAGGAGAAGGTTTGATTTGCTACTTACAGCCCTGGAAATGATGAAAGGAAAAAGAATAGGGGAAAATCTTCACTGCCTGACTGAGCTCTGGCTTCAGGAGGGTTTTTAGATCAGGAACTGCCATCTCCTTGCCCAGCACTGGAAAGCAAAGTGCAATGCATCTCCACTACCTGGGTTACATCTTGCCGTTAGCTAAGACATCCTATAAGGGAAGATAGCAAGAGGTTATCCTCCAGGCTGGAGACAGGAGCACTGAGTTGAAGTGATCGTTATGCTAGAAGCATAGATTGATCCCCAAGGGTGTTGCATGCTGGATATCTGTTTTCCTCCTCTTGGTGGTGCAGTTCCTTCCCATGCTGCACAGCCCTCTGTGGTGTGTGTATTCTCCTATCTCTTTACACATCTCTCTATCATGAAGGATATCATGCCTCCCCTGAAATGACTAAGGATTCCTTGCTCCTATTTACAACTTTAGGCCACTGGGCCCCATATAAAACAAGGGCTGATGCTTACTTGTAGGAGTAACCTGCTCCAGGGAGATCTTCTGTATCATGCCTGCTGTTTTGCTGGCTCTTGTCCTGACTCCATTGTCATCTGTGCTGGGCATTTACTCTGGTACCCACCTACAACAAATCTCATCTCGGTGGTTTCCCTCTGTAAAGGTGATCTTGCACATATCCCAGTCAAAGTCGTTCTTCACTGATTAAATCACATTACATCATCAAAGTTATGTTAGCAAAGGGGCTTTCAAATGTTCCTCCAGGCGTGAAGCTATTGAGTAGTCACAGTCCAGTCTGTGGCTTCAGCGAACAGAAAGAAACTTGATCTTTGGGAATTGGAGTTGGAATTTCTCCATTAGGTAAGGAGCCACTGCCCATGTCTCCCAGCTGTTGAAGAAAAGATTTGACCTGATTTAGCCTTGATATACTTAGACTGCAGCACAGGATGTTCTGGGTCATTTCCCACTGGGGAAGATGTCAATGCTTAATTAAGATTGAAAAATGGAAGGGAAACAAAGGCGACCGAAAGCCTAAATGGGGTTTGTCTATCACTACTCCATGTGGCCACAGTTCTCAGAAGGTATTTAGCCTGGGGAAGAACCCTGCAGAGGAATGTTAATGGCAGGAGTATTTTAGAGTTATAGGAGTGATTGTGAAAAAGGAATTTATTGCTCTTCTTGCCTTAGAATATAAAAACTCTGGTCTTATTCCATTAGATTAATGGTTAGGCAAATTTAATACATGTTAAAAAAACCGCCACCACCACATCTGATGGGCTGTGTAGTCAGTTTGTGCAATTCACTACTGCAGGAGGTCAGAGAGGGATATGCTGGAGTTGGAGTTAAAAAAGAGCTCTGTAATTTTACAGCCATTAAGAGCATGTCATTATACCTGCGAATGGGGGGAATGGAAATCTCCAACTTCAGAATGCAGAGAAAGAATAGCCTTAGGAAAGAAATTTCCCCATCTTCTCCCATCACCTTTTACACTTACTTGGGAATTGTATTAGGTTGGGTTATTGCCATTACCCCTAGAATTGCCTGCTGGCAGCCATCACAATATATACAGGTGTTCGCTGGTGCAGTGAGGCACATCAATGAACATGGTCCTGCTTAGTTTACTGAGCAGCACTGTGTTTCCTTGCTGAGAGAGCCCACTTATTGGGTTAAAGAAGTACTCGCTGCCTTCACTCTGACATGCACCAGCCACACCATTCCCACAAGCAGATATCCCCATCTCTGGTGGGTCTGGTGCAGCAGACAAGGAGAACAGCAGTTTTGGTGGCACTTGGTGGTCCCTCTTCCAGTAAAAACTCTTCTGTAGTTGATATCTCAAAGGATGGGCCTCATAAGTTGTGAGGAAGGAGATGTGTTCAGCATGGCTCTTTCCCCATGGGAAATGAATTACACACAAGGCAATAACAAGTGGAGGGAACTATGTTGCCATGGAGGCATCAGGAGCAGTCAGATACCTCCATGCACATTATTTCCCCCTCTAGATTTCCACAGATCCATGAGATCAGATGGGCTGGGAAATCTGGAGCAACTTTCACACTTTCCCTTCTCCCAGGGAGCACGTGGCATTTGATTCCCAGTGTCATGCCCTTAAAGTCTACACAAATAGCTCCTTATGTTGAGGTGAGGAAGGCTGTCACAAAGGGGCATCCTGCATCCAGGAAGGATGTCATGGATGTAACAAGCACATTGTGAAGAAATGGGATGCTTACTTGGGTGATGTATCTTTAGCTTCCTTAGTGCATGGCTTACCTGCACCCTCTTCCCCAGCAGTTAAATGGAGACAGTTGTTTGTCACATTCCTAAGAATTAGCTACATGAGGGAATTCAGTGCCTTTCTTACCTACCTTTACCATCAAAACTTGAATTAATCTGGATTTAAATGGGAATTATTTTCTATGTTGTGTGAGGATCTGGGGAATAGATTCATGATTTAGTTAGATTCTAATTTGATGGAGAATTAAAGCCTCATAAATAAAGCACAGCATTTATTCAGCATGTTTGAAGACTTCCTTCCTATAACTCTAATACAATCCCTTTTCCTTTTACAAGCAAAACACACAATATTTATATGCCATCAGCACACAAAACTCATGGCCCAAGTGCTCAGCTGGTGCAAACTGGCACGGACTAGTGGCTGGCAACGCATATTCATCCACTGCTACTGCACAAAGAGGTGTTGGAGCTGACCTTGCTTTGCTCTCACACATCTCTCTAATATCGTTCCCAACTTGTGCAATCACACTTGCATCTCCCTTCCCTTGTCTCCATGTGGAAGCCTTTGCCAGTATGCTGGATGTGGGAAACAGGACTCACAGGATGGAAATAGTGCAGTGAGAGCTATTTCCTCCTCTGCTTGGCTGAAAACTTGCTGTGCCACCCTGCTGCCTATATCCATGAGGAAACACAGTTGGATGCTATATAGAGGAAAGCATTTCCTGGGCTTAGGTGAGAGATTAGCCTTCAAGCCATCAAAAAGGCCTTAGGCAGGAGCAGCCAGCTCAGAACATGAACCTACATGTATTTTAGCCAGCCCCATGGCTCAAACTTCCCTTCTTGCTTCCCTGGCTTTCCTGGCTCCACTGAGATTCCAAGAGGAACACACACCTCTCTGCTCCATGTGCTCCTGCTGCCAGCAGCTGGACTCTTCCACCAGCATCCCGGGGTCCAAATGGCCTTTCTCCAGCTCAACTAATCTGTCACTGCTGAAGCTGTCAGCTGGCACACAATGTATGTGCACGAGCTCGGAGGTGGGCAGGCAGGAATGGCACAGACCCAGGATTTACAATGCACGCAGCCAGGGCAGGGGAGGGAAAAGCTGCAAATGTGATGCTTTCTCTCTCCATTTAGAGCCGGCTCCCCAGCCCATCACAGCGGGATGGGGCTTTAGGAGAAGCTTTTGCTGATATCGAATAAATCCCAGATTTTCCCTGTCTCCACACAAAATCCCTCTGCCCCCTGAGCAACCTGCATGGCCAGCACTTGCCAGGGAACTAAAAGCAGGGAGCCTGGGGCAAAGCCAGTGTTTCATGAGTGTATCTCCTGCTGTTCAGGTTGATCTGGATAGTGTTTTCTCCCACCTCCCAGTGCCGGCTGCCTGGGCCACAGTCACAGGGTCCCCTTGTCACATTGATCCTGTGTTGTAAACCCACGAGCTGTGGGTGTGTGCACCCTGGAGTCCCCAGCTAAACCCCATCTGCAGAGGAGCTGCAAGACAGGACCCTGTGTGGCAGGAGCCCAAGTTGGCCCCACTTCAGCTGGAGAGCATCTGCCAGTGACAAGCCATGTTAAGGCTGTGCTTCACAGCTTGTGAATGCCTGTCAGTGCCTGGGTGTCTCTGGACCTTACATAGCAACCAACACCCTGCTCAGACCTCCTGGTTAAACAAAGCTCCTTATAATTAACCACATCTAAATGTGCTGCCCCTTCACACACAGGCCACCAGCCACTTCCTGCAGAGCAAGCTGTGCATTTCAAAAGACATGGGTCAAACACCAGGCAGGACTTTCAGTAAAACAGAGTCACAGAGTGGTTTAGATTGGAAGAGACCTTAAAGCTCCTCCAGTTCCAACCCCTGCCATGGGTAGGGACCTCTTCCACTGGAGCAGCTGCTCCAAGCCCCTGTGTCCAAACTGGCCTTGAACACTGCCAGGGATGGGGCAGCCACAGCTTCTCTGGGCACCCTGTGCCAGCGCCTCAGCACCCTCACAGGGAAGAGCTTCTGCCTAAGAGCTCATCTCAGTCTCCCCTCTGGCAGGTTAAAGGCATCCTCCTTTATCCTATCACTACATGCCCTTGTCCAAAGCCCCTCTCCAGATTCCTTATAGTCCTGCTTTAGGTATTGGAAGACTGGTCTAATGTTTCCCCTGAGCCCATATTCAAAATGATGCTATGGCAAGTAACAATGATGATCCCTTTTTTGGATATCAGGACCAGCCTCACAAAGCTCATCACTTTGTATCAATGGTAGGATGAACCAGAACTCTTGCATCCATGTCCAGTTACAAGGGCCATGTCCTATACCACAGTGCAAGGCCCACCACATGCTTCTAGGAACCCAAAAGCTTTGCTGGCTCTATAGAGCAAGCACTGCCTTGTGCATAGGGCAGTAGCATTGAGTTGATGAACCAAACAACACACTGCAAGCACCACATCACCCAGGAAGATGGAGCGTGCCTTTGTAGTGCACGCTGTAATTGCACAGAGCTCTTGTGACAGCTCTTGTGGTGCCACCTGAATTACTATGTCAGCTGGACACTTATCACCAAGAAATTGATAAACACTTAACAAACAGTGTACATCGATGCTGTGGAAGGCCTTTGAAACACGCTTGGTTCCTTCCCAAAGGAGCAGGTGTCTCTACTTGATGCTCTTCTTGGGAAGCCGGAGAGGCAGAATCCTGCTGCATGTTTCTGGTGACACAGAAAGTAAACAGTAATTTACCACCCACTCTGCTCTCAAGTCCTTGCTAAGGAATTGGAACTTGACATCACTTCCCTGGGACTGATGGAAATGAGGAATTACTCCATAGCAGACCCATCGCTATAAACTTGACCCTTCTATCTCCTGTGGTGGCCCCAAAAGCTGTCTGGATTGGAGGCCAAGGGGTTTACTGATCTAAACCTTCAGCTTTATTGAAGATTTTAACATGGTAATTACAGAGACACCAGATTTTCCTGTCTTTTACACTGAGCTTCCCCAGCACCTGCTCCCTCTGCAGTTCCAGTTCCTTGGAATAAGTTGTGTGTACATCTTCTGCAGGATTGCCTCCACACAGGGTACGGTCCTCAGTCAGGACAGGGAGAACTGACCCATCTGCTTGACATGGTGATGCTTCCTCATGGGAGAGCAGTGGGATCACTCCCTCTTAATTCAACTGGCCAGAAATCAAGCACATAGTATAAACCAATTGTCTGGACTTTGTGTTCATTAGAGAAAGATTGGCACATCCCAGGACAAATCACTACCATCCTACAGTGGGCAGGCTTGAATTACCACCTCATTAGGGCTATGCAAAACAGCAGGAGCACAAAACTCACTTGATTTGGCTAAAACCCTTGATCTGCCCCTGGGGTAAGTTCGTAAAGCTCTTCTAAGCCATGCCAACAGCACATTTGGGTTGATCAATAGCCCTGGCTCAGCTATCCTTGATATGCAGTAATGCTCATCTACAGCAATTACCTAAAAGCCTGGGAAGGGGGAGGAGATCAAGTCATTTAGTAAGGGGACAGGGCCTTTGCATTGATTAAAAACTGTAATGGCATCTTCGAGATGGCTTCTGAGTTGCCCCTCAGGTACTTCATCAGTCACAGCAGTGCTGGGGCTCTGCTTCCCTTCTCCTGTCAGCAGGGGACCGCTTTGAGGTGAGGACAGAGCTTCAGCATCAGGGAGGGGTTGTCTCTACGGCCCGGTTACAACAACACTGGATCAGAGACTAAAAGAGAGATGTGTCAGAGATTGAAGAGCATGGGGATAGGAAGAGGGGCAGGGCGGGCGTGTTGGAATCGATGGAACAATCAGTCAGAAGCTAAAGCAATTTTGAGATTAGGCCTCCTTTATGGAAAGCAGTGATCTCTTTTTGATGAAAAAGCCATCCCAGCCTGTTGTTGTAATCTTACCTCTGCTCATGCCGTCTCCCTGCATCTGTGGCTGACCCACTTCCTTCAGCTCCTTCGCTTGTTTCCTTCAAGTGCAATTTTAGCTCCACATAAACACCTTGTTTAAATTGCTTTAATCTCCAAGTGCTCTTTGTATTGATTTGAAACAGTTAAGCTGTCAATCAGCCCTTTCTCTTCACACTGTGGACCAGAGAGGAAGATTAAAATAACAAACAAACAAGAGGTGGATGGGCAGGAAAGTTAGTCTGAATCTCACAGAGGATGCTAGCCCTTGGGAGCCTGGAAACAGGCTGAAATAAGGTCCTTCCAAGCACTGAACACTGTCAAAGGGCCCTATCCAGAATGGAGGGCAGTGCGAGATGCCCTGTTCTTGCAGCTGATGCATTCATATACACTTCTGGTGTAGGAGCTGTATATGTCTCCATGCTATTATGCAAACACTGCTTAGAGACAACTCAGTCTTCTGAAGTTTCCAGTTAGCACTAAGAAGACGAATAATAAGACAGGTAAACGATGCACAGAGAGAAAAAGTAGTCCTCCAAGGGCATGAATCCAAAGCAAGGCTGTCTCTCGATGAGGATCCATCAAAACACCTCAATAAACATATTCCGGGTAACTATTTTGCTGTGCAGTAATGAGGGAGGGAATGGCCCTGCAATTGTACAGGCACACATGGCACCTAAACCCCAGCCTGCTTGCAGCTCTGCCCCCAAAGGCTGTGCACAAGTGCCATTGAGGAAGGACATTTGAGCTGGAGCACTGAAACTGCAGATGCTCCTGCAGTCAGTGGATACATCCCCTGGCACTCTCCCTCTCTTGGACAGCATAGCAGGCCATCTGCACTCAGGACAATCCTGATGGCAAGCCTGAAGCAGCGAGCTATTATTTCATCATTACAGGAAGAATAATGACAGGGACAGAGAGGCTGATTGCTGCTGGAGAGGTCAATGGTCAAGGAGTTAAGAAGGGGAATAAAGATGAGGCATGGCACATGTGGCTTTGCAAGAGGTGTGCAGCTGGCTTAGCACTGCTCTAGTCAGAGCATCATTCACTGCAATGAAGCTGAGGGTCTTTAGTTAGAATCTTCAAAGTGGAAATGCAGCGAAGTACAGTCCAGCGCTAGTCACACTCTGAAAATGCATCCATTCATCACATTATGCAAAGCCAATATTAGACACAGCAGCACTCAGATACTACATGGGCTTACTTCGCTATGCATGGGCTGAGGAGAAACACTTCTCATCACCCACATGGTTCTGCTCCCCCCCATAGAAGTGTTTTTTACAGTCCATGAAATAAGGACTTCACCCTATACCCGGCTCCTATGAGAATGGAAGCATATTTCCCAGCACTCTTCCACTTGCACCCAATGTAGATCTTCAGGGAGATGTTTCCCCTGCACTGGGTGCACATCATGACCTGGGTTGGATGGCAGCAGACCAGGGATGTAACAACCCCAAAGGGGCTGGAGGGACCCAGTGGGAAGAACTGGCATTGGAAGAAGAACTCTGCTGTCTCCAAAGCAGAGCTGCCAGTCCCACAGTGGGAAGGGACTCGGAACAAAGAGGCCTGTAATGGATAGGCTCATTCATTTGAATGTTTCAAATCACAATAATAAAACCCCCTCTTTGAATGGGTTTATCTTCCTCTCAAGCAATTCAAGCAGCTGCTCCATTTCCATTTGGCCTCAAGATCCTTTTATTGATGGGCTCTCATAATTTGCATGTGGTGGAAAGGTTGGTGGCCAGCCTGCGGCAGCAGGGTCACACCTCTGCAGCTCCAGGGGTTGAGGGGATTGCACTTTCCTCTCCTGACTTTTGGAAGCCACAGTGGGAATAAAGACTGGGGCAGAGGGGTCACAGGGGGACCAGCACAGGTAAAAAGAGGAAAGATCACTGTCGGCACAAAATGAAGTGACTGTCCTACAGTTAACAGTCTCCTATGTTATGTTGCACTAGTCCTCTCTCAAAAGGCACCAGTGTTGGATGCAGAATAAGGTGGAAATCCTAAGGGGGAAAACAAAGAAGAATAAAGATGGCATAATGGATTTAAGTAAGGGGTAGTTTTAAGGCTAAATGGACAACTTGGCCTTTCACTTCTGGTTATACAAATACTTCCTTTTTAAATGCTTGCTAATATTCTTTGGTCAAATAGGAGAAGAAAGGGAAGGAATGCATGAATGTGATTTTTGGCGTGATAGGCAAGGGTGGGAGCAAAAATCCTGACATCCTTCAGGAAACCCTCTGGAGATAGAGCACAACTCTACACAGGGATCAGTGCGATACAGAGAAGGAAGAATATACATCAGCACTCCCTTTCTGATGACAGAGCAAAGTGTCATTCCAGGAAAACAAGCAAATTTGAAGGAGGAAAAGAGAGATGCTATAAACCAAGTAGATATTTCTTTTTTAATATACAAAACACACAGACTGGATTGATTTCATGTTTTTAGAAGACTTCAATCGCATGAATAAAGATAGCTTTTCCCAGCTCAGTTGTTCACAGCTGGCTGACAGCCATTGGACAAAGCAGTAAAGAGCCAGAGCAGAGAACGGAGCAGCCAGAATGGACATGGGTGGATGAAGACCATGAGAACAGAACAGAAAGAGGCCTGGGGCCAGCTATCAACTGCAATAGAAAAGGACAGCACCAGGCCCACAGCACAATGACTTAATCTCTGGGTTTGTTCTGCTCTGTAGGGCTGGGCTGCTGTGGCACCCACGCACTGAGCAGCAGCTGGCAACATCTGCCAGTGCTCCTCCTCTTCTCCTTCAGCTTTCAAACACTTGCTGTCCTCATCAGTTCTTCTTACTTCTCCTCCCCTTGCACTTCCTGAGTGCTGCAGTTTGCTTTTCTTTAATGAAGTCCCTCATCGGGACTTCAAAGGGGAGGTGCACACAAGTCAGGAAGAGGCTTTCAGGTTAAAATTGCAAACACACACATATGCATACACATTGGAAAAGCAAAGCAAGGAGGGAAATCAATAGCCCTGGTCAAAACTGATTTTCAGATGTGAACGAAGCTGCTGATTAGAAGAGCCCCCCAGAAGCCACTGGTGCCAGTCTTGAGCTAATCCTTAAATGCCAGCCTGGCAGAATCACAGACAGTCAGGGGTGAGGAGAACTTCCAGAGGCCACCTAATCCATTCCCTTGTCAAACAGCCTCACATGCATGAGATTCATTAGCAGTGGGAAATGCCAGTTCCTTTTTAAGGTTTGGTGCTGTGTTTGGACCAGAATGGGAATTGGATGAGCAGAATATGCCCTCTTTGCTATATTCACCTTCCCCTTGAAGGCCAGTGTGGCCCAAGATCTCCAGCATGAGCATGAGGATTGCATCCTCAGCCCCTTCTCATTGCCAGTTCTGCTGATGAGCTTTAGCATCTTCCCCCACTGGCTTCAAAAGGGGTAGAGAGAATTGGGAGGGATAATCACGCATGGAGAAGTTCTAAATTCAGACAATTCTAATCTTGTCTCCAAAGTTAGTGATTTATTTCCTTTTTTAACCTGTATTTCATTGAATGACGCCACCACAGCCAATAAGTAAGTGGTGATGGAGTGGGAGCTGACAGGGGTAGATGGGGATATGCGAATGAGGCAGTAAATGAGGAAAATCAGTTGTGGCCACGTGAACTCATTTCTGGAGGTGGCCAGAAGTGGTGATTAGCAAAGTCCAACTTAACTGCTATCATCTCCTCCCTTGCTCGCGATGTAAATGTCAGCTTCCTGCAGCAGGGAGACGACCACTAATGGCTGCGGCAAAGCAAGGAGGGGCAAGGAACTTCCAAATGAGCTTGACATTTTCTTAACCTGAAACAAATGGAGGCTGTGAAAGGCCAGGGAAGGAACCCATCAGAGTGACTGAGAGGGCTGTAAGGGAAGAGCAAGACCTTGCTTAAACACAGCCATTTGTAATGGGCTGTGGCGCTGTGACAGAGGGAGAGCTGTGGGAGTTTGCATTGGGAGGGGGTGCCAAGAGGGTGGGTGGAGGAGCAGATGTGTTCACACTCTCTTTTGGCAAAGGGGATAATAACATTTGCCTTCTTTAAAGGGAATACTGATGAATAGTTTAAGCCCGGGCTAGGCTGCTTTCCATAGGCTCACTGTCTTCTCTGAGGGCTTTGCATATGGGAGTATTTGAGAAGCAGCACCTCCAAGCTAAATAGAGCAGGAATGTTTCCCCCTCTTGCAGAACCCAAAAAAATCCTGCATCCTCCTCAGGGCAAAACTGGAATCTCACAGTTGGATGGGCTAGAGCACAGGGAAGAGGTTCCCTTACGCAAGTCAATGATCAGCACAGTCACCCAAGGTACCATAAATGCAGATTCATGTCTTTGCTTCACCCTGACCCAGAGCAAACCTCAGTCACTCTTTGGGTGACAATCCTTTGTCCCTCACCACTGTGACTAAGTTCTGCATCTCTTTGTCTATTACACTTGTCCCAGTTAGGAATTCATCTAGCCTGGTTCATCCCTCCCCTCCAAATAAAGAACTGATGTGAATCCACAAGAATTTTCCAATTAAGATCTATTCCAGGGACATGAAGGCATAGTACAGGGCCTGTGGTGCTGTGTCACTGTGGAGCTTCAGAGAGCGCTTGGAGCAAGCTGCTCCAGTGGAAGGTGTCCCTGCCTGTGGCAGGGGTTGGAACTGGAAGAGCTTTAAGGTCCCTTCCAACACAAACCGTTCTGTGACCCTGTGATTCAATGCATCATAGATGAGGGCATGTGAAAAAATGACCCTTTCTCAGCCAGTTTCCAGCAGTTACATCTCAAACTACATGGAGTTTGTGCCACTGGGACAATACTTGGGGTTGAGGTACATCTCAGCCTACTGAGTGTACTGGAACTTTCCTTGAACTGCCTCAGTCACCACATTATGTTTTGCTGCACGTAGGACACGCATGGCTGTTGAAAAAGCTGCTTATTACAGCTCACTGGAGAGGGATAGACCACATTTTATCACAGATCTGCTTGTAAGGTTCATTACTGATTTTAATGTACCTGTACCAAGAAGCAACAACAGGCATAGGTTTTTAAAGAGAAGGAAGGAAGATAAAATATACTCAGTCCTTGTCACCTTAGCAAACATTTATCCATCCGTTTGTGTGCAATGAGAGGTCTTTATCCTAAAGAAGGAATTACATTTTAATAGGACAGAAACATGTTTAGGGCTGTCATGGCTCAGGACGAGAACAGACTATGGCCTTGCAGGGAAACACGAGAGGCTACTGACTGAAGAAAACAGGAAGGTGATAACTTATTGCTATGCAGGGAAGATGCTCCCTCCCTGGCAGTGTTCAAGGCCAACTTTGACACAGGGGCTTGGAGCAACATCCTCTAGTGGAAAGTGTCCCTGCCCATGGCAGGGGTTGGAACTGGATGAGCTCTAAGGTCCCTTCCAATACAAACCAGTCTGGGATTCTATGAAGTAGGTGATGCAGGACAGGACTAATCACTGATGATAGAGATATTCCCTGGTTATTGTAGCCCCAGCATTGCCCTGACTGCCGCTATTGCTCACAGGTGTGATGCCAAAGTTACAATGAAAGACAGAAAATCCTAGTACAGACAACAAGGTTCTTCATTGGTGTATATCCACTGCCAGGGGCTTCCCCAGCAGCAGGACTCAGCCTGTTTACAAGCCCCTTCCCTTCTTTGCAGATGGGCTTTGCTTCACTTGGGGGATGTTCAATCCTTCCAGGGAAGGCCAGCCAAGCTCAGTGCTAATGAGAGGGTTAATAATCTCCTTGCTGGGGCAGAGGAAGGCCAGCAGGGTGGGTGAAGCCATTGCTGGGTTGTTTAGGACCAGAGTGAAGCAATGTGATGCGATGTGCACTCATGAACTGGACCAGTGGAGGCTGGCAAATGGTTTGGGCAACTCGCACCTTCTCAGTACACAGAGTGGGCACAGAAGAGCTTGCTGCTCTCCAAGGTTCACTCCATGCTCTGGTGAAGAACCCGCTTTACCTCCTTGCCCTTTAGTGCCCTTCGCAGCTTCTTACTTCCAGTCATTACCAGCCACGGGCTGGATTTAATGAGGCCAGAGTCCATTGGATGAAACAAATGCAGGTCCCTGAACCCTCTAAACCAAAGCTAATGACAACTATATGCTCCTTCACTCCTGCTCTCCTTTTTCCATCCTGCAAATTAGCTGTGCTAATGCACGCAACTCACTGCTCCTCCGCGGCTTCAGATGCTGAACTTTGAGGCTTTGTCACATCAGCCGGCACCAAGTAATTCCGTGGTGAAGTCTGACATTTCCAGTTGAAAAAAACCAAATTGATTAGAATTCAGCAGGCACGTAGTGCTCAGCTCTTAAAGGTCGGCTTGGCTAAGGAACTATCAACTGTAAAATCATTCAGCATTTAGAGAGGAGGGGTGGCAAGGGGGGGGTCCTGCGAAGAGAGAGGGAGAGTGCAATGGGAGGATCATTTACTGTCTGCAAGAATGTAATCACAGGCAATTGAATTATCAGGATCCATCTTCCTGTGCATCGTGGGTAGACCTTGCTTTGCCTCCCCGGCCCCTGTGTAGACGTGGGGATGTGATTCTGACAGTGACCAATGCTCCCCATAGATCAGTGTTGGCAAAGGGACCTTGGAGGATGAACATGGGTGTTATTTTTTCTGCTGCTTCATATGCTGGGGACTGGATGAGGCTCATCTGAAGGAGACTTTCAGTCTCCTTTCAGTAGAAGGAAGAAGGATCAGGTTGTTTAGTTCAGCAGTGGCAGAAAACCCCTACTAATTGCTTTCCCATGGGAAGTATGGAATTACCCAAGCACAGCTCCTCTTTCTAGAATCATAGAATGGTTTGGGTTGGAAAGGATCCTAAGATCATCTAGTTCTATCCCCCTGCCATGGGCAGGGATGCCCCACACTAGACTATGTGGCCCAAGGCTCTGTCCAGCCTGGCCTTGAACACTGCCAGGGATGGAGAATTTACCATTTCCCTGGGCACCCTGTGCCAGCATCTCAGCACCCTCACAGGGAAGAGCTTCTTCCTTATATCTAACTGAACTTCCCCTGTTTCAGTTTAAACCCATTACGCCCTGTTGCACTGCTACAGTCCCTGATGAAAAGCACACTGCTCTCTACATGGTCCTACGTGTCTCCTGTGACTTCTGTTACTAGGAAGTTCCACTGAATATGGAAGTCTAGATGGACATGCACAACCCCGTTAGCAAGCTGTAGAGATGAGCACTGATCCCAAAGGAAACCAGGCCAGGGTGTCAAGAGCTGCCTCATCCATCCCACTTCATTTGAGGTCTACCAAGACCCAAATTCAAGATCTTGAAATTCCTCCAGTTCTGCCATCTGGATTTTGCTTTTTGAGGTCTGTACCACCCGGTTTTGAATAAGATCAGGTCTGACAAACAGGAAGCAAAACTTTTTTGCACCAGCCTTGATGGACCATCAACATGTACATGAACAAGAAACCCAGACACCTAAGTCTCCAGCTTGAGCCTTCTTTGACAGGTTACAAGCTACTAATTAGGACACATTGCCTTCCTTCAGTTGCACTGTGCATGTATAAATCATGTTATCTAACGCATGGCTTCTCCTCTTTCTTCTCTCTTATCCCACCCTCTTGTTAAAATCTTTGTTCTTCACACTTTTTTGTGCATGAACTTGGGACCAGCTCTTGCCAGCCTGGAGCATGTTTGGCTTCACTGTTCTGTTAAGTCAGGAAACACATCCCATGGGAAACATCTCCCAGAGCTTAGTGGCAGCAAGGGCAGAGGAGGGGTTGGAGTCCACCTGAATAGGTTTGGGGAGCAACCTGTGGGCACTTGGCCTTCCAGATGGCTTTGTGACCCACAGCTCAGCAGAAGTGGGTAGTGCGAGGCTCCGATTGTGCTTCCCAAGGGCAGGATCACAGCCTGTTGTACAATCCAACTGTGACCCCTACAGGTCTCTGAAAGGAGAATACTGATCTCCTCAGAGCAGTCACAGGGAAAGAGGGAATCTCCTCCACCCTTATCACTCAGTTCCCCTCAATATCAAGGTACAGTTGATATGCCTGTGATTCATTATTCCCTGTAATATCCAATTCTCCCCTCACACATGCCATTGATTTTAGTGGGGACAGAAGCACCATGACCGAAGGGCAAAAACATGGTCCATGACGTTGCTGGTGAATCGTGTTCTCCAGGCCAGAGAGAACCAGGAGGACTCAGCTCCAGGGAGCTAAAATACACATCAAAGGAGAGCAAGATGAATCCTACTGCAAGGTGGCTGCAGGAAGCTTCTCCAGGGGAAACGGTGAGTCAGCAACAGGCCAACCCAACCCTGGAAAATTCAAGTAAGGGGAAGAGGAGAGGAGGAGAGGAGGAGAGGAGGAGAGAAAGAGAGAAAGAGAGAAAGAGAGAAAGAGAGAAAGAGAGAAAGAGAGAAAGAGAGAAAGAGAGAAAGAGAGAAAGAGAGAAAGAGAGAAAGAGAGAAAGAGAGAAAGAGAGAAAGAGAGAAAGAGAGAAAGAGAGAAAGAGAGAAAGAGAGAAAGAGAGAAAGAGAGAAAGAGAGAAAGAGAGAAAGAGAGAAAGAGAGAAAGAGGCACAGTGCTGATGTTCTGCCTATTGACCAAACCTCCCATGTGGCAGTACAAAGGGCAGGCAGAGGAAAGGGACCATTGTGTTGTCTCCATGTAATATGCTCCCAGGCTAACTTTTCCTAATTCAGCTCCATCCCATGGTCTCTGTCTTGCCTTGCCTCAAGAGGAATCAGCTCCAGTGCATCACTGCAATTTCCTGCTAAGCTTTGGATCTCACTGGCACTTGCATCTCCAGAAAAGTCTCCCTGCCCTTTATCCTACCCAGTGAGTCCCTTTTGCAGGCAGTGAGACACCCACATCCCCACCCAGTATATGAACTCAACAGCCCTTCCATTGTCACAAGCAAGATCTGGACCTTCCTTCTCCAAGGCCACAGTCACCAATACAGTGTGCCCACCCTGTATCTCCCCACATGGTCAAGCCTCTCCAGATCTGGAGAAAAACCCCATAGCCTGAAACCTGTGCTATGGAAGGAAAAGGAACCCCTGCAGCTCCAGATCCCTTCACTGTGGACCATGGAGCTGGGAAAGGTGGATACCACAGCTCACTGTGGAGCAGAGCTTGCTGATAGCAACATCCAGAACTCACTCATGAATCAACAGCAGTCAGGCTTGTGGCTCTGCTTGCTTCCCCCTCCCACTGACACACAGCAGCCAAAAAGCACCATGTTGATTATTCAAGAGTGGGCTCTTAACAGCTCTAATCAGTTGATAATCCAATAACACACTCAGCCAAGCTGCACTCTCAGCTCCCAGGTCTCTGCTGCTGAGAGAACATTTACAGCTGCCTCGTGTTGATAATCGCTGCCCACAGGCAGGAAGGAAGCTCAGCAGATGGTCCCTCATGTTCCTTTAGCCGGTTTGGAGGCAGGTAGACCTGTCCTCCCACCCACCCCTGCCTTCCCTCTGTTCACAGCAAGAGCAAGCTGCTAGTGGGGTCCCATCTTTTGCCTTGCACTCACCAGCCCAGCTCCTAGGACCTTCAGGAGCACAAGTTGCCTGTTCTCTTGAGTCACCCCTTGGCAAAACTGCTTTACACGTAATAAGTAAAAGGGAAAGCATCAAATCCATCATTTTGAAGGCATCTGAAATGCAAGATGCCAGGGAGCAGACAGCACAGCCTCAGGCCCTTTCAGTCCTCCAACACTTGAGCACACTGTCAGCATTCAGCCTGGAGCCAGCATGCAAGCAGAGACCTTCAGTGCAGAAATAGCCTTTCCTCTGTATCAGGCCAGCTTTGCATCCCCAACCTCAGCCTGATGTGGGCTGAATACCATTCACATCTCATTCTCACTGCTGTCACAGCTTCATCTTCCAGCATAGTCCCTTCTCTTCACTTCACCTTCCAGTCATCCCATAGCTTCTCCTGTCCACTGGGTCTTTGCCATACACTGGAGTCAGTGCTCAACCCTCTTCATTAATCAGTATCCTCATTAGCCATGTGATTACAGATGACTGCTCATTTCCTCCTGTGTCAGGACCTCACTAGCAAAAAGGTGTGGAAAGCAAATTCTGGGCCTAAATACAGCTTTTCCTTTTAATTAAGAGATTAAAGCAATTTCCCCATGCATTTAAAAGAGAGGTTACATCTGTGTGTGCATGTGTTTGCATGTGTGCAGGAATGTGTTCAGAGCATGTTTTCTTCCTAAAATGCTTTAGTTGTAGATTTACCAGGCAGACAAAAGGGTGTGAAGAAAGCTATGTCCCTGCTGTTATCCTTTCTTGAGTACTTGAAGAAAAACAGTAAAATCCAATAACACAAAGTGGGATGTTTCTTCATCACCAGCTCTCACAGTGCCCAAATGCCTCCAAATGGTTGATTTTCATGGGCTTCTCTATGGAACAGAAAAACGTATTGCTCTTGGCACTATTAAGATGTTCAGGTCTAATGGAGACTAAAAGCTGGGTGTTGTTCACTGGGGTGTGTGAGCGGGAGGAGAGACATGGGTTCCTCTGCAGCCAGGGGACAGTGGGTACCATGCACAAAGGGTCTCCACAAGCTTGGTCTGCTCTTTTCTCTCCTACTGCAAACTCCTCCATGCTCAAACCCCATGGCTTGCTCTTTCTCCTCTTCCTCCTCCTCCTCGCTGCTGCCAGCCAGCCTCACAGTCACCAGGAGCAGGGCTGCTTGCCTATCCTCACCCCCATGCACAGACCATTGTGCCCTGCTGCACCCCTTCCATCTCTCCCCAGGAGCCAGCTTGCTGCCCTCTGACCCTTCTCTCCATCCTCTCCCCTTTCCTGAAGAGCTCAGGTAATCCTGGAGGTCTGTACCTTAGACCATGAGGAATAAGCTGTGCTCTCCTGTGCTCAGCAGTGGGACTGGCTGCAGTGTCTCTACCCTTTTGTAGCAGCTCTCCCATCTCCACTCTCTCCTTGCTTCCTACAACAGGTCCCAACCAGCAGCTCCCTCCCTCCCTGTACTTTTATTCCCTGCCCTCTTTGCAGTCTCCTCTGGCATAGATATTCAAGCCAAGCCACCAGTGTCAGCCATGAAGCAGCAGGTTTTGCATCCAACTCCCTAGGTTTGATGCTCTCTGTTGCAATACCCACAGCATTCCAGACCAAAGGAGCAGGCCACACACATCCTGATGCAACAGGAATGCAGGGACCAAAAGAAAAGCCCCTTCAAATCCAGCGCCCAAACCTCCTTGCCTGCACAGCACATGCAGCACTGTTAGTTCAGTGTTTCCCCTTGAGCTGCTTATTTTGAGTGCAGATCCTGATAGATTGCAGTATCTCCAATGGGGTTCTTCTGCTCTTGTGTGTGTGTGTAATCCCCTCTCTACACAGCCCTGCCTGATTATCTGCTTAGGCAAGAGGCTAGGAAAACACCCAGGGACACTGAGATTCGCTACAGAGGACTCTGGGAAGAGCTAAGCTTTTGGAACTGAAAGCAAAGTGAAGAAGTGCCCCTGGTTTTGCTGTTTCCCCACAATGCAGAAAGCTCCACAGGAGTAAAGATGTGTGCGGGGAGGCTGGGACCACTGCAGATGGATCTGGGAGACATCCTGTGTGATGGAGCAAGTGGGATAGGAGGGGGAAAAGGAGAGGAGCTTGTACAGCACATCTGCAAGGGAGCATTTGCCTGGTGGAGGCTCTTTAATGCTGCATAGTGCAGATGGCAGCACCCCAGCAAGTTCAGGCCAGATGTGATCCCCCAGTGTCATGGTTTGAGCATGTTTTGAAGGTGTTTTTGTTCAAGGTTTTTTCCAGCCAGGTGGAGGAGGGGAGTCCGGGAGGAAGGAGAGACAGGACACCTGACCCAGGCTAGCCAAAGAGGTATTCCATACCATAGCACGTGATGCCCAGGATGCATACTGGGAAAGAGAGAGCTGGAGGGGTAGAGCTGTAGAGGAAAATGGAGGAGGGAGCACGCGGTGCTCGGCCAGGCAGGGTGGAGTGAGTTATGGGTCGGTGGCTGGTGGGGTGTTGTATTCTTTTCACTTGCTGTTTGCTGTATCATTATTATTTGTAGTAGTAAATGGCAGTAGGGGTTTTGTGTTATGCCTTAGCAATTAAACCGTTCTTATCTCAATCCATGGGGGCTACATTTTTTGGATTCTCCTTCCTAACTCTCTGGGAGTTGGGGGACTTGGTTTAAACCACGACACTCAGCCACTGGTTTCCGGATCCTGGCCGTTCACTCCTCTTCCATCCTTTCCAATTTCACATTAACTGGCCCAGTGCACAACAGTTTAGCACGATCCCACTGGGCCGTGGAAGATCCATATAGGTCCTGACCAGCCTCGTTTCACACTCCAGAAACTGGACTAATCCACAGGGATGTGATGAACTACCTTCATCTCGTTTTTCCCAGAATCAACCTTCCTGATGCTTTTGGGGTCCAAAGAACCAGGACCTGAGGGAGGGAAAACAACCCATCCATGGATCAGGGTCAGCCCTGGTACTTGCACGTATCAGAGCCCTTGAGCTGTTTCTCTGGGGCTTGGGGGGTAGTTTTAGCAAGGTGCAAGGGATGTGAATTTGGCCCTTGATCTCTTTGGTACATTCACTCCACAGCCTGGACAGAGGGACTCAATTAGCAGGAAGAGCTTTACGGCAGAAAGCACTGGGCTGAGGCTCTCAGCTCATTTCACATGTCGCTGGAGCCAGAGGCTGTGTGGCCTGTCACGGTCCCCTGCACCATCCCGAATCTCATCCTCTGTGCCACGGGCATCCCTGCTGGGAAGCAGTGATGATGCACAACAGTTTGCAGAGATCTTCCTCACACAGAGCACCCAGCAAGGAGTCGCTGCACTGATTTTCTGGTGTGATGAGGGATAAAGCCCATCTCTTCATGGAGGTTATCTTGGATGAGCATCCTTTGGGGTATATTTGATTTGAGCCATGACAATCAGGTGTAACCTAGCCTCTTAGTGAAGAGAGTTTCTGCTGCAAATAGCAAAAGGAGGCAGGTATCTCCCTTCAGGGCTGGTGCTCACTCTGTACGGTTGCTGTGCATCCCTGTGCATCACTGACTGGAGCTGGGCTGGAAAGGGCAACACTGCCAGGGGGATGCTGTCTAGTCTGGGGTGAGAAGCATGGAAAAGAGAGCATCAGCAGTCACAGATCAGGGATTTGGGACAGTACCTCAAACATTTGGGCATGATGGGCAATGGGCCATCCTCTGGGAGCCTTAAGTCCTATTGCAGCAATGTTCCTGCTACCACCTTCCACTCTGGCCACAGCAAGCAGTCCTGCAGGGATTCCCTGCCTGTTGCCTGCCAGGATTGAGCCATGGGCTAGTGTTTGGCACAGGCTGACCCATTGGCACCACTGTGGTCCCCTCCATCACTGCACATCCCATGCTCCCAAACCCAGCTCAGCATTGCATCCCCTCACTGCTGCTCTGCCCCTCCTTCCTGTCACTCGGTGACATAATGGAATCAAATTAAAGCCCCATTTACCAGTTTTATTGCCTATTATTTATAATACTCCAGCTCCAAAGTGCTGTTTTATAGAGTGCTTAAGCTGCCATTGCTGGATAGCGTTTGCCATAAATGTCTCCGCATGCACAGAACATAATGTCCTTGCGTCGTGCACGAAAAAGGAAGAGATTATTCTCAATTATTTCATATAGTCTGTTTTATTGTCTTATTGTAATAAACTGTCATACCCTACAACACTTTAAAATCAATAGTTTGCATTAAAAGTAATGAAAAGTAGTTATTAATCCCGCTTAGTGCTTCCGCTCTTCCGCTCACCGCAAGGCCCTTGGAACAGGGAGCAGGTGATAATTATTCATTCCCGATCAATAGGAACGTTTCCCAGTGCTCCCGTGTGTCTCACTGCTCTCACAGCTGTGTGTGCTGATGATAACACAAGGCAGGGCTGGAGTTTGGGGCTTGATGTGCCTCAGTTTCCCCCTGTGAGACACAATAGATTGGTTCAAGAAGCAAGACGGGGCTTAAAGGTGAACTAGGCAGGTTTATTTATGCTGTGTCTCCTTTAGAGCTGTCAAGTTTATGGCACTTGAGGGTCTTTTTCAAACACAGAATCAGATAGATGGCATTGGCTTATGGCAGGGTTTTGTTCATCACTGGACTAACTCAGCTAAGTTAATCTTCATCAAGCTGTGTGTCCTGGTCATTCGTCCAACAATGATTGAGTCATTGCTAGGCATTTCTGAAGCACCCATCAGTGCTGGCTCACAGGCCCCCATTTTGAAGGGATGTTTTTAACTCTCCGGAGATACAAAACTGACTCCAGTGACACTGGATGTGTTGTGGTGTCCACTCATGTACTGCACATGTTACAAAATCCATTGGTGTCAGGGTGTGAAAGGAACCCGTGCTCAGGGCTCTGTGTGCACACTCACATGAGATGCCAACATCCTTGTACAGGTTTAGAGGAGTTTTTCTGTTAACAGCTCACTGCAGACATGATGAACTGCCCCAAAATAGAAAATATTTGTGCTTTCCAAAGCCTGAATTTTGTCAAAGCTGGGTGATGGGGTTAAGATAGGAGCTCTTTGCCACTCCGCATCCGAGGAGGCAGGAGCAATTATCCCTGTTCTCCATAATGAAGTGTAAAGAGGAGAACTGACTGATGCAGGAGCCAAAACTAGGAGCACAACTGGTACATGACTGGTACACAGCACAGCTGGGAATAGCTGCTGAGCAGAGCTGAATTTCATTTGGGGAAGAATGCAGAAAGCAAACAAACGGATGCAGAGGCATGTCAAACATCAGGACCCTTCCTTCAGTTTTTAATCATATTTCCAATATATTTCTTTTTCAGAGGGAAAACACTGCAGGTTGCTTGGCTTGACTGACTGTAATTCAATACAGCTGGAATGAAAAGAGTTCAGCAACACATTAATTGCCATGATAAACATCAAACCCACCCATACACCAGCTCCATGCAGGCCCATTGTATCAATATCAGAGCAGTGTCTCTTCACCATCTCAGTCTGTAATAACTGAGAAGTAGAACAAAACACCAGTAAAACCCAGAAGGAGTTATCAGGTCTCGAAATGAGATCTTTGGGGACTTTAATAAAGTCCCTTGTTTGTCAGAAGCACTTTGCTTTAAATGTGGTGTGAGCAGAAGCAGGGGTTACCTATGTCTGCAACTCACTCAGGGGAGAAGATATAACCAGGCACTTCCACCCCTTCCATCCAATGATCTCAAAGCAGTTAAGAGCATCCTTTCCTTGTTGCTAGATAAAACACCCTGATACCGTGCAAACATCCTGGGCATCATGCATGGAGGATAGGGGGGATCTTAGTTTTGGATCCTTAAGCCTGCAAGCCTCAGAGATGGGAAAGGGGGTCCAACCTGCCATGCAGGAGCCTCAGCAGTGTGCTAAGAACCAAGTGTGTGTTTGAAGGGAGAGAAAGGAGGGATGGCAGTCACTGTGCTGGCAGCTCAGTGAGGTGGGTGGGCAGGATGAGTCTAGTTGATAGGGTTTTATCTGGCTTTGACATTATCTGAATTGAAAATCGAATCTGACACATGGACAGTGGCAGAAATGAATCACACCTCTCCTGCGGTAGACAGACAATCCACTTCTAATTCACCCCTCTTTATTCAGGTGGGAGATGGTTTAAGGAAAGTAGATGCCAGAAGCATTTTTCCTCTCCCCCTTTGCAGCCAGCACCTTC